>NC_135721.1:55271985-56471985 GCF_964656455.1 Halichoerus grypus
TCACCCCTCTGAAATTGTCAGGAGAACGACTATTCATCCTGTAGCTACACTGATGGGGAAACCTAAAAGTCAACTCAGCTTAGAGAGAACATGCCCACACCAACACTCATACCTTACACCTTGGGCCCCAGAATGAGATACAGGGAACAGATCCCATGCCCCAGGTAGCCACTGGTCCAAGGAGCTGAGAGACACATAAAACACAATTGAATCCAACCTGGAGCTTGGAGTCCAGAGCCAAGGGCCAGCCTAGCTCAGTCAAGCCAACCTGTAGATCTAGGACTATGAGAATAAACAATTGAGCTTCAGGAGAATTTGTTAGACAGCACAACTGTGCCAGTAGCTGACTGATACACCACTTTATGTCAGAGGAATCCAACTCTAAAAAAGGGGGAGAAGGGTAGAGGCTGACACTTTGGAGTTGCATAAGCGGTGGGTATCTCTATTTTATCTGGTATTGAATTAAATATTCAACTGTATCAATTCACTTACTCATTTATTCATTCAAAAAATATCTAATGAGCTCCTATTATGTTTTAGACACTGGGGACAAAACAGTGAATAAAATAGGTAGAACTCCTTGCCCCATGGAGTTTATATTCTCTGTATATGAGATGCATTTGCTACAGGCTGATGTGGGTTGAGGAAATAGTTTTAGAATATCTTAACCTTGGTGCAGCCAGCTCACATTTGTCTAGCTACTACAACACGGGCTTTTAGCTATTCATGTAACCCAATTACTTCCCTTCTCTACTTCCCTTTTGAAAGGAGTAACTTGCCCTGAGTTCCTGCTATTTAACAAGCACTAAAACTACATTATTTTAGTCATTACAAAATCTTTAGAGTGGTTAACAGTATTCCCATTATACACATGAGGAAACTAAGGTGAGAAGGGTGAAGTAATTTGTCCATAGTCACGCAGCTGGGAAAGACCTGGGATTTGAGTGTACAGATACAAAGCTCTGTCTTGATGAACCGTATTGACTCCTCAAGTAATCTTAACATTGCCCTGAAATGTTCTAGATTAAAAGAAAATATTCTTTAATGTCAGCTAACTTTCTGGTGCAATGAAAATTGTGGTTTCTGGGTACACCTCTATGACTTCATCTTTTGCTACTAAATAAATTCATTCTTTTTCTTATTCATATTTCATGAGCATCTGTGGTTTAAGCCAACTAGAAATTCAATTGGCTGTAGATCTCAGAACATATAATCCTGGTTAGTTCTTCAAATTTCTTGCCCAAAATCTAATCCCAAACCCCGTTCCAGAACAAAACAAAACACAGCAGAGAACAACTTTTTACAAAATAACAATCTTAGAAGTCAATATAAATAATCAAAAGTTAAAGATGTTGGCTTTGCTGGCCAAATTTGGAACAATGTGAGCATTAAAAATAATGTTAATAAAGGATTATAACTGTGATATTGTGATTTATAGGAAACCAAGTGCAAAAATGCAACACTTGATCCTTGATTGGATTGAGGGGGTACTTTAAAATGTATTTTTGGAACTGGAAAAATCTGGGCCATATTTTAGGTAACGCTATTTCACTAATGTTAAATTTTGTGGGTGTGATAATGAGATTGTGTTACACAGGAAAATGTCCTTATTCTTAGGAAATATGCAATGAAGTATCTAGTGCAAAGTATCAAATTGTGTGTAACTTACTTTCAAAAGGTTCATCATGTAAGCATGTGTGTAGATTAACAGATATATTGGAAAATCTTGAAAGTGCAAAAGGAAAAAAAGAAAGATAGAGAAAGCAAATGTTAATAGTTGTTAATCTAGGTGAAGAATCCACAGGTTTCATTGCTTTTTCTTTCAACTTGATTGTACATTCGAAAAAATTCAGGAAAAATAAATGGGGGAAGAAAAGCAAGAGATATTGGAAAAGATGGTGTCTCCATTCCTCCATTTGGAAAATGCCAAGATCTGAAATAGCTCATCCTTGGAAGATGCGGTCCTGTCTGAAGCCTGGGTCAGGTCAACTGCTCTCACTGCAAACCCACATTGAGCATCCAGCCTTTATGTCTGGCACACTCAGAAGCTGACCAAATGGGGCGCTGGCTTCCCTGCTCCTTCCCCCAGTGGAGGACATTATGATGATCATGTGGAGCTGGTTTTAATAGACAAGAGGATATGTGTGCATTGTTGAGAACAGCTGAAGGGTGAGTCAGGAAAAAACTGGGAAGGAGATGAGGGGGCAGAGAGATGGGATGTTTGCAGCTGGGAAACAACTCAGGGAATGTGCAGGAATGTGGAGGATGGGAGTTTTGGAGAGGGTGAAGGAACAGAGGCTTATCTAAAAACGCTTTAATACAAAAACAACAGGGGAAGGCTTATTTGGTCTTGTTCATTTACCTGCCACAAGTTCCCACTGTGAAACAGGCAGGTGGCACCTACACCTACCTGCATTTCCTCATCCTGCAAATGAACACAAACTTCCTCCATACTCTTGCATCTGAGCCCTACTTTCCTTGCAAACAGCTGGTCTTCTTTAAGTTAATGTGCTCAAAGGAAGGAACCACACATTTCAGAGCTGGAATATGTGTGAAGTGAAATTGGAGGAGAGCAAGGTTAGGAACAAGAAGACCAGTTTGGAAGATTTCATAGTCATCCCAGTGACCATGATGGTGGCCCAGACCAGGAGGTAACAGAAGAGATGGTGAGGTGGCAGTTGGATTCTGAATGCATCTAAAGGCAGAAGTCCAGAGTGTTTTAACATTGCAGCCTGGCCTACAAACATCACTGGCCCCGCCGATTTTCCTCAGCATTATCTATCTCTATGGTTTTTATTCTTTAATTGAAGAGCTTGGTTTCTTTGAGCCACAAGTAAGTTGGACTATTGACAAATGAAGACAAATCCATCCCTGATCCTGGAAATGCTATTCAAAGAGCAAGCCCTCCTGATAAAAGACTGGTCAGCAATATTAAAGGAAGTTGGGCCCAGCTCTATGCTCCACCTTTTCTAGGAAGTCTTACTTCACACAGTGTGATGTCTGTCTCCTATGAACTCAAGGGCAGTCTTATGTATAGTAATAATACCATACTGACATGAGTATAGTATTTTACAATTGTTTTATACTGTTTGGGGAGGTCTTTTGTGACCCCTAGCCTATGTTCCCATGATATCTTGTTCTCCTATTGTAATTCTCACTGTATTTTATTGTAGATTCTTGTTTAATTATCTTTCTTGTTAGATTGAAAAGCTTTATGAGGAAAAGACAATGTTATACCCCTGGTTCCTAACACAGTACCTGCTTCATTAAAGGTATTCAGTACATTCCTACAACTGAATGAATCCAATGAAAATAACTCTTAATTTTTAAAACAATTCTTACAAGGTGTTATTGTCACTACTTTGTTAATAAGAGGAAGGAACTATTGAGATTGTGGTCCCAAAGCTAATTAGAGGAAGAACTAACTGGAAATGGTACCCAGACCTCAGCTCTTTCCACTGTGTTCCACCTGGAACCTAGAAAAAACATCCATTCATTTCAAGTGTCAGCAGACACTTACTGATTATTTCCCACATATCAGGCTCTAATGTGGGGACATATGTTCATGAGGGAGGGGCATTCAAAAAAGAGTAGTATTTGCATTCAGATGCTGGAAACCAAAAGCAGGGAAATGGACATGCAAATACATAATCATATTGTAGTGTGGTAAGTGCCATGGGAGCTCCTAGGAGGAATGTCTAACTGCCTGGGTGAAGGAAGGCTCAAATGGGTCCATTTGATACGGGTTTGAAAAAAGAAAAAAAAAAAAAGTCTTTTTCTAGGAACAGAGCAAGGAAGGTTATTAAAGGATAAGACTGATGGCTGGCACCTCCAAAGCTGGGTAACTTTATTTCCTGTTCTGTTGCTGACTCTCCCATCCCACCCAATCTCCAGCAGCTGGCTTCAGGAAATAAAGGAATCAGTCCCAAGAACCCAGGCTTGCTTAACTCAAAAGTAGTCAATGCATTAGAAGGCCCACAGCGTGGGGCCACGTTGTGTTATAACACCCCTACAGCTCCTCTCCCTGGGCTACCATAACAGACTGAAATATCACCTGTATGAATGCAGTTTGTTGGATTCAGGCAACAAGGCTCAGCTCTCCCTATCACACACAGTGGCCCCAACACGTCATTTCAATCAACAGATAAGATCTATTTTTGCTACAAATGAAAGAACACTGGAAGTCATCTGACATCGAATAAAGTGAGAGCATTTGAGCAAGGGAAGACCATGAGTTTATGGAGCCTGGGAGAAGTTGCCTTCTAACACTATAACCAACACTATAACCAACAGTCAACAGTCTTCTCACAGAGACATGGCACAGAAGGGCAGCCAAAAGAAGAAGGTTTTCATCATACCATATTAGGAATTTGGGGAAGAAAAGATATTACCATAAGCAGTTAAAGTGACAGGAAATTTTTAAGTAGGGAAGTACGGTGATCATATTTACATTTTAGAAAGATAATGGACAACAGTATATATTTGAGAAAGAGACGACAGAGACAGGGAGATGTTTAGAGGGTTAATGAAAAAATACCAGTGAGAGATGATGAGGCATCTATCTGGGTAATGAGAATGAAGAGGAGGAAATGGATTCAGAAACTATTTAGGAGATGGAGTCATCAAGACCTGGATGACTAATTGCATGTAGGGGGTAAGAAAATAGGAAGAGGAGAAGATGACTTCTGAGTTGCTGACTTGGGAAAGTGGTTGGATGGTGGTTGGAAGAAGAAAGAGAAAGAGAATATGTGTGTGTGCATGTGTGTGTGTCTGTCTGTCTGAAAATAGAGTTCAGCTTTGTAACTATTGAAGTGACTGACCATAGGTACAAGTTTCCAATAGGTAGTTGGATATGTGGTCTGCAATCAGCAATTCAGAAAATTCCAGGCTGGAGGTAGTAATTTGAGAGTCACCAGAGTTTAATGGTAAGTAGGAGTGAAGGAGGTAATCCAAGGAGACTACATTGAGGGAGGAGAGGGCTGGGGATCCAAACTTAGGGAACATTAACATTTAAAGGCAGTTGGAAACCATTGCCCATGAAGAAGACTGAGGAGTCAAGCTACACAAACTCTGAACTCTAAATACCACTGGGAGACTTAGATGTTCTAGTTCAGTTGGAATTGCATTTGGCTTCCTATAACAGAAATCTGACTACAGTGGATTAATCAATTTATCCAGAAGGTAATCCAGGCAGGGCTTAATGAAGCCAGCAAAACTCATGCTCCTTCCAGCTCCTTTCGTCCTCATAAGATGGCTGTTCCACATCAGCCATTAAGCCCTCATTCCAAGCAGGAAGAAAGGGAAGGACAAGGAGCAAAAGGCATATGCCAAACCTCTCCCTTTTTATCAGAAAAGCAATAGTTTTCTGAGAAGCCCCATCTGTTAAACTAAAAACTGCAACTCATTGGCCAGGATGGGGGATATGAATGTCTCACTGTGTGGGTACCCGGAGGAGATGGTGTTTTCTTTCTTTCTTTTTTTCTCTTTCTTTTTTTCTTTCTTTCTTTTTTTAACTTTTTGTTTGGAAATAATCTCAAACTGACAGAAAACTTGCAAAAATAGTACAAAGAATTCCTGTATACTTTTCACCCCCAATTCCCAGATATTACCATTTACATTTACTTTATTGTTTTCTCTCTCTCCCATGCACATTTAGTCCTATTACACCAGCGTATACTTCCTACAAATAAGGATCTTCCCTTACATAACCATAACACAGTGATCAACATTAGAATATTAACATTGATAAAATGCCATTATTTAATCTACAGCTTTTGCCAATTGTCTCACTAGTGTCCTTTATTGCAAATAAATTCATTTTTTCTTTTTTTTTCTTTTTTTAGTCCAGAAACCAATTCAAGATCACACATTGCATTGCACGCATTGCACATTGTTCTCATGATATTTTAATCTACTTCAATCTAGAAATTCTTCAAACTGTCTTTATGTCTCATGTCATTGACATTGTTGAAGAGCACAGGCCAGTTACTTTGTAGAACATCCTTTATTTGGATTTATCTGATGCCTTCTCATGATTCAAGTGATGTCTTTTTTTTTTTTTTCAATTTATTTATTTGACAGAGAGAGACACAGCGAGAGCAGGAACACAAGCAGGGGGAGTGGGAGAGGGAGAAGCAGGCTTCCCGCCGAGCAGGAAGCCCGATGTGGGACTTGATCCCAGGACCCTGGGACCACGACCTGAGCCGAAGGCAGACGCTCAACGACTGAGCCACCCAGGCGCCCCCAAGTGATGTCTTTTTAGCTAGAACACTACAGAAGTGATATGGTGTCCTTCTCAGGGCATCATACCAGGACGTACAAAATTTGGTTTGTCCTATTACTAATGATAGGAATTTTGATCACTTGGTTAAGGTGGTATGGTAGTATTGGTCAGATTTCCCTACTACAAAGTTACCATTTTACCCTTTGAAATTAAATTAATAAGAATCTGTGGGAGATGCTCACAGACTATATAAATATCATGTTTCTTGTCAAACCCTCACCTCCCAGTTTCAGCACATTGATGATATTGCCTGAAATAATATTATGGTGATTGCAAAATGGTGATGTTCTAATTCTGTCATTCATTCTATAATTTATTAGTTTGCCTTTTACCATATAGAACTTTCTTTCCTCCTCCATTTGTTTGTTTCAGTATGGACTCATAGATTCCTATTTTATTCACTGAGTTATAATCCACTGCTGTCATTATTTTGATGCTCAAATGGTTACAGACTGGCCATTAGGAGCTCCTTTAAGCTGACTTCTGTGTCCTTTCAACTTATCTCCATCATTCTTTGAGCACTTTTCTTGAGACAATTAATTTTAATAAAGCATGTGACCTCCTTGATCAAATCAGGCTTTTGTTAGTAAGAAACAAAAGAAGAAATGAAGATTGTGTGCACAACCAGTTGTGTCTACCACACCTTGCTCCTCATCAGCCAAGAGCAGGTGGCTTGAATCCAGGCTTACAGTCTTGCTTTGTTCTAAGAAAACAACATTGCGCCCACATTCCAAAAAGAGCCTTGAGGCCATGTAATTCCATCCATGCCTTTCCTCACTGTAATCCTTTATCACCATCCAAAGTGAGTGCTTCTAGGGCCAGGTCCCTGTGTTGCACAACTCCTGGGGGTGCCATTCATATAGTAGACTATGGATGATGTACTAGAGCAGGGGCTGACAAATTTTTTCTGTAAAGAGCCAGATGGGTCAATATTGTCAGCTGTACGGGCCATTTGGTCTCTGCGGCCACTACTCAACTCTGCCATTGTAGTGTGAAAGCAGTCACAGGTAATATGTAAATGAATCAACATGGCCAGGATACAGTAAAACTGTATTTATGGATACTGACATTGAATTTCACATTATTTCCATGTACCATGAAATATTCTTACTTTCAATTTTAAAAAATCATTTAAAACTGTAAAAGCCATTCTTAACTTGTGGGCTTTTCAAAAATAGGCAGCTGGCTAGATATGACCATAGTTTCCCACTCCCTGCCTTGCTCAGCCTGAGTTGTCATATATGGTGGCCCTGCCTCCAGCCAGCTCTCTTCTCCCTCCCCCTAATCTCCAGTCTGCCATCTTGCTCTGGGCTTTCTCTCTATCTTTTGCCCTCCTCTTTCTCAGGTCTTTCCTCTGTGCCTCAGAAACCCCATTCAACTGTAAACTTCTTTTCACCTTTAACCTCCTAGTTCTGTCCTTGCCTGACTGCAAAGTAAACATATTCCCTAAGGAACTTTCCTTGCTGAATTCTAAATAGGATGCCACTTATTTTCTCATGCCCCATAACCTATGGGCATGGGAAGTGGTATTGACATCCTCCACATTCCTTAATCCTATTTCTAAACCTTTACTCTTGAACCCTCTTGCAAAACCCCCTTCTCCTTTTAAGCTCTTATCATCAGGACTCTTTGAGCAATTAGCCAAGACACATTGAGTGACATCCTCACAACCACTAGGAGATAAGTGCCATTCTTATCCCCATTCTGCAGAGAGGCACAGAAAGGTTAAAGTCACACAGCCTATAAATGGCAGAGCCAGGATTTTAATGCAAGCAGTCTATGCTTGTTACCAAGATGATATGTGGCCTTTTCTGTAGGATATTTTACCATGTGGGTAATTATTCTCCATCCTAGTTTCACCATCCATTAACAGTTAGGCACATGGGCAGAAACATACACACTCAACTTGAGTCCTTTGAAGAGGATTTAATAGACAAACCATTTATAAAGGTATAAGGTGGTCTTTCTCAACTTTTTTTCATTATCATCTACCCTAAGGAGGAAATTTAATTTACTAATTAATCTTACTAATTAAATTAACTTAAATTAATTAATAAGACATCCAGTTCACCCTGACCCAATCCCCTCTTCCTGCTGTTAAGTGGAAGTTGTTCTAACTGCAAATAGTGGGTGCCTCTGGGACAGGGAACTGGATGGCTGGAGGCGGGCACAAGGATGACCTTTCCAGCTTTTGGATGTTGTACAATATGCTTGTATCATCTCATTTTAAAATAAAATGTAACTTTAAAAATTGACCTAAAATGCAAATATGGTCATTCCTTCCCATGCTCAAAACACTTCAGTAGCCCATCTACCACCAAGTTAAAATCCAAATTTGTTCACATGTCACCCAAGGCCCCTTGCATGCTTCTTTAGCCTCATCTTGACCACTTCTTATCTCAAAGCCTATGTCCAGACATGTGAATTACTGAAAGGTGGATGCATTCCCTAAGCAACAATCTTCCTTTGCTGCCAGTTAGCCCATAATGCCATTTTGTATCAGTTCCTTGTTTTTGTATACCTGCAGTTTCTAGAAAATGCAAAGCCTCTCCCTCCTCTCTTCTTCCTGGTGAATTCTTCATTCTTCAAGATTCAGTTAAAATAACTTCTCCAGATTCCTGTGAGATTCACAGCAGAACTTCTCTGTGCCATGACTGCACAGTGTAGTGATGAAGAGTACAGGCTGTGATGCAAGACTGTGCAGATTTAAATCCTGGATTTGTTACATAGCAGTTGGTGACTTTGGGCAAGGTATTTAACTTTTGTGCTTCTGTTTCCTTATTTGTAAAATGGAGATTAGAGGAGTTCCTATCTTAAAAGGAGAGTATTCATTTACCAAATATTTACTGTCTATTGTGTATCAAAACAGACAAAAATTCTTGCTCTGGCAGAATTTATATTAGATCTGAGAGCAAAGATTGGCAAACGACAGCCCTTGTGACAAATTTAGCCACCTGTTTTGTAAATAAAGTTTTATTGGAACATAGCCATGCCCATTTGTTTCTAGATTGTCTACAGCCACTTCCATGCTACAATGGTTCAGGGGCTGCAACATAGATCACAGAGCCTGCAGAGCCAAAGATATTTACTTTAAGAAGATGCTTACCTTTACATGGAGGCTAAAGAGCATCCTACTAAAGAATGAATGGGTCAACCAGGAAATTAAAGAAGAATTTAAAAAATTCACGGAAACCAATGAAAATGAAAACACAACTATTCAAAATCTTTGGGACGCAGCAAAGGCAGTCCTAAGAGGAAAGTATATAGCAATACAAGCCTTTCTCAAGAAACAAGAAAGGTCTCAAGTACACAACCTAACCCTACACCTAAAGGAGCTGGAGAAAGCACAGCAAATAAAGCCTGAACCCAGCAGGAGAAGAGAAATAATAAAGATCAGAGCAGAAATCAATGAAATAGAAACTAAAAGAACAGTAGAACAGATCAACAAAACTAGGAGCTGGTTCTTTGAAAGAATTAACAAGATTGATAAACCCCTGGGCAGACTTATCAAAAAGAAAAGAGAAATGACCCAAATCAACAAAATCATGAATGAAAGAGGAGAGATCACAACCAACACCAAAGAAATACAAACAATTATAAGAACATATTATGAGCAACTCTATGCCAGCAAATTAGATAACCTGGAAGAAATGGATGCATTCCTAGAGATGTATCAACTACCAAAACTGAACCAGGAAGAAATAGAAAACCTGAACAGACTTATAACCATTAAGGAAATTGAAGCAGTCATCAAAAATCTCCCAACAAACAAAAGCCCAGGGCCAGACGGCTTCCCAGGGGAATTCTACCAAACATTTAAAGAAGAATTAATACCTATTTTTCTGAAACTGTTCCAAAAAATAGAAATGGAAGGAAAACTTCCAAACTCATTTTATGAGGCCACCATTACCTTGATCCCAAAACCAGACAAAGACCCCATCAAAAAGGAGAATTACAGAGCAATATCCCTGATGAACATGGATGCAAAAATTCTCACCAAAATACTAGCCAATAGGATCCAACAATACATTAAAAGGATTATTCACCACAACCAAGTGGGATTTATCCCTGGGCTGCAAGGTTGGTTCAACATCCACAAATCAATCAATGTGATACAATACATTAAAAAAAGAAAGAACAAGAATCATATGATCCTCTCAATAGATGCAGAAAAAGCATTTGACAAAGTACAGCATCCTTGCTTGATCAAAACTCTTCAGAGTATAGGCATAGAGGGTACATACCTCAATATCATAAAAGCCATCTATGAAAAACCCACAGCGAATATCATTCTCAATGGGGAAAAACTGAGAGCTTTCCCCCTAAGGTCAGCAACACGGCAGGGATGTCCACTATCACCACTGCTATTCAACATAGTATTAGAAGTCCTAGCCACAGCAATCAGACAACAAAAAGAAATCAAAGGCATCCAAATCGGCAAAGAAAAGTCAAACTCTCACTCTTTGCAGATGATATGATACTTTATGTGGAAAACCCAAAAGACTCCACCCCAAAACTGCTAGAACTCATACAGGAATTCAGTCAAGTGGCAGGATATAAAATCAATGCACAGAAGTCAGTGGCTTTCCTATACACCAACAACAAGACAGAAGAAAGAGAAATTCAGGAGTCGATCCCATTTACAATTGCACCCAAAACCATAAGATACCTAGGAATAAATCTAACCAAAGAGGCAAAGGATCTGTACTCAGAAAACTATAAAATACTCATGAAAGAAATTGAGGAAGACACAAAGAAATGGAAAAACGTTCCATGCTCATGGATTGGAAGAACAAATATTGTGAAGATGTCAATGCTACCTAGAGCAATCTACACATTTAATGCAATCCCCATCAACATACCATCCACTTTTTCCAAAGAAATGGAACAAATAATCCTAAAATTTGTATGGAACCAGAAAAGACCCCGAATACCCAGAGCAACGTTGGAAAAGAAAAGCAAAGCTGGCGGCATCACAATTCCAGACTTCCAGCTCTATTACAAAGCTGTCATCATCAAGACAGTCTGGTACTGGCACAAAAACAGACACATAGATCAATGGAACAGAATAGAGAGCCCAGAAATGGACCCTCAACTCTATGGTCAACTCATCTTCGACAAAGCAGGAAAGAATGTCCAATGGAAAAAAGACAGTCTCTTCAACAAATGGTGTTGGGAAAATTGGACAGCCACATGCAGAAGAATGAAACTGGACCATTTCCTTACACCACACGCAAAAATAGACTCCAAATGGTTGAAAGACCTAAATGTGAGACAGGAGTCCCTCAACATCCTAAAGGAGAACACAGGCAGCAACCTCTTCGACCTCAGCCGCAGCAACTTCTTCCTAGAAACATCGCCAAAGGCAACGGAAGCAAGGGCAAAAATGAACTATTGGGACTTCATCAAGATAAAAAGCTTTTGCAAAGCAAAGGAAACAGTCAACAAAACCAAAAGGCAACTGACAGAATGGGAGAAGATATTTGCAAATGACATATCAGATAAAGGGCTAGTATCCAAAATCTATAAAGAACTTATCAAACTCAACACCCAAAGAACAAAGAATCCAATCAAGAAATGGGCAGAAGACATGAACAGACATTTTTCCAAAGAAGACATCCAAATGCCCAAGAGACACATGAAAAAGTGCTCAACATCGCTCGGCATCAGGGAAATCCAAATCAAAACCTCAATGAGATACCACCTCACACCAGTCAGAATGGCTAAAATTAACAAGTCAGGAAATGACAGATGTTGGCGGGGATGCGGAGAAAGGGGAACCCTCCTACACTGTTGGTGGGAATGCAAGCTGGTGCAGCCACTCTGGAAAACAGTATGGAGGTTCCTCAAAAAGTTGAAAATAGAGCTACCGTACGATCCAGCAATTGCACTACTGGGTATTTACCCCAAAGATACAAATGTAGGGATCCAAAGGGGTACGTGCACCCTGATGTTTATAGCAGCAATGTCCGCAATAGCCAAACTGTGGAAAGAGCCAAGATGTCCATCAACAGATGAATGGATAAAGAAGAGGTGGTATATATATACAATGGAATATTATGCAGCCATCAAAAGGAATGAGATCTTGCCATTTGCAATGACATGGATGGAACTGGAGGGTATTATGCTGAGTGAAATAAGTCAAACAGAGAAAGACATGTATCATATGACCTCACTGATAGGAGGAATTCTTAATCTCAGGAAACAAACTGAGGGTTGTTGGAGTGGGGGGTGGGGTGGGAGGGATGGGGTGACTGGGTGATAGACACTGGGGAGGGTATATGCTCTGGTAAGCTCTGTGAATTGTGCAAGACTGTTGAATCTCAGATTTGTACCTCTGAAACAAATAATGCAATATATGTTAAGAAAAAAAAAAAAGAAGAAGATAGCAGGAGGGGAAGAATGAAGGGGGGAAATCGGAGGGGGAGATGAACCATGAGAGATGATGGACTCTGAAAAACAAACAGAGGGTTCTAGAGGGGAGGGGGGTGGGAGGATGGGTTGGCCTGGTGATGGGTATTAAAGAGGACACGTTCTGCATGGAGCACTGGGTGTTATGCACAAACAATGAATCATGGAACACTACATCTAAAACTAATGATGTAATGTATGGTGATTAACATAACAATAAAAATTAAAATAAATAAATAAATAAATAAATAAGAAGATACTTACCTTTAAGGAAAAGTTTGCTTGCCCCTGCTCTGGTGAGATTGAGCTCACACGCGTAAAGTGTTTAAAATTTTAAAACATTGCCTGGTACTTGGTAAGCGCTAAGTAGATGCCAGCTTTATGAATATTATGGTATACCCTTACAATAACACTTTATACTGGTACTCAGTAAAATTTTTGCTGAATAAATGAGTAAGCAGAGGTAAAGAGGAACCAGAGGTTGGGGTTATGGAAGCCACTGGAGGAAGTTTTAAGAAGGTGGAAGTGGTCAGCTATGTTAGGTGACAAATCAATACTGAAGAAAGACCATCAGATTTGGCAATCAAATGAAGTGACCTAGCCAAGGAACAACTTGTGTGAAATGGTGAGGACAAAAGCTAGACTATGGTGGATTTAGGAGAGAATGGAAATGAGGAAGAAAGTAGATTATATATTATATTTATAATGTGACAGCTATGTGAGAGCAAGTATTGAGATAAAAATAAACACATTTCGTCTGCCACTTGAATTTTTAAAAATCTGCTAACCCAAAATGTCAAGTTTATTGAAATACTGGTGTATCTGATGGATTTTCTGCTTATCTTTAGGCTGTTTAGTGTTGGGTAAAATGTCAATGGTTAAAATTCAAGTCCAGAACTAACAGAACTTCAGGCCAAAATTCCAAGTCTAGAACCATTAAAAGATTTATAATGATGTTGATGATAAAGCAATGTTTGTTTCTTTTGTGATCTTAATCATTGTGTGATCTTAACTGGTTTGAAATGAGAATTTCAATGAAAACAACAGTATAAATTTACCTGCAAAACATTTATTATAACTGCAAAAAACCTATACAAACGTATTTTTTGTTCATTCCATAAAGTTTTGCATGCATTACACATTCTGATAGATATAGATATGTGTGTATAGAAAGAACTTGGTTAATTTGGTCATTGCTTTCCCCATCCCCTCCAGGAATTTATGATTTAGTTGGTGAAGAAAGCTAGTTGAGCAAATAGGTTCATTATTTGTTATGGATGCTAAGGTAGAAGTTTAGATGGGTTATAGCAGAGGCACAGAAAAATAAAATATTTTATATGAAACTATATTGCCATCTGTCACCTATCTGCCAACTATTTTTATATCTATGAATGTGTACGATAAGACTAAAGAGAATGTTATCAAATCATAGCTGCTTCCTGGAAACATGTATGAGACATTTAGGACTTTGAACACATGCATATTATTACTGAGGATTTTTTAGGGGGTTACAAAAGAGTATGTTTAATATGATCTTATTTTTTTTTTAAGATTTTATTTATTTATTTGACAGAAAGAGACACACCGAGAGAGGGAACACAAGCAGGGGGAGTGGGAGAGGGAGAAGCAGGCTTCCCGCCAAGCAGGGAGCCTGACACGGGGCTCGATCCCAGGACACTGGGATCATGACCTGAGCTGAAGGCAGATGCTTAACGACTGAACCACCCAGGCACCCCTAATATGATCTTATTTTTATTAAAATATACACTGTATAGAGGTGTCTGGGTGGCTCAGTCGGTTAAGCGTCCAACTCTTGATTTCGGCTCAGGTCATGATCTCAGGGTTGTGAGATCAAGCCGCACATCAGGCCCTGCGCTGGGCGTGGAGCCAGCTTAAGATTTTCCCTCTCTCCCTCTCCCTCTGCCCCCTCCCCTCACGCGTGCAGGCACTCACTCGCTCTCTCTCCCTCTCTTTCTCAAAAATAAATAAATAGAATTTTAAAATAAATAAATTATAAAATATACACTGTGTAATATTACATTACTATATATAGAAAAAGTATATAAAGATACACATTTAAAATATTAATGGGTTATATCTGGGTGACAGGATTACTAGGATAGTATTTTCTTCAGTATGCTTTTTTAGGCTTTAAATGTTTGTACAATGTACAGGGCTTACTTTTATAATCATGAATAATAATAGAACAAAACCATTGAGTTTTAACCATCACATGTTACAAGCATATGACATTTGTACTTGCAAGCACACAGAGGCTAGAGGTTCTTATGTTTTTGTAGATTGTCCAGTGTTTAGTTGTTACATGAATAGCAACAAAAACTTCTCAGTCTACAAATGTCAGCAGATAACATCTACAAATGATGTGTCTAGAAGTCAACTCTATTGGTTAGTTCTCTTCTGCAAGGTGGCAAACCAACCAGGCACCTGCCATTGAAATACTGGGATTTACTTAAAACAGAGAGTGTATACAATGAGTGTGCATTGCATGAATTACTTAGTTTGGCTTCAAGTAACAAGACATTGGTAAAAAGTGGCCTAAGCAATAAAGATTTACTGTTTCACATAACATGAAGTCCAGAAGTAGGGGGGTTCCAAATCCAGTTAACTCAGTAGCTCAGCAATTTCAGGATTCTGGGTCAGCTCTCCTTCAACTTTGGTGGCTTTCTCCTTCTGGTTAGCACTGAACATCACTGCCTCACACAAGAACTTCTGAAGGCAGGAATGGGAGGGCATTCCCCCCTCATCCCATCTCTCTTTTTTCCAGGGATTCAAATCTTTCCCAGAATTGAATTTCCCTAGCAGACATCTTCCTACATTTTATTGGCTACACTGGGACAGTTCAGTGTAAGGAAAAATAGTGTAAAAAAAAACTATAGTCAAAGGAACAAACCAGAGTCACCCCTAAACTAAGAACAGAGAGAGGGATTTCCATTATTTCCCTAGACCAACAGTGTCCAGTAGAATTTAATGTGAGCCACAATGCAAGATCAGCTATACACACACACACACACACACACACACACATATCTCTTGAATATCCATATATATTCCTGAGTCGACTTTGGAAAGCTGAAAACAAGTCTTCATTTTCTCTTTCATGAATGAGCTACAACACTGATAAGCAAAATTGCTTCCCATGAGCATAATTAGAATTGCCAAGTGTACATCTGGTAGGATTCCAACAAAGGCACCTTAGTTATGGAACTTGGACTTTGAGTTCCTGAGTTATGGTTTTAGATATGATTCTGACTATCTGTGTGGTCTTAATGAAGTCCCTTGGCTTATCCGGGCTTATCTATCCCAGCTTCCTCATCTTAAGACAGGTGGTTCTTTAAAATGTCCTTTGAACTCTAGTACTACAGGATTTTATACTGCTGTTCAACTTCGGACTTTCCCAGCCCCTTATCTGACACCAGCAAGTCGGGCCAGTGACACGTGAAAAGTTACTCAGAAGGGTACTTTCTCTGATGCCACGGGGCAAAATGTACTTTCAGAGGGAAAGAAAGAAGGCAAGCCATAGTAGCCTGCCATTCATTTACTCAGTAAGTATTTATTACAGGACACCCACTAAGTGCCATAGGGACTCTAGACTGAATAAGAGAGAATGAGAAGTAGTCTCTGCTGTCAGTGAGCTTACCGTCTAGTGGGAAGGTAATACAGATAAGTAGATACACAATTGCATAATGTGCAAAGAAGCCTAGGACAGAGGAAGATGAGGCCGTTCCTTGGAGCACCAAGGCCCACTGAGGGGAGGTGACAGAACCTCCCTGGAGGAAGTGATACCCAAAGGAGGCCAGGCAGAAAAGGACTTGGTTGGCCTTCCTGCTACTGTGGGAAACTGCCTGGCCTACAGGGCATCTCACCTACAATGAATTCGCTTTTCTTCTTTTCTCTGACATAGTGCTTTTCTACTCCTTTCTTCAATGGATTTGCCCATATGTGCGTATGTCTGGGATCAGGTGAGAGGGCCGCAGAGAAACTCTTGCAGCAACCCTAAGGTAGAAACCTAAGTAGGTTGTAAAAATTATTACAAGTTCCTCTCATCCTTGTGTGCACATCCCTTGCCATATGACTGTGCCACTCTTCTTATCAAGGAGAGTCTAAAAGGAAAAAAAAGGAGAGTCTAGGGGCACCTGGGTGGCTCAGTTGGTTAAGTGTCTGACTTGGTTTCGGTTCAGGTCATGATCTTAGGGTCGTGAGACCGAGTCCCGCATCAAGCTCTGTGCTGGGCCTGAAATCTGCTTAAGATTCTCTCCCTCTCCCTCTGCCCCTCCCTCTCTGCGTGCTTTCTCTCTTAAAAAAGAAAAAAAAAAGGAGAGTCTATTTCCCCACTCCTTGACTCTTGACTCTGGGTTAGACATGTGACTTTAGCTAATGGGATATTAACAAATGTGACGCAAACAAAGGCTTGAAAAATGCATGCACTTTGGGGTTTGCCCTCTCTTGCTGAGTTGGGAACACTGCTACCATCGCCATATGATCTAATCTGGGCTGGCCTGCTGGAGGATAACAGACTATGTGGAGCAGAGATGAGCTAGTCCAGCTCAGGCCCTAGTTGATCAACCAGCCCACCAATCACCAAGTATATTAGAGACCATCCTAGACCATCCAGCCTCAGCTGAGCTGGCCAAAGCCAAAAGAGCCACTCAGTCAACAGACCAGAGACTCATGAGAAATAATAAAATGTTTATTGTTTTAAGCCACAAAATTTTGTGGTGATCTGTTATACAATAAAAGCTAACTGATACAGGAACCATATATTACTGCGTTTTGCTTTCCTCTTTTCTCTTTATCTTTCTTTATCCATTCCAAAAAACTTGGTAAAATGGTTTATTAGAGACAGAGTTGCCACAAACATAGGATTTTTCATTTTCTTCCAATTCTAAAAGCTCTGATTTTTTTTTTTATTCTCTTTCATTATTAAGCTTCCTTTCTCAGTTATGGTCTTCACAGAAGAAAGGGGGTGGAGAATAAAGGCAAGAAAAACGAGGCATGATGCTAAGAGTGAGGAAATGGGAGATGTGAATTATGGTGGTGATGGTGGGATGGCGACGTCAAAAAGAGAGGTCGCTACAACTCAAACAGTGTTGATTAACTTCCTGGGTGAAGTTTGTTCTATAAAATCAGAATCTCTATGAAACTCCCTGGCATTGACCCCAGATGTCCCTATGTTAAATTGCGAACATTCTAAAATTCCCCTTCTGTTCCATTCCTTAGTTCCTCTCAATCTTTTTCACTATCCAAAATATGGCTTTCTATTTTGGTAGTTAGAATTTTTTTGGCCATAAGTGACAGAAGCCCAATTTGATCTTAAAAGTCCAGATCGTCCTCAAGCTTCAGGCGAGATTGAATCCAGTTGCTCAAATGATGTCCCCAGGGAACTGTCTGTCTCTAGATTCTGCTCTCCTCTGTGTTGGCCTCACTGTATCCCTAAATCCCTGAACTATTTTGTAGGTCCCAAAGTTGAGTGGTGGCAACTGTCAGTTGTGTCTCTCCATCTTGGGGGACCAAACCCTCCTCCCCTTCCCCACCTGTTACCCTAATTACATTAAAGGCACTAAGATTCATCCAATTTCCCAATACAGAGTCTTGGGGCAGGAGATTGGGAATTGGTATATTTCCTCCCCAAGAGGCATAGGGCTCCTCATGCAAACTGCTGACAAGTTCTGCCTACGTGGGGTCTCAGAAAGGGGTCTTGATCAGTCATAAAAGATGCTTTGATGAAGAGGTCAAAAACACAAATGCTTATAGGAGCCAGAAGCCTGACAGACAAGGCAGCGGCCACCCAAAACGATCACTACCAAGCAGGACTTTGGCACTCACAGTTGCCGCATCTTTGGAGTTTTTTCAGGAGCCAAAAATCTTGATTTTTTTGTGAAATATTCTAATTTTAAACTATTAGCTTGATTTTTTTTTTTTTTTTTTAAGCAGGCAAAACAAAACTTGTCTGGGGCTGTATCTGGCCCAGGGGCTATCAGTTTGTGAATGTGGTTTTATGGCCTAAATTCTACAACAATGAATGTCCACTTGCCCCACATTTGCATAACTATGGGGCCACTGCAAAGAAGTGGGACTGACAAAGATCAGCTGCGAACCAGCTACAAGGGTTCCATGACTTCAGGATAGTTGAAGGTCCTTTAGCATGGCCTATGTGGCCTCCCTGACCTGGTTCCTAGCCTTCTCAAGGGCTTGTTACTGCCACACTCCCCCACACTGTTTCACACCTCAAGGCCTTTGTGTTCACTGGGCTATTCCAGAGGCCCTTCTCCCAGTTATCTAACCAACACTCTCACCCCCCTTCAAGATCCAGCTCAAACACCCCTTCCTCCAAAGCCTTCCTTTCCTGGAGCTCTGCTTTCTCTATGGGCTTATTCCGTGTTTTAGAGGGGTACCCCATTGCCCTAAAGTTTTCTTTACAGGCCTGTTGCCCCACCCGACCTAACCCCTAGAGGGCAGGAACCTAGGTTCATTCACGTGTGTATCCTCATTGCCTCCCAGAGTACCCACACTTTGAGTGGAGATTGGAGGAATGGGCATGCAATTTGAAAAATAAGGAACCTATTTATTGCCTTTCACACGCCAGAAACCCGTTGGCAAAGAACTGGTAATTTTTATTTTGAGAAAATAAGCTGAAACTTGTTTAAGAGAAGGGGGGAAAACCCTCTGCATACTTTCATTTTCAAAATGGCCACATACTTGTGAAATATTTGTTGCAAAGTATAAGTTTTTATACTTCCTCCGCTTTGGACATAGCTGAGTCTTCTAAGAGTTCTAGAACTAGAGAATGGCTAAACTGACTCGTTGCACTAGCCTTTCTCCCCAACCTCAAAGGTCGCCAGGGCGCTTACAGTCGGGGATGTTTGCTGCCTCAAAGGGAAGAGAGAACCAGCTCTTGCGAATGAAACAGCACTTCAAAAGAGGCGGCGGCCTATGTAGGGAGAGGGAGCAGCCACGGTCGAAAGACCCTTTGAATAATCCACTCTGAAATTGACTGAGGCTGGTAGAGGTGTAAACTGAAACTCCAGAGGCTAACCCTAAGCGGTTACATTTTCTCCACCAGAAGGTTTCCCAGCCCTGTCACTCACTCCTGCTGGCTTTCTCTCCCTCCCCAACGCGCGCACACACACACACATTTTGGTGGACTGCTGCACTTGACATTGAGCCTGTCTCCTACCTGAAGTGGGGCACCTCGGAAAGCAGCGAGGTTGGCGTTTCATTCATAATATATGACCTCAAGGGAGGAGGGAGGCAGGGACAAGAGCCTTTCATCTCTGCTACTTAAAATCCCAGCAGTGCAGCAGAAAGGGAAAATGAGCTGGGAGTGAGCTGCATCGGGGCATGAAGTATGGCACGATAACGGTACGAGCGAGCGCGTCAGCGGCCCGCCCGCCGGCTATTTATACCATGTAGATTATGCAATCTGGCTCCAGCCATTCATGCCCCGACTGGGACGCCCCGCGCCGGGGGAGGGGGGCGGGGGGCACCATTCCCGGGCGCCGGGTCAGTTTCTAAGTTTGCATCATCCCCTTTATTACGAGAGCTTGGGTTTCCATTCCTGCCGGCTGGCCTTGGGAGAGACAGCTGGGCTACAAACTCACTTGGCACACACGGGCACACACGACCGCTTACTTAAACATAATAAAGGCACCGGGACGCCGAGGCGCTGCCGAGCAGCGCGCAGGGCTGGGCTCCGGGCAGACCGGAAGGAACTGATAAACCGAGCGCTAATGATACCCGCTCCCTCCCCCGTCGGAAGTGTCCTCTGAGCGCCGGTCATTGAGAAATACCGAAGGGGCAGAATGGGGGTGAGGTGAGGACAGGCCTGGGCCGCAGCTGCGCGCGGCTTGCAGAGCGGGGAGCGAGGGCGCCGCGGCAATGGGGGATTCGGCCGGCCGGGCCGGGCCGCACGAACCTTAGGGCACAACTGGGTCCTCCCCAAATCACCCCAGCTGGGCGCGCGCCCCTCTGGGGGTTGGGGGATAGTGATTTATCAGATCCCACTTCGAAACCCACCCCGGGGAGATATACACTCGCGGCCCCTACCGGACCCAAATAAGGTGGGAGGACGCAGAGAAGGGGCGAAGGACACGAAAGAGAGCCGGTTGCGGAGAAAGATAAAATGTCCGCTTCTCCCGGCGCCCGTGCCGGGCGGTAGGGAGCGGGGGACGCGGCCGGCTCCCGAGTGAAACCAGACCTGCGGGTCTACTGAGCATGCCCGTTCCGTGGCCGCCGAGGGTCGCTCCGGTTCCGCGCTCCGGGCTTTCCAGGCGGCTGGCGGAAGGACCCGGGTGGGGGTGCTTCCCCGCCCCCGACTCTGGCTTGAGGGGCGGGTAGGCGGGGGTCCTGCTGGGGGCTCCGCTGGGTGTGCGTGAAGTTGTGAGAAGATCGACTCTACTTTTGAAGCTGTACGATCTCACTCTGAGTCGACACCCTTGAATCGATCGTGTTCAGAGCTGCCCGCCCCCTGTTTTGCTGGTTGTGGGGGAGAGAGACGGATGTGGGTATTTAGCTCTTTCAGTAATGTCATTAAAGTAAAGCCCTAAATCCGTGATACGCGCTATTCTGGTAACAATTTAGTAGACTTTGATAATACCCTGATATTCAGATCAATAAACATATCTGAGTCATTCGCCCAATATCACCATTTATTCGATGGAGCTGCAGGAGTCCAGTAATTGATGGGGAAGACCAAGAGGTGACCTGCTAAGAACATTTCCATTAAAAAGCCCCTTTTGGGTGATGAACGAGGCAGAAGAGAACTGAAAGGATTTCTTTAAAAGAACATGATGGAACGTGAGTGAAGGAGGGTGGCATTTAGTAATACAATTGGCTACAGAGGAGAAAGGGTTGCCATTCATCTAGTTGCAGCGCGCTGCTTAACACAGTACGTTCGCTGTAGCCATTTATTCTTCCCAGCAGCCCTATGTTGTGGGTATTATCCTGACACTACAGGTGTTTTACCCAAGGCTCAGAGAACCTAAGGACCTGCTGGAATTTGGCATCAGGACATCCAAGTGGGGAGCTGGTGACTCCTGGACTTTAGAATGTTTTCCTTTGCTCCTCTGCTGCCTGGTCTGCCATCTGGGGCAGTCATTCACTGCTATTAGCAGGGAGCTGGATGAATGAGTGGTGATGACACCGATTCACTTGCCTACCTGTAGAAACTAATAATCAACTTACCTGCCACCTTGCCATTTGGGCACTCTGAAACTGGAGGGTGGAGCCATAGAGATAGATGCCCATTGGGTGGAAAATTTTGACATGGACAAATATCTGTCCCTGGAAGTTCAGGAATGACTGAGTGGGATCTCTTTCAGCACCTCCAGGAGAAAAGAAATGACCAAAGGTGAGAACTGGATAGATGCCTTTGCCTTATGGGGATTTAGAGAACAATGAGATGCTCCTTTGTTCACTGCTTTCTCAGAGACTCTCAATGGCCTCAAAACCTGAGAAAGACAAGATTGTACTTGTTATCCCTGTTTTATAAAGAAACTGAAGGACTGCTAAAAGTCTCACTCAAGGTCTCAGGCCTGCTACGAAAAAAACAAACCCAGGTGTTTCTCCCTTGTCTAGTTCCCTTTTCAGCACTACACACCAGCACTCAGCATCAAAGGTGGGTGAACCCCAATCCATGTCCACAAAGATCATGGTTGTGATAGGCATGAAGCCTAGGGTAAACCACTAGTTTCTCCTTGACTCAAGGTGATACTGTTACTATCTTTGGAACACTTGTGGCTCTCTAAATGCATACATATACCCTTTAGGTATACTACATTTGAGGCATATATTTAATTTCTTAATTTGTTCAGTGGCTGCTATTTGGTTAAAATCTCAGCATGTTATCTTGGCACATTCAGTGGGGTGGAAAAATGTACTGTGCTTGGAGAGCAGGAAGGGGCAGGGACTCTACCTCTTGCTCTCTTGCAAGACCCCCCCGAAGGAAATACTGAACAGCTATGTAATTTGTGGGACCCACTGCAAGTAAAAGTGTGGAGCCCCTTGTTCCAACACTATAAAAAATCTCAAAATTGCAACAGCCGAACATCAAACCAAGTAAAGATCCCTGTGCAACTGCACAGGTTGCATGCCAAGGAAGTCAGCCTTATCCATTGCCCAGACAGTGCTGCTTTGGAGAGTATGGGCCCACTCAGCCCCGCGGTCCTGGGGCCAAAACAAGAAAAATCATTTAAAGACAAACTGGGGGGGGGGGGGGGATGTGATCCAGAAGCTCTCTATCTCCTCATCTGTGCAAAAGCCCACTGGGCTGGTAACCTCTGGCCCAGTAACTATGGCCTTCAAGGGTCTGGGACAAGAGCCATCCTCCAACATGAGAGAGGTTTACTAAATAATTTTTAAAATGTATTTGGGTTTACCTTTAAATCCGAAGAAGTCCATCATTTCTACTGAAATGCAAACGTTTCTGGGCTGTGTTGGATTTGCCTTTTTTTTTTTTTAATGTACAATGATTCCTCGAAAATGCCCCCTCCACTAGCAAGACAAAACAGATCACAAGATTCATGAGCAATTGAAAAGCCTCTGCCATTTAGAACCTTGGCAAAACACCTGTGCCGTCCCCACCCTCCCGCAGCACTGTGGAGGGTAGTTGGGTCCTCTGAGCCCAAACACCCCTCTGGGCCTCCCCTCAACTCAGCGTCTCCGCCCCCGTCCCCCACCATTTTTAATCCAGGGGTTTCGATGGAGGGAGGGAACCAAACTGGAGCCAGATGTGTGCGAGTCCCCGGCTCCTGCCACCTCCCTTTTCTCCGGCTTCTTAAAACCCGGAGCGTTGGCGAAAAAGGATCCGGAGCCAGACAGACGCCGCACAAACAACTCCGCTCCGAGGCTCCTCCGGGAGTGGAAGCCAGGAGGGAGGGGGAAAGGAAGCCGAGCATGCTCAGTAGGCGGGACAAAGTTTTTTTTTTTCTCCCTTTTTTTTTTTTTCTTTCGGTCGCAAGTAGGAAGCTTTTTGCACTCCACCACCTCTGGCCGCTGGGAAGACGTCATCGCTTCCGCCCTACTTCCTCCTCCTGTTGGCGGCGGTGAGAATCCAATATGGAGTAAATCGGTGGAGTCGAGAGATGGGGCTCGGACGGGGCGCCCTGCACCGCCTCCCAGGCGCACCTCCCCCGGCCGCCGACCGCTCCCCGGAACCGTGATTGGCCAGGCCCCCGGGGGCGACCCCGGACCGAGCCCCCACCCGCGGCTGGCCCTCCTCTCCTCCTCCTCTCAGCAGTCCCCGCCGCTCCACGGCGCGCTTGTTTTTCTCCTCGTCTCCCCCACCGCCGTCCCCTGCCCAAATCTCTCCCCCTCTGCTCGCTGCCGAGCCTCCGGAGCCCCTCCTGCCGAGCCCCGGGCGCTGCGGCGCTCACTCCTCCCGCAGCTTGCCTTTGCACCCCTTCCCTAAACCTCACCCCGCGCTCCTATCGCCTGCTTCCCCTTCTGCCTTCTGCGGCGCCCCTTCATCTCTCGCCGCTCCCCCTCCCCAACCAAATCAGGCGATCTCCGGAGATGTGAAGAAGGGGGGTGAGCGGACAGGAAGATGAAGGGAGCAAAGCTGCCCGCCGCGGGACAGGCGTCTAGGTGAACAGGAAAATGACCGAAGAAACACACCCGGACGAGTAAGTTTGGTCGCGGGGTGGGACGAGGGTGCCCCGCGGGGGCAGCGTGGGGGACGGGGCTGAGGACGCAGGCGGGGACGCTGCTTGGGTGAACTTGGCGTGGGGTGCAGCTACTAGCCGGCCTGTGGGCTTTGGGATGCAAGATTCCCCCCCTTGTTGTTGAAGTGAGGAGGGGGCAAAGACTGCTGAGGGCCGGCGGGGGCGCGCCTTCAGTCGGCGGGCTGGTGGCCGCGGCGGGGGCCAAGGGCGCGCGGGTGACCTCGGGGCGGTCCCCGCTCCTTCGGGGACTCACAAACACTCCCTCCCCCCCCGAAATCTTCCGCGGCCGGAGCGAAAGACCTGACACCCCCCCTCCGGCTTCCTGGGGTCGGTGGGTTTTCACATAGTGACTTTGTGACTCCTGCCCCGCCGCTCGCCCCCCGGTCCCTTAGGCAGCCCACTGGGGCCCAGGCTCCGCCATTTCGTTTTCTTGAATCGCTCTCATTTGCATACCACATTTTCATTCATAAAAAACACGGCGGAGCGAGGGGAGGACTGGGCGCGGGCTGCGCGGGGGTCTGCGTGAGCCGGGATCCCCAGGCAGGTCGCGGTGCGGGAGCCGCCGGAGGGGTCCCGCGGCGCGTGTGAGCGTGTGTGCACGCGCTTTTGGGCTCGGGATAGGCGCCCCGCGGGATCGGGGCCGCTCGGGGGCGGATCCGAGTCGTGTGCTGCGGGGGCGGGCGGGAGCGTGCGGGGCAATGTGCTGCGGGCCAGTGTGTGTGTGTGTGTGTATCTGTGTGCGAGTGTGTGTGCGCGCGTGCACAGGCATGCGTGCCCGGCCCGCGGGCCCGAGGGGAACAATGCTCGGGGCGCTCCGCTGGAGGGGCTCCGGGGCTGACCCGCCTCCTTCCGCGGGATCGGTGCCGTTTTCCAGCCCCGGTCCAAGATGAGGCTCCCTCCAGCCTCGCGGTCTCGGAATCGGGTTTGGCTTTCTCTCACCCCCGCCCGAGGCGTTTCCAATCAGGGGAGAAGCGGAGGCAGGGCTCCTGGGTCCGGCGCCTGAGGTCGTCGGCTTCGGGTCCGAGTGGTCACCGCACGGCGGCCGACGCCGCTGTTCAGTGGCTGTGCCCGCCACCAGCCACTTTTTCTTTTTTTTTTTTTTGTGAATAAGACGCTCTCCTTTATTGTCACATGATATCCCTCCCCTCCTCCCCTGCACATTCATAAATCCGGAGCCTGCTTCGGCTCCTTTCATTCAGAGCTGCCATTAGCTAAGGTAGCAGTGGCGCTGGCTTGGGCGCAAAGAGCCGGTTGGTAGCCGCTGGGACGCACCGTGGGGGGAGGCCCAGAGAGCGTGTCTGAGGGGTCGTGGGGGCTGCGAGTATCTGCTCTCGAGGCTCGGGGTCTCTTGCCCCTGCGAGCATTGACAAGTCAGTGCAGAGAGGGGAAGTGACTCAGGGCTGGGTGACGGGGAGGGCTTTTCTTGCAGCAGGTGACAGAATGCTGTGCTCTACTCTTAAGAATCTACTTCACTTTTTTTTTTTGTTTTTTTTAATGCCCCTTTATCCTTTGGCGTCTGCTGTTGCCAGGCTGGGCGGGAGAGGGTGTTGAGAGGGTTCGTGTTTGGGAAAGGGAATTTCCTTCCTGTGGTCCCCAGGGATCTTTGACTGCTGTAACCCCTGGTCTGCCAGACACCCGCAGCTGGAGAGCATGCCGCCTGGTGTGCATGTCGCTGCGGTCCCACCACCTGTGCTGGTCTTTTTAAACATTTTGCTTTGCCTTCATAGAGTGTATCTTGAAACGATAAAATGAAAAAAAAAGTTGCTCTTTTGGGGAAGAAATATGCTGCTGGGCCTTGCCCCCATTCGGACTTGACTAATAGACAAGTGGTTTTATAGGTCCTCCCTTGTCCTTGCACACACAAATAGCAGAGTAGCAGGGAGGGACCGTTGCCTTGCTCTGGACTTCGGGATTCTTGTTGGAGATTGGTTCCACTCGCCCTGCGTTGGGTTCCTTGGCTCCATCCCTTGGGAATACTGGCCTGGCCTCTCCCTTTTCACCCGCAGCATGTCAGCTTTGCATCCTACCCCATTTGATAGCCAAAGCAAAAGGATTTGGGGTGGAATCACCAGCAAGAAATGACTATGTCTGCTTCATGCTTTCAGAGCAAGTTCAGCATGGAACTGGCCACCCCGACTGCTGTCAGAAGCCCAGTTGAGACAATGGGTATTTGAGGACAGGTTCTGGTTTCAGTTAGAGAATCAGAAAGCTGTGGCGCCTTAGCCCAGTGCAGAAATGGCCTTCCCGGGATTACTTTTAATGTAATGACCTTGGCATGAGACATGAAATGTAAGCCCGTAAGAACATGGGCTGCATGGGCTGTAAACTGCCATTTGTGGACACTGTCCATTATATTATTCAAGTTCTTATGTAATGACCCATCTGAAAAATTCCTTTTAAATGTTAATGCTTGGAAGAAGGTTTCTCTCTGGGTTGCAGAGCTTGCTGTGATTGCCTTTTTGTTGATGGGGTTTTTTGCAACCACTGTCTGGAAGCTCAGAGCTAAAATTATTGCTTGATTACAGTAGTCATAGTTAGCCTAGCTTTTGCTAGATTTATTTACCCTTCCTCTAGTATGAATTTTGATCTTTTATTTTCTTTTCTAATGGCTTTATGTTTGAAGTCCTACAGATACCTTTTGGAAGTAGACAAGGTGTGTTAAAAATAAAGCAATTTGTGACTTCAAATTGGGGACCTACGGGGGAAGTAGTTATACCTTAGGTAAAATAGATTTTCTTGATAGTCCATATTTAAGGCTTTTATTAAATGATACAGATATATAATTAATATGCTTAGCATCAGAGTACAGTAAGTCAGAATCTTGCAACAGGCAAAATAGTGCCTAATTTTAAAAAATAATAAATGTTTGTCTTCTCATGCTCTTTTCCATGTCGATTTAAAACTTCTCTAATAAATATATGATAGTTCAGGAAAGCTTGTCTGCTCTTTTTGCTGACTGTCCTAAAAAATAGCTTCCATACAGAAAATACTCTGACCCTTCTCCTCTGATCCCACTCCAGCTACAAATGCATGTTAAGATTTACAATTCTACAGATTTTTTAAAATAACTTAAAAGTAAAAACCATCAACAAACTATTGAAAATTATCTTTTGTATGAGTGGAAAAATTTTTTTGATCATATGCATTTTGTCTGTATCTTTAAAGCATTTGATTATGGTCATGAATGATTTGGAAATTTGTTGACAAAATGAAGAAACCCTTCTCAAGTGAGCTTAACACAGGAGAAATGAGCCTACCGTTTAGCTATTCTGTTCCTCTCATATACTCTTCTCAGCAACACATATCTTGCTGAGAATGGACTTGTAAGCTTTGTTCTTAGTCATGTTTTTCCTAATGTTGAAAGGTCTTCCATTAAAAAAAAAAAACTTAAATATTTTTACTGAGCCATTTCAAAGAAATTAGACATCAGAATTTCTTATATCTAAATAGTTGAGCTTACTTCCCAAAAGATGAGAATACTCTTCCATGAAACCATAATACCATCATCACACTTTACAAAATTAAGAGTCATTCCCGTTGTCTTTGACATTCAGCCCAACTGACTGAAAAATGTCTTTTACAACTGTCATTTCAGCAAGGTGCCAATTAAAGATCCTGAGTTAAATGCATTTAACTTAAACTTAAGGCTCAAGGCTCAGCCATTTGCTCACTTTCCGATCTAAGGCAAGTTACTTACCTTTCACCTTGGTTTAATCTGAGTGAATAAAATGGGAGTGAATTTTAGCAATTTCATGGAGTTGCTGTGAAAATTATATGAGATAGCCTATGTAAAGCTTACCGTTGAGCACCAAGCATAAATCAGGTGTTTGGTGTTGGCTCTTAGCAGGGCACTGGGATAGGTTTCTTAGAGGCTCAGCTTGTTAATTTTCAAATAATCCTATGAAGAAGGAGTTACCCCATTTATTTTATTATTATTTAAAAGATTTTATTCAGTCACTCATTCATTATTTAGAGTGCACACGCAAGAGTGGTGGGGAGGGGCTGAGGGAGAGACTCTCAAGCAGACTCCCCGCTGAGCGCAGAGCCCAGTGTGGTGTGGGCTGATCCCACCACCCTGAAATCACGACCCTGAGATCATGACTTGAGTTGAAATCAAGAGTCAGAGGCTTAACTGACTGAGCCACCCAGGTGCCCTGGAGTTACCCTATTTAACTGATGAGGAAGCTTAAGTAAAGTCGCTTGCCTAAGACAGCAAACATTTTTTTTTTATAGCATTTTACTCATTAGTCTTCTCAGTAGTCCTCTGAGGTAGATAGGGTATTATTACCTCCATTTATAGAGGGGGAAACTGAGGTCCAGAGAAGATGAGTAACTTGTCCAAGGTCATATCATTAGTAAATGAAGGAGCTAGGCTTTGACTCCAGCCACCTGACCCAGGAAGGACTGTTTTTAACCACTGTGAGGTACCTTCTCAGGAGAGGACAGGCTGGCCAGCCTTAGTCATTCTGACTTCCGAGCTCACACTGTTTCTGTCAGTCATGCTGTCCTTGATTCTTTTGAATTGGTGACAATCTGTCATTGCCATAATTTTTTCCGCTTCCTTTATCTTCTCTGAAATTGCTGAGGCACATACTGAATTAAAGTGAATTTAAATAAACTTGGGCTTGAGAATTCTGTGATACACCTTAAGATAATAGGAGTGTGAATTCAAGAGTTGGTTATTGCTGGATGGTAGCTGTACGTTCGTTGAAATAACGGTTGTAGAAATTAGACCTGGTAAAACAAATAGTGATCCAGTTTCTTCGCATTAGCCTTTAAAAAGGGAAGTTTCTACTCCATAGGAATAGAATCCTTAAATGTTAAAAACACGGAGTTGACTATGCAGAATTGGAATCTTGGTCCATTCCTCAGAAGATGTTGAAAGCAAGACAAGACACTTGGAAAGACCTTAACAAAATTTTGTAAGCCAGGACATTGTCATTGTATAAAGTTAAGTGCCTACTTCGAGGCCGTACATCTTTCTAGGTGGTGGGCTTTCACTTCTCTCCATCTGCTAGGCTTGTTTTCACGAGGATTTAGCAAGTGCTCCCTCCTTTCTAGCTATAGCTGATCCCCTCTGCTTTCCATTTCCTTTAACCAAATAAAATATATAAAAGTGAATCAGTACAAATATCAAAACTGTTCTGCCTCAACAGTCTGCTTACTCCTGCTCTTTATTCTGGAATTTTCTTTCTTCCTTCCCTTCAACAAGTTAATTTCTGCTCATTCCCCCTTCCCACCAGTTCTGCGGCCATTCCTTTTATGAGATCCTCCTAGTCTTTCCTCCCCTCCACTCTTCACGTCAAAACTGAGGGCTCTTTATAGCATTTTCCCCCACAGTGTATGGCAGTTCTCACCATTTAGAGTTGGGCTTATACCCAGCTAGATTCTTACCAGAATATGAGCTTCTTGGATTCAGGATCACCGCTCAACTGCTTAGTTTTCTAGTTGTTGGCCCAATACCATTGGGCACATTATGGTTGCTTAATAAATGTCTGTTGAATTAAAAAATGGATTTAATTATTTTAAAATGCTTTGTCCCTACCAACGAATACAATAATTATAATTGTTGTATTTGGTTAACTTAGTGTGTATAAGCCCCCTCTGAGAAACTCCGCGTTCACATGAAACCCTTACCACATTTTGTGGGACTTGGGTGCAGAACTGTCTTGGTAGTGGTGATCTGTGATTGACAGCTCAAAACCATTTTGATTCCAATGACTGTTGTGGGAGTTGGGAAGTGGAAGATCTTGACTGCAATAAGCCAGGGCCTATGTTTCTGCCTCTGCAGGAGAATCTCTGCGGAAATCACAATATTAACAATTTGCAGTAGCTGCGGGGTTCTGATGGAGTCTCAGCACTCGAAGTGGGAGACAGCCGTGCTGATGAACACCAGTATTGGTATAGTTCCTATATTACCGGGCTGGACACAAATACACAGTCGGACAGCAAAACCCTCAGAAACTGAACAAGATGATAAAAGAGGCAGAGCAGCAAGTTTTGGTGTGTGGTTTTTTTTGGCTTGATTTCTCAAGTAAATTGGGCTGGTTTAGTTTGTTTGTTTTGAGGCCCAGTCATATTGATAAACTCTTGTAAACGCTTCTTTTTAATCAATATGTAAGGCTAGAACATTGATGATTTTTTAAGGCATTTTCAAGGGCCTGTGGTCACTGGAGTAGAAGGAATATTTTGCACTGGTGCACACAGTGCCCTGTGGAGCAAAAAGCGTTTTCTGTGCGCTCACGCTGGGCGGGCATGAAGCATTGTTACTGCAGCTTGGTATGTGTCTCGTGTCATGGGAAGGAAGTCAGACCAGGATCTTAGTAACATACTTGATAGTAACTGGCATAGGAGTTCACTCAAGTACCAACTGTTTTATAACCAATTTCTCTGGCAAACTCTGTCAGCAGTGTGTTCACATGGGGCATGTGGTACACAAGATAGCAAATTGTATGTGTCATTTATGCTACTCTCAAAGGGTAGTTTAATATTTATTTAAACACAAAATACCTGCTTTTGCACTCACTTCAGAGCACAGAGGTGAAGAAATGGATTCAGACTTCATCCTGGCATTCAGAGCTGGTGATTGAAGGGATTAGAACACGGGCAGCTTCTGAAATGTATGGCTTTGTCTCCTGTGTGTACTGATATATAATGATTTTTCAAATCTGGTTGTTTTCATTCTTAGATATATTCCCTGTGGTCCATTCCTAAGTGCTTAAACTTAATTATCAGGTTAAGTTTTTAATTGTCTTTCCTAGTTCATCTGGCAATGACATCTTTGTCTCTTCATTTTCATTACTTATTCCTCTTCTTTTTCTCCTTGCATTGCTTTGGCTCTGGCTTCCAGTATTGATTTTTCAGATAAGCACTACTTAGTTTGTATTTGCATCCCACCCTGAGAATGCACAAAGAAGGTTAGCTGCCCTTCTGGTGTTGGGAATAATAGCATATGAAGCCTTATGCCCATAGTCTTACAGAGTGCTGAGCCCATAGTAGGCTTTCTGCAAATGTTTATTGATTGATTAAAGCAAATATTCATTAATTGAAAAGTAATTTTACCTTATATCAAAATATAAACTATTATTCTTACTGTACCTACATCCAAAAAGATTTTGAGGTTGCCTTTTCAAAATGTCCAAGGAGGGGCAGACTGCGATGGTTTTGGGGTCATACTGTGCTTCTGTCCTCTACTGACCAAGGGCCCCTGGCAGGTGTTTTAAGCCAGGAGCCCTGGGTTAATGTAAGTGAAGCTCACTCTGCTGTCTAATTCATAGGCTGTTAAAAAGTGAAAATGAAATCATGAAGGTAAAGCATTTCAGCACAGTGCCTGAGGAATTGGGAATTCAGTGGGACTCACCCACCTCCAGTGTCTCATATCATGTAGCAAGGTAGGATTTATTTTCAGAATTTACAAGGTAGAGGATATCCATTCGCAATATTTTACCTTCACAGCAACCTTTTGAGTCAAGGAACAAGATTCTCACTTTAGGCCTGTAAGAGCTGAAGTGACCTGCCCAAGGGGGTTTCTAGGAGGAGAATTAGAGCCTCGAAGTCATGTTCTGCTTTTTATTCGGCTTTCCGGTACCGTGCTGGTGGGACCTAGAGTAGCACTTGAGTTGGTGCTGTAATATCAGTAATGCCCCGCTGACTATTGGCCCTTTTACTCAGTGATCCTCGTTGGCTATCTTTTTGAGATTTCATGTTTTAGAGAAGCTGGCCTCCTCTCTTACTGTCAGTGTACTTACCTATAGTGGTAGCAGCCTCGGCTTTCTTGCCATTCCTGTCTGTGGTCCAGAAATCCTATCACCAGTGTCATTCAGATTGTTCCTAAGAGTCAATAGGCTTGGTATGGGTTGGGTTGGTGTGGGGGAGGGTTGGCTGAAGGTTCCCTGAGGAGTGAGTTTTTGTCTACTCGCCTGCCGTGTTGGTGTTTTTTATATTTTCAGCCAAGAAACAAAGTGAATGTTAGATCAGGGGTTTAATTTAATCATCAGCGTCCCAGGAATTTTACTCATTTTTATAGATCTTTAAAGTTGCAAAGTGTGAATATAGTCTTCATATAATAATTAAATCTTTCTCCTTCACTTAATAGGTTAAATCAAATCTGTGATTTTTCTCAGACTCAAATTCCAAAACGGGTCTGTTCTGCCAGGAGAGTATGCATTGGCTCAGTGTTATTTCTGGGCCTGAAGGCCTAATAGTCGTCTTTTCATTAACCTGTGTATAAACAGGTTTCAGATCTGGAGTCTGCTGTTTTTAAACTAGCTTTGAGGTCCTTTCCATCCATTCTTAGATGTCTTTTACACTAAGGAGAATCAGGGGGTACTAGACTACAGGTGTCCATTCAGAGCGTGGTAGACTTTGAATCTAAAGAACTTAATTTTAGGGGCACCTGGGTGGCTCAGATGGTTAAGCATCTGCTTTCGGCTCGGGTCATGATCCTGGGGTCCTGGGATCGAGCCCCGCATCAGGCTCCCTGCTCCATGGGAAGCCTGCGCTTCTCCCTCTCCCACTCCCCCTGCTTGTGTTCCCTCTCTCACTGTCTCTCTCTCTCTGTCAAATAAATAAAATCTTTAGAAAGAAAGAGAGAGAGAGAAAGGGAGAAAGAGAGATGAAAGAAAGAAAGAAAGAAAGAAAGAGAAAGAAAGAAAGAAAGAAAGAAAAGAAAAGAAAGAAAAGAAAGAAAGAAAGAAAGAAAGAAAAGAAAGAAAAAGAAAGAACTTGACTTTAGAAGATACTTGGACCCTAGGGGTGCCCGGGTGGCTCAGTAGGTTAAGTGTCTGCCTTCGTCTCAGGTCATGTTCTCAGGCCTGAGACCAAGCCCCACTTCGGGCTCCCCACTCAGTAGGAAGTCTGCTTGTCCCTCTCCCTTTGCCCCTCCCCCCTACTCGTGTGCTCTCTCTCTCTCTCTCTCTCAAATAAATAAATAAAATCTTTAAAAAAAAAAAAAAAGAAGATACTTGGACCCTAATTGCAAAGCCATGTATTAATTATTTTATTGGGTAAAATAAATAACCGGGGTGGTGAGGCTTGAGGAAAGGGAGTGGCTAGCTGTTGAGGGCCATTCACTTACTGCACCTAATGCACCAGACACTGAATCTGCCAGACAGTACCAGAGCTGTGACTCAGAGCGAGTCTCTGGCCTTAGGGAGCTTATGTTCTCAGGTGCTAGGCACTTTCATATGCCCTAGGGGTATGAGGACAGCATCACCTTGATGATTGACTCTCAGAGTTGTTTTTTCTTTCTTCCCTTGATTCTGCAGGGTTCCTCCTAGAGCTGCAGGCATTGGGATTCCCAAATTTGGGGTGGGGGGGCTCTTCATCCGGAGCATTAAAGGTACTACATGCCCTTCCCAGAATCCCCTAACGAGCTCTTCAAGTTATTTTTAGGGGTGTGTGTGTGTGTGTGTGTATGTGTGTGTGTTGTGTGTACACGTACTTGTGTACTCACACATGGGTAGAATATGTCTGACAGGCAAGGAGAAGATTCAGAGAGGTTAAGTATCTTGTCTGAGGTCACAGAGCAGAATTTGTTATTTTTAATCCAGGTCCTTTAACTTCAGATCCCATGTTTATAGAATATTACGTGTCATAACTTCGTAGAGCTTTAGTTTTCTTATATAAAAAAATTGTGTGTACAGCTTGACTTATATTACTGTTGAGCAAATGAAGTTAGAACTCACTCTGAATCCTGAAAATACCGCAAAACTGTGAGGTGACATTTCTTTCTTGCATTCCTTTTCAGCTCTGTGAAGTAGGAAAGCAGTGCCCACAGAGGTGGCCTTTTCTGTACTGAAATAAAGAGCAACTTTAGGAGGCCTGGGTGGCTCAGTCGGTTGGGTATCTGCCTTTGGCTTGGGTCATGATACCAGGGTTCCAGGATCGAGCCCCACATCAGGCTCCCTGCTTGGTGGGGAGTCTGCTTCTCCCTCCCCCTCTCCTGCTCCTTCTCTCTCTTTCTCTCTCTCTCACTCTTTTTGTCTCAAATAAATAAAATCTTAAAAAAAAAAAGAGCAACTTTACAGATACCTCTTTGGGAAAAAGAACTAGCCACCTTATCCTTGAAAATCTGAATGAGCAGAATGGATAATAATGCACACTATTCTGAACCTGTGTTTTAGCCTAGCTATTTTGAGAGGAGGATCAAACTTGAACTTGCATTGGGAGTCTTGCAAAGTGAGGATTCTGATTTAGTAAGGCCTCAGATTCTGTGTTTTTAAAAAAGATTTATTTATTTATTTGCGAGGGAGAGAGAGAGAGAGAGACAAACAGGCAGACAACACAAGCGGGAGGGGCAGAGGGAGAGGGAGAAAGAATCTCAAGTGGACTCCACACTGAGTGTGGAGCCCAACTTGGGGCTCAATCCCAGGACCCTGAGATCATGACCTGAACCGAAACCAAGAGTCAGACACTTAACCCACTGTGCCACCCAGGTGTCCTTCAGATTCTGCATTTTTTTTTTTTAAGATTTTTATTTATTTATTGAGAGAGAGAGAGAATGATAGAGAGAGAGCATGAGAGGGAGAAGCAGACTCCCTGCTGAGCAGGGAGCCCGATGTGGGACTCGATCCCGGGACTCCAGGATCATGACCTGAGTCGAAGGCAGTCGCTTAACCAACCGAGCCACCCAGGCACCCTGCATTTTTTTTTTAATGTTTTATTTATTCATGAGAGTCAGAGAGAGAGAGAGAGAGAGAGGCAGAGGCAGAGGGAGAAGCAGGCTTCCCGCCTAGCAGGGAGCCCAATGCGGGACTTGATCCCAGGACCCTGGGACCATGACCTGAGCCGAAGGCAGACACTTAACGACTGAGTCACCCAGGTGCCCCCAGATTCTGCATTTTTAATAAACTTCCAGGTGCTGCTGGTGCTGCTGATCCATGGATAACAATTTATGAGTAGCAAGGGCCTCTCTATGGCTGTGATGGTAGTAAGCTCACAGCTGCCAGGTCTGTGTCTTCAAAGTCGACTTCACATACTTGGCATTTGGAATCTGTTGACGAAGCTCATTGGATGAGAAGGTGGTGCTTATTCATGGAGAGATATTATCAAGCAGCCACTTCTCCAACCCTGGCAGGGTTTCCAGCTTTGAGATACAGCTTGACTTTAGATGGGAATGTGCTGGAAGAATTTTTTCTTACAGCTTTAAAAAAGTTCTTGGTGAATGCCAGGAGGCCCAAGAAATCCATCATTTAAAAAGAAATTCAAAGTCCCAGCACTGTATGTAAAGTCTATGGTCAGCTGGCATTCTGCACCTTCCAGACAAATCAGTCTTGTATGGAAAGCCTGCCGCCCTGGGAAGCAGGCGCGTGTACGGCCCTAGAAGAAATCACAGGAAGTAATTAAACAGAGAAGGTCAGAGAAAGAGGAAGTGGTTGTGTTGTTTCTGATGCGAATAGCATTGTTGTTCCTGGGGATCCAGATGATGGTGTTTAAGTCTTCTGGAATGCGACTGCTTGGGGATTTGATTGTATTTAAATTGCAGCCCTTTCAGTTTATTCTTTTAGACAGCAATCTAGTTAGGAAATGAATTGCTTTTAGGTCTTATCAGGAATACCCACGTGCCTAAGCAGAAGTTTTAAGCAGGGAGTTGCTTATAGCTTGGCAAATTGGACCTAAATGAAATGAATGTCAAGACTATTAGAGGTTAATTTTAGGTGTCTGGAGTTCTCCTTAATTCTCCTGATTAAACACTTTAACATAATAGTTTCCTTAATTGGAATAATGATGGAATATTAGCATGCATATTAAACCATTTACCCAAATCTGAATAGGGTTAAAATGCAAATTATCCATCACTTGTCAGTGCTTACTCTTTAGAGATGATTCCTGGTGAGAGATGGGGAAAAGACTGGAATGTGAATCTGGATGGGGCTTTCCACTTGAGGCAGCATTGCTAGGAAAGCCAAGAATAGACCAGAGGACTGAAGTAAGTGAGAGACCCTTTGTTCCCCCAAAACAGTGGTACTAAAAATACCCCAACACTTATGATAGCAAAACTGCAACATGGGGGCGGATGTGGTGGGAAATCTGAAATGAACTGATGACCCTCTGGTTGTGTCTTCATTAGCCTGTCATATTTTTCTTGACAGGAAGGTGATGAGAGCCTAAAGAACTCCCCCCCCCCCCCCCCCAGCATTTAGATACCCCATCTGAAGTCTTGGTCTGATGCCACCACCCAGCAGTTCCCAACCAAGTGTCTGAGAACCCATAAACACTACAAGTGTCTGTGAACCAAATACATAATGTCACCCATTTGTATCTATTACTCTATTTCGATGTACATAGCTGCATTTATAGAATAATAAACTATGACCTCATTAAAATACTACACAATTCACGGTGGGTGTTTGTTGTATATTTTTTCTTAACTCACAGTCATTAACAAATGCAACTGTAATCCCTGAGGAGGGGAGCTGGTATCCGAAATTTCTCCCTTTGAGTCTATATACTTAGAAAATTGGGAATCCCTGGGGCCCTCCTTCCGGATGTAAGAATGTAAGTGTGGTCATTCTGTAGGGGATGCATACGCAAGAGGGTGTGTTCCTACTCCAGGGCGGATTGGTTGGAAGGTCTGGGGAAAGTAAGGGCCAAGTTTAGTTGGAGGAAGAGAAGTTGAAAATGAGTCAGGACATCTCCCCTAGAGACTTGGCATGATGTTGGATCTTCTGATTAAAGGAGGGAGTGCTGGGGGCGTGAGTCTTCTCTGTCTTCAGTTCTTGCCCTTTTTAGCTCCCGAGGTCAGCATTGTGCAATACCTGTGCTGTGAAGCTCTCGGATGGATACCAAGCAGCAAAGAAGATGGCTACCCTGTTAACGTGTACAGAGCTCTGGGAGTCAGGAAACTTAGGTGCCCATTCCTTCTTTGCCACCAGCCTGCTATGTGACCTAAGATGCCGAGCTTCTCCGGACTCTGCTTTCTCATCTCTAAAATAAAGGAGTTGAATAACATAACAATATTGAAGGACTCTTCTAGTTCCAAATATTTCAGGGAGAGTTAATGTTAAAAAAACTTATTCATATTTATTTATAAGCATAATATATATTTTTTTAATTGAGCATAGCTGACACACAATGTCTCATTAGTTTCAGGTGTACAACATAGTGATGCAGCAGCTCCGTACCTTATGCTGTGCTCACCACAAGTGTAGCTGCCATCTGTCACCCTACAACACCATTACCTGTATTCCCTATGTTGTACCTTTCATCTCTGTGACTTATTCATTCTGTAACTGGAAGCCTGTATCTCCCACTCCCCTTCACCCTTTTGCCCATTCCCCCACCCACCTCCCTCCGGCAACCACCATTTTGTTCTCTGTGTTTTATGAGTCTGTTTCTGCTTTGTTTATTTTGTTTTTTAGATTCCACATATAAATGAAATCATTTGCTATTTGTCTTTCTCTGTCTGACTTATTTCACTTAGCATAATATCCTCTAGGTCTATCCATGTTGTTGAAAATGGCAAAAATCTCCTTCCTTTTTATGGCTGACTAATATTCCATGGTGTGTGTGTGTGTGTGTGTGTGTGTGTACCACATCGTCTTTATCCATTTATCTATTGATGAACACTTGAATTGCTTCCATATCTTGGCTATTGTAAATAATACTACAATGAATATAGGAGTGTATATATCTTTTTGAATTAGAGTTTTGTTTTCTTTGGGTAAATATCCAGTAGCGGAATTACTAGATTGTATGATATTTCTATTTTTAATTTTTGTGAGGAACCTCTATGTTGTTTTCTATAGTGGTTGCACCAATATACATTCCCACCAACAGTGCGTGAGTGTTCCTTTTTTTCCACATCCTCGCCAATATTTGTTATTTCTTGTTATTTTGATACTAGCCATTCTGACAGGTGTAAGGTAGTATCTTATTGTAGTTTTAAGTTGCCTGATGATTAGTGATGTTGAGCATCTTTTCATGTGTTTATTGCCACAGAATTCTTTTTTAAAACAGAGAAAAATACAAAGCAGAAATTAAAATACTTCTTGTTGCACCAGTCAGGGAAGAGTTCACTTACAACGGGGTGGGTCTTGAATTTTGGAGAACTCAGATAGGGATGGTGGTGGTATTTTGTGGGGAGGCACAGGTCAAGCCATATAGGGAGGAGGCATCTCTTGTCCAAAGGTTTCTTCCACAGGTAGAAAACTCCTTTTCTAGGTTTATGCTGGGGGAGCTCAGAGAAAGAGCTGGTTGAGTTGGCTGAGGTTAACTTTAGAAGTTGAGTGCCAGGCTAACAAAGCAGGTCCTTGGACATTTGTTCTTTAGGTAGGACAGAGCTGTTTAAGATTTTGAAACAAAGAGGTGATGATGTGGTATGTTGGTAAATTCAAATTAGTTGAACTAGTTAGAGAGTGCAGGCGAGGCTGGAGTCAAGGAGGCTGCTAATAATTGTTGCTTTGCCATACCTGGGCAGGACTTTTCTCTCTGGCCTTAATTAAATGCAGTAGGTATTGTTGTAAAAAGTTTTGTCCCAAGGAGGGTGTCGTTATGCTTATTGGAAGATGGTCAAGTGTGCTGTGAAATTCAGAACATTGCTTTGTAGATCAAACTTACAGTTTGGGAATAACCCAAGTAAGTGTTTTTTTGTTTGTTTTTACTATTGTTACTTCTGCAGAAACACAGCACTGATCTGTTGAGATTGCCCTTGTGGTGCACAGGATATATTGCCCTTCCTCAGTAGAGTAAAATGGTTGCAATTAGGTCATAAAATTATAGAACTGGAGAGGATCTTAGGAAAATACCATCTCGGCTCCCTTCTTTTACATGTAAATTGCAGTCCAGGGAGGTCAAATGAGTATACTGGGGTCACCACGCTAGTCTGTGATTTGGGATGTCAGTGAGCAGATGTCATCTGGCCTTGGTTCCAGTCCTGTTTTGGGCACTGTGTTAAACATTCATGACAATTGCTGTCTTCAAGGTGTGGAACCCCCAGGAGACAGGATAAAGATGGTAGAAATAATTCGGGTTAACGTGGTCCATGTAGATGGTGAACCATCAACACTGAACAGATTGCTAGCTTTGGTCAGCTCTTGTGCAATAGGTTGCAATGGATGAGCTTGCCAAATGCTGTCCCTGTGTGGCTCACCTGCAGACTGCAGGTAGGAGTCCTGAGATCTGACTTCCACGTGTTGTGTTTCAGGGACAAAAGGGTTAGGAGTAGAGAAAGAGGAGGGCCTCTTTCAGCTTGCCCTTCTGGGAGAGAGGAGATAAGCCCTTAGATGAAAAATTGAAATACATGTGATGTTCCAAGGTTTTTGCCCCTGGGCACCAGCAAGAAAGTTTTGAAACATTACCTCTGCTTGTTCTTCCTCCCTAGCTGCAGTGCCTTCTGTTCTCCCCATGTGTTTGCTTTTGATGTTAACTGCCAAGGCAATGTGGTCATAGACAGCAGGAAGTAATATTTGATATGCAGGTCTCGTGGGGTGGGGGTAGGTGGATGCCAGGATGGGAAGGGTGGCGGTTTTGGCACATTAGTGTGAGAACACTGCATGCTTCTAAGCCAACGGGTGCTGTTGCAGCTAAGGAGGGAAGGAAAGAGTTGACCACCTGGTCATATAAGAGCATTTTTATGGTAGCTTTCTACTTTAAGTTTTTCTAAGGTCACTGCCCCATAGGTTGAACCCAGATAAAGTTGGGATTATCCTCTGTACCAAACACAGGTAGTGTTGTAGCCAAGGGCTTGTAGAAACCTAGGCTTGAGGAAGAATCAAAATAATCTCCAAACCAAGACACTATCCCCATGAGCCAGAGGTCCCACAGACAGGCTGGGAGGACACACCCTACTTTGCCACAGTGAAACTTAATCCATTTCCCATTCCTGCTTTGAAACCATAGTCTTCAGTCAGGACTCCCCCTGGGATAACAAGATTTCTACTGCTTGTGTAGGATAGGAAACTTGTATTTTTAAAAACTTTCTTTCTCTTGGGCTTCTATCCACCCCTCCCTTTTGTTTCTTTTTGTTAATCCCCTTCAGCTGGGCATTCTTCTCACTCATAAAGTAAAAGGGTCCCTTGTGAGCCTGAAGATTCCCATGTGGAGTTTCAGGCTCCTAGTTCAGTGCTTCTGGATCATCCAAACCATGTGGGTCGTTTGGTTGTAAATGATGGATCCCCCTTCCACATTCCTTTTATTCCACAATGAGCAGCACAGCAGTGACCAGGAGAATTAGACAGGTGTGGACCACCCACCACCCCTGGCATGCAACCTGAAACAGACCTCCCCCCAACCCCGACTGTCCTAACAAGGACAATTTATCAATATAACAAGAGGCCCTAAGGGTGGAGCATATCTGGGGTTGGTTTGGGATGCTGTTTAGGATGCATGGCCCTTCCTACTTTCCAGTCTTAAACCTTTCTCATCCCTAGACGAATTGAATTCGAATTTCACCTCCACTCTGTGTGTCATTATTAAAGTGAATCCAGGAGATTCTAACGTGCCTTAGACTAATCAGGATTTGGAAGAGGGGAAGTGGGGAATGCCCAACCAAACCTAGAGGGTCGTAACCAACCAAGATGGCTAGGGAAAATTTTCTCTTTTTAAAGATCCTGGGTGACAGATGTTAACTAGATTTATTGTGATGATCATTTCACAGTATATACAAATATCGAATCATGTCATACACCTGAAAGTAACATAATGTTCTATGTCAATTATATCTAAAAAAATAAATAAAGACACCCCCCCCCCCACCTCCCCAGCTTGTCACTACCATTAATTTATCCTACTGTGCCATTTTGGAGGGTATTCAGAAGGCAACACACCTCCATATCTGTAAATGGGAATGTTCTGAGAAGTGTTCCTCCTCCTTTTCCCTTCTCTCTTGATTCCAACTCATTTAAGTTGGATAACAAATCATTATTAAGGGAGGAAGATACCAAATTAATGGTACATGTGAAGCGAGATCATAAGAGACAAAAAATAAATTCTAATTGCTGATCCAAGAGGTCTTTTATTTAATAAAAAAATTCTAAAGCATATGAAAAATCACCTACAGCTGCCCAAAATTATGACTGTTTTTTATTATTTTTAAAAAAGGTTTTGCTAAAACCTTGAGTGCCCTATTAACTTGGTGATGTAATGCAGTTGCTTTTAGGATACATATTTAGCTATTTTAATAGTTAAAGTAGTAAATATAGGTTTTGTTTTGTTTTCTTTAGTGGAGTGGAACCAGTTATTTTGCAGGAAACAAGAATAGTTTTTTGCATTTGATTTTTGAATGCAAAAATCAATGTGAGACTGTTATTTGCTCGAATTTAAAGGAAAATAAAGTTATAGAATCATATGCTTTTACCTAGAAATAAAAATACAGTGACTTAAAACAGATGTCTCTGACAAACACTGATGCCAGGTTTTAAGATTGTAGCTTATCACCCAGAACTAGGAGAAAATGGGACACAGTCTTGAACAACAATGTAAATGTACTCAATGCCACTGAACCATATGCTTAAAAATGGTTAGAACGGTAAATTTTATGTTATGTATATTTTGCCACAATTAAAAAAAAAAATCAAACCAAAAAAAAAATGGGACTGAAGTCAACTAATGGCTTAATAAGAACTCCAGAAAAATGGCAGCTTGGAGCATGACCGTCTGGACCTGTGCACCTCAGACTCTGAATCTTCTATTTAGAATCCTCTTTTGTAGGTTGCTCGTTTCCGGTCTACCCTTAGTCCCCTACATCCCCTCTCTGCTCCTCCCCTCAAAAAAGCTCCCTTCACGGAAGTTTGAGGCAGATGAATTTGAATTTGAGATTACTCCAGTGGCACTCAGTCGTGTGGCTTCTAAAGGTTCCTGCATTTCTTTCTAGACTAATGTGTCTTTTTTTTTTTTAAGATTTTATTTATTTATTTGACAGAGACACAGCGAGAGAGAGGGAACACAAGCAGGGGGAGTGGGAGAGGGAGAAGCAGGCTTCCCGCGGAGCAGGGAGCCCGATGCGGGGCTCAATCCCAGGACCCTGGGATCATGACCTGAGCCGAAGGCAGACGCTTAACGACTGAGCCACCCAGGTGCCCCCTAGACTAATGTGTCTTGACAAGGGGTTGGAATCTCTGAGAAAGGGCTAAAGATCCAAACAGCTTTGCAGGAGCGCTACCACCACCACTGGTCTTGATTTTGGGTGGTGGGGCAATGAGCCCCTCCCAGCCAGGGAGACCAGGGTTGAGGGTCAGCTCGTTACATAGTGACCAACCGATATGGCCTTGGGCAAGCACTTGGCATCCAGAGAGCCTCGGTGCTTCTCAGGTAGAACAAGAATGCTGATCCGGATGTTGTGACAACCATGTGGGATAATGATGCAAAAAAGTGTGCTAACACACGTGTAAAAACCAAACAAGCCAGTCTGCCCTTCCTCCTTTCCCCTATTTGGAGACCAGCAGATTGCTAAACTGGCGGGTGAAATTAAGAATCACTTAATTCAGACGTGTGAGAGTGAATGTGTGCCGTAGTGCACGGCTATGAGGAAACAACCTGCTCCTTGACAATGTCAGGCCCTTTTTTGGTGTTTTTAAGAGTTGATGTTTCTCTCTTTACGTAGTTTTACTAGTAGCATGTTGGTGTAAATTGGATTGTTAGCATTTCTGAGGTGGCGTGCCCCTAGAGTGGGAATATTGGCAACTTTTTATATAGATTTTGTGAATTTTTCAATAAACTACACAGTAACTCTTACCAACAAGTACTCATTCTTGATTGTTGAAAATTTATACTCATTCATAAACTGTTTATAGATTTGACACTTGCTGGCCTTGGGAAAACTTAAGTCACCACATCACCACATTTGATACTTAATTTGGTAATCTCTGTGTCCACTAGAAAAAACAAATGTTATAATGAGCTGCTGTGATAAGCTCTTGGGGATAGGGTTATTCATGGTCGAGGGCACAGTTGTCCATATGAGAGTACCCCCCCCCTTTTCCTCCCCCTCCCAGGATTGAAAGGATCCGAAGATCTTACCAATTCAGGGAGCTGAGAAGCATGCCCTGTTCCACCACGCTGGATGGCCCTTCAGTTTCTACTTGGACACTTCTGTGATAAGGACCCCACGTGCCCAGTGACTTGGGCATGCAGCTCTGATTGTCGGCGAGTTCTTCTATGGAACCACTGTCCACAGCAGTTCTGACCGCCCTGCTGATACACAAAGGCAGTGCTTGCTGTCTTCTGCTGGCCAGGCATTATCCCGGTGTCCTTATCAGTGTTCAGGTTCAACCCTCTCTCTCATAAAATGGGGGCCCAGAATTGGAGGTGCTTTTCCAGATGCAGCCGACTCTTAGACATTGTGATATTTGCCTCTCTTCGTGCAGTCTAGGGTGGTGGGGGGCCATGGTCCGTATAAAGGCACCAGGCTGTTTGCATCGAAAATACATGCTGCTCATGCTGAGCCTGACCCAGGATATATTGGTCACCCTCAGCTGCTGTGGGCTTTAGAGCAGTAGACCTCTGTCCCTGTGACAGGGCAAAAGGGAGGCCCTCTTTGTGCTAGCCTGAGCACTTAGGTATCCTCCTGGCTCTTGGTGTGCTGGGCACAGATAGGGACGAGCATTCCCTCCTTTCCCGAAGGAAATCTCCACTTCTAGGTGAGGTACTCTAGTGTTTTGTATTCCCTGGATGGTATTCTCTGGCACGGGTGCAGAAGGACAGGCAAGGAGGGGAATGAGCTGCTAATAGCATTGAAATTGGTGTTTCTCAAAGCTGGTCCTGGGCCACCTAGTCCATCTGTAGTCTAGCTGGCTTGTTAAAAATGCACATGTCTGCAGCCCCCCCTCCCCCCACCCCCAGACGTCCTGGATCAGCCTCTCTGGGGTATGGCCCAGGGAATCTGCATCTTTGAAAAGCTCCCCAGGTGATTCCTCTGACTGCAAGCCAGGAGATCCACTTCCTAAATTGTAATTACATCCTTGATGTTCATTTTCCTAATTGTCCAACTACTGAGTACTCAGGAATCTTAAAGGCCACCTTTGAGCCTTACTCCAGCCACCCAGTGCTTTTAATAGTTCCTGAGTATGTGTTTACACAATCTGCATTTTATGAAGTCCTTAAAGACATATTTACCCAACAAGTCACCAAAGGCGCTCCAAAGGTCAGTTTTCCTCGACTTCTATGAAAGGTTCTTAACTCAAAGTCAATTAACACCAAGATAGACACCAATTAAGGCAAGGAAGTGAGCTGTTCAGGCCAACATTCCATCCGTAACTTTTGTCCCCTGTTGTAGCTTAGTTTTACAAGTCACACCACATGACCTGTACACGTGTGGCCAGTTACAGCATACAGGTAAACGTGCCATTTGTCATGTCATCGTGTGGGAGTGCTTTTAAAAGCATGTAATTTAAGTAACTATGAAATGATGCCATGTTAGCACTTTTGCAACTGACCGACTCGCCCTCCCCATGGCAAGTGGAGGGGATATCACAGGAAGGCTAGGGAAGAAGGGCAGGGCCACTCAGGCTTCTGCAGTGTTGCTTTCAGAGCCTGTGGTCGAATGAGTCTTGCCTGGGTCCGGAGCTAGGTCCAGAGCTGGGATTTCCTCGTTTACAGAGAACAGTTCCTCAAAAGAATTGCAGGAAGATTAATTGAGATAATGTGGATCACGTGCTTCGCACAGCGCCTGGTACATGGAAAGCAATCAGTTTAGAAATGGGTATCTCCTGCAGCTGATGATGATGATTATAACAAATTGACGACCCTGAGAGAGAACAAACCCTTTAAGTTAGCAGTTGCAGTAGGTCAGGAGCCTCCGTTGGCAGATTTTCCCCAGTGAAGGCTCAGGGAAGCCTCAGGTCCTCCTGTGGCGGCTGGGACCCCATCCCGACACGATCTGGGCACCCCACACTGACAACCATTCCTCGGGGGAAAGGTATGGAAGTGCAGCAGGCTCCTGGTTTCACCGGAGACTCCGTGCGTGACATTTTTCAACCTAACTTCTTACCTGTAAAAGCCTCATCCTTAGGAGGAAAAAGCTAGTTCCTCTTTTGATTTGATTTGGGAACCATTTTTAGTTAGGTTAAGAACTGGGATGGGGAGTACAAACAGTGATGTGAAAAGAGCCTCTGCCTGAGAAGGTATACCAGATGCCGCCAGCATGCCGAAGAGCCCAGCATGGGCAGGGAGGAGGGACCGCCGGTGCAGGCTACGTGCAGATTCTCTGGCATCAGCACATGAGTTAGAACCCTTTTTTCATCCCCGCATTTAAAATTATTATTAGTCTTCATCAGGAAACAAAATTCCCATTACTAGAGGTGAGGCTATTTATTCTTTTTTTTAAATGATGTCCAAGGTGTGTATTGCTCAGAGCTATGTTATAGGAAGGCAGTAGGGGCTTCTTGGTAAAAACCAGAGGATTTAAACCAGTGCTGTCCAGTAGAAGTACAATGTGAGTCATATAAGTCGTTTTAGATGTTCTGGTGGCAGTAAAGAAAAAATTAAATACGAACAGGTGATTTTAATTTTAATTCAATACATCTAAATTATTTCAACATGTAATCAGTATTGAAAATTAGTGCAATATTCTGCATTTTTTTTTCCTATCACGTCTTTGAAATGCAGTGTTTTCCACTTGCACCACATCTCATGGGGCCGGGCTGTTTGCAGGGCTCGTGGCCATATGTGGCCTGTGCCTGCTGTGAGGTGGTGCACCTCTAGCCTAAAGCGGACCCAGCTGTGGACTCCACTCTGCTGCTTACTAGCCGCGAGACCGGGGGTAAATTAACTGAGCCTTTCAAAGCCTCACATGTAAAAAAGGGACCACAGTACCTACTTTTCTGGGCTGTTTTTTTAATTCAAATGATGTATGTACATAAATTGATGGGTCTGTGAAGAGGTGCTCTGTCAATAGCATCTACGAATTTTGAGATCGCCACTGTGTGTTGTGTAGGGTGTGGCTGAAAAGCGAAGGCTGATTATGAAAGTCAATTATAGGGCGATATCTGTGGGCCGAAGAAGAATTTCAAAAAATCTGACCCAGTTCCTGGGCCTCTGGCCTTGCATCTTGTACACAAGCATTGGCAGGGGGCTCGGGTTCTGGTCAGTGCAATTTGTCTAGCGCTCTGTGACCAGTTCAGAGAAGAAGGCGGACGGGGAATCGCGGTGGCATCATGGAAACGGTCTCCGCCTCCGAGGCGGGGCAGCGGTTTCAAATTCTGACTGCCCCTTATGTTGCATTTTTCATCTTTCCAAACTTTGGCGTTTTCGTCTCTTAAATGGTACTAATCCTAGGAGGCTTGTGAGGATTCAGTTAGACAACACACGACAGTCTGCTGCGGCGTCTGGCACATCGGAGGTACCTAATACGTGAATGTGACTGGCTTCCAGAAAGCAGTTCCATCTTGTCGACGGGGCCTAAGGGCTGAACAGAAGGGAAGGACCATGCCCCTCTGGTAAGCAGCTCGAAAGAGGGAACCAGCAAGAGAAGAGAGGGGTGCCTACGACTGGTCTTGTGAGAAACCATCCAACTATCTCTGGAACTGAAAGCACACTGATTAATCCTGTCTAAGCCAAGTGAATGGGCGTGGAGGATCTAGAACTCCTCATCCATTTGGTTCATTGAATACTGAGATTCTCCTAGGCTGTGCCAAGGATTTGTGACTATGCAGCGTTCCGAAGGGGACTCTGGCAAAGAAACAGGAAAGAGGAAGAGAGGGGGCACGGCCTGGGTGGGTGGCGTATTGGGGAGTTACCCTCCACACACGGGCTAGGTCATAAACATTTTGATAACATTTTTTTTTTCCTGTCCCTTCTAGTCCTCTGGCTTCCTTACCCGGCTTTCAGTAATTTTGTTTCTCTGGAGAAGAAAATGACTACTAGAGCGTTGCACTTTCTTGTATTAGTAGTATCTGAAGACACTCCCAAGAGTCAAAGGGAGAAGTGTTCTCAAAATGGAGTTCTGGGGTTACCTGTGTCCCTAAGGTGAAGCATGAGGGGATGCGATGTCTTCAGAGATCCAAGGACAAGTGAGTCAGCCAGCCAGAGAGAATAAATGCAAGTTGATCTTTTGATTTAAGCAAACCAGACACCAAAATCTAGATTTGCAAAGCACATGAATGCGGGTGTGTGTGACAGTCACTGTCCACAAAGACTCAGCATAAAATTGCTTTAAATAGGCAGCACCCCCGCCCCCAGCCTCGAGCTGAGAGAAACTTTGCATGCTGTGTATCCACCTCTCTGATTTACCAGCAGCTCTCTTGCACCTGTGGCCACAGAGCAATGGATGAGAGCCCCCTCGCACGGCATCTTTACTTGATGAGGATAATTTAAATGGCCCAAAGATTATCGTTTGATAGTTTTTCACTGCATGCGGGGTTTTCCTTAAATTCAGGCGTAGGTATTAATCCTATTCTCCCCCCTACCACCACCACACACACACACAAATGTGTAGCCACCTCAGCTGTTAAGTTGTGATTTGTGAGTTTTCTCATGGTTAGCTCACATTAGCTGTGAGGTCAGAGACTTTCCAGGGTGGGACTCTGAGCTATGAATAAAGGAGCTGAGTGCCCCATTTGAGAAAGAGACTGAACTTTCCATTGCCCCAAGTAGTGTCCAGTGACTTGGAATAGAAGCCCATGTGAGCCGCCCCGGCAAGTGGCTTGGTGGAGAGCCCTGCCTCACTTGTGGGTCTGAGCTCTCAGGAAAGGTGGATCTTATCTCAGAGGAAGTGGTGGCTCCCTTTATCAGGCCATTCTGGCAGAACAGGTTTGCTCCCAACAAAGGAGAATTTGATGTTAACTATTTCTGGCCTGTCTCTCCCCTGCAGTCAAGGAGGGCTGATTTGCCTAGCCCAGAAAAGGTGAAATGACACGTTCTGAAGTGTGTGGTGCTACCTGCCCCCAACCTTCCATCCCCCGTCCACAAGTCCCCCCCAGAGATTAAAAAGTCAGGACATTTCACGTGCAGGTCACAGACAGTATAAGGACCAACTTCATTTCCACAACCATTTAGGCCCCTGTCACTGTCTCTCTAAAAGCTTCTCGCAATCTTGGGGACAGACAGGTGCGCAGACAGGAGCAGATAGAACATTGGGTCCCACCAAGCAAAACTAGGCTCTTGCATCTAAGGGAAGGAGGAAGGGGGCACATGGCTGGTGTTGCTGTTTTTAACATTTCAACTGATTATTCTTGACCACCATGAAGAGAGAATGATAAGAAGGGTGTTGGAGGATTAGAAAGTTTGTAGGTTTGGGTGGAGAGGACTAGGAAATCCTGTTTTCTCACATTTTCTCTGGGGGTGCAAGTTCGGGGTTTTCTGCCGCTGGGATGGTGTTTGTGGCTCTGGCATTTTGCCCAGGGCTGAGGTGCTTGCTCTCCTGACTTAAGGTCAGCGTTAGCAGCTCCAGGGAGTGTCCATCAACAACATCTCGGCTGGAAGCACCATGTTACAGATGAAGATCCTGAGGCTCGGGAGCTAAACCCAGGTCACACAATTGCGTAGCAAGAGAGTGTGGTTGGCCTGGTTGTTTTCTCTTCCCACAGGGATCATCCAGATGAGTGCCTGGGAGAAAGGGATGTGGGCTGCTGTCCATCGCAGGAGTCAGCGGGGGGGATTCGGTAGGAATTTGGAAGAGTTCCTGAAGGAAAGGGCAACAGTCACTCTGCAAAGAGGTCCTGGGTCTCCTCAAACAGGAGTGCCCTTGGGGGGTAGGGGGAGAGGAGGAGGAGGAGGGTGGATGAGCCTGAGGACTTGTGGAGGAGCTCAGATGTAGCTGCTTAAATTAGTTCAAAGTGAGAAATGTAATTACTATACTTGCTCCAACCAAATGTCTGAACATTGTTATAAAATGAGGTGTAATCACAGAAGAGAAGATTGCAGTGCGGCATTACTCCCACAAAATAGCCTTTTGTGTTCTCTGGAGCCCTGTGGTGCTGATTAATCTTTTGGGGGTGTGTTGAAGTCCCATTAAGTTCAGGTGTGTGTATTGGATGTAATTGGGGGAGGGGGGCAGTTTTGGTCTTGCTCATTTGGACAGTCATTTACAGTTTGCATTTGTGACAAGTTTGTGATGAAGGAAAAAAGAATCACCATTAAACATTTTAGTGCAGTACTTGAGGCCAGAATAAACTAAGATCTAAGCAAGAGGAAAAACCGAGGAAGATGTGTGGCACCTGGCCCTCTTTAACTGCTATTTGAGTGATGAAAGATGAAACAGGTACTTGGGTGACTCCCTGGACCAGTATCTTGTCCACCGAGCCGAAAGTGCTTTAAGGAGGCAAATGGAGCCCCGATTCTGCCGTTTGTTAGTCATGTGACCTGGAGAAGCTGATCAACTCCAAGCCGCCTTAGTTTTCTCTTCTGGAAGATGGGCCAATGTATGCACAGTGACGTGAGATAACTCCTGGCACAGAAGAAAGCACAAAGGCTAAATATTAGCAAGCTGCCATTATCGTCATTATTCTGATCATGTTTATTGTGTTTCTGCCACATGTGTAACCAAAGAAAGTGGAGAACGCAAGGTCTGTGAGGGAGCGCATGGCTGGAGCTAAGTGAGGTTGGTCCAACAGAGGTTCCTCCAGAGGTTTCCCGGGCCAGGTGTTGGGGAGGGAGGGATTTGTTTGGCAGAAGGAAAGGGTGATGATGTTCAAGCTGGGGAGGTGGTGCATGGGACGACTGAGCTGTGTGCATTTATAAGAAACGGACACACGGTTTTGTAGACCTAAAAACCTGTCCTCTTTGATCCAGGTGGCTTCTCTGTGATCTTGTGTTCCCAAACTTGGATCTGTTGACTCTCCAGCTCCCCAAAGCCTGAGGGTCCATTCTGTGCATAGTAGGGTTTATTTAGTTCTGAGAGGTCAGGGCATTGGCCTGGTTTGTTCGTCGTGTGCAGTGCCTGGCATGATAGGAGCCCGGCAGCATCTGCCAAATGAACGAATAGGGGAACAGTATGAATGACTATCTACATTAAATTATACATGCTCCTTGAGAAGCTCCCTGAGAAAATTGCCATTACTGAAACTGTTTAGCCATCCAGTAAAGAGAGGAGAAAGACTTTTAAAACATTTGGTTTGGTCATAGTTAAGTTGTAGAAACTTGCTTTTATACCTACTCACCATGCAGTTTATTAATACACTTACTATATGTGATTAATTTTGCGAGTATATTTGATTACAGATTTTAACTTCACTTGACAGGGTTGCCTGCCTCACACAATCCTTAAAACAATTAAGGGGAGCATGAACATCCCTTTTTCAGAAACTGTGCTGCTGCTTCTGAAGTCGTGTTGATATTCACCTGATGATCACAGTGCGCAACCAGTGCTGGGAGGCGCCTGGGTGGCTCAGTCGTTAAGCGTCTGCCTTCGGCTCAGGTCATGATCCCAGGGTCCTGGGATCGAGCCCCGCATCGGGCTCCCTGCTCCGCAGGAAGCCTGCTTCTCCCTCTCCCACTCCCCCTGCTTGTGTTCCCTCTCTCGCTGTGTCTCTGTCAAATAAATAAATAAAAATCTTTAAAAAAAAAACAAAAAACCAGTTTCGGGACGTCCAGGCCTCCTAGACCCGGGGCTTTGCTGTGCATGTGCATCACCCGGGGGTTTGACTAAGCTTTGGGTTCCCAGTCAGCAGGTCTGGGGTGGAGGGGCTCAGGGTCTGCGTTGCTAGTAAGTTGTCAGATGCCATTCCTGTTGCTCTCTCGGGACCATACTTTGAGTAGCAAGACTTCAATTTGTAGTATTTTGAGGCTTTTCTTTGTGTTCTAAAGGTGTCTAGCATATCTTCTTCTAAATGTTGACTTTTATACTTAATTCCTTCTGGAAATAGCGGTTTCCTTAGAAGGGCTGTCGTTTGGTTCGCCCGCGGTTAGTATGGCACAGCCGAGTGTGGCTGCTCCGAGAAGCTTGGACATCGCAGGATTCCCTGTAAGCCTTTAGTGAAGGCTGATGTTTTATATTTGGCTTTGGGGAATTATTTGGGCATTTTGGATGTAAATCAAATGTTACTTGTTGCAGTGTTTGGCAACAGGTACGGATTGTGCCGATAAAATTCTTGGGCAGAAGTGTATAAAATCCCCCAAACATGGTAGATTCGTTTCTGTTTCTCGGTTTTTGACCACATGTGCTCATCAGCGTCTAACCTTTTGTAGTTGATACTGAACCACACTTTCTGGAGTCTTGCGAAAGAAAAACTAGTTACAATTCTTTGCATGGCTGTACCATGCCTATTGATTTTAATAATTTCTGCATTTTTAGAGAATTTCTTCAGATGCAGCTACTTTGTGGGACTCCATTACTCTAATTCAGGCAGTAATATAGGTGTGAGTTTAACTTCCAGTTTGTGTTAAGATGCTGTGATTGCATAGTGAACTATGATAGGAATTGCTGTTCATTCACTAATGAGGCTTCACCCGCTTTGGTGCTGGGGGCTCAAACCTGCCCCCTTCTCCTTTTTTCTCTCTAAGAGAGAGAGGCTTGCCTGAGTGGTATCTAGTCCAGTGGCTTTGCATACGGTCTGTGTGCAGATGACTCAGATTGATTTCTCCAGGCCGGCCATTCCCAGAACTCCAGATGTGTCCAAGTATCGCCACATGGAGGTCTAGCATGCATCTAAACTTAAATGTCCAAAACAACTTCTGATCCCTGAAAAATGGGCATCCCACTCACCCAACCTTCCCTGTCTTGACAAATGACACCACCATTCCCTCAGTGGTCCAGGTCCCAAATCTCATGGTATCTTTGATCCCACTTTCCTGTATTGCCTGTTTGCATCTAATTCATCAACAGAGTGGTTGTTCCTTCGTGACAAAATAAAATTGTCCTTTTTTCCTCTTTGCAGTTACCTCCCTTGGTCAGGCTGCACGATCTCTCCCCTAAAGCACTGCTGGAGCCCTCTGGCACTCTACCTCACTCTTGCCCTCTGTATAATACGTTTTCTGCAGAGTAGTCAAATGATCTTTACAGAAACCACATTGTTTCATGTCTCTTGTTCCCTGGAAACTTCTGACCCACTTTACCAATCCCCAGATTCTTTCGTTGGCCTGGATCGATCATTCTCCTCATCTGGTACCATTCTCTTGGAAGCAGGCCAGCTCTTTTCTTGTCTCAGGGTCTTTGTATTGGCCATTCCCTCTGACTGAAATGCTGTTCCTCCTGCCTTTCCCATCATTGGCTCCTTCCTCATAATTGTATCTGAGTTTAAATGTCAGCTCCTCTGGGATGCCTTCCCTGACTCTGGTCACGCTGTTACCTCATCCAGTTTTAAATCGGTGCAGGATTTAATCACTGTCTGTTGAATTACACGTTCATGGTCTGTCTCCCTGTCCATGAGCAGGAACCTCCTTTGTCTTTTCTCTAGTGTGTAATAGTGCTTAGAAAGTGCCTGAATACAGTGGAATCTCAAGTATTTGTGACTTTATCTTGAATGCAGAGAACTTTAGAGTTCTACCAGCATTGGTGTTTATTTACTACTGTTGGGGCAAAAAGTAAAATAATAAACATAATCATTTCTAAAGATTTTTTGCTTTGTTTTGTTATAGTATAAAGAAGTTTCCAGAGTATATCCGAAGGTGAGGTCCTGCAGCTGCAGGTCTGCATAAAGCAACTGACCCTCCTAGTGATGTCTGAGCTCCTAGGAAATCAGTGTGCCTTTACAGTTACCTTGGGACAAAAAAAATTAGCAGATGTTTGTGTGTTTTAATCCTCTGAGTTGCAGTTAATAATCTGTGGGTGAGGGGCGCCTGGGTGGCTCAGTCGGTTAAGTGTCTGCCTTCAGCTCAGGTCATGATCCTGGGGTCCTGAGATCAAGCCCCGAGTCGGGCTCCCAATTCTGTGGGGAGCCTGCTTCTCCCTCTTCCTCTGCCTGCCGATCCCCCTACTTGTGCGCTCTCTGTCAAATAAATAAATAAAATCTTAAAAAAAAAAAAAAATCTGTGGGTGGTCTAAATGTTTGCATTTAGTTAATTAAAAATATTGACCCACTGTTTTTGGCAAATACTTCTTGAGCTCTTGCTACTTGTAAGTCTTTATATTTGATGCTAGAAGGGGAAAAAATGGTAGGAGACATGGTGACCGACCTTGTAATTCTGCTTGTAAACATTTAGTTGTTGACTTCTGGTTAAATGTAGTAAATTGAACAAGTGTATAGATCTCTGCTTCCTCCCAAAGCTCTAATAAAATGACATAAGGAATAAAAACAGTATAAACCCAAAAACCTCCCAGAGAGATATCAGCCAAATTTTGCAAGATGGAATGGCATGAATGCTGATTTAGCAGAGTGGAGAAAGCTGAAACCGAACTGCGTGCCTGGGTGGCTGGTGCAAAGTTGGGGGTGGGATAGATGGAAGTTTTTGCTACAGAATCTGAAAGGCAGGGTTTCCAGATGCAGCCTGAACTAAAAACAGGGGTAGAAGAACATTGCATCAGAGCAAGGGAGAAAGCAAGAGAGCACCATGAAATTGAGGGAATAGGGTCTAACACAGAAACAAAGGGAAGAAGCCCCAGCAATGTAGCTACACATTTAGGTCCTAAGAGCAACCTTTCTGGATGGTGGGGATGCAGGACAGGTGGTCCCAGAAGGGATGGCACTAAGAGCAAAAATGCTTTTGATCCTATCAAGAGAATGTTCTACAGCTCTGGCCCAGTTTGCAGATGAAATAGTCCTTAATATATAGAAAACTAAGCACGAGGTGGCCATTTTTCATGTAGAAATAAAAAGTCAAGAAATATGACTACTGAATTTTACAAGGTCAGTTCTAAATAAATATACCAGTGTATCACCAAATCTTGATTTAATTAAAATGTCCTGTAACTATTCAAGAAGGCGTGAGGAGGAGAATTGTGGAGGAACCAGGGTGACGGAAGAGTGCTGAACCTGAGAAAGCCAGTAGATAGGTGCTAATATTGATGTTACAAGGGTTGTGCATCGGTGGCTTTATTGGACAAGTATTCACAACTGTACCCTCTACCATGTTGGGCATGGGCTTGTCAGGGGCTATTCCTTTGGAGGAAGAGACATGTCTAAAGAAATCTAGCTAAGACTCCTACCTTGAAGAAGTTGGCAATCTAGTTAGAAAGGCCAGAGTCGGGGCGTCTGGGTGGCTAAGTCGGTTGAGCGTCGGACTCTTGGTTTCTGCTCAGGTTGTGATTTCGGAGTTGTGAGGTCAGGCTCTGTGCCCAGTGCCGAGTCTGCTCGAGACTCTCTCAGCCCCTACCCTACTCCCTAACCTGACCCCCAACCCCCCCACCCCCGCTCATGTGCTCTCTCTCAAATAATAAGTCTTAAAAAAAAAAAAAAAAAAAAAGCCAGAGTCTGTGAATTAAATATAATCATGTTACCTTATATTGGGAGCAAAGGGCCAAAAAAGGTGACAGAAACATTATAGGAATTTGATGGAGGGAAAGAGGAGATTATCTTGGTTTTGGCAGTTCAGAGAAGCTTCAAGAAGAGAAAGGAATTGAGCTTTGCCTTGATGGATTGGTAGGGTTTGGATAAAAAGGAGGTAGATCCAAGCCCATTCTGGTTGCCAGTGAGAATAGTTAACCTTGTCATTTATTCAGTATGATGGTCGTGAGGGCTGGGTTTATTCTTTGGCACTGTCATTGGCTGATTTCTGGCAGGACTGGATCATCTTCAGGATTCTCATCAGTGTTGGGCTTCTGGCCAGGTCACATAAGATCATATAAGCTGGTGAATGGGGTGCCAAGATGCAATGTGCATCTATTTCTCTATCAGAATTTTTCTACTAAGTGTTTCATTCAAAACAAAAAGTCAAGTTCTTTTCCTTTTTTCTTTTCTGATGGCCATGACTGAATTTTTCTTGCATGAACGGTTCTTGTGTTCTTATTTAAAAGAAGAATTTGGCATATGGCAGACCTCTTCAAGCTATCTTTAGTTGGTTGTGGGGTGTAAGTGATTAAGAATGCAGCTGTACTTGCTACCAACACATGCTTTTAAGGAGCGAACTGCTAAGCAGACAGGCCTGGTTAGAAGTTTAGAATAGCCTCTTGGGATCAAAGATCTAATTTTTCAAGTGCATGATATTCAAGAGTCCCTCCCCTCAGGACTGAAGCATTGAGGGCTGTTTGCGCCCAGAGGCAGCGTGACTTATTTGTTTAAAATGGCGGCCACTCTTGGCTCTGGTGAGGCAGCCATGCTTCACTTGGAGTAGACGGGAGGAGGCTGACTTCACTTTACTTTGCATAGTTTGGCTTCAGTGCTCCTTAGGAATAAAACATTCTTTACTTCTCTAGTGTGTCCCAGGACAAATCCATCTCTGTCCTGTTGCTCAGTCACACTGTGGTGCTGGGTCCTTAGTCTTCAAAGCTTGGAACTCCCTCTTGCCTTTCCTCCAAAAATTTGTTCTTTCACTCAGCAAATATTTACCAACTTTCTGCCATATGCAGGACTGTGTGGAGAGCACAAAGATGAATCAGACATGGGGCCTGTCCGTAAATGTTGTCAGTCAAATAGAGGACGTCTTGCAGTAGGGCGGCCACCGGGGAGCTTTTACCGTGAAATGCCCAAGAATAGCACCATGTGCTGGAGGTATTTGGAAGGGGAAGGAGAGTTAGATGGGTGGGTTTCAAGTAAACCCTCATAGAGAGGGTGACATTTGAGTTGAGCCTTGAAGGACAGGCTTAGCTCTTCAGAGTGGAGGTGTTTTAGGCAGAGGTATGTAACATGTGAGCTACAAAAGCAAGAGGATGATGGAGAATTAGAAGAAAGAGTAATCGGTGCTTTTTCAGCTCTCACTATACCCCAGGAGGCACTTGGCTGGGGTGTCACCCTGGTTATCCCATTTAGTCTTCATAGCAGCTTTTTTCCTGCTATGAAAACAAAGGCCTGGAGCATTTAAATAACTTGCCCAAGGAAACTCATAAAGTAGGAAATGAGTGGGGATTTGAACCCAAGACAGTCTGATTCCAAATCTCAAACTGTCGGCTTCTAGGGTGGAGCAGGCATCAGCTTAAGCAAAAGATCATTTGAGGGGAAAAGGAGTAGTTGGGAAGGTAAAGTTTAGAAAAAAGTGGCTTGGGGCAGATGGAAGAAAGAACCTTGGAAGAAAGAACCTTGAATGCTGAGCTAATTACTCTGTAGGCAGCCGGGAGCCATTGAAGGCATTTAATGGGGTGTGACGTGGCCACAGCAGGGCTTCCAACTCTAAGGCAAAAAGATCTGAGTTCCTCACTCCGTGCCAGAAACTATACCAGGTGCCTGATACCCCTAGTGCCATTGAATGGTCCTGGCAGCCCTGTGAGAGTTCTGTGGGCGCCCCCTCCTACCCAGGAGGAAACAGGGAAGTTGAGAGTGGTTACGTGACTTGCTAGAAGTGGAATAGAGTATGGTGTGCGAGGTAGACTTGAGGTCAGAGGCAGAGAGACTGGTAGGGCCACCAGAGGAGCCCAGGAGAGACAGAGGTGATGCAGGGGAGGGAGGGAGCTGTGGGGGTGACAGGATGGGGGTGCAGCTAAACGAGGTGAGAGAGTTGGTGTGGCAGGTTTCTAACTTCCATCTTGTGGGGCGCAGGTGCCAGAGAGAGCCCTAGGGCAGTGCGAGCAAAAGAGGGAGCAAGCCGCCTTCCTTTCCAACCCCACAAATGACGTGAAGGGTCAGGTTGGGACGGTCTGCCCACAAGTGGGCAGAGGCCTCTGAGGCCTGACTTAGTGATGCTTGAGGTCCACAGGGATTAAAGGTGGGAAGAGAAGAGTATGGAGGATGGGGAGCTGGGGCTGTGGACTTGCAGTGCTGGACACTTGGATCTGAGGCTGGAGAAGAACCTGGGATGGGATGAGGGCAGTCAGGGCGGGGCACACGGATGGACAGCCAAGGGCGGTATCTCCAGAGGGGCCGGTAGTGGAGAGAAATTGCTGACGTGGCAAAGTCCTGGTCGTAGACATCGCTGTAGTTTACACTTGCTGCTAGAGTCAACCCCAACCCAAGGCAGTCTCTCATCTTCCTTGTTCAGAAAAGGAATAAAAATCCTATGATTGGTATAAACTTGCCTAAGAAGAAGACACAGAAGTAGTGTCTTTTTAATACGAAAATGTAGTGCTTCAGAAATTTTTTTTTTTCAGTTCCTATAAAGGGAAAAAACCCCGCTGGCTAGTACCTGAGTGTTGCGTCCTTTGGATTCCACCTTTCTCTGAGTCTCCCTGTTTTCAGATCGGGCTTGGTGTGCCGGAAACTTGAGATAATAAGCAAGATAGCTCACGGCTCCTAGCCATCCTAGTATCAGAAACAGACAAATGCAGGGGTGTGGGACTGCGGTGCCCACATGTAGGAAGGCGTCCTGTCCCCTTGAGTGTTTAGTACATGCCGGGAGAGGGGCGGAAGAGTTGTGCTGCTCTCTTCCAGTGAGTCAGTTGAATGTTTGATTGCGTGTCTAGGAAACAGTGGTAAGAAATCAGTCTTCAGATAGCGTGTGTTCTCAGATTTGGCCCAGAGGCAGTTCTTGGTTTGGGGGCTTATTAAGCCTTCTTTGCAATAGGAGGTCTGATAAGCCCTTGTTCATGTCCATCCACGACGGCCTCCAGGTTTCCGTAGATGAGGGGCCTGTGCAGGGGCCCACAGCCACCCCCCACGTATGACCACCCTGTAAAAGTAGCACTCTGCCAGAAGCCTATGCATTTTAAAAGCAGGAATTTGTCTGTGGAGTCATCTGTCCAAATGTAATGATGTACAATCGCTTAGTTGTTGAACTGTGGTTGATCTCTTTCTAGGAGGAAATGAGAATTTAAATTGTTTGCTGGACTTAAAAATTTTTACATATGAGGAGACCCCTCCTCCACTGGTCCCTGTCGCATAGGGACAGCTTTGCTCCCAAGCAGCGGTCACTATTGATTGACATGCAACAACTTTTTTCCCTGGGTACTTTTCACACATAATAAGTCGTCCTCACAACAATTTTTTCCTTGTGTGGTTTTAAACCCATTGTAGAGATGAAGAGCCCAGATTCAGAAGGAAAGTAGCTTGCTCGGGATTCCCCAGCTGGTAAATGCCAGAGCTGGGATTGGAACCCGGATTTCTCTGACTGCACCCTGGTTTTCTGCTTTCATTATCAGGAGTAGTCTGACAATTGGCAGTGGTAATTATTGAATGATTAAATGAATGAATTTATTTTTATTTATTTTATATTTATTTTATTTGAATTTTTTTTCTCCAAAAAAAAAAAAAAATAGAAAAAATAGCCTAAATGCCCTGTAGTATGAGAGAATGAGTATTTGAGATAGTTGTTTGGAGAAGTGGGCCACAGACCAGGAGACACCAAAAAAAAAAAAAATCACCTTTCTATCTGGTAAATCTCTTTATTATGTTTATGATTGCAAAGGGAAAGGAAAAAAAACTATGATTATTCACCCAACAGGGATGGGTAAAATAAAATTGTACTCTTTGGCTCTGGATTTGGGAAAGTAGGTAGGAGTTAGGGATGAAGCTGGAGGAGCAGGTTGGGGAGAGGTGCAACATTTCCTACATTTCCCACATATTCCCACGATAGTCCTGCATCTTTGTGCATTTGTCTGAAAGGTGGTGGAAGGCTTCGTTCAACATTATTTTGGATAACCCGCTGCTTTGTTTTTATCTCTGTAGCAATAACTTTGTGTAAGAAAAATAGCTAGTTCTGGGATCTTTTGCTTTTTGAAAAGGAGGCGGAGAGATCTGTTTTAAACTCTTGACAGGCCTCTCACTCTTCCTTATTTTCCGTTATTTAGTGGCAGAAGTAGAATCTCTTGGCCATTGAGGTCTGGGGCCAGAAGTGCCTGAAGGACCCCAGTCCCATTCTGACTCTGCTTCTATCCCCCTTCCTTTCTGCTCAGCTCCCAATAACCCACCAAAATAACACTTAGGAAGACAGAGGTAGGGTCTGGGGTAGGAAGAGGATTGAGTGTCCCTGGCATGTTCTGATTAATCCTATTCATTGTCAAGTACAGCTTTTTAATGAGCTGATTCATTACTGAGAGTGGGTCTCATGTAAATCCCCAGTTTGTATCCTGTGGATTTAATTTCTTAACAATTTCCTCATTTCAACACAAGGCTATTGTACCATGGGTTTTATGATTTCCTTCGAATGTAGAGCCTCACCTCACATTTTATTTCAAAACTATGAGGTAAATATAAAAGAAAAGAAAAAGCTTAAAAAAATAAACCAAACACATCGGTGGATATTTAACTTCGCTCTAAAAGAAGGATTGCCCACGCATAAAAGTATTGGAAGGAATTACAGAAGAATCACTGATAAGTTTCCAAGCTTTTGTTTGTGTGATACCATAGACAAATTTAACAGACAAATATGCACACACACACACACACACACACACACAAGTTTGCCTTAATTGTGATTTATGGAGTTAATACAAAACTGTGAAAAATTTAGGAAATTACCAAAAAATACATAAGACAACCACTAGAAAAACAGACAAATTAATACTTTAAAAATGCCAAGCTAACTGGTAAAAGAAAAAGAGAGTTGGCTAAACATGAAATAAAAAGTTAACCCCACAAATTATTAAAGTAATGCAATGAAACAATAGCATTTTTCAATTCCTATTAATTATCAAATAGAAAAATTTTTAAATGCTGATATGGCTTTGGTGAGGGGACATTTTTCATATATTGCTGTTGAGAGTAGAATTTAGTGCACTTTTTCTTTAAAGCAATTTGGTAATATATATGTATTTTTTTAAGTTTATCATCTTTCTTCAAAATTTCTTCTAGAAACTTGAAGATCATAATCATATGAAAACCCATTTATGGGAAGTGGTGTTTAAAGTTACAGGAGTTGAAAATGTTGATAAGAGAGCATAGGGGAGTGGTTAAACCACATGGATCATCCACACGACCAGATAGTATGCAGCCTCAGTATGTTTAAGGAATTAATACTAGTAATACAACATTGCCTGAAAACAGGACACAGAACTCTATCTACAGATCACCATCCAAATTTTGCCTAAAACGTGTGTAACAAAAGGATCAGAAGGAACTCTATCACACTGTTAGCTCTGGTTATGGTCATTTTTGAGCTGTGGTGTTATAGGCATGTCTCTTGTGTTCTTCTTTATTCTTTTATGTATATATTAAGGTGACCAGCTGTTCCATTTTGCCCAGCACTGCCCTGATTTTAGCACCGAAAGTCCTACCCTGGACAGTTGGTCACTCTAGTGTACATGTATGCATATTGAGATGAATTTGTGCCATTTGGCAGGAAGGGCCAAAGATAAAGTGACAAGTGACAAGCTGATGGGGCCTGTGTAGGAGTCAAGCAATAGATTTTCTGGTGATAAATTCATATGTCTTATTTTAGAAAACCCAGGCAAAAGTAAATATGCAAAAACTTAAATGGTGCTTACATGTGGCCAGTATAGTTCTAAATGCTTTTGGTGATTAACATTCTTTAATCATTCCAGCCTGTGAAGTAAGTACTGTTATCACATCCCCATTTACAGAGGCATAGAGAAATCAGGTAATTCACACAGGGTCCCACGGCTCTTAACAGAGTCGATCTGCGCTCAGGCAGCCTGGGCTGTTACCCACCACCTGTGTGTCTGCAGACTACTCCCACCCCCTCCCCCTGCTCCAGCCACTTCCATTGCTGCCCCTCTTGATGTTCATGTCCTTCTCGCCCATACCAGGCCACTGAGTTGGCCGCCCTCGACTTACTGCTGCTCTCCATTCCAGCCCCCGCCATGCCAGGACTGCCACTGACCTCAAACAGAGGAAACACCTTCCCCGTCCAGAGCCTGGGGTGGGGATTTCCATAGCAGAGTCGCTGGCCTCTGGTGATAGAGTTCTTTCAGTTTTGCCACATGATCTTGTGGCATAGGGCTGGGTCCAGGTGCAGCTTTAGTTATTTCTGGAAACACTTCTCCTTTTCCTTGACTTCGCTGAGTCTGGCTCCTTGGCCGTTCTCATCTCTGAAGGTGATTTCGGCTCCTCTGCCCAGACCATCAGACATTTCTGTAGGTGCTGGAATCTTCCACGATGGTTCTGGACTCTGTGCACATTTCCAGATGAGTCTGAACATGGGGACAGAGTGAAGTATATTAGGATGTCCATCCTCCCTTTTGCTCAACTAAGACCCCAGTGACTGCCTGTTGCTTTGTTAGCCATGGTGATCTCTGGGTGGTAGATCACAGGTTGTAGATTTTCTTTTTGCTGATCTGTTTGAAGCATTTCTTCGACAAATTTGCTTTACTGTCCAGGTTTTTAAACTGTATTTCAGTTTTCTCTTACAACGCAGTTTTACTCCTGCAGAATTCCCAGCTCCTTCAAAATCCGTGCATGGTAAAGAGCGTCCTAACCCTCATTCAAGTTAGAGCAACTCCGTTTCTTTACCAAAAAGAAATACCTTCAGCTCTTGTCTGAACTTGTACCTTGCTGAGAACTCCGCCAGAGTTTCTGCTTAATTGTTTGTTTTGTCACATTAATGGAACAATGAGAGGGTACTGGCATTCTTCACCCATGAGGTGGAAGCACAAAATCACATTTCTTCTTAGGTGGGGGGAGCGGAGGTGGGGGGGTGGTGGCAGGGCAGGGAATGTTTTTTGCCTTTACATCTTAGAAATGTTATTTGACAGATTATCAAGTTTTAGGTACTTCTTTATGAGGACTGTGGTGTTTAAGCTAAAACAAAGTTTATATTTGGACCTCATGTGTTGTATTTTCAAAGAACCTGTGAGTTTCTTTGTAGTCTTCCTTCCAAAAATTTCAAAAGGATGAGTCACTGTCCCTCCCCTTAACACACTTTTTTGGGAGGGAAGAGGGAAGTAATGTAACAAAATTATTCTTTCTGAATTGTTAAAGTAGAGTATCTTCAGAATTTTTAGTGTTTAAAGGAAAGACCATGTTTCCTAAGGCAAGATACTCCTTAAAAAAAAAAAAAAAAAAAAAAGACTCATATATCTTTGTATTGCTGTCTCTGAAAGGGTGATGAGGCATCTGCTGGGGTGAGAACAGGGGAGAATTGCCAGGGGGATTCCTGACACTGGGGTAGAGCCGTAAAGCAAAGGGCCTTTCATCCTCAAAGGGAAAAGGGATAGAGGCCTGAGAAGCTAGAGGGAAGGGGACAGGTGGGCCAGTCAAGCTTCCCGGAGCCCCTGTGCCCACAGCTCCCTCCCGCCAGCATCTCTGGGGAGCTGTTAGAAATGCAGAATCTCCCTCTCCCCCCCATGAATCAGAATCCCCTCCCCCAGATGACCCACCGGCACTGCCTGTGGGTGCTGGCTGAATTGGTGGCTTGTGTGGCTACCCAACAGAGCCGTTTACCTATCTAAACCAAGGGCAGTGGGGGAAGGTGGGCTAGGAGCTAGACTGAGAGGTTGTTTAATTTACAATATACTCTAAATATATAATATTATAATGTGATATATAAATTTATGGTACTGGACTATGTGCTCAGGGTTTGGGTTTTGTTTTGGGTACCAGGAGACGACCAAGAACACAATAGGAGTGTGTGTGTGGGGGGGGGGGATGAAATGTCTCCCTTTCCCCTGCCCCCTTGTCTTCCTGGTAGTCTTTGGATGGGACCGAGGGACTAATTGTCCCATTGGTAACAGACCCTAAGCACATGGTAAGTGAGGAGACTAGTCACCCTCATCAAGGCAAACAGTAGTTTTTCATGAAGGTCCTCACTCTGTGGGCTCCAGAAATCACTGAAAAGGGTGTTGCAGGCCTATGGGCCTTGGCTAATTTGAGCATGGCCCAGGATAGAGTAGGAACAGAGACCTTAGCTGGGAGGCAGGCATGGGCTGGGCTGGGTTGGGCTGGGCAGCCTGCTCACACGGGGCCCTGGGTTGGCGTCACCTTACCCCATCTTCATTTGTCAGGTACTGATAAGTCTCTTGCCCTGCCCCTGATGGGGGACCTGTGATTCTTACTTTGAGGATTCAGATTCAGGGTTCCGTAAGCTCTGAATTCACTCAGGTTAAACTTCTCCCCCTAAGCAAGTATGAAAATAAGGGACTGAACACAGTTCACGGGTGAGTCTCTGGCCTGGTTCTTTTTGGCTTTGTCATGCACTAAACCTGGCATTGTCCTTAAAACCTCACTGCTAACTCATGGTGGCTTTTAGCTATTTGGTCTCCCTAGTTTTTCAGTGTTCGTAAGTTCCCTTTTTACGTAAATGTGTATGTTAAGGTTAAAGTTCGCATTTTTAGTTAACAGTCTAAACTGTTAGCTCTAAACTGGAAACAAATAGGCATTCTGTGTTGCATAGGGTTAATTATTTTAATATTTCTGCTTTTGTTTAACCAAATGCTATAGTATGTTCGCTCTGGAATTCACATATACACAATTACCTAATTTTGCAACATGGGTCCTGTTTACTTCAAAAATAATTTTGAAGCATTTAGCTGGCATGTTTTGAAATTTTTGTATTTTTCACTTATTGGTATCAGAATTGAATATATTTAGCTGTTGTTCTCTGTTCAGTAAGCTGAGATTTGGGTGTGCTTACCATGATTTTGTGCAAAAACTGATGAGGGTTACAAATTATTAGATAGGAAAACTAGAAGCCTCTGGAGGGAGGGAGTTTATATTCCCTTTTCCGTGGTCCTAGCTGGAGAAGAGTGACTGTATTTCTGAAAGAGAAAGCACAACCAAGAGCTGTGAGTACAGCTGAGGAGGAGATTGTTCTGGTAGCCATTTGGAATTTCGGTCTGCAGTGTTCTGTGACAACAGGTGAGGGAAGCAGCATCAATTGAGTACCTACCACTTAACCCATTCTGCATGAGGTTTTTAGTATATTGGCCACAAAATCATACTGGAAGAGTCCCCACACACACCCCCCCCACCTTGGGGTTTTTAGATCTTCAGGGTATTTGCTGAGTACCTCACAATCCAAGTATTTTTCTGTAACGTTGAAACCAGCTTCAACTTAAAAAAAAAAAAAAAAAAAAAGTAGCTCTTGAAGAACTGTATGTGGGCAATGTTTGTTGAGTGAAATGTGGCCGGGCAAACAGGACTGTACGGTGAAGGTCGTGAAGAATGCTCTCATGCCTGGGACTTCTGAAACCAAGTGTTCTCAACACACAGAATGACCGCAGAAGGTCCAAAACCTGAAATGTCCTCCCTTAGGCACCCTGAGCGTATTACTTGGTTTCTCTTCTTCTATTGACTGGGAACCATACCGGAAGGACGGAGATCATCTACTTCTGACAAATCTGTGATTACATTCAGACCTTACTAGATTGGCAGCACTGTTCTGGGTCTTGGGTAATCAGAGGTGACCTTACATTTGTACGGGGGAGCTGCACCCTAAGTGGAGAATGCAGTAAACAAGAAAAGTGGACTGTCCGGACCCCTGCCAGCAGAGATGGGATGGAGACCAAATGATCCAGCCGACCCAGCTCAGTAAAGGGTGGCTCTTGCTATTGCTGTCACTGGTACTGGATGGCCTGTGGGGGGACGAACGTGCCTTGACTAAATTTGGGGGAGATCTTCTAATAGTAGAGGGCACACAGAGTTAATGCCTGTGCTTTTTCTGATACGGTATCATCCCCCACTTGGCCTCACTGTCTCCCATAAGCATGATCAGGTGCCAATTGCTGGAAAAATCAACTGTGCCTGAATGTGTAGGAAGTTATTTGGGATTTCCAATGTTTTTCTTCCTCTTAAAGAATAATAAAGCAGGCTCGCATTTCTGGGGTAGTGGTGGTCATGGTTCATCTCTTCTGCTCCCTACCTCATTCTGCTACTTTGCTCAAAAAGAACTTCTGGGCTCACAAGCCTTTTCCCTGAAGAGGTCATCATTTCAAGGGAAATGAGCTTGCGTTTAAAGGTTCTAGGTAAGAAAATCCAAGGTTCCTGCCTTTCTTCTATTTCCCAGTGGCAGTTGTCAGGGAATGAAACACTGATGACCCTCTTCCCCTCAGCTCTCCCCACCCCTATGTCAGATGGAATAAGATGAAAAGAAGGCAGTGCTGGCTCTCCTGTTTACCATCCTTCTTTCATGCCCCCCACGGTGCTGGCAGCGGCCAAGGAGGTGGTGAGATTTCTGCCACTGCACCAGCTGGGCCACCTGTGAAGCCACTGCGAAAGTCAACATGTGCAGCCTTTGTGTCTGGCCAGTAGGTTTCATAATGGTGCTTAATGGAAGTTCCTGTTCAGATGCCCTCAAGCTCGTTGTGTAATTCTGTCTCTGGAGCGCCCGGGTATCTTCTCTGAGCAAGATCTTCAGGGAGCTTTAAAAATTTTTCCTCTAACTGATCACTTGGCAAGGTCCTGAGGAGGCCCCATGAGTGGCCATTAGAAGGACAGAGCGGTTGTCCTAGTGGCCGTTCAGTAGAAATCTGTAGTAGTCCTCGTGTTGTACCAACTTTTGTTCTGGAAAGGTGGGAATGGAGGGCACACACGTGACTGAGCTGTGAACTCGGAGCCCTGGGCCTGGTGGCGTAAGTCCCAGGTGGAGGAGGGCCAGGTAAGTAAATAACCATGCTATAAGTCAGGACCAGGGAGCTCAGTGGGAGGGGTGCGTGAATGGGTCACTCGGGTGGAAGCCGGGGAGGGGATGGAGGAGGGCACTTGCTGTGATGAGTCACTACCTTGGATACCTGAACCGAGTATTACACTGTATGTTAACTGACTGGAATTTCAATAAAAACAAACAAAAAAAGAGGTTGGAAGCCAATTTCCTTGTTTTGAAGTCTTCTTTGAGGGGAGGGACGAATTCCAGTGAGCGTGAAGAGCGGTGAGAAGGGTTCTTTTCAGGAGTGGTAGTGTCCTCTGCCTTCTGGGCTGGTCTCAAGGAGACCGACAGGGGGGCCTGCCTGAGTTGTGCAGCCTGCGGGCCTCGCACTCAGCCTTAAACCGAGGGCCCCACCTTGCTTGGTTTAACGCTTTGCCGTTGCTGTCCTGAAATTCTTAATGTTTCTATTTTTGCTTTGGCAGTGGGCCCTGTGAATCATGTAGTCAGTCCTGCCTGTGGAGGTGGGGCTGTCAAGGTGGGTTGAGTCCGACTCCCAAGAGCTCTGTCTAGGAGCAGTGGGAGCCATGCAAGGTGTGGCGACAGGGTTGTGGAGGAGAACCAGGGAGGCTGGCAGTCCACGGAGGGAGGCTGAGCACGTCGTGCTGGAACAAGAGACGTGGCAGACACCAACACAGCTCCGGTCCCCACAGCTGGTGGAGCTGGGCCGCCTTCAGGCACTGGGGCCAAAGGGGAGAGGGTTGTAGGAGATGGCTGAGGCTTCTAGCTGGGCTGGAGAGTCCGCTCGCCGGCAGGAATGCAGAGGAAGGGTTCCCTGAGCCAGTGGCAGCGAGGCAGATGTTTTGCAGGAGTGGGGTGAGGCCCTTTCCAAAAAGACCCGGAAATCTCTGGTGGGACAGCTTGTGGAAACATGCACCACAGCTGCTCAGCTGCAGCAGATGACCTGCAGATCAAGGTTTGTGTCAGTATCCAGAGCTTCACTAGAACAAATATTCATCCAAAAATAAACTTCCCGTTCTTCCTGTTTTTATAACTTGCCTATTTCCTCCGAGTTTGAGGCTGGTCTCCAGTTCCGTGGGTTATTAATCTTCAGAGGATCAAGACCTCTATAGAAGTATTTCCTGTACATGTTTATCTACCCAGCCCTAAATTATTTTCTCCAAATGATAAGAGAACTTTTCCATACTGGTGTGTCAGACTTTTCCTTTGAGAGATTTCAATGAGGCACCACAGCAAGAAGGCCAGACCAGAAGGGTCTATCCCAGCACATGGGAAACGCCGGCAGGGGCGAGCAGTGACCGGCGGTGGGTGTTCGTGGGCGCCCTCACTCAGCTCACCTCCTCCAGACTGCGGATGGCTCCTTTCTGGCCAGAGCCCTAGGAGATAAAGTGATTGCCGCAGAGGGCCCGATGAGAGGGAATTTTAAGCACCCTACTGAATATCCACAGGGGAATAATAGCTCCAGAAATACTTCTGCCCCTTTGAAGAATTTAAAATACCCCTCATTGGGCCATAATTTGTTCTTAAAACATCTTCCAGCCTTGCCCTTTGAAAGACAAGGGGATGAGAGTATATTTGGTGCTCATGACTGTGCACAAAGAAGAAGAGAAAAGCCATGCTGAAGCTTGGGCCAAGTTCAGACCCGGTAGACAGACAAGCTTGGGTACGTGGGCGTGGGCGTTACCACTCACTGGCTCAGGAAGTCCACCTGCCTCTGGGAGACGATCTTTGGTCTCCTACCCTTCTGTGCTTACAGATCCCAGGCCAGAACGCTGGTGAGTATTTTTTTTAAATGTAAGCCGTCTTGTGTGACTCTTGCAGAGAGGCCGTGGGGACCGGGCTGCGTGGGTGGCGGCTTGTGCCGCAGCGGAACTTGGAGGGAAGCCAGCTAGCTGCCTTTTCCTGAGGCCTTCGGAGGTGGGGCAGGGATGTCCTATTTTGCACAGGGCACCGCCCCTCCCCCTTGGCGATCCAGGTGACTGGATTGGGAATTTCTGTGCCAGACCACGGCCCACTGCTCTCAGCCCACACCGTCCAACATCGTAGCCCCAGGCCACCTGGGCTGTGGTGCACTCTGAACCAGGCTAGTGTGAACTGAGATGTGCCCTAAGTGTAAAATAACACACTGGATTTTGCAGACTTACTACAAAGAAGAAGAAGAATGTAAAATAATTTCTCATTAGTAAATCATTTTGATTACTTGTGGAAACGAAAATATTTCAGCTATATCGGATTATGTCAACTCTATTACTCTATTTAGTTTTGCCTGTTTATTTTTTAATGTGACTACTAGAAAAATGGTAATTGCACAGGGGGCTCACATTACATTTCCACAGGACCGTGCTGCTGCTAGTCTATGTGGTGAGATCAGCTGCTAGTTGTGGCTTTGAAGGCAGTGCATTCTCAGAGGCTGGAGGGGAGGGGAGGCCCCTCTCCTTGGTGGCCTGGCTGAGGGGAGACCCAGCCCTAACCGTAGACAGTCTGTGGCAGTGGGTGGGACAGCCTCCTTCTAAGCAAAGAGTTAATAACTTCATAAACAGCAGCAGGAATTTTAAAAAATCCTTTCCAAAGCACCCCTCCTGGCTTCATTTTTTTTCTCTTAGCCTGCTTTGCAGACTAGCCTCCTTCCTGGAAGCTTCCTCTCCTCGCTGCCCCCCCAAATTCAGAACTCCTCCTGTCAGCATGGGACCTGCAGGGATGGTGTTGTCCATAGGATCTTACAGTTTTGTTTTGTGCTCTTGTTTAGATTCTTCTCTGTCCCCAGGTCGGGCTCCAGTAGCTGTCACCGCAGGAACGACCCAGTTAGGCTGGAGAAGCCGCTATTTCAGACTGGTCCACCTTTGGAGTGGTGGGCGTGAAGCTTAGGAAAGTCCTGCTCTACAAGGATCGCAGTACAGAACCACAGGCAACCTCCTAATGTCGGGGTGGCATTTCAGGAAGAGGGGAGTGGGGAATCCCACTGGTATTTGAAAGCCTGAAATAATTCCCTCTTGCAGGGAGGAGTTTCACATTGACTTCAGAAGGCCAGGAACCTGTTGGATTGTACAGTTATCATTTACCAAAGGCTCTTACATGGTGAAATTTCTCTGCTTGGGCACCTGTGCCCAGGGAGGGGGTTTCTGTCCTCAGCTGTCCCAGCAGCCCTGCACCAAGGGGCTCCATAGTGTTGACGAATTTTGTCCACACTTCTGTCCATCGAATACTGAACTTTTGCTGGAATAGTCAACACGAGAACCAGCATTTCTTAAGTGCCTGTTCTGTGCAATGTCTTTCTTACATGTACAGTTAATTGGCATCACAGACTCTAGTATACCCCAAAGTAGGAACCATTGTTTCCCCTTTTGCAGATGGAGAAACTGAGTTTAGAAAGATGAGATAAGTTCCCTGAGATCTCATGGCTAGAAATCAATGGGGCAGGGAGTACAACTTGGGTTATGGGACTCCAGAGCTGAGGGCATAACCATAGGGTGGCACTCTGCGGTGCCCAGATGAGCCCATGAATGCGTTGTTCCATTCTGTGCATGCATTTGTTTATCAACATGTCTGCTGGTGCAGGCTGGGACATGACACCAGGGAGGGTTTGATTCTGGGTTGTTGCGAAAGCGGGGCTCAAAGTTGAGGAGTACTGTGAGTGTCTCAGAGCTTTGCTAGGAGGACACCCTCTCACATGGCTTTTATTTTTTTATTTTTTTACTTTTTTAAATTTTATTTTATTATGTTAATCACCATACATTACATCAATAGTTTTTCATGTAGTGTTCCATGATTCATTGTTTGCATATCACACCTAGTGCTCCATTCAATACGTGCCCTCCTTAATACCCATCACCAGGCTAACCCATCCCCCCACCCCCCTCCCCTCTAGAACCCTCAGTTTGTTTCTCAGAGTCCATAGTCTCTCATGGTTCATCTCCCCCTCCGATTTCCCCCTTTCATTTTTCCCTTCCTGCTATCTTTTTTTTTTTTTTTAACATATAATGTATTATTTGTTTCAGAGGTACAGGTCTGTGATTCATAAGTCTTACACGATTCACAGTGCTCACCATAGCACATACCCTCCCCAATGTCTATCCCCCAGCCACCCCATCCCTCCCACTCCTCACCACTCCAGCAACCCTCAGTTTGTTTCCTGAGATTAAGAATTCCTCATATCAGTGAGATCATATGATATTTGTCTTTCTCTGATTGACTTATTTTGCTTAGCATAATACCCTCTAGTTCCATCCATGTTGTTGCAAATGGCAAGATTTTGGGGGTTTTTTGATGGCTGCATAATATTCCATTGTATATGTAGACCACATCTTCTTTATCTATTCATCCGTTGATGGACATCTTGGCTCTTTCCATAGTTTGACTATTGCGGATATTGCTGTTATAAACATTGGGGTGCATGTACCCCTTCGATCACTACATTTGTGTCTTTGGGGTAAATACCCAATAGTGCGATTGCTGGGTCGTATGATAGCTCTATTTTCAACTTTTTGAGGAACCTCCATACTGTTTTCCAGAGTGGCTGCACCAGCTTGCATTCCCACCAACAGTGTAGGAGGGCTCCCCTTTCTCCGCATCCCCGCTAACATCTGTCGTTTGCTGACTTATTAATTTTAGCCATTCTGACTGGTGTGAAGTGATATCTCATTGAGGTTTTGATTGGATTTCCCTGATGTCGAGCAATGCTGAGCACTTTATGTGTCTGCTGGTCATTTGGATGTCTTCTTTGGAAAAATGTCTGTTCATGTCTTCTGCCCATTTCTTGATTGGATTCTTCTCTGGGTGTTGAGTTTGATAAGTTCTTTATAGATTTTGGATACTAGCCCTTTATCTGATATGTCATTTGCAAATATCTTCTCCCATTCTGTCGGTTGTCTTTTTGTTTTGTTAACTGTTTCCATTGCTGTGCAAACTTTTTATTTTGATGAAGTCCCAATAGTTCCTTTTTGCCCTTGCTTCCCTTGCCTTTGGCGATGTTTCTAGGAAGAAGTTGCTGCGGCTGAGGTCGAATAGGTTACTGCCTGTGTTCTCCTCTAGGATTTTTGATGGATTCCTGTCTCACATTTAGGTCTTTCATCCATTTTGAGTCTATTTTTGTGTGTGTGGTGTAAGGAAATGGTCCAGTTTCATTCTTCTGCATGTGGCTGTCCAATTTTCCCAACACCATTTGTTGAAAAGACTGTCTTTTTTCCATTGGACATTCTTTCCGGCTTTGTCGAAGAGTAGTTGACCATAGCGTTGAGGGTCCATTTCTGGGCTCTCTATTCTGTTCCATTGATCTATGTGGCTGTTTTTGTGCCAGTACCATGCTGTCTTGATGATGACAGCTTTGTAACAGAGCTTGAAGTCCGGAATTGTGATGCCACCAGCTTTGCTTTTCTTTTTCAACATTGCTCTGGGTATTCGGGGTCTTTTCTGGTTCCATACAAATTTTAGGATTATTTGTTCCATTTCTTTGAAAAAAGTGGATGGTGTTTTGATAGGGATTGCATTAAATGTGTAGATTGCTCTAGGTAGCATTGACATCTTCACAATATTTGTTCTTCCAACCCATGAGCGTGGAACATTTTTCCATTTCTTTGTGTCTTCCTCAATTTCTTTCATGAGTATTTTATAGTTTTCTGAGTACAGATTCTTTGCCTCTTTGGTTAGATTTTTTCCTAGGTAGCTTATGGTTTTGGGTGCAGTTGTAAATGGGATCAACTCCTTAGTTTCTCTTTCTTCTGTCTTCTTGTTGGTGTATAGAAATGCAACTGATTTCTGTGCATTGATTTTATATCCTGCCACTTGACTGAATTCCTGTATGAGTTCTAGCAGTTTTGGGGTGGAGTCTTCTGGGTTTTCCACATAAAGTATCATATCATCCGCAAAGAGTGAGAATTTGACTTCTTCCTTGCTGATTCGGATGCCTTTTATTTCTTTTTGTTGTCTGATTGCTGTGGCTAGGACTTCTAACACTATGTTGAATAGCAGTGGTGATAGTGGACATCCCTGCCGTGTTCCTGACCTTAGGGGGAAAGCTCTCAGTTTTTCCCCATTGAGAATGATATTCGCTGTAGGTTTTTCATAGATGGCTTTTATGATATTGAGGTATGTACCCTCTATCCCTACACTCTGAAGAGTTTTAATCAAGAAAGGATGCTGTACTTTGTCAAATGCTTTTTCTGCATCCATTGAGAGGAGCATATGGTTCTTGTTCTTTCTTTTATTAATCACATGGCTTTTAAAATGCTATGTGCTGGGGTGCCTGGGTGGCTCCCGTTGGTTGGGCATCTGCCTTTGGCTTGGGTCATGGTCCTGGGATCGAGCCCCACGTCTAACTCTGCTCATCGGGGAATCTCCTGCTCCCTCTGCCCCTTCCCCCACTTATGCTCGCTCTGTCTCTGTCTCTCTTTCTCTCAAATAAATAAAATCTTAAAAAAAAAAAAAAATGCTATGTGCTGCAGAACCTTCTCCCCACATGGCTGTTGCCTCCAGTGGAGGGGCCCAGGCTGTCTCGAAAGCTGTTCCATTGGCCTCCCCAAGGTGTCTTACAGCTTTATGTTATTTGCAGAAAGGGCAACTCCATGGCTGGCTGGCTAATTTGGTGAGGTTTGGAAATAAGCAAGGGGTTAAGAACTGTATGTTCTGGAATCAGGCTGTTCTCTTCATCCTACCTCTCAATGGCTTTAGGGGTTGGGCTCTTTGCTCTCTGGGTGGCAGTCTCCTCAATTGTAAAATGGGGATACTCAGTACCTGTCTCAGATAACTGCTGTGCAAATTAAAAAGGGCACACAAAGGCATAGTTACTTGGCACATCAGGTAAATGTCAGTTAACATTTCACTATGATATGTTCATTAATGCCATTTAATGCTGCATGATGGATTAGAGTCCTATACAGAATGTACCAGAAAATATGATCCCGTGGCCTGAGTTTTTTGTTGTTCTAAGGCAAAGACATCAGAATTTATACCTTTGTATCTGAATATGTACCTTTGTACTTGACTGTTGTATCTTTCAAAGCTATGACCTCACCTCAGGAAGCAATATGCATATCTTGATCTCCCAACGATTTGCTTGAAACATTTTCAGAAGCCTTTCCTTTTTGGAACTCCCAGATGAAAAAAAGATGATTATATTAAGTATTTAAATTGTGAAAGTAGGGGCGCCTGGGTGGCTCAGTCAGTTAAGCATCTGCCTTCAGCTCTGGTCATGGCCCTGGAGTCCTGAGATCGGATCGAGCCCGGCATTGGCGTCGGGCTCCCTGCTCAGCGGGGAGTCTCCTTCTCCCTTTCTCTCTCTCTCTCTCTCTCTGCCCCTCCCCCACTTGTGCACGTGTGCACTCTCTCTCTCAAATAAAATCTCTTAAAAAAATTAAATTGTGAAAATAGATTTTAAGTGTGGAAATGGCCTTGAGTTCATTAGAGCTAAGTTTGGTTAATAAGTCGAGAATAAGCTTTGGTGACAGATCTGCTATGGGTTAAAAAATCGTGTTTTAACTAAAAAGTAAGGGTTAGGTTTGTTTTGTTTTACATTTTGGTGGTTGGCTTATTTATTATAAGACTAGCCTTGAAGGCAGCCCCGGAAGAAGGGTTGCAGGCAGCTCTGGACTTGGGGCAGCGTCTTTGGGACATGAGCAGAGGCTGCAGAGCAAAGCCGTAGAGGCACCTAGTGTAGTAAGTAACACCTGCCGCTGAGTTGGCGTTTGGGGCTTGTGTAGCTGGTGATGGGGCCAGGAGCAGAGGGTTCCCTGCATCCAAGGAGTAGAGGCCAAAACCTGGCTTTGGGTGTTGACTTGCCTTCCACGTCTGTTTACCCTTTGTGATACACAGAATTCAAATCCGAAAGCGTCAGCATGTGTCAAGGGAAGGCCCTCAGGTTGGTGTCCTCCACCAAGACTTTAAAGCTGGGCATGGGAGAATCCTTCCTCTTTCTTCTGTATTGCCATGGACAGCTGAGTGGCTAGAAAGCACCACTGAGCTGGCACTCACTGGGGGTGGAGGAAAATGCATATCCCCATGGAAAATGATGGAAGAAAGTTCAAGAGTTTTGTATCTTGAGGCTCATGATGACTAATAGGTTCATCCAGAAGGGCTGGGCCCCCAAACAACCTTTAGATTATTTCCTACAGGTGGAAATAAGAGGTGCCATGTTCAGTCTATCCTAAAGTTTATCTTGGCTGCGGAAAGAGCATAGGGCTTTAGAATTTGGCTGGTCGAACTCCAGTGCTGCTCTCTATTGCTGGGTTGCCCTGGTGTCGTAACTAGAATTGCCTAGGCTTCATTTCCCTCATCTGGGAAATTGGAACCCAATTCCACTTCAGGGTTGTTGTGAGAAAGGGTCATAAGAGTTGCATATGTGAAGAGCCCCAGCAGATGCAGACCTTCCACCTCTCCCAGGGCCTGGGGAATGACACCAGAATTAACCCCATTGCCATGCAGAAGCCCACAGTCGTACATCAGAATATGCCACCTGCTGCAGGGAAATGTCCCAGTCCTTTGTGAGGTGAGGCTTGTTCTCCTGAAAGGAGAATTGCCAGTTCCTCGCTGCTTTGAATAAGGCCATCTGTTCAGTACTCAGCAGCTCTAACAGATTAAGCGGCCCAAGACCCTTCTGCCTCTTAAAACAAAAGCTTTTCTGTAGCTAACAGAGGCTAGCCTCAGCAAGATGCACACTGGCACTTAATGCTCAGGTGAATACAAGGAAACACCTAATGGAATGCTCAATATGAACTTGATATTGATTATAGGTCATTTCTTGTTTGGATTTAAAGGAGGCCCACCTTCAGGTTTTCAGCTCTTTGCCAAGTCCCTACTTTTTCCTATAGTCCTAGTGTTATCCTTGATTGCACTGATCATTCAGGGAAGCTTGGCCTGGATCCCTGACTTGAGGTCCCCGGCGAGACCAAGCACTAGGTCAGCCGGGTCACAGGCAGGCTCCAGCAGTGAGTGTGTGGCGGCCGCTGACCTCTCACACTTAACCCCTGACTTTCCTTGAACCATCCCGTTAGGCTCTCGGAGCTCTGATTCTCAATTTTTGCTGCCCATTAGAATTACCTGGGGAACTCTGAAAAATCTAGAAATACAGGCTGTGTCCCAAACAATTAAATTAGGTACCACTGTTTTAAAGAGGGAGGGGAGAGCAAAACTCCCAGGTGATTCCAGTGTGCAGCCAAGTTTGAGAAGCAGCGCTTTAGGTGATGTGATGAAAAGTCTTCTGGTACAGTTCCCTCCTGAGTTGACTTGCTTTGGCGAGGTCATTAGCTCTATCCTCTACAAATCATCTGGGGCCAGCGTGTCACTAGCTCTAGGGTTTGAACTGCCTGTTGCAGTCAGTAGTGAGGGAGGTCTCCGTGGCATATAGCTGTGATGATAACCTATTTTCTTATGAAACGTCTTACACAAAGGTAAAGAGAATAGTGTAGGGGATCCCATGTACTCCTCACCCAGCAGTCATTCTTGTTTCCTTTGCCTCACCACACACACTTTTTGGGGAGGTAGGGGGTGGGCTGGAGTATTTTAAAGCAAATTCCAGACATCATTTCACCCATAAATACTTCAGTATGCATCTCTAAGAGATAATGACTTAAAAAAAAAAAAAATAACCACAGTACCGTTATCACACCTAAGAAAATGAACAGTAATTCTTTGATCTCATGTAATAGCAAATCCGTGTTCACTTTTCTCCCAATTTGTCACAAAAATGCACTTACACATTTGGTTCGTTCCAATTAGGGTCCAAATAAGTATAATTCATTTTTAATAGTTTGACTTGCACCCCGGGGTAATTAAACCGTCATTGTGTGCACACACAGGTAATGACGCATCTGCAGGTCTGATAAAAGCTGTAAATGGCGTTCGGCTCATCTGATGTTTACGAGATGGCCTCTCTTTGCTCCTTACCTTCCATAGCCCTTCTGGTGAGCCTTGACCTGTCGTGGAGGCCCCCGTCACAACCACTTCTGTGCTGCTCTGCTTCTGCCTGAAGGCATAGTCCCTTTGGTGAACTTAGAATAGAACCTCAGGTTGCTTGTAGAAAGAGAGTATGAGTCAACTCTGTGGACAGTTTCGAATTTCCTGCTCCTTTGCTGAAGGCAGTGGCTGGGAAGGGCTGGAACTGCCTCTTGGGCTCCTCTCTGGGCTCTGCTGAGGGGTCCTGCCGGGCTGGTTCTCTTGGGATTCGCCTGGGACTTGTGCTCTGATGCAGGGACCAGCCAGCAGCTCAGCCCTGCTTCCTTAGGGTGCAGATGGTTCTGTGAGGCTTCGCCTCCAGCTGGACCTCTGGGTTCAGGTCCAGATGATGACCAGGGGAGGAGAGGGTTACTTTCTGCCCTCCGAGGGCAGAAAGAAAGCTACCTCACCAGTCGCCCAGTCGGCACAGTGTCTGTCTTCTAAGAGCTAGAATGCTATTAGGATTTCTTAAAGGGACAGATGACTGGATGGCCCCTGGGATGAGTGGGTGGCAAGTCTTTAGGGGGAGTGAGCAGGAGAAAGATAAGGATGGAGAATGGGCAACCTAAATAATTGAACTCTGGCTCCTTGCACAAATATCTGCTTGTGTGCCTACTCCATATGCATCATATCAAATCAGAATCTCATATTTCTGTAACCGTTTTTTTCCTTTAGAAGGGCTTTGTCTTGACTTCAGATGGATTGGCAGTTGCAAGGTTTTTATTCCTTCTTTCTCTGTACCATGGCCAGGTTAGTTACAGAGCAGTAAACAAGCATCTTAATATATAAAGGCAACACTGATCTCTAAAGTTGTTCGTCACAGGATTGTTTTCATTAGCAAAAGGTTCAGAAAAACCTAAATGCCCTTTAATAAGGGACTAGTTAAATCATAGCATTTCTTTATGGTGGAATATTGTACAGATGTAAAAGGGGAATAAATTAGTTCTATGTTCCCATATGGAAAGGTCCCGAGGAAATAAAAAAGCAGGGTCCAGAACATGTGAATAATATATTTGTATAAACCCTGGAAGGATACACAGAAAGCTTTTAAAAGATGGTTACTATTGGTTTGTTGGGTGGGAGAAGGACCAGGGCAGGTGGAATGTGGTGGGAGTATGCCTTTTTTTTTTTTTTTTTTTTTTTTAAGATTTTATTTATTTGAGAGAGAGATAGAAAGAATGAGAACAAGAATGGGGGGAGGGGCAGAGAGAGAGGGAGAAGCAGCCCCTCCACCCCTGCTGAGCAGGGAGCCCGATGTGGGGCTCCATTCCAGGCCCTGGGATCATGACCTGAGCCAAAGGCAGGTGCTTAACCAACTGAGCTACCCAGGTGCCCCAAGGGAGTATACCTTTTTATATTTTGATTTATGAATCATGAATATGTTACCTATGCAGAACAATTAAATTTATATCCTGCAGATAACTTGATGGCTTATCATGCCCCAGCTAATCTTAGACAAGCTTCTGACCATTCCTTATCTGTACTTAAACACCTCAAGAATCTGGTGTGTTCTGAAATGGATCAGTGAGCCTATGACCAGCCCATGGAATGTGTGCCATATCATTCCCATGATGCCCTGCTCAACAGCAGATTATAAGTATTTGCTTCTTTTCTGAAGCCCATGGGCTTTCACCCTTCCTCACCCTGAAATATAAACTGAGGGGGCGCCTGGGTGGCTCAGTCGTTAAGCGTCTGCCTTCAGCTCAGGTCATGATCCCAGGGTCCTGGGATCGAGCCCACATCGGGCTCCTTGCTCAGTGAGAAGCCTGCTTCTCCCTCTCCCACTCCCCCTGCTTGTGTTCCCTCTCTCGCTATGTCTCTCTCTGTCAAATAAATAAATAAAATCTTTAAAAAATAAAAATTAAAAAACAAAAACAAAAACTGAGCTGACGTCTAAAGTTTAACCAGAGAGGATGGGGAGAGGCTAGGGAAGGTCGGCTGCTGTGTCCTCCAGCACAGTTGGTTGCCCTCTTAGGAGGAGGAGGAGGAGGTATTGTAGGAGAAGCTGTGGGCCCCTGGGTAGGGGGATTGGGGTGGCTTCCCTTCCCATTTCTTGTCTATCTGCACAGTCTTTTGTTTTTCCCTTGGCATCCCATGTGCCATATTGTCTGTGTGTTTGTATTTATTTCCAGCTTCTACTGAGTGGTAGCAAAATCCCTTTGAGCTGAACTGGTCCCACCCTGGTAGCTAGGAATGTTCTAAAGTTAAGACTTGCTCTTCACATTTGACACATTCTTAGTATTAGTGCTCACAGGAAACAAACAAATGGAATGCATGGAACTGTTTTCTCCCTCTTGAGTGGAGAAAGAGGGGCAGAGAGAATCTTTGGGGGAGACTTGAAGCAAAGAACATGCTTGGAGTGAACTTTGTTTTAAATTATTCTGGAAGATGAAATTCAAGGACACTCAGGACTTATTCTTGGCCCTGCCACAAATGTACCTTTTATGTTCTATTCCAGTTTGTGCATCTGGGGCTTACTCTTTGGTTTTGTGTCTATAAACTAGGTGGGACCTACATCCATTGTCCATTCTCCTCACTATTCTGTTTTAGCCGTCTGGTAACTAATTTTAATAAAACTTGAAGGCCGTCCTTCTCTATGGCAACTAAGTGAAGAGACTGAGTAAGCCCTCCTTGGTCCCTTTTCTTCCTTGAATGAATACTACAGTGAGTACTATTCTAGGAGTGAGTACTGATCAGGTTGAGGTTTGATCAGGGATTTGTTTTCTCATGTACAGGTCTTTTCCTCTTTCGAATAGAGCTGTATACATGATGAAAATCGCATGTGATGATAATTACCCTTGGCAGCTCTGTAGGAGGCCAAGCAAAGGCAAGCCTTTCCCCTCTTCCTCCAGTCTTGGGAAGGATCACTGTATTTGTGATGGAGCACTAAATGAGGTAGTTGGCTAGTATTCACAGTCCATGTTGAAAGATGAGTGTGTACTGCATCTTTAAATACCAGGGTCCTGTCAAGGGTAACGACAGACCAGGAGAGGCACATGGATAGTCAGTCCCCAAATCTTGACCAACTCCAGGGTGCATGTGTTCCTTGAGAAGAAGAGCCTCTTTCTTTAAATGTATGCAGACTCGGGCTTCTGTTCTCTTGTTCAATTATGCATATATAAGCTTCCCCTATAAGGCACTCACCTTAACTATCACAGAGGGCCAGGTTCTTCTCTTGGTGAGGTACTTTGGATTCTCCCCTTTCCTCTCTGATCAAGTTTTATTATGACCACTCTTAGGGATTTCTGAGAGGGGAAGATCCTTTGAAAGGTGGCACCAAAGTCAGTGATCTGTAAGCCTATCTGATCACTTTGCACTCTCTTGACCAGCAAGCCCTAACTCAGATTCATTGGCCCATTTTTTTTAAATTTCTGATAGAACTAAAATGCTTATGGCAAAATCGGAAACAATTTTCAGAGTAATCAGTAGCTTTGGCTGCCCTTCTGGTGATTTATTTAGCCTGGCACCTGAGAATTGTAGTGCAGGTAAATATTCTGGACACTGTCATCTACTTCTCTTGTTCTGGAATCATTTCTGATTGCCTTTCAGAAACCAAAAGTTAGCAGTGTGACAGAATTGAGGGATGATTTTGGTTTTTGCTAGGTAGGTAACATAGACTTGGAGTCAAAAGTCACAAGCCCAGTTCTGGCTCCTACAGCTAAATTTGAACAAAAAACTTGGCCACTGGCCTTAGTTTCCTCATATGTCAGATGTGATTGGTCTAGAACTAGAAAGGTTTGCTTTAGGATTCTAGGCTGCTCTCCTAGTTCTTTAGTTAATATCTAAGGTCCATAGATGTGAAACCCATAAATTATTTGCCCCCCCCCCCCCCGGTGCTGAATCAAAGAACTAAAAAAAATCTTATTAAGCCTTATATACAATATCTTTTGTTTTTATCAGAAATGAATAAATAGAGGGAGCGCCTCTCTATTTGGGTTGCTCAGTCGTTAAACGTCTGCCTTCGGCTCAGGTCATGATCCCAGGGTCCTGGATATTGAGTCAGGCATCGGGCTCCCTGCTCAGCGGGAAGCCTGCTTCTCCCTCTCCCACTCCCCCTGCTTGTGTTCCCTCCTCGCTGCGTCTCTCTGTCAAATAAATAAAATCTAAAAAAAAAAAAAAAAAAGAAATGAATAAATAGAAAAATAGGGAAATGTTTCCCGGTTATTTTTGTAATGGGGTTCAGAGAGTGACAAAGAATATGTTAAATTAGTAAACATGCCCCACATCACTGTAGATGCCTCTAATGCTCTTTCTACCACCTGGATGTCATTTCAGGTGAATGTTTTCCTTTGCATTTTCTAAGTATTCTACAATGAACTTAACACATTTTGTAATGAAGAAGAATATACATTACAAAAGTTTGCTACTACCTTTTTGTCATTTCCTCCCTCCATATAATTTTTATCTCCACCCCCTATTTAAGCCAATAAAAGTTAATCTGTGTGTGTTGAATGAAATGAAAGAAACTCTGGTCTACTAAGGGTTTACCATTTGTTAGACATTGAACTACAAAAATGAAAAAAAAAAACATCTTTTCTTGAGAGTCTCAAGTCCAATAGCAAGGGGGACATGCAAGTCACAACAAAATGCTGTAATCATGGCACCGATTGCCATGAAGACAGAAGAAAATGTACTAGACTCCATTTCCTACCTCCGGTCTCTTGTCTGGGATAAAAGTCCTGTGAAATTGTAAGGCTCGATGCCTGCATATGATGCAGCCACGGCCAGTGTTGGCATTAGCTGCTATTGTTGACCAGCGTTGTTGGTAAGGAAGACAGTTCTAGCTTTGGGGTGAGAGCCACATCCTTTTAAACTGGTGTGTTAGTTTAGGCTGGCCTCTTAGATCCAGGGTCAGGACATAGCTTTGCCCCCCAATCTGTTGGTCTTGATCCACCAGCATTGCCAGCTTTCTTTCCGGTCCTCTCTCTTCTCTGTCCACTTCTTTTTTTTTTTTTTAAGATTTTATTTATTTATTTGACAGAGACAGAGATAGCGAGAACAGGAACACAAGCAGGGGGAGTGGGAGAAGGAGAAGCAGGCTTCCCCTCGAGGAGGGAGCCTGATATGGGACTCGATCCCAGGACCCTGGGATCATGACCTGAGCAGAAGGCAGACGCCTAACGACTGAGCCACCCAGGCGCCCTGTCCACTTCTATTAGTAGGCGGTTTTCTCATGTAGCTCTTACCAATCCATGCCTTGTAGAATTCTTGGAGGTTCAGGGGCGCCTGGGTGGCTCAGTCGTTAAGCGTCTGCCTTCGGCTCAGGTCATGATCCCAGGGTCCTGGGTGGAGCCCCGCATCGGGCTTTCTGCTCAGCGGGGAGCCTGCTTCTCCCTCTGCCACTCCCCCTGCTTGTGCTCTCTCTCTCTCTCTCTCTCTCAAGATAAATAAATTCTTAAAAAAAAAAAAAAAAAAAAAAATTCTGGAGGTTCAAAGCCTGGACTAGTTTAAGCTCTACATTTTCCAGACAAGGAACTTGAGGCACCAAGAAAAGTGACTCTGCCCAAAGGCACATAACTAGTGGTAAAGCCGAGCCCAACCTCCTGCCTCCCAACAGAATGAATTTGCAGGATGTCTAACCCCAGCAGTGTGTGCTGTGTACGTAGGTGAACAGTTGAGCATTGTGGAGAGTTCTCAGAAGAGATTTCCATTTCCACAACTGAGTATCTGTATAGCCATCTGACAGAAGTGGCGTCCACGAGAAAGGTTTGCTTAGCTAGGAAGCTACCATTATCTTGGATAAGTTTTTTATGACCAACATTATGGTAAGTGGTAGATTTAAGACTTCCTAGAATTACACAGCCTTTGAGCAGCTTCAGGTCTCATTCTGTCATAAAGTTAGGGAAACAACAGAGTGGGCTGGCTGGGCTGATGGCAGATTTGGGTCCGGCACACACAGTCTGTGTAAGGATCCTCATGGTGCGAGTGTGTCCTGAAGAGTGAGCTCTCCAACCTTAAGCAGATTGCAAACACAGACCTCACTGTTCAGCGTGGCAGATGTTAAATACACTCACCGGTCACCCATTGGGCACTCCCTATATTCCCTTTCGAGGTCTTGAGGCATCCTCATCCCTTGAACTTAAAATTCCATGCCCAGATGTAGGTTTGGTTTGTCTCTGCAGCCCGTGTCTCCGAGGCCTGGCTCTCTTGCCCTGTTTGCTGTCCAGGCTTAAAGGGTTAACATGGTCTTCTAATGGACACCTGGCCTCCAACGTGGCCATATCTGCAGAACCCTGAATGCTCTTACCATTTCTCTGCTAATCAAACCCTTAGCTCCTTTCCTAATTTCCCAGAGTGACTTTCCTGTTTCTGATATAGTTTGGATTCCTTCTTCCACTTTTATCAGTTCTGCCCTGTTTGTGTAACATCTTATGCTGGAGAAATTCAGACACTCTAGACTAAATTGACCTAGTAGTTCAGCCCCTTGTTTTTACTCCACACAGGCCAGGCACAAAATTTGTGGGTATATTGATATAACTATATGGAATGCCCCACACTAAGTGGGCACTGGGTGAATGTCAGTTCCCTTAACCTTTCCTTAAGGAAATCTTGCCAAATCCACAAGCTTAGCCCTGAGAGGCCCTCACATCATAGCGTTTCTCATTTAAAAAAAAAAAAAAATCTGGGGTGCCTGGGTAGCTCAGTCGGTTAAGCATCTGACTCTTGATTCTAGCTCAGGTATTGATCTCAGGGTCATCAGTGGCGGGCTCTGTGCTCAGCGGGGAGTCTGCTTAAGATTCTCTCTCTCTCCCTCCGCTCCCCCCACCCCTCACTCTTGCACACACGTGTGTGCACACACTCTCTCTCAAAAAAAAAAATAAATCAGCTAAGTCTAATAGCTCACATGCATGTAATCAGTGCAGGTCTTCTGGCTCTGACCAAGCTGAGCATCCCCAAAGTAACCATGAGCCTTATTTTACCCTTGTGCCAACCAGTTACACTTTCAGGAACATGGCTGAAAACTGGGCTTGGTCTCAAGTGAGACTTGTCATGTGTACGTCTCTGAAATCCTGCTCCCAGTAGGTAACAGTAGAAATCATCTGCCTCCCCCTTCCCTTTCTTGAACAGCCCCAGCCCTTAGCATCCACGTTGGTATTTAACGTATGCAATTTTCTATTGGATCGACTTTGTAAAAATGTTGATAATTGCCAGTAAGGCATCCAGTGGCCACCAGGCTGTGTATCTAAGTACACCTCAGACTTAATCTCTATCCAAACAGCTGGCTAAGACCTTTTTTTTTTTTTTTTTAATAAAAGAGCTAACTGAAGGCGGTTAGAATGGTTTCTTTTGTTCAAATTTCCTCTCCCAGAGACCAGTCCCAGGACTCCCTTCACCTGCATTATCCATTAATGCAGTGGGTTCATTTTCCCCAAATAAACACGCTTTCCTGCCAAAGAAAACAGGCAGTGCGATTGGATGCAGGGACGTGCCTTGGGACCTGCATCTAAGGCATGTTCTTCATTTTTCTGGGTTGCCCTCAGTCTCTTTACTGGACTCTTGTCGGCAATGATGATATGGCAGCCCTCATTTCTGAAGGCCCCTCAAGTTGTATTAATCCCGCCTGCGGCTGTCCAACCCTCTTGAAAGCATCCTTCATTTCTGTTTGTTCAGTTTCCTGAATGCCTCTTCCAGATCATCTTTCACCTCTTGCTTCAAGCTCTGGGGACACATGTGGTTTCGACAAAATGTACAGATGTGACTTGGGGGAGGGGAAGCATGGCTGTGGGCTCACACACATCAGCTGGGCTCTGAAATAGGGAGGTCTTCTTCTTTGAGTGGGCCAGTCAGGAAGGAATGGAGGTGGAAGGGCCAACAGGCAGCCTCAGGCCCTCTGGATAGCCCCGCCAGCCATGAGACAGAGCACTGTGGTATGTGTTTTGCATTGTAAGGAACGCATGAGCTCCAGCTTTCATGGACCAAATCACCATAAATAACGCCTGTGTGTCTGGTTTCTAAATTGAGACATTAAACAGAATAAAGGACCAACGACCAAAACTTCTATAGGGGAAAGACCCAATTCTTTATCCGCTAAATTGTTGATCACCAGGGCTTGGCAAACTTTTTCTTTAAAGGTGTGGTTGGTAAATATTTTCAGTTTTGGGGGCCATAGGGTTTCTGTCACAACTGCTCAGCTCTGCCTTTGTGGCTGTAAAGCAGCCCCGGATGATACAGAAACAGACCAGTGTTTAGTGGCGGGCCCTAATTTGCCCACCCCTGCCCGTCAAATTTATAAAACTTAGAAATATTCTAATCATCGTTGTTTGCAGAAATTAATGAGTGCTGTCTATGTGGCCAGGCCCTGAACTAAGTACTTGTTGTGAGTTATCACATTTATCCCATTCAGAACAATTCTGTGAGGTTATTAATAATATTATACCCATTTTACCAATAAAGGAGCAGAGGCTTTGAGAATAAGGGCCAGACTGGATTTTGAACCAAGACAGCTTGACTCCAATTTCCTGCTCTTTTACCACTACACAGTACAGCCTGTAGATTACATCATCAATATCCACATTTATCTTTAGATCTTGACATTAGCCAGTATTTGGACTTCAGCCTTTCCCCATGCCCCCTAAAAAACCCAAAACATGCAAACAGATTATGGCTAAAAACTCTTGTACAAATTAATATGTGGCAAAAATTTAAAATGAGTCCATTAGCAAGTTATAATAAATGAAAGCCATGTTCTGCTATGCTTCCCAGCTAGTTTCGCTTCTTAAATACCGAAGGATCATGGGAGCTGAGTATATAAAGGCCTGGGGCTCTCAGGCCAAAGGCATCCAGGCTGGTTTCCAGGTTCCAAGACCTAGTGCTCTGAAAATGTGGAGGTAGAGCTGGGCCTGGAGCAAGCTACTGCTCCTTGGGATGGCCTCACCCAGGGCTATTCGCCTCTTAACACCAACACTGACATGAGCTGTTAACCCACTGTACACATACGTGCAGGCTCCTCAGTTGCCCCTGATGGTGTGCCAATCTCGTGTGGTCAAGGGAGACTGGATAGTGCATACTACAAGTTGTTTGCTGCCCGGTGATGGTCATTTGCATGCGAGTCTACCAAATAGAAATGTTCATTAAAGATGGCAGAAATCAAGTTTGGACGCCTCTTGTTGTTACAATAAGTAGTGTGTTCTGAAGAAAGCTAAGGAGAGTAAAATGATCAGGGGGAAAAAAAATCTATATCCCATCATCTACAGCAATGTTTCCCAAAGTGCTTTCTTTTGCTTGTAGGGATGGTAATGGGGGAGGGGGTTCCTGTGGTCAGATAAACTTATGAAATGCAAGACTAAACAAACAGTATTCTCGAGGCTATAGTTTGTAGGTTTCCCAAAATGTTTGTTTGGTTATTTTGTTTTGTTTTTGGATCCTCTTATAAAATTGTTTACAAGGAACACCCTTAATCTTAACCCAGAGGCCTTTCCTAATGTTGACGTTTTGGTAAATTTCCTTTATGGTCCAAGATTTTTTTTTTTTTTTTTTAATGGGTGAGGTGGCAGCAGCAACAACTATGGTGGTCACTAAATCTGAAACAAATCTTTTTTAAAAAAACAAAAGGTGGTCACTAAATCTGAAACAAATCTTTTTTAAAAAAACAAAAAGCGTTATGTATTTTCTTTCTTTTGTGTGTTTAACTTTATTTTGAAGTATTTCATCGTCATAGATAAGTTGTAAGAATAGTACGAAGGACTGTTTTTTAATTTGTTACCTCTACTAGATGGGCAAAGTCTTTTTGTTTTATTTAAGATTGTATTTATTTATTTATTTATTTATTTATTAGAGAGTGTGCCCGCCCTTGCACACATGTGTGTGGGTGGGGAGGGTAGAGGGAGAGGGAGAGAATCTTGAGCAGACTGTGCTGAGCGTGGAGTCCAACATGGGGCTCGATCTCACAACCCTGAGATCATGACCTGAGTCGAAACCAGGAGTCGGATGCTTAACTGACTGAGCCACCCAGGTGCCTCTGAAGGACTCTTCTATATCCAGTTCCCTATTTGTTAACATTTTACCATAATTGCCGTGTTCTCATTCTGTGTGTGTGTGTGTGTGTGTGTGTGTATGCGTGCACATGTATACACGTTACTACTGCCATTACTTTTATATATTTTTTGAAGATTTTATTTATTTATTTGACAGAGGAGAGAGCACAAGCAGGGGGAGTGGGAGAGGGAGAAGCAGGCTTCCTGCTGAGCAGGGAGCCCCATGTGGGGCTCGATCCCAGGGCCTTGGGATCATGACCTGAGCCAAAGGCAGATGCTTAACCAGCTGAGCCACCCAGGCACTCCGACTTTTATATTTTTTAGTTAAATTTGAGTTATACATTCTTTTCTTTTTTAAAGAGCTCCACTGAGCTGTAGTTAAGGAAAGGTTTTATTTTTTTATTTTTTTAAAGATTTTATTTATTTGACAGAGAGAGACACAGCGAGAGAGGGAACACAAGCAGGGGTAGTGGGAGAGGGAGAAGCAGGCTTCCCGCGGAGCAGGGAGCCTGATATGGGGCTCGATCCCAGGACCCCGGGATCATGACCTGAGCCGAAGGCAGACGCTTAATGACTGAGCCACCCAGGCGCCCCGAGTTATACATTCTTTAATGAACTCTACACTTACTTCTTGAAGATAGTTGCAGAAACTCAAGTTAGGCCAGAAGTTTATGAATTCTCATTTCTCCCTGTTGCATTCAGGCAAATCATGCTTTGCAAGTGTGTGAAAGGTTTTCATTAAGTTGGAAGTGGGTATTTTGATAAGCCTATAGTTTGCAGTCTTTATGAGGAAAGAATTTGTCAGAACCAAGGAAGGCTTCAGCTCAGGCCCACACACAGTCCTGACCAGTTTGGATTTGTGAGGTTGTCACTTGACGTTGTGTGGGGACCATCACAACCATTTGCTGCATGTTTTCCGTCCACTTGGGCAGTGTCCTTTGAGGATTGGCCTTGACTGTTAGCTGAGGTGGGAGCCTTGACCTGACACACTCTCCTGTCCTTTAGTTTCAGAAAAAAAGGGAGCAGTCCAGAGGTCCTAGGTTTTCATAGGACATCTGTATTTTAAGTGTCCTGTAGTGACTTGTCATACTTTCAGAACATATCAACAAGGACGATTTTTTTCAACAACTAACTTCAGTAGTGGTTTTGTTTAACGTACACTGGAGCTTCCATATCTGGGTTTTTTTCCAGGCATGAAATCAGAGCTCTCTTCCTCCCTCAGATGGTTTAAGTAACCCAATTTGAGCATAAAGTAAGTTGAGCAAACACTGCTACCTTACAAAGAGATGTGTTGGTGTAAGGGGACTATGGATGTGACTTACATAACCTCTCATGGAGTGTTTCCAAAACCATATAAGGAAGCTGGAAATAGTAACCTCTCCCTTGTAATGTCAACATTGAGCTCATGAATGAGGCTGGGGCTTGCGTCCTCAAAGGAAACATGAGGAACAACCACCAGATAGTCTTGGGAGGAGAGAGCACCAGGCATTTGTTCATCGGGTGGATGCAGCCCTCACAGTGGCCTTTGGACACGTGTGTCATACCTTCAAGCTGGAAGCTCCCACACCCATGGTGACAAGGTTGCACTGTGTGACTGGTGCCCATTCACACATACGATAGGTTTATATCTAACTAGAAAAGTGCCTTGTTTGGGTACTGTAGGGACTGGAAAAAAAATTTTTTTTTTAATTTTTAAAACATTTCATCATGAAAATCTTTAGGTACTCAAAAGAAGAGAGACTAATATAGCCAATCCCCATATTACTTAACACACAGATGCAGCAGTGATCAAGATTTTACATTTCCTTACCCCTCCCCGACTTTGGTAAAATATTCATAACAAATCCCAGCTATCACATCATCTCATCCCGGCATACTTTCTCTAAGAAGTAGACATTTTCTAAATACAATGCCACTCTCCCACTTGACAGAATTAACCAGGACCCAAATTTTGATGTGTAGTTTTTACAGAGCTCCTGCAGCTAGGTTACCTTACAACATAAGAATCAACAGGGTCCGCGCCTATACTAACTCACTGGTATCTTAAAAGGGGGAGGGTCCTCGCTCTCAGCTCTGAACCAGATTATTTGGATTGGAGATGGGGGTGGGTAAGCAATTTGCGCTTGTGGTTCTACCACTGTAATCTCAGGTATTGAGCTGTGCCATTTGCTTCCTTGGCATTTCATAGTATCATCAATGATTGATAATCATAACTTACAGGAATTTTTTTTTAAACAATATTTTAATTGGAAAAAGCATCTGTCAGCTGTCAGGCTTCCAGCTTCCACTTTTGAGAAGCAGGATGTTGAATGTGAGTAATGACACAACAGGCCTATAAAATGCGGACTAACCCTCAGATGACTCATCCAGTACGATGCAGTATATTTGTCAAGGAGACTGAATCATATATGGGGGAAACCACTTTTCAAGCAGCCAGCTGGTTCTCAGGTCCGCAAGAGACAATCCATTTTTATCGGAAGCTTTATAGTAGCAATAATGCTAATACCCAGCACTTGGGCTCTACAATGTAGAGGAAATGGCATCACCCGGCAGGTACGTGCTTACTGTTTACGTGAACTTTATTTTCTCCTTGTTCTCTTCTGCCTAACCTTTCTGATAATTTAACATTTTTTAAGGGAGAAAAAAAAGGATTCTAACTGGAAGGAACTGAAGTGTGTGTGTTTGTGTATGTGCGTGTGCTCACATGCAAGGACAGATAGGTTACCACTGGTCTTTGGACAGACAGAGCTCTTGTCCACTCATCTCCCTTTCTGAAAACAAATTTCTCCTTAGATATTTAGGTAAACTCATCCCCTTTATTAAGCCCTGAGTTTAAAAGATGCTGCCTAGGAAACAGCTTTTGCAGAGGTGGTATATCTTTTGGGTGGGTAGCTTAAAACTTTAATAAATAGAAAGAGAGAAAGAAAGAAAGAAAAAAGAAAGGAAAGAAAGAAAAAAAAGAGTGAGCAGAGGTGAGTTAAAGGATATGGTCTAATAGTAACTATTGTTATTTGTTGTGTTGGATTTATTTTCAATATTGTGATTTTTCTTATCCCCCAACATACACAACTTAATGCAAGAAAGCTTTATTCCCCTACTGAGTGACTATGTCTAATTTTTGCAAATCATAATTTGCTCATACTGAATTCATGCATTAACTTTTCTAGGTGGGAGAAAGGGTAGTGGGGGTTTTGGTAACAACATTTAATTATAGCTTTCACATGATATGAAGGATTGTTCTGCATAATTGGGAAGCTGTGTCGCCTGTCTGACCTCTGTTTCTTCACTCACTAAATTTAAACAATGCCTGACTCGCGAAGGCACAGATCTTGTTTATTTGAGTATATTAAACATTCCTCTTTGTGTTGACAGTCCATTCGGTGTCTCCTCATATTTAAAAAAAATACTTTTTGTGTCCTACTTGTTAGGGACAGATGCTATAGTTGGCTTATAGTAGTACTATTTATGCTTTCCTAGTCTGTCCAGAATGGCTGGGTCGGGACCTATAGCACAACTGCCCACAGATTGGCCCAAGACTGAACATTCGTGGAACAGCTCCATGTATGGTGGTGAATCCTGTTATCACTCAGAGAGCATCAAACAGATGTAGGCTCACCGAGCTGGAAATGGAGGCGGTCTTTGTTTTCTCTTCCCCTTTCTTGTAAAGCCCGTAATAATGACTTGTTTTCCTTGAGGGATGCGTATTCTAAACCGCCCGGTAAATGTATCGCATTTACCTATTTCAATACATTCAGAAATTCAGATAAAAGGGAAAGCCAGCACAAAGAGAGTTTGTTTTGTTTTGTTCTGTAGATTCAGAGGTACGCTTTTTTTTAGAATGGCCAATTTGTTTTTGAAGACAGGGCCATCTCCAAATTTCATTAATTTTGCATTCTATAAATGAAAGCCACCTGTTATGCTGTAACATGCTAATTATGGTAGAGGACAATAATGAAGAACAGTATTTGAAATATGTGGGGGTTCTGCTAAGAATTTTCCTGCCACGTCTGAGGTGTTTATTTTTATGTGTGTGTGTGTATACATGCTTATATAGTGCATATTTAATAATAGCATTTGGTGGTATTAAAAAATACTTCAGATTGAAAGTAAAGCTTTTTATTCCTTCTCATTAGCTTTTTTTTTTTTTTTTTTTAATTGTAGAAGAAAAGCTACTTTAAAAATGTTAGCTTGGGGCACCTGGGTGGCTCAGTTGGTTACGCATCTGCCTTTGGCTCAGGTCATGATCCCGGGGTCCTGGGATGGAGCTCCTCATTGGGCTCCCTGCTCAGCGGGGAGCCTGCTTCTCCCTCTCCTCCCCGCTTATACTCTCTCACTGTCTCTTCTCTCTCTCTCCAATAAATAAGATCTTTAAAAAATAAAATAAAAAAATAAAAATGTTAGCTTGACCTAAAGCCTGAATTTGCGATCTTCTAGTAGATGGGGTTCTCTTGCTGCTTTGATGGGAGCCATCAGTTCAAGTTTCACTTTGTCAAAAATTATCAGAAAAATGATGTGACTTAAAGCTGTGAATTAAAGGCAGAATAGCTCCTTTGCTCTGGTTTCACTGAAATCTTAGGTTCCATTTTATCATACTTTTCCCCTTAAGGCCTACAGAAAATGTTACAGGCAGGTGTATAAAAACATTTCGTCTAAAGTTCTTGATGTATTGGCATTCTCAGTGAAAATGTCCTGCTCTCCCTGTGATTTGTGTGGTTGAGACTCAGGTCCTGTCCACATCATTTTAGGACAGCATAGATTTCGTTTTCAGCTTTGGTTTCATTACCCACTCAGAGCATCTTGATGACTGCAATTTGGCAATGACAATCACCCCTAGGATTGTGGCCCCCTCTCTCCGAGGCTCTCAGAGGCCCCTGTGCTGTTAAGCACCATGACCTGTTGGTCCACAGTGACCACATGGTTGTTAGAGTCCTTCTTACCCTTTTGAAGGAAAAGGAATATAGAGCCACGGCCGGTACCAAGGGCCTCGTATCATTCAACTTGGAAGTGATCAATAGGTATTGAGTGAGATGCTGCCTGTGTTCAGAGCTATGTGCTGGGTGGTGGTAAATTAAAAAATGCTTGTTATCTGGGCCCAGCTCTGTCCTTGCTTTCATTCCCTCTTCAGCAGTGGGATTCGTCATTATTTGCAGTAGATTTCTCCTGGGTTTTCTTTTATTCATAGATTTACTGGAGTCTATAATCTGGAGCCACTAATTGCTCTGTGTAGAAGCACCTTTTAGCTATTCCCTCTTGGTTCTTCCGAATCTAACACTTCTTGGATGGCTATCCAGAAAGAACTGCCCTACCAGAAAAATTCATTTGATAGTTTTGGAAGCCATGTTTTTGGAGCCAAGTAGAGTGACAACCTCAGACGAAGGACTTATTTATTTACTTTTTTTTTTTTTTTTTTTGCTTTCTTCTTGAGGAGAATGGCAGTCAGGGAAAGCATTTGAATCCTAAAAGCTTAGAGCGTCCGGGATATTTTATTGGAACAGATTAGTAAACATCAAGGACAGTTTTTCCATATCTTTGAGAGTTGAAGACCCGTCCTCCCCTCTTTAGCATCTATTAAAATTATACTTAATGACTCAAAGCTATACTGAATTCAGTAACCATTTAATAAAAACATTGTTTATTTAAAATCACCATAGATTGGGGCACCTGGCTGGCTCAGTCAGAAGAGCGTGTTGGGTGTAGAGATTACTAAAAATACATAAATAAATTTAAAAAATCACTATAGATAATCAACATTTTAAAAACCCCTTATTTGTATTTAGAGGGACCTGTTTCGTGAGTTTATAATCTTTTCTTGCTGTACAGATGGATGATCTCTGGATGAGTGGTGATAACTGTGGTCCCCAAGGGGAGTGCTGGGCCTGTCCACTGCCTCTTGTCTACTGCCCACTGTCCTACCATTACACTGTCCTCCCCACGTCTGAGGTTGTAGGGAGGACATCCTGCCTACATAGTGGATAGGATTAATAGCACTTGTAGGTAGATCTTGTATCATTATCTGGAAATAACAGGTTTCTTGTTGTAGCTCAAAAAAGCCAGAGACAAGCACAGAACCACTTCTTAGGACATAAACCCCACTCTTAAGGACACATAAATGGGGTGAATGACCACTGACTTATCAAACCAGCATGAACTTTTCTTAGTCCTGAGAGGTATAAATTTGCTGACAGCTTGTTTGCATTGACATCTGTGCGCAGATTGTCTTTAGGGTATATGTGGGACAGTTATGGAAGCCATGCCCATTCCCAGTTGGATTCTTAATCGCCAACATTTCTTTGTAATTAATGATCACCACAGAGAAAACGAATGCTTGAGAGAACCAGGCTGGCACTTCAGCCCTTCCTGAAAGCGCTTTTGGCCCACGTGACAACTCTACCTTCCTTGCCTCACACTCTGCGAGCAGCACGGGGAGTTAGCTACATCATCTTCATAGAGCTCAGTATGCAAGGAACCGCGACAAGATACTGTCTCTTTCCAGATTTCAACCCAAGAGATGACTTTCAGTTTTCAGTGTTAATTCATACAGTTGTAAAGATTTTTCACATTGGCGATGTCCAAGCTGGGTTTGGCTTTTTTTGTGGTTTTCTTTTAAACACATGTTCCTTGTACCCATCCAGTGAAAGAGACGGGTTGCCTGCCTTTGCTGTAGCCCCGTGAGGCCTGCTGTTTGACTGGGCCTCTTGAATTCCATGAAATGGAGTGCAGACAGCATGTGTCATAAAGGCTGCTTGGGAAGGGTGAAGAGCAAAATTAGTGCCCGTGGGTGGGCATGTGTTCTCATCACATCGCCAAAGAGCTGCAATGTGCAAAATCTGGCAGGAACTTGTTCCAAAGAAAAATAAAACAGCCCCTTTTTTTCCTGCTTTGAGAAATATTAAAAAACATCGCGCTAACCCTCACGTTGAAGAAATGGAACTGTTAGAAAATCCTTGCAATTGTGTGCGTGTGTTTTAATAATCTTAGAAACAGAGGTTAATAAAAAGGGACTCATCATATGAAATATTTTTTTAGGGATTCTTGTCACTTATATTGTAAACATCATAAGCCTTCTATTCGAATATAATTGGTTAAGGATGAGGGGAATTGGTTAGAGCTAACAATTAGGAGAAAGTCTATTATATTTAACTTCTGTTCTTTGATGTGATTTTGTAAGAAAAGCCATTTTTATCTCAGTAAAACCAATTACAAAGTAAATGTTTGTGTTTTTCATGTATGTGATTTGCCTTGTATCCGAAAGAACAAAGCGTAGGCCACATTTACATTTATATTTGAGGCATAAGATCTTCCTTTTATAGTTACTTTGTGAAGGTCTTGCAAATTTGTTCATTGCTCCTCATAGTGTAGAAGAGTATTTCATAGCTTAAAGGGTGCTCATGATGTATATTTTGCACAATGGACATATGCTGACCTGATAATTAGGGGCGAGTTTTGTGGGTTGTTGGTTTTGTTTTGTTTTAAAGATTTCATTTTTCAGTAATCCCTGCACCCAACATGGGGCTCGAATTTACAATCCCGACATCAAGGGTCACATGCTCTACTGACTGAGCCAGCCAGGTGCCCCTGTTTTGTTTTGTTTTTTTAAGTGGCAGTGTTTACTTCTTAAAGACTACAGAAACTTCCTTAGCCAAAGCCCCAGATTCCTGTATTTGGGGTCCTTCCTGAGTATATTTATTTCAAATGTCCTCTTTTTGTTTCTCAAATTGGTTGTCTTTTTTTTTTTTTAAATCATGGCCAAATAAATAAATAAAATAGACCATCTTAGCCATTTTTGAGTATGTGGTACATTTGTGTTCATTATACACTGTTGTACAACTGATCTCCAGAACTTTTTCACCTTACAAAACTGAAACTATAGCCATTAAACCACTCCCCATTTCTCCCTTATTCTAGACCTTCACAATCACCATTCTACTTTCTGTTTCTATGAATTTGACTATTTTAGAAAGTGGAATCATGCAGTATTGGTAATTTTGTGACTGGCTTATTTCACTTAGTATAATGTCCTCACAGTTCAACCATATTGTAGCAAATGACAAGATTTCTCTCTCTCTTTTTTTTTAATCTGAAAAATATTGTATGTATATGTACTACCTTTTCTTTATCCACTCATCCCTTGATGGACATTTAGGTTGCTTTTCCTCTTGGCTGTTGTGAGTAACACTGCAGTGAAAATAGATGTGAAATTAATTGCCTTTTGAGATAGGAATTGACTTCCAAGAAATGTTAGAGTTAATCTTCTATATGCAAACACATCAGAAAAAGTATCATTGTGTCATGTCACCTTATGTTTATCCAGCCTTTTCAGTCTACACGAGAGTTGCCATATGCCAAGTTACTCACTGTAGGAAATTGCTGGGTAGGTGGCAGTTTTTGGTCTGGGATAGTGTATCCACAGTGCCTGAAGGAATTGTGACTTTCCTAGAGGTGAGCTTAGTCCTGGGAGGTGGCACAAGCACACTGGTGAATGAAGTGAGCTGTGGGGAGTTCCTCTTGAATGACATTAAGACAGGGGCCCTTTTCTTCTTCCTTCCAATATTAAATGGCAGCCAACAGCGACAGCATGACTTCCAGGTGGTGTAATTACATCTGCTTGGCCTCCAGACTGCCACCATGTCAGTAAAGCTTTCTGGGTGTTTGGCCACGGCCGCTCGGTTGCCCTGCCTCGAACAGTAGTCATTAGCCACCACTGGATGCATGACCTACCACCTGCTTGGGCTCCCTGGGGCAAGCACGTCCGTGATGGTCAGCAAAGCCTCCAAAGGTCTCAGTTATCTGTGAAGGTCATGAGTCTTGAAATAAAATAGCTTCCAGTCCTTCCACAAGCTGGTAGACTCTGTCGTGTGGGAATAGCCCTAGAGTTCCCTGGAAGTTCTTTTTGAAATGAAACTAGAATGAATACTCTCCCATAAATGAAATAATATTTTAAGCATATTGTGTTAAACCGTGAGCAAGCGTGGTAGCTAGTTGGCCTACACATTCTCCTTATTGCCCTGTTCTCTTCCGGCAGGAGAGTAACTTCCTAGAAGCACATGTACTGAGTGGATGGCTGTTTTGTAATAACTCGGAAAGAAATTGCCCTCGTAGGTCAAATCCTGTCTCTGTCGTGGTGAAGAACTAGTCAAGAATTCGCTGCCGGGCGATTATCCCTCGGGCCCGAAGCTTGTTTTGTCCTTCTTGATTGTTCACCAACAGTCACTGCCACTGTAGAAGGAGAGAACAGTTTCCTCAGTAACACTTAATTAGGAATTCCTAAACTCTAGCACTGACACTGATACCGTTGTGACATTTGCATGTAAACCAGTCGTTGCGAGTTTGGTTAACTTAAGTATGCTTTCCTTTTGGTTTGTCTGCTTGCTGTTTAGGTGAAAAGATTTCTCAGCCTTACTAGCAGATGATCATCAAGTTGGCCCTTTTTAGGGCTGGTCAAGGTCCAGGGCTCCCAGATGAAGCCTAAATCAGAAGTCTAGGGATTCCTCCTTGCTTACCCCTTCTCCCCCACCCCGCATCAGATAGGAGCACTCTTAGCCAGAGCTGAGTAGAACCGGCTGTGCCCACTGAAGGTGGGCCACAAGGCTTCTGTTAAGGAGACTCTTAGCAGTCAAAACCATTTGGGAGTATAACTGTGATTCATGTATTTTAGGGCTTGATTAGGCTTTCATGGACTGGATTGGGAATCCTGATGCTCACCATTTTATGTTTTTTTTCTGTGGGAAAAATACATTCCGGTTTCAAAAAACTGATTTACAAGAAAACTTTTAGACCAGAACTCATTCGTGACATTGAAGGAGCCTGAACCAAACATGAACCTTGAAGTGCACCGAGTTGCTGTAATCCAAGGTCTATAGTATACGTCTCGTCCCATTTTTAAGTTAGGCAGTTGCTTCATTACCTTTTCCTAACATTTTTTTTTTCCTTTCTCTCTGAAGGTAATGAAGATTTGGTACTGGAGAATCGGTCTTGAGTCAGTTGATTAAAGCATACAGGATGAACTATTTGGGAGAAAGGGAGCATCATATCCCTCTTCTCCTCTTCTTTGCCTGCATTTGGTCTATAAATATGTCTTGGGGATTTTCTTCCATGTGGCTAAAGAGAATCTCACGTTTGTGGATGGGTAAACCCAGCTAGATGGCTACATTGTGTCTGTTTTATTCAAAGATCTTAAAGAACTTATTAAAACTCAATTTTCATCATTTTCTTGTTTTTTAGAAATACTTTGATAGACTTGTTTTGCTCCTCAGAACCTTAAAATTGCATAATGATACTTGTACCAAGAGAACATATCTGTTAGTTTGTTGTGGTTTCAGGTCTTTGTAGTTTCAAGGGTTTTATTTTCTTCGCCAAGTCAAAATATGTTTTCGGTTGCATTTTACTGCTGCAAGTTTTCTGATCTGCTTTTGTAGAGAGTATTTGGGTGGCTTACGTTTGCTAAGCCCTCTGGCACAGCTGAATGACTTTAAGCCCTCCTCCCCCCTTTTTTTTTACACAAAGTTAAAAGAGGGGGCCACAGTTGAAAAGGGACCTCAAAGGTCACTGGACACTACCCCTCGTTTTACGTAGGAAGAAACTGAGACTCACTCTCAGATCGATCAGTCGTAGAGTCTGGGGTGTCTCACCCAAGAGGGAGGAGGAGATGTGCAGTAGAGGTCATGTCTACTGACCTTGGAGACTAGCTATACTGACTGGTCTGAGAGTGAAGATTGCCTCTACTGCTGGAAGGGTTGAGTCCGACTTCCCAGCCCCTCCCCCAGCTCTGCCATTTTGTTCACGTGGCTGTGTTATTAGTGATACCTTCTCATTTCTCCTCATGAGTCCTTTGACCATCAGTTGCCTATACATTAAACTTGAAGAGACCAATGAGAATAATTTATATCCTCTAGATCACCTATGTTAGATATGGGAAACATTTGCCACAACATAGGAACCTTTTTTAAAAAAGTGTGGGGGGGGTGGTGTGAGCTCTTACCGGATCTCAGTCCTTTATCTGCCCCCAATGCCAGTGACCTTGAACAATTCCCTTCTCTTGTCTGGATTACAGGTTTTCTAAGCAAGGGGTCTAGAATAGAGAGTTTCTATATTTTTTTTTCTAGCTTAAAAAGTGTGTATCTAACTTATTTGTGTGGCTCTTTACTAGTCCTGATTGTAGACCTAAACTCCACCTACAGGCCCCACCTATATTCCGGTCTCTACCTGGGAAAAGAAGAAGTCCAGAATTCTTCAGGGAGAGCAGATGCCTTGCATGTGCTTTGTTTGTTTCTTTGTGTGTTAAGCTTTTCATCTTTGTTGAAGGAGGTGGTGGAAGCCTAGAAGAAAGGGAACAAATGAATTGGTAATTCCTGCCATCTAAAAGGGCGTCTATCTGTCGGGAACAGAAGCAGGGAGGCTCTTAAAATCTAGTCAGCCTCTTGCCAGCTCAACATGTGGACTTACTTTCTTCCTTGTAGGCTACATTATCACCTTCTTCGTGTGAGAGTAGGTTTTATTAAGGACTGGCTCGTAAAGGATTTTGTAGATTTAGAATTTGGTATTAACATAGTTTGGTAAAGTAATTTCCTGATCTTTTCACCCGGGTTTGCTTTAGGGTGGGCAGTGAGGGAGTGGCAGGTAAAAAAATGGGAAATGTGACCTGGACCACGGGAGAAGTAAGCTGACTTTTTAGTACCATTATCAGCATCTTCTAGGTTTAGTGTTGCTCTCCATTTAGAATAGTGTAGCACTATAACTTTTCTCTCTCATCTTCTTTATGAAGGTCTTCAGTTGTTGAGAAAAATTGAAAGAAGTGTATAGTTAACACTCACTAGCTCCTGTCTGCAACTAACATTTTACCGTTACTGCTTTATCGCCTGGATATCTGTGTGTCCATCCCTCTCTCCATCCAAGACGCCATGTTATTTTTTATGTAGTTCAAAGTAGGTGCAGATATTAGTGCGTTTCTCCCTGAAAACATCTCAGCATGTGGGATCATTAGGTACTCTCTTCCTTTGTTTTCTCCAATTCAATGAGAAAGCAAAGATATTCTGAGAAAGTCAGACTTGGAAGTTCAAGGGCTGCAATTTAAAGACCTGAATTGGAGATTATTAACTTTAAACAGCTCCCTTTGCCATTTGTGTTTTGAAGTACCAGTTTTTCTATTACATGTATACTTTAATGTGGTGAGAGTTAATTTTCTTTAGTAATCTAACATTTCCATTAGCTGGTCTTTGGGGGTTTAAATGTGGATCGTAAATACCATTTTTGGAAGGGTGTGTAAAACAGAGGGAAAGTCAAAGAAAATTATTGCTTTCGGAGTAAAAAGTAGAAGAAGAAAGGGTTCTTCAGGGGTGGGTTATTTTGTTTGTTTTAAGTTGGTAATCCTTTGATCTTGATTAATTATGAACTCCACTGAACTCTGGGCTCAGCAAAGCAGCTGACAATAAAAGCAAAATCATAAACCTAGATTCAGACTTCGGCCTCTCTCCTCCCAGGCCTCCCTCACCCCCACTTCACACTGTGTGATCACCCTGAAACTCGGCCCTTCAGCACAGAACCATTCCAGTCTGTGAGAAGTAGATTCATTCTATTTCAGTTGAATAAATTTTATTTTTTAAAGTAGTTTACCCATGTCCAAGTTGTCCTGCTCTGGTGATTTTTGACGAAGGCTCAGAAATGTTCAATAGATGCCTTGAATGTTAATAAACTATTGTGATAAAAATCTTACCCTCATTTGCTAAAATGGTTTGTCTGTATCTAAAATTCCCATGTTGACGTCGAGAGAATCTATGCAGAATGTGGGGATAGAATTAACATTAAAATAAAACACACACATATACACGTATATGTTTATCTTGTTTCTTCAGTAACTAGCTACGGCAGATACGATTCCTTTCCTAGGCGTACACGTTAAAGGGATGAGGAGTGGAGGCAGACTGGCGACGAGTCCAGTTGGGTTTGGAAGCCTTGTTTGGTATAGAGTTGCCTTGAAAGCAAGAGTCTAAATGTGAGTTATCCCCCTTGCGCTCATATAATCCTCACTTGTGACAGGGCAGAGAATCACTCAGGGCTTTACAAAAGAAATCTTTTCAAAAAAATTTTTATAACTTTGTTGAATGCAGCAGAATTGTAATCTTTTAAAAATTTAAAAATTGTGTTATATTTACATTTTTGTTGTCAGAGTTTAATTTCCTGGAAACCAATGTTTTAAAACTCAGATAATTTAAAATGTATTCTACAGCCTGCTATTAAGGTAATTAATTACCCACTGTATAGATACTTGACAGGTAAGGATACAGAGGTCCCAAGTGGTTGCCCAGGGATCTCCAGTTCCCTAATTTCCCCCAGGGTTGAAATTAGGATTTCTGCTCTTAGTAGGGATTAGAGCAAATAGTTTTCAAATTTCAAGAAAAATGATTACTTTCTTCACTGATTGTGCATCCCCCCACAATAAACTACTAAGCCTGTCCTGCCCCACTGCATCAGGCTTGACCTCAGCGGGGCCTTTCTTTTAGCTGTGTGTATTACTCACCTCAAGAGGGACTTGCTCAGGAAAGTTATACTGACATAGGGGGAGTTGTCAAAGAGCCATTTTAAAAAATCTTCGATACAACTTCTAAAATTGCCTTTTCAGATGCTGAAGTTAAGATTTAATTCAAACACTTCATTGTCCAGGTTTAAAAGAGCCCAGTGTTATGATTTTAGGTTGTATATTAGCAAGACAGCCCTCATGCCTTATCTTTATCATGCCCTCATTGTAAGCAACTCCTCATCACAGATATTAGATATTTAGTATTCTTGTGACTGCTGAATTTAAGTGCTGAATTTAAATGTTGGTAGGAAAAGTTTTGTTGTTTTTTTTTAAAAAGACTACAGCTCCATCTCCAAGACATTTGATAGGTTACATAAATAAAATCAAAGATTTTTACAGAAGAAAAACAACCTGAGAGCAGTAGAAGTAGAATCCAGCTGAATCACTCTTTTCCTGTGGAGGATTCATGCGTGTTCGAACTACAGGCAATAAAAGTTAGAGTTGAAATGAAAAATTTCTTTTGAGCACAGTACAATGGAGTGAGTTTAATGTAACCTTGTAAACCTTGCTGATAAGGAAATTCAAAACGGTAATTGCTAGCACGTCCATGCACCACCATGGGCATCCGCACCTTCTGTTCACGGACCCCAAAGGTTTGCCCCTAGCATCAGGGCTCTCGCTGAGGTGGGGGCGCAGAGGCTCGGACCTGCCTTGGCCTGCTGTTGATTTCACTGGCCCAGAGGAACTGTCCGCAGTGCTCCCAGGGCAGTGCTCCCAGGCTGCAAGGATGTCAGAGGACCCCCAAGTGCCTCTGATATTTCCTCAACTATTTCCTCAAAGGCCTCGTTAAGCCACTGTAAAGCTTATGAGTTTAATGTCCAGTCCTGATCTTTGTTCCTTTTTGTCTTTGCTTCATTTCCTTTTCTTGGCCATTGGGTCACAGGACACAGCAGCAAAGAAAGAGGGAGCAGAACGGTGAATGGCACACTGCCTAGTACCCTCCCCTTGGCCAGCCCTGCAGAACGTCCATGTCTGAGGACATCTACAGGGCAGGTGCCCTGGCCCCATGCGAGAGAGAATGTGCCAGAATGTTCAGTGCACGTGCTGCTCTGGCTCTTAGGACCGGAAAGTGTAAAGTAGCACTTGAGATTAGAAAACGTGTCTGTTTCCAGTGCATTGTAACTTAAAGGAAGATATTATAGAGGCACATAGCAAGCTAAATCGGTCCTCTGTATTAAACAAGGTGTGGGTCTTTATTTTGAATCATAGAATCACTACTTTATAAACTACGAGTTTGTGGTAGTTTTTCTAAAGGAGTATTTTTATATTAAGATTTCAGTTGGAAAATAAAAACACTAGTGGCCGTATCTAATTGACTTATGAGGATTGGTTTTAAAATTACTAAATGTAATAATCATTCCTATTTCAAACACCCAGTCTTGCTGGCAGTGTCCTTCACAATAATGGAGAAAGCAACCCTTTCTATTATGTGCAGTAGAAAATGGTGTGTGGGTGAGTGGGTCTATTTATATGCCTCAGTGTAGCTAGGTAGCATAAACAACAAAGATGCTGCGTTTATATGTGGCATTTGAGGATGAGAATGGGCATGCCCCGTACCTCCCCCTCTGGGTGAGGGGAGCACTTGGACATGGAGGGCTTTAGTGACCTTGCAGTACAGCAGAACGACCTGGCTGGTGATGCAAGGTGAAGGTGGGGATTCCTAAGACATTTTCTCATACACTCACTCACAGATTCTGAGCCCAGTACACAGTAAAGGAGGAGAACCTATTCACACCCACTCTGGGGCTCCCCCAGGACCCCAGGCTTTGAGCCTGTATTGGTTCCTGGATGAAGTCATCATAAGACAAGCACCCACTACCACCATCACCTTTTGGGTACCGTGTGTATGTATTGGGGTTCCATTCTTGGAAACTCATTACATACCATTTTTAAAGTACCAAAATTGACCATAAAGATAAAACCTAGAACAGCTCCATTGTAACCCTCTGGGGGAATTTCTCTGCAAGGGCAAGATGAGCTGTGGCGTTTCAGAAAAGCAGCAGCACAACGAAGATTTCCTCTCTCGGTACATCTAGTCACGAGCAGACTGCTTTGACACCATGAGTTCAAAGTCATGGTGTTAGTACCTGTTCAAGTATGTGGATTCTTTTACTAGCATATACTGGGGTAGGGCTGTCCCCAGTATGACTCTCCATCAAGTGTACTGCGTGGCCGCTTTCACGGATGGTCAATAACTGTAGGGAAGGCTTTTTCGTAAGTGGTCTTAGCCTACTTTTCAGCTTCCCCAACTCCAATATCCTGCAAACCAGTTCTCTTTATGAAGCAAACATTTAAGGTTCAGAAAATTCCTTCTATGCTTCATAGTGCCTGCTCATCAGCATTTGAGAGGAAAGCTGATGCCTTTGCCAGACTTGGCTGCGGCCAGATCTAGCATCTTTAGTGGGCTTTTCTTGCCACTGTTTCCTATAATGGCCTAACTGTACACACTACACATTTTGGTAGACATTAAGTGTCCTACCTTTAGTGGCTGGCACAGAGCTGAAAATCATGGTACCACCATGCGTAGAACCACATCAGGTATCACTCCCTTGCCTATAACTTTCGAGGATAGAAATTTTTAAGACCAGAGCGGTCCACTTTTAAAAAAATTAAGTAGTTGATACTTAATGAAATAACCACTCACGAAACCACCACCTGCTTAAATAGAATATGACCAATTTCTGGCTTCCGCATACATATAATACTTTATATACATATATAATCAAGGAAATCAAAGAGACTTTGTAAGTCTCTAGGTACAAGGATGACTGGAGGTGGGGTGCGGGATCTGATGACAGTAAAGAGTGTGCCCGGCTCCCCCGGAGGACTCGTGTTCTATTCGGGCGCAGCTGGCGGCTCTGCCGGGTGGAAGAGGGAGTCTGAGAGGCTAGGATCTGGGCTAATCGCTCTCAAGGTCTGGTGCCAGGAGAGGAGGGTGGAAAAGAGCGGCAAGGCAGCCGTGTGATCAGATGAGGGCGGGCCCTGAGGAGGGGGCCGGGAAGTCTGTGTGGGGGATGTCAAAGTTCCAGTCTCCGTCCCCAGAGCCCAGGGAGGAAGGTCAGGAGCACAGGGCCAGTTCGCAGATGGCAAATGGAATTATTTTCCTCTACGGGTGTGCCTGAAATGTAGGCTCAGACCAGGTCTTTTATAAATCCGACTTGCGTTGATAATTGCTGGAGTTCCGTCTGGGATTTTCTTCTGTTGTCAAGGGCCTGACAGCCTCCCTGTTACTCTTCTCTCGGCCAGCAGAAAAAGGCGGGCGGTCTGGAAACCCACTCCTTAGTGGCCAGGGGAGCCGGTCTTTAAAGGCACTGTTTTGTAATCAAAGTCAGACCTTCAGCAAAAATAATTTTGATGGCTACTACTTACCAAACTTCTCTGTATCAAGCATTTGACCTCTAGCACGGCTTTTAACCCTCAGGACATCCCAGCAGGGTAGATCGTCTCTGCCAGAGGATTCTTCAGCTACTGAGGTCAGGGTGCTGCTGAGCCTGTGTGGCTCTGAATGACACTTACAGAGGGCGCTGCCTCATCCCCATTTCCTGCAGTTCCTTTGTTTACCTTGTTTACTTCTGTAACGTGGTCCAGACAGGGCCTGCTTTGAATATAGAAGAGAACCTAGAACATAAAAGCCAAAGATCCAAACCCTGCTGTGCCCCCTTGGAATCAATACCCCCAAATAAAAATCTAGTTTTGAAATTGCTCTTACTCTGCCTCCCCCATCCTGCCATAGGATGTCACCTCCTTCCTTTGCACATTGATGTGATCACAGAACAAGTCTCTTTTTTTTTTTTTTTTAAAGGTTTTATTTATTTGACAGAGAGAAAGACAGCCAGAGAGGGAACACAAGCAGGGGGAGTGGGAGAGGGAGAAGCAGGCTTCCCGCGGAGCAGGGAGCCTGATGTGGGGCTCGATCCCAGGACTCTGGGATCATAACAAGTCTCATTTTTACAGATAAGCCCCCATGTTCAGAATGCAAAGCTTTCTCCTTAAAGAAACCACATTTAAATGGCAGGTCTCCGTTCAATTCATAGAAGCCACTTTTTTACTCATAATGCAGTGAAAGAATATGATATTATTTGGGGGGTGGTAGTCAAATCCCATATGTAATGACATTGAGTCTTTGGGGGAGTTTAGCTCAAGTTCAGACACTAGGGCTCCATTCAGTTGGTGTTTGGATCTACGTGTGGAACTTCACCGGGTCCTAATGAGTTACACCCGTTTAGCAGTTGCTGCTTGCAGAAGCATTTTTTTAAGTTTTGTTATTTTTGACAATAATAGCATTTTTTGAATTTCTTCTGAAGCATACCAGCACCATTTTCCTTGTGCAAATTAAAAAAACTAATCTGCCCTTGCCCTTCCTGTCCCATCCTCCCCCAAACAAACCCAACATCTGGCTTAAACATGTTGTTTAAATTCTTTCCAGAAAGAGACAGAGGGAAGGTGGGGAGGGAGTTTTCCTCCCGTATACCTTTTTGGTAGTAGAGTTCACTGTCGTTTCTGTTCTGGGCGGGGTGACGTGCCTGAGTAACATAAATACACCACAGATAGGAAGCAGTTGGCCTGTGGCCAGGCAGCTGGATTATCCAGACATCCTTCACGGCTTTCAGTGCAACCCTTCATCCCCCTGCCTTGTTTTAAATAGCCAGAGGCCTCAGTGAATGCTGGCTGATGGGGCTGTTGCCAGAGGAGATGGGGTGGGGGGATTCTGTTCCCCTGCCCCCAACGCACACACCCCATCACAGAGGAGTCTGTGCTCTTTGGAAGCAGCATAGGAGGAATTAGGGCAAGATCGAGGATGCGGCAGGCTGCAAGCAAAGACCCAAATTAGCAGTCCCTGTAGTCTAAGAGCCAAGGAGTGGGGTATTTTTTAAAATCTCCAATAAATGAATACTTTTTGGAAGTAAGTTTATGGCACCAACATAAGTCATGCAAACTTCCCTTTTTCGTGTTTACTTAATCCCCTCAAAGGAAGGGAGAACGGCAGACAGCTGCAACACAAAAAAAGTAAAAAGCATGTTCTAACAAGAGGTGTGTAGAGTTTCAGTTATTCACCTTGGCCATTTCCTGTTGGGATGAACCCATCGTACACTAACAGAAGATCTGAGAAAGCTGTGTGTTTCATCCTGAAGAGTTACAAATCCTGAGGACCCTTAGTTTTTCTAGAATGAATGGGACATGGCAGGGAAAAGTATATTCTCAACTTGTCTGTATGTAACTAATCTAAACAAATGTTATCAAATGTTCCTAATCTCTGTGATCTAAAGGAAAATGGGTTTGAATCATGAGATGCATGGATTAATGAAAGAAACCATGTGATTATTAAATTTAGTTTTCTTATTAATGAAATCTTTATCCTATCCCAACTAAGCTATTGTGGCTCATAAGCAAATGAGTATTGAACACTTTATTTTTTCTCAGAGATTTTGTTAGCTACAAATAACTTTTTTAAAACCTGTTTATAAATTTCATGCATTTAACCCATTCATTGGGGCGCCTGGGTGGCTCAGTCGGTTGGGCGCCTGCCTTCAGCTCACGTCATGATCTCAGGGTCCTGGGGTCGAGCCCTGCATCAGGCTCCCTGCTTAGCGGGGAGTCTGCTTCTCCCCCTCCCTCTGCCCCTCCCCCTGCTCATGCTCTCTCTCTCTCTCACTTGCTCTCACTAAGTAAATAAATACAATATTTAAAAAAAAAAAAAATTAACCTTTCATTCCACAGCCTACCACATATAAAACACTGCTGTAGGTTCTAGGGATGTAGCAGTGAACAAAAAGAGCAAAGGCCTTGGTTCTATGGAGTTTACAATCTAGTTGGAAAAAGTGGGCAAACAAGTAGGGCAGATGTTGTTTCGGTAGCATGTAGAAAGATAAAGAAGGATGAGAAGATGTAAGAGGATTGGAGGGTACTACTTTATATAAAGTGGACAGAGAATCTTCTCTGATGAAATAACCTTGGGCAGAGACCTGGAGGAAATAAGGAAATGAGCTGAGTTAGTGTGGGGGGAGAAGGGCGGAGTGGGGGGGATAGCAAATGCAAAAGCCCTGAGGTCATAGTGTGCTTAATGTGGAGGACAGGGGCAATGGGACTAAAGTAGAATGAGCAAGGAGGAGAGTGATAAGTGCTTGAGTTTCATTTTTACTCAGAGTAATGTAGGAAGCTTACTGGATGTCTTATTTTAGTAGAGTATCATAATCTGACTCACCTTTCTATTTTCTTAGAAGGTTGGGTGGGTGTGGAAGTAGGAAGGCCAGTTAGGAGGAGGTTGCAGTAGTCTGAGAGGTGATGGCGACTGGGATCAGGGCAGTGTTGATGGAGGTGGTAAAAAGTGGATTCTGGCTATATTTCAAAGGGAGAACCAGTAGGATAAAAAAGTATTGACAATTAAGAGTTCAATCTGAAACATGTTGATTGAGATATGCCTAAGGAGAGAAATCACATAGGTAGTTGATTTTACTGATCTGAAGCTCAGGGAAGAGGTCTGGGTAGACATGTGAATTTGGGCACTGTTAGCACCTAGAAGAATTTTAAGTGGAGTTGTTGGCCCTGGCTTGGGTTATGGATGGTTTAGCCACAGTTAAAGGAGGAGAGGCCGAGAGTACGGGCACAGAGTCATAGGCATGCTGGTGGGCACAGGTGCAAGGTCCCTTCTGACTTTGCCTGTCTTCCCAGGGAAATTAAAGCAATTCCTCCATCAACTGAGAGGGACAAGGTAGGTGGGCCCATGAAATAATCTTCTTGGGGACAGATTAGGGAAATGTGGCAGCATGCTGGGGGGCACCTAGAAGCCCACTTGAGGTTAGTGACTTTAAAACTAGACCTTTGAACAAAGTCCTATTCAACAGCCTGGGTAGGGCATGGAGTTAAGGAGGAGGTAGAATTTCACCAGGGTTGGGATTTCACCGGGCATTACAGTGAAGAAAGAGAGGGCAACATGTTACGTTTTTGTACAAAAGTGTGTTGTGATGGACTATGGAACTTGAGTACTGAATCAAGTGAGAACATGAAGGTTCGGGGGAAGGGGGTCAGAGCAATAGATGGTTGGTCCCAGTGTGGTGAAGACTTGTAGGAATGTGGAGGGAGTGAGCCACAAATTTGGGAAGTGGCAGCTGGGGAGCATGCTGCTTAAAACTGAGGTTAAGGAGGTGGTGCAGATATTAGTAATGACAAGGACATGGGTGTGACCTAGGCTGGGGTACGTAAGGTTGGGTGTAAGACAAGGGCATTGGGGAAGAGTTCCAGAAACTGAGAGGCCAAGGTATTGTACGGAACTTCTGTGTGAATAAGGAAATTACCAAGAATCACAGCAGGGATCGTGGTGGAGAGATGGAGGGACAGTGGGCCCATCTGCCACTGTCTTCCAGGAATGAGGGAAGGGATGCGGCCCAGAGGTCTGTAGAAGATTGAAGAGGAGGGTAGTAGTGGCATGGTCAGACTTGGGAGCTTCAGAGAAACCGGGGCATGCCCCAGTAGCCTGCAGCAGAGGTGACTACCATGCCCCACATCAAGCCTCAGCAAGGAGGGCGGCTGGACAGAGAGCGGTCTTGTGTCAGTGGGCCCCAGAAGCTCAGCCCCAGAGCACATTTCCATGTAGGTTCAGAAAGTGAAAGGAACGTCTGTGAGGTCCCTGGAGCAGTCAAAATCATTGAGACAGAAAGTAGAAGGGTGATTGCAGGGGCTGGGCAGAGGGGAGAACAGTGGGGGGTTTAAAAATGTCTAATGGGTATGGAGTTTCGGTCTGGGATATGAAAAAAGTCCTGGAGATGGATGGTGCTGAGAGTTGTAGAGCAGTGTCCACGTACTTAATGCCACAGAATTGTACAGTTAAAATGGTACATGTTATCGCATATATATTTTACCAGTTTTCAAAATGAAAGGACTAGTCTGAGGAAGGGACGAGGAAGTAAGGGAGCAGGGGGGCATGGTGGAGGGGAGTAGAAGTTGAGCCATAGGGAGTCATGGGAAATCTGGGTGAGTGCGGTGAGCAAGGGTGTAGAGGAGAGGGACTGTCTAAAGGGTCTCTGGTGGACTGGACATGGCAGTGGCCAGGCTCTGGCTGGCATAGGGGGAAGGAGAGGTCTTCCCTGAGTCCCAAGGAAAGAGGGGGTTCTATGTTACTCTACATCTTTGTTTCTCTAGAATCTGGCACAGTGCCTGGCATGTAGAAGATGTGAATATACGTTTGAATGAGTAAAAAATGAATTCTATCCAAAGAAAGAAAACAGCAAATGAGAATTTAAATGGCCTTGCTGAAAAACCCAAATATGTTTCCCCAAAAGTGATGAAGAATGACAAGAGCTAGAGTTGGTCTCTGGAGAAGAAAGAGGATTTTTGGCAAATGTGCAAAAGAAGTTATTGCGAAATTGAAGTTTAGACTGGAAAAAATAAAATCATAAACAGAAGGCTACACATGCGTAAAGGGTATTGGAACTGAAATCTTTTCCCACCTACATACGCGATTGCATGGTGAATTTGTGATTTGGAAGGAAATTATCCTGTTCTTGTGCTAAATCAGAAGATGATTAGCTTTATAAAATGTTAAGCCTAGGTCATTCATTGCGAACTAAGTTTTAAGGGTTGAAATTATAATATCCCCTTAAGTTCATAGGTTTGACTTTCCTAACTTAGGGATAACAAATTACAGCATTTAGCTCATTCATTTTGTTATTAATACTTATACCCAGAAACTAGAGAACATTATGCCTGCATACATCTTCAAAGACTCACAAACATCTTTAAATTTACTGGGTATCTTTTTTAAAATGTACTTTTGCAAGGTATTTAGTTGAAGTGTTTTTGGGGGTTTTTTCCCCTCAAATTTGAGAAGGGTCACTTTTTTTTTTTTTTTTTAAGATTTTGTTGATTTATTTGACAGAGAGAGACACAGCTAGAGCGGGAACACAAGCAGGGGGAGTGGGAGAGGGAGAAGCAGGCTTCCCGTGGAGCAGGGAGCCCAATGCGGGGCTAGATCCCAGGGCGCTGGGATCATGACCTGAGCCGAAGGCAGACGATTAATGACTGAGCCACCCAGGCGCCCCTTCCAGGTGCCCTGAGAAGGGTCACCTTTTAAGGTTGCCGCCAGACCTAGATTTTCTTTTGATGACTCCAGAAAAGTGCCAGCCAGTGGTCATCTTGAATTGTGAAACGTGTCCTGCAGCTACCAGACCATTGTCATGCCCCGTTCTTCTTGTTGTTGTCGTTCTAGTGACAGCTATATTGTGCGTGTCAAGGCCGTGGTTATGACCAGAGATGACTCCAGCGGGGGATGGTTCCCACAGGAAGGAGGCGGGATCAGTCGCGTGGGGGTCTGTAAGGTTATGCACCCCGAAGGCAACGGACGCAGCGGCTTTCTCATCCATGGTGAACGGCAGAAAGACAAACTGGTAATGGCAGACATGCAACCCACAGGTTAAATCAGCAACGCCCGATTTCTTTATTGTTTGATCGTAAGCCCTCTTCTCATAGGTTGGGTTATTGTTGTTGTTGTTTTTCCCTCCCCTTATTTCTCTGACTTCAAACTGTTGTGAAAACTTTAGAAGTTAGAACTCGGGAGCTGATGCCAAATGCAACACGTAACCCTGGCTTCCCAGCAAAGGCACTTTTTACCACACACCATATACCGCAGGTGCTTAGAAGTCGTGTATTTGGCTCTCTTGTTGGCGTCTTTGATTAACTAAGCTGTCTTTCTGTCACTGTAACAAGATACTCAAAACAAAAGTGTGTGCTATGTTATGAATCACACGGTAGTGAGCTTCGAAGTCGGGGTTTTTAAAAAATGTAGGGTTTGTTCATGGAGCATGCTATCAAGGTTTGGATGGTAAAAGGTCAAATGCAAAGGCAGAATGTCACCTGACGTATGGTTACTTGTAAATACTGTTTATCTAAAAGATACTGTAGCTTTTGTTTCAGACACTAATGAATAAAACGTGTTTGGAAAAAGTAGTGGCATCCCACGTCTATAATAATTCTGCATGCTTATTAAATATGTACTTTGGAGAGTGATCATTATTCTTTCACGAGTGGAGCATTGGTAGTTTGTAACATATAGTTCCATGAAGGAACTTGGATGTCCAGTTCTGAGTTAGGAACGAATCTATGATATGAAGAAAAATTGAATGTTCCAACCTGTTTTTAATTGGTGGCCTTGAACCTAGAAGAACATCGCTCCTAGCTGTCCACGTACTCAAAAGCCAACTGTTGCTTCCAAATGTGCAGGATCATACTGGATCTCAACAGAGAAAATATAAAGACACCACAGGAAATGTCAGTGTTACATCTGAGACTCTTAACAGCAAGTGTGTCACATGTTGAGTTTTATGAGTTAAATGTACAAATTTAATCTTCTTTTGCAACCACTTCTTACTGTTTAAAAAAGTTACCAAACAGATAAGACCGAACAATTTGTAAATGTTATATATAGATTAACAGAAATGCTATTTTCACACTTGATTCATTTCCAAAAATGCAATGAATGAAAGTTTAAAGGGAGAGAACATAGCTCATTTTAAGAAGGGTGTCCATTCAGGAAATTCCCTATGTATTAGTCAAATAATCAAAACATCCTTATTTACAAGATAATCACAATAAAGGCAATGTAACCACGCTACCAATAAAAAGTAAAAAAACTACCATTCAGCTAATGCCTACCATGTGCTAAATACAATGCTAGCCCTTTAGTTAGGTCACATCAGTGTGTCCTTACAGTAGCCTATGTAATTATAACTGAAAAAATGAAGATTCAGAAAGACTCCTTGTTCTCAGTGATCCATCTTGAGGGCCTGGAACCAGTATTTGAAACCCTGTCACTCTGACCCTAAAACTGAGCCAAAGTCACATGTGTGCAACTGCTGTTAGCCCTTTGGTGTAGTTTTTTCCCCCATGTGCATATTTTTATTTTTACATAGCTCTGACCAGAGCTTGTCAACAATTTTGTATCTCATTTGCTTTGCCTTAACATTCTCATAAGAAATTTTCCACAGTGCTGGTATCAAGTTGATGTAACATTGTTGATTTGATGATCTCCTTAGGGTTATTATAAATATTAAGGTTCCTCCCCCCCCCCCCATATGACGTACCTTCATTTTCCACATTTACTATTTTCTTGGAATAATTTAGGGGGTCAAATTTTTATGACTTTGGATTCTTGTACAAAGAACTGCTACCAGTGTGTATGAGAATTTCCTTTAACACATGGGAGGTTCATGTATTTTAAGTCTCTACCAATTTGACAGAGGAACAGTGGTATCATGTTATCGAGTGCTAAAGGCATCAGTGTGTTTCTGTTTGTTAAACAGCTGTAACCGTGAATTATCTGTCAGTGTTCTTTGTTTATTTATCTATTGGGGGCCTTATTTTTCTCCTTGCCATGCATGCCCTCTTATATAAGAAAGATACTAATCTTCATCTGCCTTATTTACTGCAAATACCCTTAAAATTTGTTGCTTACCTTTTTGTTTTAGTTAGTGTTCTTTTTCTAGCAAAAATTTTGATAGAATTTTTTTTCACTTGTTCCCTTTTTGTTTTTATTATTACTTTTGTGCTAGCAAATTATCTTGCCTGAGCAGTTAAATCTTTTTAGATCTCTTTTTTCTTGGTATTTTCATAGTTTGTCATAGACTATGTCAACCTAACATTGCCTTTAGATTGTCTCATCCAGCCCCTTCATTTTAGAAATGTATTTATAAACTTGTATCTTACCACTGACTTATACATAATAATTGTAAACTTTTACCATTTTGGTCAGGGCCCTTTATGTAAATAACCTCAGTTAAATTCCTGCAACATTCTGAAGGAGGAAGATACTTTTATCTCCACTTTGCATTGGGAAAACTCAGTGCTCCAAGAAGTGATCCATTTCCTCGATCTAGGCACGTGGTCATTAGCAGAGCCAGCATTGGAAACCGTTTCATTGTGAGGCCAAAACCTGGTCCCCTCACACTAACTCTGCAAGGTACTAGGGCAGTCCTGGTTGTGGACCAGCTTCTGTTATTTGTTGCTATTGCACAAGGATTGTGTGCCTCGTCACCTCGTCGTGTTCCCCCGCCCACCCCCCCGTCATGTTTCTCAGTCACTCAGTCTCTCTTCCTGTCCCCTCTATATTCTGTGACTCTACACTTCTAGACTTTTATATGCCCTCGAACTGAAATCACACACCCAGTTGTGTTTCTCCATCTCTCCACCCCTCGTACTCTGGGAAATTCTGGACTGTTCTACTCTGTGGTACTTAACCCTGATCCCCCCACCCTGTCCCACAGTACACACACACACACACCCTTTGGAGATGCGGTGACTCCTCCTTTGGCCTCCAAGCTTCCCTAACACAGCACTTTTGCCCCACTGGAGGGTATGAACCCACATGGGAGCCTGCAGATAGGGTAGGTTGTTGAAGGACCCACTCTAAATGGTGGAATGGTGAGGAGAGGGTGGAGATCATTTTTGATGGATAGTGTCAGAGTTGCTAGTATTACAACTAGGACAAGAAGTGCTTTTTCTGATAGAAACAGTGTTATCACTAGTTTTTCCAATGTAGTGCAGTTCTAGAATTTAACACATTTGTTCTTGTTATTATTTGAATTATATGTTGAAGCCTGTGAACAGAGCTACTATTGTTTCTGTGGGGAAAGTCTGTTCCAGACATCCATTCAGAAATCGTTATTTGGATAATTTTTTTTTAAGTTGGGGACAATTAAGTTTTCCTGAGAAATTATATGTAAATGTAAAATGTCTGAGTTGAATCATTTTAGATAAACTAGAGAAGTTTACTCCTTAAATCCCATGAGAAACCACCTACGAAGATGAACCCCATACTCTAAAAGGCTGGTCATTCCATTCGTTGTACATGTGCAGGTCTGTGAGCATACATACACGCTTGGTGGGAGTTCCAGCTGCTGAAGCTCTTTGAACAGCAATTTGGCAGGATGTTCATTTTAAGTGTACATACTTTTTAACCTGGCAGTTTCATATTTAAACGCCATCCTATAGTGATAGTCTTGCACACAAAGATTTAAGGAAAGCAATGGTTCTCAAACATTTTTGGTCTCAGGATCCCTGTACACTCTAAAAATGAGGACCCCAAAAGGATTTTGTTTTATGAGTTATAGCTACTTATTTTTTACCGTATTAGAAATTAAAACTGAAATTTAAAAAACTATTTATGACAAGTTACTATATAACTATTTTCCAAAATAAAAATAAGTGGAAAAAAGAGTAGCATTGCTTTATATTTTTACGAATCTCTGGCTTAATAGAACATAGCTGGATTCTAATATCTACTCCTCCTTTCAAGCTGTTGCTGTTTGTTGTTTTGGTTGAAGTGTATGAGGAAAATCCAGCTTCACACAAATAAGTAGTTCAAAAAGGGAGAAAAATATCAGTAGCCTTTTCAGGTAATTGTAAATGTACTTGAATACCCCACTAAAACTCAGCTTATAGTAGTTTCTGAAATGTGCGATCCAAATCCACATTAATGAACTTTTCATACCCTGTTACATTAAAATCTACTGCTTTATCTTTCACTTTGAGTGGACCTTTTACTCGTTCCTGATTTTTTAACATCATGTCATTTAAAAAATAATGGTTTACTGAGTTCAGCGGATCTTCCAAATGTTGATGCATTTAATTTTGCAGTACCAAAAAATCACATTTCTTAACATCATTAGGAAAGTTGTTAAGTATTGGGAAGCTGTCCAAAATTCTGATTTCACTGGAAAGTTCAGATTTTATTATTGGCAACAAATACCTCCAGTTGTTTTCCTTGAAGTGACAGGCTGGCTGTGTCCATTTTCAAGAAAGTATCTGCCAAATCCTGGGTCTGAATAACCATCGTTCATCTGTCGGTTGTTCTTTCAAGTAAACCTGGTGATCCCTGGGAAAGGCAGTTCGTTCAAGTCACAACTAAAGCAGTTGCATAAGTCGTTCATCCATATGCAGCAGAAGTGAACAGGCTGCTAGACGTGCCCCTCCCCTTCCATCTGAGCGTTTGTGCAAAGCCCACCTTTCTTCATACACTTCAGCCAGAGCAACGGATTACAGCAGCTTGAAGGCAGAAGCAGATCTGAGAATCCAATTATGTGTGCTTCCCATTTCATCACACAGGATAAAAGCTGTGTGTTCAAGGGTCAAGACTTAATACTTGTTAACTGCTTCATCAAGGACAATCCGACATAAAAGTGGCCCTTTCCACTTGGCCCGAGCGGCAGTGATGAATCTGGTGATTTGCGTCGAGTTTGGTGCTGTTGCTTGCCTCCATGCATGGCACACAGGTTTTACTCACTGTGCCTTTGGCCCCCTCACCAGAAATGGCAAAAACTGTCTTACTATGTGAGATCGTTTTTTTTTTTTTAAGATTTTATTTATTCATGAGAGAGAGAGAGAGTGAGCAAGAGCATGAGTGAGAGGGGAGGGACAAAGAGAGAGGGAGAAGCAGACTCCCCACTGAGCAGAGAGCTGGACTCGGGACTTGATCCCAGGACCCTGAGATCATGACCTGAGCCGAAGGCAGCTGCCTGACCGACTGAGCCACCCAGGCGCCCCTAAGTGAAAATAGTTTTGCCATCCTGGACCCTCTGAAGTGAGGAGGGGGTAGAGAGGGAGGGCTCCCAAGAGCTCACAGAACAAAATTTGAGAACATGTATCAAGATGTTCATTCCAGCACTATTGCTAAAAGCGACTGATTAAAAATAACCTGGGGGCGCCTGGGTGGCTCAGTCGTTAAGCGTCTGCCTTTGGCTCAGGTCATGATCCCAGGATCCTGGGATCGAGCCCCACATCAGGCTCCCCGCTCCACAGGAAGCCTGCTTCTCCCTCTCCCACTCCCCCTCCTTGTGTTCCCTCTCTCTGTCAAATAAATAAATAAAATCTTTAAAAAAAGAAAAGAAATAACCTGAATGCCCATTAGTGTGGAAAATGGCTGCGTAATCCTAACGTATCCCTACTGAGCCATGAAACAAAACTTCTTTCCTGTATCTAAGACGTGTTCTCAAGGAAAAGAAAAGGCAAGTTGCAGAGCCAGTTATAGGTGTGGCCACATTTAAAAACACTCACAAGCTTAGGTGCGTATATAAAGAAGCCGCAGGAAGGGACCTGGCTCTGTGTCCCCCATCCTGACAGTGGCTGACTCTGGAAGTGGAGAAGCATTGAGGGTGCGGAAGGAGAGAGGAGCCAGAATGGAGCCTTCATGTATTTGTGTAGATTACTTAAATCTTTGACGATATGTATTTCTTGTGTAGATTCTTTTAAAGCTTCCAGTGACAATATTTAATCACCTTTTTTTCTCCCCATGCATCTCATTTAAAAAGATAATCTTTTTAAAGACTTTCTCAAGTTTTAAGTTAATACCAAACTTCACTAGAGGGTTTACACCTGTGAGGTTGAAAACACCTGAACTTTTTCATTTTTGTCATTAAACTTAGATATGTAATGATGTTATTTTGTTTAACGGGACATAAAGTGATGGTACCTGATCCCCTTCCCCTCACTTATTTTAGGTGGCTGAACTTTTCTAAGAATTTTATAACTTCCCTAAGAAAATTTGCCACTGGAGGATCTTAAACTTGGAAAACATTGACCAAAGACTAATTTTTTTTTACCCTAAAAACATGGAGGGGGCGCCTGACTGGTTCAATCTGTAGAGCATAAAACTCTTGATCTCAGGGTCACGAGTTCGAGCCCCACGTTGGGATAGAGTTTGCTTTAAAAAAAATACGGAGAAACTGGAAGTCTGTTTTTACAAAAAAGTTTATTTTGAGACTTTGAATTGAGACTATTAAATTCTAAAATAGATAACATTTGTTGGTTAAAGCCTTGGTTATTTGGATTTCCCCAATTTGGAATGGGGCTGGGCTGACATTTAATCATTGCACTATTCTTAGAGAAAAATGGCCATAATAAGCAATTTAACCATAAATAGAACTGTGTGAGGGGACCGTTGTCTTCTTTCAATACAATGGGATAAAGTGAACTGCTGGGGACCTCCATTTGATATACCAATGTGACTATTATACTCATATACTTATTAAGTCAGAGACCATTTATTAGGCAGCACTTAATTTATGTTTGCTTAGATGTACTCTTGAAACTTGTATGCATTTAAAGTTATTCTCTAATTTGAACTTATACTAATTTAGGCAGGGCTTTACTCTTGCCCTTCGCTTAGTCTAAAATTAATAAGATCTTATTTTGTTAAATGTGGAGCTTTGAAAAAAAAAAAAAAATGTGGAGCTTTGCCAGAACAAGATCGAAGCTATTAAACTTAGCAAAATCATCTTGGTGTACCTAATGAAGCCGTAGGAATAAATATTGTCACTATTTTGGAGTTTTTTATGAATAAAGAATGACGTTTACATTCACATGATTGGCAGTGCTTCTTTGTATAATCTTAAACCCTGGTATCTTTATCAACAACAGCGCTGTGCTGGCCATGCAGTTATTTTGTAATACATCTTGATCTTCTGCAGCTTGGTTAGGGGCACAAGGCTAATGCACATGAAACTGTTAGAAAATCTGTGAAATCAAGTACCAAATTGTGAAGGTCACAGGAAGAACTGGAGTAAATAAAAGAGTAAAATGTGATGGTGGGAATATCCTGGGAAATGAGTGTGACCCTGTTAAGTTTCTAGTTCAGTGTTTTCCAAGCATGTTGGTGTCTGTGTTATTTCCATTTTAAAGATAAAATGATCAAGGGTCTGTAACAATCAACTCCAAGTCACAGCTTAGTAAAAGGCATTTCTGGGCCTAGATCACCAGAAACTTGGAGATTGTTTGAATAATTCAGATAGAAGTTTAATAGATCACGGTGGGGGCAACTGAAATGAGGTTGATCTAGAAGATGTTGAAGTAAAATGAAGTGGACCTGATGGTCAATAATACAGGAGATAGGGAAAGCAGAAGAGAGAGAGACAACCACAGAGATTTTGAGCTGGAGAACGTGAACAGGGAAGGGTCAGCATTGCTAGATACAGGAAGTTGGCAGAAAGTTCAGAACAGGTTAATTTTTTCAACATGTTGCATGTGAGGTCACTGGGAAACACCCATCAGGACAGAGGAGGGAAGATTGAGAGCCATTAAAACAAAGGCCCTGACATAGAAGCAGTAAATCTGAAACAGAGCAAGAGCCCCAAGACCTGGCCCCTCAGCGTAGTAACCAACCTCCCCCCACCCCCACCCCGCCCCAGTGAGGGGTGGGAGGAATTAAAATAACTGAGAACCAGGATGGTTAGAAAGTACAGTGAGGATCACCAAAGGTGAACAGGGCGGGGTCAACAAAGAGCAGATGGTCCACAAGGAAAGCAAAGGCTTCTTTCAAGATGGAGAGACTCACAGATAGGAGAAGGCAGGGATGGAAGGTTTTCATTAGTTGCCAGCAATGATGGATGGTTCCTAGTTGGATTTTTGGTAACCAGACACCATCACGACTCCTTCACAAGTAACCAGCCTGTGTGTTTCAATCCTTCAGGTGGTATTGGAATGCTATGTAAGAAAGGACTTGGTCTACACCAAAGCCAACCCAACCTTTCATCATTGGAAGGTCGACAATAGGAAATTTGGACTTACTTTCCAAAGCCCTGCTGATGCTCGAGCCTTTGACAGGGGAGTGAGGAAAGCAATCGAAGACCTTATAGAAGGTACCAAATTTTGTCATTGCATTCTTAGGTGAACAATGGGAATGTTCCAAGGTCTTTTTTATTCCAGTTGTCTGCCATCCTGTATTTATGTTTTACTGGGGGGAGGCCTGGGGGCTAGGTCAGTAGATGCCAAAACTTCAGGAACAGCCACCGAGAACAATTTCCAAGTGACAGTACAGGGGAGAAGGAGATGGGTTTCAGAGTAAAGGGTGATCCCAGTTGATTTTTAGGCTCTGCTCCGAAAAGGTAAGTTCTGGACTTCCATGTCAGTGACTTTTGGCAAATTTCACCTTCCCCTGACTATTGAAATGGCTTTGGTCTGATCCGTGTTGGCTCAGAAAGGGAGAGTGGATTCTAATGGGCCCAGAAGGTGCCAGGCCTTCCCACTGCCTTCCTGTAATGCAAGCCCAGGGTGTTTGTCTGCTCTGAAAAGGAAGGGGATCTGTGACTCCTGGAGCCCTGGTTCGGGTTAGGCCTCAAGTCTGTGGGAGAGTGGGTAGTAGACATTGTATTGCATGTGATTGTGGCCTGGAAGACTCTTGCGCAGTCAGTTCTCATGGGCTTTTCTAGAGTCCACACATGCAAACGCACAAGTTCTTGACTTCAGCACATTCAGTTATTCATTCAGAGAGTTAAAGGTGCCATGGCCTGGGCCCTGTGAAGAGAGAAAGACTCAAGCAAGGCACGTGAAAGCCCAATTCAGAATTTGGGGAGATTAATTACAAAAGAACGTGGGCTGCATTTGTTTAAGAATTAAAGTGTTCTGAAGTCATATTCTTCTTTGTGGATTTGGGGGGAGAGCAAAAAGCAAATCTTACAGAGAAAACTTGCTCAACGTCAGTAGTAAGACAATTCTAGCTAGATCGTGAGTCTGTTCACCCCAACCATGTGATGGCCAAAAAGGTAGTAAACACCAGTGTTCACATTATGGGTCTGACATAAAGTGGCAGATGTTTAGAATGTTATTAAACATAGCTTCTAAATGTTTACAGAGAAAATAGCTCCTATATTATTGATAGAATTGTGCAGTATGTCCACGTATTCACTGAAGCTACACACAAATTTGACTCTCTTACTTGTAATTTTTGTCTCTGTATGTACTCTACCTGGCTGTTTTCTGTCAAATTTTCCTCAAACATCAATTGACTAGAAAAATTAAACTAGTAAAGGACACTCCTGAAAGATCAGTAGTATTGAGCAGAGGACTTCTTTTTTCTCCTACAATCCCTTGTTAGAAATTTAAATAGTTCTCATTCCTTTCTGAGCAGTTCTTTTAATTTCAGTTTTATGGAATAGCAAAATATTTTCTAAATGCACATTTTTAAAGACCTAACCAAGAAAAGAAGATAAAGAAGAAATTTCCCTGTTGGTATACTTATCACATATGCAGATTTAAGTATGTTTTTCCTTTTGGCCATTAACAGTGTCCATCAAGTTGGTCCACACAGTATCAGGTACTGTTAGGGGAAAAGGGAGATGTTATGTGGATTTACATACCAGAATGAAGAAAAGATGAACACATAAATAAATCAAACCCAAAACGCCCAAATCATTCCATGATGGAATAAACTGGGTTTTCAGGCACGAGCCCAAATTTTGGCCTGCAGAAACCGAAAACTCACTGGTGCCCCAACATTGCAAGAGAAAACCTCTTTGCATGGTGTCCACTTGGAATGCAGCTCCCCCAGGCTGGGTTTTTGAGTCCAGTATCTACATTTCAGAACAAGAGGTGACCCTACAAGCTATTTAGTCAAGCCCTCTTGTTGGCAGATGAAAAGACCAGAAAGTAAGTCCTGTTTACACGGAGACTGTGGCGGGTCTCCCCTGGGGCACCACTAGCAGAGGCTGGTCGTGGTGTGCATGCTTCCAAGCAGTGGGCAGGGCCCCCTGTCCCCTCTGAGGTGGCTCTCTGGGTGCTTGTTCTCTAGTGGCCAGGCCAGAAGTTTGAGGGATTGAGAACAACAGTAGGCAGATTTACTTTAGGGAACATCCTAGCTAGAGTCAATTAAAGAGGAGTAAATTAAAAACACTTAATTCCCAGGTTACGTATTTCTACTGATAACTCACATTCGAAAGGAATGGAATGTGGTTTTATTAAAATCTGTTTTTTAAATGATTGGCTTTGACGTATCATCTTTGGAAATGCATCTTATTACATTTTTTTATCTTTTTAGGCTCAACCACTTCATCTTCCACCATCCATAATGAAGCTGAGCTTGGCGATGATGATGTTTTTACAGTAAGTTCCCTTTGCCCTTTGCTTTCCGGATTAGTTGGTGAATAATCGGAGAGAGGTTCTGTTTAAGGGTGTGAGAGCCACTCCGCAGTTTGGCATTTGCTGTCGCTGTTGGGATGCCATGAGGGAGAGCTCCGTCTTGTCACAACTTTTGCTCTACTGGGTCTGCCCATGTTGCCGTGGTACCATCGGCCACAGGGCGCAACTGCATCCACTCTCCCCGATATGTCCAAGGTTCTCATACATCTTCCCTCAGATCCAGGGTGACCAGCTATCTGGCTTGCCTGGGACTGTCCTAATTTTAACACCAAGAGTCACTAGTCTGCAAAGTCTGCAAGACACGTCAAGCTGGGGCAAACTGGGATACTTGGTCACCCAACTCAGAGTCTTCTGCTAACCCCTCCCTGGCATCCGGGTGGGGGTGGGGGAGCCAGAATAGCCTTTCTGATGAGTAATTAAACATCTGATAAGAAAGGCCTGAAGGCTGATTGGAGGTGAGGCCCATGTATGGGAAGGCAGGAAGGGGCTTGGATAGTTCGACACAGCTTGAGTTAATGGGATATAACTGGAGACCAAATGATTTCTCAGCTTGCTTCTTCATTGAAGTCCTGTGCTTCTAGAAGTTAATTAACTAATAGTCCACTGCAAGCCTGCGGTGTGCTTGGTGCAGCGAGGAAGCCGTAGGGCAGCCTTTTCAAACTCTTGGCCTTGACCCACAGTAAGAAATACATTTACATTGTAACCTACGCAACACACACATCCTTAGACACCTGAAACCAGATCTTTTTTTTTTTTCTTTAAAGATTTATTTATTTGAGAGAGAGCATGAGAGGGGGAGAGTCAGAGGGAGAAGCAGACTCCCCGCTGAGCAGGGAGCCCGATGCGGGACTTGATCCCAGGACTCCAGGATCATGACCTGAGCTGAAGAGAGTCGCTTAACCAACTGAGCCACCCAGGCGCCCATCTTAACTTCATGTTCTGCACTCTGATTTTTTTCCTCTTCCATTTCATTTTCTTCCACTTTTTATTATGAGACTTTTAAAGCACCGCAGGAAAATTGAAAGTACACAGTGAAAACCTAGATTCAGCAGTTGAAACATTTTTCCCCCGTTTGCTTTATCTGTGCATGTGTGAATGCGTGCACACATGTGGTTTTGGTTTTGGCTTTGGTTTTGGTTTTGGTTTTTGCCGATCCAGTTGAAAGTAAGTCACCTCAGCGCTTCAATTTTTTTAATACTGCAGCATGCATCTCCTAGAAATAAGGCGTTCTCTTACAAAGCACAGTATCATTACTATACCTAGGAAGATTAATAGGAATTTTGTAATAATCATCTAATAGTTCTCCACTAGTTTCTGACCTATCCCAAGAGTATCTTTCATAAGCTGTTTTTATTTCATATTTTTAAATATTGGCTGCTGCCCTTTAAACGTATTTTCCCAGTGCACTCACCATGGAACCAGTGATTTGAAAAACTCTACTTTGGGAATGCAGAGGTGTGTAAACCATACCTCGAGCTGTCGTGGAGAAAGCAGGACGGTTTGGATTGACCTGTGGAAGGCTTGGGGAAGGGCACTGACTGTGTAAATATTCTAGTCCAGGGTACTCTGCAGGGAGGGGTCTGGGGGTCACAGAAGACCTCTAGGAGGTGAGGCTGACCTGTTCCTCAGTGGCCTTTGAACACCGCTCAGGAAGGGGCTTCAAAGCTGGGCAGCACGGGGCGAAGGCAGAAGCAGGGATGTGCGCGGCGAGTCGCCCAAGGGCTGCGGATCCTAACGTGATGTGAACAGAGCGTGCGTAGGGGTGTCAGGAAATGAATTCAGTTGGCTCTCCATTGAGCGGCTGGTGTGATGTGGCTCTGAACAGGCTTCCTATAGTGCTCCGAGCAGATCCTCTCAACAGTTGGCATGTTGCTTACATCTGTTCCTTTGTCACGTTTTTCAAGAGACAAACACCAGCAGGCGGGTTAAAAGGTGGCTTCCTGTGCCCCAGAGCAAAACTGTCACGCACAGCTGCTTCCCAGCTACCTGCCAGAAGTGACTTACAGAATCGTGAGAGGGCAAGAGGGAAAGGGCTGATGGAAGCCAGCGTCCCTCCCGGTTTTGTCCTTCAATCCACAGGGGCTCGGCTTGTTGCTCTAGGGTAGAGCCGAATGCCCAAAAGGAAGTGTGGAAACGGCAGGGCTCTTTCCAGACACTCAGTGGAACTCATCCGAAAAGGCGCTCCCCTTAATTGTGTTCCAGGCAGGCCCTGATGTCTGTTTGCCTTCATTGCATTTGTTTACAAACAAGGGCCTATTAATAATGGCACCTCCCTTCCCCAGGGCAGGCCTCATCATTAGGCCTTTGACTGTTAGGAACTCATCCCACATAAGTAAGGACGTTAAGGCGGGGGAGGGTCATCAGGGGCTTCCTGGCCAGGTAAGTGAGGTGTCCGAAAGCTGGAGCCTGGGAAGGGAGCGGCTGCATTGATTTCTCTATAGTCTGCAGCTTCCCAAAGCTTGTTGTATTCTAGAACTTTTATTGATAGGACAGGTATTTAGAACTTGGAACTCATTCATTATAGGTAGAGTATAAATGGCAAGAAGACCTTCTAACCACCTTATGGATGGACCAAAGTTATGAGGGTTTTCTGGGAGAACAGAACCAGGAGTATATCTTTGCCACTAGAACCAGGGGCTTCCCTCTGCTTCAGGGGATTCCTTGGAGCTAGAAAGAACACAGGACATTGTGGACAGTACGTTGATGCATGTATGTTGGGAAATAAAGTGGAGGACGAGACACCCCAACTCCCCCTAGAGCCGTTGGGCGCTCACCAAGCGTGGGCTGTCCCTGCTTACACTTCCCCAGCTCTCCTGCTTATCCCCCAAACCAGCTTGTCCTCCTGACTCCTCAGGATTGTGAAACCATGCTGTAATTCCTCAGAGGAAAATTAGTATCCTGCTTGGCATGTGCACGAGTGCATGTGCACGCACACACTTACCCTGTGGCCACCTGCCAACGCCGTTGCCCCCTCAGTGTTCCCGTGCCTCTCCATTCCCTTCCACTGCCACCAGCAGAGACTCCCAATGAGCAACTGTTCTGATTTTCTGAGTTTGGGCTGTTGATTCATTCGTGTGTCTTGATATTTCTCCCTCCTGTCGATTACAATTGTTTTGTCGCCTTTAAAATTCCAAAGCACTCTGGTGATGATTTCTGTCTTGTCATTTGAAAGCCTGCCCTTTTTCCGTTTTTAAATTTTTTATTTGCTGAATGAATGAATCTTTAATTGGAAGCAGGACATTCACCATTATAGTCTCAGCAACCCTATAAAGCTTTGCTCTAAAGGTGCTCAATAAACAGGTGGTCTGAACCTCAGATGCAGTATGTAACGATCATAGGTTTGCATATTTTATTCATTTGCCATAGTGTTATCCTGGGGGGCCATGCAAGGTTGGGTGACTTTGAGGGATGCTTGGTAGCTTTGTGTCCTGTTTTTCTAGCTGTGTTTTCTGCTGAGTCTACAAACGGGAGCTGAGCTCCTAGCATTGTCGCTCACTGGAAGCTTTTGACTGCTCCTGAGGCTTCTGGCCCTTCCTTAACTCTCTCCCCCTTGCAACACAGTCTCGTCCCGGCCCCCTCTGCTCATGGGGACCTGTTATGGTGACTGGCACAGGTGAACACAAACACCTACATGGCAAGGCTGTGCCTGGCATTAAATATGCAGGCATGAGGCCTGAGCCATTTGGTAAAATTTGGAAGGTGAGTAATGCAAAAAATACAAAGCAACGACAACAAGAAAGGTTAGCGTTCTGTTTAACAGGAGTTTTTTTGGCATTGCTAAGAGTTGGCACACTCTTGTTGATGCCTCTGACCGACAGCTTTTAGTTTCTTTCATTTCAGGGCTGGGGAGACTTGAAAGGGACAGAATGGAAAGACCCTCAAGTCTGTTCCCTCTGTTTTGCTTTTGTCTTGCAGAGAAGACATGTGCTTTGGCATATCTTGTGGAGGAGGCCCATTGTCAGCCTGAGATAGGAACAGTTTAGCTCCGTGGATAAGCTGATCTGGTTTGCTCCCCAACTTAGGACTCACTTCCTCCAAGCTCCCTACAGTTGAGGACTCCGAGGCCAGAGGGTTCGGAGCCTGCAAGGAAAGGGGGCTGGGGGGAGGAGAGAAGTAGAAAAAATAGACTGTATAGAACTAGAACGGCTCTGGGTTTTATGGCCATTTAATGAAGAATTTTCCCAAATCCTGTTCCCTAGGGTTGGGTCCATTAAAACCCGGTGGTTTACTTACTGCTGCCAAAGTCTGCAATCCTTTTTTAATTGTTATTAGCGTCTTCATAGATAGACAAGGATAATTTTGATGTGGTCTTGGGAGAACGCAGCTGTAGTGTGTATGTGTACATACTTCTAGAGCAGGCTAATCTAGAATCTGCGGTCAAGTGTTGTCGCTGCTTCAGCTGTCATTGTGCTGAGTGGCTGGATTCTGACTCTAAAGCTTGGGGATTAGGAGAAATATTTGCTTTATAGACAGATACTTGGGGGTGTATAAAATAGCTAAGTCTTCATCTTCCATAATAAGAAGTCCTGAAATAATATCTAAATCTGTAAACCAGGAAACAGTAGTGTATAACCACATAACATTGGAAACAATGGAGAAAAGCATAAGAAGAAGGAGTCACAAGAACTAGAAGTGTATTTTTCACTGGTGCATGAACACAGATGGGGGGGCAAAACTTGTTGGAGATATGAAATGATACACGTGTTGATTTTTTTTAAAGAAAGAGCGCCAGGGTTTTCTCAGAACGGGGGCCAGGGGGTCAAGGGAGAAGGTGGAATGGAGAGATGCCTTAGTTCCAGCAATCCTGGTCCCTCCTATCCCCCCCCATCGGGGGTTTAAAGACATAAAGAGACACAACAGACGTTGAGGTCCGCGGCTGGAGGTGCTCTTCTTCCCGCTGTTTTCTCTGCCTGGTGCTAGGAAGCGGTATGTCCACCGTGCAGATAATTAGCTGGAAATGTTTGGCCTGCAGGGAGGCGAGGTTAGCTGTAGACATGCCAACTCCTGAGAATTACAGGTCTTAGAATTGGAAGGGATTTGGGGTTCCTATCACTGGCCAGCGAAGCAGGATTCGCCTCGTTTTACAACCTGGGTTGTGGAAGCAGTTCAGAGTCCACTGGGTGACTTGCCAAAGATCACACGGCTAGCTCCTGGTGGAGGAGCCGTGAACACCCTCCCCCCGCCTTCCCGGTTCACCACGCCTATTTTTCTCTTCCTCTGTCGAATAATTATACTTAGGATATTTCAGCTGTTCTGTTTTTTAGACAACAACCAAATACAGGCATTATATTTTAGGGTTCTCTGGGACCCAAATTGGCAAGGGGAGAGAAAAGAGGAGAAATAGATGAGCCGTGCCCTGTGTGGCCCTTTCATGTGACAGACTTGGAGCCTCCAGAGCGAGTGTCGCAGCCCAGAGGCCCCCAGAATAGCAACTCAGAGCTTGACCATAGGAAAGCCTCCCCTATATAAGGTTTTATTTTTTCCCTGCCTTCTAGGTTTTTACTACCACCACCTAAGTATCGTTTCTGGATTTGGGCAGCCCTTCCGGGTAGCGATTCCTAATTAAGCCTTGGTGCCTGAAGGTATCTGTCCTGTGTAATGAGATCCCTCCTCTTCCCGGGCACCCAGAATGGTATTAACCTGGGTACCATCCTTTGCCGAATTGAGAAGAGCAAGCCACATCATTTTGCATGGGTCTAAAATCTCACCTTGAAGCCAGTTGAAAAAGGCTGGTATTTGGCTTACGTTTGGCATTTCATCATACTTTAGGCAGGCAGCCCTCCTTCACAGAGGAAAATTATCTTTTGGAACACCATCCGCTTCCAGCCATGTTTGTCCTAGACTGGAAAACTTGGTCCTTCCTCATGCCCTATGCTTGAACCCTTGACATCCTGTTTACCACAAGCTGCATTTTATTACTTTCTGGCTATTCAGAGGAGTTGTCCCTAATGACATCCCAGGCGCCTCCCATCCACCCCAGGTGTTTTGTAAACCGTGCCTACAGCAAGTGTTTGAAACCAAAGTCCTGAGAAGCAGTTTGTTTTGTCCTAGATGGGCTTTTGAGTATTTGCAAGTTGTGCTTGTTTTCATTCTTGATTTAAGGAGGAAAACGATGAATTCGTTGCATTTTGTAATTATCCAGGTTTTGCTTGGTGGGGAAGAAGTGCAGCACGCCACATTTCCCTTTTCTTGTAGTTCTTTCTACCTGCTCCATCCCAGCAGACGTTAAAACTGAAGGCAAATCTAATTCTGCAATAAAGGGGGTTCGTTTACTGATTTTCTAAGAAGTGGTGGGAGAACCAAGTGTGCAGAGTTTGGAAGCTAGGGAGAGGCCTGCATTCCAGACTTGGTTCTGCTAGTAGTGAACTGTGATCGCTGATCCTCTGGAACTCAGAACCTCGTGAAGGTGAATGTATTTCCTCCGGGCCTCTGTTTGCCGGCCCAGGGGAGGGGAAGGAGAGGCGCTGTGGTGTGGGGCTGCCCCTGGTGCCGGGCCCTCCGCACGTGGGCCTCACAGCCATCCTGTGAGCGACGTAGTGGCACTTCCATGTCTGCAGATAAAATCACCAAGGCTCCCTACCCTGCCAACCCAGAATGCAAACTTCACATCTGCCTGCCGCCTTTCAGAGAGTTTTGAGAAGAGGAAGTATTTATTCAATACGTTTCAGTAAATGTTACTTATTAGATATGCAAGATTCCCAAGTAGCTTCCTGAACGACGGCCTCTTCAATGAGTGCCTGGGCTCCAAACTACTTCAGTGGAGGCCTGAGGTTCCCCGGGTCCCTGGTGGAAAGCCCCCGTCTCGTTTAGATGATCAGTGGCTCAAAAATGTTTTCTCTTGTCTCTACCTTCAACAGTCAAGGGATGGGGCATAATGGGATGGGGAGAGGCTACGGAAAAGAGAAGATAGGTTGAAAATGTAAGCTACTTCTACAAAGTTTAGCCAGTGAAGCTGATCGATGGTGGATGATTAAGAAAAGCAAACATGTGGTGGGAGGGTCAGCCGTATGCTTTGTGGTTGACACCAGGAAGCAGCGTCCCCATAACTGCCGCTGGCTGACACGCAGCACTGCACAGGGCAGCTGGAGGGTCTCCGAAGATGGGTGGGAGCTGCTTTGTCTTCTAAATGACAATAATGATCAAGCTCACATTGCATAGGAAGGGGAGGATCTTTTTATTCGACCCCCATAATACCTACAATGGCTAAATTAAAGCAATTAATACGTCTTAAGGCTCAAACAAAAGCTTTGCAATGCTCTCAGTTTCGGGAAGCCCAGAGGCATTTTGCTAGCCCTCCCACTTGTGTCTTTCTTCATTTACATGCATCTCATCTCATCTTTTTAAGCTGTGGCTGGCAGGATACTATTCTTTCCATTTTCCTCCTTCAGACAGAGCGCATATTCAGGGTTACCTGAAACCCCGCCTTCCTGCTCCCAGCCCCTCAGCCCTTCCAGTGAAGCCAATCTGTGGGTGTATCAGAGTCCTTTCCTTTTATAGCAGAATTTCACCTAACTTCAGAATTCAGAAACCTAAGACTTTTTTTTTTTTTTTTTCCCAATGAGTGGGAATTTTGTTTTTGTTGTTCTCTTCACAATGAAAGAATGCCCACTTTATCCTTTGGGTCCCAGAGAGCAGAATGTCCTAGAGTCTAAGGACAAAGTCGTCTCTTTCGCCTGCTCCTGCAGCTGCCTCGTAGACCCACACGGCCTGCTGGCTGGGGCCACCACGCAAGAGCCCATGCCCGGCTGCTTTCTTGCCTTTTTGAAAGAGGACACCTGGACCCTCTGTAGGCCCGGAGGACAGGTGAGACAGTGCTACCTGGTCGCAAAGACCTGTCGACAAAATGGGTGACCACTTCCAGTTTACTGAAGGAAGAAGGGCTGGCCACAGGTCTGTGGGGCTAGCAGGTACCCAGGGGAAGGCGTGCTTTACTGAAGAGTTAGAAACAACAGCTCGTCAAGCCACCCGAGCCAGGAGCCTTCTGAGGCACTCAACTATCCAGTTTACTGTCTTCCGAGAAGCAGGAGGTGCCCAGAGTTTTGTGTCATCAGTCCGGTCACCCGGCCTGAAGTTGAGAGGAATAGTATACATTTATATTTAGTGTGTGTGCATACTTTTTAAAAAAAACAAAATGCGAAGCCCTTGCAGTGGAAAGAAGGTCGAATATTGCGTTGGTTGCATCAGCTGTTGAGATCTATTTTGGTGGCGGACTGCAGTAAAAATACTATGAATTGCGGTCATAACTGCCAGGTAGCCTCCTTTAAAGATGTAAAATAGCGGCATCTGCAGCCAAGGCTGCAGTCCTTAATCTGAAGGGCTCCTGTGGCCCTCGAATCAGCGAGGCAACAACAGTCTTGGTCAAACCCCTTGGACCCCCTAATGTTCTTAAGAGGAGGGGAGGAGGGTTACACATGCCCGCTCACAGCTCCGTCAGACCGCAGACATCACTGAATGCTTCCCCCTTGTTTTACACATGAGGAAACTGAGGCCCTGGGAAGTCAAACAGCTTGTCCCAAGACACCTGGCCTAACCTGGCCTGGAGTCACTTCTCGATACAGTGCAGTTGGTGCTTAACAGGGCTGTGTGATTTCTGGGTGAGATGGTCTGGCTCCTTAAGCATTTCTGACCTTCATTTTTCTAGGCCTTGTTTAAAACACGTTGGCCTCTTAACCTCCTGATGCGGCTGCTCCTTGCGCTTGGCTCCTGACTCTGTGTTTCCTTCTATCAGCTCGTGTGTTCCTGGGGACACAGGGATGATGAAGTGACTATCCTTGTTTGCCTTCCTGAAGGTGGGGTTCGTCCCATTCCTCTCCGTCCCCAAGACGGAGAAGAAAATTGCCAGTTGCCGACCCCCTCACAGTCGCAGATGCGGAGTCGAGTAGGACGCTCCAGCTGCCTCCTCAGTAGTTCCAAGTGTCCTTGAAAGAACAGCCCCAGGCACATCTTTCCTCGCCCTCAAGCATTAGCCTGCTGCTGCCTCCGCCATTCTGGTCCTTTTGGAAAAACAAAGATTTAGCAGGAAAACTCAAGGGGAGCTGAAGGGATGCACATAGCCTTGTGAAAACACTTGTTTCACTTCAAAATGCAGAGGTCTGACCCACCCTGAATGCCCCAAAAAGCCCTTGGTCACCAGCCAGGGTTCCATCCCAGGATGGGTAATTTAAGCAAACTGCCTCCTCAGCTGCTCTGGCCTCTTGGTGCTTCTCCCTCCTCCCTTCCTTGAGCTTCCCTTGGTCAAAGAGGTTCGCCTTCCAAATGAAGAAGGCTTTCTCCGGACCCAGGCATGCGAACAGGTGCGTGTGCTTCAAGAACTTCCAGGTAAACCCAAGGAAAGGGAAGAATAGCCAAGTTTCCAAGAGTAAGAAATGCTGTCTTATAAAATACGCCCGTGCAGTAGGAGGGAGCCGGCCACAGGTTTAACGTCAGACGCGGGTCTTCTACTCTCCTTTCCCCGTTCATTCCGGTTTCCACCCAAACCAGGCAGCCTCAGCGCAGTATCTTTTGCACTTCGGATTGTGATTTATTGTCAGATATAGGGACATTAAAGTCAGTTATTCAGAAGAAAAGTCTGTATCAACTTCTGAAGCTCTAGTGTGTTTCTCTCATTTGTTGTTAAATTCTGGGGAATTACAAGAAATAACTGAACTCTCAAAATAAGTACTGTTTATGTCTGCAGAGTCTTGGCCCTTGGAAGCTTGCTCTTTTTGAAGAATTTTATTAGATGTTCACTGGTAAACTTGAACCTCTTTTTCTCTTCCTCTGAGCCTTGCTCTGGGTTGTCCACCCATCTAGGATGGAAGCCACCTGGCCTTGCCCCTGCCGTATCACCTTGTGTGTCTGAGCCCACATCCCACAGAGCACCCAGCCCAAACCCGAAAACCTTCCAGGGAAGGAATGAGTGCCACGATCCAAGTGGATTCGCTCAGGCCGCTCATGTCTCTATTTTCTTGATTTTCAGGTTGGCAGCGCCCACTCTTTCATCTTAGACTCTCTGACCCTTGCTCCCACCCTCCCCTCGTTCCTTTTCTCACCTTCCTGTTCTGTCTAGGTTCTTCTTGACCAAAGTCTTGTCTCAGCATTGTGCCCTGTTAGAGGGCTTCATCATCAGGCCACACAAAGCTTGTTACCTTGAACAAAATCACACAACTTTATAATTAGAGGATGATTCCCATCCAGTCTTCCTGAGCTGAGACCTTGTTATTTAGCATTAGAACACTCCATCGCATTTCTGTTGTTTGGTGCCTCCGATTAGGTTGCAAACTTCTTCATTGGACATCTTTTGAATAATGGGCATGGACATTGAGTCAGAGTCCAACCCAAAGCCAGAGGCAAGATTTTTCGGAGGCGACATCTGCAGGTGGCAGTGGTTCTGGGTCTGCTCGCCGAGTCACATTACACAGGAGCGCCCGCGGGTCAGCAGCAGTGCTGGCCCTCGCTGTCCACGGGGGGCGGCGCCGAAGCCTCTGCTTCTGTTCTGCTTGAGCTCAAACCCACGACAGAGACAACCCCTGGAGGGCACGGGGAGTTTAAAACACAGCTAGAGTTTTCGAGTTGGAGGTGACGATGTCAGATTGGTCGGTTGGTAGGTGTCATTCGCTTGTGCATGTAAATAACAGATGTTCGGGAATCTTGCTTATGACTGTGTGTGTGTGTGTGTGTGTGTGCGCGCGCACATAGCTTAGGTGGGCTGCATTTCTCCAGCGTGTGTGGACACAGAGTTATGGGAGAGTCGGTTCCGCAGTACATGTGGATGGGACGCCTGGCTGGCTCAGTCTGTAGAGCATACGACTCTTGAAGATCGTGAGTTTGAGCCCCGCGTTGGGCATAGAGATTACTTAATTTTAAAAAGAAAAGGGGCGTACATGTGGATAAAAGGCAGATTTTCCCCCCTTGTTTCTTGGAGGTGCCTTGATAGTACATTGCTTTTGTTTGTAGGTCACACTCACTGCTTGGCAAGATCTGATACCATAGATCTGGAATAAGCCTCGGCTTCAGTGCAGCCTCTCTCACATGCTCTCCTTGCCAGAGTCCAGACAGACCCCCAGCAGTGCAGGCGTGGACTTCAGCTCTGCCTGCAGGAGGCGGTGAACTGTGGACACGCTTCAAAGCTTTCTGGCCTTCTTGCTCCCTATACAAATTTGTCATTAGATGAGGAGATATTTAAAGGCTCTGCTCAGTCTCATGTTTTCTGATAGGGTCCAGGAAGCTTTGCACTTGACTGTGCAGTGGGCAGAGGCAGTTCGGGGTTAGGGAGGTAGGATGGGTGTATAAGAGGTGCTCTTGCTGGTTGGCTGATGAACTCTAGGAAAACACGGGTGTGCCTCATGGCTCAGAATGACTTTCTTATACATTGTTAACCTGGACATAGGTCACAGAAAATAGGGTGGAGGAGGGTGAACAGATGATTAACAAGGAGGTGACCATGATGCTGAGTACATGGGTAGCTTCTAACGTGCGAGAGGACGATCATTGGGGTGCTGCTTAAGAATTTAACCCTTGAGATTTGAATCACGCTGAAGGGCCCCCACCTACTCATTCAGGAAGTATTTATTGAGATCTTTAGAAACCTTTGTATCATGACACATCATCCCCTATCTCCTGGGTTTACGTAAAGCAGGGCGTACCTTTTTACTTGGAAAGGTTGTGCTCGTGTTCATCTCGGCAAAATCCCTCGGAGAGTGGGCCTCGGCAGGGCTCATGAGAGCTAGACGCAGCAGTGCTGTGTATGGACGCCCCCCTGGGCGTGGGGGTCAGGGCTGCATTTCAGGCCAGCTCTGCAGGGGCTGCCTGCCCTGGTCAGCAGGACCCTGCGCGGCCGGGAGCCTGTCGTCCTGCGTCCGCGCCCCTGTAGCTGAGGTCTGGCACGCGGCGTGCGCTTGCGCAGCTGGACCCGGGGAAGAGCTCTTGGCTTTATTGTTCTGGCTGATCTACAACCACCTGTGTGTGGAAAGGGGGAGGCAGTCAGTACCTCTGAGGACGTGAGCAGAGAGTGGGGCAGAGCCGGAAAACAGGACAGAGTTGGGAGAAAGTAAGAATTCCTATGTGTCAGTTTGGTTTCTTTCAGTTACTGGGATTTGAGGAGTAAATAGCAATTCTTCCCTGAGTTCTGAAATACTGAGGGGGAAAAAAAAAGACCCGTTATGAGTGATGATGCCCGTCCTGGGGGAAGCGGATGGCTCAGGCGGGGACCCCACGATTTGACAGACCTGCGGGAAGCGGACGGCTGGAGGAAGCGGACGGCTGCGGGAAGCGGACGGCTCAGGCAGGGACCCCACGATTTGACAGACCTGCCCCACCAAAGCACAGGGGCGCTGATCTCCACAGCCTCCCACGGGGGGTGGGGTGGGGTGCAGCCCTGGGCCTCCAAGTGGACCGCACCATCCCCAGAGTGGATCCGGCATGTGCTGTTTGCCAGTAGGGTGGCTCCCAAGGGGCCGAGGAGAGAAGCAGCCGACTCTGCGTGCCCTCTTCCACTGCCCTGCTGTGCAGAGGAGTGAGGAGAGGCAGGAGTGTGCTGCTGGCGGGACTGCCGGGGGGGGGGGGGGGGTGCAGAAGTGAGGGGAAAGTGCGCCCCAGTGAGGAATCCAACGCATTCTGGCTGAAGTTACCAAGGGAGTTCGCTCACACCCTGGGGACAGCCTAAAGTAGATCAAAATTCAGGCTTGACGGGATCCAGAAGCTTGAATGGCATCAGGAAGGGGGCGGGGCGGGGGGGGGCTGCCTTCTCCTGGTTTGGCTTCACTTCCTCCTCAGAAGGTTCTTTCCCTGTGCCCTCACCAGGATTCCAGACTTCTAGGACCCTTAGATCTTAACTTCAAAGATAAAGACAGCATTTTTTCTGACCTCTCCATGAAAAATCTCCGTATTACATCAGAGAAGACCGTGAGTCCATCTCTGAATTAGTCACTCTGGATTGAGGGATCAGAAACAGCGTCAGCTTTGCATCACTTGGACCAAACAGGATTAGAGAAAAAAAAATCTGAAGGGTTGGCCTCCAAAGAAGTGCTGCACATATCCACCAAATTTTAAAAATTAGCAGTAGTTAAGTTGCATAATGTGGGACTATGGTTGTCTTTGTCCTAAATACTGGTCCCATTTTTCTTGGCATGTATTACTTTATAAGTTGGGGGGTGAGGGTATAAAAATAATTTTCTTAAGTCTGTTTTAACCTTGCTCCCAAAAAGATAAGGATGCTAACACAAAACATGTAAAATAAAGAGATAAAGAAGCAAATGAGACAAGGGGAATAGGAGATGGAGAAGCAAGAGCCAAGGAGGAGTTTCTTGATATTTGCCAGAAATAGGACACCTAGATACAAGAAAAACCTTTTCCTCGATTTGGGAGGGAAAAGGATCTGTGACTCTAAGGAGCCAGGGGAGGAGGAGGTTCTGAGGATTCCTGGTTTTCAAGGTGGTGGCCACAGTCCATCCCAATATCTGATCACCTTCCAAAGACACTGTCACAGAGCCTCCAGTCTGAACTCATCGCTTCTACTGGGAGAGCAGCTCTCACCACCAACAGACAGGGGCCTTCATTCTCTGTGTGATCCTCGCTCTCTCTCTCTCTCTCCCCCAGCTTACAGTGACCCCCAAGGCTTGCCTTCAACCCAAAGATTACAAAATTTCTCCCAGGAAAGCCAATGCCCACGATACCCTTGAGGTATCCTTATTTCTGAGACTTTCCCAGGCTGGGATTAGCTCCACACAGAAACACTTGGGTTTGGTTTTTGCCTGTTTGCATCTCCCCTGCTCACCAGGGTCCCATGCAGCCAGGGCTACAAATGAGGTGACCGTTCTTGATCAAATGTAGCAGACCCTTTCCCCAAAGCCTGGTGACTGCTCCCACATTTGAGAAAACAAACCCAACTTTCCAGGGTTAGGTGGCTGGCTTTCTCTGCCCTTTGAGCCTGCCACATCATGTTTAGACAATCGGGCCCTTTAGGGGTCCTTCTGCCTCCCACAGCCAAGATAAACTCCAGATTTCGGGAAGTCCAGCAAGACACCACAAGTGGGGGTAGACGGCATGTTCGGTTTGGGTATGTGGGTTTGGTTTTTGTTTTTGTTTCAATTAACTCTTGGTTACCTCCCTCTAAACAGACAGCTACAGACAGTTCTTCTAATTCCTCCCAGAAGAGGGAACAACCTACTCGGACAATCTCCTCTCCCACATCCTGTGAGCACCGGAGGATTTATACCCTGGGCCACCTCCACGACTCATACCCCACGGACCACTATCACCTCGAACAGGTGAGCAACCGTCTGGTTCTTCCGAGAGCACGGGGTGGGCAGCTCCTGATTCTGGAACAGCCCCCTTCCCCTTCCATGTGGCGGCGGCACATCCTTACTTAGTTTTCTGTGTGCCAGACCCCGTGCTAAACCTTTCCTGTGCTTAATCTCATTGAATCCTCACAAATTATCCCACGAGGCCCCGATTTATAGAGGAGAAGGCTGAGGGCTCAGAGAGAGTCCTTGATGGGACAAGTTACAGATGCAAGCGTGTGCTTACCCAGAGTGCTGTGCTGCCTCCTGAGTTCCTCTATGCACACGGCTTCCTGGCTTGGTGTGCAAGCCCGGAGCCAGGATCAGGACTAAAGAATGCTGTCCGCTTGGCTCGGGCACCCTGGCATCGCAGGCTGCAGGCCCAGGCTTGCTTGGGGAGATGTAGCTGGAATCTGGAATTCAGTAATTCAACAAATATTTACCAAGTGGCTGTTTTGCGGAACAGGTTCCCAAACTGTGGGACATGGACTGGTGCCCGTGGAGGGTGATGTGGCCACCAGGCTGCTTTGAAAAGAAAAAAGGGAACACAGGGCAGTGAGAGTTTTGTTTTCAACATAAAGCTAGATTTATAGAACTCTAAAAAAATCCTATTGTGTGCTTCTTAATATTTTGGCACTAAAATGTTCTTAAAAATCACTTTATGGTAGCTATAGATGGGAATTGACCTTTTGACTGTCCTTACTTTGCAAAATAATTAGCAAAGCCTATTCTCCCAGGATTTGTTTTGATTTATATAAAATTGTGGTTTTCCAAAGTCTGTGAAACTGTCAGGAATCTAATAGGAATTAGGCAACATGTGTGAGACGTGGTCCCTGCCCTCAAGAGGCTCACAGTCTGGTGAGAGTGATGGATAGAATTACCAGGTGATAAATTCTAGGACAGTATTAGAATGACAATAATGGTGACAAGTTGTGTGTGCACTGTGTGTAGATTCTCTTCATTCTCATGATAGCCCTGTGCTATTTGATAGAGAATCTGAGGCTTGCTGGTAAATTCTTACTGAATTTTACTCCAGTGGTTTCACTCAGAGCCATGTTCCTTACCCCTTAAAAAGCCTTCATCCCCAGAGGACCTCCGAGGTAGAAAATCTCACTTTCCGCCACACCAAGGGTGCCTGGGCCAGGCAGGCTTCCCTGCGTCTGTCTGCTAACAACGGCTTCAGCGCCTTCCCCCCTGGACAGGGCCTCCCTGCAAGCCACAGCAGGACTAGCTGCCCAGATGACTTTGTCGCCTCCAGGAGAATGCCAGGAGGGGAGGGTTTGGAAGGCTGGGGGTGGGGCTCTGGGTCTGGCCTGCTTGAGCTCACATTCCAGCCTGCCCCTCACCAGCTATGAGATCCTGTCAGGATTCAAACTCCAGGCAGTCAGCCTCCGGATCTGCACTCCTACCCTTTCTGTATCTTCCCAACCAGATGACAAGATACCCCTGTATCCTAGCTCTCATATCCCTTTTTGCTTTCCTGAACATGACCCACAGTGCAAAATGCATGTTCTATTGTGACCCAGTGTGCACCTGTTTGCATACATACGGATACCCACAGATGCCACCCTTATAAGGGGCAGTACACTCCCGTGCTTTTCTGTTTCACCGGGAAAAAAGCTGGTCTTGCAAAAGAGAACACACTGTACAGAAACAGGTGAAACCAATCTAAGCTGTTAGAAATCAGGACCGCAGTCATCGTCACCTTAGAGGGAGGAGGTAACTGAAGGGAGGTGGGCAGGGGCCTAGGGAGGCCTCTCAAGTTCTGTGTCTCCCTCTTGGTGTGTTCAGCTTCCAAAAATTCAAAGTGCCTTTTTACAGTCTGCACACGTTCCCTCATGTATGGTAGTACCTCAACAAAAGGATTTCCGACCCAGGAATGGATTGAGAATCACAACTTACAACACACCTCTGACCCAGGAGCTGTTCAGTAATTCCAGGATGGGTCCGTATTTTTTTCAAGAAATGGCTTTGTCAAGGCCAAGTAAGTGGAGGATTTTGTTTGTTTTTGCCGCTGCTATAAAATGGTGTCTCCTTTCTCCCGGGGCAGCCGATGCCGAGGCCCTACCGCCAGGTGAGCTTCCCCGACGACGACGAGGAGATCGTGCGCATCAACCCGAGGGAGAAGATCTGGCTGACGGGCTACGAGGACTACCGGCACGCGCCCGTGAGGGGCAAGTCCCCGGACACGTCGGAGGACGCCGACTCGTACGTGCGCTTTGCCAAGGGCGAGGTCCCCAAGCACGACTACAATTACCCCTACGTGGACTCGGCGGACTTTGGCCTCGGCGAGGACCCCAAAGGGCGCGGGGGCGGCGTGATCAAGACCCAGCCGTCCCGGGGCAAGTCCCGGCGGCGGAAGGAGGACGGCGAGCGCTCCCGCTGCGAGTACTGCAGGGACATGTTCAACCACGAGGAGAACCGGAGGGGCCACTGTCAGGACGCGCCCGACTCCGTGAGAACTTGCATCCGCCGCGTGAGCTGTATGTGGTGTGCGGACAGCATGCTCTATCACTGTATGTCGGACCCCGAGGGAGACTACACAGACCCGTGCTCGTGCGACACTAGCGACGAGAAGTTTTGCCTCCGGTGGATGGCTCTTATTGCCTTGTCTTTCCTGGCGCCCTGTATGTGCTGTTACCTGCCCCTTCGGGCCTGCTACCACTGCGGAGTGATGTGCAGGTGCTGCGGCGGGAAGCACAAAGCGGCCGTGTGACTCGGTTTCCCTCCTTCCCCTCCTCCCCCTCCTCCCCCTCCCCCCACAGCCACAAGGGAACTTGTTGTCGCCGACATACTCTCACCTTCTTCCGCGCTCCCTGGTACTTGAGGCGCTATTCCAGCCTGGGGAGCCTGCCTGGTGGACTCTGCACTTCCCCCAGCCACGCACTCTGCAGCAGACACACACCCAGACACACACGCACGCACACAGTGTTCGAAGGACAGGAACCTCCGCACAGACACTCGGGTATCATTAACAATCTGTAATCAATCTGTCTTATACATGTGTTGATTTCATGTCTTTCCTGCCCACCTCTTCCAGTGGAAAGGCGCCTGTAGTCGGAACTGCCGGTTTGGGGTGGGGTTTATAGTTGGTTCTTCCCAGACGCTCTTTCTCTTGGTTCAGCTTGCTGGTCGCTAAGGAGCATCGGGTTCCTGCGGATAGGTAATGTCAGAACGATGAAACCCCACCAGAAGTATTTTAACCTGCAGTCAGATTATGTATAGGAGGTGAGCTAGTTAACAAACTTCTACCCCAAAACGAGATCGCTTTAACTTTTGTAAAGCCAAATTTCCCAATGAAGCTGCAGTTTCTATCTGGAGCCCATCATCATTCTCTGTCAATTATTTACTGATGCAAAACATTCACCCATAAAATGACTGAGAATTGAGCCTTAACTTCAGATTAACTTGTGTGAATCAGGAAAATTCCTTAAACCGCATTGCATCCTCATGGACCAGGGCTAGAGAAGGGGGATTTCAGGTCTCTCTGAGCCTCCACATAACCCCTAAAGTAGAACTTTTTTAAAATTGTGTCACCACCACTTCTAAAAATTTAGCAATATTAGAAGAAAACACTAAGAAATTGTGCTCATTGTTTTGCAAACGAAATAGTCTAGTCGCACACACACACCCATGTTCTCCAAAGAGTTACAGTTGAGAAACACTGAGGTTGTGGTAAATAAAATTAAAGGAGCTTCCTCCCACACCCCCACTGGCTATTTTCTGGGGGGGTGGGGGGGGTGCATTTTAAATGTCCTAAATCTGAAGAGTGGTGGGTTGCATTTTGTTTGTGGGTTTCTGTTTTGGTTTTCATTCTGGACTGAATTTCCCATCACCAAATTCTTCATTTATACTTGGGGGAAAAAAACAAGGCCATATGTAAAAACCCTTCCAATGCCTAAGTGTCTTTCTCCTGCATCTCCAATCCCAGACTTGCCAGTTCGGGTGCACAGATGGTTAGGTTAGCAGTCTGGGTCTACCTGTCGCCTTGCCATGTAGGAGGCTTCTACTTAGCTGGAAAAGAGTATTTTTCTAATATATTGCAAGGAGTAGCCAAATCTTCTTGTTGCAGAAAGAAGAAAAGTGAAGAGTGGTACCTAGCATAGTACAATCAGAACGTCATGGAGACCGCAGGGGACAGGCTTGTCAAGGCTGGCTGTTCTTCCCGCCATGATTTCCCTGTGGTAATTGCCAGCTGAGGGCATGGCCTGCTCTCTGTATCTCCACTTCCCCCATCCCTTCTCTATTGCACACAGGACAGCAGTCTTCAAGGAAAGGGACTTTTTTCCAGTCTGCCAATCATATTGGGAAAGTGCTAGCCATGCTTACCTTCATGGAATGTTTTCAGCTCATCTGAGCGCCCATCACATCTCTTTAGTCAGATCATCGGTGTAAATACTCCGTGTGCTTAGGAGTTAGTTGGTAGACGTTTTTCCTTTGTTGGAGTGACTGGTTTGGGCCTTCCTGCTTGGAAAAGGAGCAGAGCGCTGTCAGTCTGGTGATGGAAGAAACAAGAACTGCTTCCCAGCCTGGAGAACATGTAGAAAACCTCCAGCCAGCCTCCAGACCCTGTCAAGAGACCAGCCCCGACCCCCACCAAGCCCCCCATCCTGAGGCATTTCCTCAGGGCCTTTTCTCAAGGTCTCTCCTCTCTACAAAGCACAACACTAATGTAGGTTTGTTAGACCTCAGTTCAAGTGCCCCTATTTATTTCACTAGGAACACACATATCCTGCCGCGTTTTGTTTGTAGTCCCTGTCTAGTGGTTATTTACCCCTTGTCCTTTTCCACCCCTTTGAAGAGTTATGCTAGTGAATCTTACTCCGCCTATACGTTTTGGTCTGTGAAGGCAGCGAGCGGTTAAGGGCACAAGGACAGCCGTAGGGACACTGATGTAAATACGTCTCTAATTGCCACACTGCAGCTGAACAGTGTGTAGTATTTTCCCAGTCAGCTTTGCCATACTGACGTCAATCATTTGAGAGAAATTATTCAGATTTTATTTTTGTATCTGTGGTAACAAAACATTAACCAAAAGATTTGTTTGGAAGCTTCCTCTGACCAACGCCCCCCCCCCCCAAGCTATTTGCTCACATTAACAAAGTGCCTGAAGCATAATTCATTCTTTACCTGTATACTAAAAACCCTGTTGTATTGATTTTTTTATAATAAGCCTTTTTACCTCTGTGTAAAAAATATATATACAAGTGTATGATGTACATTTTAGTTCTTAACTTTTTTTTATGGTTTCTAATATGTATGACCAATGTAGCCATTGCTTTAAAACGTACCATGTAAATATAAACACATCCTATCAGATCGTTGACTTTGGGGTATTTGTCTAGCAGGAGATTGGCCGGGGGGGGGGGGGGGGGTTGAGCCTCGGCGCACGCAAGAGTTCTCGCACAGAGGATGGGAAGGGGCTTCCTTTGGAGAAGGACGCGTGGACACTGGTCTGTTTTTGTGAGGCCCTTCCCGGCTGTGGTTATGTCATATTCCCGAGGGGAGACTGCAGCTCCTTGGGCTTGGATGCCTCAAGCAAAAGGAATGCTGTATGTCACAGCCCCGGGAACACCCCCTCGTCCTAGGCCTGGCTTCCCCCACGCGTGCTCCTCAGAGGGAACAGCTGTATTTCCTCCGAGTTGTTTTCCACCAATTCCTGCCGAACCTCGGGTGGGTGGGTTTGTGTGGAGTTTGGGAGACGGTTTCTCACAGAAAACAATTGTTAACACTGCAAGACCCTTGGTCTCCTCAGAGTGGTTCTGTTTCAGTGACGTCTGGACCACTTTCCCTTCCAAATGGGCTCTTTGGATGCCCAAAAGTTACAGCGGCAATCCCCCAGAGGAAGTAGAGTGTGGGGTCTTTTAAGGGTCACAGGGGAATGTTTCAGCTCCTCTCTAGAGAACCGAGCAGGGGCCTTAAAAAGACACGGAGAGGGGCCCTCTGTCTTAGTTTTAACTCTTCCAAGCCACTGGCAAAGGTGAAAAACAATAGGAGATGCTGGAAGTTGGAAAGCAAGGGGAGAGAAACAAGCCATAAAGATTAGTAACTGTAAAGTTACTAATGTAAAGATGATCAGAGAACACGAAATCTGTTCGGAGTAGGAGGGGCATAAAGATTATAGTGGGGTGAAGAGCCAACATGGAAGAAGACATCCAGTGGAAAACATGTTTTCAAGAAATTTGATGAGCCCTGGTCCTTTCCCAGCCTTGCTCTCATACCTCTGCTCACCTCTCTGGGGGCTTGAAAAGGGGTCACTGGTCCAGAGCCTTGCTCAGTCCTCGCTGCTCTCTTGGGTCCCTCAGTCTGCCTCCGGATTAGCTGCTCATCTTGTGCCTTGTGTGCTCAGCCAGGAGCTGGGCGCGCTGCACACATCATCTCCTTTAAACCCCTGCCGAGAAGAGGGATCATTTCCACCCAGGTGAGAAAGCAGGTATAAAGTCCATTAATTCAATCTTGACTCAGTGTCTCTGTCATTGTTAGCCATTAACCCTTGGGCAAGTGACTTCACCTCTCGGAGCTTTGGTGTTTTCAGGCAGAACAAGTGGAATACCACCTGTCCTCTGGGAAGGTCAAAGGCTGTGCTGTAATTACAGTGCATCATACAGGAGGCGCTTCGAAATGCTAGTCCTGTCCTCAGTTCCTCCTGCATTCTGGAAACCTGAGGAAACATCAGGAACTGGAGAGGACAACCTCTTGAAGCACAGGAGGCTGAAGTCATTGTGGCTATTTTGTGAGTAGACCTACCACATATACGTTAAGATTTCTTTTTCTTAACCTCTCTGCAATTCTAAATTCGGCTTTGATTCCTTGCTAGCCCAAGGGCTAGCTGCAGAAGTGTACTAGGCTGGCTGGATTCCTCCAGGACCAATGCATGCAACTTGCCAGAAAGTCCAGGGCCTCGGTCTGAGCAGTTCTGCTGAGAGGGCTAGATCTGGCTCAGCCTATTTGACCAGAATTGGAGCACATGGTCTTGCAGAGCTCTGCTATCTTAAACCTTCCAGCCCTCTGGTGGCCTTGACACCTGCAAGTCAGTGCCCTCCTCTCCTGGGCCCCTGCTCCTCCCTGCTGCCCCCCACCCCACCTCCACCCCTGGAAAAGCAGGACATCTTCCCAGGGGAAGAATTGTTGGAAGAATTCTGTTTTACAGGGACTCCTAGGGTGGCTTGTTATTCTAATGTGGCTTCGGAGCAGGCAACCCCTCTGTGTGAATGAGGGGCCAGAGCTTGTAAAAGTGTGCGAGCTGCTTGCAGGCACCTGGGACTTTCTGATTTGTGGGGTGAGATGGTTAGAAATGCCACACTCGGTCTAGGCCTGAACCAGATGTGTGCAATGAAGGGAGATGGGACTGGGGACATCTTGCATGACCAGACGCTAGTTGTCACCTAGCAGATCAGGGCCCAGAATTAAAAATCACCTGCTCTGATTATAGACTATACATAGTCATTATAACAATGTCATATGCTACAAAAATATAAAAATGGGAGTCTCCTTGTGTTAGGTTGCTAGGGCTGCCATAAAGTACAGACTGGGTAGCTGAAACAACGGAAATGTATTGTCTCCGTGACAGAGGCTAGAAGTCCAAACACAAGATGTGAGGGGAAAATCTGCTCCAGGCTTTTTACATGGGCTTATAAGTGGCCATCTTCTCCCTACGTCTGTTCATATCATCTTCCCTCTGTATGTGTCTGTGTCCCAATTTCCCCTTTTTATAAGGATATCAGTCATACTGGCTTAAAGGCCCACCCTGATGACCTCATTTTTTAATTTGATTACCTTTGTAAAGATTCAGTTCTCCAAATAAGATCAAATGCTCAGGTACCACAGGCTAGATCTCCATTATTAATTTGGGGGAGACCGTTCAACCCGTAACACTCTCCTGTCCCACCGAAAGTAAGCACTGATTTGTTTTTCTGGACTTTTCTATGCATTTATACATAGATGGGGGTGAGTATACATTGTTCTTACCTAAAAATATGTCCTCAGCCACTCTTAGTTCAGTCCATTTATGGTATTTTTGATAGGTATGTCCTCATTGCCATTTTGTTTTCTGGCGGTTTTGTAGTTCCTCTGTTCCTTTCTTTCTTTGTGCTTTCCTGCTTTCTTCCTTTCTTGCTTTCTTCCTTTGTGATTTGATGATTTTCTGTAGTGGTACACTTATATTCCTTTCTCTTTTTTGTATCTACTATAGGTTTTTGCTTTGTGGTTACCATGAAGCTTACATATGACAGCTTGTAAGAGCAGTCAATTTTAAGTTGATAACAACTTGATTTTGAATGCATCCTAAAGCTCTACATTTTTACTCCACCCACTACAATTTGTCTTTAATACATTTTACATCTTTTTATCTTGTGTATCCTTTAATTATCATAGTTCTTTTTACTACCTTTTTTTATCCTTTGTACTAGCTTTATAAAGTAATTAATCCACCACCTCTACAACATTACAGGATTCTAAATTTTACTATATATTTACCCTCACCAGTGAGATTTATACTTTCATATGTTTTCCTATTACTAATTAGCACCCTTTCCTTTCAGCTTAAAGACATCCCTTTAGGGGCACCTGGCTGGCTCAGTTGGAAGAACACATGACTCTTGATCTTGGTGTCGTGGATTCGAGCTTCACATTGGGTATAGAGATTACTAAAAAAATAAAAAAAAAAAAAGACATCCCTTTAACATTTCTGGTAAGGCCTGTTGAGTGGTGATGAACTCCTTTAGCTTCTGCTTATCTGGAAATTTATTTCTCCTTCCATTCTGAATAACAATGGGTAGAGAATTCTTGGTTGGAAGTTTTTTTCTTCCAGCACTTTAAATATATCATGCCAATCCCTTCTGGCCAGCAAATTTCTGTTGAAAAATCTGCTGATATTTTTTATGAGGGTTCCCTTGTATGTAACAAGTTGTTTTTCTCTTGGTGCTTTAAAGATTCTTTTGTCTTTAACTTTTGACATTTTAATTATAATGTGTCTCTACAGACCCATCTATATGCTGCCTGTAAGAATCACTTCAGATGTAAGGACACGAAGATGGAAAGTGAGAGGATGGAAAAAGATACTCTATGCTAAGGAAACCAAAGAAAGGCTGTATACCTACACTTATGTCAGACAAAACAGACTTTAAAAAGACTACAATAAGAGAGGAAGAAGAACATTACATAATGATGAAGGGGTCAGTCCAGCAAGAGGATATAACATTTGTAAATATTTACGTTTCCAACATAGAAGCACCTAAATATATAAAGCAAATATTAACACACCTTAAGGAAGAAATAAGCAGCAACAGAATAATTGTATGGGGCTTTAATAGCCCACTTTCATCAGTGGATAGCTCATCCAAGCAGAAAATCAGTATGGAAACAGTAGCCTTAAATGACGCGTTATGCCAGGTGGCCCTAACAGATATATACAGAACATTCCATCCAATGCAAGAGAATACACATTATTCTCAAACGCACAGAACATTCTCTAGGATAATCCTGTTAGACCACAAAACAGGGCTTAATAAATTTAAGAAGAGTGAAATCCTATCACAATCATATTTTCTAATCACAATGGTATGAAACTGGAAATCAATTACAAGAAGAAAACTGGAAAATACACAAAGATTTGGAGATTTAAAAACCTGCTACAGAACAACCAGAGTCAAAGAAAAAAATCAAAAGAAATAAAAAAATACCTTGGGAGAAATGAAAATGGAAACACAACATGCCAAAACCTATAAAATGCTGCAAAAGCAGTTGTAAGAGGGAAGTTCACAGTGATAAATGCATACATTAATAAACAAGATCGATCTCAAATTAAAAACCCTACTTTATACCTCAAGGTACTAGAAAAAGAACACTCAGCCCCAAGTTAGTAGAGGAAGGAAATAGCAAAGATCAGAGTAGAAATGAATGAAAAGGAGACTAAAAAGACAATAGAGAAGATCAATGAAACTAAGTTCTGATTCTTTGAAGAAATAAACAAGACTGGCAAATCTTTAGACTCACCAAGAAAAAAGAGAGGATTCAAATGAACAGAATCAAATGAAAGAGAAAGGCACCTGGGGCTCAATGGGTTAAGCATCCGACTTTATGTTTTTTTTTTTAAGATTTATTTATTTATTTGACAGAGAGACAGCGAGAGAGGGAACACAAGCAGGGGGATTGGGAGAGGAAGAAGCAGGCTCCCCGCTGAACAGGTAGCCCCTGTGGGGCTCGATCCCAGGACCCTGGGATCATGACTTGAGCCAAAGGCAGCTGCTTAACGACTGAGCCACCCAGGCGCCGCTAAGCATCTGACTCTTGATTTCAGCTCAGGTCTTGATCTCAGGATCATTCCTAGAAATATACAAGCTACCAAGACTGAATCAAGAAGAAACAGAAAACTTGAACAGATTGATTACTAGCAAAGAGACTGAATCAGTAATCACGAACCTCCCAACAACCAAAAGTCCAGGACCAGAGAGGGCCTCACTAGGGAATTCTACCAAAATTTAAAGAAGAATTAATACCAATCCTTCTCACACTCTTCCAAAGAACAGAAGAGGAGGGAACACTTCCAAATTCATTATATGAGGCCCCATCACCCTAATACAAAAACCTGACAAGGACACCAGAAAAGAAAATTACAGAACAATATCCTTGGTGAACACAGATGCAAAAATTTTCAACAAAATATAACGAACTAAATTCAGTAAAGCATTAGATCATAAACCATGATAAAGTGGAATTTATTCCAGGTATGCAAGGATGGTTCAATATCCATAAATCAATCGACGGGACCTACCACATTAGCAACATGAAGGATAAAAATCATATAATCATCTCAATAGATGAAGAGCATTTGACAAAATTCAATATCCATTTACGATAAAAATTCTCAACAAGATAGGTATAGAGGGAATGTACCTCAACAAAATACAGGTCATAATGACAAATCTACTGCTAACATCATACTTGGGGGTGAAAAGCTGAAAGTATGGTATTGGCATAAAAATACACATAGATCAATGTAGCAGAATAAGGAGCCTGGACATAAACCCACTTATATATGGCCAATTAATTTACAACAAAGGAGCCAAGAATATAAATGGTGCTGGGAATACTGGACAGCCACATGCCAAAGAATAAACCAGACCACTATCTTATACCATACACAAAAATTAACTCAAAATGGATTAAGACTTGAATGTAAGACCTGAAACCCTAAAACTCCTGGAAAACTAGGCAGCAAGTTCCTGACCTGCATCTTGGTGATGACTGTTCGGATTTGACACCAAAAGTCAAGGCAACACATGCAAAAATAAACAAGTGGGACTACATCAAACTAAAAAGCTTATGCACAGGGAAGGAAACCATCACGAAATGAAAGGCAACCTACTGAATGGGAGAAAATAGATACAAATCATATCTGATAAGGGGTCCTTCTAGTTCCTTCTTTAGCCAGTTCCATTGAGGCCATATCTATTTTTTCTTTAAGAGAGGGAGAAAGAGGGGCAGGGGAAGGAGGTAGAGAGAATCTTAAGCAGTTTCCATGCCCAACGCGGAGCCTGACTCTGGGCTCAGTCCCATGACGCCAAGATCATGATCTGAGCGGAAATCAAGAGCCAGACGCTAAACTGACTGAGCCACCCAGGCACCCCGAGGCCATATCTTCTTGCATCTTCCCAAAGGCACAGGGCAGCAGTTGTCTAAGATTAGCATCTGTTTCTTATAGAACAGTAATGTTCAGAAAGAGGTGCTGCCCCAAGTCTTGAGGCAGTTCGCCTATCCTTCAGGTTCTCCTCTATTTTCATTGCCTTGTTGGTATTCACATGGAGAGCCCTCTCTCCGGGCTTAGCCTTGGCCATCAGACAAGGTAAATGCAGCATCCTTAGCCTCCCACTTGGGTGCTGGCAGCTTCCTCTGTGGATCTAAGTCTGCTTAGCTCAGGTGTTCGTGCCTGCTGAGCATTCTCTGGGATATTTCTGAACCAGCTGTCATTTCTTCTGCTCTGCTCTTGGGCTCTCTGATGAGGCTGGGGAATCCAGGGTAGCTTGCAACCCTTTGAGCAGCCACTCCCAGCCCCCTTCTTTTCTCTCCCCGCTGAGGACACTTCCTCTAGCAAGTCAACATCTGAAGATGATGATGCATGCCATTAGCCATTCTTCTTTCACTGTGTTGTATGCTGGAAATCACATTGTTGCTTTAGAGAAAGACAGAAGAGGAGGAGGAAACTGTCTGACCTGGAAGATACTTCCTGCCTGCCCAGGTGGAAGATCATCACTGACAAAGGGACTATTTCTTTCCCTTCTGGGGGTTGTCTGTCCTATTCTGGTTCAGAGGGGCCAACACAAATGGCGTGAAATCCAAGAATGTTCTTCTGAACGCATCCCAGTGGACAATGTGGTTAGTGAAAATTCTGCCTGGATCTTGGCTCGTGGCCCCAGTGTGGTCAGAGGACTGTCGCCAGTTTTCACGTTTGTGTGGGATTTCTGGGAGGTGTGGGGGATGCTGCAAGGGGGTATCAGGTGTGTCTGGTCGGCTTCTGCACTCACCTGGGAGTCTTTGGAAATCATATCTGTGGCTTGATGCAAAAACCATCCCACGTTTTTCCTTTTTTTGTCAAGCCTGGGTAATAACTACCTCTGTCTCATGCTTGCCATGCTCCATTAGTAACTATGGTTGCCTTTTGAGTGTCTTCCAAAAAAGCCTTCCCCCGCCAAGGGAGAGAAAAGTGAGCATGTCTGCCCAGCCCTGAAAGCTGACATTGTAGGCCATCACAAAACCACCCTGTGTGGTGTGCAGCGAAGGAGAAAGGGCAAGAAAAAGAAACACGGGACCCCAGGCTGCGGTCCCATTCTGAGTCTACCTTCTGGGGCCAGGAAGTTGTGATAGGATTCCTGCGTGCTGCTTTTGAATGAACGTCTTTGCTTCCTTGCTGGCTCGATGTGACGAGCAGAAGCCACTTTGACGATGCCTCACCCCGACAGAGCCCCGATATTTACATAGTGGCCTTTCATTCTGTGAACAGAGCGTGTGCCTCTGCAAATATTTTCGGCCTCCCAGCATGCCTGTGGGCCCCTAAGTGCCATTCACCAGTTTTTCAGTTTGTTTTGCAGGCAGCAAGCCCGAGAGGGAGGCCTGACTCAGAGCACGGGCCCCCGGCTGTCTGCCACCACCACCTCCTACCGCTGCAGACCCGGACGGGAAGGAAGCAGTGGGTTTTACAGCTGGTGTTTTGGGTTTAGGAAAAAAAAAAGAGAGAGAGAGAAGAAGTTAAAAAAAAAATACCTCGCACATGTAAAATGACACTAAATGTAAGTACCCATGCAGTATTTGGGGATGAGAGAAATTGCGCGTTTTGTATGATTCATCATTCCTCTTGGTGACAGCGAAGGAGGTCTGTACTCAGCCTCTGGTATTTTGGGAGCTTGTTCCAAACGCTCTGATAAGAGCAGGAGGGCGCAAGTTCCTTGTCCCTTCCTCAGAAGGAGGGTCGTGTCTGGCTTATGTTTGCTTCCCTCTCCTCTCCTATGACTTTGCACGGAGATTCTCATTTTCCCATCAAAAACTGGGTCAGCGGCTTCATGGGTGTAGCGGACCAGGGCGGGGAGAGAGGAGAAAGCCATACTTCCCTGAGTCTGACTTGAGCCTAGAAATATGCAGTGACAGATCGAGATGGGAGGGTCCTGCCTAGGGCTGCCTCCCAGCAGGTGCGGCGGGCTCCCTGGAGGCGGGGCGAGCCAGCAGCCAGGAACATGCAGTCTTTCTAGGATTAGGCTTTTACAAGTTCCCAAAACATGGAGTGCTGCTTCTAGGCTGACACATACCTTGGCAGGGGTAATGGGGCTTCTGCCCGGAGCTGGGAGTCCCTGGGGTCAGGCTGACCTCCAGGCTGCAGTTGGGTAGGTGTGGTTGCCTCTCAGGGCAGATGCGTTCCTGGGCAGCGCCAGGGCCACAAGAAGCAGGCTGACCCAGGGACCAAGTGCACCGTTAGGGCAGACAGGGAGACTCTGGTGGCCGTCATCCAGACTGCTGGCCGGCCTGCCCCAGGCTCCCCACACCCCGTCCACACGTTCCCTGCGGGGTGGGAGGGCCTCCTCATCCCCGCGGCGGGCATATTGCAAGTTCCTTGTCGAGATTTGACAGTCTCGGCATAAAACACAAAACACAAAGCTTCATTTTTCCAAAGCTGCATTAGACTCGAGTTTGGCGACACAGAGTGCCAAGTCCAAAAATGATAACAGTTAATTCTGTTAAGTTCTGTTTCTTGCCTTGGGCGGGAGACCCAAGAGTATTTGCCTTACAATAAATTTACTAAGGTTAAGCTCTACGTTTGTTGTGTGGAGTTTTCTGCACATGTGTTTTATTTTTCTTAATCATCTGATTGTCAAATAAAAGTCCTCTGCAGATAAATTAGCAATTGAGTGACACCTAAAAGCTAGTATCGGTCCCCAAATCTACTGTTATTAACAATAGCCCCCACAGGCCTGTGGTCATTGCCCTGCTTAATGCAGCCCATGGTCCCCCGGCCCCAGCAGCCCCAGGACTTGGGCAGAGACACGTACTTCCCAGGATTATCCATGTGACCCCCCTCCCGCCCGACACCCACACTGCCCAGGCCCTTGGAATTAGGTGTGGGCACATGCCTTGTTCTGGCCAGTGGGCTAGGAGTGGAAGTGACCGAGGGAGGCATTCAAGAGTCAGCGAGTGATCCTCCTGCATTCCACGCTCCCCTCCCCCACACTGCACCCCACCCCCGGGCAGTCATGGGGGCCACCCACTGTGGTGGCAAGCCACAAGATGAAAGCACATTGGGGCACTGAGTCACTCCAGGGAGAACAGCTGACACGGGGAGTGGCCTGAGTCAGGGAGTAAATGAGTAAGGACAAAATAAATCTTGGTATTAAGCCAGTATAATTTGGGGTCTGTTTGTTACCACCAAAGATGTCCTGACTGATACTAAGCAGTTTATAGGCAAAACATCAACCTCATGAGACAAAAAGCCGGTTTCACTTGTGTAAAGGGAAGGCAAAAAGGTGACAAAAGGGCAGCCTGCACCCTCTCCCCCAGGCCCAGAAGCAGCTTCAGGAGCTCCTCAAGCCTTCGTTGGAACCAGAGAAGAGGCAAAACTCTGTTAATCAGAACGTGTTGGGCCCAGAAGGGCTATGCAAGGAGTAGTGCAGAGACAGAAGAGCATGTCACAGCCCCCTCCCACCATATTTACTGTGTGACCTTGAGCAAGCCGCTCCATCTCTGGGTTTCAGCCCGTGCCTCCCTAAGTGAGCCAGGCATGATGGGGCTCCACCTGCCTGGGGTGGCAGGCTTAACCCATGAGCCTTACATTTCTTGGCCACCCCAAGTGGGGTGTGACGAGATGGTGGCTGGAGAGAGGAACCTCTGCTGTCCACAGTCTTGTTTTCATTCAGAAACATCCCTAGGGCCCCAGGCGCTGCTGACGTCTGTCACTATCAAACCTAAGGTTGTATGTATGGGATGTCCCAAAGCCTAGAGCCTAGATGGCTCGCTGGTTGTCATCCCCAATACCCTGGAGATGACAGAAGTGTAGTCTCTGAGCCAGTGACCCGCTGAGTGACCCCAACTGTCCCTGCATGTCATCTCACTCTTGTGATCAAAAGCACAACGTTGCTCACACACATTTGCAGAGCCATTTGGCTGAGGATGCTTATTGCAATATTGCTACTGATGACAAAAAGTCAAGAAAGGGGCTAAAAAAAAAAACAACCAGAAAACCCTAGAAAGTCCTAAATGTCCCTAATGAGTGGACTGTTTAAGTTCCTATATATCTATACTGTGAACTACTCTGCAGCCATTTAAAACCCAGGCAGCCTATTATGTACAGACACTAAAGCCTCCCAAGACATATTTAATGAAGAAAACAAGGTGCATATAGTGTGGATAACACACAAACATTTGTATACACACGTGTAGACACACAAACATGTATGCGTGTGTGTGTATTCTATATAGCTGGAAGGCAGTACAAGAAGCCAGAAATGATGACTGCATCTGGATTGGGGTCTGGTGGGACAAAATTAATTCACTATCAACTCTTAACAACTACCTTTTATCGTATATGGACATATTCCATTTTCCTTAAGTTTTTTAATCAAAGAAGAAAAATACACTGGTGTTAGAACCCCAATCCTAGATTTCAAGCCAAGCTTTGCTACATCACAACTGTGTGATCTTGAGCAAGGCTCAGTTTCTTTATCTGTAAAATGGGGATAGTACAAGGGCTTCCCCCATTGGACTGCTATGAGGATTAAATGAGATAATGCATAAGAGTTTAGCACAGAGCCTGGCACCCATTGGCATTCTTGGCATCCATTCATGGCACCCATTAAACTATTTTTGATAAAGCCCAAAGCTCACTGTCCATTTGACCACAGAGCCTAGATATCTGACACAATCATTAAGACCATTCCTTGAGGAGTGAGTGTCGGTATTGGTTTTAATATTTTATCACCTGGCAGCATCTTGTGGAACACACTCATTCGTAGCCTCTTCCTGTGCCCTGCCCAGCCTGCTATTAACAGTCCCCAAAGCCTTCTTAAAAAGTGTGCTTTTCCATATGGTTTCCCAAAACTCCTACTCAATAGACAGGGTTGATATATAGCTGGGTGAACATCCTTTTCTCCTTGAGCTTTTATGGAGGATGTGAGGGCAAAGGCTCTTCTTACCAAATGAGGGAGAAAAGACTCTCGAAGCCATTACGTGTCTGACACCAGTTCAATTACCCGATCCGTGCCCTTTGCAGCTAAGCACTTCCTAAACTTCATTAGTGCCGCAGGGACGGCTGCCGGCTGACACCCAAGCCTTTTCTGAGAGAGTCGTACGGAGGAGAGGACAAACCTCCATCGTGGCGGCTCACTGCGGCACTCCGGCTTCCTGAACGAGGGAGACCTGGGGCCTCGAGGGCTGAGTGGAGAGTGCAGGTAAGGTTGGGGGCCCAGTGCTAACCTACCCCAGCCTGACTCCCATCACCCAGAGTTTCAAGTGATCTTTAAAATAAAACCTGGAGGGGTGCCAGTGGAGCATGCGACTCTTGATCTCAGGGTTGTGAGCTTGAGCCCCATGTTGGGTGTAGAGATTACTTAAAAAACAAAAACAAAACAAGAAAACAACAACAAATAAAACTAAGAAAATCTGAATAAATTATTTTAAAAAAGGTAAAACAAAACTTGGAGCTTCAGGTTGGTGAATGCATGCGGGGAGGATTCCGTACCCCAGCTCCACTGGGACAGAAGACACTGAGCTCGGGACCCTTCTGGACCTCACCCTATGTATCTCTTCAGCTGGTTATTCATTTGTGCCCTTTATAATATCCTTTGTAATAAACTGGTAAATGAATAGAAAAGGAGGATGAAGGAAAAAAGGAGGGGCAAAGAGTGAAGAAGGACGCAAGCTGAAGGAGAGCTGAAAGAGAAACTTTGCTTCAATCCCTAGTTACTCAAAGAAAGTCAGGAGGTGCAAAAACAGACAAATGACATTCTATTCAACCAGCTATTGCTTCTAGAAAAGACTGGATGTGATAGAGGATACATATTCTCTGAAGTATAAAACAGAGAGACGAGGAGACTAAGACTAAGAGAGGTCAAGGAGAGGATGTTAAGGACAAAAGATTAAAGACATAATCAGTTTTCATTTTTTAAAATTCATTTTTTAGTGTTTTTTTTTAAGTAAACTCTACCCCCAACATGGGGCTCAAACTTATGACCCCATGATTGAGAGTCATGTGCTTCACCAACTGAGCCACCAGGTACCCCCAAAACCACTTTTTTCATCACAGCTAAATGATCTTAAAAGTCCTTCTACCTCCAAGAAAAAAAATACATATACTTGTTTCTGTTCTACAGTCATAATAAATTCAGCATCTTTCACAATAAACAGAAGGAGCCTGTTGCACACCTTTTCTTATTGCACAAAACTGAAAATGAATGATCTTTGTGTTAATCATATTACACACACACACACACACACAACTATAGAACATGGCTTGTGTAGTCTACTTTGTCTCACTCCTTGTAAGGCAAACAACTCTAGAGTCTATCCCACTGTACTGACCCAGCTCAGCCTCACCTACCATAAATACTGGTTCATTTGTCTGTCTAACCAAAGGTTATAAGAGGCTTGAGCGAAGGTTACCGTGCCTTATGCATCCATGCAGCAACAATCAGTGACCTGATCACTGAGAGTAGTAAGTAGACGACAGGGAGGTTGAATTCTTAAAAGCTGTGATCCTGGAACAAGGGAAAGGATCTTGGAAGCCCTGGTTGGTACAAAGGGATGGAGCTTCTTGCCCGTTAGTTGCAAGGCTAACGGGCTTTGGTCAAGAGTATGTTGACATTTTCCCTGACAGAATGGAGACCAGAGGCCCTTCCCCTCTCAGGCACCTGTGAATTACTGGATGCATACAGAACCATAAAGGAAAGGGAGGAAATCCACCTCTTGAAATATGACTGAGATGGAATTCCATGCCACCATGGTGAATGGGAGCTTGAAATTCTATTTAATTAGGCGGACAAAGTAATTGCAAACTTTTTTATCACAACTAGGGAACTAAGAGTCTATCAACTCCATGGGGCACCTGGCTGACTCAGTAGAGCATGCAACTCTTGATCTTGGGGTTGTAAATGTAAGCCCCATGTTGGGTATAGAGATTACCTAAAAATAAAGTATATTTTAAAAAAGAGTCTTATCACCTTGTCAACTACATTTGCATCCCTGGTACCTAGCACAGAACTTGGCATATAGCAGATGCTCAGTAAGTGTATAATGAATGAATGACCAATCCGGAGGCCTTGTAAGATCTTCCTTCAGTTAAATAAAAACGCAATTTTCATAAGTTCTGTTATTTTCAAAGGCAGAGAGTGGGCTGTTACCATTCAGAAAATTGTTCATGCCCATTAGAAAGCAGAAGTTCTCCCTTATACCACGTGTCACTCCCCTGCTCAATTCCTCTAGTGGCTTTCTAGTTCACTCTAAATAAAATACAAAGTTCTTCCTGTGACCTTCACACAGTCCTATAAGAACTGGTCTGCACTATCTCTGTGACCTCATCTTCTACCACTCTCCCCCTCTTCCACTCCCTGAAGCCGCACTGGCCTCCTTGTTGCTCCTCAAACATGTTCCTGTCTCAGGACCTTTACACTTGCTGTTCTCTCCACCCAAAATGCTCTGCCCTGAGATCTCTTCAGGGTTTCATCCTTGCTTACTTCAGGTCTCTGTTCAAATGTCACCTCTTTAGAAAAGCCTTCCCAGATTACCTTATCTAAAATTGCATCCCTCTTATTTACAATAGCCAAATTATGGAAGCAACCCACTGATAGATGAATGGATAAAGAAGATATGGTATATGTATCTACAATGGAATTTTACTCAGCCCTAAAATAGAATGGGATCTTGCCAGTTGAGAGAACATGGATGGATCTAGAGGGTATAATGCTAAATGAACTAAGTCAGAGAAAGACAAATATCATATAATTTCACTCACACATGGAATTTAAGAAACAAAATAAAGGAAAAAAAAGAGACAAACCAAAAAACAGACTCTTTTTTTTTTTTTTTTTTAAAGATTTTATTTATTTATTTGACAGAGAGAGACACAGCGAGAGAGGGAACACAAGCAGGGGGAGTGGGAGAGGGAGAAGCAGGCTTCCCGCGGAGCAGGGAGCCCGATGCGGGGCTCGATCCCAGGACCTGGAATCATGACCTGAGCCGAAGGCAGACGCTTAACGACTGAGCCACCCAGGCGCCCCCAAAAAACAGACTCTTAACTCTAGAGAACAAACTGATGGTTACCAGAGGGGAGGTGGGTGGGGGAGGGGTAAAATAGGTGATGGGGATTAAGAGTACACTTATCATGATGAGCACTGAGTAATATATGGAACTGTTGAATCACTATATTGTACACCTGAAACTAATACAACACTGTATGTTAACTACACTGGAATTTAAAAAAAAAAAAAGAAAAAAACAGAATACCACCAGATTGGGTCACAAAGAGTTAAGTAGTACTCAAATGAAATTCATTAGCCATGTTTCTATTAATCAACAAGAAACCCTGTTAAGGGAAAATTACAAAAATAATAATAAATAAAAAAGTGTCTCCTCTCAGTTTGCCCATCCCACACGCTATGCTTACACTACTTTATTTCTCCTCACAGCCCTTAAGTGACATATAGGACAGTTACTTGTTCGTAGTCTGTTGCCCCATTAGAGCAAGAAGAAAAGATCTTATTCATTCCTCAATCCCTCATGCCTTAAACAGTAACTGGCACATAGTAGGAACTCAAGAAATATTTGTTGAATAAATGGGAGAATTTGACCAACAAATTTCACTGCCTAGGCCACCATACCTGCTAGGTGTTCTCTGGAAGATGTGGTTGGCATGAATTTCAGAGACAGAACTGTTGGAGCTGGAGGAGTCCTAGAGAGCATGGACTTCCACCTTCAGGGCCCTGCGAGGGCTGGGTGTGGGCACCTGACACCTGGGCGGCCTGGGGCTTTCCACTGCCCTAAGGAAGATGCCCTGAGGAGGGAGACCCCCAGCCCAGGGCTCTGGTGTCTTCTCCAACATCCCTGGTCCCAGAGCAAGAGGGAAATTCCATAGACAGTAAGCTATTCTAAGAAAATACATTTGGGAAACACTGGGTTCCGATCTCCTTTCTTCTCAGGGCCACAGGTAAGCTTCTGTGCATTGCGATTCTCCGAGGTAGGGTGACTGTAGATCACATTTCTCAAGCTGTTTTTTCAACCCTTTTTCCAGAGAACCCTTTTGTGGGATATGTGGGATACATCTTAGAAAACACTGGCTTCCTGCTTTCTTCCTGGCTGAAGTGCCTTCTGAATAGGTGTGTGGGAAGCTGCCGGAAAGCCGGTTGCTTTGGTTACGTCAAGAACCCGGAGAAGGGCCTTTCCCTTCCACGAAGCCACACGCGCCCCTGCTCCTTCCGGCGCCTACAGGAGGGCCGCCGCACAGCCCTCTCTACATTCCGCCTCCGCCGCAGTCCCTGCACTTGAACCCACTGCCTTCAGCATCTCAACCTCCTACCCCTCCGGATTCATTTGGTTCTTCTCTTCTCTCCAGGGGTCACCTTCACCTACCTGCCTCCTGACACCCTGCGGAGAGGGCTTCCTCCCTCCTGGAGCCCCAGGCCACCTGCAGGGGCAAGGAACATGCCAGAAGTGCCCCCTCCTCCTGGCCCAGGGGCAGCCCCCTGCAGGGAGCCATTTAAATAGCCCCTGCCTGCCGCGTGTGGTAAAGGAGATGGGGTTCCAGAATAGCATGTGCATGAGCCAGCTATAAAACAATGGCACATGCTGTGGACATGTTCGTGTACATCTGCAGAGAGAAACAGAGAGCTGGGGAGTGATGGTGGGTTTCTCTGGGCAGTGGCATTAGGGGTGGTTTTTTCCTTTTTTGCTTAGCTGTTTTTTTGTTTGTTTGTTTGTTTTTTAAGTAAGCTCCCTGCCCAGCGTGGAGCCCAATGCCAGGCTTGAACTCATGACCCTGAGATCACGACCCGAGCTGAAATCAAGAGTCCCACGCCTAGTCGAGTGAGCCATCCAGGCGCCTCTGCTTAGCTGTATTTTTTAATTTTATTTTTCTACATGCTTTTAAAAAGAAAAAAAGAAAGAAGAGCTCATGTACATGTCACAGAATCTGCAGCTGTCATTCGGTTCCTCACTAGCAGTGTGACCTCAGAGCACCTGACCTCTCGGGTTCCTCATCTCAAAGTTGCCCCGCCTTGTTCCTTCTCCGAGATTCTCCGGGAACCACTTTGGTTCCACAATTAGATTGCAAGCAGCTAGAGAGTAAGTGCGGGTCTCCTGCCGGCCGCACCTCCTCTGCATCTCCCCGACTGCCACGCGGGGCCTTGCACGCTGCAGCCTTAGCTTTTATTACTGCAGGCTCTAGATGAATTCTCAGTGACTGAGCCTGGAGCCGAACACATTTCTCCTTGTCATCGCTCCAATTCTGCGCGGCTGGGATGGAGCCCAAGCCGCAGGAGACGCAGTAAATCTGCTCTTTGGGCCCCACCCATTTCTCCACCAAGCAGATGTGGTAGTGGGGAGCCAAAGGGGTGCATGGGGGGGGGGGCTTGCTGGCCTGTCTGGAGTGAGCACAACGCCCCAGGAGCTGAGTCCTGGAGAAGGGCTGGCTGACTTCAAAAAGCCTCCCTGCCCAAAAGGTATGCGAGTTCGCTTTAGGCAGTGATTTCTCCAGAAGGAGGGGATGAGGCCCTGACCAGGTGCAAAGGCAGCAGGTAAGAGCCATACCTGGGCTCATCCTGTCTTGGCCCCGTGGCCCCCGCCACCGTGAGCCTGGACAAATCACTTCGCTGCTCTGAGCCTCACTTTCCTTGTCCACTAAAAAGGACATTAGCACCTATATTTTGGATTATCAGGACAATCAAATGAGATTATGCATGTATGATCTGGCAATATAGCACGCACTCCTACTGACCTACCTTAAGATGGTTTGAAGGTAGCCCCCAAGTGGCTCAGAGTATAGGGCTGGCTTAAGGCCGGTGCCCCTTCGCCAGCACTAAGGGCTCTGTCATGGATGTAACTCATTTAAAGCACGCTCCAGTTTTGACGTGGGTGGGGTCCATCTTTCCCTTACACTGTGCAGCCTTGAGTGGATTTATTAAGCAAAAGCAGCTCATGGTGCATCTTTTGTGTGCCAGGCATCTGCTAGGTGCTTCGTATCCCTTTTACAGAGAGGACCTCTGACCAGAAGAGCCTAAGAAACTCCTCCAAAGTCTGCTCTCCCTTGTTTTGTTTCACAGACTCTGGAATTTTCCATTTCATTTGTTTGATGCCATTTGTAGTGAAAGCTTCCTAATGCATCTTGGGAAGGAATTTGCTAAATGGTACTATATACAAACTCGCTTCTCCCACATATTAGCCTCACTAAGTGCCACGCCTTTACATAATTCTGAGACATTCTTCTCAAGATATTTGTGGCACAGGGAGGAAGCCCGTGTGGCCTTCTTGCAGCTGTGCTCCTCTAGGTTGGGAACTGTGACAGAGATTCACCCAGAGCTGGGTGCTGACTGAGAGGGAAGTGTTTCTACCCAGTCTTGTGGAGGACTTAGACCCTCTCAAGGGTTCTAAAAACTCAGCATCAAAACGGGAGGGGAGAAGACTGTGGATTCACCAGGTGCTGAACAAATGTTTTCAGAAACGAGATTGTTCGGTGACAGACATTCGAGAAATACAGCTGGAAGGATGGAAACTCAGCAGTTGGGACACACTGGAGTTTCACATTTGACCTTTGGCTTGCACATGAGATTAAAGGACAGAAAACTTTTTCAAAGTCAGTTTCTACTTGGTGCGCCTGGGTGGCTCAGTCGGTTAAGCGTCTGCCTTCGGCTCAGGTGGTCCTGGGATCGAGCCCCACATCTCTCTCTCTCAAATAAATAAATAAATAAATCTAAAAAAAAAAGTCATGTTCTACTTATATATCTAGTTCAAAGTCTTGGTAGAAGTCTACCCAGACTATGTCCTCTCATTTCGATTTATGCCAGTGGTTTAGAGCTTCTCTGTATGACAAATATTTTATAAGTTGCTCTCAATACCCCCAAATAAAATTCAAGGATTACATAAGCTATCTACACACAGATTGATGTAATGAACGTAATACCCTAACTCCAGCACAGGGTCTTTAACCTGTTGGCACTGTCCTGTATGCTGCAGGGCGGCTCGCGGCCCCCCAGGCCTCTGCCCGCTCATACCAGCAGCGCCTTACCCCCAGTCATGACAACCAAAAAGGTCTCCAGATGTTGCCAAATGTGCCCTGGGGAGCAAAATCGTCCCCCATTGAGAACCACTCTTTTAACAAAAAGCATCAATAAAAAGATGATAATTTATAATAAAGTAACATGTATTTCAAAACATCAAGGCTCAAACGTGTCCTCCGGCTTTCCGCACCTACTGATAAGGAAGATGTTTGGGATTTAGAAGACGAAGATCAGAGGTGCTTCTACAAGAAGAACAGAAAAATGAAAGGGCAGAGGTATGGGTGGACATCAGAATAAAAGCTAATGTTACACTAACAACAGAACACTTACCTGTATTTAAGAGAAAGAACAAAACCACCATAATTAAAATAGAGAGAGTAGACTAAGGCAAGCTATAGACTCAAAGTCCTAAATGAGCTGGGACTTATTTATAAGGACAGCCTCAGGATGGTTCCCTACTTTATGACTGGGGTTGTTGCCCTAGTGACAGAATCTCTACTACTTAGAAAGAACTTGGGGCTGTATCCTCTGAAGATGGAGGGAGAGAGGCCTAGTGGTGCAGAGGACCTCCAGAAAAGGAATCAGAATAATGTTCTTGAAAAAGAACGGGCAACTAGAAAATTTTAGAGTGTAATTCTTACAACCTAGATTTCTTACCATTGTGCTATTTAAAAAATCGAATATGTATATAGATGGCAATATTATAATAATATCTTTAAATTCTGTAAAACAATGAAATTCAATGAGATCCTTGTATTTCATGAGTCTGTTATTTAAATCTGGCTCAAGTCTATTCAAAGAAATCTCAAATCTCTGTTACAGATTTTCAGTTAGTTTCATTGTGCAGTAACTGGCCAACAGCATTGAAACCCTTTTCAGGAGAATTTGTAGTAAGAAACGCTTAATGCATAGAGCTGGCTCACACCTGCAGAGTGTGAGTAAATTACACAGTAATTTCCAGACAAGATCTTTCTTCCTTTTAAGCTTGCTTCTCTCTATGGAATGGTCTTCTAAATTACTGGGCTCTTCAAGTAACTTCTTAGAACTTATTTTCAGAATTATTATGTTCTAAGTATCACTTACATTTACATTTGTAATGACTTTCGTCTGGAAGAACATTCAAAAGCCGTGTGGGACAGGAGATAATTTTTCATTGTGTGGGACTATTCCAAACATTGCAGGACACCTAGCTTCCATCCCCTCCCCAAATACCAATGGGGGTGTCAACCGAAAAGTATACCCCCTAATTTCCAACATGCCCCCTCTAGGGTATCATAGCTCCTGTTGATTACCCCAAGCTTCCATGACCACATCCCAGATGTGGATCACTGCCACCCAAGACTACATTGACAAGCACCCACTTTGGATGCACAGACTCATATGTTCCTGCCACCAGCTGGTGTTTGGGGCACAAGATAGGGGTACTTCTCTTATCTTCACTACTATTATCTCTACTACCTCTAACACTTCCATGCAATGTTCATTAATCCTAACTCAACGAAACCCTCAACAAATGGTATTAACAAGGTAACAACTATAGAGAGTTCCCTGTGTGTCAGACCCTGGGTCTTAGGTCTATTGTTTCATTCAAACTTCATGATAACCCTATGAGGTAGATACCATTATTAGCCATATTTTACAGAGGAGAGATTGGATAACTTGGCCAAAGTGACCAACTAGTGAGTGGCAGGATCAGAATTTGAACTCTAGCTCTTACTCTATTTGCTGTACTATTTCCCTAGAACTGGCTTCTCTGTATTCAGTTTAAGTAAAAGAAATAAATGGCAGAAACCATGCTTTTATAAAACATTGTATGTATTTATACCCAAAGTTTTTCCAGACTCCGTATACATTCAGCATAGCCCCCTACACCACCTGTTTTATGAATTTGGAGTTGGAGTAGAGGGAGGGCTGTTTAGAATCTTGCCTTTGAGCCCTGAAAGATACCCCATCATGAAAGAAATATTGAGCTAAATTTCCCATAGCCAGAATGGCAAATGGGTTTCATCTCAAGTGTCAGCTGATTGGTCATGGCTGCCTAGGGTTGAGAAGGATTTTTAAGGCAAGTTGGAGAGGTTATCAATTATTAATATCTGTCCGGGCTAGGGAGAAGGCATGTGGTGGCTTCCATGTTATGAAGATATTATCCTTATTTCCCTAGGTAGGAAATTGTATACTTCAGAAAAGTTTTCAAAAGTAGGAATGAAACTGAAAAGGAAGTTTTCGTGGAATTCGAAATAACCAGAAAACCCCAGTTCCTTAGAATGCCTTTTCATGTAGTCATAGAAACATTAAAGTAGGAAGGGCCTTCAAGGTTATTTGGACTTGTCCATCAATAGATCAATGGATCAAGAAGAGGTAGTATACATATACAATGGAATATTCCTCATCATAAAAAAGGAATGAAATCTTGCCATTTGCAACAACGTGGATAGGGCTAGAGAGTACAATGCTAAGTGAAATAAGTCAGAGAAAGACAAAACCATATGATTTCACTCATATGTGGAATTTAAGAAACAAATGAACAAAGGGGGAAAAAAGACAAACCAAGAAACAGACTTGTAACTATAAAGAACAAACTGATGATTACCAGAGGGGAGGTGGGTGGGGGGATGGGGGAAATAGATGATAGGGAATAAGAGTTCACTTATACTGAGTAATGTCTAAAAGTGTTGAATCACTATATTGTACACCTGAAACTAAAATTAATGTAACACTGTGTTAACTACACTGGACTTTTTAAAATTAAAACATTTAAAAAGAGATTATTTGGATTTATTCACTTTAGAAATGTTTATCAAAAATAGGAATAGAAACAAGAAGGAATTTCTGGTGGTGAATTCTAAGTTCACCAGAAAACTCAGTTCCTCAGAATATTCCATTCATGGACTTGTAGAAACTTAAGGCGAGGAAGGACATTTAAGATTATTTAGGCCTGTGGTTCTCAAATTTGGCTTACCGTAGAATCACCTGGGAACTTTGAAAAATTCTGGTCTGGGTTCTGATTTAATTGGTCTGGGGATAGGCTCAGGAATTGACATTTTCTTAAAATTCCCCTCCCGGTTCTAATGCTCAGCCTGGACTGAGGACTACAGATTTGGTCAAAACCCCTCATTTTACAGATGCGGAAATGGAGGCTTGGAGAAGCCTCGTGGTTTGCTGGGGCGCACAGCTGGGGCAGAGCAGATCCTGCTCTGCAGCCTCGGCCTCGGCCTCCGGCCTGGGCGTGGGGTGAAACCCCTGGGTCCCTGAGGCTGCAGAGCCCCCGTTGGTCTCAAAAGCTCTGTCCTGTTGGCCATTTTCCTTACAGCGGCCGCTCAGGCGGAGCGTGACCACACATCCTAAGACAGCCATGGTGTTGCTGCCTCCAACCCCTGCTCCGGGTATTCCCCAAAAGAACTCCAAGCTCCTCCCACAGGGGTTCTATTGCATATTTGGGTTTTTGGTGTTTTGTTGGTTTTTTTTTAAGATTTCATCTATTTATTTGAAAGAGACCAAGAGAGAACAAGTGGGGAGAGGGGGAAGGGCAGAGGGAGAAGGATAAGCAGGCTCCCCTCCAAGGAGGGAGCCCAACGTGGGGCTTCATCCCAGGACCCTGACATCATGACCTGAGCCGAAAGCAGACGCTTAACCGACTGAGCCACCCAGGCGCCCACATAGCTGGTCTTTCATGCCACTTTCTGTAGGTGTTCCATTGTATTACTTGCTTGCCCTTGGTGTCCCTTCATGGCACTAAAAACAATAGCAAGGAAGCAACAAAGCACTGTCCCCAAAGTCACTTTAAAAAGGCAGAGGAAGAGAATGAGAAGTGGGTTAAATTTGTGGAATGCCTCCTGTGTGCCGAGTACCTTACTCATTTATCCTCCCAACGACAGGAAGGGAAATGTTGTTATCTCATTTTACAGATGGGGAATGGAGGATCTGAGAGGTTAGGTCACTTGCCCAAGGTCACAGCTCACGAATGGGAGTCAGGATTCAAGCCAGTTTCACGACTGCCCTCTGTAGCCTCCTCCGTTATTGTGGCGTGTCCTTGTCCCTTCGAAGGGTATACGGCCCCACAGAGGGCTTATTAGTCAGGAGAAAATGGTAAGGATGCAGTGGAGAAACCTGACCACACAGTAACTGGCTGATCAAGAGGAACATTAGCAGATGGACATCAGCCAACATCACTTATGTGTCTTCTGGCCAGGGTTACGTCACTTGAACCTATTTGAGAGGAACCCACATTGAGGAACATTCTATAAAACAACTAGTCTCTGTTCTTCAAACATTTCAATGTCATAACAGGGAGAGAATGGCCGAGGAACAGTTCCAGAATAAAGAAAACAAAAGGGACACGACATCTTAAGGTTTTCTGTGGTGTTGGATTTGCTTCTGCACCGGAGTGGGGGAAACGCTCTGAGGCCCTACTGGGCCAACTGACAAACTTGGAATGTAGGGTGTACAATAGAAAAAAAATATTGTAACAGTATTAAATTTCTTGAATCTGATAAGTATTGTGGCTGTGTAAGAGAATATCCTGTTCGTCGGAAGGACACACAGGGATTAAGAGATAAGGGGGCCTGGTGTCTCAGCTACTCTCAAATGGCTCAGAAAAAAAATAAATATTGTTGTGGTATTCCTTCTAGCAATTCCTTCTAGCAGCCGGCAGAGAGCTAAGCCTGTGGCAGATAGGGAATTAAAAATCTTTTTTATGTGATTAAATAACCCCACAGTTTCCTGACATCAAGGAAAATACTTTTCAAAGTGGCTTTCTTGGTTTCTAAGACTTGTGCCTGATTCCAGAGAAGGCACAGACAAAATTCTAATCCCTCAGCCACCCACTCCCCATTGTACCCTCAGCTCCTCTCAGGGGAAAAGCCTACTGTGAATTTGTCTTACTGGGTTACCCTTTGTATATATCTCCATAGTTCCTGAAACCGTATTTAGGATGTTCTTACTCTTTGTTTGTTTTAAAGATTTTATTTACTTATTTGACAGAGAGAGACACAGTGAGAGAAGGAACACAAGCAGGCGGAGTGGGAGAGGGAGAAGCAGGCTTCCTGCCAAGGAGGGAGCCCGATGTGGGGCTCGATCCCAAGACCCTGGGACCATGACCTGAGCCGAAGGCAGATGCCTAACGACTGAGCCACCCAGGCGCCCCTAGGACGTTCTTACTCTTAACCATATTCATGGGGTGAAAAAACGAAGCCAGCAGGATAGGGCGGAGTACACTCTCGGCTCTTCTGACCTGCCACCGCTAGGAACATCTTCAGTCAGATTCCCGCTCTACCAGATGGGGAGGACGGAGTCGGGCCTCTTACTTGAAGAACAACGTTGTCTTTAATTTGGCAAATACTGAGGCTGCCTCTGCTATGTGCGTACAGAGCACTTATCCCAGACATCTGAGAGGATAAACACAGTCTGGGCTCCTGAGCGAAATGTTTGGAAACTCCATCCGGGGTCCTGCGAGGCACTAGTTTCGTTAAGACAGAATTGCATCCTAGCCATTCGGCAGGATGCGCCTGTGTTAGTCAGGGTCTCAGCTGCAACCACATAAGCTGCCCTGGATGGTTTAAGTGGAAAAGAAGAGCAATGACTAAGGGATCCCTGGGAGCTCACAGAAGCCCTAGGAAGGCCAGAGTCCGGTTACAGACCGTCCAGGAAGGAGCGGGGCCTTCAGCGGGGCCTCTTTAGCCCACGTCGGACAATGGGCACTGGTGTCCCAAAGCCCCAGGCCTGTGCTGCCCCCCGGCCGGAGAGGATCTGCTGGAGATCTGCCCTCCAAGTGGGAGTGAGCGTCCATGGGCAGATCTCTGCTGGAAGAAAGGCTGGGACGGCGACAGCGACTCCTGTCTTGAGGAGGCAGCACTGACGATGTAGAAAAGTCCCTAAACGTGGGAAGAGAGTTCAAAGGAGGCTTGGTGGCCTCAGGCATCGGGCCAGTGTCCACCAGCAGAGCACCAGCGCGGAGCAGTGACTCCAGGGGAAACTCCCAGTTGCTAGGTTTCGTCTGCTGTACTTGTGTTTTCAGTCACCGTCTTCTTCATCCTCCTCTCTGCTGCTCCGGCATTGTGACACTTACTCAAATATGGAAAAAAATTAGGTAAAAGCCTCAAGTCTTAATTCTAAAGTGAACCTTTGAGGAAGAGACTGGAATAATAGCCATTTCAGGCACCTTGAAACCAGTTGTTTCAGATGAGGAAAAGGGACCACAGCTACTGGGTCTATGCTACTGGCTGGCTCCACCATCCTCCGGGATGGGCTTTGCCTGGTATGAATGGGCGGTGGCCGGACGGAAAAGGAGGCGAGGATGAAGAGAGACTTTGCACTGGCTAAAGCCCACTCTGTCCTTCCCGCAGGACTTCTCCAAGACTTTCATATGCTGCAAGGGAGACTTCTTTCCCTAACTCACTGGACTACGGAACACACGTGGGTTGCAAGGCATCTTGCTAGAACTTGGGTTTCACAGAATACCCTTGGGGAAATGCTCCATTACCCCACGTTGCCTTAGAGCCCTACAGAACATTTCTTCAGATTCAAAACTCTTAGAGATTTCCATGAAAATACAAGTGATCTTCTTAATGTCACTGGTTTCAGACCAATTTTGAGGGCTAATTTTTTTTAAGATTTTATTTATTTGACAGAGAAAGACACAGTGAGAGAGGGAACACAAGCAGGGGGAGTGGAAGAGGAGAAGCAGGCTTCCCGCCGAGCAGGGAGCCTGATGCGGAGCTCAATCTCAGGACCCTGGGATCATGACCTGAGCCGAAGGCAGACGCTTAACCGACTGAGCCACCCAGGCGCCCCTTGAGGGCTACTTTAAAAAGGGAAGGTTGGGAGGGTTGCACCAGGGTGGCTCAGTGGGTTAAGCGTCTGCCTTCGGCTCAGGTCATGATCCCAGGGTCCTGGGATCGAGTCCCGCATCGGGCTCCCTGCTCAGCGGGGAGTCTGCTTCTCCTTCTCCCTCTGCCCCTCCCCCTGCTTGTGCTCTCACGCTCGCTCTCTCAATAAATAAATAAAGTCTTAAAAAGAGGGGGGGTAGTGAAGGGGAGCAGCACACTGCAGAGTTGAATCTCTTTCAAATTCTCTTGACTGTCTCTGCCACCATTGGATTTAGGAAATGCAGCTTGTGATCTGTAAACAAGGGGACCCCTGACCTTACACTCGAGCTGATAGTTAAATAACTATAATTCACGCAGAGCGTAATTATGTTATCCAGTGAGTGGGGTGGGGGGGGGGGAAGGTATTTCCTGCAAAATCAATGTAATTTCAAATGTGCTTATTTTGCAGCAGCTGAAACTAACATTGTCATGAGTTGATTTTTGTTTTGTTATTTTTTGTTTCGTTTTCTGGTTCACGTTCAACTTCAAGTTATTTAACACATGTACACGTGCAGAATTTGCAAAAACTTGGGCTCCCACGTAGGCTGGCCCTCAAGCCCCTCTCCAGAACAGCTGCTCAAGGCTGACAACTTCCCACAGCATTTGGCTTAGAAATCCTCGGCGTACTTTACACTGAGAGAATGTAGCGGCCTCTCAAAATGCCCACCGCTGCTACCTTTTAAAGGTATTTGGTGCTATCCAAAGGGTCATTAAGATGTTGAAAAACCCCATCTGTGAGGCGTGACACAGAGTATCGATCCCAAGGAATCTAGTCTTTGAGATCATAAAGACACTGAATTGTGAAGGTGGCCAGGTGCCAGCCCAGTTACCCTAAAATAGTATCTGATGGCGATTCCTTCACTTGGAATGGCTTTTAATTAACATTCAAGAGATCATTTCACACGTGTTATCGGTATATTCACTTCTTTTAAAGCAGTTTTTTTTAAAGTGATTAATTATTTTCAACAAGTTCATAAAACCTATTTAATCCTATTATGAAAACCTAAGGCAAATGGAAAATGTGAATGGTCTTATGGTAAAACTTGCTAGAGACAGTTAAAAAGAATTTATAGGACTTGATAGTTCTAAACATCCAGAAACATAAGAAGAATCGGTTTCTAGGGCCTCTTTAGACCCAGCCAGGCCCTCTATACTCTTGGTATTCCGGTTCATATGAAAGCATTTAATCCAGGTCCTAACCCTCAACCATCCCCTGAGTATGTGAATTACAGATTCTTGCACATCTGAAGTACTTTCTTGCGGCTTTTTTTGGTTTTGCTTTGTTTTGTTTATCCTACACAACTTCCTTCCTTCCTGCCTGCCCTTTGCTCCCCAGGGCTTTGAGAGAGAGGCTAACCACTAATCCTGTCCTCCCGCAGCAACGGCAGGAGACCCGGATCCAGGCCCCTCCCTCTGCTCCTAGCCAAAGGGGGACAGAAGCAAACAATGGCCATTCCCAACAACACTGCTCTTCCCAGTACGGTGGGAGATCCGGGGAACATCCTTGAATTCAGACAGCGACCTCTGCTGCGCTAAATGGCCCCCAGCTGCTCGGCCTGGGGGCTGAGCTACCGGCCCTGGCCTGGCGCATTCTAGCCTCTACGGCCGGCCTGCCATGGGGCCGTCCCCCTGGACGACGGGCACTCCGAGGAGCTTGCTCGTGCTCTCGCCACTCTCCGAGCATTCCACACAGGCAAGTTCTTAGCAGACTTAGCGAGTCAAAGGTTTCCTCTCCCCAAGTGTTCTTTTCAAGGGCCATTTGGATTCCAGGGGCCACTGCTAAACTTAATAACTGACATTCTTTCCATTTCTCGCCTTCCTGTTGTGAGTAGAGATTTTGAGAACTCTCCTGACGAAATTGTCAAGTTCTGATCTAAATTCAGTGCCCTGGACCAGAATGAACACCCACTAGGCAAAATTTAAGCCTACTGGAAAAAAAAAAAAAATTAAAAAAAACCCAAACTTGATAAATCCTCAAAGGGTGACAAGCTCCTCTGGACTTCAGCGCCTGTGCCCAGCGGACCGCTCGCTTGTTCACTCCCAGAGCTACCACTTAATTTGCTTCCTGGGAATGGTTTGCTAGAAACAGAAGAGCAAGCTCTTACAGGGCACTTCATATGAAAGCGCTTTTCTAATGGCACTTGGGATGTCAACCACTCCAGGCTGAGGGCACTCTACTCATCTGCCTGAGTTCAATTAAGGCGCACAGAAGACAAGTGCTTTTCCCAAGGCCTTTGAGGGAGGGGGTGGGGGGCGGGGAGAGTCAAGATGGGGTCCTAAGCTGATCAAGGCTTTGAAAGAGAGGCAGACAGACACGGACGACCATCATGCAGAACCGTGGTAGGGTGTTGAAGCCAAGTTGTAGAGCCAAGATGCCGGAGTTAGACCGCCTCTACAATTTCCTAGCTCTGCGTCTTTGTCCTGCTTATTTTTCTTTGGCGGTCTGTCTTCTCATCTATGAAGTGCAAATAACAACTCCTGGCTGAATGACACGAGGATGCTTGCAAAGTGCTTAAGGCAGGGCCCCAGTACCCAGTGGGTACTCCCTGCCCGGTGCTCATCACAGCCTTCCATTGTGGCGTAACTGGTACTGCTTCTAGGGGACTCCTGTAATTAATGGAGGGCCTGAGGACCCCTGTTGGCTCAGCTCACAGAAAGTCAAGGAGATGTAAAAGTTTGACACACACTGGTTCAAGATGCATTCTTGTTCTCTGGAAGGCGATAAACTAAGGCAGTAAACCAGAATGCTCTCCTTTTCCAAAAGGGGTTTGAAACAGAGACCCTTTCGAACGGAGGAGACTGGCAACACTTTGGAGAGTAATAAAGGAAGCCGATTTCCTCCAGGCTCACAACAGGAAGGAGAGAGAGGGAGAGGAAGAGAGAGACACAGAGGGAGAAACCAGGAGTCCAAGAGCCCCTGGTAGCTAAGTTCTAGGCAGAAAGCATTGGGCTTCATTCGCTCAGAAAATGATTAAGCGGAACCTTTGGGAAAATATACCCAGATTTCTATCATTCAGGCTGCAGCTTACTTCTGTACAAAATAACCTGGTTTCTGATTTAGGTTTTTCCAAGTGCAAAGGAGCTCCTCAATTCCCGAAAGTGGGGCCAGGTATCTATGTTGCGAGAGGCGCCCCCGCGTTGCGAGCCACAGGCCGGAGCGCTGCCAGAAACACTGGAAGGGGAGGGTCCAAGGCGGGGGCGGGAACACCTCGGAGACTCGGAATTCTCTTGGTCTAAATGAAAATAGTTTACACCGATATTGTCACAAATCCAAGATATCTGGGGCAAATGGTTTCCTCATTTCTCCTCCATAAATCAGTGTGGAGATTCTTGGCAAGCTCTGCTCCTTGCAGGGTGGGCAGCTGTGAGTCCAGCGAGGGGCTTATCTCCTCCTCCTCCTCCCTCTTACCCTTGTCCTGCCTTTTGCAGGCGCAGTCCTTCCCCCATCTGCCTCACAGCTAATTATTTTAGCAGACAAGCTTGGAGCCTGAAGAAAACAGGACCTCTTCTTTAAAGTAGTAACTGTACTACAATTTAGTGGGAAAAGTCCCTCCTTCGGGCCCAGCTTCTGAATGCCATCAGCTAGTGGAGCGAGCGACCATTTGGTTTCGTTTGCTCAAAAGTTTTCCAGTCTCAGTGATTTGACGGCGGGGCTGGGGGCCCCATAAATCCAAACCTCTTTAGACTCTTAAACATGGGAATCTCATTCCATAAATCCTTCCCTTCACATATTTGTTCAAAGGACCCACAAGTGCAACAAAACAAATTTTCATTTAGAACGCTCAAGGAAGTCTTTTTTGTTATTTTGAGGGCACCTGAGTTTTTTTGTTGTTGTTGTTGTTTTGGGTTTTTTTGGCTAACACCACAAATCTTAGCTTCTTTTGAATGGTAGGAGCAGAAAAAATGGGTTTAAAGAATAAAAGAGTGCTACATATATGAAATGGAAAAGAGAGAGTTTTCAGCCAACTCTTTTCTGAGATTGGTAGAATTAACCCAAACCAAACATGACATTGTCACACCATTTTTAAAAGAACAGTAGCTTAAATTCAGAAGACAGTGTTCCTAACATCACTTCCACCTGTTTGAGAAAAGGCAAATGGTAAACACTGATAACCCCCAAATTCACATTATGAAGCAGCATTCTGCTTTAGGGGACCTTGTGATTTTCAGTCAGTTTTTATGTGGTAAGAAATGTATTTATAGCAGTCATTAAAGTGACTATAGATCATTATGAACAGTTAAACTCTTCCACTTTGGGACAAATTTCAGGTCAACATTTGGAACAAACGGGGCTTATAAGTATCCGATAGGCATTTTCAGCTAACTGTACTGTCAGAGGTGGTGCTTGAAAAGGCTGGAGGATATTTCATGTGCGCTCTGGAGTGAAATGGAAAATTTAAGAGAAGCTTTCATGGTGAAAACAGTAGGAATGAGATGCAAACAAACAGCAAGAAAATGCACCCAGCATAAACTACACCCTCTCCAGCTAGAGCACCCTAAAGCTTACTTGTATGGGCTGTAGAAGACGTAGGTTCAGAAGAGAAAAGTAACTTCCTACTCACCCCGAGGCTCCATCCAACTCCTTAGAGAGGGTTGCCACACTGAAAGCCAACCACCTCCTTACCTGCAGCGGGTTATTTAATTTTCCCGGTGCGTGCCCTCACCTGCAGCTGGCTACTTAACTTTAATATATATGGCACGCCCCCTCCCTCCTCCTCCTCACTCAAATCTCTGGCTAAAATTATCCTTGCCTGAAAGAGCAAATGCAAGGGTAAGCTGCTGTGTTTCTCTAGCAGCTATCAACTACAATAATAGAATGCCACAAACTTCCAAATTTTGGAACTGGGTTTATATTTCCAAAAAATCAAAACTTCACCATATATACGCGGGCTCCAAGCTGCATCCAGAAGTTCGTTTGTATGTCAGTTGCATGGAACCTGAAACAGAGATTTCCTCTCCAGAAGTAAAAGCCACATCTGGTAGGTGGGTTGCTTGGCCAGACTACAAATCATTTAAATCCGTCAAATGGCTAAATTGTAGCACTAGCTGTACTAGATCGAGTTCAGGGCTCTGGCATGCAAGTCAGAGTGAGGAGAAAACATCTCTAAAAAACAATTCTGAAATAAGCAGTTCGCTCTGGTTATTTCACTACTTCCGGCACCCAGCTCCCATGTATACGGCCCCTAAAAAGCAATACACTAACAACTCCACATTTCCTTGGAGTCCGTTTTCTCCAAGGCACTGTATCCGCCAAACTTACAGACCTTCCCTTGCCTTAAATCACAAAGAGCCGGTAATCTTCACTAGGTGTCAGTTTGAGTCCCTGGACTTCCTTTTAATTCACACAAATGTGTAAATGGCTAATGGGGCTTTAACCTTCCCAGAAGAATTTGCATTTTGAGTACAGGCTCTTAGCGCCCTTCGGGACTGAGGACTGAGGATTTGTCTGGGGGAGGGGTGGAAGCCAGCACAGCGGCCACCCAGCGGGGCTCAGAGGTGGTTTCCAGGGCCTCTCCCCATCTCGCTTCGGAACCCATTCGCTAAAAGCTCCACGAGGCGGCAGGCGAGCGGGGCAAGGGCAGACCGGTGTGCGCCGGGGCAGTGGCTCATTCCTCGGGGCTGCCTGTCCCGTTAAGATCCTACAGCTGCGGAGGGAGAGCTCGGAGGGGGCACAGCTGGAAAACAGGCCGACCCTCAGCCCCAAATTCGGGGGGTCCAGAGTGAGGGCAGGAACCTGCATTTTAAACACTCCATGTGATTCTGACTCCAGATCGACGGAGACATGGAGGGGGCAAGTAATTTGACTGTTTTTGAAATTTAGGTAAATTTACCCCACCTACATAATGTCCTATAGGATACTTGATATATTAAATTCCACCTAAAGCTCTAAGGAAAAACAAAACAAACAAGCAAAATGGCCTTAACTGATCATCAAGGTCTTTTGAATTGTACCTAGTCATTGTACTTTTAGTTTCCAAACCTACACTCCTTTCAACAGTTCTTAAAATTTAATGCCAGAAGCTTTAGATCTAAGAAAGAAAACACATATGTGGAGACAGACTGAAGGTTTCAAATCAAGCGGTCAAATGTATGTTATCAACTTATTTTTGACATTTGAAGCTCACTTAAAGCCCAAATTTCTTACTCTTCAAATCTCAAGTTGGCAACGAGATATGAAAATGTTTAAGAGTAGTTAATAGAAGTATTCCTCACTCAGGAAATCCTTAGATTTGGTTACCCAAGATAAGACCAGCCTTGCAATTTTCTTGTGCGTATTTTATGATATGCCTAGAGAAAAAAATCCCAATCCCTGCACACATCAAGGCTTAACAAAAAGATCAACTTAATATTGCGGCGTGTCTTAACTTCAGTTTCCTGAACGAATTGCTTAAAATGTCAACTTTTATCTGATATTAATACCTTTGCAATCAAATATTTACAATTACTTTTTTAGTGCATAGAACTCTGAATTGGGGGCCCTGAGAATTGGGGCCCTCTTTTCCAAACCCATATTCAAGGCAGAGCAAAGCAGCTTGGTAGAGTCTCCTTTTTACTAACCTTTAAGAAAAAGCATCCATCAGGCAAAAGCTCAACCTGATGCTCATGGCCAAAGGCAGTGTTCTAGGGAGTCTACCTTGGGCTTAAAAACCATACTTTTTCATTCTTGTGACTGCTTTCTGTACTTCTCAAACCCAAACCTTTTTTTTTTTTTAAGATTTTATTTATTTATTTGACAGAGACAGAGATAGCGAGAGCAGGAATACAAGCAGGGGGAGTGGGAGAGGGAGAAGCAGGCTTCCTGCCGGGCAGGGAGCCCGATGCGGGGCTCGATCCCAGGATCCTGGGATCATGACCTGAGCCGAAGGCAGACGCTGAACGACTGAGCCACCCAGGCGCCCAAACCCAAACCTTTCAATTGGTGCACACAAGCATAGTTAAATTACTAAGTCTTCTCTCTCTTTTTTTTTTTTTTTAGGAATGCAAAATGGTGCGGCTGCTATGCAGTTTTTTTTAAATTTTATTATGTTATGTTAGTCACCCTACAGTAGATCATTAATCTTTGATGTAGTGCTGCATGATTCATTGTTTGCATATAACACCCAGTGCTCATTACAACACGTGCCCTCCTTAATACCCATCACCCTGTTACCCCATACCCCACCCCCTCCCTTCTGTAACCCTGTTTGTTTCTCAGAGTCCATAGTCTCTCATGGTTCGTCTCTCCCTATTTCCCCCCCTTCATTTTTCCCTTCCTACTTTTTTTTAAACATATAATGTATTTTTGTTTCAGAGGTACAGGTCTGTGATTCATCAGTCTTACACAATCCACAGCACTCACCATAGCACATACCCCCCCGCCATGTCCATCACCCAGCCACCCCATCCCTCCCACCCCCCTCCACTCCAGCAACCCTCAGTTTGTTTCCTGAGATTGAGTCTCTTACAATTTGTCTCCCTCTCTGGTTTCACTTTGTTTCATTTTTTCCCTCCCTCCCCATATGATCCTCTGCCTTGTTTCTCAAATTCCTCATATCAGTGAGATCATATGATACTAAGTCTTCTCTTTTAAAAAGGGAAAGTTATTTGCAGAGTCCTTTCCAGTCTTTTTCCTCTTCTAGGTGGGGAGGAACTGAGGATAGAGAGGAGGCAGGACAGGAAATGTTCTGCCAAAGCGAGTAATCGTTCCGATTCCCCCTGCCCAGAACGCATCTTACAGCTGCACACAACACAAAATGAGATACTCAGAACAGATACAAAGCATTATTTGTTTTTGTCACTGCCATAGATTTAAACAAAAGTAACTATAATGTAATAGCTTCTTTCTCCCTAACTTCAGATGTTCAACAATGCAGAGCAAGATGCTTTAGGAGGCTTTTAAAATGTTACGTTTAATGCGAAGAATTGGTGTGAATTTATACAACAGCTGTCTTATTGACAACCCCCATGCAGTTTTCTATTCTATAGCTAAGGTTCCTTGCAACAGAGTGGTTGAAGTCCGTAATTTGGCCTTTACGAAGTAGTCAAGCTTTTAATAGGTCAAGGAATTTGAGCTGGCGGAAAAAAGGGACCCTACAAATACCCAGGTACTGTGGATACTGGTCAATTAGTCCAAGATTAGATTACATCTTAAATATTGAGCTAAAATCAATCCTTGAGCTTCTGGTTCACTTTTGTTGGGTACCCTCTTGGATGGCTCTAAAATTAGCACGGTTCCACACTCAACGGTACAGTGGTCAAAGTTTATGGGTGAAGAAAACCAATGGAGACCACTAAACATCATCCCATCAACAAGGAGCAGTGCCCAGGATCTTCCTCCTCTGTAACACATGGAGACAGGTGTCACATTATTCTGGCAACTAAGAAGAGGTTGGAGAAGACACCAGAGGCAAACCTCAGGACGTCCTAGGGGAATGTGACCATGAAGGGAGCAATGCGATTCAAGCGTACAAGTTCATGAAGAAGGTACACAAGAATCCCATGGTCTACTCCTCAGCCCCTATCCTCAAAGGCAAGTACGAAAGCAAGGAAAGGTGAGTGTAATACAGAGGCTCCTTACATATAGGTCTGTCTAGCATTCCTAATCCTGCAAAAGCCACCTGAAGTCTTCCAGGAAACAAAACTGTCCGCTTGAGGGGAAAAAACCCTCAAATACAGCTGTAGCTGTAATTTACTCTGGTTTCTAGAAAGTTTTTGTTTTCCTTACGTATTTAAAATCATACCAGAAAAGAGGTTTTTTGGTCAAATATTAGAACAACACTGAACTGAACCTCACCTAACAACTAGCGTGAAGTTGTCAATCCATCTTGCATTAGCAAAAATGAAAATATGAACAAAAATAAGAAAATGAAACGAGAGAAAAATACGTAAAACCAAGACAAAATTCAAATTTACTTTCAAAAATCTGATTTTATTTTCTGAATCAAAAAGAAGTGTATTCACGTTAAATGTAGAATGTTTAACTTTCCATTGATCTCTCAAAACACTTTCCAGATATTGTTAACAGTGCTTTGAACTGTGTAAAAAGTCAACATCCAATACCATGTTTTAAAGAAAAAAAGTTTAAATGTAGGACTTATTTCTAAGAAACCCTTCTTAAATGTCAAGGCATTGGCAATTCTAATTTAAAAAGACTTTTAATCACTATTGGAAATTTAAGTGACAATGGTTTTCAAGAGCTAAAAATCAGATCTCTTTTAAAACAGAAAAAATTTTAATTTCTGAGGGACTCCTACCTGGCAACTCCAATTAAACATTTTATTTCCACTACCCCCCAAATTACTAAATGCATTAGTTTACCTTGGAATAGGAAAATTAGAAAATGGAATTTTAAAATTACACTATATATTTATATATATATACATATATATATATATATATAAATACACCATTTCAACTGTCATGTTTGCTAGCAGAATGATGAAATGAAAACCAAATTCTATATTCAAGGGACAAATGACAAATGCTCTTTCATTGTTCTAAGAGTCCATTCTATTCCTTGTTGTTTTCTACCCCCATAGATTAAAATCATGACCAAAGGCCAAGGTTAATCCATATACTGGAAATGAACAGCTGATAAGAACTGGTCCTACATTTGTGTCCTTTAACTAGTCCAGGACTCAAAGGCTAGGGGGATTTATAAGAACATGATTTAGGAATACTTTAGAATTCCAAAATGACTGACACTCATGTCCCTCAAACCTAGTACATGTTATTCATAGGCTATTCATGTGTACTGAAGCATGTCCAGCATGCAGGCAAACTTCTTTTACTTGTTTCAAATTGAGGTAAAACAGACAAAAAATACTTAATATTAACAGAAGCTGCATAATTAAAACTAACCTCCTTTTGCTGCTCATTTCATATAAATTGATTTTTAAGTTTTCTCACAAAAAAGAGACTTTTTCTAAAGCCAATAATTTCTCCAATTTCAGTCACCTAAAAATTAAGCTTCTTCGTTCAAAGCCATTATTAGTAAAGAATATTTTGAAATGAAGGAAAACATTTTTTTTCCCCAGTATCTGCATTTTGTACTTAGCGTGATACAATTTATTACTTTATTTTTCAAATTTAGAAAGAATTCAAGTCTGAGTACTATTTGATATTTTTTCAGACACAAAGCAATACCGGCGGGAATCATAAATACGATTTTCTGACAGATGGGAAAATCTGCTAACATTTACAAAATATCAACAACTCTTCTTTCAAGCATAAGATGACTGAGACTTATTAGTTATGATTACTTTTTCAGTACAAATACAAATTTAAATCTTGATTTTTTTTTTTTTTTTTTTGCCAACATTTTAAGTAGTCAAATTTTACTCCACTTCCAGGTCTCAAATTAAAATAATAAAAAAGAAACTAATGAAAATTACCCAACTGGCAACAAGTCCCGTATTTCAATGTTATTTTTAATCCAACAATTATAACCTACTGCCAGTAATTATTCGTATGTATCTACCTATTCTTATTAAAGAAGCACTGGTCAGTTATATACAAGAGTAACTGCAAGAATGGTAGTTGGCACTGGATTACCTTAATGCTTCTGGTATAAAAACAAGCACTCTTAAGCACTTTTTTCATCTGTAATTTGAATTTCCAAAAGCATTTTTAAGTTGTTAATTTTCCACTGATAGATTCTAGGAAGTTTACTCCCAGCTAACATGGTTGATTTAAAAACAAAACAAAACAAATAAACCCCTAATCCACATGGTAATGGAATATTACACTTGCTTTTTATATCACGGAAATAGTTCCAGGCAGACCAAAAGTAGAAGAAAACCTGCCAAATCAAAGTACTGTAAATAAATTTCATCTTACATACCTCCGAGCAGAAAAGCTCAAAAATCAAAAAGTTAAAATCAAAAGGCCACTCCCCACCCCCACACAAAAACCCACCCAAAACACTTTAATTCTGAGCCTAACGTTTCCCTAAAATGTTAATTCCAGAAGCTTTAAGGTACTTCAACTGTGCAGTAGCTGTTGAAAGCACCACACCACAGAGGAAATGCTGTAAAGGGGTCAGCAGCTGCCCGCCCGTCCCTCACCACCCCCACCCAGTAATATGTAAAAGCTCCAGTAAAGGTTTTCTTATGCTAATAAAGGCGTACCACCTAGTGTGCTAAAGACTACAACAGGCAGCGTTAGAGCAGTAAAGTGAAAAGAGGAAGCCGAGGGGAGTGATCTAAATGCCTACTTAGAAGAAACAAAGCAGCAGACAGGACCCTTTGCCCTCTCTCTCATCGTGTTTGTAGGGAAGTGGTTGAATTAAACAGATTTACCCACATTAACAAAAATTTAACAAAGCTTCCCCAAGACACCAGCATAAAACCTGACCTTTCCAGTCAAAGGGCACAGAGAGGACTCTTCCATGTCCTGGAGTTGAATGAGTTCAAAGATTGGCAATAAAGGAAAAAAGAAAGCATTAGGGGTGTGATGCGAACAAGCTCTGGAGTTAGTTTATCGAACAGTCACACCAAGTTTCTCCAGCACACGAACACCCTTTTCTTGGTATTCTTGTCGGGTCATCCAGAAGTTGTCTTTGTCTTTCATGATATCTGCTAGAACTGCACCACCCAGGAACACCATATGCTTTCTGCGTGGTGGGTCTTCAATGCGGATCTTAAATTTCTAAAGGAGAAAGACGAGATTGTAAAATGTCACAAGTGCATCATCATGCTTTCTGCTTTATGGAAATGACTTTTTCATGTATTCTCCTGTTGAATTCTCACAAGTCCTGTGAAGTAAGTAGGACGGCATGATTTGTTATCTGAAGTAGAGACATTTTTGGTAATTTGCCCAAAGCTCACAGTGAGGAGATCACACATCCATCCTAGTGTGCTTAGAACAGTCCTGATTTACACCTGTTGCCCCATCACTATTACCACCACCCCCGTCACTCTCAAAATTGTCTTGATTTGAACAATAAATTCCACCATAAGCCTACTGAGAGCCCAAGTACCACAGTCCTGATTGTGGCAGGTTTTCCCACCTACTGGGGATGACCACATGAGCAAATCACTTAGCCAGATGTCAAGTCAAGAGTTTGGGTAAAAGGACTTCCATGGTTTCTTCAAGGTCTAATGCCTCTATGATTGCAGTCCCATGTAAGAGTAAGATTGAAATTCTTTTCTTATAAGCAAAGCTCACTTTCTATTGTCTCAAATTCAAAAAATGAAATGTTCTCAAAATAAACAAGGCCAAATATGGTCAAATAAACCATGGGGATGCTGGAAAAAATGAACACAGTTACCAAAATTAAAGACAAGTGGGGTAAGTTTTATATTCTGTAGCCACTATTGATTATCTAATAAAAGACACACCTCAATCTGTGTGAACAGTCCATGCCTGAAACAAAAACCTTAAAATGTCATTGTTTAATTTACTGTGACACACCCTGCAAAAAGACTCAAAGTAACTATGTCATTTTAGATTGTCTTCACATCACATAACCGAACTGTAGGATCAGATATAAACACCAGTTGACTTACTTAAAAAAATGGGCCCGGCTTTGTTGCAATCGAACTTTATTTATAAAACAGCCAGTACGATACCAGCCTGGGGTCTGGCCTCCCCGGCTCCAAGGGAGGCCCGGCTAGCCCCTCAAGACACTGCCACCCCTGCTGCTGTCGCACTCACTCCGGCCCATTCGGTAACACCGACTCCTCTTCTCCCCTGCGGCTCTCCCTCCCTGCTCCCGACAACTCCCAAGTTGAAACTCATTCTGTCAGACCATTCCACTCACCACCCCTCTTGCCAAGTCACCTACAGGAGCCCCAGATGATTTCTTCCCACGCCTGCTCTTACTGAGCCCGTGTGGGCTCTCCCCATTGCTTCCTGGTGGTACCTTAGTGACGTCGTCCTTCTCTCCCTCTCACACTCATGTGGCACAACACTGACTCGCATGACCAACTCTCTACTTTGCAGCTGCCCTCAAGCAACTGAACACGATAGGTGAGCAACTCCACGTCTTGGCTTAACTGCATCACGTCCTTCACTTGAGCCCCTTAGTGCAGCCCAGCAAGCCCATGACACGCTGTCTTCTCTCTTCTACTCTTCAACACCACCATTTCATACCTCCTCCATTTCATAAACCTCCACCATCTCCTCCCTCCCTCCCTCTGAGCTTGCTACCTCATCCTTCCACAACCTTCTTTCTTCCTCCCTCCCCCACACCAGACTTAGTGATCCATTAAAAACAAGTCAGATCCTATCACTTCGCTGCTCAAAACCCTCCCAAAGCTTTCTATTTCACTAGGAGTAAAGCTAAACCCTTCGCAGTGGCTGAGAAGACCTGCATCTGACCACCTTTCTGACCTCACCGCTCAGGCCTCTCTTTTACTCACTCTGCTCCAGCCACACCTGCACACTGACAACCCAGGGGTTTTTTTTGTTTTTTTTCTTTTTTTTAAGATTTATTTATTTGACAGAGGGATAGAGCACGCGCTCACAAGCAGAGGGAGAAGCAGGCAGAGGCAGAGGGAGAAGCAGACTCTCTGCTGAGCAGGGAGCCCGACTCGGGGCTCGATCCCAGGACCCTGGGATCATGACCTGAGCTGAAGGCAGACGCTTAACCAACTGAGCTACCCAGGCGCCCCAACCCAAGGCTTTTGTACTTGCCATTCCTGCCTGGAAGATTCTCCCCACAGATGGTTACGTGGCTCACCGGCTCACTCTGTTCAGGTCTTTGCTCAGAATTCATCTCCTCAAGAGTCCTTCCACGACCACACTACATGAAGGAGCACGCCATCTCCCCAGTCACTACCACTTTCTAGCCCCTCACCTTACCTGACTTGTCTTCAGAGTGCTTATTACTACTGACACACTCACAGACTAGAAGTGGGGACTTGGTTTTTATTTACTACTGTTTTGTTTGTTCCAGCACCTAGACAAGTATTTGGCACCTAGAAGCAGGTCAAGAAATATTTGCTAAATAAGGAAATAATCACCTGAGACTAACTTTAAATTCTATGTATAACTAAAAAAAATCAGACAAATAAGCAAAGTACTTAGACAACATGGCTCCTTTTGAGTCTTTTAATTTTTTTTTAAAGATTTTATTTATTTATTTGACAGAGAGAGACACAGCGAGAGAGGGAACACAAGCAGGGGGAGTGGGAGAGGGAGAAGCAGGCCTCCCGCCGAGCAGGAAGCCCGATGCGGGGCTCGATCCCAGGACCCCGGGATCATGACCTGAGCCAAAGGCAGACGCTTAACGACTGAGCCACCCAGGCACCCCGAGTCTTTTAATTTATTTAATGTATGTGAGTCCATATTTGATTTAATTTTCACAATTTAGTCACAGATAAAAGATGTGACATTAGTATCTCTGATATACAGATAGTCCTCTGTAATACGTAATCTCATTATCTACAACAGCCAATCAAAGTTGTTGGGACAAAGCTCAGAGATTAACTCAGAATTAAATGACTCCTGGCTGAGTGCACGGTATATATAGTGTACTTCACACACTCCAGTGTTGGTTGAAAAAAAAAAAATCAATGCCAAATATAAATTACTTTCTATTCTACACATTGACAACTACCAATTAAAGTTTATTTCAAGAGCTAGGATAGCTGATGAGGATGCAATGTATTGATACATTAGGTTTTACAATCTGATTAGGAAAATAAGACATATGCAAGAAATAGTCAGAAAAATAACCTAGAATCAGAAATATGAAACAGTCCAACAGTAGCAATGAAGGCTGGTTACATATCCAAAAAGTAAGCTAAAAAGAACCCAAAAACCCCAAAGAGGCATTTCTCTCTCTATAGTACAGTAGTCCCCCCTTATCTGTGGTTTTGCTTTTTGTGGTTTCAGTTACCCGTGGTCTGGAAGCAGATGATCCTCATTCTGACATCACTACATCATAAGACCTACTTAACTCACGTCACGTCATCTCATCACGTAGGTATTTCATCCTCACATCATCATAAGAGTGAGTACAGTACAATAAGACATTTTAAGAGAGACCACATTCATATAACTTTTATTCCAGTATATTGTTCTAACTGTCCTATTTTATTGTTGTTGTTGTTAATCTCTTACTGTGCCTAATTTATAAATTAAACTTTATCATAGGTGTTCCTGTATAGGAAAACACATGGTATACATGGGATTCAGTATTATCTGCGGTGTAGGCATCCACTGGGGGCCTTCGAACGTATCCCCCACAGAAAAGGGTGGTGGGGAGGGAATACTATATGGCAGGCTCTTCCCATGCCCTTAGAAGCATCTCGACCCCAGGCTGTCTGTTACAGAGGAACCAGAACATCTGGCCCTGGACCTCACTGCCTCCAGCCACTGCATACAGAGGTGACCAGGCAGTACAACCATTTTGAAACAGAGCTTACCTCGAACCATTTACCTCTTCCCATCTTTTCAAGGCTGCATGTGAATTCATTAATAATTTGTTTAGGAAGACTTCTTGCTCCCTCTGGTGGTTGTCAAGATTCACAAGCTACTTTACAGGGTTTTAAAAGCATGTTAACAGTTGCATTATTGGTACTTACAGAAAGTTTTTCCACATCTCCCTTTAAAACTCGTTCTAAGTAAAGCTGTTTAAGTTCTCGTTCCAACCGTGATGGCAACCCAGGGTACATAGTAGACCCTCCAGAAAGCACGATGTGCTTATAGAATTCAGATCTAGAAGGACACAAAAGGTATTCATTTGGGGTTTCAGATGAGAAAAACAGTCTTACAGAGTTCCTTTTATATCTAGCAGCCTCAAGGGATTGCTGGGAGATTTAAATAAAATCCAACATGGAAATTGTAGGGCTGAATGTTTGTTACTAATGCTGTTGTTAGATAACAAACCCTCTCTACGTGCAAAATACTTACAATTTTAACGAGAATACTTCTAAAGCACATGACACACTTTCTTGCAAATATTAATTGACACTTTCTAAAAAATGATTTTATATTTTTTTATTGAGAGAGAGAGAGAGAGCAAGTGGGGGGTGGGAGCAGAAGGAGAGGGACAAGTAGACTCTGCACTGAGCTCGGAGCCTGACGTGGGGCTCATTCTCATGACCCTGAGATCACTACCTGAGCCGAAATCAGAAGAGTCAGACACCCAACTGACTGAGCCACCCAGGCGCCCCTGTAACTGAACATTTATAAATGACCAGAGTTTACATTACAAACTTCCACTATTTGGACTGTGTCATCACAGTGCTTCCCTGGAGTTTACTACAATTAACCATTTTCTATTACGATTTCAGTTCTTGCTTTTCAATTTTTCCATTTGCCTTTTGTAGTTTTCCCGTTTGTTCCTTTGCCTTGGGACTAGCTGCTATTATTTTACATGACATTGACGTGTTTCCTCGTTACAGCAGTCCTCTCTTTCTTCCTCAAATATGCTACCGGTTATGATACCAGATAATCAAATCTAAAATAACTGCATATGTAGTAAAAGTAATATAACTAAGTGAGGGTCTGAGGAACTCTTCTCCTAGTAAAGTTCAGGAGCTGAGTCACATCTGTTTTGGCTTCATTCAAACTGGTTTCCAATGGCTCAGGCTATTATAATCCCAGCTCATAGAAGAGTGGAGTTTTTATATCTACTCGCAGAAGTATGCACATGAGTGTAGCATATGCAGCTGAGACATGGCTACCCGTGGTGCGTACCCACTAGCATTTACATGTACCCTTCCAACATGCAGAACACACAAAGGGTGAGTTGTGTGACTTCCCGATGCCAGCTCTGTCGTAAGGGTACTGAACCGGACTCCAGTGCTTCGGGAATGCCAAAACTTGAATCACCACCAATAGGCATGCACTTTTAAATGCAATTTCACTATTAATGATCATTAAGTCAAGGGACAAAAGCATCTACCTAATCCCTACTATGAGAATTTACTCCCTACTTTGAGAAGTTTAGATTCTTGATCATCTTACATTAAGTTTATAGCTTGTTATAAGCCAACTGCTATTTTTATTACTTTCCATTATTATCCTGCTCCTCAGCCATCCCACAAAAATTAGTTTGGTGGTTATTTAATTCAGGGTTAAACAGACAAGTAAGCAAACACTTGCTTTTTACAAAATGCTTCTGAGTGAATTCCTCCATAACCTGAGTGTACAGGAGGGCTTTTCAACTATGACTCAAACTCTAGATGCAATAAAAGGTTATAAACTTATTTAATAACTAAGTAAACACAAATTTTTGTATAGCCAAAGAACACCATAAGCAAGAGACAAATGGATAATCAGGAGAAGTATCTGCAGTAGATTATCACAAAGCTATAATATAAAAAGAACTTTTAAAAAACTTGAGGGGGAAAATTACAAAAATTCTACAGAAGAAGCAAAAGCCACGAACAGATAATTCACCAGAAAAAGAGAAAAACAGCCCTAAACATAGAAAAACATGTTCAACAACTTCACTCTTAAGTAAAATACAAATTAAAACTACATTGAGATAATCATTTCACTCACCAGACTGGCATAAAAGTTAAAAAGTTGCCAAACGGTGACCAAGCTGTGGGGACACAGGTGCCCTCATCTATTACTGGTGGGAAGGAGAAGGGTCCCAACCTCCAGAGGGGAACTGAGCAGTAACAAAACTACATGCATTTATATACCCTTTGACCCAACAATTCCCTCTAGAAATTTTTTCAAAATATACATGCCCAAGAGTACAAAAATATAGTGTGCACAAGGTTATTAACTGCAACATTATTTGTCTGCAAAAATATTGGAATCTACCTAAATAACCAAGATTCACTGAATAAACCATGATACGTATACACTGGAAAAAAGGAGGACAATCCCTAGGAAGTGGTACAGGATTGTTCCGGATAATATTAAGTGAATGAAGTGCAAAAAAGCATTTATACTAAGCTACCTTTTGTGTAAGAACAAGTAAGAAACACAGAAAGGATAAACCTGAAACTAATGAGATCATTTACCTACAAGGGGGAGGAGGACTAGGGTGGAGAACAAGGGGCTGGGACAGTAATACTTCAAAGTATGCTTTTTATGTAGTTTTGAGTAGATGGTAATGTTTTACCTACAAAATTAAAGATAAGCCAGGACTATCCTATGCCACAGAACAGAATGTGCCCAAAGAGATAACAGCATGTCAAAGGACACAGAGGTGTGTTTGAAGGGGCTCCCCTGGCCAAATCAGGAAAAATTTGAGCATCAAAATAAATAAAGACAGTAATAAATTATAATCACTGGACAAAATCATGAGTCCACACTGATAACAAACAAAACAAGGAAGAGCACTTCCTTATGCTGGAATGCCAATTAATAACTATAGAAGGAATGACAGAATTAGAAAATCACCTTTTTGCAACCACAATAAAAATGGATTTAGGCAAGAATCATCAATAGATACTAAAAGGGGTGGAGGGCAGAGTTTAATGAGGAACAGGAGGTCAACACAGTCTCAAAGTATTTTCCCACAAATCACTTATAAACTAAGAAAGGAAAAATACAAAAACCAAACAGGAAACTTCATTAAGAGCTTAATCCTAACATCACCAACAAGAAACAAACAGATCTCATCTCTGGATGGGACACCATGAGAAGGACACATCACTTAAGTAGTATTCCAGCCCCAAATGCATAACCTGAATCTAATCATGAGAAAATATTCAAACTCAAGTTGAGAAAAATTCTCTAAGATAACTGGCTTGTTCTCTAAAAAGATGTCGCTGTCATGAAAGACTAAAGAATTGTTAACAGATAAAAGCTAAGAGACATGACAACTACATACGCTGTGTGATCTCAGACTTGATAATCTCCTGGGGAAAAGAAAAACTATGTATAAAGGACAGTATTGGGACAGTAGATGAAACTGAAAAATGGATGGCAGATAACAGCAGATCAGTAATCAATCTCCTGAGCTCAATAATCGCACTGTGGCTATATAAGAGAATATCTCTGTTCTCAGGAAATACAAAGCAAATATTAAGGAGTAAAAGAGGACTTATGTGTTCACCATACTCTCAAATGGCTCAAGAAAAGAAAGGGAGAATGATAGAATAAACTTGCAAAACGTTAAACTTAGTAGAATGCAAAACTGAGTAAAGAGTATACATGAGTTCTCTGTATTATTCTTGAAATTTTTAAGTTTTGAATTATTAAAAAAAAATTTAAGGTGGTTTCTGAGACACAATGATATATATTCAACATCCAGGGCCACCCTCAAAAAATTCGTTTGCCTTATCTGTTCAAAACCATCAGTGAGGTAATAGACAACTTGGTCATTTTAATTATACATACTCCATCTATTGTTAAATAACTTTGAAACCATCATTTATGATGTACCTGGTATCAATGTCCGCTGCCTGGATTGTGTTAAAAAGCAATTCAGCAACACCTACTCCCTCAACATTGATCAAGTGAGGTTGAAATAAAGCTTCTGGTGCTTCAAATCTCTCTCCCCCAACTTTGATAATGCGGCCATCTGGGAGCTAGGAACCAAGAATAACCAGGTATTAGTCAGCAAAACATTAAAAAAAATTCCCAGTGTTCTCTAGAACACTGGTACTTTAAACACATCTGTTCAATAATCAAAATCATCAGCAGCAACACGTTTCTCCTAAAATAAATTTTTGAAAAGGAAAAAAAAAGTAAAATAAAATACGTTTAGATAGTTATTATCATGCTGTTTTGTTTTTAAACACAGAACATGCCATCATGCCATGCTCCAACACATCAGGAATTTCTTGGAAAAATCACCAATGCATGAGTGCGTTATGTTCCATCGCTATGTGCAGCTAAGCATAAAAAGGAAGCATTAATAAACCACTGCATTTGGATTACTGCTGGTGTCAATGCTGCTTCTCTATTTTAACACATTTGTGATTTATTTCATGGATATTTTTACCATGTAGCATAGACACATTCAGTTAAAATTTTTAAATAATTTCTTTTACCAAATAATTACACTGTGAAACTTTACTATTTTGCCATCAAAACACTTTATATCATGTGTAAAACTTCTGTCAAATCATTTAATCCAAAAAACGTTTTATGATCAAAAAAGTTTAAGAAACACTGACCTATCAAAAACTAATGATGTAATGTATGGTGATTAACATAACAATAAAAAATTAAAAAAAAAAAACACTGATCTAAATTACTTTTTTTAAGACTACTTTTTATTAAGCAATTCTATTGTATCCTACTTACTAGACCCTATTAAAAATTTTTTTAAAAGATTTTAAGCAATCTCTATACCCAAAGTGGGGCTCGAACTCACAACCCATCACAAGACGAAGAGTCACATGCTCTACGGACTGAGCCAGCCAGGCTCCCCTCTAGACCCTATTGAATTTTAAATAATGGATAAATAAAATTTTAACTTAAGCAAGTAAGATTTTTTTTTAAGACAGAGAGAAAGAGAGAGAGCCCATGCACACACATGTGGGGGAGGGGGGGTGGGCAGAGGGAGAGGGAGAGAATCTTGACCAGGCTCCTTGCCCAGCGTGCAGCCCAACACATGGCTTGATGCGTGGCTCAATCTCACGGCCATGAGATCATGACCTGAGCTGAAATCAAGAGTCGAATGCTTAACCTACTGAGCCACTTTTCTGTATGCAGAAAACTCTTCAGTTACATCATGTTTATATTTAATTAAATGAGAAATGTTAAGTAAAAACTCCCTCTACGTATTTATTTTTTAATTTTAATTTTTTGAAGTAGGCTCTATGCCCAACATGGGGTTTGAACTCATGACCCCGAGATTAAGAGTTGGATGCTCCACCAACTGAGCCAGCTAGGCGCCCCCCAAAACACTCCCCCCCCTTTTTTTTTTTTTACACATTTCATTTATTTGAGAGAAGGGGAGAGAGAGAGAGAGTGCGCATACGAGCGGGAGGGAGGGGCAGAGGGAGAGGGAGAAATGGACTCCCCGCTGAGCTGGGAGCCCAACTTGGGGCTTGATCCTAGGACCCTGAGATAATGACCTGAGCTGAAGGCAGATGCTTAACTGAGCCACCCAGATGCCCCACCCTCTCTTACAACCACCTCACAACTCATTGGACTGACCTAAATTATAAGCATGCTTGTGAATGCTGGCATTTGACCCATTTCCATAGGAGATACCAGAATTAGTTTTACATTAACATTTCTAACAGTATATTTATTATAATATGATTACTGTAATTGTATTTGGATTCCAAAAAGTGACTTTCCAGTATGACAAAGTACCACAAAGCAAGTTTTTTTTTAAAACATTTACTCCATGTTTACAGATAGGAGCAAAGGCAAGCACATTTTTCAAATTGATAAAATTTATAAATTGTATCAAATTAAAAACAAACAAAAAACCCCCAAGGATACAGATTCAAACATTTACCCTTAAAAAAATAAAAACCCATCAGGTGAGTTTAGAAACCACATGAAATCACCCACAATATCTGGAAAAACTTTACACAGTACACGGTTATTGGCAAAACCTCTATAGCTCATACTTCAGCCTCTCTGACGGTGTGGTTTCTTTCCATACTCTGGCTGCTGGTTAGCATGGGGCCACCCAGCCTAGGAGCTACCCACCTCTAGACCCTACCTGTTATGACTGTAGGACTCTCATTTTTTTGTACCAAATCTTATCCTATCCTTTGTCGGCCCTTATCCCTCTTCATTTACTCATTAGTTTCATCAGTCTACTGTTTTTTATTTGTTGTGCAGCTGACCCTATAACAACGTGGGTTTAAACTGCACAGGTCCATCGACACATGGATTTTTTTCAATAAATATAGTACAGTACTGTAAATGCATTTTCTCCTCATGATTTTCTTAGTAACATTTTCTTTTCTTCCTATCTTTGTTGTAAGAACATGGTATATAATATATATAATACATATACAAAATATCTGTCAGTCAACTGTTTATGTTACTGGCAAGGCAATAACAGTAGGCTATTAGTAGTTAAGTTTTGAGGGAGTCAAAAGTTATACACTGCATAGGGGGTCAGTGCCCCAAGGGTCATCTGTATATATTTTTGTAACCCACCTCAAATTCTTTGAGAAAGGAGGGGAGAAATTAAATAAAACATGTCTTATATTTCTAGTTCCCTCATCTTTTGTCTCATGCCATTTTCTTACAAATAAGTCAGGTAGATGAAAAACTACAAATCTAGAGGAACTATCAAAAAAGCTTCAGAAAAGAATCCCCAGGGCAAATCTGGAGATTAAGTTGCTTGTCAATTATTTGGATCAGTATTGCTTAAAAATAAAACAATATAATTTATAAAAATTAACAATTTTTTTTTTTAAAGATTTTATTTATTTGACAGAGAGACACAGCGAGAGAGGGAATACAAGCAGGGGGAGTGGGACAGGGAGAAGCAGGCTTCCCGCTGAGCAGGGAGCCCGATGTGGAGCTCGATCCCAGGACCCTGGGATCATGACCTGAGTTGAAGGCAGACGCTTAATGACTGAGCCACCAGGCGCCCCAATAATTATTTTTAAAATGACTAATTCATACATATTTGTGATATGTAGAGCTTACATGAATCAAATGGCTTAAGAATACTTGCTTTTATTGCCAATACTTGCTTTTATTGCCTATTACTTGATTTCATTTTAACAATAACTAGATCAAAGATGAGATATGGAAGTACTTCATACCAAGATGAATATAATAGACTTCAGATAACAATACGTTAAAAATTCAGGTAGAATCAACTCTCCTGGTGTAACCTATAACTGGGTTCTCAGTCTTATTCGTTTCACTTTCAAGTTAACGTTTGTTTTGAACATCTCATTAAGAAAATACAAAGTCAAGAAAAGACTGCCACCTACTGAATTATTAGAGCAATAATACTGGATGAGCACTTCCAAAGTATGCTTTGCAGAACATGAGTCTCATGAAATGCTGGAACCCTGTAGTCTAATAAGGTTGAGAAACAGGTGGTTTACCATATTTCCACAGGCATACACATATTAGCACATCAAAGGTTCTGAGAAGTTCTTCAGTAAAGTGAAACTGACTCCCAAACTTACTGGACAATGTAAACTCCACTTTAATTTTTGTGAAATTACTTAGTAACATCTCAGGGAAATAATATTCTGTAAAACGCATGTTGAAAAATGCTATTTCAGATATGAGAATCTCAAAATAACATCTCTTATCTAATTATATCCTAAGGTAGAAAAGCAATTTGTGATTCTTGCCTTATTTCACATTATATGGTGTCCTAAAATAACTAAACCAAAGAATCTTATTGTAGAAAGACATTTAAGTTCACACATATACATACTCTAACAACTCAAAACAAAAATACTGATTCTAAGAAAACCTACTTAAGCACACACCAATAATCATGGTGCACGATTTTAAAACGCCATATGTATTAAGTACTGGAAATACTTACTGTGTAAGATTCAACCAATACTGTGGTTTCTAAGGCCAGCTTCTGCTCTTGCTCAATATTATACCCCACATAACACAATTTTTCTTTAATCATGCGAACTGTTTCAAAGTCAGCAGAATGGTTGAAGGCATATCCTCGCAATAGCAGCAGCTGGTACAAAAAAACAGCAGTAAAGTCACAATTAATCTGAATGAGTTCAACTGTGGCAAGCTATCAGTGCTCACTAAATAGCTAATGTCAGTAACAAATGCAATGGACAGTGGATCCTTAGGTCTTACTGAGTATTTCAGAAATGGGAACAGTACTTTCCATAAGAGCATTTATAGTTCAGTTTCACAGAGAGTGAAAGAATTAACTGTTCAGGAATAATAAATGGGTAAAACAAGCTAAAAAAAAAAAAAACAAGCTAGTTTTAAAAAAATTACTGTTTGAGTGGCACCTGGGTGGCTCAGTCGTTAAGCGTCTGCGTTCGGCTCAGGTCATGATCCCAGGGTCCTAGGATCAAGCCCCACATCAGGCTCCCTGCTCGGTGGGGAGCCTGCTTCTCCCTCTCCCACTCCCCCTGCTTGTGTTCCCTCTCTCACTGTATCTCTCTCTGTCAAATAAATAAAAAATCTTAAAAAAAAAAAATTACTGTTGGAGTGCTAATGTTTAGACAGTTTTGATAAATAATCAAAATAATCAAAATAAATATTTTGATAAATATTATTTTAGTACTAGACTCCTATAATCTGCCATTTGCTCAATCAATGCCATGTTCATGAAATATCCCTAGATCTTAGAAAATTTTATCCCTAACTTCTAGTATTATGTCTGACACATAGTAGATGGGCAAGAGAATTTGTCAATCAAATAAATGATGAGAATTCAAGCAGTTAACAGGAAAAAAAAAAAAAAAGAAACCCACAATATGCATCACGAACAAGCTGGGACTTTTCATATAAAACTTTAAAAATGAATCCCCTAATCCTTGTGAGAAAACCCTCGGACATTCCTCAGACAGAATTTTGGCCTGCAATGACAGTATTATAGTTCTCATTAGCTTAATCTCATTATTACTCTAAATGAGAAGAAAGGAACTCAATGTCAAGATAGAGATAGACAACCCCCTTTTACTGCACAGATATTACCCTAGAATAGTTTCTCAATAGTGGCACCAATGATATCGTGGACCTTAACAATTCTTTGTCGTGCGGGCTGCCTTGTTCACTGTAGGATGTTTAGTAGCATTCCTGCATAGCTGGAACAACCAAAACATGTCTCCAGACATTGCAAAATGTCCCTGGCTTGGGGGGGGGGGGGGGCAGGTGGGGGGGGGGAGGGGCGGCAGCATCACCCCTGGTTGAGAACCAGTGACCTGGAGAGAATAGACTAACTAGTCTAAACTATTTTTTTCAGTATTAAAAAAATACACATGCCTCTAATTAACAGCCTTATATACTTTCTCCAGCAATGTTTTAAAGAAAATTATAACTAATTACAGTCAGAAGTAAACTTTAATATATAGTAAACACTAAAAACTGGATCTATTCCATGAAAACTACTAAATATTGAAGTCCGGTACAACTGGGCCCTGTTTGTTTGGCTTTTTTAGTAAAAGGCAAAAGATTTATATGATCTGAAGAGAAACCAGAGTATTGTTTGGTTTTTTTAAAGATTCATTTGAGAGAGAGAGCGAGCATGAATGGGGGGTTGGGGGGTGGGGAGTGGGGGCAGAGGGAGAGGGAGAAGCAGACTTCCCGCTGAGGAGCGAGCCTGACGTGGTGCTCCATTGCAGAACCCTGAGATTGACCTGAGCCCAAGGCAGACACTTAATCGACTGAGCCACCCACGCACCCCTCAAAAAAGAGTTTTATGGCAGAAAAGGCTGCCTCTATTGTTCAAAAAGTTTTAAGCTCTCTTCTATCTCACAACCAAGTCCTCAGGAATAGCAAACATAATTATGTAATGATGTATTCTATTCTCATTACTATATCAGAGAGCATGTATAAAAATCTTACATGGACTTTTACATGAATAATGGAGTAAATGGGACATTCCCCTAGTGGTGCAGAAGATCTGCTATGATCCTGAGAGGATATATTCAAATATGTTAAGTTAGTAAATACAAATTACAAAAGCTAACTTCTATGATACCTTCTTTTGCTTACCTTGATAAGATACCTGGTAATATCCCTTCCAGCAATATCCAGTCTCCTGGTAAGGTGAGGGAGAGAAAAGCCTTCATACACTGGACAAATGTGAGTTACACCATCTCCAGAGTCCACCACTACTCCAGTCAATAAACCTGTGTGAGAACCATGAGGTTTTAAATAAAAAGCCAAATCAGAAAAATCAGAGCCAGCAAATTTCAAAAAATTCATACAGAAGCCAAACTAGAAACTTCACCACCCAGAATGGTCTAGAAGCCAGCATTTCTTTATTATTCATTATTTTGCAGTTTACTTCTAACATCTAGACACTAAAGTGAGTGTTCTCACACATGTCTCTTGTGAGACTTTTAGTCTTAACTGTGTGCTATCCCCGGAGATGAGAAGAAACAGACTCTGAGACCTAGGACTGAAAGACACAACATGTTCTTAAAGCTCAGTACAATTCTTTATTTTTCTTTCCAATTTAATCTTGATCCCTAAATTCCCCTGAAGTAAAATTTTCTAAAGCATCATGGTAACTTTTAGGAAAATCATTGTGAGAGATAAAAACTACACAAGTTGATAGTGAACCTGTTGAAATAATGTACTTATTATTTTTGTCATATAATATATATTCAAAACTGGGTTTGGAAAAATTCCTATTCGTACTAGATAGCTGGAAATTTGAGAACAATTAATCTTGGCTAGCCAAAGGATCACGTCAATTATTCACCAGAAACCAGAAAGACAGTATCAGTTACACCTTATAATAAAAGAACAGCAAAGAAGCTGCCTTGTTTCCCATACATACTATTTAAAGTACAAATGACTGCAAAAGTTACCTTCTGCACTAGGGTTAATTAAAACAAAACTTTTTCGAACTCAAATTTTGTAATAGTTAATAGTCTAATAATGTTTTTTTATTATTATTATGTTAATCACCATACATCATTAGTTTTTGACGTAGTGTTCCATGATTCATTGTTTGCACGTAACACCCAGTGCTCCACGCAGAACCGGCCCTCTTTAACACCCGTCACCAGGCTAACCCATCCCCCCAACCCCCTCCCCTCTAGAACCCTGTTTGTTTTTCAGAGTCCGTCGTCTCTCATGGTTTGTCTCCCCCTCCTATTTCCACCCCCATTCTTCTCCTATCTTTTTTTTTTTAACATATAATGTATTATTTGTTTCAGAGGTACAGATCTGTGATTCAACAGTCTTACACAATTCACAGCGCTCACCATAGCACATACCCTCCCCAATGTCTATCACCCAGCCAGCCCATCCCTCCCACCCCCCAATAGTCTAATAATGTTTTAACCAAAAAAAAATTTTTTTTTTAGAATAGAATACGCAATATCTGTAACTTTCTTAACCATTATTTTAAATAATAAGAATTATTTTAAATAATAAGAAATAAACCATTATTTCTTAACCATTCTTATAGAATACGCAATGTCTGTAACTTTCTTAACCATTATTTTATCACTTTCACATCCCTGAATAGGCTCTCTCCCTTTCTTAATACAAACTTGAATGCACTACAGTATTTCATCATAATGATTTATCTTTGATACATTTATTCAATCTATCTCCTTTTGAAGCTGACATAATGTCTTTCCATGATTGATGGTGTATATAAATCTTCATAAAAAGCTTCATAAAAATCATCTACTGCCTTTTAATGCTGCATTCCTTTCAACAAGAAACATTTCATTGCAAAAAAAGAGGAATCCACATCATTAATTCAAAAACACTCCCAGTAATATCAACTGAAGCTGGGATCGACATTTTATTTTCCAAACAGACCTTCCCATCCAACTGCAGCTTATTTTCTCCCACTCCCACCAGGTTACAGACTAGCCTTTCCCTGTACACATTTGACCCATTTCCAGTGCCATACCATTTTGTCACTGGAGAATCCATTCTTTCCACTTCGATTCCTATGGATTCTTTAAGATTCAATCGAATTCATACCTTTCCATTTACACCTTTCCTGACAACTCTAACCTCCAGATTCCATAATTCCAGTTATTCCCTTCAATCCTGTCTGTGGCATGCAGGCAAACAGAGCTTCCTAACTCACCGTGTCACTTCTCCTATTCACAACCCTTCCATGGCTCCAAATGCTTCTTCCTACCTTTAACTAACTTCCTACCTAGCCCTAGCCACCTTGTTTAGAAGGAGAATTTTACAGTGGGTCAGAGTTCTTTTGATCTTTACTGGACTATCATTTCTCAAAATTAAGGATTCAACAGTTAAACAAAAAATGACTAAATATCGGGAATTAAAAGAAGGTATCTTCTCACTGGATGAAAATAAATGTATGAATACTGCTAGAAAAATCCATTAAGGTCAGTTTTATTCAAATAAAATTTAAACAAAAATTCACTTCAACAGAACTGTCCATCCTCACCACCTAAACAAAATCATTATTACCAGTTTCAAAGCTTAGATTCAAAACTTTTAATATCTATTTTTTCCAAAGTATTTTCTAAAATAATTTCTAAAAATGAAATAAAATTACCTCGGTGCAGGTAAACACTCCTTGCAAAGTAACAAGTGATTTTTAATTCCTTCTTCAAAGGAAAATTATTCACAGCTGGAATGTAATCACCTTAAGGTCAAGAAGACCACGTCTAGCTTACTCACTGCCATATCCTCTGCACTAAACACAGTACAAGGTACATTCCACTCGGTGAATGAACAAAGCTTCTTTGAAAATTTAGTTCCCCCAGGTATTTCCTAAGTATCTATACGTAGTACTGAAGACAATTTAATGAGTCAATGTATATTTTTACAAGGTGATTTTTACTAATCCATGTTTAGAATTAGATGGGTCACCGCAGTATTAAAGTGAGTTTTCTAAGTACTGTGTCATACACACAGCTAACTACGAAGGCTGAAGACTTAGCTCAGGTGGCACCTCCCTCAGAAACCTTCTCTGCCATGCTGGGTCAAAATTATCTGCTTCGGTATCTTCTTCCCGAATAGACTCTAAATTTTTTGAGGGAATCTTCACATTTCAAGTGCCTAACAGGCTGCGTGGCACATATCTGACAGCCCCATAAATTCTCTTAATAAGACGATCAGAATAGAAAGAGCTCTCCCCACACGGCCAATTTTTATTCTCAATAGAAAGGGAGGCAGTTACTAATGGCAGCACCAACAAAACATAAAAGTTAGGAAGGCACTTCCAAATGTCTACCTTCTCCTCTACTATGTATAGAAGCGTGATTTTATATTAACCTTTTTGGACTTCTATGTATTTTTTTTTAACTCTGCCAATTCTTTTAAAAATTTTTTTAAGATTTTATTTATTTGAGAGAGAGACAGTGAGCGAGGGAGAGAGCACAAACAGGGCGAGCGGCAGGCAGAGGGAGAAGCAGACTCCCCGCTGAGCAGGGAGCCCAATGCAGGACTTGATCCCAGGACCCTGGGATCATGACCTAAGCCAAAGGCAGATGCTTAACCGACTGAGCCACCCAGGTGCCCCAACTCTGACAATTCTAAGGACAAATTCCATGTTCATTCTTCACTGCATAAAAAATTTTTACTTTAAAATAGTCTAAGAGGGAACCTCCTACTTCTTAAAAATTGAGTTCTCTTTTTACCTTAAGTCCTTCATTGCTTAATGAAGGAAATAAAAATATATGTGGTATTTTATTTTATAAATTTTAGAAATTACGAAAATACTTGAATAAATATTTGAAAATATTTAAATAAATATATAAATACTGTGCTTTTCTGGGATTTCCAACTATTGAAAACTCAAATAAAATGGACTTAGTGTCTGCTGAATTAATTATTCTAAAAGTTAAGTTTCACCTACCTTGAGCATACAAAGTCAGAACTGCCTGGATAGCTACATACACGCCAGAAAACTGGTAAGTTTCAAACATTACCTGAAAATGCAAAAGGAAAGAAAGAAATGCTGGTATTTAGAAGTTACATAGTAAATATTTTTATGCTTTCTTGATGGTCACAGAGTAGATTAGTTGCCAAAATAGAATCAAAAGGGACCTAAAAGAGTCCTTCATTCTCCTCAGCTGTCACAGAGCTCTACTGCAGGGAAGAGATTTTTGGATATATAGAGTCCTCCAAGTATTTTGTAAGTGCTACAAAGCAAAGATTTTTGAGTGTTTTAGTTAATGGCTAGAGTGGAAGAAAGATTTCTGCATTTGAACAAGCCTTTCTTAATGATGTCCCTTAATGAAAATATCTTTTAATTCAAGGACGAACTACAGAAATTGCTTAACTGCTGGCCCCTCTCCCCTAACCTGCACCAAGACTGGAGTTCTACCTCCAACAGTTAAAAAAAAAGAAAAAAGAAAGAAAGAAAGAAAGTAGTAAACCAGCAGGGCAGGAAGACAAAAATGTATGCAGTAATTCCTGAATGCTGGCAGACAGAGAAACTGCCTAGCTGTTCTGCCTACCCTTCCAGCTTGAGCCCCAGCTGTGGCGCTGCTCTCAGCTCTCAGCTGAGCTACACTGAAGGGAGGAGTCTCCTTGTGCCCTCCCTATTCACAACCATGCTCATTCTCTGTAGTCCAGGTGGGCTGGGAACATCCTGTAGGACTTGTTCTGTCATCTACAGTGAGCACTCCTTGACTGGCAGGGCTGACTACCACTCTGTAAATCTAGACACCTAGAAATGTTGTAACTGATCACAATGAGAATTACATAGGATTTAAATGTTATTACTCTGAAACACATATTCATCAATTAAGCAACTAGATATTCTACCCAGTATTCTATTCCATCATCCTTTATTTCCCCTCCACAGGGGAGAAAGCAGAAGAGTGAAGCTGTATTTGCGTTTGTCATCTTGAAAGTCCATTAGAATTTGTTTTTATTTGTAAGATAATTAGAAAGTAATTGTAGTACTAAATCAACTTTCTGGATGAGATTAAAGTAGGGCATTATCAGTCACAGCCAAATTTGCACCCACATGTAAAAAAGAGTATTAAAATAAGGTGGGACCTTATAGCACATGAGAACAATTCTTGTCATTCTAGCAGATTAAAAAAAAAAAAAAATACATGTCCTAGTCAAATAGCTGGCTAGTGGAAGAGGCACCCAGGTATAATGTCATCTCCCTAACTTTTCATCTGAAAGGAAACTTGGTTTTCATTCTGACATTGTGTTGCTTTCCTAAAGAGGTTTCCACGTGTAGGAGGAACCTTTTGGTTTAATACAAAAGTACCTCTACTCTGATTTTACAATGCACTGCTAAAAATAAATACCATTACAAATGACTACTTACCCATCACAAAGTATTAGTAGTTATAAGTCATTTAGAAAGAATAAATTGCAACTAAAATATGAACTAATATAACAAGGGCCATGTTTCACAGCTCTAGGGCTGCTCCGGAGCAGGAAAGAGTTAAGATATAAGCCATAAAGAATGACATGGATTTTGTAACTAAAACCAGGATCTTAAATTTTTAAAACACTTAACATAAAACTTAAGTTTTAATCCAGAATTAAAAAATACTGTCTAGCAACAATCTTTTCTAAAATCCTTCCAAAATTTCCACCAACACCTAAATATGGTCATAGAGTAAAACAGAATTATTTACGTTAAGTAGTATCTGCAAAGCTACTAAGACAGAAAAAATTATTCTAAGTTTTTACCTCATATATAACAAAAGACAAAGACATACAGTTCCTACCTCATGTAAAACAAAATATAATGAACGAGAACCTTGAAAAGTTACTTATCTAAACTATGAAGAAGGCAGACTTCTTGCTCTCCGTACCTGCTTCCCTTAGAGCCCTTCAAGCTCCTCTCACTAACTCCCACCTCCCTGGTCCTTGGCCTTCTCACCACTGTCTGCTCCCATTTTCCTGGTGAACTGATTATCTATATCCTGATGACTCCCAAGTTTCTATCTCCAGCCTCAGACTTTTCTCCTGAACTTGATCTTTTACAGGTTTCCCTGCTATCTGAAAAGTAGAGCATTCATATGGAAATCTTAGGTAAAGCTCAAATGTTGTAAATCGAAGAAGCAGTTACCATTAGTTTATATGGAAAACTCAGTGTTCCCAAACCCCAAAAATAACCTCTCTTAGGCTTTTCTTGGACACATCTTGCTAATGGATGCACAAAATAAAACGAGATAAAGCACCGATGCTCACACAGTTCAAAGCTATGGCGCCTTGATGCTGAGTGCAGTTCTGGGGTACGAGTTTGGCGGGGCCACTCTGGCTGGTCTGGGTGCACGCCGCCTCTAACATTAGCTCGCTGCAAAACAAATGCTGAATGCAATTTTCGCTTCCCCCCTTTATTCATCCAGGTGAAAATCCTCTTCGGGCTTCTTTCAGTTAGTGAAAACAGGTACTAATGTAGGTCTTTGGTAAAAGTGAAGTGGCATAACATGAACTTTTGAAAAGTGAGGGACACCTCTATCTCCCTGACATTTTTGACTGGATGTCTAATGAGGGCCTACCATGTCCAAAACTGAACTCCTGATCCACTCCCCTCAAATCCTGTTCTACTTATCTCAGTTTTTTCCCATCTCAGTTGATGGTAATGTCATCCTCCAGGTGCCCAAGCCACAACCTTTGGAGTCATCCCTGACTCTCCCCTCTTGTTACCCATATTTAATGCATTACAAAATGCTTTGGCCCTACCTTCAAAACAGATTCAGTCTGGCCACTTCTCTTTACTTCTGCTGCTATTACCCCTAATCCTAACCATCATTATCTTTTGCCTAGATAATTGAAAGTCTTCAAACTGGTCTCTCTTCCACCCTTGCCTCCTTATGGTCTACTCACAACACAGCGGCCACAGAAACCTAAACTGGAGCATGTCCCTAACACAGAAGGGACATTTCGCTCAGAGTAAAAGAATAATTCTCTTTAAGGGCCTGCAAGGCCCTAGATCATCCTGTCCTATTATTTCCCTGACCTCATCCCCTGTTGCTCTCCCATACTGGCTTCCTTGCTGACTCTCTAATACACCAGGCTTGTTCCCATTTTAAGACCTTCACACTGCCTAGCTACTTCCTTTGTCTGGAATGCTTTTCCCCCACATATCCTGGCTGAGTCCCTTATTCTTTAAATATCACCTTCTCTCAGAAGCCTACTCTCACACCCTATGAAAAATATAACCCCCTCACCCCCCTTAACCTGCTCTTTTCCCCTCTTTAGCATCTATTATCTTCTAACAAACCATTCAATTAACTCACTTTGTGGGTGGCAGGGGTGGGGTGGGGGTGGGGGGTGGGTGTCACCTGCCAGAAAAATAAGTTCCATGGCAGCAGGACTTGGTTTTGTTTACTGATATAGCCTATTTAGAAATAATGACTAGTTAGGTGCTCAGTAAATAGGATGGGGGGAACAATTATTTTCATTCCTTTTATCCTTAACAATGGTAAAAGAAAGAACATCTGCTATAATGTCTCATCACAGAAACACATACATACACATCCCATTTAAACACTTACCTCTACAATCTTCTCTCTGTTTTTGGTTGGGTTCATGGGAGGTTCTGTGAGTAAGATTTTACAATTTCTGGTATCTATGTTAAGTTTCTCTGGTCCAAATGTATAATCCCACAGGTGTTTCATGTCATCCCAATTTCGTACTATGCCATTTTCCATAGGGTACTTAACTTCTAACATTGAGCGTAATTCACTTGCTTCATCACCGACCATAAGATCCTAGAAAATTATAATATCAAGGCTTTAGGCCAAATTTTTGCATAAAATATCTTCAGAAAATTACATTCTCATGATATTTTGGAAAACTTGGGAATAATTTAATTTTAATTTTTCTGGCACTTTCAGATAAAGTTCTTCATTCCACAAGTTTAAAAAAATCTTTTCTTTCAAGAACAATGCCTTGGAAAGTTTAATCATGAATAATAAAAATTCTTTTATGTACAACGTGGGTTAAATCAATAAATGGACCTTACCTTTAATACAAATGTTTCCAAAAGAAGAGCATTAGCACAAATAAACCCCACATTTTCATATTTTGGAGGGTTTTGTATGAGGTTTCATCTGTTTCTTTTGCTCAAATGTTCAAAAAATAAGGCCTGTGATATGTGAAATAGCACATCAGGGAAAAAATCTTGTAGAAAAATGCTCAATGCATGCAGCACAGTTCTTTGTACTAAATATTGAAATGGTAAGTGTAAATGATACATCTTAATGTACTACAAAGCATAATGAAAGAAGTTGAAAATTAAATGATTCTTTATTATATTGTAATTATGCAGATATGCACCACATAACTTGCAAATTTCACAAATTTCTACCTGCACATGCCTCAGAATTGAAATTAAGTCTCTATATATGCCTCACCAAGATCAATGGAAATTTGTAGAGATATCAAAAATTAAAACACAGGGAAACAATTTTTAAAAATTAGCTCATGAGCAACATTTCCAACCTTAAAGTATAATACTGGAAAACTATGCTAGCACACAAGAAGCAGAGTACTCACAAGTCTTGTCTCCAAGGAGAGCATACTTAAGATGACCCACATTTGAAAAGTCAAATTTTGTATGTATAATAAGGCTAATGATGTCACAGAATTTAAGCTTATTTTAAAAGTCAGCTAGTTAAGATATTAAATAATCCTGACTTCTACATATACTGATAAATTCAACTTAAAAAAGCTATCAGAAATAGCTACTGTTTGCTATAATACCATAAATCTAAAACATGAGGAAATGAGAAGAAACATTAACATAAAATGTCTCAAAATAAGGTTTAAATATATATGAGTTTAAAACTTTTAAAAATAACAATTTAAAAAAAGATCAGAGGTAAACCAGGGTGAGGGCTCAAAAAAAGATTTCTGGAAAATCCACTGAAAGCAACAACAAAAAGGAAAAACAAAGTTAAAGCAGATGCCAGAAACGTTCACGAAAACTTCTCTGTTGCAACTAATTTCTTATAAAGTTAATTTACCATAACTTAAAAATTCAAATTTCTTAAATATTAACTGTTTAAAATCATCTGATAGGAAAATGGAAAATTAAAAATCTGCATCTGTGAATTCTAGTCAATGACATGCATATGTTGAATTACTTTAGGAGAAGTACATTGATACTTTGAAATACACCAAAAAACGAGATAGACTAATGGAGGGATGAATAAATAAATATGTAATATGTCAGTAGAGTAAATATTAATGTCAGAATCTAGGTGATGGGTGTATGGGTTTCACTGTAAAATTCGTTCTTTGCTATACGTTCTAAACATTTAATAAAAAGTTAGGGGGGAATCTATACCTATAAGAACATACATTACTTTTAACCATTAACAAATACAAAACAATTTTGTTACTTACTTTCCTCTAGAATGTATCATTCTATGTGTTGTACAAAGTTAATAAATTAGATAATTAGATGGCTTATATAATCAATATACATTCACAACTATAGTTCATCAAATTTACAGTAAGTCTGATCTGATTTCATCAGAATATTTATTTTTATTTCCATGCAAGAATAGGGACTTACATATGTCTGACCCAATACCAACTCAAAATAAAAGCCTCATCTATCTACTTCGAGAGCATTCATACTATAAAGAATAAACTGAAAGAAACATCTGGCACTGAATATTTTACAATCCCTCTGAACAAAGAGGAAGGACAGTTAAAATGGAAAACAGGTATTAACCTATGAAATTAGTGCAAATATTCTCAAGTAGCTTCAGCACCTAATTAAAAAATTTGTACTGAAAATTTTAATTTAAAAAATCATAAAACATATAATCGTCCCTAGAACATTTCAACTTCCCAAAACTACAAATGCCAAGAGCTTTATGTAACTTGCCCTCATACCTCAGAACCTTAGATTTTTACCACCCACCTCATCCCTGGACTTCAAGCCTGAACTACCACCTGTTACCTAATAGAATGAGAAATCACAGTAACTGTCTGAGATGCTCTTTCAAAGGCATTTATCTTTTATGAAAAGCAGGCAGTGTAGATTATATTTGCCAAGAATTATTCTGAACAATGTCCCTCAAATTGGAAAACAGAGTGAACATACTTTAAAACCACAATTAAATCCCTAAGAAGGAAATTCCATTAAAAAAGTTTGTTAATAAAGCCTACACTGTTCTCTGAAAGTATACACTCAATCTCTTTAAGATTTTAAGACTAATGCATGATCTTTTATTTAGTATAAAGACAGGAATTTCCAGATTTAAATGTTTTCATTTATCCAAAAGAAAACTCCACAAAGACACTGTTACTAGTTAAAATATAAATCACTAGAAATGCCTCATCTTTGTCAAAACTGCTTATAAATAATATCAAAAACACACAAACCTGAAAATACCTACTATTGAAGCACTTAAGGACTGTCACAGAAAAATATAAAGAAGAGTGAATTGTCTGGGATGTGCCCCGCACTTTAGTTCAAAAGAAAAAGGGGCCACACAATGGTATTTATTTAGGGGGAAGATCTGCTGTTTATGGAAAAGTCTTATAAGACTTTCACATTTTTCGTATTTATCCTCAGATAATGTTGTAAAAATCTGCTCATCAATAAAAATGGTATAGGAAACAAGTCAATCTCTTTTCCTCTTTTTTTACTATCTATAGTTATTGGCATATTAAAGTTTTACTCAGTTTATTACACATTTGCTACCCAACTGGATGCAAATACATACAGACTATGATAGGTAATGTTCAATTTAACATTGATCAATAAAACTGATTTGTCCAAATGTAACAACTTCACCCCAATTCTCTGGATCACACATATTCTAAATAAAGCTACTTGGTTTCTAATATTATGCACACCACATTCCATTTTAATTATAACATCCATCTACAAGAAACACAAGGAAAACAATTCAAAACTGTGTTAGTAATTAGTTCTGGTCTGGTCCATTGTATGCAATCAGGAAAGTATAGGACTTAATTAGTTGCTACCAAATTGAAGCAATGAAAAAGGTTAAAAATCAAAGTACTTAAAATTAAAATATGGAATTGCCCCCCTCCCCAATACTACAGGGACACAAAACAACAACTACTGTTCCATCAAGCAAAAGTGGAAAACAAACAGAGAGCATGTGTGTAACCTCACTTACCATCTTTTTGTTATTCTACTTCAACAGGTCAAGAAAGGTGAAGAAAGAGAAGGTAGAAGTAAGAGTCAGAAAAGGCCTAAATAAAATCCTCACTGAAATTTTTAAACATACAAGCAATAGAGACAAATTAGGTAGAGGTCAGATGCAGTACTATATTTTACGGAGTTAATAATTAGGGCCAAATTAACATGGACAGTTATTACTCCTGAATGAAAATTAACTCATTAAACAATTTAAATTTCCAGTTTTTAGTCTATCACATTTCAGCTAACAAAACACAAAAGTATAAGTCAATCCACTAGGCATAGGAATTCCAAAAAGTCAAGTTTCTTTAATTCATTACTGAATTTAAGAACCTTAATTAAGGAAATTAAATAACAGAAAAGGTCTAGCTGAATAGGTAGAGGGTGAGTTTAGAGTGGTTTTTTTCTAAGCTCTAGTAGTCAAGTTAAATTTGACACAGATTTCTTTTACTATTTTCTACTGGAAGAACAAATTAACTAGAGAGACTTAAAAGATTGAGCAGATTGAACAGAACTGAGCCAACAGAACACAGAATGACAAACCATACAAGCAAATGCTACTGGGGAATTCCTTAGCAAAAATGTCTTAGAATATAGACTAGTTTCATTTCCATCACTTGGCCTTAAAAAGCAAGAAAGTGGGAGTGAAAAGATATGTAATCATTTGTGCCATGTTAGGGAATAAAATGGTTATATATGATGTATCTGTACACCTCAAAAATGTTATTATCCATAAAGTATATAAAAAAGAGACATTCTTTAAAAGCCTGATACTGACTAAAAAGTGTGACTGTCCTTATCACAAGTATCGGCTAAATTTTAAGTCGTTCATTTAAGATTAAATTCAATCAGAATGAAAGGCATTCACAAAAAGAGAATAAGGTATCCCCAAAATTTCCCAAAAGACCTTGAAAAAAAAATTATCATACCGAATGTCCCATTTGATTGTAAAATAACAAAACAGAGGCCAGAATCATTCACTACCTTAAGTCTTTAAAAATTTAACCCAGAACCTCAGTTTCAGTTGGCATTTGTATTCATTGTGTAACTCAATTCTCTAGTACCAAGAGCAGAGAGCTACCAAGTAGCAAATATCTCCTAGCTATTACTACCTTCCTAGATATCTCAAACAAATATCCCAAAGAGGTACACTTAACTCGTATTTCAAATGACTCATAATCTAACTGAAGTTCTGCCAAAGACTGTCCAGATAGGACCAACAATGCTAGCTTGTTCACAAATAATTCAATAAAAGGGCCCCTAAATTTGACTGCATTTTTAATAATCTGATCCCTAGGCCACCTTAAGAATTTAAGTCAACTGGTGACCACTGTCCTTTTGATTATTCTATTTTTTTCTTTTAAAATATTGTAATTCCCACTTGATTTCCAATTCCTTTAATACGGAGAAAAATCTATCATCCTTAATGTCCAGTCTCTCATGTTAAGTGCAGGGAGTAGGCAATGTCAACCTTCCTCCTCTCTCCTTACAGTAAGATAAATAATGCAAGGCCAACTCAAGACTTGCACTGCTTCTTCCTGTACCTTATGGAAATCAGTTACTATATTAGTGAAAAAAGGAACCAATAAGATTTACAGCCTGTGTTTTCCTGACTAGTTACATCAAAAGTAGGAGGATCAGGGCATGAGAAGGAAGGAAAAGTCTTAGGTCCCAAATAGACACTAACATATAATGAAAAATATATGGAACTGAAAGACATAAAAGTATCAGGCTTATTTCTTTTAAACATTATATGTAATAAGGGCTTTAAGTCTCTAATACAATATTCACATCAATATAAAAATCTTATTAATAAGCGTTTTACTCCATTCAGAGAGTAATGGCATTTCAGTTTTTGTGTCTTCAAGTGTTGATATAAATTAAAAATATAAGATATTCTGCCTCTTTGCTCTTCATGGTATCAGATCTTAAAACTACTTAATTCAAAGAACACCCCACAAGTTTTGATCCTCATTTATCAATAAATAAAATATTACCTTGATTTCAATGTTTCCCACTTTGGTGGTTGATCTGATAATAGGTCTTCCAACCAAAGCTGGGAAGATGTGTTCTGGAAAGTTAGAGCCTGCATATCCACACTTCACAAACTGGAAGAGAACAGTAAAAGTGGGTCAGTGTCAAGGTATTTACCATGTCCATTTAAAAATAGCATCTGGAAAATACCACTTTGCATTTATACAATATTTTAAACTTTTGGTGCTTTCAAATTATCTGAAGTAGTTACCCAATCTATCCTATCCTCCTTTTATTTCCTTTATGGCATTGACTACTTAAGAGTTCATGTTTATTTACCAGTTAATTGCTTATTTAGTGCACAAGTCTCCCCACTACAGGGAAAGTCTCAGGAAAGCAGGAAGCTTAAGCTGAGCAGTTCATGGTGGAGTCCAAATGCCTCAAAAGATCTTAGCACACAGTGGTCACACAAGTGAGAAATGGACAGATTCACTCAACAAATGCTAAGAATTTTTTACAAAGAGAAATGTTAGAAACTGAACAGAACTAATGCTTCAATTCTAAAGCAGGCTTCCATTTATCTCTGGCAATTCACTTAAGCAACATTTAACCAAAGCGGGGGAGAAAATGGCATCTGGACTAGCATCACGTTAAAAAAACCATTTTGGGCATTTTTGACTGTTTACACTTTTCTATTTAGATATATGTATTTAGTAATACCAGGTTTGGATAGTGTAGTTCTCCAGTGAGGGCATAACACTGACTCTGATAATACTTTGTAAGAAACTGATACGCTAAGTGATTTAACAACTACAGTAAAACTGAAAATAGAACCAAGGGTTTTTAATTCTTGTACCAGTAATACAGTCTGTTCAGTCTTATTTTTAAGAGCAGACATTGCAAGGAAAATGCAATTCAAAACTTCAGTGTAGGAGGAGGAAGCTATAGACCAGGAAATATAATCATAATCTCTACCCTCTTCTTTAACAAGTCTTTTTCATGTAAGTTATACTGTGTAAGGATTTTTGTGTCTACTGATGAATCTCAAATGCCTAGAACAGTGTCTGGCACATCAGAAGTGCATACTATATCAATGATCAATAAAAATTAAAAGTTTTGCTGTTGATTTGGGAGTACAATACTAGGATTATTTTAATACAGAGAATATGTTTCATGTTGAGAAAAAGTACATTGTTTCATGGCTCCAGGCACCATACATTCTCTGAAAAGAATTAAGGAGAAAAACAGTATCTGAGTGTGACACATGACAGTAATAACAAAAAGGTTGACAGAAACTATTAACCTACCCCTTGACAGAAAGCTACTTTGTACAAGGAACTGTTTTATTTGATTGTGGTAAAACTTAGCAACAATCTTAAACTTACTGACTTTTAAGTAATCCGCCAAAATATAGAATTTTCATATTTCAAAGATCTCTAACACCAACCTTGTTGGGAATGTTGATGAACCACATTTAATTATAAATAGCCTAGAACAATCTGCCATCCAGAATTTCAAGTGAATTTCAAGTCTTTTATAAATAGAATTTTTTTAAAATATGTTAAAGTCATGACTTATGCAGATTAAAGCTATGAAAAATCTGTCTGAAATACCACCTGAATTCCTATCCTCTCAGTTCACATTTACATTCTAGAATCTACATAAAACATACCGCTCATATACATTTTCTTCCAAACCCACAAAACCTAGTCCTGGTCTGTTAACCTCTGAGCCACCAAGGCTACGGTATTTTTCAGTTATAGCTACCCGTTTCTAAAACTATGATACAATTCTTACTGGATTATCTTTCAAGGCAATAGTAGGATATGATGACATAGGAATAAATTTTTTTTTTTTAAGATTTTATTTATTTATTTGAGAGAGAGAGAGAGAGAGTACGAGCAGGGGGAGCTGCAGGCAGAGGGAGAGGGAGAAGCAGGCTCCATGCTGAGCAGGGAGCCCAATGTGGGGCTGGATCCCAGGACCCTGGGATCATGACCTGAGCCAAAGTCAGGTTCTTAACCTGAGCCACCCATGTGCCCCAACCATACCCAAATTTCTATAGGAATAAAATTTATCATGGTCATCAGCCTAATACCAGCATTAGTCATAATTTACCTTATATCCCAAATACAGAAAGCAGATATTAAATTCTTACGTTTACCTCAAAATAATGAACAGATAAGGACACTGGGTGGGTCAAAAGTGTCCATTCCAGGCAGAAAATGCTCACTTATATAGTTATAAATGTTTTTAAAGAAAATTATAGAATGAATGACTGAAAAAGAATCAACAAGTTTGTAAGGGCCATCTTCAGCATATTAAATATAAGCAAATGATTTAAGACAGAAATCATATTAAAAATTGAAGGTGGGAGGACAAGCCTGGCATGGGAAATAAATCAAATCCTGGTGCAGGGAGGAAGGAGGCTGTGAAGGTTGACATGCTTCCCCTCTCATTCTGAACTACACATACTCAGAAATACACAACATGGCAAATATATAAATAATCACATTTGTCAATGTTTACTGATCATAAATGTTCAGATGGGTGGTTTATATCTTAAAATTCTCATTTGAGCATATTTTAAGGGACGAAATATTTGCCAAGTGACCAAGGTAAAAAGACCTCCCTGAAATATGAGACCCCCTGAAACTATAAAAACAATTGTAAACCCACTTATTCCTGTGCTTTACAAAATAAGGGAAGTTGGCATTTAATTCAAATTAAATATATCAATCACTTATTAATGAAATTACTTATTCAGCTTAAGCAGTGGCTTACTGGAAGTAGATGCTGCCTAGTAATCCAGCACTAGCACTCCTACAGGGTATTAGATACTCGGTCAAAATGACAAGAGCTGCACTATTTCACATTATTTCAAACGTGAAAGCATTAATAGCTATAATAACAAGAATTTAATTAAAATAATCTATTTCTTAATAACATAAAATGAGGACACAATTTGGCATTTCCTTTCTTGCAAAAAGTCAGTACTTTTAAAAAAAATCTAATTCATGTGATAAAATGCAAAGAAATATTCTTTTCTAAACTACTCATTTGGTATCATTTGGTATCATTTTAACCTTGCAATACCTCCCCCAGTCTAATCATTTTAAGACTTGGACTTCGTTCTCTCATTGTGTGCAAGAAGGCTGTGTTTAAGAAATAGATTTTACCATATATAGTTTCCTCTTCATAGCACTGTGGTTTGAACTGGCTCCCTTACTTGCCACTGAGTCATCAAATGGTAAGAACATGAACAGTATAATGTTCTTTCAAGCAAAATGCAGAAAAAAATGCAACTACATTTGCTCTAAAAGTACCTTTCTCCCCCCAAAAAATAAACTGGGATTTATAAATTCCATTTGAGCTTATTTAATTTGTATTTTTCCTTTATTAATTTAATCTGATGGTATTGATATGCTCATTAATTTAATTGCCTAGTGATTATTCTCATCTTAAGCCACAAAAATATTTATTCTATTTCAAAGCATTTTGCAGAGTGAAGCCAAATTTGTTTTTGGTTTGTTCCTACTTCAAGCACTCCTAAATTCAACACATAAACTAGGATAAATGTGATAAAGCACACTATAAGCAACAACAAAAGTGAGAATTATAAATGAAAGCATAATTATCCTAGCACTATAAGCTACTTTGTATCATTAGACCCTAAAAATTCTACCAGTCACACATTAAGCACAGGAGTCTTCCCTGTCAGTGAACTATCTTAATGCTGATGAGATCACCCAAGTTTGGTAGCAATACACACCGGGGGCCTGGGCCCAACTCTTGAAAGACACCTAAACCTAAGCAGATCTCCAGATTTTCATCTGTCTGGCCATTTTCAGTGGCTCTATTTAGATGGAAGCGCTATTTTAGGTTAGAATGGTTATGAAGATGAAATGCATAAATTATTGGAATCAGGTTAAGTTTTCCTCCTCTAAGCCACCCTAAAGAGAGACCCTGGTCTATTTGGGAGCTAATGGGGAAGAGAGGCAGGACCAACATCTGGCATGCGATCATAAGAGTCACCCACTCGGAGCATTCCAATTAGGGCCTAGTTAAACAAAATCAATTTCTCAAATAGCCTGTAAGTCTAAAACCTAAAATATGTAAGAGGCCAGTTGCTTTAGGGTAACAACTATTTACACAAGTTTTTAGAAATTAAATTTGAACACCTTCTGTAATATTTAGTTGTAGGTAACTCAGTATAGCTTCCGGTACCTAAACAAAATCAAGAGGACTATGAAGTATAAGAAGTAAGAAATAATTTCTGTATTTAGAATCTTCTAAATTTTCAGAAATATCACAGCATTCCTAGCTACATATTACATCAGAACTGTTTCTTCATTTGAAGCCAATCATGTCTATAGAAAATCCGGATAAAATTTTAAAGTAACTAGAAATGTAACACCAAATACATAAATTTTGTTCAAATTAAGTACATTTTTCCTTTACTGATCTCTTAAGATACAAGATTCTTAAATTATGGATTAGCCATAAGCCTAATCATTAACATATAATCAGCTTTCTAACTCAGGTAAACTAACGAAATAGTAACAAAAATGAACTCATGGCTTACAATCCTATTCTAATTGAATGGAAAAACTCATACACTACAAATACAGAGCTCGTTACCCTTTCAAAGAGGAGGAATCCATTGAAATATAACTGGCTCTGATTTCTAAAGAGAGTATCAGACATATTTTTAAAAATATTTTAAATTCCATTTTTAAAGTTTTAAATTTATTTAGAGGTCAATTTGAGACTACAGGGGGAATCCGGCTACTATTTTTTTTTTTTTTTTAAGCACCTTTAACTGAGTTTTAGCTGTAAAAGTAATAAATGCTGGGCGCCTGGGTGGCTGTCGTTAAGAGTCTGCCTTTGGCTTAGGTCATGATCCCAGGGTCCTGGGATGGAGCCCCGCATCGGGCTCCCTGCTCAGCAGGAAGCCTGCTTCTCCCTCTCCCACTCCCCCTGTTTGTGTTCCCTCTCTTGCTGTGTCTCTCTCTGTCAAATAAATAAATAAAATCTTTAAAAAAAAGGTAAGAAATGTTTATAGTTAATTTGGTTTAAAGACAGTCTCACATGTTTTGTTAAAAAACAAAACAGAACACTTCCCAATAATTCAGAAAAGTCATGAAGTCTTTCCCATCTTCCCTCACTCTTACCCCCAGGCTCACAAGTAACCGCTTCGAACATACCTCTCCCTCTAAAACTTTCATGTACAAGTCTGTGGACCCAGAACAGTCACATAAATGGGATCATTCTAAAACTTTTTTTTAACTTAACAATAAATTTTAGATATGTTTCCACAGTGGTGGATCTTTTTTTTTAAGTATCCCATTTTGTATGGTTGTCCCATTATAACTCTTCTTACTATCGTGTTTTTAACTTAGTTCATATAAAACTAGTATAATTATTGCTTGTAAAAGTCTGTAGCACAGTAAGGGCAGTATTATGTCAGTAAATATCAGCTCCCTTTTCCCCCTCAACAATCCAGTTTCCAAAATGTTTTAAAGTTCAAGTAAAATCTTTTTTTTTTTTTTAAGGTGTACAACATAGTGATTTGACAACTCTGTTATGCTATGCTCACTCACCACCGGTGTAGCTACCATATAATGCTATTCAATACCACTGATTATATTTCCTATGCAGTCCTTGTCATCCCTGTGATTTATTCCCTCCATAACTGGAAGCCTATTTTAATTTATACGTCACATTTATGGAAAAAGAAAAGTCACAAAATATTGCAACTCCAAAATGGTTAGTAATCATTGTAATGTAGGGGGAAATGATCACTATAGAACTCATCCCAAATAAGTAACATTTCTATCTTCTAATGTGCTACTCCAAATAAGTTATTTTTTAATGGGGGCGAGGGGAGGGAGGTTTGAAAGCAACAACTTTCAAATCAGTGTTTTAGCCAGATTTTTACAATCATTTGCCTTTTTGAATCTTAAAGACTAACATGATCTGTGTTCTGCATCTAAGGGAAAAAAATGGGGGAGGGGATACCAAAATTGGTTAACTTCCCCCAAGGTCCACAATTAACACTTGGGCCTTAAAGGGGTCCTACATCTCCCAAGATCAATAGAACATACTGTCTCTGCGGGGCTGCACGGAGGCCAAATTCCCAGCATGCAGAACAAAAAGTAAATGATGCTTTACTCAACTGCCCCCCCCCGCCCCCAAAACTGCGAAAGGGCTGCGGCTCGTTGCATGACAGCACTTCCCTTTTTTTTTCTTTAAACCCGTTTCCTGCCTCCCGTTCGGTATCTTCAATTATACAGGAAGAGGAAGGCCTCTGGGTCTTTCTCCTTTCTACAGAACCAGTAACCCTGGGAAATGGAACCCTTATCGAACAAACCTACCCAGTCTTTCACCCCTCCAGCCCTTCAGCCCAATTGTTCCCATTGGGGCGCGGAGCCGGCCACCGTAGGGCAGCGGACTGGATCCCCCTCCAGCGTCGGCCTTGCCCGCCGCCCTCACCCCGAGTTGCGGAGGTGGCAGGGTCGGGGAGACCAGGACTGGGCTCAGTCCGCTCACTCCCCACGCCCGCGAAGGCCGGAAGCGCTGTCCCGCGCCCCTCGGTCCCGGCGGCCCGAGGGCCCAGGGGTACAACCTCGGGCGCCGAGGGCCCAAGCGCCACTAGCACATCCCCGCCCGGGCCTGTGGCCACGGATTCACCGCCGGGCGCTTACCCCGGTGCCGTTGTCGCACACCACCACCTTCCTGCCCTGGCTGTCCATCGTCCGCCCGGAAGAGAGCCGCCGCCGCCGCCGAACGACCTACAGCCCCTGCCGCCCGGCCCTTTCCTCTTCCTCCTCCTTCTTCGCGGCCCCTCCTTCAGCCCAACTTTCTCCCCCTAACCGGAAGTCGCAGCCAAACCCCACCCGCCATTTAAGGTACAGTCTGCACGGAAGGGGTGGGGAAATGGGAGGGAGGAGGCCGAAACTGGCAGTAGTGAGATCCAATAAGAGACGGAGAAGTGTCGAGGCCCCGCCCACAACTCCGGTTTCAGCTTCGGCTCCAGCTCAGCCGTAGCGGTCACCGCCCACCGGGTTCTTCCCTAACTGCTTCTAGCTTCTGGAGCTTCGCGGGGCGTTAATGGCGGCAGATCTAGTGGACGTTGCGGCCAAAGGCGCTGTAGGAGTTAAGGGGCCCGCTTACCCGTCTGCAAAAGGGACAGGGAGGTGAAGGACACTGGATCGGACACTGGATCTGTGCGAGATGGCAGTGGAATGTGGCGAGAGGAGACAGCCTGGAGGGTGGAAAGCAGGGGAAACAAACCTCGACATCCACGCTGACCCCACTGTTGAACATAGCTTGGTGTGTCATTGCTTCTAGGCCTCTTCAGGGATCAGAGCTGGGATGGATACACACATATGAAGTCATGCGTTTATACCAATACCACCAATTCCAGCCCAACCCTTTTTTGCCCAATTTGCCCTTAGTCAAGTGAGCGGGAGTGAGCGCCTACCTTTTCAGCCCCCTCGCTCACCACTTCCCTTCCAGCAGCACCATGTTGCTTCACACCTCTTCACTGTATGTATGTTTGAACCCAGAGTCTTGGCCTTGAAATCAGACAACCCTAGTTTCAAATATGGCCCTGCCACTCAAGAATTCTGTGATTTGGATTTATCCTTGCCTATGCATAAGAATACTAACCTCTACTTCTATGGGTGGTTGTGAGGATAAAATTCTGTGCATAGAGTAAGTATCTATTCAGTGGTAGCTATTGATTATTATTTACATACTTTTAAATGTATAATTCTTTCTACCTATAATGGCTCTCCTTTTTTTTTTTTTTTTAAAGATTTTATTTATTTATTTGAGAGAGAGAGAGCACATGAGAGGGGGGAGGGTCAGAGGGAGAAGCAGACTCCCCGCCGAGCAGGGAGCCCGATGCGGGACTCGATCCCGGGACTCCAGGATCATGACCTGAGCCGAAGGCAGTCGCTCAACCAACTGAGCCACCCAGGCGCCCTCCTTTTTTTTTTTTTTAATCGATCAAGAGACTTCTGCTCATGCTCTAAGACCCAGTTGTCACATCTATGAAGGCTTTGCAATAACCTTCAAGATGCTCTTTACTCTCTTTCTTCACTAATTAGTTTACCATGGATATATGAATAATATTATTGTGCTTATTACATTCAACAAATATTGGATGAGTGATATTAAAATTTATCTTGAAAAAATGCCAGCATTTTTGAGAGGTGAGAACTAGAATTGTGCCCTTCACATGGCTGTACGTGTGCAGTGACTAGAATAAAACTTGGATCATGAACCCCTCAGTCCAGTATTATAAGACTAGGCTACCTCTCAGTTTTCATTTTGTTCTTTTATTAGACCAGTGGTTTTCAAACCTTTATAAAGGCATAGGTGGCTTTATTAGAATTTAATCTTTTTTAAAAAAAATTATTAATTTATTTTAGAGAAAGAGTCCTGGAGCATGGGGGGCGGGCAGAGGGAGAGAGAGAATCCTTAAGCAGACTCTCTGCTGAGTGTGGAGCCTGATGCAGGCAGGGCTCAATCCCAGGACCCTAAGATCATGACCTGAGTCAAAATCAAGAGCCCACCATTTAACTGACTGAGCCACCCAGGTGGGCCCCTCAAATTTAATCTTATATGGAACCTCAACATATAAAATAGACTAAAGCTGCCATAGTAGTTGAAAGTTTGAGAAATTAGGATGGATAGGAGGCCTCAGGGAAATATGTCTTCTCTGCACCTGCTTCAGTAGTTGTTGAGGTACCTCAGTCTGCTGAACAGTGCATTAGTTCATAAATTGCACATCTTCCTTTTGTGGCCCCAGTGCCTGGCACTGTACAATTATCCTTGAAGTATATTTATTTGGTCTCAGCACACTGAACTCAAGCATTGCTGTGTCCTTTTATTTTTCCTCTCTATGAAATTAAATTTCATACTTTTTTTTACTTTTTAAGAAATTACATTTTTTGTTTTTTTCCAATTATAAAAACAGTACATGCAGATGATAGAAAATATCAACATCTATTCATTGTACTAATGAAAATGCAGCAAACCCTTGATTATGCAAATTCAGATGCAGTACTATTGGTGACAGGCTCCTGCCTTCTATACCAGGCAAGACCTGGTCATTTCACTTTCCTCAAAATAATCTGATCACACATTTTAGGCGATTATTTTGGGGGAGGAGGGTTGGGAGACTTCATTTCTATTCCTCTGTCATGGTTTTATGTATATTCCACATAAAAATCTTGCTATGTAGATATCCCCATTTTGCACATGAGAAATGAGGGCTTTAAAAAAATTAAGTCTAGTAAGGTCATAGGATATGAGGTCTACATAACAGAAATCAATATATTGTTATATGTCATTAGTGAACAATCTGAAAATGAAAGAACATCAGAAAAATCCAAATAAATTTAATGCAAGACCTATATACTGAAAACTACAAAACACTGCTGAGAGAAATCAAAGAAGATCTAGATAAGTAAACATACCATGTTCATGGATTCAACACTCATTATTAAGATGACAGTTCTCTTCAAATTGATCTATAAATTCCAATGTAATCTCTATCAAAACCCCAGCAGGTTGTTTTCTTTTTAGAAATTGACAAGTTTGATCCTAAAAGTTATATAGAAATGCAGAAGAGCCAGAATAGCCAAAACAATTTTGAAAAAGAAAAGCAAAATTGGCGGACTTCCACTGATTTCAAACCTTATTATAAAGCTACAGTAATGAAGACAGTATGATAATGTCATAAGGATGGACATATAGATCAATGGTACAGAATAGACAGCACAGAAATAAACTTATATTTATGGTCAATTGATTTTCAACAAATCTGGTAAAAAAATTCAATGGGGAAAGGGTAATCTTTTTTTAAACAAATAGTACTTGGACAACTGGATATTCTTATATGTGGAGAAAAAAAAGAACTTTGATCCTCACCTCACGCTAAACACAAAAATTAATTCAAATGGATCATAAATTTAAATTTAGAAGAACTGGGGAGCCTGGCTGGCTCAGCTGGAAGAGCATGGAACACTTGATCTTGGGGTTGTGAGTTTGAGCCCCACATTGGGTGTAGAGATTACTTAAAAAAATCTTTAAAAAATTAAAAGATAAAAATAAATAAATTTAGAAGAGCTAAAACCATAAATTCTGGAAAAAAAGACAAGAAAAATCTTTTGATGTTGAGTTAAGCAAAGATTGCTTAGATATGACACCAAAATCATGATTCAAAAAAGAAAAAAATGATAAATTGGACTTAACAGAAATTTAAAACTTTTAATTCATGTATTAAGAAAACCAAAAGACAAAAGATTTTTGCAAATTACATATCCAACAAAGAACTTGTCTCCAGAATAAATTAAGAACACGTAACAATAATAAGACAAATTACCTAATAGGGGGTGAAAGATTTGAATAGACATTTCACCCAAAAAGTTTTATGAATGGCTAATAAGCACATGGAAAGATACTCAACATCATTAATCATTAGGGAAATACAAATTAAAATCATAATGAGAGTGGTGGCCTGCAGGCAGCAAGGCCATGGGTGGCCTGGGGCTTGTGCTCCTCTGCCAGGCTGGCAATGCAGGGCCCCCTAGGCACTCCAGCTGGGACTGCCACGCAGGCTGCCCTCAAGGCTGGTGGGAACTGCAAGGCAAGAGGCTTGCACTACTGCACAGTTTTGGCATCTTCTTGCGAGGGCTGCTACGTGCAGTGGCCTTCAGCATGTTGATGCTCAAACCAAAGAACGAAATCATGAAAGACGTCCCTTTTGAGGATATGGTTTTTAGACACTTCCAAACAAGTTATAGGAATGTTGTTCATCCACTTTTCAAATGTGTACCTAGCAGATCTCATCGAAGAGGTCCCTTGTTCACATCACCTTCCTCTTGGGACACAGCTTTTGGCAAGTTGCTCATCTATGTGGGCATACAGGCCATGAGCATCTTGGTCGAGTAGTAGCAGTGGGAGCCCCCGCGTTTGGATGAATGTGGAGACCTTCTGCAGTGTGTAGCCCAGGTCCAGCAGTGTGCTTTTACATCTTGGTCATGATTTTTGAAAAGTCTGTCACCTTCACTGTCCTCTTCATACTTCAGTAGAAAAAGGTGGCCCATTGAGCCATTGAAAACCCAGATCTGAAAGTGGCCATCGTCCTGCTGATCGCCCTCTTCTTTGTCAATGCTTTAATGTTTTGGATAGTGGACTACATTCCTAAATTCTTCAGCAGGCCCACTTGAAGAATAAATGCCATCTTTTACAAAACCACGGTATCATTATATCTAGGAAAAATAAGCAGTAATTCCATATCATCTAACATTCAGTCCATATTTGTATTTCCCCAGTTGTCCCTACCACGTTTATAGCTGTTTTTCTTCCTAAACCAAGATCCAATCAAGGTTCAGAGATTGTGTTTGTTGTTATGTCTCTCTCTTTTTAAAAAAAGATTTATTTATTTATTTAGTTGAGAGAGAAAGAGAGAGAGAGAGCACAAGTGGGAGGGGCAGAGGGAGAGAGAATCTCAAGCAGACCCCATGCTGGGCATTGAGCCTTGGGTGGGCTCCCATGAGATCATGACCTAAGCAGAAACTAAGAGTAGATGCTCAACTGACTGAGCCACCCCAGCACCCCTTGTTAATCTCTTTAATCTCTTAATCTAGAATAGTCATCCCACTTTTTTTTTCATGGCTTTAACTTTTTGAAGAGTTCAGATCATTTGGCTATAGAAATGTTCCATGTCCTGGATTTGTATGATTGCTTTCTTGTGGTTGGTTACATTTTTAAGTGATGTTTATACATAATGTTGTTATGGCATTTGATGATACTATAGACAGGATGTGTTACATGGACATTCTTTGCTTTTGATAATACAAAATTAACATTGAATTGATATCAGAACCAAGCAAAAATCTTGCAATACTATAAATAATGTTATTGCCTTGATTTAGATCTAGCCTAGAAAGAGTACAATTGTTATACACACATATGCACACACACAAAAGTAGGAATCTGTGATTTGTGATTCCATAACTCTGTTGGGGAAGGAAATAAATATTATGAAAGTTAATAAACTAAATACTTTACTATCCAAGTTCCTGACTTTATTTATTTATTTATTTTAAGTAGACTCCTGCCCAATGTGGGGCTTGAACTCATGACACTGAGATCAAGAGTTACATGTTCTACAGACTGAGCCAGTCAAGTGCCCTTTTTCTGAATTCATTTAGCCTCTTACTTGTTTTTGGATTCCTGTATAACATAAGTACATCTCAGGGTTAGAGGAAAATAATTCTGAAGAATTTATGTGTTTTATGATTAAATAGTTTTAAGAGTTTTTTAAAAAAAGATTTTATTTATTTTAGAGAGAGCATTATCAGGGAGAGGGGCAAAGGGAAAGGGAGAGAGAGAATCTCAAGCAGACTCTGAGTGTGGAGCCCAACTCAGGGCTTGACCTTACAACCCTGAGATCACATCCTGAGATCACATCCTGAGCTGAAATCAAGGGTCAAATATTCAACTGACTGAGCCACCCAGGCATCCCTAGGTTAATAATCAATCTGATTACTGTTTTTGGCTTTTATTGTGGAAAATTTCGAACACATATAAAAGTATAGTATAGTAAAATGAACCCTATGAGCCCGTCAGCTAACTTCAGCTAACTTCTGCAACAATCGGCTTTCTGCTGTTCTTGTTTCATCAATTTCCCTCCACACACAGTTTTGTTGTTCTTGTTTGCTGGAGTATTTTAAAGCAAATCTCAGGGATCATACCTTACCTCCTTTGTATACTTCAGTGTGTGTTTCTAACACACACTGACTTTTAAAAACATAATCACAATAACATTATTATAGCCAACAAAATTAACAAATTCTTATTATCTCCTAATACTCAATCCATATTTAGCTTTCCCCAGTTGTCTCCAAAATGTCCTCTTTCTTCTCTTTCATTTGTTTTTTTTCAATCAGGATCTAAATAAGGCCTGCACATTGCATTCAGTTGATATGTCTCTTAAGCCTATTTTAGTCTATGACACTTCCCTCTCTCTTTTCTTACACCATATTTTGGGTGAAGAACCTGGATCATTTGTCCTCTGGAATGTCCTGACTCTGGATTTGGCTGATTGTATCCATGCAATGTTGTTTGTCTTATTCCTCTAGCTTCCATGTTTTCTAGAAATTGGTGGTTAGATCTAGAAGTTTGATTAGATGTAGGTTCAACTATTTGGTAAAAGTATTTCATGGGCAGTGAGATGTACTTCCTATTGCATCACATTTGAAGAAACACAATGTGTGGATGTCCCAGAGTTAGTGATGTTAAGATTATTCAGTGGATTTTGGTTTTATCAAATGATATATTACAGAGTTCCCCATGAGCTTGCCACTTAATAGTTTAAGCAGTCATCAATGATTGTTGCCTGACTGGATCAGAAAACAATCAAGTCGTTTGCCTGACCCATAATTTCTCATTTCCAAAGCTAATGGAAGGTTTTGACCTAATTAGCCACTGCAGTTGCTTTCCAATGGAAAAATTATAGTTTTAAAACTAGGTTAATTAAATGATTTTTTAAAATCAAAAAACAAATCTCATAGGCACTTAGTGTGTATAAGCTATAGTTTTAATTGGCATTTTAGTTGTGATATTCTTCATTCAAAAGGTTCATATTTCTCCCCTCATCTCACCATGTACAAAAATTAACTTGAAATAGATCAAAGATGTAAATTTAAGAGGTAAAACTATGAAACTCTTTAAAAACTTAGGGGGTAGTGGTGCCTAGGTGACGCAGTTGGTTAAGTGTCCGACCCTTGGTTTTGGCTCAGGTCATGATCCCACGGTCATGAAATCAGGCCTCACATTGGCTCTGAGCTCAGTGTGGAGTCTGCTTGAGATCTCTCCCTCTGCCCCTCCCGTTCCTGCTCTTTCTCTCTCTCTCAAATAAATAAATCTTTTTAAAAAAACCACAGGGGGTAAATCTTTATAACCTTGAATTAGGCAATGGTTTCTTAGATGTGATACAAAAGCACAAGCAATAAAAGAAGATATAGACAAATTGGACTTAATCAAAATTAAAAACATTTGTGCTACAAAAGATACCATCCAATGAGTGAAAAGACAACTCACAGGATGGGAGAAAATACCTGCAAATTGTGTACCTGATAAGGGACTTGTATCTAGCATATATAAAGAAATTTTAAAATTCAATAATAAAAATAATTAAACCAATTTGAAAATAGAAAAAGGATTTGAATAGACATTTACCCAAAGAAGATATACAAATTGGCCAATAAGCTCATGAAAAGAAATTTAGCTTGATTAGTATCAAAGAAACCATCAGGTAAATGCAAACTACAGTGAGGTTTCACTTCACACTCACTAGGATGGTTGTAATCAAAATGACAGATAATAACAAGGGTTGACAAGAATGTGAAGAAATTAGAACTCTTATCTATTGCTGGTGGGAATGTAAAATGGTGCTGGTGAGAATGTAAAATGGTACTGCTGCTTTACAAAGCAGTATGGAAGTTCCTCAAAAGGATAAACACAGTTAACATATGACCTAGCAGTTCTACTCCTAGATACATACCAGAGAAAGAAAACATATGCACATACAAAAACTTGTACATAAATGTTCATAGCCACATTATTTATAAAGGCCAAAAAGTGGATACAACCCAAATGTCCATCAACCAATGAATGGATTAACAAAATGTAGTGTGTTCATAAGCACATAATGGAATATTATTCAGCTGCAAAGAGGAGTGTAGTACTAGTACTGCTACATGTTATTACATGGATGAACCTTGAAAACATTATGGTAAGCGAAGGAAGCCAACTACAATTCCATCTATAACTTATGATTCCATTTATATGAAATATCTAGAATGGGCGAATTTATAGAAACAGAAGGTACATTATGGTTGTCTATAACTAGGTTGGTGGGTTGTGGGGGAGGAAGAGAGAAATGAGGAATGACTGCTAATGGGTATATGGTTTCTTTTTGGGAGAATGAAATGTTCTCAAATTGCTTATGGTGATGGTTGCACAACTCTATTGTAATATTTACTTATTTTTTCTAGTTTTATTGAGATGGAATTGACATATAGTGTTGTATATATTTTAAATAAGTGAATTGTATGGTATGTGTATTATATCTCAATAAAGCCTTTTTTTTAACTTTCAGGATAAAAGCTAAAGTAGTTCACTTTACAGGTGAAGAGAACTGCAAGTACAAAGACTCCCTGAGGCCAAAAAAAGGAATGAACAAATGAACAAAAGAAAGAGAGAAAGAAATGAAGTTGCTAGACTGATTGACAAATACTTGTAAGTTGGAGAGCAGATGGAGGAATGGCAGTCATTAAACAAACCTTAGAAAGCTTAAAACTTAATGCCTGAGGTTAGGAAGGGGAAAAAGCAAGCTTCTTCTTGAGGCAGAAATCTGAAAAGGAATTGACTAAAAATGGTTTAAACATTAGCTGAACTCCTAAATATCCTCGTTCAGCCCTTGCAGCCAGATGACACCCCGCCCTGCCTCCCATGCCATCCCTTCTGTCATGGAATGGAGTGGCTTTTCTCTAGAGTGAGTTAAAGCCAAAGGACTTTGTTCTCAGGGACAGACACAGTTGGGGACTACAGGGAGATTAATGGGAAATCTACATCCAAAACAGTGAGACACCCAGCCTCCTTCCTACTGAACTGCTAATAAACTGGTAATCAGTTTTCCTATAGACACTGACAGCTGGGGATCCTTCTAACAAAAATAGTCAAAACTCTCCTAGGTCATACTACAGTAAAACCCGCTATCAACAGGACTCAGTGCCCAACACACATCTTCCAGTCAGTTTTTCAGTCTTTCTCTCCTAAATATCATTGGACAACCTAAGATCGTCAAACACTTCAAGAGAATCTCTAACACCTAAGACAAAAACCAAAACAGTGACAATGTAGGAAGCAGAAGAGAACTTTTAAAAATCATTATAATTAATATCTTTGTGTCCTCAGAGGGATAAGAAAATTTTAATGTGATAGGAGAAAAAATTCAACAGAAAGGTTGGAACATAAAGCTTAAGACACTTTCCATAAAGTAGAGTGAAAAGACAATAAAATGGAAAAAAAATAGGAAAAAAATTAAATTAGAGGATCAGGCCAGGACATTTTTTTTTTTTTAAGATTTTATTTATTTGAGAGAGAGCAAGATCGTGGGGGGGGGGGCAGAGGGGGAGGAAGAAGCAGACTCCCCACTGAGCATGGAGCCCAATGTGGGGCTCGATCCCAGGACCCTGAGATCATGACCTGAGCCAAAGTCAGACACTTAACCAACTGAGCCACCCAGGTGCCCTAGGCCAGGACATTTAATATCAGAATAATAGAATTTACAGAAAGAAAGAACAGAAAATAGGAGGAAAAAAAGAATTTGAGAAATAATACAAGATTATTTCCAAGAACTGAGAAACAATTTTCTAGACAATGCTCCATTTCTCAGAAAGTTATTGAAGGATGTACTCCTGGAAAATGAGGCAGTTATTCGAGAAATACGAAATCATGAGAAGTAGAAAACAAGGGATTCACCAAGACAGAAGTGAGATAAGAATTCCATGACTGATGGTAGAACAAAAATCCCAAGGAATCTGCTGTGCATCACTCTAGAGTCTGAATCAGGACAGAGTACTTCAGGAGGGAAATCAATCTCTCCCTCACTTCCCACATACACATACACACTAGATTATCTGATATATTTTAAGACTTTGAGGGGCACCTGGGTGGCTCAGTTGGTTAAGCATCTGCCTTCGGCTCAGGTCATGATCCCAGGGTGCTGGGATTGAGCTCTGTGTTGGGCTTCCTGCTCAGCAGGGAGTCTGCTTCTCCCTCCCCCTCTCCCTCTGCCCCTCCGCACCCTGCTTGTGCTCTCTCTCTCAAATAAATAAATAAAAATAAAAATAAAAGACTTTGGGAGCTGTATATATGTACTTCTAGTGGAAAGTTTGGTGATAAACTAGTGATTACTTCTTAAACAGAGGAAAAATAAGACAATGATTAAATCCAGGGAAAAATTTTAAATTGTAATACAAAAGAAATGTTATTATGTATACTACATGGCTCAGTATGAGTGTAAATACCAAATAATGGTCTAATCAAATATTATATTTGGATGCTAGGAGGATGAGGGAAGGGAAGTGTATGTGTACTGGGGAGGAGTTGTAATGGAGTTAAATGATCTTTCATAGTAGATGGTTAAGGGATGGTGTTTAAACTGAAAAATATCAGGCACCTGGTGGCTCAGTTGGTTAAGCGTCTACCTTCAGCTCAGGTCATGATCCCAGGGTCCTGGGATCGAATCCCACGTTGGGCTCCCTGCTCCACAGGGAGTCTGCTTCTCCCTCTGCCCCTACCCCCACTCATTCTCTCAATCTCCCTTGCTCTTGTGCACTCTCTCTCTCAAATAAATAAATAAAATCTTTAAAGAAATAAACTAAAAAAGATCAAGAAATAGCTGAAGAAGTATGTTCAGAAATAAGGAGTTAAGTATCAGAAGAAACAACTAAGAGTTTAAGGTAGTCGCCTTGGGGAAGCAGAAATTGAGAGTAGAGAAGATAAGGCCGGCACTGGATGTTCAACATTATCAGCTTTGTAAAACCATTTGACTTATTTTGAGATTTATGTACTTATTTGAGAGAGAGAGCATGCACGTGAGTCAGGGGAGGGGCAGAAAAAGAGGGAGAGAGAATCTCAAGCAGACTCTTCTCTGAGTGTGGAGCCCTGAGATCATGACCTGAGCCAAAATCAAAAGTCGGCCACTTAACCAACTGAGCCACCCAGGCGCCCCTGGACTTTTCCCCTAAACTTTTCCAGGCTATTTAATCAAGTTACTTACAGTGTGCACATTCCTGAGAATACCCCATCGTAGCGACATTGTTTATTTCCAAATTTTTCTGCATTCAACTTAAAAGGTGTTTCTTCCCAAGAAACTGAACTTTTTCGTCATATGGGCTTGATCAAATAGGAGAACTGGGTTCATAAAATGGATGCATTGCAAACTTTATAAATCATAGACATCAGTAAAGAAGTTCTTTATTCCATCTTATTGCCTTATGTCATGAAGCATAATAAATCTCACATGACCTGCAGTAACAAATGCTGAATCAAACCACTCCTTGAATTTGTCCAAAGTTTTCAGATCTATGTTGTATGACAGCCACATGTTCTCATCTACGAGGTTGAGAGCAGTGTGAGCTATGAATGGTTCAGATGACAATGATCATCATTGGATTCTGTTTTTCCAGCTGGCAAAAACTCCATTTCAAAAACTGGAGTATCATGATGGCCAACAATTCTAAAGCAGAAGCTTTCAGACATTGTCTTCAATAGATAGCTCCTGCAAGGAACAGCCGGTCAGTTTCCACCGCAGACCCCTGCTGGGCAGCCTCTGTTGGAACTCCCTGAAAACCATTTGACTTTTTAACATGTGTGTGTGTGTGTCTGTGTGTAGTGTAGGTTGAATACCCAGTACTAAATAAACAATGGCTAATTTTGTGTGTGTGTGTGTGTGTGTGTGTGTGTGTGTGTAGTGTAGGTTGAATACCCAGTACTAAATAAACAATGGCTAATTTTTTGCTTTTTGGCTTTCTTTTTATCAAGGCTTCATTACCCTATGCAACATAAATTGCAAGATCATATGGTATCTTGCTTAAATTAATTCTAACCCTTGGTTTGGGAGCTTCCTTAGGCTTCTACATACAGTATGGACAACACTCTAGCATAATCTCATTAGCAGCACTTTTACAAATTTTACAACCTGATTATATATGTTGCTACCTCAACTCAGCTACTTACTATTGATTCTTACAGGCTTCTATTTCCAAGTTTAATTTTCTGTCCTTGAGGTTTGCTGACTGACAGGTACACAAGGACTCTTTTATTGCATAAATTTTATTACAAGTTGTAAAAAAGATCTACACTATAATAAAAGGTATATTGCATAAATACCATATATAAAACTAAACATATATCCAATATAATACGTGTAATAAAACTTGTGTCTATGGGGTATATTATAAAATGATATTTAATCTTAGTGAAGATTATTAGAGGTTTTTTAGTGGAAGATAGTGTGGATACCCTGCATTATTCAATGCAAATTCTATTAATCCAGATAGTTTAAAAAAGAATACAGATTCTTCTAAAATACACACACAATGGTATATATTTTCCATGCCCTTACTTAGGTATGTAAATATATGTAAAAAGGATAAGCTGATATCCTCTTGGGAGAGTACAAAATTTGAAAGGGATCAAAAAGGACTTACCTTAACTAAAATATTCCAGTTTTTTTTTTTTTAAACAGGGGGGATGTTTTCATGGATTTCCCATGTAATTAAAAATTAACATTTAAAAAAATAAATCTAATTTAAAATAAAATTTTATTAAGGTACAATACACATGCAAAAAAATGCACAAAGGACACTTTTACACTCAAGACATTTTCACTAAGTGAACACAGCTATGTAAACACACCGAGGTCAAGAAATACAATATTACAAGCACCCCAGAAGATGCCCCCACACCTCCTCTCAATCACTGTCCCCCCCTCCATCCCAGAGGAAAACATTACCCAGCTTCTAACAACAAAGATGAATTTTTGACTTTATGTAAATGTAATCATTATGATATATATTCTTTTGTCTCATTTGTTTGCTCAACATCCTGTTGTAAGATTCATTCATTCTTGTTTCCTGAGCCTGTCATTGCACTCAGAATTTGACTATTAACAGATGACTTTTTAAATAAGGGTTCAGTGCCCCTAAACAGTTTTTTTTTAAATAACTAAGTAGGTTTGAATTTCACTTTTCACATGATTTAGGGGGAAAAATTATGCCGGAAAATAGTATCCAACCATCAACATGTAAGCTCCTGACCTCCAAGTGATCTATCATCACCAAAAGACAAGTAAATTATCAGAACAGCAGAAGTTTTAATTTAAGAATCATTTGAATTATCTAGATAAAATGCGTAAAATTTGATTAAATTCAGAATTTATGTTTAACCTAAATAAGATATTCAGTTACTTTGACATCGTGATTAAAATCTGATGGAATAGCTTGCTACTGAAAAGAAACACGAAGCTTGTGGGGGCAGTGATATATTTAAATCTCTAATGAAAGATTAAAAAGGGATATGTTCCATGGCCAAAACCCCAAGAGCAGCGTGAGGAACAGCATGGAGCTTTTGTCACAAGCTCTTTCAGGACTTGAAGCTTAATAAGTCTAAAATAAAAATATGTGAGTTTATAGACATGAAAATAGAACCTAGTAAAACTAAGCCTGGGCCCTGCCTCTGCCATTGGCCTGGAGGCTTAGGATCTGTTTCTTCTACTTCTTGGGATTATTTCTTGTCTGTGTTATGGTGTTCATGAGTCTAGCTGAGATCTTCGCCTACAACTCCCAGATGAAGCCGTAAACCCTCTTCAAACTCTGACTCATCTGCCGACCTGTATTACAGATAAGGCGTAGACAGCAAGAGGACTGAGCAGGGAGTTAACTCTCTTTCTACCACTGCTAAAGCTGCATAGCAATAGAATCCAGTGGTTTCCAACCTTTCCAGGAGGAAGATCCCACTGAATGCACTTTGCTGCTTAGCTTTGGTTGTTGCTCTGAACTGTTGCCAGGCAGAGCCCATACTCTCTGTGCTCAACATGCACAGGTGATTGTCAGACATGTGTCCCAGTTAACTGTTGGTGGCACACCCTGAAATCATCAGTATCCCTATTTTGAAATAACAGTATCACTGTTCTCTTACAAAATATTAAAAATAGCCCTCAGATACCTGTGACTACTTTCAGATTTGTTACCACCCCCCGCCCCCCCCCCCCCCCCCGCTTATTGTAAAGATGAGTGGCCTGAGGTGCAGAGTTAAATGATGGAATAATGAATGTAGTTATATCATGGGATATAGACGCTAGTGGGAAGCATACTGACCCATGAATTCGAAGGCCTGGGTTCTAGTCTTCACTTTAAGAATGCTTAGCTTTGTGATCCTGGCCAGACTTTCTAAACTTTTCTCACTTTATACATTTCTGTTTGTTTTTTACCCCAAATAAATACATTACTCTTTCAATTTATAAAAAATAGTATCATTTTACAACACAGAGTTATAACATTGACATTCATGTTCCATTATATTTTTTCAGTGATGTTCTAATTAGGGTGAGCATTGTATGTTCCTCGTATACTTGTTCCTCATATACTTGTTCTTTCCTTATTCTCCTTCCCTTGTTGCCTTTTTCTCCTCAGTTAGCAGAATAAGATTCTCCATGTTCACCCCAATGACCTGTATTAACATTTCTAGACATGTGATCGCTTCTTCATATTTGTTCAGGTAAATGTACATAATTGACACATTACACTTGAATCAAATTCCCTATAAATTATAAATGCAATGTACTGGTGCCTGAAATAATGTTGTCTTCAGTGACAGACTGGTCATCTCCGGTGGCAAAGAAAACCTAAATATGCTAAAGTAGACTAACTCCTATTGGAGACCTATCACATAATTTTGGTAACACGGCACCTTCACTTAACACCTAATGCAGAGAACTTGAGTTTCCTTTTGAATATCTGGATGAGATTTTATCTTGGAATGTGAAGTTGCTGGAGAAACTGACCTGTTCAAACCTGTTTGGGCATTCTTAAGGATAAATGATTGCTCTTTACTCTGGTTAAGATTATAGACTTTCCATTGTTGATTTGGTCTGACAATCACAAAAATGTAGAAAAGCCTTTGTTAAGGATTATAGACAGTTTTGTAAATTTTGAGGACCTCAAGGAAGAGAGTTTACTAGGGATTTGCTAGTATCAACTTTGTACAACTTAGAGATGCAATCTATTACTCATTTAGGAAGCATGGAATGAGATCATTAAGCATGTTATAGCATAACACTATTCCTAAAAATGAACACTAGTCCACTTATGGGAGGTTAAGAGGAGTTGAAGGTCTAAATAAATTAAGCTCTAAAGAAAATAATAAAGTCTCCATCTTAGTAGGAACAGTGGCTATTTATTGAGCAACTCGTTTCTGCCACACACTATACTAAGCCCTTTTAATGTATTATTTAACTTAACTAAATTTTCACAACAATCCCATGAGGTGAGTACTAGTACCACTATTTTACAGGTAAGAGAAGTGAGACTAACAGAGGTTAAAATCAGCTTCTAAAGTCACAGCTGGTAGGGACATCAGAATTCAAAGCCAAGTCTATCTGATTTTAAGTCTGAGTTCTTTCCAGGATAAAATACTGCTGCTGTTTTTCATTCTGTGCTTTTTTTGTTTTGTTTTAGTTAATAATTAATCATATAAATACTACATGAATTAATTCTTCTTTTAGCATCTGGTGCATTATACATACACTTGAAGTCCCTCTTTATGCTCATCATTAATCCCAGTTCCCTCTCATCTTCCTCAGAAATAACGTTGCTTTAAGTTTTGGAAGATCCTAAGAGATCATTCTTAGAATATCCACTAGATACACAGGAAAAGATACTCAACATCATTAGCCATAATGGGAACGCAGATTAAAATCACAATTAGATACCACTACACACCTATCAGACTATTAAGTGACTAAAATAAAAAATAGTGATAACATCAAATGCTGGTAAAAATACAGAAACTGGATCTTTCAGACATTGCAGACCAGAATATAAAGTGAAACATTCAGTCTAGAAAATATATCTGTCAATTCCTTATGAAAGTAAACATCACTTACCCACAACCCAGCAATTGTATGCTTAAACTTTTACCCTAGAGAAATGAAAACAAACTTTCACAAAGGAAACTATACGGGAATGTTCATAGCAGTCTTACTTGCAATAGCCAAAAACTGGAAACAACCCAAATGTCCTTTAATGAGCAAATGGTTAAGCAATGTATGTTTCATCCTTACCATGGAATTCTACATAGCAATAAAAAGAAACAAACTATCTGAGAGTCCAAGATGTTGGAGGAGTAGGAGACCTTAGTTTCGTCTAGTCCCATGAATTCAGCTACATAGCTATCAGATCATTCTGAACACCTGCGAACTCAACAGGAGATCTAAGAAAAGAATTGCTGCAACTCTACAAATAGAAAAACGACCACTTTTTGCAAGGTAGGAGGTGTGGAGAAGGGAATCCGAGGCGATATATGGGAAGATAAACCGCAGGGGGAGGGAATCTCCATAAGCCGGCTCTCCGACAGCGATACAGCAGCGGAGTACAACACTGGAACTTTTAGAAGTCTGCTCTGGTGAAGGACATCCCTGCCTGAAAGGTGCTCAGGTGGCCAAGGTGGGCGGAATCCTAGTTGGGACAGTGTTGTCTCAGGATCTCACAGAAAGAACAGGGGTGCCTGAGTGCAGCAGAGTCTCCGGGCATCAGACCAGGGAAGCCAGCTGCAATCAGGAAGCCCAGGAGAGGGCTCTCAGCTCGGTGTTGCCGTGAACCACAGCACAGATGGGCAACTGCTCTCTGAGCAGGGGTCCAGAAAGCCGCAGAACTGCCTGCTGACCCCTTTCCCTCCCCCCCGGGGGAGGAGTTTGCAGGGTTTGGAGACTCCAAATGGGGTCGCATCTCTGAGATAGAAATGCTTGGTCACAGGCTGGCTGAGCATGGAGTGCGGCCAGAGACCAGGGAGACAGGAGTGATTGACTGGTTTTCCCTGAGGGCGCACTGAGGAGTGGGGGTGTGAGCGTTTAGCTCCAGGGCCTGATATTGGGAGGCTGCCATTTTCATTCTCATTCTCTAAAGCTGTGCAGAAAGCCTTCAGGGAACAAAAGCCACACAGAGCAACCCAGCACAGCTTACTTAGCCTGGCCCCCTGGCAAGAACCGTGCAGTTCCGCCTGGGGCAAAGACACCTCAGAATCAGTGCAACAGGCCTCTCCACCAGAAGATCCGCAAGAACATCCGGCTAAGACCAAGTTTACTGATCACACAGAACTACAAAACTCCAGTGTTAGGGGAAAATAGTATATAGAAGTCATGTTTTTTCCCCCATGATTCTTTAGTTATTCAATTTTAATTTTTTTCTCTTTCCTTTTTCAACCAATTTCTTGTTTTATCAACTTTTTTTAATCCTTTTTAATTGTCATATTTACACTTACATTCTATCCTTTCATTGTATTTTATTTTATTTTATTTTATATATATATATATATAAGGTTTTTTTTTCTCTACAATTTTGGGATCAGTATCTTCTAACAAACAGACCAAAATGCACACAGAATCTAGTGTATTGCTGTGTTCTCTTCACCCACCTGATATTCTCTCTCTCTTTTTTCTTCCTTTTTTTTTAAATGTTTTTTTTTATTATTTATTTCACAGAGAGAGAGAGAGAGAGAGAGGCAGAGGGAGAAGCAGGCTCCCCGCTGAGCAGGGAGCCCGATGCGGGACTCGATCCCAGGACCCTGGGATCATGACCTGAGCTGAAGGCAGACGTTTAACCATCTGAGCCACCCAGGTGCCCTTCTTCCTTTTTTTAATCAAAGTCTTTTTTAATTTTCATCTTCACAGTTACATTCTATCCTTTCAATGCATTTAATTTTATTTTTGTATATGTATGTTTTTCTCTTTACAATTTTGGGATCTGGTTTTCTGACAAACAGACCAAAATACACACAGGATCCAGTGTATTGCTCTGTTCTGTTTTAATTTTTTTTGGTTTTGGGACTCTTCTGATTTGTTTAGTGTATATTTCTCGGGGTTGTTGTTGCCATTTTAGTATTTTGTTCTCTTTTTCATCTATTCTTCTCTGGACAGAATGACAAGATGGAAAAACTCACCTCAAAAAAAGAGAACAAGAGGCAGCACTGACTGCCAGGGACCTGATCAGTATGGACATAAGTAAGATGTCAGAATTAGAGTTCAGAATGACGATTATAAAGATACTAGCTGGGCTTGAAAAAAACATAGAAGACACTAGAGAATCCCTTTCTGGAGAAATAAAAGAACTAAAATCTAATCAAGTCAAAATCAAAAAGGCTATTAATGATATGCAATAAAAAATGGAGGCTCTAACTGCTAGGATAAGTGAGGCAGAAGAGAGAATTAGTGATATAGAAGACAAAATGATGGAGAATAAAGAAGCTGAGAAAAAGAGAGATAAACAACTACTGGATCACAAGGGGAGAATTCGAGAGATAAGTGATACCATAAAGTGAATAATTGGTCTCCCAGAAGAAGAGGAAAGAGAGAGGGGCAGAAGGTATATTGGAGCAAATTATAGCAGAGAATTTCTCTAATCTGGGGAAGGAAACAGGAATTCAAGTCCAGGAGGCACAGAGAACCTTCCTCACTATCAATAAAAATAGGTCAACACCTCAACATATAATAGTAAAACTTGTAAATTTCAGAGACAAAGAGAAAATCCTGAAAACAGCTCAGGACAAGAAGTCCATGACGTACAAGGGTAGAAACATTAGACTAGCATCAGATCTATCCACGGAGACCTGGCAGGCCTGAAAGGACTGGACTGGCATGATATATTCAGGGTGCCAAATGAGAAAAATATGCAGCCAAGAATACTTTACCCAGCTAGGATATCATTAAAGATAGGAGGAGAGATAAAAAGCTTCAGAAAAGAAACAGAAACTAAAAGAATTTATGATCACTAAACTAGCCTTGTAAGAAATATTAAAGGGGATCCTTTAAGCAGAGAGAGCCCAAAAGTAACATAGACCAGAAAGGAACAGAGATAATATACAGAAACAGTGACTTTATAGGTAATACAATGGCCCTAAATTCATATCTTTCAATAGTTACTCTGAATGTAAATGGACTGAATGCCACAATCAAAAGACACAGGGTATCAGATTGGACAACAAAAACAAGACCCATTGATATGCTCTTGCAAGAGACTCATTTTAGACCCAAAGACACCTCCAGATTGAAAGTGAGGGGGTGGAAAACCATTTACCATGCTAATAGACATCAAAAGATAGCTGGGGTAGCAATCCTTATATCAGACAAATTAGATTTTAACTAAAGACTGTAATGAAAGATGAGAAAGGACACTATACCGTAATTAAAGGGTCTATCCAACAAAAAGATCTAACAATTATAAATATTTATGCCCCTAACATGAGAGCAGCCAATTATATAAACCAATTAATAACAAAATTAAAGAAACACATTGATAATAATACAATAATAGTAGGGGACTTTAACACCCCAGTCACTGCAATGGACAGATCATCTAAGCAGAAGATCAACAAGGAAACAAGGCCTTTGAATGACACACTGGATCAGATAGACTTCACAGATACATTCAGAGCACTGCATCCTAAAGCAACAGAGTACACATTCTTCTCGAGTGCACATGGAACATTCTCCAGGATAGATCACATACTGGGTCACAAATAGATCACATACTAGATCCCATGCCAAAAGATTGGGATCAATCCCTGCATATTTTTAGACCACAGTGCTTTGAAACTTGAACCCAATCACAAGAGGAAATTTGGAAAGAGCTCAAATACATGGAGGCTAAAGAGCATCCTACGAAAGAATGAATGGATCAACCAGGTAATTAAAAAAGAATTTTAAAAATTCATGGAAACAAATGAAAATGAAAACACAACTGTTCAAAACCACCCCAAAGGCAGTCTTAAGAGGGAAGTACATAGCAATACAAGCCTTTCTCAAGAAACAAGAAAGGTCTCAAATATACAACCTAGCCTTACACCTCAAGGAGCTGGAGAAAGAACAGCAAATAAAGCCTAAACCCAGCAGGAGAAGAGAATTAATAAAGATCAAACAGAAATCAATGAAACAGAAACTGAAAGAACAGTAGAATAGATCAATGAAACTAGGAGCTGGTTCTTTGAAAGAATTAGTAAGATTGATAAACTCCAGTCCAGACTTATCAAAAAGAGAAAGGACCCAAATAAATAAAACCATGAATGAAAAAGGAGCGATCACAATCAACACCAAAGAAATACAAACAATTACCAGAACATATTATGAGCAACTATATGCCAACAAATTAGACAATCTGGAAGAAATGGGTGCATTCCTAGAGACGTATAAGCTACCAAAACTGAAACAGGAAGGGGGCGCCTGGGTGGCTCAGTCGTTAAGCGTCTGCCTTCGGCTCAGGTCATGATTCCAGGGTCCTGAGATCGAGTTCCACATCGGGCTCCCTGCTCGGCGGGAAGCCTGCTTGCCCCTCTCCCACTCCCCCTACTTGTGTCCCCTCTCTTGCTGTGTCTTTCTGTGAAATAAAAAAATAAAAATAATAAAAAATTAAAAAAAATAAACTGAAACAGGAAGAAATAGAAAACCTGAACAGACCCATAACCACCAAGGAAATTGAAGCAGTAATCAAAAATCTCCCAACAAACAAGAGCCCAGGGCTGAATGGCTTCCCAGGGGAATTCTACCAAACATTTAAAGAAGAATTAATACCTATTTTTCTGAAGCTGTTTCAAAAAATAGAAATAGAAGGAAAACTTCCAAGCTAGTTCTATGAGGCCAGCATCACCTTGATCTCAAGACCAGACAAAGACCCCACCAAAAAGGAGAATTACAGACCAATATCCCTGATGAACATGGTTGCACAAATTCTCACCAAGATACTAGCCAATAGGATCCAACAGTACGTTAAAAGGATTATTCACCACGAGCAAGTGGGATCTATTTCCAGGCTGCAAGGGTGGTTCAACAACTGCAAATCAATCAATGCGATACACTACATTAATAAAAGAAAGGACAAGAACCATATGATCCTCTCAATAGATGCAGAAAAACATTTGACAAAGTACAGTATCCTTTCTTGATAAAAACTCTCTGCCTTGTAGGAATAGAGGGAACATACCTCAATATCATAAAAGCTGTATACAAAAAGCCCACAGTGAATATCATTCTCAATGGGGAAAAAAATGAGAGCCTTTCCCCTAAGGTCAGGAACACAGCAGGGATGCCCCCTCTCACCACTCTTATTCAACATAGTACTAGAAGTCCTAGCTTAAGCAATCAGACAACAAATGGAAATAAAAGGCATCCAAATTGGCAAAGAAGTCAAATTCTCACTCTTTGCAGATGATATGATATTCTATGTGGAAAACCCAAAAGACTCCACCCCAGAATTGCTAGAAGTCATACAGGAATTCAGCAAAGTGGCAGGATATAAAATCAATGCACAGAAATCAGTTGCATTTCTATATACTAACAATGAGACAGAAGGAAGAGAAATTAAGAAGTTGATCCCATTTACAATTGCACCAAAAATCATTAGATACCTAGGAATAAACCTAAAGAGGCAAAGAATCTGTACTCAAAAAACTATAGAACACTCATGAAAAAAACTGAGGAAGACACAAAGAAATAGAAAAACATTCCATGCTCATGGATTGGAAGAAAAGTTTTGTTAAAATGTCTATGCTGCCTAGAGCAATCTACACATTTAATGCAATTCCTATCCAAATACCATCAACAATTTTCACAGAGCTGGAACAAACAATCCTAAAATTTGTATGGAACCAGAAAAGACCCCGAAGAGCCAGGGGAATGTTGAAAAAGAAAACGAAAGCTGGTGGCATCACAATCCTGGACTTCAAGCTCTATTACAAAGCTGTAATCATCAAGATAGTATGGTACTGGCACAAAAACAGACACATAGATCAATGGAACAGAATAGAGAGCCCAGAAATGGGCCCTCAACTCTATGGTCAACTAATATTCGACAAAGCAAGAAAGAATATCCAATGGAAAAAAGACAGTCTTTTCAACAAATGGTGTTGGGAAAATTGGACAGACACATGCAGAAGAATGAAACTGGACCATTTCCTTACACCACACACAAAAATAGACTCAAAATGGATGAAAGACCTAAATGTGAGACAGGAATCCATCAGAATTCTTGAGGATAACACAAGCAGCAACCTCTGTGAACTCAGCCACAGCAACTTCTTGCTAGACATGTCTCCAAAGGCAAGGGAAACAAAGGCAAAAATGAACTATTGGGACTTCATCAAGATAAAAAGCTTCTGCACAGCAAAGGAAACAGTCAACAAAACCAAAAGACAACTGACAGAATGGGAGAAGATATTTGCAAATGTCTTATCAGATAAAGGGTTAGTATCCAAAATCTATAAAGAACTTATCAAACTCAACACCCAAAGAACAAATAATTCAATCAAGAAATGGGCAGAAGACTTGAACAGACATTTTTCCAAAGAAGACATCCAAATGGCCAACAGACACATGAAAAAATGCTCCATGTCACTCGGCATCAGGGAAATACAAATCAACACCACAATGAGATACCACCTCACAGGGGTCAGAATGACAAAAATTCAACTCAGGAAATGACAGATCTTGGCGAGGATGTGGAGAAAGGGGAATCCTCTTACACTGTTGATGGGAATGTAAGCTGGTGCAGCCACTCTGGAAAACAGTATGGAGGTTCCTCAAAAAGTTGAAAATAGAGCTAGCTACCCTATGACCCAGCAATTGCACTACTAGGGATTTACCCCAAAGATACAAATATAGTAATCCAAAGGGGTACCTGCACCCCAGTGTTTATAGCAGCAATGTCCAGAATAGCCAAACTATGGAAAGAACCCAGATATCCACTGACAGATGAATGGATAAAGAAGAAGTGGTATATATATACAATGGAATATTACTCAGCCATCAAAAAATGAACTATTGCCATTTGCAACAATGTGGATGGAACTAGAGGGTATTATGCTAAGTGAATTAAGTCAATCAGAGAAAGACAATTATGATGATCCCACTCATATGTGGAATTTAAGAAACAAAACAGGATTATAAGGGAAGAGAGGAAAAAATAAAGAGGAAATCAGAGAGGGAGACAAACCATAAGACTCTTAATCATAGGAAACAACTGAGGGTTACCGGTGGGGGGTTGGGGTAACTGGGTGATGGACATTAAGGAAGGCACATGATGTAATGAGCACTGGGTATTATATAAGACTGATGAATCACTGACCTCTACCTCTGAAACTAATGATACATTATATATTAATTAATTGAATTTAAAAAAAGAAAAGAACTATCAATACACAAAACAAGAACTTGAATTGATCTCAAGGGAATTAGGCTACATGGAAAAAAAATCTTAAAAGGGCTACATACTCTTTAATGCCATTTATATAACATTCTAGAAATGACAAAATTGTAGAGATGGAGAACAGATGAGTGGTTGCCAGGTGTTTGGGATGGGGTCTGGGGAGCATATTGGGTATGATTTTAAAGGGGTAGCATGAGAGATCTTTGGGTGATGGAGCAGGTCTCTATCTGGATTGTGGTGGTGGTTACATGAATCTGCTTATGTGATAAAATTGCACAGAAGTGTACACACACACACACACACACGTGTGCACATGCGAGTGCATATGTGGTGATATCTGAATAAAGTTGTGGATTGTATCAATGTCACTTTCCTGTTTTGATGCAATGTGTTATCATTGGCAGAAACTGGAGCACAGGTACATAGGACCTTTCTATATTATTTTTTTTACAACTCCCTGTTGATCTATAATTATTTAATATTTTAAAAGTCAAGTTCAAGACATATTCATTGCATACACATGTTCCTGTATAAAATTTCTAGTATTAACTTTTGCTTGTATGTGGTGTTTTCCATAAATACTATCATCCTGAAGTGTCATTCTGCAAACTAGATTTCTCACTCAACATTCTGGGTTTTTTTTTTAAAGATTTGATTGATTGATTGATTGATTGATTGATTGATTTAGAGTACATGCATGAGAGAGAGAGTGGGGGGGACAGAGGGAGAAGGAGAACGAATCTCAAGCAGACTCCGTGCTAGAGCAAGATGCACGGCTCCATCTCAGGACCCTGAGCTCATGACCTGAGCCAAAATCAAGAGTCGGATGCTTAATCGACTGATCCACCCAGGCGCCCCTCAACATTCTGTTTTGGGGTCCATCCAAAATTAATACATAGAGACCTAGGTCTTGTAACTACTGGATAGGATTCTAATATATAAATATGTCATGTTTTATTTATCCCTCCCCAATTTATGAACATTTAGATTTTTTTTCAATTTTTGCCTATTACAAAGCTTGGTGTAATGAATATTCTTGTATGTAACCTGTTGTGCACATGGACAAGAATTTTTCTAGTGTGTTATTTCCTGTGCTTAGAGGTAATCAAAATACTGTCAATATTTATTGAGGACTGGCTATAATATTGTTTTGATTGATGAGGGAATGGGGACGTTAACTCACTCACCAAAAGTCACTCAGTAAGTGGCAGAGCCAGAATTCAAACCCATCCTGTCCAATTCCCAAGCCATATTCCTAACCACTGCAGTCGGTTGCTGCCCACCAGCAGTGTTCAGTGAAAACCTTCTGGGTGTCTTCCCTGCATATGGATCCAGGTGTCCTCAATCTGTACTTTGCAGTTTAATCTTTCAACCTAAAATGGTGTCTTTTTATTTATTCTGGTTAATTAAATCATCTTGATTTGAGACCATAATATTTCAGCATGTTGAGATAAATATTTACTTCAAACACCAGGGTTTTTAGAGAATTTCCTGTAAAGTATTCCTGCCAAAAATGTTGAACTTGAATCTAATCAGGTTTCTAGTGTTAACTTCCATTTAGAGGAAATAAAAAGAATAGAGGAATAGTTTAGTGATACCATGGGGAAGCAACTCATATATCGAAAATGTAGAATATTCTATAGGGCAATTAACATAGTTTTTGTGACAAATCAATGCCATGAAAAAATATATATGTATATATTTGTGGGGATGGGGTGGAGAGAGTTCTCTAAATTAAAAGGAACTTAGGAAACTTGATAAACACTCATAAAAAGGAGATCTTATTTGTACTTGAATTTAAATAAACCATTTTTTAAAAAGACAGTTTTGAGATAAGTAGAGAAATGGGGTTTTCTGTTACTAGATGAGGTAGAAGGATGCCAAGGGATTATTGTTAATTTTGTTACATGCTCTAAAGGCATTGTGGTTATGTAAGAAGATGCCCAATTTATTTTTATTTATTTATTTTTTTATTTTTTATTTTTTTTTATTTTTTATTTTTTATTTTTTTTTAGATTTTATTTATTTATTTGACAGAGAGAGACACAGCGAGAGAGGGAACACAAGCAGGGGGAGTGGGAGAGAGAGAAGCAGGCTTCCCGCGGAGCAGGGAGCCCGATGCGGGGCTCGATCCCAGGACCCTGGGATCATGACCTGAGCCGAAGGCAGACGCTTAACGACTGAGCCACCCAGGCGCCCCTATTTTTTTTTTTTTTAAAGATTTTATTTATTTACTTGACATAGAGAGATACAGCGAGAGGGAGAGCACAAGCAGGGGGAGTGGGAGAGGGAGAAGCAGACTCCCCCTGAGCAGGGAGCCTGATGCGGGGCTCTATCCCAGGACCCTGGGATCATGACCAGAGCCAAAGGCAGATGCTTAACGACTGAGCCACCCAGGCGCCCCAAAGATGCCCACTTTAAAGAAGAGATTTTTACCAAAGTATCTTCAGGTAAAATGATATGATGTTTGGAATTTGCTGTAAAATACTCTGCAGGAAAAAAAAAGAAGGGTAGATACAGCAAATAGGCAAAATCTTAACAACATTGAATCTGGAAGATAAATATATAGGAGTTCATTGTACTCTTCTATCTACTTTTTACTATTTTACAAATAAATTTTAAAGTATTTTTAATTACAAAGTAATAGAAAACATGGCAGGGTGAAGATAAAGTTTAGAAAAGGAAGAGAAAAAAATAGAGTTCATAATCTGCTACCCACAGACAATCACCGTTAAAACTTAGGTGCATTTTCTTCTAGTACTTTTCTATGCATCTTTTGATTAGATTTCATAATGAACATAAAAATCTTGATATAGGGGCGCCTAGGTGGTTCAGTTGGTTAAGCATCCAACTCTTGATCCCAGCTCAGATCTTGATCTCAGGGTCATGAGTTCAAGCCCTGCATTGGCCTCCACACTGGGCATGGAGCCTACTTAAAAAAAGAATTTTTTTTTAATTTATGATTTTAACAATTTTTAAATATAGAATTCAGTGACATTGAGTATATTCATACCGTTGTGCAACCATCACCACCATCCACTTCTGGACTTTTCCATTATACCAAACAGAAACTCTGTCCCCATTAAACACTAACTCCCTATTCCTGCCTCCCCAGACCCTGGCAGTCACTACTCCACTTTCGGTCTCTATGAATTTGACTCCTCTAAGTGCCTCATATATCATGGAATTATGCAGTTTGTCCTTTTTTTCTTTAAGATTTTATTTATTACACACAGAGAAAGAAAGAGAGAGCATGAGAAGAGGGAGGGTCAGAGGGAGACGCAGACTCCCTGCTGAGCAGGGAGCCCAATGTGGGACTTGAACCCAGGACCCTGGGATCATGACCTGAGCCGAAGGCAGACGCTTAACCGACTGAGCCACCCAGGCACCCAAAAAAGAATCTTGATATAATTTTGCATCCCACTTTTCTCCTTTACATATATAAGCATTTTAAATATTGTCATGAATTCTCTTAAGCATCATATTTAATGATGGCATAATAGTTCATTGAATAGTTATACCCAGGCTGCATTTGATACATCTCCTCTGTGCTTCCATATCATTCTATTAAGATTTCTAATAAAATATTTCTTCTGTATCATATTTTTTGTGTGGGGGAAGGTGCAATCTCTTCCTATATACTAAACCAAACACAGTGCTTGATACATAGTAAATACTTAATAAAAGTTTATATAAATTAAATGAAAAAATTGATACTTTTTTGGATTGTTTAATTAGCGATGTATAATGGTCCATGTTACTTCATTCTGCCAATCAAAAATGTCATGAAAGTCCATGTTGGATTCAATATTTGAATGACATTTTACTGCATATCTCTGGCCTTCCAGTCTATTAACCCAATCAAAAAATAAAATTACTTTTGTTAATAAACCTTCCCTTGTTCTTATTGCTCACCACAATAAGATGAACTGATGAAGCATTCCCATAGTAATCTACAAGAATTATATTGTGTAGCAACACCAAAATTGTTTGTCTGGCAGCAAACTAGTTTTCCATGAATCTTTCATAAGAATGCTGCAAAATTTTAACTAATGTAAAAAATTAATATTTTCCATGACTGAGTATATACATGACCATGGTGATGTCTGCCATGGCCTGGAGCAAAGTAGGTGATGTGACAAGAGCACAAAGCAGCATACAATTTGCTTTGAGGTAATTGCCTTATAATGTGACAAAAAGCAGGCACCAAAGAAAGCTTGTTTGTATCCTAGAACATGAATAAACTAGCTTTGGAAGAATAAGATTGTCAAAGAAAAATCAAAAAACAATTCAATGAATCAATTATTAGCATGCTATTTTTTTGTGTGTGTAAGAGAGATAACTGACAGATTGATTCTATCTAATGAAAACAAGAATGAGATTTATATAACAAGGAAAATGGGAAAGAGGTTGGGGAAAAAAAAAAACAACACTGGGTACAATGAATTTGTTTTCCTTTTATTAGGTAAGTGCTGCATAAAGGTGGTTAGCAACAATTTGGGGTGTTTATGGATTCCCTAGAAAGGTTAGCTGTGGAATATGCATCATGAGCTATCTTTGTGTGATGTTTGCCTCTGTCCTTTGTTAGCATCTTTTGTTCATCTTAAGTAGGCCAGGTATGCACATCAGAATCTCTCCAGTGCTTCCAAGTCAGAAAAATAAACAGTTTTATTCAAATTAAATCATAGACCATCCAAATTAAAATGGTTCGACTTATGATTTTTCAACTTTACCATGGTGCAAAAGTGATACACATTCAGCAGAAACTGTGCTTTGATTTTTGAGTTTTGATCTTTTCCCAGGCTAGCAATGCATGGTATGTTACTCTTTGGTGATGCTGGGCAGCAACAGTGAGCTGCAGCTCCTAGTCAGCCATGCAATCACAAGAGTAAACAACCAATATATCTACAGCCACTCTATACCCATATAACCATTCTGCTTTTCACTTTCAGTACAGTATTCAAAAAATTACATGAGATATTCAATACTTTATTATAAAATAGGCTTTGGGTTAGATGATTTTTGCCCTGCTGTAGGCTAATGTGAGTGTTATCAGCATGTTTAAGATAGGCTAGGCTAAACTACGATGTTCAGTTGGTTAGGTGTATTCAATTTATTTTCACTTATGGTGGGTTTATTGGGATATCCAGGAAGATCTGCAGTTGACTTGTAACTGAAAAGTGTAGGGGTAGACTTCAGACATAGTGTGATCAGGAACTCAAATAATGACATTGGGACTCCTTCTCTATCTTTTGATCATATATCTATTGTGTTGACTTTATCTCAGGCAGGCTTTTACCATGAGGTGGTAGGATGATGTTAGCAGTTCTCCATCCTATATCATTCTGGGTTCAAAGTTAGTTGAAAAGAAGTCTTTCCCCATGGCTCCTTATGATTAGGCAAATTTGGTCAAATGACCTCCCCTGAACCAATCATAGTAATTGGGGGAATGGAATTCCAATAGTTGGCTGGTCCTGGTCACATGTTCAACCCTGAATGGAGGGAGGGTTTTTACTTGCTACACATGAACTAAGAACAGGAAGAATCCCTAAGAAGAAACCAGATTGTGGTTACCAAAAGAAGGGGAAATGGTTGTGTGCTGAACAACCAAAATGCCATAGAAGGCCAGCATAGTGCAACATTTATTTGTATCAGTTAGGATTTTTTCAGATACAAGCAACAACAACAACAAATCTAATTGCCTTTAACAAAATAAGAAAGAGATTTATTGACTCCTGTTCAAAAATGTACCCAAGATTTGTTTTAATCAGGTAAGACATTCAGACATAGAAATGATTGTCATGTAGGAAGAAGTTTATACTCACAGACACCTAGAAACAGGAGGCATAACATGCCACACAGGGCCAGGTGGGGAAGGACTAGGGTTGGTCAGGAGGCAGAGAGGTATGAAAAGGGAGAACATGGCCCAGAGCCTTTATTGAGGTTTTTGTGAGAAGAAATGGGTAAAGCAGGGTAGGTACTTGCTTAAGATTGGATAGTTTGATTAATTTCAGTTTAAGTTTAAGATTGGATAGTTCGATTAATTTAAGTAGGCTCTGGGCTATCAGGATGATCTCTAGTTGTCTGGTACCCGGCCTTGGGGGTGAATTAACTAGTCCCAGGAGGGGAAGTCTCTCCAGGATCAAAGCCCCAAATGCCAGAGTGTCAAAAATACAGAAAATAAGAAAGTATGTCAACACAGCTCCTATAACTGAAAAGTCCAGAGAAATTAATTTTCTGGCATAGCGGGATATGACACATATAATATTATCTAAGTATCGTGCTCAGGCTCCACCTGGTGGTTCCTGGCAGTTCCAGGCTCCACTACTCCCTTTTCCACCCACACTCCATGATGCCTAAATGACTACAGCAGCTCTTCTCTGCATTCTTTTTGCTTCAAATTCAGAAGGAAAAAAAGAGCTTCTTTCTTCCAACAGCCAAACAAAAATCCTGGTCCTCATTCTTTTTGGCCAGACTTGGACCAATCAGTGCAGCCAATGGGATGGGAACTGCTTATTGACTTAGGAAACACCCCTGGCCCTGCAACCACATGGATTGAGAACAGAGTAGAGGTGGCTCTTCAGGTGTTCTGGCATGCTGTTTTCCTAGAAGAATGGAAAATGGATGCTAGGGAACCAAAAAAAACCCAGCTGTCCCCTACACAATGGATGTCAGACATATTTATCCTGGGGTAGCTCCTTCCTTGTAATTATTGCTGACTTGTTTTGTGTAACTTTGACTCTTCCAATTCAGTCACAAGTACCATGAAGAACTGTAGTATTTTGACTTCCAGAGAAGATGGAGGAGTAGGAGACACCTAAACTCACCTTGTTTCATGGATACAACTAGATTACACCCACATCAGTGTATATAACCCAGAAAACAGCCCAAAGACTGGTAGAACAGACTCTCCATAGCTAAATGTAGAGAAAAGTCCACATTGAAGAGGGTAGGAAGGGCAGAGATGCAGTTGGGTGCCAAAAGGACCTAAAGGACTGTTTGCAGGAGGGAAGGGATGCTGTGGGAATGGAGAGGTGAGAGAAACAGACCCTCAGACCAGGTGCCCCAGGCACAGGAAACCTGAATGGGAAGATGAACCCCCATAACATTTGGCTTGGAAAACCAGAGGGACTGAAGTTAGTGAGTTCTTATAATCAGCAGGGCTTAACACTTGGAACTTAAAAAATCATCTGGCTTGGCTCTGGCTCCCTCCTAATCAGGAGGGTGATAGGAAACTGGGTCCCCACTATTAAAGAGATATGCAGAGATACAGCACAGAAACAGCAGTTTGAAATTTCCTGGGGTATATTGGAGGGAGATTTGTTCACTAACCTCGGAGCATGTGCTGGGAAACTTCTCCAGGAACAAGAGAGTGGGCAGGTGCCACTGCCAGCCCCTACCCCCACTCCCCCAAGCCTGGATACATGGGCACCTGCAGGAATTAGCACAGTGCTAATACTTGCTACCTAACTTGCTAAAAAACACACCCTGCTCCATGTTCTCCTGCAGACATGCCCTCTCCAGCCAGGCCTTGGTTCTAGGTCCCCTCCCACAACAGACCTAGGCAAACCTTGCTAATACTGAGCATCCCACCCCAGCACATTTCTGCACAAAATACTCACTGGACTTGAGAAAAGAGTGGAGGCTCAGTGAGACCCTTAACAAAGAGATAAAAAACATAAAAAGAAACTATCAGAGATGAAGAACTCAATAACTGAAATTAAAAATACACTAGAGGGAATAAATAGTAGACTAGAGGAATCAGAAGAACAGATCAGCGACATGGAGGACAGAGTAATGGAAAACAATCAAGCTGAACAGTAGAGAGAAAAAAAATAACAAAAAAATAGATTTAAGCAACTAAGTGACACCATCAAGCATAATAACATTCACATTACAGAGATACCAGAAGGAGAAGAGAGAGAAAAGGGGGCAGAAAGTTAATTTAATAGCTCAAAACTCCCCAAATCTGGGGAAGGAAACAGACTTCCAGATCCAGGAGGCACAGACAGACCCCAGCAAAATCAACCCAAGGAGATCCACACCAAGACATGTAGTAATTAAAATGGCAAAAATTAGTGATAGAGAATTTTAAAAGCAGCAAAAGAAAATAGTTATATATAAGGGAAACTCCATAAAGCTATCAACTAATTTTTAGCAGAAACTTCGCAGGTCAGAGGGGAGTGGATGATATATTCAAAGTGCTGAAAGAAAAAGAAAACAAAACCTGCAGGGAAGAATACTCTATCCAGCAAGGCTATCATTCAGAATAGAAGGAGAGATAAAGAGTTTCTCAAACAAAAGTTAAAGGAATTCATGCCCAATAAACCAGCCCTATAAGAAATGTTAAAGAGGACTATTTGAGCGGAGAGGAAAGACCATAAGCAGGAGTAAGAAAATTAGGAGGCAAAAAGCAGTAAAATTAAGTATTTCTATAAAAATCAGTCAAGGTATTCACAAAATAAAGGGATGTAAAGTATGACAGTATACCTAGAACATGGGATGGGGGAGGAGTAAAGAATGGGTTCAAACTTGAGGGACCATCAACTTCACATAGAGTACTATACACATAAGATATTAGATACAAATCTAATGGTAACCACACCAAAAACTGGTAAGAGATATGCAAAAAATAGAGAAAGGAATCCAAATATATCACTAAAGAAAGCCAGCAAACTGTGAGAGGAGAGAGCAAAAGAAACAAACAGAGAAAAACTACAAAAACAACCCTAAAACAAGTAACAAAATGGCAATAAGTATACAATTATCAATAATTGCTTTGAATGTAAAAGGACTAAATGCTCCAATCTATACATGGGGTGATGGAATGAATAAAAAAGCAAGACACATTTATACACTGCCTACAAGAGACTCATTTCAGATCTAAAGACACATGCATATTGAAAGCAAGGGGATGGAAAAGCACTTATCATGCAAATGGAAGTGAAAAGAAAGCTGGGGTAGCAATACTTACATCAGACAAAATAGACTTTAAAACAAAGACTGTAACAAGGGACAAAGAAGGACACTATATAATCATAAAGGGAATAATTCAACAAGAAGATATAACAATTGTAAGTATTTATGCACCCAATGTGGGAGCACCCAAGTACATAAAGCAGCTAATATCAAACATAGAGGAAGTAATTGATAGTAATACAATAATAGTAGGGGACTTTAACACCCCACTTACATCAACGGATAGATCATCCAAACAGAAATCAACAAGTAAATAGTGGCTTAAATGATACATTGGACCAGATAGATCTAACAGATATATTCAGAGCATTCCATCATAAAACAGCAGAATACACATTCTTTTCAAGTACACATTCTCCAGAATAGATCACATATTAGGCCACAAAATAAATCTCATCAAATTCAAAAAGACCAAAGTCATACCATGCATCTTTTCCAACCACAATGCTATAAAACTAGAAATCAACAAGAAAAAAATCTGGAAAGAACACAAATACATGGAGGTTAAGTAACATGCTACTAAACAATGAATGGGTCAACCAAGAAATCAAAGAGGATATTAAAAAAAAAATACATGAAGACAAATGTATTTGTGAAAACACAATGGTCCCAAATCTTTGGAATTCAGCAAAAGCTGCTGTAAGAGGGAAGTTTATAACAATACAGGCCGACCTCAAGAAGCAAGAAAAATCTCAAATAAACAACCTAACTTTATACCTAACGGAACAAGAAAAAGAAGAAAAAACAAAACCCAAAACCAGTAGAAGGAAGGAAATAATAAAGATTAGAGTAGAAATAAGCACAATAGACACTAAAAATACAATAGAACAGATCAATGAAAACAGAAGCTGTTTCTTTGAAAAGATCAACAAAATTGATAAACATTTAGCCAGACTCATAACAACATCAACAACAAAAAAGACAAAGGACTCAAAATCAGAAATGAAAGAGGAGAAATAACATCCAATACCACAGAAATACAAAGGATAATAAGATTATGAAAAATTACATGCCAACAAATTGGACAACCTAGAAGAAATGGATAAATTCCTAGAAACATATAACTTCTCAAAACTGAATCAGGAAGAAACAGAAAATTTGAACAGACTGATGACCAGCAATGAAATTGAATCAGTAATAAAAAAACTCCTAACAAACAAAAGTCCAGGACCAGAAGACTTCAGAGGTGTATTTTACCAAACATTTAAAGAAGAAGTAATACATATTCTTCTCAAATGATTTCAAGAATAGAAGAGGAAGGAAAGCTTCCAAATTCATTCTATGAGGTCAGCATTACCCTGATACTGACACCAGACAAAGACACTACAAAATAAGACAACTACACAATAGCCCTGGTGAAAACAGAGTTTAAAATCCTCCACAAAATATTGGCAAACTGAATCCAAAAATACATTAAAAAAATAATTCACCACCATTACGTAGGATTTATTCCCAGGATGCAAGGGTGGTTCAATATTCATAAATCAATCAAAGTGATATATCACATCAATGAAAGGATAAAAACCACATGATCATTTCAATAGATGCAGAAAAGGCATTTGACAAAGTATAATATCCATTCATGATAAAAACCCTCAACAAAGTAGATTTAGAGGAACATACCTCAACATAATAAAGGTCATATATGAAAAACCCAAAGCTAACATCATACTCAATGGTGAAAACTGGGTGCTTTCCCCCTAAGATCAGGAACAAGACAAGGATATTCACTTTCATCAACTTTATTCAACATAATCCTGGAAGTCCTAGCCATAGCAATCAGACAAGAAAAAGAAATAAAAGGCATCCTAATTAAAACTTCCACTATTTGCAGATGACATGATACTATATATAGAAAACTCTAGAGACTCCACCAAAAAACTACTAGTACTGATAAATGAATTCAGTAAAGTTGCAGGATACAAAACAATATACAGAAATCTGTTGCATTTCTATACACTAATAATGAAGTAGCAGAAAGAGAAATTAAGAAAACAATCCTATTTACAATTGCACCAAAAATAATAAAACACCTAGGAGGTGAAAGACCTGTACTCTGAAAACTATAAAACACTGATGAAAGAAATTGAAGATATACAAACAAATGGAAAATTATTACATGCTCATGGAATAGGGAATACAAATATTGTTAAAATGTCCATATTATTGGGGTGCCTGGGTGGCTCAGCCGTTAAGCATCTGCCTTCGGTTCAGGTCATGATCCTGGGGTCCTGGGATCGAGCCCCGCATCAGGCTCCCTGCTTGGCAGGAAGCCTGCTTCTCCCTCTCCCACTCCCCCTGCTTGTGTTCCCTCTCTCGCTGTGTCTCTCTCTGTCAAAAAAATAAAAAATCTTAAAAAAAAAAGATGTCCATATTATTTAAAGCAATCTATAGATTAATGCAATCTCTATCAAAATACCAACAGCATTTTTCACATAACTAGAACAAATAATCCTAAAATTTGTATGGAACCACAAAAGACCCTGAATAGCCAAAGCAATCTTGAAAAAGGAGAACAAAACTGGAGGTATCACAGTCTCAGATTTCAAGATATACTACAAAGCTGGGAAAAAGACAGTCTCTTCAACAAGTGTTAGGAAAACTGAACAGCTACATGCAAAAGAATGAAACAGGACCACTTTCATACACAAAAATAAACTCAAAATGGATTAAAGGCCTAAATGTGAGAACTGAAACTATCAAATCCTAGAAGAGAGCACAGGCAGTAATTTCTCTGACATTGGCTATAAGCAACATTTTTTTAGATATGTCTCCTGAGGCAAGGGAAACAAAAGCAAAATTAAACTATTGGGACTACATCAAAATAAAAAGCTTCTGCACAGCAAAGAAAACAATAAAACTAAAAGGCAACCTATTGAATGGGAGAAGATATCTGCAAATGACATATCCAATGAAGGGTTAGTATCCAAAATATATAAACTTACATAGCTCAATACCCAAAAAACAAATAATCCAATTAAAAAATGGACAGAAGACATGAATAGATATTTCTCCAGAAAGACATCCAGATGGCCAACAGACACATGAAAAGATGCTCAACATCACTCATCATCAAGGAAATGCAAATCAAAACCACAATGTGATATCATCTCATATCTGTCAGAATGGCTAAAATCAACACAAGAAACAGCAAGTGTTGACAAGGATGGGAAGAAAAAGGAACCCTTGTGCACTACTGGTGGGAATGCAAACTGGTGCAGCCATTGTGGAAAACAGTATGGCAGTTCCTCAAAAAATGAAAAATAGAATTATCATATAATCCAGTAATTCCACTACTGGATATTTACCCAAAGAATACAAAAACACTAATTTGAAAAGATATATGCACTCCTGTGTTTATTGCAGCATTATTTATAAAAGTCAAATTATGGAAGCAACCCAAGTGTCCATTAATAGATGAATGGATAAACAAGGTGTGGTATATATATAGAATGGATTACTCAGCCATAAGAAAGAATGAAATCTTGCCATTTGCAATAACATGGGTGGATCTAGAGAGTTTAATACTAAGTGAAATGAGTCAGTCAAAGAAAGTTAAATACCATATAATTTCACTAATATGTGGAATTCAAGAAACAAGTGAACAAAGATAAAAAAGAGGGGTGCCTGGCTGACTCATTCAGTAGAGCCTGTGACTCTTGACCTTGGGGTCATGAGTTCAAGCCCCACATTGGGCATGGAGCCTACTTAAAAATAAATAAATTAAATTAAATTAAAATTATTAAAAAAAAAAAAAGAAGAGGGGCATCTGGGAGGCTCAGTCGTTAAGCGTCTGCCTTCTGCTCAGGTCATGATCCCAGGGTCCTGGGATCTAACCCCGCATCGGGCTCCCTGCTCCGCGGGAAGCCTGCTTCTCCCTCTCCCTCTGCCCTTGCTTGTGTTCCCTCTCTCGCTGTCTCTCTCTCTGCCAAAAAATAAATAAAATCTAAAAAAAAAAAAAAAAAAAAAAAGAAGAAGAAGAAAGAAACAAACCGAAAAACAGACTCTTAACTATAGAGAACAAACTGACGGTTACCAGAGGGGAGGTGGGTGGGAGGATGAGGGAAATAGGTGAAGGGAATTAAGAGTACACTTTTTGTGATGAGCACTGAGTAATGTACAGAATTGTTGAATCACTATATTGTACACCTGAAACTAATATAACACTACACGCTACACTGGTATCAAAATTTAAAAAAATAATTGAAAAGAAAATCCAATACAGTGTAATCTTACTACAAACCATTTGTAAGCTCATTACCAACTGGCAGCTAGGGATAAGGATAAAATTATTTGAACCACAGTATTACTAAACCCACATAATAAAAAGATATTTCATGTGAAAAAAGAACAGAACTGTAAAATTTTAAAATGTCTCACAAATACCACAAAATTAAGAACTGTCATATAGTTCAAGTTGGTATATTAGTTGACAGAGTTGGGTTCCTCAGCATCCCTTCCCACACCTTATAATACTATTGACACATGCCTAGTCTTTCGATATTTCATCTGTTCAAGATTTCTCAAATCACGATTAGCAGTGCTGTGATCATGTCTGCAAAGTCTTTTATTCCATTTCAGTGCAATTTCCCTTGACATCTGAGTTCTGCCATCATAGGCTTCAATTTCATCTTTAACACAGTTATTCAACGAACATCCATCCACCCCTTGCAAATAATGTACCAGCTGTACATTACAAAGGGCATATGGATGGATTGCCACCCCCGGTTCACAGAGAGGGCTCTGATGGGCTTAATTCAATCAGGTTAATTCTACCTCCCTTGTAGCAGTCATTGGTTTAGGTAATCTAAATAGAAGCCAGTTGCATGGGATCAGCTGAACACTGGAATTGGGTCTGGTTTGGCCCAATGAGGGAAAAAAATTTTGTTTGAAGATTTAAAAATTCTATTTCTTTTTTTATTTGGGTTGTGTTAGGCCTCAAATTTCATTGAATTTACAGTGTAGTTTAAAGATTTTATTTATTTATTTATTTGACAGAGAGAGACACAGCGAGAGAGGGAACACAATCAGGGGGAGTGGGAGAGGGAGAAGCAGGCTTCCCGCCGAGCAGGAAGCCCGATGCGGGGCTCGATCCCAGGACCCTGGGACAATGACCTGAGCCGAAGGCAGATGTTTAACGACTAAGCCACCCAGGCACCCCTACAGTGTAGTTTAGAGATGAGATATAAATATGAAAATTTGAGTAATTTCCCCTAATATCCCCCTCTGAAGGATTCTTGCCCTTCTCTGATTAAGCTGCCTGTCCTGCTTCCATGTAAATTTAAATGGAGTCATGGAGGGAGCCTCCAATATCTATAGGACATTGTAATTTCTTCTCAATTCTAATACTCATATATATGAGCAATACATTGATGCTTCCATCTTCAGGCGTTTATATAGCACTGTGTATGTGTGTGTATCTATATGGACACATCTTTGTTAGTCATTTTAGTATTGTGGATCTAAGAAAGATCATAATGACTTATTGTCATTAGCTAGGCTAGAGATTTTTACTCTGTAGATAGAACTTTTGGAAATAATAAAGAATACGTGCAAAGATTTAGCTGCTAAATATGCTCTTTAAAGTGTTTTCAGAAACATTTTATAAAAGGGGCGTGTGGGTGGCTCAGTCGGTTAAGCGTCTGCCTTCGGCTCAGGTCACGATGCCAGGGTCCTGGGTTTGAGTCCTGAGTCCAGCTCCCTGCTCAGTGGGGAGTCTGCTTCTCCTTCTCCCTCTGCCCCTCTGCCCCCACTCGTGCTCTCTTGCTCACTCTCTCTCTCTCTAGAATGAATAAATAAAATCTTTAAAAAAATAGGAAATTCATCTATTCCCTATCTCCCCTATTCTTTGAAATTTCCTGTCTTTGCACTTTTGTTCATGCAGTTCCTACCCCCATAACAAAGATGAAAATTGAATAATAAAGAAATTAGGAATTAGGAATGAGTACTTCAGTTTGTCACAGCTTTCTATAACGTTTTCTCCACATCACCCAAACTGTTGAATTGTCCTGCCTTCAGTGCTAAAAATATCCAAATGTATATATACATTGCTCCTCACTCCCTTCCTATTCACCCCCTCACCTTCCCTAATGCTGAGGGCTATTCCACCTGCTGCTTGTGTTCCAGCCCCTTTTCTCTCTCCCATCACCGGCCAGGCTCAATCTCCTCCTCAGAGCTGCCCTCCCTCTTGTTGACTGCCATGTCCTCCAGATTCATTGCTCCTCTGTTCTCCATCCGTGGCGCCCTGGGTTCTACTCTTTGCTGGCCATCTCTGATCTTCTCTGTATCTGCTGTCTACCATTCTTTCCTTTTCTGGTCTCCTTTTCTTCTTTTACTATGATTCCTATCTCTTAGTTCCTAAAAGAAGAGACAAGCTTTCACAGTGCCGAGAGCCTGCCTTTCTGTCATTTTCAATAACTGACTTCTCCGATCCCATCAAGCAGAACATGCTTTTCCATTCTTCTAGGCTCTTTTCATCATGCTTTCCTTCTTCTCCATCCCTTCCTTATGGATCCTACAGCCGTTCCCGATGCTCAGATGCTCTGGCCTCAAAATAATAGAGAAATAAACCTTAGTGAAAGAGTCCTCATCAGTGGGAATAGGGACGATGAAATATAAAAACTACAAAAGTTTTAAAGAGAGAAAAAACCTTATTTGCCTCATTAGGTTTTTTCAGTCTCAATTTTGGTATCTAGAGCACAATATAAAAGAAAGGCTGCATAAATTCTCGACTGTTATTAGACCCAGAGGAAATGATCTAAATAAGCTTAAAATAAAAAAGACTTTCACAAAGCACAGCCAAATTGTTAACAATTCCGGAATTGTGACAATTGCTAATGATAAAGGGAGAGTTTAGAAAGAAAGAGCCATAATTTGGTTAGAGAATTTAAATCTAATCAATGAAGACAAATACATAATTCTCAGACAGCACGAATAGGTTTTTAAAAACAAAATTTTGGGGTGCCTGGCTGGCTCAGTCAGTTAAGCGTCCAACTCTTGATTTTGGCTCAGGTCATGATCTCAGTGTCATGAGATCGAACCCCACGGGCTCTGCATTCAGCAGGGAGTCTGCTGGAGTTTCTCTCTCTCCCTGTCCCTCTGCTCCTCCCCTGCCTCTCAAAAATAAACAAATAAATCTTAAAACACACACACACACACACACACACACACACACACACACACACACACTTTCCTTAACTTCATTTAACTGGCTGGGGTTCTTATTCCCATTAAGAAACCAATCTAAAGGGGCACCTGGGTGGCTCAGTCGTTAAGCGTCTGCCTTCGGCTCAGGTCATGATCCCAGGGTCCTGGGATCAAACCCCACATTGGGCTCCCTGCTCGGCGGGAAGCCTGCTTCTCCCTCTCCCACTCCTCCTGCTTGTGTTCCCTCTCTTGCTGTGTCTCTCTCTGTCAAATAAATAAATAAATATCTTTAAAAAAAAAGATTTATTTTAGAGAAAGAAAGAGCACAAGTGGGAGGGGCAGAGGGAGAGGGAGAGAGAATCTCAAGCAGACTCCATGCTGAGCATGGAGTCCAATGCAGGGCTTGATCCCAGGAACCCTGAGATCACCACCTGAGCTGAAACCAAGGCACTTAACCAATGGCACCACCCAGGCGCCCCTGTATTATTTTTATCCTTTTAAATGTACTGAGATTTGTTTTATGGCCCAGCATATGGTCTATACAGGAGAAGTTTCTATGTGAACTTGAGAAGAATTATATTCTGCTGTTTTGGGATGGAGTATTCATAGATGACTCTTAGATCTAGTTGGCTTATAAAACAAGTTCTCTATTTCCTTGTTGATCTTCTGCCTTATTGCTCTTTCCATTATTGAAAGTGAGGTTTTGAAGTGTCTAATCATTATTGTTGAATGAACTATTTCTTCTTTCACTTCTGTCAGTTTTGCTTCATGTTTTTTTGAGTTCTCTTAGGTGCATATGTTTATAATTATTATATTTTTCCTGATGGATTGATACTTTTATCATTATAAATGTTCTTATCTCACTTTTTATAACATTTTTTTGTTTTAAAGTCTATTTTGTCTGGTATTAGTATAGCCACTCCAGCTTCTTATTCATATCTTTGAATCTAAAAGTTGGATAGCATTAGATCCAATTTGAGAGTTATTGATACATTTAAAATTTAAGTTATTGATACAGTTAAATATACACCTGCCATTTTGCTTTTTGTTTTCTATATGTCTCATGTCTTTTTGTTCCTCTACTGTTCCTGTATTGTTTTATTTTGCATTAAGTGGATATTTTCTAGTGTAATATTTAAATTCCTTTAATTATTTCTTTAATATATTTTTGAGTTTTCTTTTTTTTTTAAGATTTTATTTATTTATTTGACAGAGAGAGACACAGCGAGAGAGGGAACACAAGCAGGGGGAGTGGGAGAGGGAGAAGCAGTCTTCCCGCTGAGCAGGGAGCCCGATGCGGGGCTCGATCCCAGGACCCTGGGACCATGACCTGAGCCGAAGGCAGACACTTAATGACTGAGCCACCCAGGCGCCCCTTGAGTTATTTTCTTAATGATAGCCCTGGGACTTACTATATACATCTTAACTTACCAAAATTGACTTCAGACTTTTATCAACTCAGTCTCAGTGAAATATAGAAACATTATTCCTGAATATATTTCTATCTTCTCTTCCTCCTTTTTGTACTATTATTGTTATACATATTTTGTCTATGCATGATACAAACTCAAAATTCATTATTATAACTATTTCTTTATATAATTTTATGTCTAGTAAGGAAGCTAAAAGGAAAAAAGCAAATATATATTTATGGAGCATGTTATATTAACCTTCTTATTAACCATTCCCAATCTCTTTATTTATTCCCATGGATCAGAATTACCATGTGGTGTACTTTCCTTACTCAGAAAAGCTTTGCTCCCAACATCTTTGTGCTGTTATTGCCAAATATAATACATTTCTACATATCACAGGATGAACAATACAATTATAGACACATTGTTTTATATAATTGCTTTAAAATAATTTGAGAAGGGGAAAATATGCATTTATTGTTTTCTTATATTACATAATTGGACAATTACCTTCACCAGTATTATTTTTTTATGTGGATTTCAATTACTGGCTGAAGTGACTTGCTTTCAGACTAAAGAATTTCTTTTAATATTTCTTGCAAGGCAGGTCTGCTAACAATGAATTTGCTGTTTTTGTTTATCTGGGAATGTTTTTATTTTGCCTTCATTTTTGAGATATAGTTTTTCTGGATATAAAATTCTTGGTTGACACTTACAACACTTTGAATATGCCATTCCAATAACTTCTGGCCTCCATTGTTTCAGATAAGAAGCCAGCTATTATTCTAATTTGTCTTTCTTTGTTCATGACTAGTTTTTCTTTTGCTTTCAAATTTTTCTCTTTGTCTTTGTTCTTCAGCATTTTTACTATGATGTATCTATACATGGATCTCTTTGAGTTTATCCTCCTTGGAGTTTATTGAGCTTCCTGGATGTATAGATTAATTTACAGATTATTTTTCATCAAATTTGGGATGTTTTCAGCCATTATTTCTTTGAATATATTTCCTGGTTCTTTCTCTCCTCTTTTTTGGCTACTCTCATTACACATATGTCAGTGTGCTTACTGGTATCACATTTTTCTGTGGCTTTGTTAATTTTTCTTCACCATTTCTTTTCTCTATTCTTTGGATTATATAATCTCAATTGATCTACCTTCAAATTTTTTGGTTCTTTCTTATGCCTGTTGAAATAAAGTCACTTCCTTTGGAAAGAGCTTTGAACTCTCTGCTCTAATAGGCAATATCTCTGAGCCACTCCTCTGGAGCTGAGGGTAGAAGAGACCTTTAAGTGCTTTACAAACAGGATGCTAGATAGGGATGGTAGCCTCTGGCATTCTTGTTTTGCCTCTCCTCGTGTTGAACCTCTGTCCTCCAAGTGAGTTGTGGCAAGGTAGTTGGGGCCCCAGTATTCTGTTTGCAGTGCCTGGGGGAGAGCCTCCATCATATGAGTAAAAGCTGAATAGAGGAAAGGAGTCTTCAATTTCTTGGCCATACTCATAGGGAATATAGCCTCTGCAAGTCAGAGATGGAGGAGATAAGAGATGCTAGTGGCACCTCCTGGTGAGATACCTTATCCCTTGACTGGAAACTCAAGAGAAAGAAAGCCCTGCCTTCTTGGTCAAATCTGTCTGAAGTGGAACTTCCCTAAAGCTGAGCTGGAGAAGGGGAGTGAAGGAACAGGTTGTGGCTCAAGCATTACAGACCTTTGCTGTTAGTACTGAAATTTAGTAGATCTCCTTGAATAAATATTTCTTCATTCGCTGTATAACTTTAGGACAATTTTCAGAGACTTCAAGTGGGTGTTTTTTTTAATAATTTTCTTCAGTTATGGTTATTTTGCTGGGGAACAGATTCGTGTAGTACTTCAAGCTGCTATTCTGGAAGTAGAATCCCTTGAATTTTAGTTTTCACAAGTAATCTTAGAATATTTAAAGTAACAAGTTATTTGGGGAAAGCAGTTCTTATTTTTAAATGAATAACTCTATTACATATTCATTTCTTCTGCAATTTCTTTTAATATTTCTTGCAAGGCAGGTCTGCTAACAATGTATTTGCTCCTATTGGTGAGATTAACAAGCATTATCATGAAAACAGTATGTTCCCTTTAAAGCCATAGTTCAGGGGTTCCTGGGTGGCTCAGTCCGTTAAGCGTCTATCTTCCACTCGGGTCATGATCCTGGGGTCCTGGGATCGAGTCCCGCATTGGGCTCCCTGCTCAGCAGGGAGCCTGCTTCTCGCTCTCACACTCCCCCTGCTTGTGCTCTGTCTGTCTCTCTCTCTGTGTCAAATAAAAAAAAAATTTAAAAAAAATCCATAGCTCTCTGCATTTACATTTATAAATCGCATAGGCAAACACATATTTCTCCTTTATTAGGTAGACTTCATCAGATATGTAAACATTAGGGTAGGGTTGCAGCAGCTTGGGCAGTGGGAGAAGTGGAGGAGTGGCAGTGGCCAGGCAGTCCAGCTTTGCCAAGGCTCTGGGTGGCCACAGACACGCACCACACACCTGCCTCACCACCAAGGTACCCAAGAGGAAGGTCAGCTAGAGGAAGGTCAGCATTTACCAGCTATTTTGTAAATGCAAATTTTTTAGTAGCCCTAGAAAATTTTAAAGAGGGAATCCCACCTTATCCCATTTTTTAAGTGTAATGCTTTAAAAATTTTTTTTATTAATTTTGTTTTTTATTAACAAAAAAATTTTTTTGTTAATTTTGAAAAATTAACAAAGCCACAGAAAAATGTGATACCAGTAAGCACTAGTACTGAAAATTTATTTCAGTACTAACAGCAAAATAAAACAAAACAGCATAATAAAAAAAGCTCTTCTTTCAGGTTAGTACATATAGTACATCATTAGTTGTACTGATGTAATGATGTACATATAGTACATCATTAGTTTTTGATGTAGTGTTCAACAATTAATGCTTTTTTTTAAGAGGTGAAATCATTTGCTGGTTGTTCATTTTTTGGTACAACCAGAAAATCGTGGGATATTGAATGTGGAAGGCTTCAGTTGTCCTCTGTGTCAGCTTAACATTCCATGGATGGGGTAGTTTTTTATATCCTGTAATACCAAGCATACTGAATGGCAATTTGGAGTCAGTTGTGCATTTAATAGTCTTGAATATTTTAAATTATATTCCCATGTTGTTTTTGGTAGAATTGTTTCCTAAAGAAAACCACTCCTTGATCTTGGTTCCTACTGTCAGAATTTTGTACACTCTATAACACCTTGGTCATGGTAGTCCGGTTTTCCTAGTAACTTTTTTAATGTGCTATGCAAGACTGAAAATCTGAGTATGTGGTGTATATGATATTAAACTGTGAATTAATGGGACCTAACAACGTAACAGTATATCAACATTTGAAGATATAGGTACTTGATACACGGTTAAGGAATATTTGCCTCCAAATTTTAAGCTGGAAGATCACTGGACTAACTTTTAGAAAAGAATCACAACTCCATGATTTTTTTTCAAATTTTATTTTATTATGTTATGTTAATCACCATACATTACATCATTAATTTTTGATGTAGTGTTCCATGATTCTCCATGATTTTTTTAGATTTTTAGTATGTACATTAAGAATTGTGTACAAATTGGGGTGCCTGGGTGGCTCAGTTGGTTAAGTATCCAACTTGAGCTCAGCTCAGGTCTTGATATCAGGATCATGAGTTCAAGCCCCATGTGGAGCCTACTTAAAAAAAAAAAAAAAAAGAATTGTGTACAAATTGAAATGTCTCTACTGATCCTCAGAACAGCCAATAAAAACTCAATTATGAAAGAAAAAAATAAACATAAAGGTAGCGATGATTCTAAAACACAATGAAACTCTAAGTTAAGGCTTTATATTTGTTTTAAAACCCATATTAATAGGTAATTATGTCCAAATCAAATTTCCATCTAGTAGGTTGAGTTCATCTCCCCAAGATATATGTTAATTATACAATTCCTTTTTATTGGATTGCATGAGATATGAATTAGTATCAACCACAATCATTTCACTTTAATGAATTATTGTTCCTTTCTTAGGTTTTGGTCTCTGTTCAGATGATTTAGCCTTTAGTAGCATAAGCATGTGCAAAAGAAGAGACAGAGCATTTGCAAAACACAGCAAACCTACATATAAGCCGTACTAATTCTTATCTTTTTGAAAGTTGGCCAACAATTAATAATTCAGGACATCCTAAGTACAGAAAACACCAAAAACATACTTGACCACACTCCCCACCCCCCTTTTAAAACATAGAACATGTTAAGGTAGGGACGGCAGGATCTGATGATAGATAGACTATGGGCTGTGAGAAGACACAAGGATGACTTGACGATTTGGGGCTGAAGCAACTGGAGGGATGGAGTTGCCATTAAATGAAGCAGGCCGTTCTGCAAGGAGAGGAAGTTTTGGGGCATGGGGGTTTATCAGGGATATTTTAGTAAATCAAATGTTTAGGCTAGTGTGTGAATCACAACTTCACACTTTCACCTAATTTGAATCTTCTTTCAGCTCTGGCTTGCCTTAGGCTGGAAAGGCAACAGTCGGGGAGAGGGCTTGGTCAGCTTCTGTATCTCTTCTCCAGCTGTGGTTCTCCTCCTCTTGCCTGGCCCTCACCCAGCTCTTCTTTCAGGTTAGGAAGGGACAGAAAGATCTCACTGACAGGCACCTCACAAACGTGACCCCTGGGGAAGGCAGATTCCCTGCCTCTCATGGGGCCCTTCCTTGAGGTCATCAGAGATTCTTGTGCTGGGCTCTTTGATGACAGCTCCCTGGCCCCTGGCAATGCCCCTCCTCTGACTGCTTTCTGGACTTTTCCCATTTGTCTTTCAGGCCACTTCATTGTTCGAAACTGATGACCTCTCCAGGACAGGATACAAGAAGGACCTAAGACCTGCGTTTGGTCCAGAAGAACCACTTAGGCCTTCCCTGACCTCAGAGGGAGTGTACTCCCCATTTCATGCAGCTGTCTCCACTCTGCTACCATTTGCTGCTTTAGCCTGGAGAATGTTTTCAGAACTAGGTTTGGCACTTGCCTCTGTGCCACAGAAACTCCACGAGAAACAAGTCAAACTCTCCAACGGGTTTTCTTGAAGTCCCCTCTAATAGTTGGCTAACATGAGAGGATGCACACACTAGAATACAAAACCAAACCAAACAAAAACCTAACAATACCAAGTGTTAGCAAAAAAATGTGAAACAACTGGAATTATCGTATACTGGTGGTAGGAATGCTTCTTTGGAAAACCTTTGATAGCATCTACTTGAAGTGACCTGGCAATTCTAAATCTAGTTAGATATCTACTATATATATACATACATACGATCAACAGAAGACATATAGAGTAATGGTCATAAACTGGAAACGACCCAAATGCCCATCAGCAAGAGAATGAATAAATAATGGTGGTATATTTCCTAAATAGATTTTTAAAAAAAAAGGAATGATCTACTGCTATATGCAATATGGGTAAATTCACAGATATATATTAAGTCAAAGAAGCAAAGTACAAAAGAGTACGTAGTACATACTGTTTGATTCCATTTATATGATATTGAAGAACAGACAAAACTGATCTATATTGTCAGAAGTCAGGATGGTACAGTAAGTAGTGACTAGGGGTGGGCAAGAGAGAAATTTCTGGGTTACCTGAATATCCTATATTTAATATGAGTGATGGTTACATTTGTAATGTGATGGGTGTATACATTTCCAAAACTTTCTAGCCATACGGTTACAATTTGTGCATTTTACAACATGTATGTTATACTTCACTAAGAAAGAAAGTAAAAATAAAATTTATGGAGAAATTCATGTTCTCTCAACTATTCATGCATTGCATTTTCATTATTTGATAACATGAGCCTGGAATTATCTAGAAGGGGTGTTTTAGCTGTGAGGATATTCTGAACCCTGGAAGAGACATTTCGAAAAGTGAAAATGTTATGTCTAAGTAAGAACAGCACTCTTCCTTTGCTGCCTGTGGCTGCCGTTTTCCCTAAGCTTCTGCGGGTTCCACTCAGCCAGCAGTTTGGCTTCCGGGGCTTCTTACCAGCAGGGGTCAGCCCTGTGCAAAACCCACACACGAGCCCTCTGTGAGTTAGAACTTTCTTCCTAGTTCAGTCAACTCATCTTGGCCTTTTAGTTCTCTTACTTCACATCTCTAGCTACACTTTACTCTGTCACCACCACTCGCTGCCATGATCATAACATGGACCAGAAACTTCACCACTGTCTTCTTTGCTCATTCAGACACGCTGTTCTCCTTCCACTTTCTCAAGTAACCACCAGCAACACTCCTTGCATGCCATCAAACCCTTCAGTCCAGCAGCCTGCCATTCGCTCTCCATCCTGCAGTCCCCTTCTCTCTTCACTGACCCTTTATCCAGCCCTGACATCATGGCTCATCAGTGCGATTACTGTGGCAAACACCTTCAACTCTTTGACCATGCCAGACCCCAGCTCTTAACCCATTAATGATTTCTCATTGCACTTACGCTGAAATACAAAACCGCTACAGTGCCCACAAGGCTTTGCCTGCCTTGCCCTGTGCTGGTCGGTACCTCTTCTACTGGGACTCAGACACCACATGTCTCACCCCACGCTTTCAGTTCTTCCCTGCAGCCCTGTAAAAGTCATTTCTCCCAATCTCTCCATTCTCTTAGTCTCTTTCCTCATGGTGAGGTGTTTATTTCCTCCAAGACACAATTTAAAATTATACCCATGGGGCACCTGGGTGGATCCATCATTAAGCGTCTGCCTTCAGCTCAGGTCATGATCCCAGGGTCCTGGGATCGAGTCCCACATTGGGCTCCCTGCTTGGCGGGAAGCCTGCTTCTCCTTCTCCCACTCCCCCTGCTTGTGCTCTCTCTCTCTCTCGCTGTCTCTCTGTCTCTCTGTCTCTCTCTCTGTCAAATAAATAAATAAAATCTTAAAAAAAAAAATTATACCCATATCTGTGTACTTGTGTGCTTAATGTTTGTCCTTGGCTTGAGATTACGCACTCAGAAAAGGCAGTGGCCATATTTGGTTTGCTCATCTTTTACACAAGTAGTGCCAAGCGCTTGTTGGGTGCATGGTAGATGCTCAATAAATATTTATTGAATGACAATATCAATCTAGACCTTGACCCCACAAAGACAGGGGACAGATGTGGACCCTCTATTGCTTTAAAAAACAGCACTTTGTATAATATTTGTCCCTTCAGAGCACTTTCACATCCATTATCATCATAATTGCATAATTAGCTAGATAAGCATTGGAATACCCATTTGACAGATGAAAAAAATGAGGCACAAAGAGAGCTGACTCAAATGTCAGAGTAAGGACTAAAGCCAAAATTTCTAACTTACCCATCTGTGCATCTTAAGTAGTATATGTAAATGTTCTGTCTCTTGATCAAACTTGCAGTGGGGAGGATAGCTTAATAGTTAAGTACTCAAGCTCTAGGGACTGCTAGGGTCCCTAACCAGATCCAACACTCAATTTACTGTGTGACTTTGGGCAAGTTACTTAACTTCCCTGAGCTCCAGTTTGTCTATCTCTAAAGTGGAAATAACAATATCTATCTGAGGAGGTTACAGTAAGACTTTGAAGATATATATAAATATACACACATGATACACATACATACAGGGCTGAATATGGTCCATGAGAAGCACTCAGTCAAAGTTAGTCTTTATTTGTGGAAATCTTTTGAGAATAATGATTATATTTCTTCCTCTCCAGAAACCTAACCACACAGGGCTTTTCACGGTGATGTTTAACACAAATACTCGACACAACCTTCTGGCAACATTGGGATTTTTGTTTTCTTGAATTTATTCTTATCTGTGAATACTGTTGCCTTTGAGGAATGAAAAAAAAAGTGTAATATGTACCCTCAGTGTGACCACTCCCATGTGTATAAGCTTTAAGACCTGATAATTAGGAGCAGACTTCTAGACGCCTGTTTTCTCTTAGTTCACTCATTTTAGAGTCCATTTTCCTGTCCCTCTTTGGAAGAGTGTAACTGATATAACTTGCATCCTCCAACTCCCTTTATTCTGGGACAGCTATATATACTATAGCCATGGCAGTTCCTGTGAATTGACCTAATAAGGCAATGAGTTGATAGGGTAATCTCTACCCCCATAGGATAGGATAGAAAATTATAGAGTAGCATGCAAAGGAGGAAGGTTAGTTCTCTTTATGATGGAATTCTAAAGAAGTTTATTAGAATGGAAAAATCACATGCCCTTTGAAAAATTGCCTTATGCAGGATAAAGTGATAGTTTAAAATAAGCCTACAAAAGAGAAGTAAAGGTCATGACATTTTATCTAATTTGGTTGGTCCTTTTAAAAATATGTCATGCTGTAATTTTTTTGTCTCCTGCAGTTATGAATATAAACATATAGGAATAATGGCCCCTCGTGAAACTTGTGAAACATACGAGTGCAAATTTAAATGGAGGTTTCCTTGGAAAGCTAGCACAAATGACTAATGGGTTGCAGTCTGTTAGAACAGACAAAAATGCTTTGTTTAACTATGTATGGTGATGCCTCTTCCCTCTTTGTGATCATTTATTAACATTTTTACGTAGCTACCTGAGGTATGAATCTGCGAGTAAGAACTTGTTAAAAACACAGTAAAAGCATTTTTACCTATTCTGTTTCTTCTACAGAATTCAGTAAACCATTAAAAGCATAGAACAGAATAGTATCCATCTTAATGTTCGTGATCCTTTCAGTTTTCATTGAAATACTACAAATTAATCAGCTATAATAGGTTCTCTTTTACCTACAGTGCCTTTTTTAGAAATGATGAATCGGTTCTCTAGCATTCTCTAAAGATGGCCAATGAGATTTTTTAATGAATAATTTGAACTTACTATTTATCCATATTTAACGTGTTTTAATTCATTACAGCTATTATTCTTAACCGCTGCTCAAATTGTTCCATGTTGGGTCAGTAGAAATGTCTTCAAGTTTGCTTCTGAGTCATTTTGACATGATCTTACTAATTTTTCATAACTTCTTTGCTTTCTGGTAGGATAAAATGGTCCAAGTCTCAACGTGTATATATTCTATTTCAGACCTGGAGTTAGCCATTTCTTTAAGAAGTGTGGTTCCTTTTAGTAGGAAACTGTATTTAGAAATTACAATCTGATTGCTCAAGGTGTTTGTTACTGAATTAGTCATTATTTGTAGGCTTTTCCAGAAAGCTACTTTTAACAAAAATTCTAATTGATTCATTTGATGTATGTTATATCTCATTCTATCAGCTCACTTTATATATTTTTAAAATTTTATTTATTTATTTTTTATTTGAGAGAGAGAGCACAGGCAGGTGGAGTGGGAGAGGGAGAAGCAGGCTTCTTGCTGAACAGGGAGCCCAATGCCGGGCTTCATCCCAAGACCCTGGGATCATGACCTAAGCCAAAAGCAGACACTTAACTGACTGAGCCACCCAGGCACCCTATCAATTCACTTTAAAATGTCTTGCTTTCCCCAAGTTCTTTGTGACTCTTCTTATGGTCTTAAACACTCATTTTTCCACCTGTTTTTTCAGAAAGTAACCTTTTCCTCCTCTGAATAAAAAAGATTTTATTTTATTTATTCGACAGACAAGGGGAGAGAGTACAAGCAGGGGAAGTGGCAGGAAGAGGGAAAAGCAGGCTCCCCACTTTGCAGAGAGCCCCGACGTGGGGCTTGATCCCAGGACCCTGGGATCATGACCTGAGCCGAAGGCAGACGCTTAACTCACTGACCCACCCAGGTGCCCCTAAAATGTTTTGATTGTTGGAAATCAATAGACTTTGAGCATACATGATTAAGGAGTTTGTATGGTATAATTCTAAGGGAGCAGGCACTGGTGGTATCAGAGTACCTGGATTTAAATCCATAATGTGGGAAATTAATTTGATGCAATGGTTGTTTCCAAGCATCCTATCAGGCAAGCTATCTTAGACTTGGTCATGGTGCAGAAAAGCTCACAGATCAAAAAGAAATTACAGTGTGTTTAATCACCTTGAAACACAGAGCTAGAAGTAAGTGGGTAAGGATAGATTGAGACATTTATGAATGGGTCCAAGCCACATGGAGGACCACACTACCTGAATCCCATGTTCTACAATGTCCAGATGGATGTTCTCTCTCTCTCTCTCTCTCTCTCTGCCACATCAGTCTTCCCTGCTGATGGTATGATTACAAAGACCAAAGTCAAGATTGAACGAGGTACTTAGCAAAAAGGTGACTGAAGCAGACATACTCTCACTTTTTTGGGGAGCAGCTTGGTCAAGTACTTCTGGCCAAAAGCTATAGCTTGCCAATTAGCCTGCTTAGCAGCTATGGATTTTATCTGCATCTCTTGGATTGAGCCCATGTGGAGCCAGAGTGGGACCATAAGGGGTGTCACTAATGGGTACCTGATTTTGAAGATAATATTAAGATATGAAAAAGATATTGTGGTTATATTTAGAAAAAAATTTTTTTAAAGATTAGTTTATTTTAGAGAGAGAAAGAGTGCGGGGAGGGGCAGAAGGAGAGGGAGACAATCTCAAGCATGGAGCCAACTCAGGGCTCAATCTCATGACCCTGAAATCATGACCTGAGCTGAAATCAAGAGTCAGGTGCCCAACCTACTGAGCCACCTAGGCACCCCTGTTTAGAAAAAAACTTTAAAGAGATGTGAGTTTGAAACAAAGCAGGAGATCTTGACAGTATTATTTTAGCTCATTGGGTTGGCAGAGCAGTTGCCTTATATTTCTGTTTCTTGGCTCTAAATCCACACAAATAATTCAGAAGGTGGTGTGTAGGGGGTGCTCTTCAGAACTAGGCTCCTTGGGATTTTCCTAGTACTCCATGGGCTGAGGGAGGTTGGGGGAAGATAGAGAGTGAGAGGTAAGTGTACAGGGTTGTGGGAGAAACAACACATTCACCACTACAATGATTTGATGGTTTCATGGGAAAATATGCTTTAAAAAGTAGGAGTTGAACCAGCTTAAACTTGATTCCTAATTACATGACAAGTTTATGGTACTGAAGACAAGCTTATTAAAGCTATAACTATGATTATCAATAAGTTCTATCTAATTTACAAAGCATTGTGTTTTTTTTAAAGATTTTATTTATTCATTTGAGACACAGAGATACAGAGAGAGAGAGAGAGAAAGCATGAGCAGGGAGAGAGGCAGAGAGAGAGCGAGAAGCAGGCTCCTCGCTGAGCCAGGAGCCCGATGCAGGGCTTGATCCCAGGACCCTGGGATCATGACCTGAGCCGAAGGCAGGCGCTTAACCATCTGAGCCACCCAGGTACCCCTACAAAGCATTGTTTTTAATAAGCATTGCTTCTTTTGAAAATCCCAATGTAGGTGGGGCACCTGGGCGGCTCAGTCAGTTAAGGTCTGCCTTCAGCTCAGGTCATGATCCCAGGGTCCTGGGATCGAGCCCCACATCGGGCTCCTGGCTCAGCAAGGAGCCTGCTTCTCCCTCTCCCTCTGCTGCTCCCCCTGCTTGTGCTCTCTCTCTCTTTTTCACTCTCTCAAATAAATGAATAAAAATCTTTAAAAAAAAAAAGAAAAAGAAAAGAAAATCCTGACATAGGGGCACCTGGGTAGCTCAGTAGGTTAAACATCTGTCTTTGGCTCAGGTTGTGATCTTAGGGTCCTGGGATCGAGCCCCACATTGGGCTCCCTGTTCAGTGGGGAGTCTGCTTCTCCCTCTCTCCCCTGTTCCTGCTCTCTCTCTCTCAAATAAAATAAATAAAATCTTAAAAAAAAACACATCAAAATATATGAAGCAAATATTAATGGAACTAAAAGGAGAAATCTACAATAATACAATAATAGCAGGGGACTTAAACACACTACTTACATCAGTGAATAGATTAATAAGGAAAGATTAACCTTAAACAACACATTAGGCCAAATGGACTTAATGGACATATATGGAACGTTCCATCCAAAAGCAGCAACTTATTTTCCTCAAGTAAAAATGGAATATTAGCCAGGATCGATCATATGTCTAGTGACAAAATAAGTCTCAATAAATTCAAGAAGACTGAAATTATATCAAGCATTTTCTCCAAACACAATATTATGAAACTGGAAATCAATTACAAGAAGAAAACTGGAAAAACTGCAAAAATGTAGAGCTTAAACAACATGCTACTGAACAACAAATGAGCCATTGAAGAAATCAAAGAACAAATAAAAAATTGAGAGAGACAAATAAAAACAGAAAAATGATCTACCAAAATCTATGGAACACAGCTAAAGTGGTTCTTAGAGGGAAGTTCATAGCAACACAGGCCTACCACAAGAAAAAAGGAAAATCTCAAACAATCTAACTTTACACCTAAAGGAACTAGAAAAAGAAAAACAAAGCCCAAAATTAGTAAAGGAAGGAAATAAAGAGCAAAAAAATAAATGAAATGGATACTAAAAAAACATAGATCAATGAAATTAAAACTGGTTCTTTGAAAAGATGGACAAAATTGACAAACCATTAGCTAGACTAAGAAAAAGAGAGGACTCAAAATCAGAAATGACAAACGAAAAGTTACAACTAATACCACAGAAATACGAAGGATTTATCATAATTATATGCCAACAAACTAGACAACCCAGAAGAGATGGTTAAATTCCTAGAAACATACAGTATTCCAAGACTAAATCATGAAGAAACAGAAAATCTGAATAGATCGATTACTAGTAAGGAAATTGACTTAATAAAAACCTCCCAACAACCAAAAGTCTAGGACCAGACAACTTCACTGGTGAATTCTACCAAACGTTTAATGATTTAATACATGTCCTTATCAAACCCTTCCAAAAAAATTGAAGAGAATGAAATGCTTCCAAACTCATTTTATGAGGTCGGCATTACCCTGTTACCAAAACCAGACAAGGACACCACATACAAAAAAAGAAAAGTACAGGCTAATATCCTTAATGAACATCGATGCAAAAATACTCAAAAATATTAGTAAACTGAATCTAACAACACGTCTAGAAAATCATACACCACAATCAAGTGGGATTTATTCCAGGGATGCAAGGGTGGTTCAACATCTGCAAATCAATCAACATGATACACTACATTAACAAAATGAAGTAGTCAAATCATATGATCATCACAATAGTGCAGAAGGAGCACTTTGACAAAATTCAACATCCATTTACAATAAAAACTCTCAAAGTGGGTATAGAGGAAACATACCTAAACATAAAGGCTATGTATGACAAACTCACAGCTGACATCATACTCAATGGTGAAAAGCTGGAAACTTTTCCTCTAAACAAGACAACAAGCCTAGTCTCGCCACTTTTTAAAAAAAAAAAATTTATTGTTATGTTAATCATCATACGTTACATCATTAGTTTTAGATGTAGTGTTCCATGATTCATTGTTTGTGCATAACACCCAGTGCTCCATGCAGAACGTGCCCTCTTTAATACCCATCACCAGGCTAACCCATCCTCCCACCCCCGTCCCCTCTAGAACCCTCAGTTTGTTTTTCAGATCGCCACTTTTATTCAACACAATATTGGAAGTTCTAGCCACAGAAATGAGGCAAGAGAAAGAAATAAAAGTCATCTATATTGGAAAGGAATAAGAAAAAGCTGTTATTATTTGCAGATGACATGACACTTAATATAGAAAACCCTAAAGACTCCACCAAAAACCTGTTAGAACTAATAAATGAATTCAGTAAAGTTGCAGGATAGAAAATTAACTTACAGGTTATACACAAACAATGAATCATGGAACACTACATCAAAAACTAATGATGTAATGTATGGTGATTAACATAACAATAAAAAATTTTAAAAAATTAACTTACAGGGACGCCTGGGTGGCTCAGTCTCAGGTAAAGCGTCTGCCTTTGGCTCAGGTCATGATCCCAGGGTCCTGGGATCAAGTCCCGCATCGGGCTCCCTGCTCAGTGGGGAGCCTGCTTCTCCCTCTGCCTGTGCTCTCTCTCTCTCTCTGACAAATAAATGAATAAAATCTTAAAAAAAAAAAAGAAAATTAACTTAAAGGAATCAGTGGCATTTCTATACACTAATGATAGATTATCAGAAAGAGAAATTAAGAAAATATAATCCCATTTACAACCGCATCAAAAAGAATAAAATACCTCGGAATAAATTTAACCAAGGCGGTAAAAGACCTATACAATTAAAACTATGAGACGCTGATGGAGACTGAAGATGACACAAATAAATGGAAAGATATTCTGTGCTCATGCATTGGAAGAATTAATATTGTTAAAATGCCAATACTATAATTCAATGTGACTCCTATCAAAATTCTAATGGCATTTTTCACAGAACTAGAACAAATAATTCTAAAATTTGTATGAAACCACAAAAGATCCAAGCAGCCAAAGCCGTTTTGTTCTTGAGAAAGAACAAAGCGGGAGGTATCCCGCTGACTTCAAACTATATTACAAAGCTATAAAAACAGACACACAGATCAATGGAACAGAACTGAGAGCCCAGAAATAAACCCGAGAATATATAGACAATTAATTTACAATAAAGGAACCAAGAATACACAATGGAAACAAGATAGTCTTTTCAATAAAAGGTGCTGGGAAAACTGGACAGTCACATGCAATCGAATGAAACTAGACCACTATCTTACACTATACACAAAAATGAACTCAAAAAGGATAAAAGACTTAAATGTAAGACTTGAAAACATAAAGTTCCTAAAAGAAAACATAGATGGTAAGCTCCTTGACATCAGTCTTAGGATATTTCTGTGGATCTGACCCCAAAGGCGAAGGAGAACAAGCAAAAATAAATAAATGGGACTACATTAAACTAAAAAGCTTCTGCACAGTAAAGAGAATCATCATCAAAACAAAAAGGCAACCTCCTGCATGGGATAAGATATTGGCAAATTACATATCTAATAAGGGGTTAATATCCAAAATATATAAAGAACTCATACAACTTAACAGAAAATGAACAACCCAATTAAAAAATGGGCAGAGGATCTAAATGGTCATTTTGGAGGCGATCACTCTGTAATACCAATTTTACCTCAATAAAAGAAAAAAGAAAAAACAATTCACCTTTTCAGAATGTGACCTCAAAAGAAAATCAAACAACAACAACCAACCCCCCAACCCTCATGACATCATAAACGAAAAGAGAATTTTATTGTATATAAATTATTCCTTAATGTAAAAAATAAAAAAAATCCAAGACAGGTGGATTATAATTACCTTTCCCTTTTAAAAAAGGCATTTATATTTTCTGATTGTAAAAGGACAATTGGCACCTTTTGCTTCGTTGCATCTGAGAGAGCAAGATGGGTCACCAGCAGCTCTCCTGGAGCCATCAGAGGAAATTTGGCCAGGGTTCTTGTTCTTGCTGCGTCTGCTCAAACACACACCATCTGATCCGGAAATACCGCCTCAATATGCGTCGCCAGTGTTTCCATCAGTACGCAAAGGATATAGGCTTCATTAAGTTGGATTAAATGAACTTCCTTGAATGGGTCATCCAAGATACCTACCCTAACTGCAGATATCCAAGATACCTACCTTAATGCCAACTCATTGTACATAAAATAAAAATACTCCAATTATGAGTGCTTGAATGTGAAAAAAAAAAAAAAGGACCATAGGCAAATTGTAGACATTTGGGGAAAATGTACAAAGAATGTACATTCCATCACTTGCAGAAAATATTTCCTGCTATCATCTTTGTAGACCCACAAACTGGGACCATGCTGTACACATTTGCTTTCTGAAATACACATTTTGCTTTCTGAAATATATTAAGCACATTTTTCCATGTCATTAAATAACTTTCAAAACCATGAAAAAAATGCCCTCAGATCTGAGATCCAATCTGACTTAAACATTACCCACATGCTATCTTGTCTCTTTGAGTCACTTGTCTCTTTTTTCCTTTCAGGGTTATCAGAAAAATCATAGTACTATCAAAACGGGAAGGTCTTTATTGCTCCTTACAGCAATGTGACCACAATGTGTTCTAGATAGTCTAGTGACACAACATTAAGCTCTGTCGTCAGCCTACAAAAGCTGACTCGTTTGCAAAAATACAATAAGATGAAGCATTGCCGTGGCATATGGCTTTTACCCCAGTTAGATAAATCATTAACTCAGGCACTCTGTGGTACGGGATATTTGACTAACCTTGTAAACCAAGCCAGGGAGCAAAAGTAGAGTCTGTGGCAGCCTTCTCCTCTGAAGGAACAAAGGAAGAAAAATAATTTAGTAAGGAGTTCCAAGCACCACGTGCCCCAGTCCAGCTGTTGGTTTTTTCACTAAACATGTCTTCCATCTGATCTGTAAAGGAAAAAACATCTTTAGGAAAGGATTTTAAATGATGGTAAAGAAAAGCCCAACCCAAATATCCCTTTTCCCTCTTCAATTAACTAGGGAGAAGCTTCTGGGGGGAGTTGAGTGGGCTGTTGATTTACCTACTACACAATGTCAAAAAATGATCTAAGGAAAGTCTAAATGTTTTATCTTTTCTAAAAATGAACTTTCCCTTTTCATGGCCGGCAGCAATTTCTGGGTCAACGTGTGGGTGCTTGGGCAGCTGCAGTGAATAATATGGATCATTTGGTGATGTGAGCTCCTTCAGTCAGAAGGGGGCGAGCAGAAACAGTTCCCGAGGATTTTGATTAAGTCAGGTGTCTGGTATTCACATCCCATTTGAGGCAGCCAGATTCACCTACCCGAAGGGAGCCAAGGTGAAACTGCCTCGAAAACTTAGAGCAGCTCTCCACAGCTCAACAAATTAAGCTCTAACTCTTCAAGGTTGGTCCGGATGAGTGCTTCAGTTAAAGCAAATGGTGTGTTTTGGTTATTGTTGGGGGAGTGCAAATGCAGACCCAGTAGATTGCAAGAGTCCGGGTAGCAAGGGCAGCGACAGTTTTGTTTAGCTTCGCTGTAAAAAGTCTATTGTTCTTGAAGGAGGACCCCATGAGAAGAAAGCAAAGAAAGCCAACATTGGTAAAGAAAATGGCTTCCCCTGGGTTCAAATTTAGGCAATTATTTTCAGCTATCCTCAACACTCATCCCTGAGTCTTGTTATTACCTGGAAGGAAACTAGAATACTTTCAGGACTACCACATTTTTCAACTACCACAAAATACAAGTCATAGGTTAAAAATCCTCATCTGATTTCACCTCACCAAATGGTTAATATTTTTCTACTTCCTGTTAACAAAATATCAAATGCTAGTCTAGCTGCTGACTAATCGTTTTTAGTTGTATATACATTTCTTTTTCATCAGCTATATAGGAAATGTTTGAAGACAAAAGTGGCGCCGATTTAGCTTTCTGACCTGCATAGGAAACTCCCAGCCCAATCTAGGGTATTCGTTCATACCCCATGCAGTGTCTGGAATATGGTGCTTTGCAAACAAATCTAAATATGAAAAATAAAGTAGGGTACCTGGGTGGCTCAGTCCATTAAGTGTCTGCCTTCGGCTCAGGTCATGATCCCAGGGTCCTGGGATCGAGTCCCGCGTTGGGCTCCCTGCTCAGTAGGGAGTCTGCTTTCCTTCTGCCCCTCCCCTGTGCTCGTGATCTCCCTCTCTCTCTCAAATAAATAAATAAAATCTTTTAAAAATAAAGAAAAATAAAGTAATAAAACATTAGAAGAAAATATGAGAGAATATTTGTATAACCTTGGGGGTATGGCAGTCTTCTTAAGCTAGATGAGAAACCCAGAAAAATTAAAGGAAAAAAATAGCCATGTTTGACTACATAAAAATTAATATTTTTTTACAAGACAAGAGAAACCATAACCAGTGAAAAGAAAAGGTGAGGAAAATGTTTACAATAAAAATGATGGAAAATGGTAAATATCTTAATAAACTAAGACTTCAACAAGTTAATAAACAAGAGACAAAACAATAAAAAAATGAGCCCATGTTATGAAAAGGCAATTCATAAAAGAGGAAATAGGACAAGGTGCTCAGTTTCACTGGGATTCAGGAAAATGAAGGAATATAAATATATGCATGAAAAGGTATAAAAATACCCAATCTACGAGGGGTTGACTCAGGGTTCAGGGACCTAAGGGAGGGTAATAAGCCTGGGACTGGAAGTCAAAAGGGCTTTCAACTTTAACTGCAATGCTTTATTTCTTCTATTAAAATATATGAAGATTTAAGGGGAATGTGATAAAATGGTAACTGTTATCAAAATTGAGTTGTATCTTTTGGTTAACATCTATGTGCATTTCTGTTGGGTATATGCCTAGGAGTAGAATTAAAAGGTCATAGATATCTGTAGGTCTAAAAACGTTCTGTTTTACCCAGTCTGGGTATTGGTCATAGGGGTGTGCTCAGTTTATGAAAATTCATTGAGATATATACTTATGATAGGTTCATTTCAATAAAAAGTTAAATAACAACAAAATAAAAAGTATAGGGCAACACCACTTCACAGCCACCAGCATGACTAAATTAAAACAGCAGAAAATACCAAGTGTTGATAAGGATATACAGCCACTGGGTTACTCATGTATTACTAGTGGAAATATAATTCTATACAACCCCTTTGGAAAACTGATATTATCTAAGAACAGTGAAAATATATGTACTTCATGATGTGACAATTCCGCTCATAGGTAGACACATCCAGCAGAAATTTGTCTATATGGTTACCAAAAGCCATGCATAAGACTTATGAGATACCATTTTTTCAATATATTTTAACAACTTTATTTGAAAGATCTTTGGCATATAAAATTTATACATATTTAAGGAGTGCAACTTGGTATTTTGATATATTGTGATACCATCCTTAAACCATCAGATTGCGAGGAAAAGAAATTATGGTACATCCAAGATATGAACTTCATACAAATTTATATATAAAATTATATATACGGAGTTGGTGGGATATCCCTGAGAAGTTAAATGAAGAAAACAAGTTGTATATAAATTGTCCTCATTTTCTTAAGGATAAAAAACAAAGACAAAACCCCTTTTACGTACATGTAAGTATATGAGATCAAGAAGGAAAGACTTCAAGTAAGTTAATCAAACTTTTAATATGGGCGGGTAAGGTTAAATGGGGAATGAGGAGAGAGGTGATTAGCTTTTTCTTTAGTTAGCTCTGTATTGTTTGACTTACTAAAACTAGAATTTTTTCTGAGGTAATTATTTTTGAGGTAATTCATATATGATAAAATTCACCTTTCTAAAATAAATAATTCAGTAATTTTTAGTATGCTCACCAAGTTGCACAAGCTTTGCCACTATCTAAGAACATTTTAACAACTCCCCTCTCTACCCGCCCCCTGAAACAGATACCCATTAGCAGTCACTCCCTATTCCTCCTGCCTCCCAGCCTCTGGCAACCACTAATCTACTTTTGTCTCTATAGATTGCTTACTATGCACATTTCATATAAATAGAATCATGTAATATGTATGTGACTTTTTGTGTCTGGCTTCTTTCCCTTGGCATGTTTCTGAGGTTTAAGCATGTTATAGCATTTATCAATGGTTCATTCCTTTTTATGGCTGAATAATATTCCATTGAATGGATATAGTATGTTTTATTTATCCATTCAACACCTGCTGAATTTAACACCTGAAACCACTTGGATACTCCAGAATAATCTTATTTTAAGGTCATCAGAATAGCAAATTTAATTCCCCTTTACCTTCTAAAGCTAATATAGTCACAGGTTCTGGGGATTAGGATATGGACATCTTTTCTCTGGGGGCGGGCACTATTCTGTCTACCTTATCACAAACTTTGGATCGGGGGAACCCTCTTACACTGTTGGTAGGAATGTAAACTGGTGCAGCCATTCTGGAAAACAGTATGGAGTTTCCTCAAAAAGTTAAAAATAGAGCTTCCCTATAACCCAGCAATTGCACTACTAGGTATTTATCCAAAGGATACAAAAATACTGATTTGAAGGGGCACCTGCACCCCAATGTTCATAGCAGCAATGTCCACAATAGCCAAACTGTGGAAGGAGCCGAGATGTCCTTCAACAGATGAATGGATAAAGAAGATGTGGTATATATATACAATGGAATATTACTCAGCCATCAAAAGAATGAAATCTTGCCATTTGCAATGACGTGGCTGGAACTAGAGGGTATTATACTAAGCAAAATAAGTCAGTCAGAGAAAGACAATTATCATATGATTTCACTCATATGTGGAATTTAAGAAACAGAACAGATGAACATAGGGGAAGGGAAGGAAAAATAAAATAAGATGAAATCAGAGAGGGAGACAAACCATAGAGACTCTTAACTATAGGAAACAAATTGAGGGTTGCTGGAAGGGAGGAAGGTGGGGGGATGAGGTAACTGGGTGAGGGGCATTAAGGAGGGCATTTGTTGTGATGAGCACTGGGTATTATATGTAAGTGATGAATCACTTCTACACCGGAAACCAATACTACACTATGTGTTAACTAACTTGAATTTGAATAAAACTTGGAAGAAAAAAAAAAAAACAAAAAGAACCAAAAAATCCAAAAGCTTTGGATCAGAACGCAAATATTTTTTAATAGTTTACATTGATGTTGGTTAAATGAGTTGTTTTAAGATCATATAGCAAGTAAGTGACAGGGCTAGGCAGAGGACACAGGTGTTTAAATTCCCTGTGTGCTGATCCACTTGCCTCATTTTTCATTCAAGAAGTACATATTGGAGGGTGCCTGGATGGCTCAGTCGGTTAAGCAGCCGACTCTTGATTTTGGCTCAGGTCATGATCTCAGGATCCTGGGATCGAGCCCGGGGCTGGGCTCCACGCTCAGCAGGGAGTCTACTCTCAAGTTTCTCTCCCTCTCCCTCTGCCCTTCCCCCTGCTTGCACTCTCTCTCTCTCTCAAATAAATGAATCTTAAAATAAAGAAGTATACATTGAGCATTTAGATGATGTGACATATAACATTATGCTGTTTTAATAATGGCATTTCAGGATTAACCAGCTTATTGGGCTTTGAGTTCAAGATCTCTAAAATTTCAAACTTTTAAGTAATTTTAAAAGAAAATGTAAAGATGGCTGATTACTCATAAAGAACTGACAGTGCAAAGCTTACTAATCGCGTGAAGTCAAAAGCCATTCAATGACACAGACTGTGAAGCCAAGGCAGGAAATGCGGGTTGGTATATGGGCTGGTAGGAAAGGAGCAAGGGAGGTGGAGAACAATCAATGTTAGATCACCACCCGTCCTTGCAGGCATGCTCACAAAATGAACAGGGGGCTTCCTCAAGAAGCGGATGGTTTGACATCTACTCCAGCATCTAGATGGAAATATATCCCTATTTCCAACAGAGGGAAATATATCTATGCAATAGCAACCAGGGAAGCTCAGTATGTGGCCGAACCAAGGGAAAAACTAACAACTTGTAGAAGAGCGTGTATTTCAGAGTTAGTTCATTCGTGTATGCAGTCATTGACCCAGCAGGGACTCCAGGCCTTGTGCCAGGGCTCAGGAACATGGCTCTGAAGGAGGCATGGGACCCCTACTGCCAGCCACCTCCCAGCCAGGTCCTTCCCTGCTTGAGTGCTGCCCCTCAGGGACAGAGTGGGGCTGAGAAGCCTGGGCCCCCTCCAAACCTGCCCCCTCCCCCTCCACAGCCCCACTCACTGTACCCTCCCCTGCCCTGTCCTCTTCAGTTCTCAGTGTCTCCCCCTCCCCCCACCTTCCTCCCACAGAGCTCGGCTTTTCCCCTCCTCCCACCTCCCCTCCCCCAGCCGCCAAGATAATCCTCAAACTGTAATAAGCCCAAACAGTCCACTTGCCCGGTTGGATTTTTCAAGGAATAGCTATCGGGGTGAGGCAGGTGCGGTATGCAGGCCTGGAAGAAGGCAGGAGAGGAGGTGTGCAGGGCAGGGTGGGAAGGAGGAGCAAGAACCCTCCAGTCCCTGTCTTCTCCAACGGGCAGGGTAGGGAAGTGGTTCGAATCCGGTGTCTGAAGGTCCAGGTGGCCTGGGTTCAAGCGCAGTTTTTCCCCTTGCCGCCAGAACCACCTTAGATACTGTCCCTTAACCTCTCTCTTCCCGTTTCCCCCACCTGTAACGCTGGAAGAATAATGATTTGTAAGATTTTATTTCATAAGGGTGTATTCATCATATGGATAGAGCACGCAGAGCAGCGCCTCAAACATAGTAGATGCTCTGTGTGTTAGCTAAGAGCGCGGTATGGGGAACCCCGTGCCACCACGACACCAAGGCAGGCCTGCCCGGTTCTCTCAGTTCCCCTCCGCACCTCTAGTCCTGGTGGCCTGTGGGTAGCTCTCAGGCAAAACGCAACATACGCTGTGTCCCAAGACTAACCGCAAGTCCTAGGGACAGCAGCCTACATTGATTTTCAGTGGAAAAAGAAGGTTTGCGTCAAAGGGACAAATCTGCAAAGGTTTCCACGGCCCTCTTGTAGATGACCTCCGAGGTTATTGTGCAGAGCGATTTCATTCCTCTTCCCTCAACTGCCTGCTTCTAGACTTGGCCGGGGGGCCTCCTTCTGCCTAACAAAGCCCATTTCAGTGCCTTCCCAACAAGAAACATCCCTTGGCAACCCTCCTAGAATGCGCAAGCAGCTCATTTTAAAATAGAAATCTTTTTTTCTTTGGTCCTTCTACATTTAGTATACAGCGTACTAAGTGGAAAATAGTCATCATAGTCCTTCTTCCCATTTTCTGCCCTTCTCTCTGCTCCACTCTTCTCTTCTGGGTCTCTTTCCTTCCCCTTTTATCGTCTTGGTTCTCTGTTTCCTTGAATTTCTCTTTATGGCTCCAGACTGAGCTGCTGTTGGTATTGTTCTGAACCAGATAGCTGCCAAGTCTAGAAAATAGTTTCTCTTTTCTGAACTTGGTGCTTGGCTGAAAAGGGAGAGTGGAGAGTTTCTTGGGTGAAGACCCAAAAGTGGAGAAAGAAGCAAACGGGTCCAGGGCAGGGACATCCCTGAGCTGACTCGTTCATTTCCGGAGCAGTCTCTCTCCAGCTTCCCTTTCTCTTAGACTCAGAATACAATGCATGATGTTGAACCCAAGCATTCCCTGCTCTCCATCCAGTGTCTTTTATCTCTGGGTTCCAGGCTGTAGATGACATCTACTATATTTATTATAAAGTGTCTTTTTAATCTTGAATCCGCATCTGATTTATTTTGTTGCTTGTTATTTCCTGAGTCATGAAGGGAGAGGTTCCAGTGTTCAGGAAGTGCAAGAATGGAGAAGATTTGCCTGATCGCTTAGCAACCTCTCTCTAGAAATGAAAGTTTTCAGAGTTCTGCCCAAGGACCAGGTACAGGGAGGGAGTTTGCTCTTAACCTACAGATACCCTATTTATCTCAGCTGTTGTTCAACTATGTACAATATTTCAAGGGAAAGAAAATATTTTAGTATTTGACCACAGTTTATTTTGTGTAGGTAGATGTGAATAGCACCTTTTAAAAAAAAGAGGTAGCTGCGTGATTAGAACAAAAAATCGAGTTGTCATTCAACCTTTTTTTCTAAATTAGTCTCTGAATTTGATTGATTGGTTTGTTTTAGTTTTGAAAATGGATTTATTATTATTATTTACCAATTCAGACAGCAATGCTGAGACTTGGCTTCTCCATCACATAGAGAAGAAAAAAATTTTTTCTTTTACTCTTCTGAGTTCGTGGCTGAGACCTCTGTAATAAAAGACAGATTAGTGTAATGAGAGAAAAACAAACAGAAGTTGATTAACATGTATACCTCATGTATATGTGGAAGACACCCAGGGATGTGGCTTAGAGGGGGCTTAGAATTCAGGATTACCTATCATCTTAATAAGGAAGGGGGAGGAAGAATGTCGGTCTCTTAGGAGAGAATAAATGATTTTTAGGAAAGCTGAATGGGCCCTCAAGAACAGATGGGAGGTATGATAGCGTGTGACAACGTTTGTCTGGGGGTGCTGTGGACTTGTAGTTTCCTCACCTGTGATAAAAGTCAGTCTTCCCAGGTTAATGAAAATCCCAGAGAGAGGATTTTTGACAACTAAATTCCTTTTGGAGGATCTGTCTTTGAGCAGATGAGGGGAGTTCAGAGAAAGCCTCTCCCTGCATTATTTTTTTTTTTTTTAAATCAGTTTTCAAGCACCTTCAGCTCAAAATAACCAAGATACTAAAGTGGCACCTTTTGGGGTGGCATATTCTGCTACCTTTCAATCCTTTGTGGAGTCTATGACCCAGGATTTATTAGGTTGCTTATTTAAAAACAATCCAAAAGAGTTATTGGATCCCTTGCCCAATTACCCCCATCTTAAGGAGAACAAGGAAAAAATAAATTGTCAGTTCCACAAGTGTGAAGGAAAAACTCCAAAGTTATAAGGACAAATCCCATGAATGGCTCTTGTATCTGCCTCTTTACATTTTGGTAAATGTAAGCAATCAGAAGAGAACGTCCACCACCAGCACTAGACTCCTCTCTTGGTTTCTATCTCCCTCAGTGGTTGCTCCTTCTAGGTTCTTCCTCTTCTCCCAGAACCCTTACCCTCGGTGTGCCCCAGGGCTCCTTCCTTGGCTCCATCACTACCTGCAGTCATTCCCTTGTTATCTCATTCAGTCTTGTGACTTTATATTCCTGTCAGGAATGCAGGAGTGTTCAGGAGTGAAGCAACAAGATGCCTCCAACTCTCAAATGGCTTGTTTAAGCAAATAAAATAAGAGCTTATATAAATAGGGAAATAGAGAGTTAAAATGGCAAAATGTTGATAATTATTGAAGGGAGGTAGATGGCATATGTACTAAATATATGTACATTCCTATACATGTTAAAAAAATAGAAATAAGTAAATTATCATCTGTGTCCTAACTCCCAAATTATGTCTCCTGTCCAACCCTCTCTACTGAACTCCAGACTCGTATAGCCAATTGCCCTCTGGCTTCCCCATTTGGATGTCAAAGTAATATACCCAAACTGAACTCCTAATCTGCCCTCCTCCCCGAAAATCTGCTCCATCTGCAGCTTCCACACCTCAGTTGATGACAACTCCATTTTTTGTAGTTGTTCAAGCCAAGAACCTTGGAGGTAGGTTGACTCTTGTCTTTCTCTCCCAGCCCCCACACTCTTGTCTTTCTCTCCCAGCCCCCATCCAGTCCTTCAGGAAATCTGTTGGCTCTGTCTTCAGAGCATGCCCAGAAAGCGATCACTTTCACCACTACCACTCTACGCCCCGCTCCAAACCACTGGCAACCCTTCCTTGGACCATTGCAGTAGTCTCCCAATTGATCTCCCCATTTCTGCCTTATCCTCCTCAGTCTGTTCTCAACTAAGAAGCCAGAGAGACTCTTTCAAAATGAATGCACATTGTGTTTCTTTTCTCTTCCAGAGCAGAGTCTTACCCAGAGTAGACAAGGAAAGGGTGGAAGCTGAAATCCTTCAACAACATCGGGCCCTCCGTGGTTTCCTTCTACTTTGCTCCTGGCCCACCATGCTCTAGTCCCTCTGGCCTCCTTGCTGTTTCTAGCATAAGACAAGATGCTCCTGCCTTCTTGGGACTCTGTACCAGCTGTAACCTCTTCCTGGAAGTCTCTTCCCCACAATTTTTGCACCTTTTCTAAGTCTTCGCTTACTGTTACTTCTTTTTTTTCTTTAATAATTTTTTTTAAAATTTTATTTGACAGAGAGACACAGTGAGAGAGGGAACACAAGCAGGGGGGCGTGGAAGAGGGAGAAGCAGGCTTCCCGCAGAGCAGGGAGCCCGATGTGGAGCTCGATCCCAGGATCCCGGGATCATGACCTGAGCCAAAGACAGACACTTAACGACTGAGCCACCCAGGCGCCCCATTTATTGTTACTTCTTAACAAAGCCTAGTCTTATGAATGCAACCTGCTCCTCCACTCATGCTAGATCCATCCAGCCTTGCTCTTACTTCCCTGTAGCTCTCACCACTGTCTACTACATGACCTAATTTACTTACATAATATATTTCTCACCTGTCTCTCCCACTTGAACGTTGGCTCAGTGAGGATAGGGGTGTTTTGCTTGTTGCCCAATGCCCTGTGCCTGGAACACTGTCTGGTCCAATACGGGGCCTGGTATGCACTGAAAATTTGCAGAATGAATGAATTGAATGAATAGTCATACTTTGATTGTATTGCTTGAGCAAAGAACCTGTAATGTGAGCTTTATTGGGCCATAAATTGAACTTAAGTCAAAACTCTTTTAAATCCAGAATCCTGAGCTACGCTCTCACTCCAGCCTGGTCTTTATTTTTGTACTATGGTGGCACAAAGCCATCTGTGAATGGGCTCTTGTATGAATGATTTCATTGATCTTTTTTATTCTGTATGTTGCAATTCTTGGAACGCCTGTCAATTCAGCTGTTTCATTGATTTCACTTAGTACTTCCTTAAAGTGAAAGGACAGTACTTAATATGTGAGAATCAGTGTGAATTAAAGTCAGAATAAGAATAATCCCCTGTTGAACTGGCAGAATTCCAACAAGTGTCCCATGGGATATGAAGATGCACCTTTGATATCCATTCTCCCTAAAACTCACCCCCCCACACACACTCTACCTTCAGTAACAAGCTGTGTTCCTCCTAAACGTTATTAGTCCCTTGGGCCAGTATGAAAAATTTCTTTTTGGTAACATAATAGATTTCTCCCACCCTTTCTTGGCTGATTCCTTATACGGCAGAAGCAGAGGTATCATTATACTCCCAGGAAGAACTATTTATATAATGTAACACCCTTCTTTTCTACAGTAATTCTGCTACTATAAATAGTCTATTCTAAGTTGCCCCATTTTTTTCTAGCTTGACCATATTCATAGACATGTTAAATGCCTTTCTTGGTTTCTCAAACTAAATCTCATAGTTTTAAATAAAGGAAAACCCAGTGATTAGGGAGTAGAATAAGTTCATCTTATCCTTTGTACTCCATCTCTTCCTTTTCTATTAGAACATGAAATTTGGCAAATTCAGAGGAAAACAGAGCTAAAATAAAGCACTAGGGGTGCCTGGGTTTCTCAGTCAGTTAAATGGCTGCCTTGGGGTCGGGTCATGATCTCAGGGTCCTGGGATTGAGTTCCACATCGGGCTTCTTGCTCAGTGGGAGGTTTGCTTCTCCCTCTTCCTCTGCCCCTCCCCACCACTTGTGCACTTGCTCTCTCTCTCTCAAATAAATAAATAAAATCTTTTTAAAAAATAAAATAAAGCACTAAATGGAAATGAACTGTATAGAAGTAAGTTGAACAGTGTTTTAGAAAAAGGTCTGGTCCCTGAAAGAGGATGGTAAAGCTAATGTGTCAACTGTGTTTTGGACACCTCTCTCGTTTTCTGCCAGGCCACTTGCTAATAATGTACTGCTAGGGACAATGCACACAGCAGGCAATTCATAACTACTCTTTTGGGCAGCCAGGTATCATGTCTTCTGATGTAATACAAGGAAGTACCACTAACACCTACGACAGTCTAGCCAAAAATGTTTAATTGGAACATGTTAAGGTTTGGATCCAATTTACAGTTCTTAGGAAATACAAGGGTTAGAGGATCAAGCTAATATACACAAGCAAGCAATCAGACAAAACCAGAAAGCGGAACAACTGGCTGAGTCTCTTCACTAAGTTAGTGTCATGCCTCAACAGCCTGGGCTAAATTAAAAGAGATTTAAAACAGAATAACCAGGTGCAATGGAAATAGACTGAACTTTCTTTTCTTTCTTTTAAGATTTTATTTGAGAGAGAAAGAGCATAAGCAGGGGGAGGGGCAGAGGAAAAAGTATGAGCCAGACATGGGGCTCAATCCCAGGACTCTGGGATCATGACCTGAGCTGAAGGCAGACACCCAAATGACTGAGCCACCCAGGTACCCGGGAAATGGGCTGAATTTTCTTTCTTTTTTTTTTTTTTTAAAGATTTTTAATTTATTTATTTGACAGAGAGAGACATAGTGAGAGAGGGAACACAAGCAGAGGGACTGGTAGAGGGAGAAGCAGGCTTCCTGCTGAGCAGTGAGCCCGATGCGGGGCTCGATCCCAAGACCCTGGGATCATGACCTGAGCCAAACGCAGACGCTTAACGAATGAGCCACTCAGGCACCCCTGGGCTGAATTTTCTTGAAGAAACCAAATGATAAAGACAGTCTGGGATCTGGGAGTTAACTGAGATAAAATTTACTAAAATGGACAGATAGAGAATGCTGACCAGAAAAAAAAAAAAAAAAGCAGGTTTTACAAAACAGTATATACAACATAATCTAATTACAGTTAATAATTATAAAGATAAGGATTTAGAATATGCACTAATGTGGTGATCTCTGGTTTTTATTTTTGTTTATCTGCATTTCAGTTTTTTCACTGCATATATATACTATATCTGTAACAATAAGAGGTCACTTAAAAAATGTTGGAAAGTACTTTTTTACTTCAATAGGCTAGACTTGGCTCTATTTCATCTTGCTATGATTTCTTACAGTTTATTCACTTTATGAAAAAAAATACTACCATTGAAAAAGACAGTGTTCAAGTGGTTTAATTGCGAGAGGAATTCAAGGTCAAATATTACATTCCTAAGCTAGTTATTCATTGATACTAATGAATATTGCACAAAATGATGTTTAATAGTGTGCAGACCATTTATACGCCCCAATTCTGTTTGTGCTTCATTCCATATTCCTATGGCTTTATGCATTGTTCTGTATTTTGTATTCAAGAAGCACTTGTTGATGAGTATATGTAGGAAAAGTTAAATTAGATGATTTGATCTTTCGTTTCCATAAGCACTGCAGTTTGGAGACAAAGTTATGCGTTTCTGTCCTCATTTTCATTTTATTCTGGGTACAAGAGGATGACCTAGTTACTGTTTCCTGATATTAAAGTAATTATATGTGGGCATTGGTGCTCCTGCTTTCTACTTCTAATAGTTCTACAGAGCAGAAATGGCAGTGGCCTTGGAGCTAGCAAACTTGAATTCCAGTCCCAGGTCAGTAACTAACTAGGTTAGTTTTTCACATATTTGAGGTGAGAAAGCAAGGGTAGAAGAAATCTAGGGTTCCTCCTAGCTCCAAAATTCCATAATCCTAAAACATTGTTTTCTTATATTTTTTTCCAAAATGAGATTCTCCATGCCAAAACAAACAAACAAACAAACAACAAAACCCCATATATATTGTGAGGCTTTAGCCAGTAGCCATTTGTATGAATGGCATCCCATAATTTACACATGATGATTTCATAAAGAGATTGAAACCAGAAATTGTTATTTTTTATATTTCCAGAACAAGTAAAAGTAATAGGTTGCCTCTAGTTCTACTGATGATCCAGTAGATTCCAATATATATTCCCAACATATCCAATCCAGTAGATTCCAATATATATTCCCAACATATCCAATATATATTCCCATTGAATCCAATGGAATTCAAGTTTGCTAGCTCCAAGGCCACTGCCATTTCTGCTCTGTAGAACTAATAGACACTCTATTATCCAACACAAGGAAATACAAGTTCATAATTCAGGTTAGATAATGTTTACAAATCTAAGATACCTTTTATTTTCATGGGCTGTGGGGTCAGGCTAACTTGGGTTTAAATGACAGTTTTGACACTTTCTGCTTATTTTCCAAACCTTTTTTTTTTTTTTTTTTTTACGATTTATATATTTATTTGAGAGAGAGAGAGCGTGCATGCATATGTGTGCGGGGGAGGGGGAGAGAGAATCCTCAAGCAGACTCTCCGCTGAGCCCAGAGTCTGATGAGGGACTCGATCCCAGGACCCTGAGATCACAACCTGAGCCAAAATCAAGAGTCAGAAGCTTAACCAACTGAGCCACCCAGGTGCGCCCCTCCAAACCTTCTATTGAGTTCCTCATTTTCACTTTTTTATTTTTAATTTCTAGGACCATTCTCTGAATGTTTTCTTTTTTTCCCCAGTAGCATCCTGTTCTTGTTTCACAGTTATCCATTGACTTGTCCCTGCATTATCCCTGTTTTCTACAAGTTTCTTTTCTTCTGTTTGTGTGTCCTGCTCCACATTTTGACATTACAAGCTTCCTTCTGATCTCTGTTAATCCTCAGGTATCTGCTTTTCTTCCATTGGGTTGTCTTTGTTGTTGAGTGGTAATTGTATTTTAAAAAATTCTAGACACTGCACCCTTCTCAGATACATGATTTGCAAATATTTTCTCCCATTCTGTAGATTGCCTTTCCACTTTCTTGGTAGAGTTCTTCAATACACAAAAGTTTTAAATTTTGACAAAGCCCAATTTAGCTTTCTTTCTGTAGCTTATGTTTTTGGTGTTATAGCTAAGAAATCATTGCCTAATCCAAGATCATGCAGATTTTCCTATTTTCTGTTTTCTCCTAAGAGTTTTATACTTTCAACAGTTATATTTAGGTCTTTGATCAATTTTGAGTTAATTTTTGTATATTGTGTGAGGTGAGGTCTAATTGATTTCTTTTACATGTACATATCCAGTTGTCTCAGCACCATTTTTTGAAGGGATTGTCCTTTCTCCTATTGAATGGTCTGTGGCATCCTTGTTGAAAATCAGTTGACCATCAATGTATGGATTTATTTCTGGACTTCAGTTCTCTTCCATTGATCTATATGTCTATATCTGTATCCAAATACACACTTCCTTGATTACTGTAGATTTGTAGAAAGTTTTAGAATCAGTATGTATGAGTCTTCCAACTTTTTTTTTTTCAAGATTGTTTTGACTTATTTGGGGTCTCTTAGAATTCCATATGAATTTCCACAGAAAAGGTTATTGAGGTTTTTAAAAAGATTTTATTTATTTCTTTAGTTGAGAGAGAGAGAGCTCAAGTGGGGGAGACGGGCAGAAGGAGAGAACCTCAAGCAGACTGCGCTAAGTGTGGAGCTGGATGCAGGACTCAATCCCGTGACTCTGAGATCCTGATGTGAGCTGAAATCAAGAGTCAGACGCTTAACCCACTGAGCCACCCAAGCATCCCAAGGCTATTGAGATTTTGGTGGAGATTGTGGTGAATCTGTAGATCACTTTGGGTAGTATTGCCATGTTAACAATATTAAGCTGTCCAGTCCATAAACATAGGATGTCTTTCTATTTACTTAGGTCTTCTTTAATTTTTTTCAGCAATGTGTTTTAGTTTCAGAGTACAAGTCTGCTCTTCCTTGGTTGCCTTCATTCCTAAGTATTTTATTCTTTCTATTATAAGTGGAGTTGTTTTCTTAATTTCATTTTTGGATTGTTCATTGCTGGTGTACGGAAAGACAATTAATTTTTTGGGGTTGATTTTGTGTCTTATAACTTTGCTGCATTTATTTATTAGCTTTAATAGTTTTTTTGTTGATTCCTTAGGATTTTCTATATATAGGGTCATGTCATCTGCGAAAAAGAGATCATTTTACTTCTTCCTTTCCAATTTGAGTGCCATATATATATATTATATATGTATGTATATATATAATATATATATATGTATGTATATATATATTTTTTACCTAATTACCCTGGCTAAAATTTCTAATACAATATTGAATAGAACTGGTGAAAGTGGATGCTCTTGTCTTGTTACCAATCTTAACAGTGCTCTTGTTTGAAAAGAGAGCATGGGGGACTGAAAATCTCATTTGAAGCTTTGGTGCATGCTTGGACCTTACTGACTGAAATTCTCTGTGGTTGATCTGGCTGGGCCAGTTGGTTGGGAAACCTTTGATGTCATTACCTTTAGGTTTCTCTCTTCTGCTAAATTCTTGCCTCCCGCTTTCCAGTTTGCAAAATTGTGTTGCTGTTGTCTCTTCTCTTTCTTCCTGTCCTTTAAAAAAAATCCGTTTACATTATATTACTGTTGTTTTCCTGGGCGAAAAGTATTTACCATCTTTCCTCAAAACACAGGACTGAAATTAATGGGTGTTGTGCCAGTTTTTGTGTGTCCTTTGTCACTGAAGCACTTGGGCCTAATTCAGTCCCACGAATAAAACATGCTTTTGACTTCTCAGTAGATTTTTAGGATTTCGAATGGACTGAGCTTTCTCCTTAGACCTTTTATGATTTTTATTTTTATTTATTTATTTAAGAGAGAGATAGAGCTTGAGAGAACGAGTAGGAGGAGGGGCAGAGGGAGCAGACTCCCTGAGGAACTCGATCCCAGGACCCTGGAATCATGACCTGAGCCGAAGGCAGGCGCTTAACAGACTGAGCCACCCAGGCGTCCCTCTTTAGACCTTTTAATGACCCAGAGATACCACTGACATGACCTACTGGCCCTGACAAGTGTTGTGGTAGACTGTCCCTTTGGAAGACCAGAGTTATCCAGCAATGTGGAAGGAGTGAGTCACCAGCTAATGGGAGCCACCAGTGTGGTTTCCACCCTGACTCACTATTTTCGTGCCCTTTTTGCTTATTTGTGCCACCAAATAAACCCTAATTATGGGGATGCCTGGGTGGCTCAGTCAGTTAAATGTCCAACTCTTGATTTCAGCCCAGGTCAGGATCTTAGGGTCATAAAATCAAGCTCCGTGTTGCTCTTTGCGCTCAGTGGAGAGTCTACTTCTCCCTCTCCCTCTGCCCCTCCCTGCGCTTCCATGTGCATGCTCTCTCTCCCTCCCTCTCTCTCAAATAAATAAATAAATAAATCTTTAAAAAAAAAAAAACCCTCTAATTACAGAAACTACCTGTGAATTGGCCTTGCATCACATCAGGAAAATGTCCTTCTAGTAATCTAGTTCGTCAGAAAGCTGTGACACCAAGAAGTCAGCAAGAGGCCTTCAGTAGAGCCATACTTAGATACTTGTCCCCTGCCTGAGTCTGAGAGTCATTGGCTTCACTGGTTTTAGGGCACAGGCTGTGAACCCTGCGTACACATGAGAATTATTTACAAAACTTGAAGAAGGAGAAGAAGAAGGAGGAGGAGGAGGAGGAAGGGAAAGAGGAAGAAGAAAAGCTTGTCTTCAGTCCTCACTCCAGACTAATTACTTCAGAATATCTGGGAATAGAGTATAGACAGTGGTGTTTGTTAAAGCTCCCCTGATGATTCTAAGTGCAGCAGGCTCAAGAGCCCTGACTTAAGGGGCCTACTGAAGGGCAGTGCTTGGCTAAAGCTTCTGGGGCTTCTCCAGAGCTTGTGAGGGTAGTTCCTCCTCTAGGTAGGGCCAAGCCGAAGGAACCCAGGCCACCCCCCTTCAACGCTGAAAGTCTGGAAATGAAGCAACAAAATCTTTTGAGTTTTCCTTTTGAAGAAATTGTTTAAAATATGGAGGTTTTATAAGAACTTAACCCTTGAGTGTGGCGAGGAGTGCTTAGGAATCGTACAGCAGTCCTGACTTCATGCTTGTGCTCTTTTCTTTTTTTTTTTCCCAATAGGCTCCACACCCAGCATGGGGCCCAATGCAGGGCCCAAACTCATGACCCTGGGATCAAGACCCTGAGATCAAGACCCAAGCTGAGATCAAGAGCCCAATGCTCAACCAAGTGAGTTATGCAGGTGCCCCTAACAGGTTGTGTAACATCTCTTATCCTCAGTTTCCTTATGGATAAAAAAGAGGATAAAAATCTCATAGGGCTCAATAAATAACAGCTCTTCTATTGCTTGGAAAATAAAAATAAAATAAGAGGCAAAATAAGAGCTTGAAAATGGTACTACTGAGGTAAAAGATGCTACAGAAAGGCTATGCTGGGCATAACATACATGGTTAGCACCATGTCAGGCAGGGAGCTGTAAGAATGGTCTTACATAACAGTGCTTTGCAAACACTAATGTTCCTACAAATCCCTTGCGGATCAAGTTAGGATGCAGATTCTGATTCAGTAGATTTGGTGTGGGCCTGAGAATCTGCATTTCTAGCAAGCACTAGTGGACGCTAATGCTGCCAATCCAGGGACTACAATTTATTATTTTATTATTTTTTAAAGTTTTATTTATTTGAGAGAGCATGGGGAGGGACAGAGGGAGAGGGAGAGAAGCAGACTCCCCTGAACATGGAGCCTGATATGGGGCCCGATCCCATGACCCTGAGATCATGACCTGAGCTGAAATCAAGAGTCATACACTCAACCAACTGAGCCACCCAGGCGCCCCCAGGGGCTATACTTGAAAGAGCAAAGTAGAGGGCATATCAGCCAGGGTGTCTGCTGAAACTGACCTTCCTTCTCCATAGTCCTCCTGACTGCACCTGTGGTGGGCCTCTGACCCAAGGAGTCATCCACAGGCTGGGCTTCAAAATACAAGACGATGGAGTGTAAGGGGGCCACTTAGGCTAGAAATTTTCACCAAAGCACAGGCCAGGCCCCAAAGGCAGTGCCTGTAGCTCCCAAGGGGCCAGATAGTCCGTACAGTTCCATTCTGTTTGTATCTAAAACACCCCATCCCTTTTCCTTCACATAGTCTGGATGCATTCATTCGTCGTTCATTCAGTCAATATGTATCTAGCACCTACTTGACTCTAGGCATGATTCTGGGCTGCAGAGAGACAGCAGAGAGAAAATAAGCCCCTGTTCTCAGACAGTTAACATTCCGGGGGAAGACTCCTTCCAACCAAATAGGTGAGCTAAATGAAAGAGGGATCCTACCAAAGAGCCTCCAGGGTCACTCGGCTGTGTTCTGTTAAATACTTGGAATGTGTTTAACTAAGATAAAGGAACTTGTTATGGAAGAGACTGTAAGCCAAAAATGTAAACACATTTCAGAAAGATCAAACAAAATAACATATGATGCAGTCGTAAGTGTCATCAGTGTATGAAGCATGCATTCAGGTTACAAAGAAAGTAGGAGGTATATGGAGGCACTCTTTAATTTTTCAGAATTGTACTTTAGAGGGCATTTGTCTTTGCTTTTTATTGGGTTTTTCTGAAGTATAGTTGACACACAACGTTACGTTAGTTTCAAGTGTACAACATAGTGATTCAACAAGTCTATATCTCATGCTGTGCTCACCACAAGTGTAGCTGCCATCTGTCGCCACACAGGGCTATGATAATACCAGTGACTATATTCCCTATGCCATACCTTTCATCCCCACGTAAAGGGCATTTGTCTTTAAACAACCTTATCTTAAAATGATTTAGGATAGGCTATTGGCTCCCACTTTTTTTTTTCAAGATTTTATTTCTTTATTTGACAGGGAGAGACATAGTGAGAGAGGGAACACAAGCAGGGGGAGTGGGAGAGGGAGAAGCAGGCTTCCTGCTGAGCAGGGAGCCCAACGCGGGGCTCGATCCCAGGACCCCGGGATCATGACCTGAGCCGAAGGCAGACGCTTAACGACTGAGCCTCCCAGGCGTCCCTTGGCTCCCACTTTTATGTGCAGCATTTTTCCAAGTATTACAGAAGGATACAAAAAACAATCTCTAAGAATCTGTGAACTCCTAAGAAATATTGTCCTTTTCAATAGCATTTATTAGCAAAATGACAAAACCATGCATGTATAAAACCTGCAGTAGGGGCACCTGGGTGGCTCAGTCAGTTCAGCGTCTGACTCTTGGTTTCAGCTTAGGTCCTGATCTCAGGATTGTGAGAGTGAGCCCGCAGTGGGCTCCATGCTCAGCGGGGAGTCTGATTGAGGATTCTTTCCCTCCCTCTCCCGCTGCCCCTCCCCTCCCTCTAAAATAAAGAAATCAATCTTAAAAAAAAAAAAAGCCCGCAGCATTCTTAATAGTGTTTTATAAAGTAATAGTGCATACAATAGAGCAACTAGCAACATTCAGAATTCCGATGTTCCTAACCCGTCCTTGCTTTCTACAGTAGGAAGCAGTGAAGCACAGCGGTTAAGGACATAGGATTTAGAGTCAAACATACTTGGGTTCTGATCCCAGCTCTGTCTCTTGAGAGTCATGTGGCTTCAGGAAAGATACTTAACCTGACTCTTAGTTTCCTCATCTGTAAAATGGGAATAATAATAATGCCACCCTCACAGGATTTATTATAGGGGCTAAATAAAAACAATTTATATGTAATTCAGTATCTACTGACTTTTATGAATCACTGTACTCCTAAAAAGATACCCCCATCTCCTTTCCCCCACAGTGACCCAGCATCACTATTGGGAACAAATACAAGGGTGCTTCAGTAGTGCCCGTCATGACATCTTCCCTTGTCTTCTTCCTCTTCTTGTCCGCTGCTGCTGTCTGTAGCCTCATGGTGGTACCCTGTTTCACACCGTCAGGCTGTGGTCTCTGGATGCTCCCAAACTTACCAGTTCTTGGAGCCCAAGAACAGTGCTGGGGCAACTAGAAATGGAGGAAGGGGCATCTTCCTCTTCTTTCCCTCGTTTTGACAGGTCTCTCAAAGCCTCTTTTGAAGAGTTCCATCAACTTCTGCCTCTAACTCTCTCCCAGTAGTGAATTCAAAACCAGTCCAAGGAACTAGGTAGTTGCTGGAAGCCCTTCTATCTCCTTCCATTCCCCAGTTCCTTCACTTCAGCTTCTCCCCCTCCCCACACTTCCTCTCCACATTCTCTGTTACGGAATAAAAGGTACTTCCATATGTGTGCATACATGCTAGCTCATAGTGACCTGGATGTAGGATCAGTGGTGGAAGTAAGGTGTCTACACTGGCAGTAACCAGACAATAAATGCCCCTTTTTTATACATAAGTGTTTGGATATTGATTGCACTTCATCCCACATTTATAACTCTCTTTTGTAACTTTTAATTTAATCGAGTAATATAGAGTATAATTTTGTACATGATGTACCTACTAGAGATAGACACTCAATATTTTCTGTTACTGACAAAACAAATCAATTCCACAGACACAGTGTCAAGTATTTATTAATATGATTTTGGGCAATGAAAAGAAATGGGATGCTGCTTCTACCTTGCTTTTCCACTGGATGGGAGAAATAATGTTACTCTCAACTCTTAATTATCTGCAAAGCTTTTGAGGCTAATGAACGGAGTCGAAGGTTGGGACTCTGAGGGAAAAAAAAGCAAAAAAAAAACAAAAACAAAAACAAAGTGAGTTCTTTCTTTTGAACTGTCCAAACTAGTTCAGTGAGTTCCTATGGGATTGACTTGCCTCAGCAATTGGATTTTAGGGATGACTGAAATGGTTGGCTTGGCCACAAATGCAGCCCAGCTGGACATCTGAAACGCATCTGACCAGATTCCAAGGAACAGTGGGTATGCCCATGGATAGTACATTGATGTCACACCCCTTACCCCAGAGAAGAGGATTTTTTGTGAATGAGATATTATGGTTGCATATTTTTTATGTATATAGAGTATTTTCATATTGCTGAATATTCTGATTTGATTTTTTTATTATGGCAAAATACACATATAAATGTACAATTTATCATTTTTAAAAAGATTTTATGTATTTATTTGAGAGAGAGAGAGACAACAAATGGGGTAGAGGAGCAGAGGGAGAGGGAGAAGCAGACTCCCCACTGAGCAGGGAGCCCAATACAGGTCTCAATCCTAGGACCCTGGGATCATGACCTGAGCTGAAGGCAGATGCCTAATCTACTGAGCCACCCAGGCGCCCCACCATTTTTATCATTTTAAATGTACAGTTTAATGGTATTAAGTACATTGCTGTGCAAACCATCACCACTGTCTCTAGAAACTTTTTACCATCCCAAACAGAAACTCTGTACCCATTAAAGAAAAACTCCCAATTCCCCACTCCCTCCAGCCCCCAGAAATCACCATCCTACTTTATGTCTCTATAAATTTGACTATTCCAGGTATCTCATATAAGTGGAGTTGTACAATATTTGTCTTTTGCGACTGGCTTATTTCACTCAGCATAGTGTCCTCAGGTTCATCCATGTTGTGGCATGTGTCAATATTTCTTTCCTTTTTAAGGTTGAATAATTTTCCATTGTAGATATATACCACATTTTGTTTATCCATGTTGTCCATCTGCTGATGGGCATTTAAGTTGATCCCACCTTTGGGCTATTATGGATATAGCACATAGCATGCTGCCATGAACATGGGTGGAGGGCAAGCTAAAAGGTATGTTTCTTACAGAGCACTTTTCAGTTATCTCGAAGTCCTTTGAAAATAGCTTTTGCATGAGAAAATTAAAAAGAATTTAAGTAAATTCCTCAGATAATGTAGAGTTATTGTGCTTAAGAAAAAAATGAGAGGAAATAGGCTATAAATCTAAAACAAATATAAGAAATTATTGGAAATGTTAGAAAAATATCAAATGCCATTCTATGTTTCACGATGGGTAGAAGAATGAAGCCTGCTGTCAGGTCTATGAACCATACAGTTCAAAGATAGGTGGCTGCTCTTGGTTGCCTAATTGAATAATTCCATTTGCATCCAAAATTCACTCAGAGGATGGGCATGGGGGGAATATTTTTGATCAAATTACAGAGTTCCCTTAGTGAAAGAATCTCGTATTTTCTTTTTTATAAAAATTCCAGTTCTTGGTTGCAACTTTTGACCTTCAGGTATAAAATGAATTGAGTTTGAGGATATATTTAGAACAAACACACTGAACCGGTGTTTTCCACTGGAGGACTTGTCTGAGACATTGGCAGTGTCTGGAGACAGTTTTGGTTGGCACAACTAGGAGAGCGCTACTGGCATCCAACAGGTAGAGGCCAGGATGCTGCTAAACATCCTACAATGCACACAATAGCCCCCACCAGAACGTTCGGTGGCCCATAATATCAAGTGTCATTAGTGTCACTGTTGAGAAAGCCAGCACTAAACAGAGTATCTTGAACAATTCCAATCAACTAGGACAAAATTGATATTTGAAAACACTTGAAAATATTTGAAAAAATATTTTCTTCCTTCCTGCCATCCCTCCTTTCCTTCCTCCTTCCTTTTTTTGTAGAGACATGAAAGAAGCTTATCTACCATCATCTCTACTCATTTTGGAGTTTCAACATTATCTTAAAGTGGTTAGAAGTATGAATGGGGGGTTCAGGTTATAAGTCCGACAGCTTAGAAGCAATCCTACTACCTCGAAATAGAAAATATTGACTTGTGACCCCAGGCATGGATTTCCTAACCACACATTTCCTCCTCTCAAACTGGCAGGGCCAATTTGCCTTGTGGGCTCTCTTCCAGCTGTACTGGGAGTTCTCTGCTGGTGTCACTTCTGATTGATTCATGCCTCATTTGGACTGGTTGGTGCCCAAGCCAAATATTTTGTTATCGCCACACAAAGTGGATATAATAACTACGCTGCCCACCCAAAAAGGCTTGGAAGGATCTTATATGGCAACTAAAAATACTTACAAAGAATAACAACCACGTAAATGTAAAGTCTTAGGAAATAAAAGGATATAAAAATACCAAGGATGACAAACTAAAGATCAAAATGTGCATGGCCCCATCTGGGGGTTCAGGGTGAGGTTATTCTTAATTTGTTTTGCTTTTTAAGCTAAGTCTTTGTTTCTGCTACCATTTAATTTGGGGAAAACAAAGGCCATTATGGCCTTGAATTTTTATCTCAGAGTAGTTCAAATCCTTTTTTGGTCACAGGAGAGCAAATTATGACAGAAAAGAAAAATAATCTTCTAAATAATTGGGTCATCATGGCATGGATCCATGTGAGCTCTTCTGGGACAAGATTTAATCACTTCATAAACTGCGTATGTTGATTGTGTTATAAATAATAATCCTGTGTGCCTCATTAAGCCCCAAATGCATGTCCTTACATGAAACTCATTCTTTTCTTGCCAGCCTGACTAGATGCATTGTCTTTGGAGTTGTCTTGGAAAACAGGTGCACCTGGCTCAGTTAGGCAGGTGTGAGATGTCTCAAGAGCAGTGAAATTTTATGCTCAATAATTTTGACAACGCATGCTCTAGATTAAGTAGCAGGGCTTCTCTCCTTTTTTTTTTTGTAAATTAACTGGTAGATCAATTAATATAAATTGCCAGATAGGAAAAGTAGCTTGACTCCTGAGACTCCAATCTGTCATATTTTATATTTAAGCCTTGAGTTTTACAAAATGGGAGCCTGTCCTAATTTCTTCAACAAAAACCATTTAGAATATATTTACTTAGAATGAACCAACTTCCTGGAAAGATAAACCATAGAAGTTAAACAGATTTTACTTTAATGTTAAAGAATGTAACAAGAAATTCCCACCTTTCTATCGTGTTTCATTTATAAGACACCTATTTCTTGTGAAATTGGGCAAATTGTAGGGCTACTCAAGGTGGGATCCATTGGCCAGGACCATCAGCAAAGTGTTTGTTACCAGTCCGTGCATGAGAACACAGGCACAGAAATCAAGGGTAAGCACCTAGGAAGTTTTATAGCAATCTAAGCATAATTATTTTTCTAGTACTTTATTTTCATTTCATTTAGCAAAAATGTCAGTTTGTGTTGGATTGAAATGCAAAACTCTGGTCCTTCATGGCAGATAGGCTGAGAAGTGCCATCGTAGGGAATTCTTTCAGTGCCATACTCTCTTCTCCAAGGATGACTGTCCTCATAAATTTTTCTTAGGCAACAGAATAATACTATTCTATCTTTCTTAGTTGCTCTGCTTTGAGTGTGAAGACACATAATAGCCAGGGTTTTCAACCTGCAAATAACAGTACTTTGATGGAGACTCAATTTCTGTTCCTTCTGCCCTTCTGGTCTTCTGAATCTTTTCCCAACAGGACCCATTTCCTCCTAGATCTTGTGCAATATCAAAAGTGTGCCCTTGTAAGGTGTTTGTGGTACCCTGGTCGGGCTCCTATGTTTAAAGGGGTGCTATGGAAAATCTCTCTCTGGTACCTGCACATTCCCCACTCCCATTCCAGAAGGAGTTGGGTTATCATTCTTGCATCAGAGACAGGGTTAGGTTAGCTGAGATGTGAGGCATCGGGCCATTTAGTGTAGTGTTTTAAAGGATGTCACAAAGTGGGCGCCTGGATGGCTCAGTCGGTTAAGCGTCTGCCTTCGGCTCAGGTCATGATCCCAGGGTCCTGGGATCAAGCCCCGCAACCGGCTCCCTGCTCCATGGAGAGCCTGCTTCTCCCTCTGCCTGCAGCTGCCCCTGCTTGTGCTCTCTCTCTCTGTCAAATAAATAAATAAAATCTTAAAAAAGAAAAATAAAAGAGTCCAGTGATCCTCCTAGAGATGTTTACAAGCTGCTGGTAAAAGTGCTGGCTGGTTCTTTGGGAACAGAGTTCTTTGCTTTTTGTCTCAGAGGGGTATGACCCAGATAGGAAAGGCTGGACTAGGATCCTCCCCAGGGGCTATCTAACCAGCTTTGGGGTTTTGTTTTACCAGTAGGACATGCTGAGTACTTATTGATGGGGATAATAGAGGGGATGGAGGGTAGGGTAGGGGACAGATTGTGGAAAAAGATTATGAACTGGTCAGTTGAGGTAGAAGTGGTTTGGGAGAAAGAACAAAGATGTCTAATGGGAACTTCTGGGTGTTTGGCTTACTCTGCCCATGAAAATGTCAGTGAATGGCACATTGGGAGTAATTTTTTAGGTATATGTGTAAGGAGATAAATTCTTTGCCTGGTCTCAAGATGGGGCAAAGGGCCAGACTAAGATCTACCCAATAGGCACTTTCAGGTTGCACATGCATACATACAATAAGAATGTTTCCACTTCAGGGGCTTCTGGGTGACTCAGTTGGTTGGACATCTGACTCTTGATTTTGGCTCAGGTTGTGATCTCATGGTCGTGAGATCGGGCCCCGCATCAGACTCCATGCTGAGCATGGAGCCTGCTTATCACGCTCTCTCTCTTAAATAAATAAATAAATAAATAAATAAATAAATAAATAAATAAAAGAAGGTTTGCACTTTGTATGGGAGGTTGCACTATTTGGCCTCCAAGCATCCTTAACTACCAATTACAATAAGATGGTACTGGTTCTCCCAGAAATGATTGCACTTTAAAAGAAGATCTGCAGAAAGTAAGCAATGCAAAACCCCAAGGAATGCCTCATTAATCTTGGAATTTCAATCATGGGCTAGGACAGGTAGATGATTAATGTTAGGAACATCCTGGTTCCTTTCAAATTGTACCACTATAGAAAACAGCCTAGAATCATAGAATTTGGGGAGCTAAACTTCTTCATTGCAAAGATTCAAAACAGAAACATAGAATCCCCTTCCTCAAGAATATGGGCTAGAATTAGTGAATGACTTCTAATAAATGGAGTATGGGGAAAAAGTAATAATTTTATAATGGAGAAATCTGGCAGACACCACCTTAACCAACTGATCAAATTAACATCACCAGTAATAAGTCATGTTGATATCATGTGCCCCCTGATATGATGAGAAGGATACATCATTTCTATACTCCTTTCCCCCAAAAATCCATAACTGCAGTCTAATCATGAGAAAATATCAGACACCCCAAAATGAAGGGAAATTCTACAAAATACTTCACTCTTCAAAAGTGTCAAGTTCATGAAAAACAGGAAGAGACTAAGAGCTGTCAAGACTGGAGGAAACATGTTGAGTAAATGCAATGTGGCATCCTGAATTAGATCCTAGAACAGAAAATGGATGTTAGTGGAAGAAGTGTTAAAATCCAAATAAAATCTGTAATTTAACATTGTACCAATGTTAATTTCTGAGTTTTGATAAATGTGCCATGATTATGTACAATGTTAGTATTAAGGAAAGCTGAGGGAAAGATAAATGGAAACTCTTTATACTATCTTTGGATTTTCTACAAATTTAAAATTATTTCAAAGTAAAAGTTAAAAAATACAATTGCAGTGAAAAAGTACTGAAGCACAAAGGAGTTAATTGATATTCAAGATCACACAACAGATAAGTGGTTTACCTGAAAGTAGGATGCAGGTATCTAGACCCAGACCCAGAATCATTTATCCTAAAAGCAGTCTCCAATAGGCCACTCTAAACACTGGGGTCCATCATTCTCCTGCTCATCTTGGAGGATATATTTATGAATTCAACTTCTCCAGACTTTCTGGGTGGGAACTAAATAAGATTCTTCCAACTACAGTCTTTCCTGCAACACTGCAAACCCATCCTCCCATTGTCAGAAGCAACCATTTCAAATTTTTTCCACTCCTCATTCTTCCAACCCAATCACCTTTTTCTTCACTCCCTCAGATGGCCAGATCTACTTCACAGCAAGCACAGAAGCCATCAGAGAACTTCCTCAAGTTCTGATGACCCAACCTACAAACCCCCCTGTTTCCACACCCACCTGCCTTTCTCCATCCCCCACCATTTCACCAAAAGAGATGTTCACCATACTGTCTCCAACTGTACCCCCCACTTGTGCCCTGGATTTTCCTCCTGTTCCTGCCTCAGGGACCTCTACTATCAGTGAACCTCCCTCCTATCTCTCTAACTTCTCCTCTCTACTGGCATCTTGAGATATCTTTTCTTATCTTCAGTCTAAAAACCATATTTCCTCAATACTCCAGGCATTTGGATATCTACCTTGCCCTTCGCAGCCAAACATCCTGAGAAAGTCATCTAACTCATTTCTTTCTTCACCTCCCACTGCACTATTCTTTTCCCATTTGATTTCTCTGACCATTTAACACTATGAACCACACCACATTCTTCTTCCTTTTTTTTAGTTCACCCATTTAAAGTGTACAATTCAATGGTGTATAGTATGTACACGGTTTTAAAACATTTTCATCATCTCACAAAGAAACCTTGTACCCCTTAGCTGTTACTCCCCTTTCACCCCATCTTCCCCTACCATCCCTAAGCAACCATTAATCTACCTTCTGTCTCTATGGATTTGCCTATTCTGGACTTTCATATGAATAAAATCACATAATATGTTGACTTTTGCGATTGGTTCCCTTCACTTAGCATAATGTTTTCAAGGTTCATCCAAGTTACACGTGTATTGGTACTTCATTCCTTTTTATGGATGAATAACATCCCATTATATGGATATACCACAGTTTGTTTATCCATTCATCAGTTGATGAGCATTTGGGTTGTGTCCACCTTTTTTTACCATGATTTTTAAAAAAGGTTTATTTATTTGAGAGAGAGAGAGAGAAAGTGAGAGCAAGCATGGGGAGAGGGGCAGAGGGAGAGAGAGAATCTCAAACAGACTCCCCACTGAGAATGGAACTCTATCCTAGGACCCTGAGATCATGACCTGAGCTGAAATCAAGCAGTCACCCTCTTCACCTTATTTCCAAGGTTTAGACAATTTTTTTGAAAGATTTTATTTGTTTAGTTAGTTTGTTAGTTATTTAGAGAGAGCAAACCCATGCGTACAGCAGGGGGAGGGGCAGAAGGAGACGGAGAGAGAATCTTAAGCAGACTCCCCACTGAGCGCAGAACTGGACGTGGGCCTGGATCTCACAACCCTGAAATCATGACCTGAGCCAAAATCAAGAGTCAGATGCTTAACTGACTGAACCACCCAGCTGCCCCTGACAATTTTTCTTAATACTAATTGTCCTCCAACCTCTCTAGCTCCTCCTTTTCAATCTTCTTTGTAGACTTCTTTTCTTTTACCCTCCCTTGAATAATGGTGTTCTCCAAGGTTTTATCTTTAGGGGTTGTTCTAGGCTCTCTCCCTTTTCACTCCTTCCCATATTTCTCCTTTACTACCTGATTAACTACTATTCATCCTTCAACCCACCTCTCAAATAAGCCTTCCCAGACTCCCTGAGTAGCATCAGCTTTCCTTCTTTCAGAGCACTTACCACCATTCTAATAAACAATTCATTGTGTAGTTGTTTAATGTTTACCTCTTCCACTATACCATAAGCTCCATGACAGCAGGGAACATGACTGTCTTTTTCATTTCTATAATTCTCAGGCCTAAATAATTATTTGTTGAATAAATGAGTGAGTGAGTGCATGAATGGGAAAATAAACAGATGGTTACATGATCTCATTCTCCGTTTCCATGGTCTCAGTTTTCAGTGTATTGGTGAGTGAAAGCCATATATTACCAATTCTCTTTCTCTTTGGAAAATGATATTCAAGGAAAGTCTCTTGTTATATTCTAAACAAGTGCCAGAACATCAGAATTCCACGTAGATGTTTTGAAAATGCCAAATGTCAACAAATGGGACACACAATTCAGCTATTGCTTGATCTCGGATGTAGACTTTACTGTCCACGAAGTGTTGGGAGATAATTCTCCATGTGTCTTTTGTGTTTCTTCAGGTCTTGCGAGCAGATGCACCAACAGTCTTCTGTTCTGTACTATCTTTTCCAGGACAGTATAGTTTAGGAAGATGGAGATAGTGTCTTTCTCCAGAGCAGAAGGTAGGTTTGTTTGCTATGCAGTGCAATAAAGTTAATATCTCCCTCAGGAGCAAAGGTTGAACAATGAGTTTGCTTCCTGTCCATTACACAAAACTGAAGTTTCCTAATCTTGGGGTTCCTCTCCTGGAATGCAATTGGCTGGCACCACCTGGCCCTCATTCTGTCACCTGAAGAAACTGGAGTTGGGGAACTAAAGCAAGAAAATAATAGTTCTCTGGCTGCTGCTATTTCTGTGAGTAATAAACTGTTCTTTGTCACCAACCCAGATTTGTCTTTGGTTAGCATCAACAAAACTGTGGCAGACTAACTTGGTAGCTTGCAAGTGGGAAAAAATCTCAAATCCTTCATGGTTCTTGACATGAAGCAGCGATTTATAAACATTCATATTAATTGTTTGGTGATGAGGTAGCAAATGTTTTAAGCATTTTACAACCCAATATAGCTGATTATCACTTATATATAGGTGCTTTACGGTGTCTTAGTTAGGACTTAGAAAATGGATTGGGAGTCTGGGGTTGATGTGTAACTGGTTATACTTCTCTCCCTCTAAATTACACAAAAAAGGCTCCCAGTTTGGGTTTTCACACAGAGTTTCTACTTTTCAGAAGAGCTTTTTTGGTATTGCATGGAAGATGCCTGTGCATTTGTCCATACTTATTGGTATGTGGTTTGGGAAGTGCCTTAACATATTCTCTTAAGTGTGAGTTTAGCATTGCCAAGTACTACCTCAAAGACAAGAGTCATGCTCGTTACTCTTTTGTATCCTTCTCCTCCTTGTAAGATTTGGTACAAGTTTTTGGTCCAAATATTCTCACTATTCCTGTAGGGTTGATTATACTTTCCAAACATTGCTGCGGTATTTCCCACCCCTCCCGCATTGCTCTTGTGCAAGGTCAACTTGTCACTCCCTCATCGAGAGGTGGCATCTATTTCTGCATCCCCTTGAATCTGGGAAGGCCCTGTGACTGCTCTGACTAATAGAATATGGCGAAGTAACACAGGGGAAGTCCTAGGCTTAGTCCTCTACTGGCCCAGCAGCTTCTGCTCCCGCTTCTTGGAATACTTGTTCTTCGGCTGCTTCCTGTCATAACTCAGCCTTCATGTTGAGAGAGGCAGGGGCCACATGGAGAAACCATATGCAGGTGCTCTGGGTGACAGCCTCGGCTGTGCTCCCGACCAACATTTAGCATCAACTGCCAGCCAGGTAAGTGAGCCATCTTGGATGTCTCACCTAGTTGAGCCTTCAGATGATCACAGTCCCAGGTGACTTCCAACTGCAATTGCATGAGAGACATCAAACAAAATCTGCTGGGTTGAGCCCAGTCAACCCATGGCAGGTAATAATAAATTGTTATACACAGCCATAGAGAATCAGAGCAAAGAGGCCCCTGAGTTAAGAATTTCATTTGATCACATGGTTCTAAACCCATCCCCAACTGCTTAGAATCAAGTTTCTAAGCAAGTTTCACTCAAGATTTAGTGTGGCAGCTTGTACCCCGTAGACATTATTGAAGTATTCTTACGAATTAATGAATGATTGTATATAAAACAAAAATCACTATAAAGCAGAGGTCTGAATCCCAGGGCTTTTTTTTTTTTTTTAATGTTGATTTGCTCACTTATAAATTAAGCACTTAGAAAAAACTCTTCTTCCTTAATTTAAATTTATCTGGCCTCCTGGGCATGGCCAAATCTCCAGACCAGAATCAAGATAACCTGTTTGATCACAAGTCTGAGCACAAGTAGGAGGATATTCTAGAACTGGTTTTGCTGTTGTTGGGCAACAATATGAATCTGATGTTGTTATGGTAGACTACCATGGAGGCTCATTCATCATTCTTTTTAAAACTTTGAGAATGTTAGATTTTGATTCTGGGGATATTGTCTTCAGATCTCAGAGCATTAAGTGTTTTTTGTCTCAAAAATAAAAAGTCACTCTGAAGCACAGCAGTGGATAGCAATCTCTTGCCCACTGCCAGCCAATTGGCCTACGCTGTGTGCCTCTTTCCTCTCATTCCTGTGCTCCAGCTTTGCAAATCTTTCATACCACATATTCCTTCCTGCCACGGGACCTTTGCACATGCTATCTTATCCTCCTACCCCCTCCACTCCATTTCTTCATTTTGCTGAATTCATCATTTTGCCTCAGTTCAAGTACAAGTTCCTCAAAGATGCTTTTTCTGAACTCTTCAGAGTAGGTGAGCTGCCCCAGTTATATGCTCCCATAGTACCCTATATTTATCCATCAGAGCACATTTTGCAATTATAATTACATATTCTTAGTTGTGTAATTATTTCTTTGAAGGGGCATATTTTTCACATGTTGATGGCACCATCTAAGTAGCTTAGTCTCTACATCAACATGACTTCACCATTTCAGGCAACTCTTTATCAAGAAGATAAAAGTCATGAATGACTTTATTGTTGATCCCAGGACCTTCTTGAAAGACACATCTACTCTTCAAAATAAAGCATCAAAAACAATTTTTTTAAAAGATTTATTTATTTATTTATTTGACAGACAGAGACAGCAAGAGAGGGAACACAAGCAAGGGGAGTGGGAAAGGGAGAAGCAGGCTTCCTGCTGAGCAGGGAGCCCGATGCAGGGCTCTATGCAGGGCTCGATCCCAGGACTCTGGGATCATGACCCGAGCCAAAGGCAGACGCTTAATGACTGAGCCACCCAGGCGCCCCAAATGACAGTTTTTATTTCAAGACTCTCTGAGCCCCTTGCCTCAATTGCTCTGTCTATCAACTCTAAACTATTATATAGTGATCCTTATCCAATGCTAACTGAGCCTTCCCTCCCCCCGCCCAGTGAAAGACCCACCTTTAACCAGACTTTTGAAGTTCAAAAATAGCCCAGTTTTGTCCTTAACTTCCTTTGAGATGCTACAAAGCCTATCTAGATAATGCTTTCCCTTACCTAGGTAAGCAATAAACTGAGTTTTGTCATATCAACACATTGTTTTAGTGATATTTTTGGAGAGGAATTTGTGATGGTGACATTGAATCAATATGCGTTTTAAGTGTGGTAGCACTTTTTTTCCTCCTGAAAAGCTGTTATTAAATCCATGATGGAAATCAGTGATGTCTTAGATTGGAGGAAATGTAGTAGTTAACTGATACATCTCTTATGAGAATTTACATTCTTCATAAGAGCATAGACCCAGGCAGTTTTTCTCATTGGTTTATCTCCAGGTCAGAGCAGAATAGGTGCTTAAAACATAATTGTTGAATGAATGAGTGGATCACTGAGTAGATGACAGACCAAGATGGATGGATTGCCCAGCCTAGTTATGTAATATCATCATTAGGTGAAATAGAAGTTGTCCACAGGGTTGCCATTGTTTTAGAAGTGAATGAAAATGAGTTCCTAGCAGCACATAATAATGTAGGCATGGCTTGGCTAATTGAAGATGGAAGGGCAGCAGAATATGCCACCCCAAAATATGCCACTTTGGCATAAGGATTATTATTTTTTTTTTTTTAAAGATCTTATTTATTTGACAGAGAGAGACACAGCGAGAGAGGGAACACAAGCAGGGGGAGTGGGAGAGGGAGAAGCAGGCTCCCCGCAGAGCAGGGAGCCCGATGCGGGGCTCGATCCCAGGACCCTGGGATCATGACCTGAGCCGAAGGCAGACGCTTAACGACTGAGCCACCCAGGTGCCCCTGGCATAAGGATTATTTATTATTTCTTGGACCCCTTAGTCACAGGTGTTACACTCCTCTGTAATGGTTCTGAGACCTCCTTAGGGAATTTTTTTATCTGATTTTATTTGACACATCTGTGGCCCCATCCTGCCATCAAGGACTAACTCTAATCACACCCCTTTCTGGAAGCCTTCCCTGTCTACATCAATCTGAAGTGGATGCTCCTTGTCCTCTCTTACCTACCTCAGCTCTTTTGTTAGTGCTCATGTAATGCCTCATACAAAGCTGTCCAGTTCAGAAGCCTCGATCCACATATGGCTATTTAAATAAGTGAACATTGTGGTGACCTTGGCAGCACCCTGACCTCAAAAAAATTCCAAACTGGGAGCAACTCCATGGGAGGTAGAAATCAGGGAACCAGGTGTTCAGACAGAGGTTCTTTTCAGAGCACCGAAGGCCTGGAGTCTGATATCTATGGCAGGCATAGTGCACTTCAGCCGATCCTTTCCTTTGCCCTTTTGGGACAAAGCCTAATAGATAAGAAATTCCTGCCCATTTAGGCATGGACATGACGGACAGGAATTTCTCATCTATTAGGCTTTAACACATTCTTCTTTCTGGGAAGATGGGCCGAGCCTTATTTTGGCTGAGAATAAAGGAAAAAGATTTAAGTAATCCTAGAGCTTACTAATGAGGCAATTCTTTCCTGAGGATCCAATCAATGAATATGTTGGATATTTATTAGGTATAAAGCACTGTGCTAAGTGGGGGAGGGATATAGAATTGATAAGGTGTGGTCCCTGCCCTCAAGGAGCTCATAGTCTAGCTAGAAACCTAAAACACACACATAAAAAATTATAACTAATAGTGTGTAGTGCTGTCTAATAGAACTTCCTGCAATGATGGAAATGTTCTTTCATGTGCATTGTCTAATATGGTAGCCACTAGCCAATTATGGCTGTTGAGCACTAGAAATGTGGGTAGTGCAACTGAGGAACTAAACTGAATTTTTAACTTAATTTTAACTTATTTAAATAGCCATATGTGGATCGAGGCTTCTGAACTGGACAGCTTTGTATGAGGCATTACATGAGCACTAACAAAAGAGCTGAGGTAGGTAAGAGAGGACAAGGAGCATCCACTTCAGATTGATGTAGACAGGGAAGGCTTCCAGAAAGGGGTGTGATTAGAGTTAGTCCTTGGGAATATGTTGCATTCTGAGAGGATAACATGCAGAAGATAGCACTAGCTTTCGGGAACTTTCAGAGAGCACAACTGGGGGTACCAGAGAGTAACTATTGAACAGAGTAAAGTCTTATTTTGGTTTTCATTCATCTGTTGTGTTAAAAAGATGGTTGGATTTGATGAGGCAATTATCTCTCTTTAGTGCTCTGTGACACTTCTTCTCCAGGGTCTGAGCAAATAATCTTAAGGGCAATAGGAAGAGCACTAGACCAGGAGTCAGGAGACATGGATTCTATTCCTGATGTGTCATTAACTCACACATGGTCTTAGTTTTTGTTGTTGTGGTTGTTGTTGTTGTTGTCTAAAAAGGATCAAGGGTTCTTTAGTAAACATTCTCCAAGTTTCTGTCCTGTACCAGTGTTCTCCGATTCCCATCACATTTTAGTGGAACAGAATGGTGCAGTCCAATGTCACCCAACTTAAAGACTTGCTCAGGGTGGAGAATGGAGTTATTGCAGGTGGGGGTTGGGGGAGGTATAGGGATGCAAGAGTCTACATCCTCTACACCCTCCTGTTTTGGAGGAAGAAAGAAGAGGTGAAGGAGTGGAAACTTCACCTCTAAAGTATCTCTCGCCTTCTATAGGTTGGGAAAGGTGGGGAAAGTTGGACTAGAAGAAGGGAACACCTTAAACTGAAGGGGGGATAAGTTTAATGTGTATTGGGAGTATATATATATGGGGTAAGATTGGGGATGAGGAGGGGGTGTCTGGAGGGAGCAGGTGGTGGTAACTGGCAAGTACAAGTCCTGGAAACATTTTTCAACTTGACAATTTCTGCTAAGATTTTTCACCATTCCTGCCTACTATTCCCGCAGATCAAATATGGTACTTTAGAGTCATTGACATAAAGGGATGCTTCTTACACAACCACTGGACATCTTAAATTCAGGGCTCTGTCTTGATGAAGACTCTCTTTGACTAAACTCTAGTCAGGCTCCTTTGAGCCCTCTTCTCAAGCAGGTCTCAACCTTGGCTTATAAAAACTACAGACTCTCAGCATAAATGATTTTGTCCATCTACATACACTAAGAGATTTGAACAAACACCAGGATAGTTTCTAACCACTCAAGGCCACATCCTTGGGACTATCCAGGCCCCCCTTAGTGCCTGCCTGAGAAAGCTCAATGCTGCCTGGAGAATTTGTTTGTTCTAGCCAAAACATGTTGGCAGGCAGAGAGGTCCCTAAACCCTCTCTTAGAGTAGTCACTTTAGAAAGTTTGCAATTGTAAATCCTTCCCTGCTTCCTGTCTCCTTGAAATGCAAACATTCCAGGAGGTAACTCTCATTCCCAGACCAGTGGCATTGGGCACCTTGCTCTAACTCACACTGCTGCTTCCTATCATAAAGATGCAAAAATTCTGTCTTCTAGATAAGTGCCAGTGAACAAACCCAGATGGCCTAGACACATGGACCAACCCTGTTAACACCTCTCAATGCCTTTTCCCTAGCACATGCCAGCTTTAAAAAGTCTATCTTTCATTTCAGTGACGGTGAGTTCAGTTCACACTGGGGCTTCTTCCCTATTGCCATGGTTGTTCCTGAGTGAAGTCTATTCTTCTTACCCCTTTAACTAGTATCTAGTTTTATCTTTTTTTTTTTTTTAAGTCTACATTACTCAGTGCTCATGATGATAAATGTACTCTTTAAGCCCCATCACCTATTTCACCCATCCCCCCACCTGCTTCCCCTCTGGTAACCATCTGTTTGTTCTCGAGAGTTAAGAGTCTGTTTCTTGGTTTCAATCTCTCTCTCTTCCCTTTGCTCACTTGTTTTGTTTCTTAAATTTCATATATGAGTGAAATCGTATGATATTTGTCTTTCTCTGACTGACTTATTTTGCTTAGCATAATACTCCCTAGCTCCATTCATATTGTTGCAAATGGCAAGATTTCATTCTTCTTTATGGCTGAATAATATTCCATTGTATATTTATTCCACCTCTTCTTTATCCATTCATCTATCAATGAACACATGGGTTGCTTCCATAGTTTGGCTATTGTAAATAACACTGCAATAAACATAGGGGTGCATGTATCCCTTTGAATTGGTGTTTTTGTACTTTTTGGGTAAATATCCAGTAGTGGAATTACTGGATCATATGGTAGTTCTATTTTTACTTGTTTGAGGATCCTCCATACTGTTTTCCACAGTGACTGCACCAGTTTGTTGTCCCACCAACCATGCAAAAGTGTTCCTTTTTCTCCACATCCTTGCCAATACTTACTGTTTCTTGTGTTTTTGATTTTAGCCATTCTGACAGAATATGAGGTGATATCTCATTGTGGTTTTGATTTGCATTTCCCTGATGATGAGTGATGTTGAACATCTTTTCATGTGTCTGTTGGCTATCTGGATGTCTTTCCAGAGAAATGCCTATTCATGTCTTCTGTCCATTTTTTAATTGGATTATTTCTTTTTTTTTTTTTTTTTTTTTTTTTTTTTTTTTTAAAGATTTTATTTATTTATTTGACAGAGAGAGACATAGCGAGAGCAGGAACACAAGCAGGGGGAGTGGGAGAGGGAGAAGCAGGCTTCCTGCCGAGCAGGGAGCCCGATGTGGGACTCGATCCCAGGACCCTGGGATCATGACCTGAGCCGAAGGCAGACGCTTAACGACTGAGCCACCCAGGCGCCCTAATTGGATTATTTCTTTTTGGGTGTTGAGTTGTATCAGTTCTTTATATATTTTGGATACTAACACTTTATTGGATATATCATTTGCAAATATCTTCTCCCATTCAGTAGGTTGTCTATTAGTTTTGTTGCTTGCTTCCCTTGCTGTGCAGAAGCTTTTTATTTTGATGTAGTCCCAAAAGTTTATTTTTGCTTTTGTTTCCCTTGCCTCAGGAGACATATCTAGAAAAATGTTGCTTACAGCCAATGTCAGAGAAATTACTGCCTATGCTCTCTTCTAGGATTTTTATAGTTTCAGTTCTCACATTTAGGTCCTTAATCCATTTTGAGTTTATTTTTTGTGTATGGTGAAAGAAAGTGGTCCAGTTCCATTTTTTTGCATGTGGCTGTCCAGTTTTCCCAACACCATTTTTGAAGAGACTGTCTTTTTCCCATTGTATATTCATTCCTCCTTTGTTGAAGATTAATTGACCATATCATTGTGGGTTTATTTCTGGGTTTTCTATTCTGTTCCATTGATCTATGTGTTTCTTTTTATGCCAGAACCATGCTGTTTTAATTACTACCACTTTGTGGGGCACCTTACTGACTCAGTCAGAACAGTATGCAACTGTTAATCTCAGAGTTATGTGTTTGAGCCCTATGTTGAATATAGAGATTACTTAAAAATAAAATCTTAAAAAAATTTACTACTGCTTTGTAATATAACTTGAAGTCTGAAATTGTGATACCTCCAGCTTTGCCTTTCTTTTTCAAGATTGCTTTGGCTATTCAGGGTCTTTTGTGGTTTCATATAAATTTAGAGCTCTTTTAGTTATGTGAAAAATGCTGTTGGTATTTTGATAGGGATTGCATTAAATCTGAAGATAACTTTGGATAGTATAGACATTTTAATGATATTTGTTCTTCCAATCCATGAGCATGGAATGTCTTTACATTTCTTTGTGTTGTCTTGAATTTCATTCATCAGTGTTTTATGGTTTTCAGAGTATAGATCTTTCACCTCTTTGGTTAGGTTTATTCCTAGATATTTTACTGTTTTTGCTGCAATGGTAAATGGGATTATTTTCTTAATTTCACTTTCTGCTGCTTCATTATCGGTGTGTAGGAATGCAACAGATTTCTGTAGATTGATTTTGGATCCTGTGACTTCACTGAATTCATTTCTCAGTTCTAGTAGTTATTTGGTGGAGTCTTTAGGGTTTTCTGGATTTGTCTTTGACAGTCTTCTGTGTGTGTGTGTGTGTGTGTGCGCGCACGTGCATGTGCTGATTCAGAAAGGGGACCATTTCTGGTCGTTCTAGTACTTCCACACCAGGGCAACTTTAATTCTGCCCTCAAACTGCACGGTCTTCCACCTGTACCCCTCTTCAAGGCTTTTCTCTTCTGTTCTCTGACTTTAACTGGGGCCTTGGTTTCCATGCTGGCAGGTAAACTGGATGTCTCTGGGTCACTTTTAGTTCCCCCTCCCTCACCTCCCCCCGCCCTTCAAGTTCTACAACCTGCTCTCTGGAATCTTCCCTCCTTTCCATTCTGGATACAACTACCCTAGGTCAGGACATATCATCTCTTGCCTAAGTGAATCTAATTACCTTTTAACTAATCTCCCTACCTCCAGTCTCCACAGAACTCCATAGGGCTTCTTTTAAAACACTGACACACACACACACATACATACATACATACATACATACATACATAAAACACTGAACTGATCACCTCACTTTCCTTCTCAGAACTTTTCTTGGCTCTCTCCACAACCTACTGAACGAAGCTGAAACTCCTTAGAAGGCATTTGGGGCCCCCCTTACCTTACCTTAACCTAAACATCTCCTACCTTATCTACCATGGAACCTGTGATCTCTGTTCCTTAAATACATGTGTATCCACACTTCTAGGGTTATGCTCACATTATTTTGTCATTCTGGGATATAAGGCTCCCTTTTCCCCATTTCTGTCAATGACCAATATTTTATTTTTTTCAAGGCCTAATTCAGTATCACCTCCTTCATGAAAGCATTCCTAATAGTTTGAATTAGAATTGTTTTGTTCCTCTGTATCAGCTCATATCATTTTTGAAAGTCAGGTTCATAATTGAGGTATAATTTATATACAGCAAAATTCACCCCTTTCAGGTGTATAGTTCTATGGGTTTGACAAACAAAATATATAGTTGAGTAACTCACCATCACCACAATGAAGTTATAGAATATTTTAGTGAAACCAAAAAGTTCCCTTGTGTCTCTTTGTAGACAATTCCCTCCTCCCATTCCTAGTTCCTGGCAATCACTGATCTGATTTTTGTCCCTATACACCTCGTATCATTTAAATGTATTTTTGCCTTTTCCCCTACAGGCCTGGCAGACTGAGAGCTGTAGTCACTCACCTTTGTATTGCTCATGGTTCCAAGCACAAGTTTCAAACACACTTATTACGTACCAGGTCATAAATATTTGATCAATGGAAAAAGGAAGAAAAGGAAGAAAGGCAGACCAGAAGAAAGGAAAGAAGGAAAGAAAAAAGAAAGGAAGAAAAGGATGAGCCAAAGAATAAATGGACAAATAGCCCTAGGAGAATTCTGATTCGGCAATGGGGCAGCCAACAGAGTGCATGCTAGTTTGATGAATTATTCTGAGTTATTAATCTGAACTACAAAAACAGTTACTTTTAAACACCTATATAGTGAAGTTTGAATCAGCAAAACTGACACTCTAGTTTGGGAAGGAAATCTTAATGTAAATGACATAAGTTGTACTAGCAGGTAGGAAAGGACCACCCACCACTCCCAGGCTAAGCTGCCTCTGATCTCCTCACATATTACACCACCATAACTAAGATATGAAATGTTCTGTTCTTGGTATATAGCACATGCACTTAAAATTTCCAGGGCAGTTAAGGGAAGGAGAGAGGTAATGTTAAGTGCCCCAAAGTCATGGTGTTATATGCTTTGTACTGTTTTATTTTAATTCTTACAACTACTCTCTCACTGAAGTTAAAAGTAATTAGGAGGTAACTCTTTTTTGGGAAAGGAAATAGATAATTAAAGGAAGTTTAGGGGTGTACCTCCTAAGGGTAGAGACAAGTTACAAACTATTTTTTAGTTCAGGATAAGTTCTTTGGAGATTTTGAGTTTTTCTTCTGTGAAATCACAGTAAGCAAGAAGGGACAAGAGTCCAGAGTAATAAACATTTTTTTTTTTTTTTTAAATGTCTATCATTGATCCACTCAGGGTATTTCTGGTGTGGTGACCATGTTCATTTCAGAAGCCAATATGATGTGAAGGAACTCCAGTGTGCTGTTTGATGAGGTTGTCAACAAAGGCAGAATTTCAGGGTTAAGGAGTATATTTAGTAAGTGGGTAATAGTAACTGCCTTCTTTCTATAGTATGGTGTCACAGTAATTTAAAGTGATTTTGCAATCACTCTTGAGAGATAATTTTCTTGGTTCTTAGAACAAGTTGGAAGATAAACTTTGGACAATGTATTATACTATGCCCTTTGCAGTTAAATAACCCAAGATAATGTGTTAAAGTTTAGTGGAAATTTAAATTCCTGAGCTGATTAAAGAATGTTAAGACTATTAGGTTTTAGAAATGTTAATATTACTCCCAGAGTTTCTAGGCACTATGTAGTGGTGAATTGCATGTTTCCCTCGCTTATTATTTTTCAATCTTGCAGAACAGTTCAGCATTAAATAACTAAAATTACAGTTCAACTTGAAGCCTGGGACCAGGGCAGGAAGACCTTGAATTTCTGGCTGACTTAGGGCTGCATCGCGTCCATGAAAAGTGGAGCCATTGAAAAATGTGGGATCATGATGGAAGTGCTTTTTCAGGAAGATAAATCTGGCTATGTGTGCAAATGGTCCGGGGCAGAGAAGAGAGAGGCAGCCTCCATTCAGAGGCTCCTGTAATATCCACACTGAGGTGATCAGAGCAGAGCTGGAAAAGAAATGGTAAAAAATGATAAAAGAAAATGGTAGTGTCTGCGGCCAACACTGGACGATGACCAGATCCAGTGGGGTTGGGTGAGTAAGGAAGAGAACTGAAAGAACGGCTTCGTGTTCTCCAGCGACCCGAAGTTCTCAACAGAGGCCCCTCGACTCCTCTTCTGTCCTCAGCGCCGACGTACTGAGATCAGCTGGAAAGCTCAAGCCTCAGGCTGGTCCGGCCAGGCAAGGGTGCACAGGCGGAAGGACTGGCCAGGCGTATACTCCAGCCTGCCTTCCTTCCCCGCCTCCGCTCTCAGGCACTCGCTCTGATTGCTAACCCTCTCTCCTCACCATTCGGAGTCCCCAGATCACCTCCCCCCCGCCCCCCGCCCAACCTCAGTCCGCGGTCGACACCGCCCTCTGTTCCTCCCCTCCCCCTCCCCCTTGGGGCGCTGACTCGCCCGCCTGCCACGTCTCACTGATGACATCACCAGGGCCACTCGGTCTTAGCCAATCCGCTAGGGGGAGTCCGAGCGAAGTCCTAGCCAGCGAGTCAGCGGGGCGGGGAGCAGGGAGGGGCAAGAGGGGGAGGTGAGAGAGTGGGGAATGGGGCGGGCGACAAGCTCTCAAATACGCATGCGCTAGAGGCGCGAAGCTTTGCGGGAAGTTGAGTCCCGGCTGCCGCGTCGCCGTAGGTCTTCGGCGCCCACTGCGGTGTTCGAACTCTCTTTCCCGGCGTGCCGCGCGGTGCGGCCGCCCTCCGGGCTGTGTAAAGACCCCTCGGTCTAAGGCTTTCCTGTTTCCTGGTTCGCCGGCGGCCATTTTGGGTGGAAGCGATAGCTGAGTGGCGGCGGCTGCTGATTGTGTTCTAAGGGGACGGAGTGGGGGAAGACGTTTGCTCTCCCGGAACAGCCTATCTCATTCCTCTCTCTCGATTACCCGTGGCTTGAAGAGTCAGGGCGGCGGCTGCAGCAGCAAGGGCGGCGGTGGCGGCGGCGGCAGCTGCAGTGACATGTCCAGCATGAATCCCGAATAGTGAGTGCAGGAGAGCACCGGTCGGCTGGGTCCGTGGGCCAGCTTGGAAAAGCTTAAGGGGAGCGAGGAGGGCTGAGGCAGGGGTGGGGGCCTCGGCCTCGGTGAGGTGAGGGTGGTAGGGCAGGAGATGCTGGCGGCCGGGAGTCGGGCCCCATTGTCTGACCGAGGAGGGGCGGCCGGGGGGAGGGGTCGGGCCGGAGGGGTGAGCCGCCCGGGCCTGGACAGGTCAGGTTGGAGGCCTTGAGTGCCCGGCCGGTGAGGAGGAACAGTCTTTTGAGGGGGTTGGGGCGTTTGGGAGTCGGTGGTGGGGCGGTGGGAAGGGGTAGCTTCACGCGGAGGCAGTGACTTTTGAAGGAAGACTTGTTTTTAAGGGGAGAGGCTAGGGTGGGAGAGCTCTCCTAGAGGGCACTGTCAGACCCTGCGCCCGCACTCTGCGGAGCTGTCAGAATCGTCTGGGTGGAAACCAGCTCTACTTGTAAATCTTGAGCTTGTTGGCTCTATTCTTTCACCCTCCCGGCCAGGTTGCAGGTAATATGGATGCTTTTCAGGACTGCGTGGGATTGAGGGGAATGAGTAGATGGTGAGAAGAGATTTTAAATTTTTAGTGGGGTTTTTTTTTTTTTTTTTTTTTTTAAGTTATTTCCTGGAGTTCTTCAAGAACTCAAGGGGCCCATTTGCCTTCCTGAAAACCTGGGCATTTGTGAGAATTTTTTTTAGAGGGCACTGAAGTCATTTTGTCTTCTGTAGGTCGAGAAAAAAAAATAAACAGACCTCTAAGACGTAGGAACATTTTTCTGATATTATCAAAGTAAAGGAAGACTGCTGTCAAGTTGAAAGAAACGAACGGGCTCTATGATCTGTAGGTTTTGGGTTACCTGCTTGAATGCTCGAAGATAGGGAGTGAGGTTCCATGACGTGTCATGAAAAGTTAATGCATTTCTTTTTCTTGCTTACTCAAGAAGTCAACACAGCATATGTGACACACCTGACACCTTTCCTGGGAACTGGTGTTCACTTTCCTTGGGAAGACTTCGTTGGGCTCCTCCTTAATGGACCTTTAAAATCCTCCTTCAGTTTACGTATATAAATTAATGAATGATTGGAGGAGATTTAATTGGTATTCCTCTTCAGCGTCAGAAGGCTTTGGGGGAGAGAGGGATTTTTTTTTTTTTTTTTTTAAGCAAAAATCAGTGTTTTAAAAGCTGAGTGTATTTGCTGCTTTGGTCAATTACTGCTAAACATTTCCCCTAAAAGGTCCACCCATCAGTTTAGCTGACTGTCATGTGTGTGTCACATGGCTCTTGCAAAATGCATTCTGACTTCAAGTTTTGTAATATGGTGGTTTGATGCTGAAATGTCCCCTTTTGCACTAAACAGAAGCCACTGTATTCCATTAGAATTTTATATACTTTAAGAAGTTGAGGATAGTGTTCTCATAGTGCCATATTTGCTATGTTGGCAGTTTTTAATTTCTTTATCAAGGACTCCGAGGACAGAGTTGGTTTTGCATAGTTAGGGAGAGTTGAACTTGAGGTCCCTAATTTGGTGGTTTTCCTGGCATCAATAAAGTACATGGATTTGCCACTTATGGAGACTTGTAAACCTCCTCTTTTCAGGGAGTTTCTTATATTTGCTACATATTCTTAGTATTATAAATAGATCTTTAGGATTAGTTGAACAGAACCATGACAAATTAGCCTCTGAATTTGTTTCTCCTTTTGTAAAATAGGATAGTAGGAGTCATTATTCCTATCAGGGTAGTTGTGAAATTCAAGTGTATGTAAAAGAAAACATAAGAGCACTCTAGGTGGTATATGTCATCATGTATGACATTCTAATAGTGCTAGGATTTAGGAATATGATCCTTACCCTCAAGGAGTTTATAATGGGATATAGAAAATAGATTGTTACATATGTCAAATACCAGTAGATCTAGTTTGTTCCACATGTGCAGGATGGATAGGAGCAAGAAGATTTCAAAGGAGGGTGGAGGGCTGTGGTTGGCTAGTCTGGTTCAGGAAAAATTTATAGAAAGGAGACTTCTAAGGGAATTATTAGCAGATTTAGAGAAGTAGTAGGGAATGAGGAGGATTTCTCAAGGGGGAAGAAGGAAGAATGGTTAATAAATGGCAGTGATAGCAATTCTTAAGTATATACAGTGCCAAACCATCGGTTAGATTAATGACCTTAACAGAATCAAACCCAGACATTTTTATACTTTTTCTGCCATCGGCTATGCCAGTACCAGATCTACTATATTTATATTCTAGACAGTGTCTATAAAATAGGAGTTTGGAAAAACCTTTGGAGGAGCATTACTGAAAATTATTTGGAGAGGAGGTGATGGATATTTTATTAGGGAAGGTCACAAGGGCAACCAGCAGGCAGATTTTTAACAATGTGACTTCAGCAGTTTTTTCGTTTTGTCTTTAATGAAGTTTGTTACCGTCATAAAAGTAATTAGTGAAAAATTGGAAAATAGAGAAAAGAAGGAAAAAAATTCTTAGAGTTTTATCACTGAATACAAGTCCGTTTACTTTAATACCTTGTTCTAAACTTTAAAATCTTAATTTTTTTCTTAAATTAAAACTTTCAATGGGTGAGTGCCTTTCATGATTCCATGATGTCTTAATAGCTAGCATTTATAGCTACATATATGTTAGGTATATTATACATTATAATACATGTTTGTTGTAGCACATGCATTATATGCTGCTGTGAAAGGGGGTAGTATACTAGATAATATTTAAAAGTGCAATCTAAATGTTCCTTGGTTTTGGTTTATCATCTACTAATTTATTCCTTTTGGAAACATTTAGAACTCTTCATGGGTGCCACTGAATGTGGTAATGAAATGGGTTCTTGACAAAAGAGGTTTGGTTCTGTCAGAAAGAACAGGATTTTAGATTATTGGTCGACAAACGATTACCTGTTGGTAGCTTTTTTATTGAATGCTTTTACTTTATGATCTTTAAATTGTAAGTTTGGTTTGGGAGTGAGGAGAAAAAGAAATATATCAGTCAAAGGTTAAATTTTAAGTTGTCCCTTTGACTACTTCCTATGTTATTTGGCTAAGCTTGGTTTGGGAGTGAGGAGAATAAGAAATAATATCAGTCAATGGTTAAATTTTAAGCTGTCCCTTTGACTACTTTCTATGTTATTTGGCTAGTATGAGAGAAATGACAACCCTGGATTATCTTTATGGTATAGAAATTAAGGGTAATGACTGACTTGTCTGAATTTCAAGTACAAACAAAAAGAAAAAGCAACTGGAAGTGGAATCTGAATAGTGGAAAAAGTAGATGGAAAAGATCAGAGCTTTCTTTTTTCTGGAGATGTGAAGAAAGATTTTGATTTTTCTGAGCTAGGTGGTGAAGCGGGCAGTGATTATTTCAGCATACTGGTTAAGAAATGCTTAACATTATTCTCATACCAGAAACATTTTTTCTAATCCATTAGCTTTTAGTGGATTTTTTAGTGTCAAGGAAATCATTTCAGCTACTTCATCTATAAGGAATGTGTTAATGAAGTATGTGTACCTATCATGGATATACCAGTTAACTATAATAGGAAGGACTATAGTAGTCTACTTGGATCAACTGTAGTTCTTTAATGCAGAAAAATTTTATAGTAAATGCCTTGTTTTTGTTTTGTTTTGTTTTTTAATATGGCTCCGGAGTGATGTTTAAGATTATGGCTCAAGATTTAATCAGTCTTATAAACAGCTCTTCTGTCATAGTAGACTTAAGGAACATTTGACTTTTTTTTTTGCTAGCACTGTGCTTTGAATTAATCTGTCTTTTAATATAAGGGTTTGAATGTAAAAGCAACTTAATCAGTCTTATTGTCTGTCAGTATAATTTCATTAAGTATGTCATAATTGGCTTTATAATTTTTATTTAGAACTTTTTTTTATTAGAAAAGAAGCATAAATCAACTAAAAGTAAGTTGCCTTTTTGTTGGTTGTCTTGATGACTTTTTGGTGGTGTTGGTAGTGGTTTGAAAAATTCAGAAAATTTTAAAGAAGAATAATAACCAGTATTCTCACTATTGGGTATATGATTTCATAATGTCTGTAGAGAATCAGCAGATGTGATTCTTTGGGTAGTGTAAGTTTCTAGGAGCTGTATAGAATCTCCACAGAATGAATCTTCAGAGTTTTGTGTGAATAGATGATCTTGTAAGATCATTTGAAGATAACTGAAATTTTGCATTTAAAAATTTCTTCTTTTTCATAATTACATTAAAATGGGAGCTGTTGACAGTTTCTTACATACTCCAAATAAAATTTTTAAAGTTTAAAAAATAATGTTAAAGATGGAAGAGCTTCAGAATCAAATGTTCTCTTGACAACTTTAATTGACTTTTGAAGAGAATTTTGCTTTATAAGTGATTTTATTTCTTGGATAGTTCAGTCTTTTTTATTCTGGAAGCAATCTTAGTAATTTGTGGTCTGACATTTTGTTATAGTCACATCCTATTAGCAATCCCTTGTGTACATATGTTTTCTTGGCCACTTTTGACTATACGATTATGATGGTTTTACTATTTGCAGTTGTAATAGTTCCGTTTTTAATAATTAAGAATAGATTGCTTTTGCTAATGTTGTCTACTTTTGTCTCTAATATATGAAAATATTTAAGGTCAAATAAAATCCTTCTTAAAGTTTTTGAGATTTTTTTTTTAAGGTTTGCTAAAAAGTACTTTGAGTATTTGAAGATGAAAATAAGCCAAAAATGGGTATTGGATGCCAGTGCATGGGATATTTTAGATGTGTTGCTTATCAGTTTTTTACCACTCTGTCTGAACTCAGTTTTGGAGTTTTAGTAAGAGTTAGTTAGGCAAGGGGTGCCTGGGTGGCTCAGTCATTAAGCGTCTGCCTTCGGCTCAGGTCATGATCCCAGGGTCCTGGGTTCCAGCCCCGCATCAGGCTCCCTGCTCAATGGGAAGACTGCTTCTCCCTCTCCCACTCCCCCTGCTTGTGCTCCCTCTCTCGCTGTCTTTCTGTCAAATAAATAAATAAAAATATTTTAAAAATAAAAATAAAAGAGTTAGGCAAAAATGCCTTTTTTTTTTTTTAATCTTACAGGGAGAAGGGAGTGGTCAGACTCTTCCACTGTTTTCCTGTAGAAGGTGGAGCTGGTACTGCTTCTTTGATGTCTAGAATAGAATTTAGGGAAGAACACCTAGGTCTTGGCTTTTCTTTGGAACTGCTCTGTGAGTGTTTCAGATTATAAAAGGGTAATGGTGGGGTGATATTTGAAAAAAAATAATAGTCTTGAGGAGCAAGAGAACAAGTGTTGGTTTGTTGACTGACTTTAATAATTAAAGAAATGGGGTACAAAGGAGAAGTATGAAATGAAGCTTTCCTTGGTAGTTTTGTGGCTGGTTGGCTCAGGTGGTCAGAACACTCAGCTTTATTAAATCCAAGGTTGTGATAGGTTCTGATTAAGTTTACTCTGTTCCTTGTTTGTAGATTCCTAATTCTGACAGGTAGTGTTAAGTGTAAGTGCCTTTGCTCACAAGGGGGAACACCTTCGGAAACACTGTTTTTTAATAGTAGCTAGTACTTAACAAGTGCTTACTCTGCTTGGCATAAGGTCTTCACACGGGGCATTTTATGCAGGCTGCCCTTCAAACTAGTGAGCTTTACAAGTGAAGTTGAATACATTATGTAACTGAAGTTTTCCAGAAACAGTGATGGATTCAACTTGTCTGAATGTATTTCCTTTGAATAACAATAGTACTTAAATGGAATTATTCTTTGTCTTTTCCACTCTGCCTGTATTGTCCAACAACTTGATTGAGGGCAGTTACTCTTTTTTTTAAGTTTTTATTTTAATTCTAGTTAACAGTGTCATATTAGTTTCAGGTGTACACTATGGCAATTCAACACTTCCATACATCACCTGGTGCTCATCACAACAAATTCACTCCTTAATCCCCATCACCTATCTCACCCATTCCCCACTCCCCTCCCCCCTGGTAACTGTTTATTTAAGAACCCATTTCTTGATTTGTCTCATTTTTTCCCCTTTGCTTATTAGTTTTGTTTCTTACGTTCCACATCTGAGTGAAATCATATGGTATTTGTCTTTCTCTGATTGACTTATTTTGCTTAGCGTTATACTCTGGCTCCACCCATGTTGTTGCAAATGGCAAGGTTTCATTCCTTTTTTATGGCTGAATAATATTCCATTATATATAAATGTATATTTTTTACATCTTTTGTCCATTCATCAATCGATGGTCACTTGGGCTGTTTCTGTATCTTGGCTGTTGCAAATAATGCTGCTATAAACATAGGAGTGCATGTGTCCCTTTGAATTAGTGTTCTTGCAGGCTTTGGGTATATAGGGCAGTTATTCTTAACCCATTTATGGTCATGTACCCCTAGAAGCATTTGATGAACTCTGTGGACCTGCTCCCTTTGTGCATACGTGCTCATAACATTTTGCATAAAAGTGCATGCTGCTTTTTTTTCCTGAGCCTATTCATGAGCCTTAAGAATGCCTGATTTAGGAGATTGAAAACAGAAAAGAGAATGTTTATTACCACTCTTTCAAAATGTGAAAACCTAAAAATGACAGTTTAATTTAAAATCTGGTATCCTGAACTAATTAGTTTTCAAATATGAGCTGTGTTTGGGCATGCTTTATTTTGATGACCTATTCTGTTCTTTCTTTTTTTAAAATGCTACCTTTCTGTTTCTCATTAAGTTTTTAATATATGAATTGTTTCCAAGAGCATCGAAACAGAGGCATACTAAGTTCACAGAACATTAGCATTCCCATTAAGAGCAATAGGTCATCTCTGTAGTATCTTTGCTACCTCAGAATCCATATGGATGTAGTTAGGGTAAATGCCTAGCCAAGTTTAATATAGTCTTAAGCGTTTGATGGAACTTATAAAAATAGTTGAATAGCTAGGTTTACAAAAGGACATTTGAAGCAACTTTGTGAAAGATACACTATGGATAATTATTTAATGCTTTATTTGTAGATTGGTAGCTAGCACCTGTCTTCATAAAGAGCAGTTGGGTTCATCACTTACTAAAAGCTAATGAAGTCTGAACTCTAAAATTTATCATGCTTTTTGAGCTGAGCTAACTTATTCTCTACTTAATGCAAATGTTCTAAATTAATTTAAACAGTGAATCACACTTTTATTTATTTTTGGTCAGGTCCTGTGTGCTAGTTCATAGATGGTTTGATTCATTCTGATAGGTTTTGTATGTATGACTTAACTTACTGATATTTTTATCATCTGAGTATATAAAATATATCATTGAAGGAATGTGGTGTGATAAAAAACGGCATTTGGAGTTACAAACCCTAGATTTAAGTTCAGACTGCCACTTACCTCTGCAAGTTATTTATGAGTTTTGAGCCTGTTTCTTTATCCATACAATGTGATTAGTACCACCTCAGTTCTGAGTCTCCAGAGTAAACTGTACAGTACTATGCAGATGTTATTTGACATGTATATTCTAATAAAGAATGTTAGAATATATGTAAGTGGCGAGTGGTTTCAATTTTAAAGCTTTTCTCACATGTGATTAATCATCACACAATTATGTCTGTTTTTGTCTACTTTAACAATTTTTTCAATACAGATTTAAAAAAAATCTTCCGGTAAATGCATACCTATATGTGTGTGTATACACATGCATGCACATGCACACACACTCAGAGTTAATTTAACCTTAGAAGAAAGCTTGGTAAAGGAAACAGCCATCCCTTTCTCTGTTTTTTGATGTGTTTTTTTGATTATGAAACTTGGACTCTGCTCCCAGGTCCTTACCAATTAGTTAAGAACATGACTAATGCTTAAACAAGTATAATCAGTATCATAGTATTAGCACAGATTAAATCTTGTGATACTTTGAAAGAATAGAATGGCAAAATAGCACAAAAGATTTAGAGAAAAGGCCTATGATTTCTATCATTAACAGAAAGTTTTACTTATGTTTGGTTTAGCTGGAGAGTAACAGAGCACTGAACAGCAGGACCTTCCAGAACCCTTGGTGCTAGTTATGGGATGTGGTCAACAACTAACAATTTGAGTTGTTACCACCAGCCGGAAATTTTATGTATGTACATTCTTTCTCTCAATCCTGTGAAGAAATAGTATCCTAGTTTTACAGATGGGGAAACAGAGGCAGAGAAGAGTTAAATGGCTTGCTTAAGGGCATTCAGAGTAATTAGCAGAATTGGAATTTTAACTCAAGGGCCTGTGATTTCACAGTCCTAGTATGCCGTTTCTAATTTACTGTGGTTAACTCTAGGATTTTAAAATTTGAGCCAGTTAATTAAGTGACTAACATTTCTGTGGTTAGTTTGTTTTAAAATTCATGATTAGAGAGGTCTTTTTAGAAACGTTAAGGGTTTGTGAAGTACATGTTACGAGGTACATACTGTCTTTGACTTTCTCCTTCACATCTTGTGTTGGGTTGATATTTAAAGCTTCTTTAGGCTTGAAGTTAATTATTGCATCCATTCTCAGTTTTTCTACCCTCCTGACTGTTCCTGAATATTTATACTTGGGACCTTAAAAGTCATGAATATCTTTCTGTGAGTAAAGCAAGTGAAGCAAAGAACTGACTTTCTTTTGCTGGAGAGGGCACGATTGCTGCAGGCCCTGTTACTATTTTATGTGTTACTAGGCTTTGGGAGTTGTGACTGGTGTGATCATAGTACTTACAACTGTTAGTTGGGTAACTTTTAAACTTTTACTTTAGATTACAATAGTAAACTCCTGTGATATCTTGTCAGCTATCTGAACAGAAGCTTTGGATAAATAGCTTCAAAGTTTTTGTTAAAGCTCTTGAAGGTTTTCATCAAGTTACCTTGCAGTTTGGAGAGAGGAAGGAAGAATAATAATAAAAGCCACGTACTGTGCTCCTGTAATGTGCCAGATACTGTGCTACAGGTTTTAGAGGCATTATTTCTAATCCTGACAAGAAGCTTAATTGAGTGATAGAGGGTGCTAATGGAATATATTACAGATGAGGAAATTGAGGCTCATGGTGGTCAGTGAGTACCTTGCCTCAAGATCTGACAGCTAGTATGCGATGGAATCTGGATTCAAATACAGGTCTTTCCAGCTCTAAAACCCATGCAGGCTTTGAAAGGTAGAAGAAGTAGAGGGTAACACACCTCCTCCCTGGAATAGTTTTCAGCAAATACTTGTTATATAGGTTGTGAGACCGTCTATCTATTCTCTTGTCCTCTTGTATGGCTTGCCACTTCTTTAGCACTACCAAACTTTCCTTCATTTTCAGAATTCCTGCTTTGAATTTTTGGAACACTGTTCTAAACAGAGCTAAAATGGAACCTGGAAAAGTAATTGTTTCTAAATATCAAAGAAAAATGTGTAGCCTTAGTAGATTATGGGGACAGTTTTTTAAAAATTGCTTGGCTATTTCCTTAAATTTGGAGGAATGACTCTTGTACTCTCAGATTCTTGATAATTGATTATTTTGACTGTTTATCTTGAGTAACAGACTGCTTTTGTCCATGGCTGAAGGTTTATTTTGTTTTTTATTTAGTTTAACCCTTAAAGTAATACGTGCTTTATAAAATTCAAACAATGTAGAAACATGTGAAGGAACTGGAAGTTCTTACCTCTTTTCTCCAGCCTGATGGTCAATTTTGAATTGTTTTCTGTGGAGCATACTTAAAATGAGTGAAGAAGAAAAATTGGTGTCAGACACAATTAACTGCAGCCCAAATTTTAATTAATCATTCCATACCCCAAAGTCTAATCGTGTATAGCTTAATAGTGAATAAAATTTGTTTGGCCACTATGTCATGATATCATAGTCATAATTTTGTTTTAAATTTTATATGTGAGCTTAGTTTTAGGCTATTTTCAAGTATGACATTTATAAAAAGGTAAAATAACAGGATTCCTTCATGCAAGTGAATTTGTTCCAGATGAAAAACAAATTTACTTTCCACTGAACTTTTTAAAAATAGTAGGCCTTTTCTAAGGTATATTTATATTATAGGTGACATTATGAAATTTGTATTTTGGGGGTACTGTGTGTGGATAAAAACAACTTTATGTTATAGTCCCTCCGCTGTTTTATTTTTGTCTTTTCTTCCTTCCAAAGGGTGGGATGTTGAGAGTTTTGTTAATGTCAGTCAACTTTCCCTTAAAAAGTATTCACTGACATGTGAACTGTATCTGATAATTTAAATTTTATTTCATAAAAGAAAAAAATGTTTATTTTCATTTAATCCAAAAAGTTGACTTCAAATACTTGTGGCTATATTGGGAATGTGCCAATGCTGTTTGCTTATAAACGCAGTCCTACTCTACCTACTTAGAAATCATTTGTGTTATGACAGTTATGCTGAACAAATTTGCAAAGGTGTTGTCTTTGAAAAATCCCTCTGATTAACACTTTTTCCTCTTTTTTGTTATAAGAGTAAGAAGAGCTTACTGCAGACTTTGAAAAAAGTATAAAGAAGAAAATATCAATTGCAATCCTAAAATTTAGAAGTGCCCATTTTCCCCCATATTTTTTTTGTATGTGAAAATTTAAAAAAAACATGTGAAATGGGTTATACTAAACAAAATGTAATCTTTTCACATAAGAGTGTTTCACATAGACAGTCTTTTTAGAAATTTTAGAATTCCCAGTAGCATTTTAGATTCAGACATAAGCAGATTCTTTCCTTACTACATATTTTATGTATGCAGTTTGGTAACTTCATGAGAAGGAAACCATTTTACCTAAGTAGAATTTTGAACCAAAGTTTATTTTAGTAACTTTTTAAAAGTATAATGCTTCATACTCACAATAGTGTCTTTTTTAAAGGTACAGAAAATTTTCTGTTAGTGCTTGCATACAAAAATGGTAGAGGTATCAAGATTATGTCCAGGGGCGCCTGGGTGGCTTAGTTGTTAAGCGTCTGCCTTCGGCTCAGGTCATGATCCCGGGATCCTGGGATCGAGCCCCGCATCAGACTCCCTGCTCCGCGGGAAGCCTGCTTCTCCCTCTCCCACTTCCCCTGCCTGTGTTCCTGCTCTCGCTGTCTCTCTCTGTCAAATAAATAAATAAAATATTTTAAAAAAAAGAAAAAAACAGATTATGTCCAGATCTTAAATAATGGAAATAAAGAATCTCCAGTATTGCTAAAGTAGACCATGAATTGACTTACAGGAGAAACTGATAGCAAAAAGTTTTTCACTTGCTATTATCTTTGATGCCCCACCATCCAGTTGTTAAAGGCTGTTAATTTCCCCAAATCTACCCCTGTCTAGCCTTAATCTGTGTCAGTCTTACCTTAACTTTCTTAGCTTTCTCACTGAATTATCTCCTCTTTAAATTAAAATGCTTGTGTTGTTATAAGTTCAGCAGTTCAGAAGAGTTTTCCCTGATAATAAAAATACTTGTGCCTGAAAAGCAGCTATTAAGTTTTTATTTTATAGATTCCAGCATGATTTATGATTTGTTGATTTAACTTGAGAAAACACAAAATGTCTCTCTTATGTTTAAAAAATATCAAGAGCTAGCTTATCAAAGAGATTGTTGTTTTGTACCCATTTCACTAATGTCCTCACACTTTATTTTTTTAAACCTTTTTATTTTGAAATAAATTTAGATTTATAGAAGAGTTGTAAAAACAGTACACGAATTCCTGTATACCCTTCGCCTAGCTTCCTCTTAATATTAACATCTTTCATACCAAGGTACATTTATCAAAATTAAGAAATTAATATTGGTACATTATTAACTAAACTATAGACTTTTATTACAGTTTCTTCAGTTTTTCTGTTAATGTCCGTCTTCTTTTGCAGAATGTAGTCCAGGATACTATGTTGTATTTAGTTGGTTCTACTTGTTAGCCTCCTTCAGTCTGTGAGTTTCTCAGTCTCCTCTTTTTCATGATCTTGACACTTCTGAAGAGTACTATTAGGTATTTTGTAGAATGTCCTTCAATTTGGATTTGTCTGATGTTTTCTCATAATTGGACTGGGGTTATGGACTTTGGGGAAGATACTATAAAGGTGAAGTACTCTACTCGCCACATCATATCAGAGGGTACATGATATCAACATGACTTATTCCTGGTGATATTCACCTTAATCACTTAAAGTGTTGGCTCTCAGGTTTCTCCATTATAAAGTTACTATATTTCCTTTTCCATACTCTTAGAAAGCAGTCATTAAGAGCCCACACTCAACAAAACGGAATTAAGTCCATCTCCTAGAGGGAGGAGTATTCAGAGAATCTGTGGACACATGTTAAAGCCACCACAGTAATAAATATTTGGCGGGGACATACTTTGAGGCCATGTAAATATCCTGTTTTTCCTTAAAGTTTATTCACAAATCTTAGGATTCACCGGTGGATTTTGCCTGCAGCAGTTCTTACTGTGGTGATCTATTAATGAATTTCTTCCTCTCTAATTCCTTCTACACATATTTTTAGACTCCTGTCAGGAAGATTGGTCTCTTCTCCCATTTATTTATTTAATACTTGATACCACTATGAACTCATGGATGTTTATTTTATTCTTGGCTTATAACCCAATACGTGGTTTATTTTGTGGCTCGAGTTATTCTGCCTTGACCAGTGACAGAACTTTCAGGTTGGCTCCTGTGTCCTTTTGACATGCCATCTCCCCATCCATTTTTTCCCCTAGTTTTTGCCCAAAATGTTAATCAAGGATGGCTGTAGGTCTTCTTTAGTTGTATCTCACGAGAGAATCTGATTAAAAATGCAAAGTTAAAATGTTCTCTGATCTGTTAGCACGTGCTTTGTAAAAGACACAATGCTAGATTTTGGATACACAGAAGAATGAGTTGGTTTATCTTCACACTCACAGATATGTCAGACATAAGAGTGGGGAAAAATAGATTCCAGGCTACTGAGGGGGAGAAGATATTCAGTGTCATAGTAAATTAGACATAGACATGAAAAAGACTAGAGGAAGTTTTGAGAACGGTGAATAGGATTTACTAGAAAATCTAAAGTAGAAGAGTGGTTATTACAGTAGTGACTATAGATATCCGAACTAGAATAATACAGTTTTTTCACTTAAGTCAAATTATATTGTAGACTGATCCAAGTTCTTGGGGAATAGAGGAAAAATACATTTAAAGTCTCACCATTTGCTAAATTATTCTTGACTTTATACCAGAATTCTCACCTTATGCTCTGTATTTTTAGATTTGCATATTTTTGTCAACATTTTTACTGTATTCTGTTTTATAAATTATAGAGAAATATCTTTAAGCAGTCTCAAATCTCTGAATTCTCTTGAACATTCGGAATATTAATAACTTAGAAATAAGCTACCACAGTAGTAGGTAATTTTATTTTATTTTTTTTTTATTTTTTAGTGGTAGGTAATTTTAAATGTCCCAATGCAAGTAACATGCTATTGATCACACTCTTCAGGTATGTTTATTCAACAAGAGGAAGAAGTTTGTAAGATTGATTTTGTTTGCCATTCTCCTCCATGTCTCTTGTCATGTTAGTAAAGCTGATGGTTTGGGAGAGAACAAAGTAGTCTTTAGCAATAATTATCTCATTGCAGAGAAGAGTGCTAACTGTTCATATTATTTATAATAGCTGTGAACCTTAAATTATCAAACTCATAAATGTTTTAAAATAACACTTTTTAAAAGTTAAAGTGAATGTGATCATTAAAAAAGTTGATTTTTAGAAAATTGACTATTAATTTCATTTAGCCATAATGTAATTTGTAACACTTATTAGGAGGCATTCCTGTTTTTCTTTTGCCAGCCTTATGGTTACTCTGAAATAGAGAAGTTGATCTTTAAGGTAGTGAATATTTGTGGCCTAGTGCTGTCCTTTATTGTAATGGGTTACAGTACAGCCATTTCAGGGGGTTTTATTGAGTGTTTACTGGATGCCTGGCACGGTGCTCTGGGAGATTGGTAAATTCAGGGCATTTGTTGTGTCTACATTTCTGTTAAAAGCGAAGTAATATTAACGGTGAGATTATTCTTGCTAACTGAAATGTAAATTGTTAACATGTACCATGTACTCATTGCTGATGTTCAGTGTTCATCATTCTTAAGAATTTATTTAGCTTTTCAAAGGAGGGTGTCAATAGTACTAAAGTCAGTTAGCAGCTTTACTGGCTAATAAAAGTTGTTTGGTATTAGGTATTATTTATTAAGGGCAAATTTTACAATTATTACCCCTTCCCCCTTCCTTTTTTCTTTAGGATCTCAAATTGGAAAGGATGTTATTTAGTTCATCCTGTGCTTCAGTCCTCTTCCTAATGACTTGTTTAAAAGCTTCTTATTTCCTTCTGTGATTTTTATTTTGTTGCTGATTAAGGGCACTTTGGATTTTTTTTTAATTCTTTTTTTTTCCAGATATAATTAGGAACAATAAATGTATTATGATAACTTGGTAAACCTAGAAAAATTTTTTAAGTGATATGTATTACTATGTAAACTTAGGTAGCAGTTGATGAATATCCACAGAGATGATTACTTCTGAAAGTTTTATATCTTGCTTACATTTAACTAATGATAACTGTCATCTAAATTTAAATTGTGAGTGATATTTGGGTTTCATCTTAAGTTCAAGTATCATTTTTTTTTAAATCACAAAGGACAAAACTGAAAATCATGAATAGGTTTCCTTAAAAAATATGTAAATTCTCAATTTTGGGGTCCTTTTGAAATTACTTAAAAGAATACATAGCAGTGGTCCAAGTTGAAAAGGATCTGTGAGGGACTCCTTGGGAGGCCGTGGGCAGTATGTTGTCTTTAGGTCCAGGAAGGAATCCTGTTCTTGGAAGGAATCCCTGGGGCTGGTTTTTGAGTTAGGCCTGGGAGGTTAATGTATGTAAATAGAGCCTAGCTTTCAGTTTCTGAAGAAAGCTTTAATACAAACTTAGAAAGTTGGTAAAGTATGTTTATGTAAACAGCATTTGATTTTACCACATCTCTAGTCGAAAATATTTTTTAATACAGGTTTTTAGAATTTAAATGATCCCCCCCCTTTTTTTTTAAATGGGGAGAATTCCAGGTAGATGCTAGGAAAGGATCGTAAAAGCCCCTTTGGAGGATTGCTATGAAATAATGATCTGGTCTCGGAATTTGAAGGAGAGATTTATGTTTCATTGGCAAGAACAATGGAAAGTTAACTCCCTGTATTCTAATACTGCAGAGGAGTGGAATTTATCTAGCATAAGTCTCTTGGGCTCTCCAAGAGTACACATTACTTATATTTTCTTTCATTCTTTCCTTGGAAGTAGAAGTTCATTGATCTCAAGAGATCATGGGTGGCATTGCTTACCTTTTACATAATTCTGTCATGTTTAGTGATTCATGAAAAGGGCTTCTGCTGTTGGTTGCAGTTTGGGCTTCTGAAGCCATTCATGGGCCTTTTAGAAGTCCTCAAGTGAGCTATTGTTGGCTATATTTTTGTTGTAGAACTTAGAATGCAGTATGCTTGTTATTAATGTGATCCTCTTTTTCTTTTTGCAGTGATTATTTATTCAAGTTACTTCTGATTGGCGACTCTGGGGTTGGAAAGTCTTGCCTCCTTCTTAGGTTTGCAGTAAGTTGAAATTGAAATGCCTTTAAAGAAATTCATGCTGTGTGTGTTTTCTAGGTAGATAAAGGATTAAACAATTTTATTCAGAATAAAGTAGTTCTTCCAGAATTTATATATTTAAAAGCCTCCAAGTGTATATTCCCAGTGATACCTTGGACTCTTAAGTAGAGGAAATGCTGTTGCTTTTAAAAGAAATTCAGCTAAGCATGATTATAAAGTTAGAATGTCTAATACTCTTGGTAGAGTTCAAATAGTTGGCCTGTGTTTAAGTGACTTGATGAAAAAATGAATCTTCAAGGAAAATTTTGGTAGAATAAAGGAAAAAGCCGGGCCTGATACAGACTTTTTTTTTGACAATGGCATACATAGTGTTTTATATGCTACACTTTATGAAGAGGTATATAACTTTAAATCTACTGAATAGAACCCACAGTCTCCTTCATAGTCTTTCTCAACTGCCTTCAAATTTAGCATGTTTTCCTTCTTGCTGTCTAGGTCATTGGTTCTCAGAGTATGGACCAAAGACCCTTGGGGATCATCAAGACTTTCTCAGAGGGTCCATGAGATTAAAACTTTTATCCTAATAATACTAAGCCATTAGTATTTACTAAGTAAGTACTTACTTAGTACTAAGACAAAAGACATTTGCCTTTTTCACTGTGTTGACATCTGCTCTCATGATGCAGATGCAGTGGTGGACAAAACTGCTGGTGCCTCAGCACCACATTAAGGCAGTGCTAAGTGCTGAACTGTACTCATAGTCATGGTATTTACCTGTATTTATTCACGGGGCGGGGGGGAGTTTTCACTTAAGAGTGTCTGATGAGAACAGTAGAAATGAATAATTTCTAAAAATCGTGATCCTTGAGTATTCTTTTTTAAATGTTCTGTGTGAGAAAAATGAGGAGTACATATAAAGCACGTGTACTGCAGACTGAATTATGTTGGTTGTCTTGAGGAAAATAAAAGCACTTGCATAGTTGAGTTGTGAGCTGAACTAGCAGCTTTTTTCATTTTTTAAATTTGTTTCTTTTTGTTTTACTTGAAAGAACAACTGACAAACTAGTTATGTATAATTTGATGGTATTGGGCAGACATTTTCTCAAATGAACTGAGACTTTCATTTCAAGGAAAATATCTGATGGCATTTGCTGTCTGTAATAAAATTCAAGCTTTCTAGTCTTCAAGGGAAGATTAGAAGTTTAGAAAACTTAAAATTCGCCACTGTGAGCTTGATAGCATGTCAGATACTTACTGTGACTTTTCTGATGAGTGACCGTATTAATGAATATCATTTAAAAAATGTATAATTTTTTTTTTTAAAGATTTTATTTATTTATTTGACAGCGCAAGAGAGCACAAGCAGGGAGAGCAGCAGAGGGAGAGGGGGAAGCAGGCTCTCCGCTGAGCAGGGGGCCTGATGCAGCTTCAATCCCAGGACCTTGGGATCATGACCTGAGCCAAATGCAGACACTTAACTGGCTGAGCCACCCAGGCACCCCTAATATAATTTTATTATATGTAACAGCTAGTGAAACCAAGGAACTACTAGAATAAAACATAGGTGGCTCTTTAATCTTGTGTGAAAATACTTTCTAACATGGAAACATATCAGGAAAGAAAGGATTGTTAAATTTGATTGCATTAAAATTAATGTCAAGTGCATGAAAATGTTAGAAAACATGATACTAGCAAAAAAATATGAAGGGATGATCTTCTCAATATATAAAGCACACTTACGTACTAAATAAGAAAAGGATGTTTGTCCTAATGGAAATATGGGCAAATAACCGAATGGGCAGTTCACAAAAGAGGAAACACAAATTGACAGTAAATATGAAAAGTTCAATTTTATTTGTAATTAAAGGACTTTAAAACTAGGTAATACTTAATTTTTATTAAATTGGCAAATATTAAAATCAGGAATCATCCCTATATTAAATCAGCAATGCTAGGTATGTGGGAAGAATCTGGCATCTCTTGATGAAAATGAGTACAGCCTGAGGTGTCTGTTTCGAAGAAAATCTTCTCTGGGATGCTTGTTGATCTAAGTCACAGGTTTTCAAGATTTTTTATTTATTTATTTGACAGACGGCAAGAGCAGGAATACAAGTAGGGGGAGTGGGAGAGGGAGAAGCAGGCTTCCTGCTGAGCAGGGAGCAGGGAGCCCGATGCGAGGCTCGATCCCAGGACCCTGGGATCATGACCCAGGCCAAAGGCAGACGCTCAACGACTGATCCACCCAGGCGGCCCTAAGTCACAGGTTTTCAGTACTGCCTTCCCACACAGCAGAATTGCCTGGGAAGCATTTAAAAAATACTGATTCCCGGGCCTCTAGAATAGAGATGAGCTGCACAAGGTATAATAATGAAATGTATAAGCTATGGGAGCACAGAAGGAAGAATCTCTAACTATTGGCCAAGAGTTAAAGAACGTTTGGACAGTCAGTATTGCCTGAGCTCAAAATCCAAGAATGAATAAAAATTGTGACCCAGGGGCTAGGGATTAGGAGGTATGCAGAAAGAAATACTGAAAATTTAGACAGAAGGAAGAGAATGTGTATTGGCTCAGAGGTATGCAAGTAAGGCACATTTAGGAACTTATAAAAATTCTAAGAAAGCATTTATAGTATTTCCAACAAAGTACCTGTCATGTGGGAGTGCTAAGTGAATGTTTATTGCACTCATTTTGTTCTCCGTCCTCTTTCTGTCATACCTGATACTTACTAGGCACTCATTTAGAAAGAAGTAAATAAATAAGATTTTTAAGAAATGAATGCCTAGTAATGGTGACCAGCATTTTGTCAAATTGCATTCAGTGCTTTAAAAATATCCTTTTACTCAGTTATTCTGCATGTGCATAAATGTGACTATATGAGGAAGTCAACATGGCTACCTCTAGACACTTGGAACTCTCTGACACATTTGACAATTTTCTTCGATCTTTTTTTTAATTCCATGTACACATTACATTCAACATTATGGAGACTTGCCCACACTGATTTCATTTCTTCCCGTTCTCTTTTTTGGAGTGTTGTAATGCGAATCCCAAATGTGTCACTTCACTCCTATATACTTTAATATGCATTTCTAAAAAGACATTTTGGGGGCGCCTGGCTGGCTCAGTTGGTGGAGCATGTGACTTGATTTCGGGGTTGTGAGTTTGAGCCCCACGCTGTGTGTGATTACTTAAAATCTTTAAAAAGTAAATAAATAAAAACTGGACATTTTCTTATAAAATAACAATGCCATCGTCAGCTTAGAAAATAAATTTTGCTGATTGTCTCAGAAGTGTGGTATCACAGTTGTTTTGAATCAGGATTCAGACATGGTCTATACATTCCATTTGGTTGTTTGCTGCTTAATTTCTTAATCTAGAGTTTTTCCAACCTCCTTTTTTATTTATGTATTTTTCATGTCTTACTTTTTGCAGAACTTGGGCAGTTGTCATATAGATTATCCAACATTTTAGATTTGTCACTTTGCTTCATTGTGGTGACTTTAAACTTTTCCTTTATCCCTCGTGTTACTGTAATTGGAAGCCCAGAACTCTGCTGTTCTTATGGTAGCTACTAGCCCCATGTGGCTATTTAAATTTAAAATAATTAAATTTGAATAAAATTTAAAATTCAGTTCCTTATTCTCACTAGCTAGTGGTTATTGTTTTGACTAGCACAGTTTATAGAACTTTTCCATCATCAAAGAAAGTTCTCTTTGATAGGGCTGCTCTTAATAGATTTAGGCCCATCTTTGTTGGCAGAGTACTTGCTAGGTGTTGCTTTGTGCTGCCTAAGATTATTCAGTGGGTTTAGGTGGTGATAGCTGATCTCTCCATTCACATATCTTTTCACAAACATTTTCACTTGAAGAAAAAGTTTTGTTTCCATTCTGAATATCATAACAGATACTTTAGGAAAACAGGTGTAATTTTAAAAGTTTATCATTGGGTTAAACATTGTTCACACAAAAACTTGTGCACAGATGTTCATAGCAGCATTATTCATAGTAGCCAAAAAGTGGAAACAACCCAAATGTCTGTCAGCTGATGGATAACAAAATGTGGTCTGTCCACACAATGAATATTATTCGGCCATAAAAAGGAATGAAGTACTGGCACATGCTGTAACATGAATGAGCCTTGAAAACTATGCTGAGTGAAGGAAGCCAGACGCAAAAGGCCACATCCATTCACATGAAATGTCCAGAATTTGCAAAGCCATAGGGACAGAAATTGCATTAGTAGTGGTTTCTGGGGTCGAAGGGGAGATGAAATGAAGAGTGACTGCTACTGGGTTTCCTTTCAGGGTGATAACAATATTCTGCAATAAATAATGGTGACAGTTGTACAACCTTAGGAATATACTAAAAACTACTGAGTTGTGCACTTCAAAAAAGTAAATTTTATGGTATGTGTATTATATCTAAATTTTTAAAAGTCATAGCTAGGAAGTAAAAGTGACTCCTAAAAAAAAACTGGAAGAGAATGACAGGAGCATTCCTTTGTGGTGAATACATTGGATGGAGGGTCAGGGGAGCAAGAGTTTTGCTGATCAGCATTTAGAAAAATCATTTGTAATCATTGAAAATATGAAACCTTTTTTGATATGTATGTAAAGAATTTGCCTAGAGATGTTTGGTAAAATTAAAGAACAGCTATTGAGAAAATCCTAAGAAGAAACTGCTATTAAAAAGTGTATTGTAATCAGAACATGAACTGAGTACTGGAGTGGGATGAAGTAGCTGTTCTCAACATGTTATGGCTTATAAAGTTTATCAACTTTGTAGATAAAAGTTGACATTATATTTTCATATTTCCTCTACTGAACATTAATTTTGTATGTTGACTTTTTTTTCCCTTCAGGATGATACGTATACAGAAAGCTACATCAGCACAATTGGTGTGGATTTCAAAATAAGAACTATAGAGTTAGATGGGAAAACAATCAAGCTTCAAATAGTAAGTCATTTTGAGACTAGAATGTGTTTTGGAAATCATTTTGGTAAATTTAAAATGTATTATTTACTTTTTAACATGCTAAAATTGAAAGGATCTTTAAGAATCATGTACTTGTGATAGAATGGTAGAATAAGAATTTAGATGAAAAATGACTTCTCTAAGATTACCTTCCTCGTTGAATTTTCTGTTCATAAAGAAATACGTGTTGTAAGTCGTACTTGGTCCTAGTTCTTTCTCTTGTGCTTTTATCAGTTGGGGGGGGTCCTCAGTTGAAGTTTACCTTAATAGTGAAAGTAGATTGAGCATTTCCTCATGTCTTACTGTGCTGAATACCGTGGAACATTAAAAGAAACCTTAGGGGAGAGGGTTTTCATGTATGTGGTTAGTTGAAAAGTTTTGTTTAGTTCTTTGTATTTATTAGATTGTATGTACCAACTCTGTAGAAACAGAATTTTATTGGAAAGGAACTTAGCTTTTTTAACATGTTTTACAGCTCAGAAAACTAATGCCAAGGGGCGCCTGGGTGGCTCAGTCGTTAAGCGTCTGCCTTCAGCTCAGGTCATGATCCCAGGGTCCTGGGATCGAGCCCCGCATCAGGCTCCCTGCTCGGCGGGAAGCCTGCTTCTCCCTCTCCCACTCCCCCTCCTTGTGTTCCCTCTCTCACTGTGTCTCTCTCTGTCAAATAAATAAATAAAAATCTTTAAAAAAAAAAAAAAAGAAAACTAATGCCAAGAGATTTAATGACTTGCCCACAGTTACTGGCAGAACCAAGTGACTCACAGCTTGCTTCAGTGTTTTGTGTCCCTGTGCCATCCTAGCCCCCTTATCCGTTTCTTCCATCCCCAACCCTGAATTAAAAACAGGCAATTGTAGTAGTTCAGTTGTATCACCTTTATATGGGTTTGGGCACTATGAGTGTGGACATATCACTGGTCTTTAAAAACATTAATTTCTGGGTATCTTTCGGTATTGACTCTTCGTACAAGGTAACAGAAAACCAGTGACTGCTAGAAGGAGTTCTGGATTTGAAGTTAGGAAACTTGGATATGTTATCTTCACTCTGGTATTTACGAGTCAAAGAGTCATGTGTTTAACTTACTTGGGCCTTTTTCCTGGGACTCCATTTCTTATCTCTAAAATGATGGTACTTGATTTACTAACTTACAAGGTAGTTGTGAGAACCAAATCCAGTAGCTCTCTGTGTGTGGATATGATAATGTATGTGAAAGCCTGTTGTAAACTTTTGGACATTATATAAATGTTACTGGTGATGTGACATACCCAAATAAATGGATGTTTGACAGTTTTTTGTTTTTTTAGTTGCCCCATTTTCTCATCTGCCTTTGATAAGAAAAAAGAAGGTACATTACAGAAGAACTGTGGATCCATACAAGTGACCATACTTGATACTACAAATTAGGACTTGCAAGGATATAGTTATCAGAGATAGCTTACTTCTTTCAACCCGTGAACAGATTACCTTTCATATTGATTTTTCCCATTGTATGTAGAGTGCCAACTTTATACTTGGTACCACAAAGAATATTGCAAAAAAAGATGTACCCAGCTGTCTAACCTAATTAGTAATGTGAAATGATTATGTGTCATCATTGAGCTCATAAGATTTTAGTGTATATTTGTGAAACATCCATTTATTGTTACTTTCCTGTGGCTGGAAGGCATCTAACAGGTCAGTCACTCGGTCTTCCTTTCATCTTCAGTGGGAATTTCCTTTTGCTATCTGGTGCCTTTTTTTTGAACACTTCTGGGAAGTTCACCATTTTTCAAAGCAGCTAGTTCCATTTATAAATAACTTCTGATTGTTAATTCTTTATATTGAGCTGAAGCCAGTTTCCTTTAATTTCTCTTATTCCTCTGCCTTTCGGAGCCGCCTAAACGCAATTAATTCATTTTCTATTGGCAGCTTGCCCTTTAGATTGATCTTATCACAACCTTCTACCTCTGAAGTCAGTCATTCCTTTCTGGAAGCATGTTTCCAGAACCTTTTACAATTTTGGTCACTCTTGCACATTGTAGGAGTGCCTTTTATTAAAATGTGATTCCTAAAATCAAATATGAGATAGAGTCCAGCCAGTGTGAACTACATGGGGTAAATCTTCTCTTGATTTGGACTTTGAATTTTTTTTCTCCTCTGCACTTCAGGATTCATGCCCTTTTCTCATAATTAATCCATTCAGATAGATGCAAGGTTATAGAGATGGAGGAAACAGAGCCCCCTAGGAAGAGATTCCATTTCAGTGGGAGAGACAAACATGGAAAAATCAGTTACCCTGTGATTATGAGGGGTAGTGAGAATTAGATACAAAGGGTGATCAGTTAGAGAGGAAAGTACTGTTAGGATGAAAAGTCACAGGAGTTTTCAGAGCGGCAAGGAGAACGTCAGAGATTTTACTCTTTGGATGCCTTTGCTTAGTCAGCTACAATTATTTATGTTAGCGTTTGTTCGGAAACAGTTTCTTCCTTTTCTTGTCTAATTTTGCTATCTTTGTGAAAGGGGTTGGTGGGTGGAGAAGGGAACTAATATTTTACGGAGCAGCTTCTGTAATCAGGCTAGACATTTTACAAACATTAGTTCATTTAAACCCCTTTAGCAATTCTATAAGGTGAGTGATACCTAGGCTCTGTAGTTGAGAAAACTGTTAGGTGACTCTCCCTAGTGTTAAATAACCAGGAACGTAGGTTTGATGTTTTGAAGTCAGGTTGCTTTGACTCCAAAGCTCATGCTTCTCCACGGATATCCTGAAAGACTTTGAGGCTCCTCACTTACACAGTAGATCTAAATAGTCTTCTGCGCTCTCAAGCTTAGTACTTTGGACAGAAAAGGTAATGAAGCTGTGGTGACTTGTTTGTTTGCTTTTAGATTAACAGTTGTTAACATTTTACCTTATTTGCTTCATTCTTTTTTTCCTGGAGAATGCTAAATGTATTACAGACATTATATTTTACTCCAAAAATACTTTAGTGTGCATCTTTATTTTACTGTGTAACCACCATTTCACATCTAACAAAGTTGACACTAATGCCATAATATTCTCTTAATATCTAGTCTGTATTCAGATTTCCCCCCAATTGCAATAGGGCTGGGTCTTTAAAAAAAAAAAGGATGTGGTTTCACTGAGTGTTCCTGAACCTTTAGTTTTGCCATTTAAGACGTTAGTGGGGATCAGTATATTCCAAAACTTTACAGTTCCTCCCTTTAGAGGCTGTTGGGGTCCCTGGCTGGCTGGGTCAGTGGACTCTTTTTTTTTTTTTTTTCATTTGACAGAGAGAGACACAGCGAGAGTGGGAACACAAGCAGGGGGAGTGGGAGAGGGAGAAGCAGGCCTCCCGTAGAGCAGGGAGCCCGACGCAGGGCCCGATCCCAGGGCCCTAGGACCATGACCCGAGCCAAAGGCAGACGCTCAACAACTGAGCCACCCAGGCGCCCCGGTTCAGTGGACTCTTGATCTCATGGTTATGAGTTGGAGCCTCACATTGGGTGTGGAGATCACTTAAAAATAAAATATTTAATTAAAAGAAAGAGGCTGTTGCTTTTTAATCTCCATTTGTCTTATGCATCGAGTCCATTTTTTTGTGTTTTTAATGGTAACCATTGTGCTATTTCCCCATCAGTCTTATCTTTTACCAATCTCTTTTAGTGGGGTGGGTAGCTATTCTAATTACACAAATATTTTAAGAAGTCATTGAGTAGGATGGGCGCCTGGGTGGCTCAGTCATTAAGTGTCTGCCTGTGGCTCAGGTCATGATCCCAGGGTCCTGGGATCGAGTCCCACGTCGGGCTCCCGGCTTGGCGGGAAGCCTGCTTCTCCCTCTCCCACTCCCCCTGCTTGTGTTCCTGCTCTTGCTGTCTCTCTGTCAAATAAATAAAATCTTTAAAAAAAAAAAAAAAAGTCATTGAGTAGGAGTAATTTAAACAAAATTCTCATTGCTTTCCGTAAAACCAAGGCTTTTTAAATCTAACAATTGAGTTTGCCTCTTGATGTTTTTAACATTTTTTAAACCCAGAATTTTAATGTAACAACATAAGCATTTGTTTTCATTGCTTGAGCCTATATGGTTAAAGTGTGGTAAATGGATCTTAAAATGATTTTATGAAAGTATATGGAATCATCTTTACATTGTTTTTCCTAGGATTGAGATAGTATCTTACTGAGATGGTTAAAGTACTATCTTGACTAGTAGTTATGTGAATTAGGTCCTTTCAGTGCATGTGCTAGCAAGTGATTCTGTCTTATTTGTGAAAGTACACAGTGTTAATGAGGCATTAGGCCAGCAGCTTTCCTAATCAAGTCAACCTGTCTCTGCATTCATACTGAATGCCTTACACCGTGCTGAGGGCTGTAGGGAATATGAAAAGTAAAATACAGTTTCTGACTCAAAGAGCTTATTGGGAGCATTACAGCAAGCTAAATTATAGGCACTACCTTCTTTTCTGAATCTTCAGGTATTTGGCAATTACCATGCAATTTAGGAGTGTGAGCATTGAGGGTTAATGTTTCCATGTCAAATCGGGATAATTTCCAAAACTATGTAAATTTTAAACTGTTCTCCCTCTTCCTGCTCTTTCCCCCAACTCTTATTTAACGGAATTGTTTGGATTTCTTGATTGTTTTATAACAGTGGGACACAGCAGGCCAAGAAAGATTCCGAACAATCACCTCCAGTTATTACAGAGGAGCCCACGGCATCATAGTTGTGTATGATGTGACAGATCAGGTAAGTTCCAGGAGGGAATTGTGCTACTGTGGCAAAGTAGGAAGTTGCTGTTTGATAAATATCAAATTCTTTGACTTTGCTTATATGGCATCAGTATTATACATGGCAGAATACTTTGTCCACTCCCAAATGTAAATGTCACATTAAAAAACATTTAAAGCAGTACTCTCTTTAAGGGACATTGATATTTTTCTTCCCTCCATTATTTGAATATCAAATAAATTGGCCAACCAAAATTTTATATTATTTTCCTTTAGTAAATAGGAAATTTAGTTTTTACATATGCTTTCAAGGGACTGCTTATATTTATCATCAGCTAAGTAACTTTTTGTTCATTTTGGCAAGAGTTCGTAGGGAGCTGTGGATTTGTTTAGTGTATACTGTGCTCTTGGTGCGAAGTATTAGCAGGAATTTGTTAATTAGACCTCTTAGTGAGATTAGAGGTCTCTGCCTATGGGAGGATATGGTTCAGAAATAGGATGAGCTGGAGGAAGATTTTTAAGAGGACAGTGAGGGGGCACCTGGGTGGCTCAGTCTGTTGAGCTGCCGACTCTTGGTTTCAGCTCAGGTTCAGGTCGTGATCTTGGGGTCCTGGGATCAAGCCCTAAATGGGGCTCCCTGCTCAGCAGGGAGTCTCTTTCCTCTCTCCCTCTGTCCCTCCTCCCGCTTGAGCGTGCTCTTTCTCTCTAAAATAAATCATCTTAAAAAAAAAAGGACAAATGAGTATCTAAAGATTAGCTCATGTTGAAAGAATGTAGGGGGTACAGACAGAATGTGAAGATGGTGGTCCAGGGGCCATGAATGTTCTTTTGATCAGAAAGAAAATTTCAGGGTCCTTTTTTTCTATCAAAGAATGAAAGATAAACTTTGAATATTAAAATTTATTTTTCTGTGGCAAATGTTAAATCTCACCTCACCTAGGAAATCATAGCTAATTAGGAGATAATTAGAATCATAGACTTCAGTCCGTGCCATTAGAAGTATTGGGTGAGTTATGTCAACAGGAGAAAAAAAAATGCTAATTTTAAAAATCTCAGGTCATTACCATGAGATACTGAAGTATGAAAATTTTCCTTCCCTAAATATGTCTGTGGAAAAGAAAACAAGCATCTTTAATTTAGTAATTTAATATCTTTTGATCTCTCTAGTATTACAACACTTAGGCACTCTTGTTCATGAACCAACATTTTATCAGATTTCAAAAACCAGGTTTTTATATAGGTGTGTTTAAATTGCATATTCCAGGGGTGCCTGGGTGGCTCAGTCAGTTTAGCATCTGCCATCAGCTCAGGTCATGGTCCCAGGGTCCTGGGATCGAGCCCCGAGTCGGGCTCCCTGCTCAGCGGGGAGTCTGCTTCTCCCTCTCCCTGCCACTCCCCCTGCTTGTGCTTTCTCGTGCTTGCTCTTTTAAATAAAATCTTTAATTTGAGCTGTAGTTTAAAGATGAACTGTATTTCCCTCCCTTAAGCCTTCAGATTCTAATCTCTTTTCATATAGGTACCGATAGTCTTATATCACTTCACTTCCTTCCCAGCACTGTAGTTATTTTGTAGCTAGAGTTGCCTCACTAGTTCTTCTTAGGCCAGGAAAGACCTTTGGTTTTTACTTGCTTATTTAGAGCAGTTGTGTCCAGAACTGTATGATCATTCTTAAAAATGTCTGTCTGCTTAGGAGTCCTTCAATAACGTTAAGCAGTGGCTGCAGGAAATAGACCGTTACGCCAGTGAAAACGTCAACAAGTTGTTGGTAGGGAACAAATGCGATCTGACCACAAAGAAAGTAGTAGACTACACAACAGCAAAGGTACGTCTCAAGTGTGATTTCCAAACTGAATGTGAAGGTGTTCGGTTTGGATGAAGTTGGGTACGGTCAGCGTACAGCCTTTACAGCCCGGGCAGTGTCTGTTTGGATTCAGTAAACTCAGGCCGTCCTCCCTCCCCATTTCAGATGATAGAAATGCACTAAGTGGGAAAACATGTTCAGTGTTAATTAATCCTTACTATTTTCTTAGGAATTTGCTGATTCCCTTGGAATTCCATTTTTGGAAACCAGTGCTAAGAACGCAACGAATGTAGAACAGTCTTTCATGACGATGGCAGCTGAGATTAAAAAGCGAATGGGTCCTGGAGCAACAGCTGGTGGTGCAGAGAAGTCCAATGTGAAAATTCAGAGCACTCCGGTCAAGCAGTCAGGTGGAGGTTGCTGCTAAAATTTGCCTCCGTCCTTCTCTCACAGCAATGAATTTGCAATCTGAACCCAAGTGAAAAAACAAAATTGCCTGAATTGTACTGTATGTAGCTGCACTACAACAGATTCTTACCGTCTCCACAAAGGTCAGAGATTGTAAATGGTCAATACTGACTTTTTTTTTATTCCCTTGACTCAAGACAGCTAACTTCATTTTCAGAACTGTTTTAAACCTTTGTGTGCTGGTTTATAAAATAATGTGTGTAATCCTTGTTGCTTTTCCTGATACCAGACTGTTTCCCGTGGTTGGTTAGAATATATTTTGTTTTGATGTTTATATTGGCATGTTTAGATGTCAGGTTTAGTCTTCTGAAGATGAAGTTCAGCCATTTTGTATCAAACAGCACAACCAGTGTCTGTCACTTTCCATGCATAAAGTTTAGTGAGATGTTATATGTAAGATCTGATTTGCTAGTTCTTCCTTGTAGAGTTATAAATGGAAAGATTACACTATCTGATTAATAGTTTCTTCATACTCTGCATATAATTTGTGGCTGCAGAATATTGTAATTTGTTGCACACTATGTAACAAAACAACTGAAGATATGTTTAATAAATATTGTACTTATTGGAAGTAATATCAAACTGTATGGTGATAAGTATTGTTTTAATTCTTATGGTTAAAGGGAAATAGAGCCTTGCATCATACTCCGAACAGCCATTTGTGCAACCAGGGCACTGTAGACCTATCTTAGAGCAGCATCCAATATGCTTTCCGATAATATACCCGGTAAATGACCTAGGGAGGCTTCTGTGCTGTGTTGGGATTTAACCAAGCCTAGTGGTTCAGGGAGACTTAAGTTGTATGGAAAACAAGTCTAGAATGTATGCTATCTAGTCTATTATCTCTGCTCCTTCTCTAAAACCATTTGAAATGGCTTCATCGATCAACACTTTATTAATTCTTCTGTGGTAGAGGTGGAAAGCAGCACACCTTTCCTAATTGGCAAGTGATCAGGCTAATGTGTGTGCTGATACTGTTTTTTCCATGCTCTGAGTCACATGTCAACTATTTTATCCTCCACAATTGTATAATTTAGGTTGGAGGAGAATTAAAGCATTAAAGTAGAAAGCAGGAAATTTACTATTGATTGCCCTAATTTTAGGAATTATATCCCTAAAAATTAACTGAAAACACAAATGCTAGGTGGGAATGATAAATCAGAAAAATGTATTTATTTCAGTGGAATTTTGCACATGTGAAAATTTTGTTAAATAGGACCTTAAAGATCCTAAGGTTTGTTTTTATTGTGGGAAACAGAAAATCTTCTGCTAACGACATTTTGAGGTGATAGAAGTCAGAGATTGTTTCCTTGGGGTTGAAATAGCAGCCAAAACATTCTCTACTTAGGCGCTTGGGATGTGGCTGTTGGCAGCACGTTTTATGGTGGGATCTTTAATCCAGTGATAAAATTTAAAAACAAGCCAAAAATGATAGGTTTCTTTATTTTCACTAAACAGGCAATTGAAATACATGGTACAAAAATAAGTGGTAAGATTATTGTAAAATGAAATGGACAGAATAAATATTCAATTTAATTTTCCATCTATGAGAATTTCACAATAAAATCATAGTTTACTTTGTATTATAGATGTGCTTGTTGGATCTATTCATCCTCGCATAAGGCAACTGAAAAATCCCTCAAGTTACCAATAGTTACTTGGGTGAAGATTTTTTTTTTAATGCTTCAAAGGTTTGGTTTTTGCCTTAATGATACAGTATAAAGGGGGAAAGAATTCAGAAACTATTTTCTAAAGTAGATGAATGCTACAACCGTTAATGTGATGCTGTGCACTTCAGTTTTATACAGCAAGCTGTTCAAACTGGCAGCTTATTGGTGAGTTAACAAGAACGAACATTACATGAATTTATTTTAAGATGTAAGCATATTTACATACTTACTTAGTTTTGAAAATCCAGTGTTCTTTCCCCCATGGCAGTCAAGACTGGGGCTTATTACCGCAGGATGTTTCAGCATGCTTCCCTATTTGCTTTTTTGCATATGACAATAAATGCAGTTTTGAAAAAAATATACAAACACTTCAAGCTACTATGGGCTTTAATAATTTGTTCACTTAATAAGGGGAATTCCCACTTGTCATATTTTAATGCCCGTGGCTGCCGTGAATAAGCTTACGTAAGTCAAGTGTTCTGAGCCTGAGTGGTTGCAATCTCTGGGAAACCCTAATAGAATGATAGCCACTCTGGTCTGAGCAGGAACTTCCTGTTCTTTGACCTTTGACTGAGATTTCCTTTAGCATACATGTTGCCATTGCAGCATCTTGACATCATCCCTTCTTTATGTTCCCGTTGAAGTTTCAAAACAGCCCTGTATTGATACTGTCTCCTATTTGCAGATGAGCCTAGCCGTGGAGCTGCAACCTGAACCCAGGTCTTAGTACTACCACTTCCCTGTGGACTTCGATTCTGTTTATTTACAGGGACTACTAGGAAATGTTACTACAGGTAAACGTGGGATCTCATAACTACTCTTATGTCCGTGTAAGCCACTTCTGTCCTTAAGGCGAATGCACACCAGCCCTGGTGCAGTGGCCGGCCAGGCTGTCTGCCCCTAACCCGGCTGTGGCTGCTCATGGACATGCTGCAGTGGCTTCCTAGGCTGAAACCATTTCAGCTGGAGTTTTAAGGGTGGTCTCAAACTCCTTATAGCACTGCTAAAGATAGAACTCTTCAGTGGCATTCACAAGCTAGGTCCAGAGTACCCTCAGTCACACCTTATTTCAAAGGAGATAGATAAAAATATCTTAGATCATCTCTGTAATGAAAGTAGTAACTTTCTTGGGAAACCGGGTACTCTGAAATAAAATGCTCTGAAAATTCCTGTCTGTTGAAGCTGGTAATTATTAGGTTGGATGGGAACAGAATGGCATATTCAGCATTCACTTGCTGTGACATTGGCCAAGTCTGTTTCCCCGGGGCTGTCGTCTTCAGGTTTTTTGTGAATAGAAACAGGTCTATCAAATACTAGCAAATAAATGGGTTTAACGCCTCAGGGCTGTTATAACAGTAGAAAGGCATGTACCAATTTATAGCCACAAAGAGAAGGTGAAATAGATCAGTATAAGAACACAGGCCATTAGACATTTTTAAAGCATCTGTAGGTTTTTAAGAATATTTTACGTATGTAATTATTTGCTCTGGAGGTGTTTCGTTTTGTCCTGTCTTTTAAATCTCACAATGGAACTAAGATTAATATGGAGATGGCAGGGTTGAATTCTCATCATGCCCTTGCTCATTGGTAAATCATACCATAGCAGCAGGCACTTGAAATAGTGCACTTTATATAGTTTACTTTTGTAGTTAATCTTTAAATATTAGATTTTAACAGCTTCTTTTCCCAGTGACGATAAAGTCAGAGATTTTAAAGCAGAAAAGTCACATTTAATAATAGGACTTTAAGTTCATATGGAGGTAGATGAGATAGTGTTATGATTATGTGGCCCCAAAACTAAAGTCCTAAACTTCTTTTAAAGAAGGTAATTTTGTATTAAATGTTTTGTTCTGAGGGGATGTCAGAAGTCTGCTCATGAGAATAATCGTCCCAATGTCACCTTCTTTAGGTTCAAGATGACTTGTTCATTTTTCTTTATAAACATGAGATCTTCCTTTCTTAAGAACCCTCCTCCAATGAGCATCTGGAAGGAGTTTGAAAAGAGATCTTTAAGTGCTTATCTCACATATATTTAAGTGTGAAGAATCCTTTTCTGAAGTCTTTAGCCCACCATAATGCTAGAAATATATAGGGGGAGATGTGATTTCCCCTCCTTCCGTGTTCATTCACACAAGAGAAATTTTTTAAAGGTGTTTTTTTCCTTTTTTGCAGAATCTGTGGTTACCAGCAACAGCTGAACATTTTGCTTTAGAAAGCTACAGAACTGATGGTTGATCCATAGTTTTTTTTTTTTTTTCCTGTCAAGGTACATGTCACTCCCAAGCAATGAAATTTCCCTTTTCTCCTTCACCACTGACAGCCTTAGCTTCTGTAGTTAACCAGGCTTCGTGACCCTATCCATGCCCTTCTCCTCCCTGATCTTGGAGACTAGGAATGGACTGATGCGTCCTCCTGGAGGTACCCTTTAGGTGTGGATAATCAGGCCATAGTCCTGCGGAAGCTCAGTGGCAGTTCCCTAAGTCTGACACATTTTCCTTTGACGTATTAGTTAGGCAGGCAGATGGAGCCCTCCTAAACCCTGAAGATAATTTAAAAAGTGTCCTAATAACCAAAAATAATTTGTTCAGAACTTTCTATTAATTTGGGGATTTAAAGTCTCTTCTAAAATCTTTAAGAGGGATTTATAAAACCTAAGCTTAATTTTATAAAAAGACCCAAGTTCCTGGCCAGTGATTCATTTTTTTTTTTTTTTTCAGTCTCTTGGGTCTTCTGGTATGCCTGAAAATACCAAGTATTTGGTACCTTCTCTCTCATGTGAACCTTTAAAGGATTTCAGCAGGTGGACTATTTTAGGAGCTCTGTTTTTTTTAACTGGATGGGGGGGGATGGGTATGACAGACCTGTAAGCCTTATTAGTCTTATTTTATCAAAAACTGTAAAGCTACAGGCTTTTGTAGAGAAGCACCAAAAGGAAAACCTCAGTTTGGAAGGATTCATTTTAAATAAAGAACAGTAACTCAAAAGCCCTTACTTCAGGGAAGAGAAAGGCATTTTAAAGCTAGTACATTACAGTTAAGTTTCCCCCTTGATTTGAGTGTTAAATGGCTCTTACAAGGGCTTCCTGAAAGTTTCCCACCAGCCAGGTTTTAGTCCACAGATTACATATCTGCTTGAGAAGATGCCTGAAAGAGAAAGAGAAACTTTTTTTTACAGGCAGAGTGCTGCAGAGGAAGAAATGACAACAACAATCACTGTATTCATTTTAGAACTAAAATGACTATTGCTCAAATTTCTTTGAGGCAAGTACAGGGACTCCCTCCTCTTGATATACCTTGATTTTATCCTTTACGTTCTCTTGGCTACAGTGAATTGTCACCTAGAAAGTCTGATAATTAAGCATCGCATTTTGGTTGTAGGAGAGGAAATTTCAGAAAAAATATGGTCCAGTTGTAGAATCCTACAGAGTGTTGGGCAGTGGCGATCCCACATTGGGCACCCACCCCCTCTGCTCTCTTAGCTCCTCTTCCCTATCATTCCCTGTTCCACTTTCCCAAAGATCAAAAGAAAGTTGTATTGTTAAGTCTCTAAGGCATGTTACCCCCGCCAATCCCCTTAGCCCTTTTTGGAAGGCAGTCTGCAGAGATCATTGTTGGGAAGGGGAGGGGTGGGGACCTATCAGTAACTGAGACTCTGTGCGCACTTGGTGCTTTCGAGTTGCTTGAAGATGGAGCACCAAAGGAGGTGGGCAGGGGCGCCTGTGTGGCTCAGTCGTTAAGCTTCTGCCTTCGGCTCAGGTCATGATCCCAGGGTCCTGGGATTGAGCCCTGCACTGGGCTCCCTGCTCGGCGGGAAGCCTGCTTCTCCCTCTCCCACTCCCCCTGCTTGTGTTCCCTCTCTGTCAAATAAATAAATAAAATCTTAAAAAAAAAAAAAAAGAGCTGGGCAAGAAGAGCCTACAGAACAGGGAGCCTGACAGCGGCCCTATACTGGAGAAGTTTACATGCAGACATTAAAAAAGTTGAGGGATAGAGGAGTTTTGCCACTGTTGTCTTGAAGGGGCAGAGAAGTGCGAGCGCGGGGCACCCTAGTCCTCGGACAGGCAGCAAGGGTGAAAGGAAGTCCCGGAAGGCACCGCAGTGAGCCAGCTCACCACAGGAAGACCCTCAACCTTCTTCCTGGCAATGGCAGCATCTCCCTTTTTCAGTGTCAGGGTCTTCTAGCATCTCATTTGTTTCAGTAACTTGGTTCAACAAGCTTCTAAGAACTAGCCAACTGTTAGAGCAGGAGCTCTGTACCCTAACTGGCACTGGGGTCCAAGGACAGATTTTCTTCTCTTGGGTTGCCTACTTACCAGGCGCATCCCCTTCACATCCGTGCTCTTGTGTGCCATGGGCATCTTGTCCGGGATGAGGGTGCAGCCAGCCAGCATGTCCAGAGAAGCTAAGATAGCGTCATATAGGCGATCTGCATGGCTCTCCAGCTCACTGGGCTGCTTCGAGATCCTCCCGAGGACATCTTTTAACACTAACAAATGAGGTTCAAAGCAATTAGGCCAAAAAAAAAACAACCCCAAAACATAAACACAACATGTGATTACATTTTCTAAAGAATCATAGAAGGGTGTAACATTTTTACACAAAATAGGAACATGGCAATAATTTCAGGATGTCCACACTTTTTAACAAGTGACTCTCCAGGGACTGCTGTTGCACCGGGGGATCCATGTTAACTTCTGATTAGAGCTGAGAGAAGAATTCCGCTGGCTCCACTTTGGATTTACATAATTCACAAAAAGGCACAGAAGCATGGTTCTCTGGTGACTGGTGTAATCTGGCTTTTAGAGTTGAGACACAAGGCACACCCAGATCCTCTGGGGCAGGCTTAAAACAATATGCCGAGATTAGGACATTGGGTCCTGCTGTCAGGTCCTAAGAGCCTCTGTTGGCTGGGGAACTGGTACTTAGCAGGTGTACAGGTAGCCTGGTAATGTATTCGGGAATGCTTGTGAACCCTTTTTGGTGGGTCCTCGAGGAACAGACTTCAAAAGAAAAGGATCTGAAAGCAAAGCTAAGACGAGGTGAGTGAGGCCAAGATTTCCTCCAACGAGGAAGGGATGGACTAGGTTCAGAGTGCATCACAGCAGGCTTGTTTTTCTCTTAAAAACCTTATTTCCTTTGTTAAACACAAAAGCTGCTTTAGCTTCCTGAGCCTTTATCAGCTGTGTTAACACTCCGTCCAGTTTCCTGCTGCAGCTGCAACATCTGCCAGCAGCGGAAGGGAAAGGGGAAGCTGCCTATCGGTAGAGGATGCGGCCAGAGAAGGAAGCAGGTCTAGCTGTGGGGAGATCAGCCTCTAGGGAGGCCACAGCAGGGGGTGCAGCTCCTTTGCGCGGGCGGCCGCTGGGCTCTCCCCTCCACCTTTACCAGGCCTTGGCTCAGTCCTGTGTGTTCGTCAGTGGAGCTCAGGGAACCTTTATTTTTGTTTCTGAACTTTTATTTTAGGATGTTAGAATATTTGGTGGGGGCCAAGGAAAAGGAAAGCTGGGCATGAGAATGCAATCCTTCCCAGCCAGGCTTTGGTGTTTTAATGGAATACATACATTCAGGAGCCTGGGTCAGCTTCGGGCCGATAGGTCCCAGTCGTGTGATCCAGCTGCGTGCGGAGTTTGGGTATGAGAAAGGACTGGCAATGCGTGCACCGAAGCAGTGAAAAAGCCAGCTCTCCACGGGGAGGCCTCTGGCAGGAGGCGGAGACAGACACATTTTGGAGGGGCAATGAATGTGGTTCTTGTTCCTGTGGTTCTGCTTGTGGCCGGGGGAGAAAGCGGGCTGCGAAGCTGGGTAGGGGGGTGTGCGCTCAGGCTCGACCCATGCTGGCACTGTGCCCTGGAGAGAGTTGAATACTTGTGCATCTAGTGGAAGAGACCCTGTGAAGGTCAAGGGGAACGTGTGGTCTTCACACAACACCCAAGTTCCTGGTAGTCCAAGCAGAGGATGGGAGGGGCAATGAGTCCATCTCAAAGGGCCTGGGTACATACCTGAAAATCACAGGAACCCCCAAATGACTCTTAGTTTGAGACAAGGGCAAAGGGGATGTTCTTTTCCCAGATTAAGCACTGAGAAGTTATTACTGGATTGGTTTTTGAAGGAAGGTCAAAGAACCTGTAGCTTTTAAGAGGCCCGTTGTTCCAAGTGGCCTCTATCTGGGCAGAGTTTCCTAGTGTGGAGCGCACTCCCTGCCTGCTCGGGCCCCCACACCTCCAGACCCAGCAGCAGGGCAGTCGGCATCAGGAGGCTTGAGCAGGCTGCCACCACTTGTGTGCTCCAAGGCAAGTTCGCAATGCTGAGGTGAGGGTAATAACAGCATCCATCTCACAAGGCTGTGATTGAACGGGACAAAAACCTGGTATGTTAAGTGCTTCAGCGTGCGGCGTCTGGCGCACGGTGTTCAATACAACACGGATATAATTACAAGTAGCACAAGAGCCTGACCTACTGAATTTCTGCCCCAATAAAACCCAAAAAACCCTTGTGCAAGAACCAAAACAAAGGCTTCCTGAGAGCAGGGGATTGCCAAGGGCTCCCCCAGTTCACACTGGATAACCACTGCCCGGCTAGAAAGTCCTTCGATGGCTCCCTGTCCCATTGAAATCCCTCTGCCCGTTCACAGTTCTCAACCCTGGTCATTTTTCTTCCCAGGGGTATTTGGCAACGTCTGGAGAGATTGTGGGTTGTCACTACTGGAGAGGAGGTGGAGGTGGAGGTGCTCCTGGCATCTAATGGGTGAAGGCCAGGGATGTTGCTAACCCTCCTACACTGTGGAGGACAGCCCGCCTGCCACGGCATCACGTGGCCCCAAATGTGGGTAGCGCCCATTGAGAAACTGCTCTAGGCCACCTCGCTCACACGCACCCAGCGCTTCTGGTCGGGCCAGCGCCACCTCACTGCCTCTCAAGCCCAGGGGTCCGGCCCAGCTTTGCTTCTGTGCTTGGTTTCCCGCAGAAGCCCCACCTCACTCCAAAACCGCGGCAGAATACAGATGCGATCTTTGAGCTCCTGCTTGTTTAGTCTTACAGGAAATCAGGGGCTGCTTTGGGCAATCCGTCAGTTCTTGGCTTTAACCCAGCATTCTCCGAGCTCATCCTCCCTTTCCCACCTGCCCACAGCAAGGGCAACACCGATCGTGAATCCTCGCACCCTGCCTGCTTAGGCGTACTCTTAAAGTCTGTGATTTTACATTTTCCTAAATTGGGAACCCGTCCTGCAAAATGAACTCTCAGCAGCTCCCTCAGAATGGACTGCTCTCAAACACCGAAACGGATACTTCCTCCTAGCAGAACAGCAAGCACATAACCAGAGAGGGGTCCAGCCTGGGAAAGGAAGGGCACCCCTGAGGGCCCCCTACTGTGAATAGCCTATCAGAGAACCGAGGACGCCTGCATGAAAACCAGCATTCCGGCGCAGGTCAGTACCAGGGGACGGTAAAACAGTGTCCTTGCAGGCTCGACTCCGCTTACCTTTCGGTGACCAGCTCACTGAGAGGCTGCAGGGGCAGTGACGAGGTGAGGGCCGGCGGGCAGCCAACAGAATCTAAGGCGGTGGGTGGGGGAGGGGGGGTTGGCACTACTGGATCCTTACCGGTGACCCTGTGGCCCCTGGACCTGCTGCTGAGAGGGAAGGAGTGCTGGCTGGATTCAAAACTTCAAGCGTCTCACCTGGGGTGTTATCCAACAGGCACTGAAGAAGAATCTCCCCTTTCTGTAAGACGCTCTCCGTCAGGGACTGGTGTTCATCTATATCTTTCTTAAATTGCTTAAAGCACATCAGAAAAGAAAGAAAGAAGCTTTGTTACTACTGTTCTGTAAAACTTACTCAAAATGATCCTTTGTGGAGTAGCTCCATTCCCCTCTACCCTGGAAGACAAACCCATCCCATTTTCAGAATTCCCCAAGTAAGCAGCACGTTAGTTTAACTTCACCTACTTTGAGCCCAGAGTAAATACAGACTCGATCTTTTTTTCCATTTACAGTTGGACAAAAGACGAGTCTTCTTTTCCCTGGGAGAGCCTGGTTCATGAACAGCTTGGGAGTCAGGGTTTCTTTATAAACTCACAAGGCTATGGGATTCCCCAAACACACTGTCTTCTGTTCTAACAAACCTGGTAAGAGCCACAGAGAAGGGCCCCCACCCACTTCTTCGCTCAGTGCCCTGCTCTGTGCAGACCGTGGGCCTCGGGGAGGCATCGGGGAAGCTGTGAGTCTCCTAAGTAGCTGATTTGTTTTCCCCTCGTGGGCCAAGCCTTGTAGTTGTTTTTGATGTTTCTTTAGCTGCTAAGATGTGTAAAGTCAAATCCATGACAACCTTTGGTACAGGGGACAGAACTTGGTGGTTCACATTCTGGAGTTAGAATTTTACTCTTGGATTTAACTGTACTCCTGTCTTTAGTTTTCCTTTGCCCTAATACCTGTACTTATTATTTTATTCTTTAGTATTTTCTGTAGTTCATATGCTGCCATAAACCCAATGTGTTAAGACAAAGCATATGAGACAGAGTCAAGGTTGACAATATGTGAACACACGGACAGACTTGCTTATACGAGCTATCCTCTAAGCAGGGGTCAAGGTAGCTCACACATACGCATGCGGCATGCACCAATCTGTGTGGGGAAGGGGCTGACAGTGATCCCACATCATTACACAGCTGTGTGGGTGACACAAGAGGGCGAGTCTTCACTGACTTGTGAGGATAACTCCCAGCTCAGCTCTCAGTTCTACCCACAAAGCAAGAAAGGTGCTCTGGCTAGTCTGCAAGTTGAGGCAGAGGAGGACAGAGTGAGGGATAAAATGCAGGGACTGTACTTGTTCTCCTTGGCACTGGCTTTGATGGGGATGAGGCTGAGGCACTCTGGAGAGACCACCCAGATAGTGTGAGCACAACTTCCCGGCAATTTCCTTTCTCCCCACAGTGGTATTGCCCCTAAGCCTCCCAGGGGCGGGCGCTGCTCAGCTCTGCACACGCACTCGGAAGCTGCACACAGAGGACCCCGTCACACTCAGTCTTCTCTTTCCTCAAGCATACTCGGGGCAAGAACTCAGGGCAACCTCCCTCCACCAGGCAGAAGACAGCATTCCCACGAAGGTACAGCGCTGGCCCGTCCAGGCAAGGTCCCGCCCCTGAATCTTAGCTGGCGCCACGTTGGCCCTCTCTCCTGCCAGGGTGCGGGGCTGCTGGGGTGCTGCTGCTCTGGCCGAGGCATACGTACATCACATTCTCCGCTAAAGGCACTCGATTAGGTTCCAGAAATTCAAAGGACTGTCTCAGAAAATCCTTTCTAGACGAGCCTCACAGGCTCAGACCCCACATACTACCTGTGCTCCTTCAAAAGAGGTTAGGAATGCTTGGCCAACCAGACATGCTAGAGGGCTGTGGGTAGTTCAGTCAAGGCTGATGTTATACTGGGGGTGACTGTACTTCTGAGAATGAAGGGGAACCTACTGGTAACTATTCCAGAACAGCAGGCACAAACTATCACTCCAAATACACCTGATCTAAAGTCAAATTAACCAGAACTCGTAATTAAAGAGATTTAAAAAATAACAAGACCTTAATGAAAAAGAGGCAAAAAAAAAAAAAAAAAAAAAAAAAAACCCAAAACCCTCAACCCAAAAACCAAACACACGGAGAAGCAAATTCCAGTCAGGGCTGTCCAACGGAACTTTCTGTGATGATAGAAATGCCGGGACGCTTGAATGTAGCTAGTACAACTGGAAAATATGAATCTTTAATTGTACTTAAATGGCCATATGTGACTAGTGACTCGTAATAGTGCAGTTCTACACTTAACCCCTGAGACATCTGCAAAATTACATTGCAAATTCCCTTAAGTGTATCTGACTGAGGATAAATATATTTTCTCCAAACTCTGCTTGGCCTGGGAAGTAACTCCTACATTTTAGTTTTTCAGCACGAAGAATCTGAAAAGGGCCTCTGATTAGATTTCATGTAAACAGCCAATTGCGCCAAGCATACCGAGTATGAGTTATTTGAGCTTCTACTTTGTAATCAAGTGCTTAGCCACCACTCTGGTGAGTGAACGGCCAGAAGCCAGGACCACATATTACCCGGTAAAGCTGCAGAGAAGACTTGAGACCTGTAAGATTGGACTTGGATGGCATCAAGTGGTCTGTAACGTCCGCTACGTTATGCAGCCAGCGGATCAGCTCTTCCAGCTGACAGCAGAATGTCTGTGTAGACAAATAAAAGAACACACAGTGTTACTGAACGAACTGCGTTTTACATTTCCATCCAGGGGATTCTGGGAGCCAGACTGTGTACCTTTCCTGAGCGTTCCCTCACTTGAGGGGTCAGTCTCTTCCCTCCTCCCCTGCCTGTCCCCACCCCATGACTCCAGACCTCTGCGAGGGCAATATGGTTTCTGTCTCCCCTCAGCCTTTGTGACACCAAAAATGACAGGCTGAGAGCAGCCTGCCCTGCACGTGGGGAGAGGAGCTGACGGGAGGACAGGGACTGGCCCAGAGGAGGCACGCCTACCATGGAGATTGATTCCTGGGTGAGTACCACTGCTAACTGTCTAACTGTCCCTGAGGAAAACAAAATAAATGACTATAATCGTGACTAATTTGAACCTATGGCAGGAAACAAGTGAATTAAAACTGCATGTCCCTGTTTTGCATTTTCCTTAAAGTATTTCAATCTTTTATCACAAAAGAGACACATGCTAACATGCGCCCTACCTCCTTCACAGGACAAATAAAATCCTACATGGGACATTGCGGGGCTGACTGAAGCCCTCAGATGCTAGGAAACGTCTGTCATGCTGGCTCATGGGTCTCCCGCCACCTGGCGTGCCGCTGCCCGCGTGCAGTGTCCGTGCGCTCACCCAGGACACGAGGCCGCGCGTGGACTGTGTGTGTGTGGAGAGCCATGTTCCCGAACATCCTTGTACCAGGGACTACGCAAAGCCCTTGGCGTGAATTATTTCATGTAATCCACACAACATCCCGAAGAGGCAAGGCTCCCCGTCTTACAAATGAGCAAACTCGGAAGACTGAGCTGCAATTCCAAATATGGCAGTGCCATGATTCAAATTCAGATCCGCCTGAGGCTGGCGACCCCGTTCCCCAGAGTGTGAATTCTACCTCCAGTCAGTCACGCGTCTACGAGCTCTGGTGACCAAGATGGCTAGGACACAGTGCACCTAATGACTCCCAACTCTGCAGCTCCACCACTTTATCAAACTGAAGCTCTCAGAAGGCCTACAGTCAAGAAAACCATTTACCTTCGTTCAGTATTTCCTAAAGGCATGTGAACACAGACGTTTCTTATGCAGAATACCTCTTAATCCTCAAGGTCAAGAGGCCTAGGAAGCAGCCTTGAGTGGTGGTTAAGCTCAGGCTCCAGCCTTGGGTAGGCAGCTTACCTAACCGCTCACTGCCTTTTCTCCAAACATGAATGACAACAGTAGTCCTTACTGGGCCGAGCGGTGAGAATCAAGAAGGCACAGCACGGTGCCTGGCACATATAAAGTGCTCAGGGTTACTACGTGTGATTCCATGCACTGGCAGAAGCCACACCTCTCGGCGAAGCCCCTTGAACGTACGTTTACCTTCACACACTGCACGAGCGATTCTTCTCCCTGCTCTCCCTTCCCGGGAGGCTGCCCTGTGGCATCTGGGTCCAAGCACGCGCGCTGGTCCCACACAGCTGGCAGGGAAGAGCGTGTTCCCAGCGGTCCGGAGACCCCCAGGGCCTGGCGGCTCCCCACACTGCCGTCCCCTGCAGAGCCCCTTGCCTGGATGAAGGAGCGCAGCAAACGGCGGTTCTGGCCCTCGGGGCCCCTGGGCCCTCTGAAGGCAGCCCCAGAAGGAAGCTGGCTTTGGCTCGAGTCCGACGGGAGGGAAGCTGGCTCATCACTGTCTGACACGTCCAGGGAGGTCTGCCCTTTGGCAGCCCCAGTGGGCAGGGTCACCAAGGTGGGAATGGAACCTAGATATGAAACCAAGCTAGAAACCTGCGTCAGCCGAGTGGGCAGGGCAAGGTACTCGTCATCACTTTCTACCTCCTCTTCTGATTTCCACCCAGACTCTGTGCAGGCAGGGTGCCAGACGCCCTGGCTGGCCCCCTTCTCTCTCTCTGTCCTGGGCAAAGGCCACCCTCTGTCCCATGTCCTCAGCTGGGGAGAACCCACCTCAAGGTGCTTGCCCATGGGGAGCCAGTCCTTCACACCCCTCGGGGCTGGCTCTCTGCTCTCCCAAGGAGCGTCCCTACTGCCTGGGGCTCTGGGGGTAGATGTGAGCTGGTTACAAGATGCCAACCCCACGCTGCCCTGCTTCTGGGGTACTCCAGAGGACCACCGCATAAGGCTTGGCTCTCTGGGCCTAGAGAATGGCAGGGCAGAGGCCTCTGCTGATGGGCAATTCTGGAAGCCATTAGTGGGTGACTTCAGGGTACTTGCTGGGGAAACAGAAAAGCTATCCAGGTCTACGCCGGAGTCCTGCAGGACAGGGTCAGCCGGTATATGACTGTCAAGGTGCTTTGGGAGTTGAGGCTTGGGCCTAAGTGGGTAAGTATAGTCCAGCAGATCTTCATACTCTTTATTCGGGTTCCAGAGCGGAGAGTGGCGGTCGGGGGAAGGAGGCAGGGAGTCTGGTAGCACACAGGCCCAGTACTCGGCCTGGAAGGAGAGGCGCCTCCTGCCCAGCCCGGGAGCATCAACCCCGGGGGACGCGGGCCGTGGTGACCACTGGAGCCCCGGCCCTGGCCCCACCACAGAGGGGGCCGACTGCGGGACGACCAGCTCCAGGGAGGAGGAGACCTTGGCAATGGAGCACCGTGGAGGCTCTGCCTTCTCTCGGTGGCCCTGCAGACTGCTGCCCAGGGAGGAGGCAGAGACGCTGCGGCTGGAGAACTGAGGAGCAGCGGCGGCCTGGCTCCCCGGCGGCCTCCACCTTGGCGGGAAAGGGAAACCCGAGCTGTGGGGCTGCTGGCTGAGGTCTAGCGCCCGCGGCGACTCAACCGGGGACGGGTCATCCTCGCTGTCGGCATTGTGTCCTGAGCAAAGGCCTGTGGCTCGGGGAACGCTAAGAGTCTGAGGTAGATCCTCTGAGGCAGAAAGCCTGGTCTCCTCCATCTGCAATGAGAAGAGGGAAGAAAAGGCACTAAGGTGAAAATAAGCAAACCAAATTTCTTTCTTAGAGGACAACTGTGGAATTTTCCTTGGGGACCCAGATGATATTCAGGAGAGCTCTTGCAATCGGAGTCTGCCATCTGATGCGAGAACTAGACAGCATGTGGCGAGGGGCCAGCACGACAGCTCCGCGTGCTCCGGGAAGCCGACCGTCGTCCCCAAACCGCTCCCACTCTCCCGTCTTCAGGTAAGCACACAGCGGCTCCGTCACGCTGGGGCTGGGGCACACCACCTAACCTCGGAGAAGCGTGTCCTGGGCAGGAGAAACCCCTGCCCCAAGACTCATCCACAGCCCGCCCCCTCTGCAGGTGACCCACCAGGCCCCACCCGTTCAGCTCATGCCTGTTATAAATGAACAAAGGGAGTCCCTCATCTCAGCTTCTTCAACTCATCTGTTCGATGAAGAACTTGCCCCCGAGGAAGGTAGGACAGCATGGTGGTTAAGGGCGTGGGCTTTGGAACCAGACAGACTTGATGCCAACCCAACTGCCACCTTCCAGATGGAGACTCTGGGCCTCCCTTCCCTCATCTGTAAAATAGGGACAGTAATAGTAGCACTTCCTCGGGACATGAGGATTAAAGGAACTCAGGTGTGAAAAGCACAGGGTCAGAGCTCGACGAACAGGCACCACAATAATAAGCCCATTTGTAGTGAGCTCATGAAACAGCCTATTTCTGTGTTTGCTCATTTACTTGCTGCCTCACTAAATCTCGGATTCACAGGTGCCCTGGGCACCACCCCTGGCTCCCAGGCAGACGGGCCCAGCTGGTGTTTTCTCCCAGACAGTCATACTCAGAGCATCCTCACGGGGCAGAACCGCGTGGGGGCAGCATGCAGCAGCCAAGGCCACAGTGATCCTGGCGCAATCAAAGCCTTTCCCATGGAGTAGGGCCTTGGCAAGCAGAACATAATAGGATGTCAGAGTCGGGAAAGATGGATCATTCGGTCACCTTCCCAATTATACCGAGGGCCTGAAAGATTGAGGTCACAGAGCCAAGCACGACTGCTTGCTCCCTGTGACCTGACTAGGCAAGGCTTCCCTGCAGTCAGGGAGGCCCAAGAAATTCTACTTACCCAGGGACAGTGGCGCCCACCACGGGGGCTCCAAGGCTCTGTCAGGTTCCCTGGGTCCCAAGGGGATAGAGTCTCAGAGCTTGAAGGAGCCCACAGCCCTGCACCCTCCCTCCCCAAGTCTCGTCAGGGCCCCCCACCCCCAAGAGTTCAGATCACCAAGTCAGAAACAGGACACGGCTCCCCCTATTACAGCTTCCATGGCCCAGCCCTCTGGGCACAAGGTCTTGGCCACAGCATCCCCAGTCTTCAGAAGGTCACCAGTCACACTCTTGAGGAACAGGAGATGCTGTGGACAGAGTCCCCCACTGGCCCCAAAGCCCAACTCTCCAGGTGAGCCTGTAAAACAGAAATCATCACACCCAGACTCCCCACCCCCCAATTCCCCTCCTTGTACAGGGGCTGGGAAAGCAGGTAAGATGGTAAGGAAATGCTAAAACATACTCCCAAAGGACCACAATAGTTACATCTACCGTCCCATTCGCCTTATTACCTACCTGGCTTCCCACAGAGTGCAAAAGGTCTCTAGTCCCAGTGCCAGCAGGAAGGGGCAGGCAACCAAGAGCAAGCTTAGATCTACCAGCTCCTGGCTCCCTGCTGGTGGTGCTGGCCTGGGGCTGGTCGGCTCCAGAGGGGCTGGCGGCAGGGGCAGACAGTCCCTCTGTCCCCCACACAGGGGAGGCAGACCCTGCCGCAGCCTGGGCTTCCAGGCACGGTGGCTCCTCCTGCTTCCCGCCTACGAGCCCCGGGGTGTCCACCTCCTGCGCTCCGCAGCTCCGCCGTCCGCAGGACGGGGTCTTTGTGTCCGCGGATGCCTCCACCTCGGCCTTTTCTTCCCCCAAGGCCATGGAGATGTCCCCAGGTCAGGGTTCCCCTGAAGCCTGCAGCTCCCTACAAAATGGGAAGAGAAAAGAAAAAGATACATTCTCTGCATCTGTACCTAGGAAACCTTGCTTTTTAATGATTAAGACAGACATCTGCAATGAAGGAAACCAGCAACAAAAAGAAAAGGTAACCTACTGAATGGGAGAAGATACCTGCAAATCATGTACCCAATAAGCGTTTAATAACCAAATATATAAAGAACTCAAAACAACTCAACGCCAAAAAAAAAATCTGATTTTTAAAAATGGGTAGAGGACCTGAATAGACATTTTTCCAAAGAACACACACAGATGGCCAACAGACACATAAAAAGATGCTCAACATCACTCATCATCAGGGAAATGCAAATCAAAACCACAGTGAGAGATCACCTGACATCTGTGAGAATGGCCCAAATCAAAAAGATAAGACAGAAGCGCTGGCGACAAGGTGAAGAAAAGGGAGCCCCCGGGCAGTGTTGGTGAATTACTGAAACGGGCGCAGCCTGTGCGGAACAGTGTGCGGGCTCCTGAGACAACGAAAGCCCGAAAGCCCGCAGGACGGGACGCTCCAGCGCTTCCACTTGGGCACGGTTACGGGAGGAAAAGGAAAACACTAATTTGAACAGATCAATGCAGCATTATTTACCACAGCCAAGATATGGAAACAGCTTAAGACTATGGAAACAAAGAATGAAATCTTGCTATTTCTGACAACGTGGATGGACCTAGAGGGTATTATGCTAAGTGAAATAAGTCAGAGAAAGACAAATACCACATGTTTTCATTTATATGTGGAATCTAAAAATCAAAACAAAGAACGACAAAAAGAAACAGACTCAGAGAGAACAAACTAGTGGTTGCCGGAGGTGGGGGGGATGGGTGAAACAGGTGAAGGGGATTAAGAGGTATAAGCTTCCAGTTATAAAGTAAATAAGTCACAGGGATGCATAAAAAGTAAGCAAGCACAGTGTGGGGAATAAAGTCCATAATATTGTAATAACACCGTATGGTGACAGATGGTGACGATACTTACCCACTTACATTGGTTAGCATTGTGTGATGTGTACGACTGTGGAATCCCTAGGTTGTACATGTGAAACTAATATAAATATGTCAACTATACTTCAAAAAAAAAAGGACTTTTTTTTCTTTTTTTTTTTGGTCAAAGGAAAGAAAGAACAAATGGTGTTTATTTCCTCAGAGGAGAACACAGGTCTGGTTTTTCCCTGGCCCCGGAGTTTTCTGAAGGGGAAGGAGGAGCAGACCATTTTGTCCCCTGCTTTTACAGGGCCAGCAGCAGCCCCAGCAGCGGGGGCCCAGGCAGGTGAATGCGGGTCCAAATCAGAGCCAAGGCGCAAAGCCGCACTTCCGTCCCGGCCCCCCTGGGGCCTCCCTGCGCCAGCCCGGCCGTGGCCACAGTGCTGCTGCCGCAGCGCTCCCATCGGCAGGCGGCTCGGGCCTGGCCCTGACCGCTGTGCTCTAGGGAACAGCAAGGCAGGGCCTGCTCAGGCCCTGGCTGAGCCCAGGGTGTTCCCACAGTGACCGCTTTGCCTGCTGGAGGAGGCAGGATCCTCTCAAAACACAGAAACCCCACCTCGGGCTGTGGAGCTGGTGGCGACTTCTCACTCCAAGGGTGGCCAGCGACCGGAGAGAGGGCGAGCCGCAACTCTTCTCCCACTAGCCTGGGTTGTGATTAACTTGCAGCTGAGGGAAGCCGTGGAAATCCGGGTGGATAACAATGGCAATGGCCACATAGCATGTGTGCACGGGACAGTGAAGAGAGTGAGTGAGAGAGCACACGCAAGCGTGCACCGGGTTGAGGGGCAGGCAGGCGAGGGGGAACCAGGGCGAGCACTCAGGGAGGGAAGGAACAATGTGGGAGCTGGACCTGAAAATACAACCGTTCCTTTAAGAGTTTCAGGGCTAACAGAGACCCCTGCGGTCAGCCTAAGAGTACAGAAACAAGTACAGGCTGGGAGCACTGGGGGCTGGGGCAGGAGAGCTGGCAGGCGGGGCAAGAGCTTCGGGAGGATTTGGAAGGGGAACAAGGAAAGCATAGTGCCCAGGATTTCGGAGGCCACCTGGAATGCACTGGACCAACCTCAAAGCTAGAACCTGAACAAAAATAGCCTTGCTTCCGCAGAGACCAGGAGCTGAAGTGACAGCAAGAGGAGGTGCTGGGAGCAACAGGGAAGCCTGAGAAAGTGGGGCTGGCGGTGGAGAGGGGCTCATCCTGCTCAGCTCGCACACTGGGGAACTGGGTGGGCAGAGCCACACCTTGAGAGCATCCCGTCCTGGAAAAGGGTCCTACTCTGTCTGCCTGGGCACATGAGGCTCCAGGCCCATTCAGAGGTGACCCCAGAAGAGCATACACACTTCACACGTACTCTCTTACTTCTCACAACCACTGCACGGGGTTTTCTGGACAGGTAACGTGGTTGAAATATAAAATGCGCTGCAGATAGAAGTCTCCCTCTGCCCTTGTCTCCATCCCTCACTAAAACCAGCTACCACAAGGATGCCTGGGTGGCTCAGTTGGTTAAGCGTCTGCCTTCGGCTCAGGTCATGATCCCAGGGTCCTGGGATCAAGCCCTCCATCGGGCTCCCTGCTCAGCGGGAGGTCTGCTTCTCCCTCTGCCTGCCACTCCCCCTGCTTGTGTTCCCTCTCTCTCTCTCACAAATAAATAAAAGTATTAAAAATAAATAAAACAAACCAGCTACCGCACACAGGGCATGCCGGGCACGTGCCCGGCGCACGATGTATACTGAGTGTCAGCAGGTGCCAATCAGCGTTGTGGGGGGGGCACAGAAATCAGTGTAACAAGTCATCTTACAAGCCACAAAGGAATCCAACAGAGGGAAAAAAAGCAGCCAATGTTTCAGAGAACAAAGGCAAAATATTTACTATTAGAAATTCCCATAAAAATAAAGAGTCTCAGTAATTTGTATGTCTCTTACCTCTTGACGCATATGCAAGCAAACACAAAAATCTCTTTCATCCTCCCTCTTTACGTAAAAGCAGCACACTGGACAGGACACCCTGTTCAAAATGTTTTCTTTCCTTTTTTTTTATTTTTTTATTTTTTTAAAGATTTTTTATTTATTTATCTGAGAGAGAGAATGGGAGACAGAGAGCATGAGAGGGGGAGGATCAGAGGGAGAAGCAGACTCCCCGCTGAGCAGGGAGTCCGATGCGGGACTCGATCCCGGGACTCCAGGATCATGACCTGAGCCGAAGGCAGTTGCTTAACCAACTGAGCCACCCAGGCGCCCCTTCTTTCCTTTTTTTTTTTTTAAAAAAAAAAGTATCTCATATACCTTTCCTCAGCAATACACAGAGAGCGCGAGCTTCCTTTCTTTCCTATTACTGCCCAGCACTGTATTCCGGAAGAGTGCCTTTTGGTTTATTTCACTGGTCCCTTATGGGTGGATACTGGGGTTATTTCCAGTCTTTCCTTATTGCAAGCAACGCAGCAAGGAACCGCCACCACCCAGGCAGAAGCACACAGTGCACAGAGCCCTTGTGCATCTGCTAGCACGGGCACAGCATCAACACCCAGAAGTACAGCTGCTGAGGGGAAGGCATCTGCACATACTTTGCCTATGTTGCCAAATGGCCTCTAAGGGTGGCACCCATTTACACCACCCCCCCAGCAGTCTGCGAGAGTGGGTTTCCCACGGGAGGCAGGTCCCCTTATCTCCCTTCACAGAGAGGGAAACCAAGGCTGAGAGAGATTCAAATCCAGGACGGTGTGACTCCAGAACCCGAGCTCTTTATGAACCATCAAGGGAACAAGTTACAAAGCAGATCAGCACATGGAAGAGGGAAGAGAGTGACAGGATGGAGAGATGAGTGACCAAGTCCTACTGAGACAGGTTTTCATAGAGCCACAGCCTCACCATGTGGCTGTTTAAAAAGCTACACATGAAGATGTTTAGAAGCTGAGCCCATGAGCTGGAAAAGTGTAACCTGCAGCCCCCAATTTCTACTTCTTGCTCCATTCCTAGAAACTCTCTCAATGGCTAGAGTCAGGCCATGATGGGTGGCTAATTCCCCTTTTACCCGCTCTCCTGTTCCCCTAAAGGGTGTGTGTGGTCTTACAACAGGGGCAGGAATAAGATGATGCTGGGACAAGAAAAGAGTGCAAACAAATGATCTGTTTTGATGATGTAATTTTTATGTCTTGTCGGGACTCATTACTCAAAAAAGAAGGTATCCATTTATCCTGGGGGGTGGGGAGTGGTGAGCTAGAATTATAAGCTATTTAGGAGACAACTCTAGGTAATTTTCAAGTGTGCATACAAACCTGAACTAGGTTAACACTGTCGCCAGAGGCCCTTCAGCAACCAGGTAAGATGGTCTGAAATAATGATTTTCATGAGAACAGTGCTTCGGAAAAGGCAGGTTTATTTTCTCAGTATGGATGAACAGTCTCTTCATAATCTTACTTTTTAAACTGCCTGACAAATCATGCCCCCCTCCAACTACACAAGTTAAGAGAAGACAGATACATGTGAAAGAAAAGAATTAAAAGAAGTCCATGAGGGGGGCACCTGGGTGGCTCAGTCGTTAAGCATCTGCCTTCGGCTCAGGTCATGATCCCAGGGTCCTGGGATCGAGCCCCGCATCGGGCTCCCTGCTCAGCGGGAGGCCTGCTTCTCCCTCTCCCATTACCCCTGCTTGTGTTCCTGCTCTCGCTCTCTCTCTCTCTGTCAAATAAATAAATAAATAAAAATTTAAAAGAAAAAAAAAGAAGTCCATGAGGGTGCCTGGGTGGCTCAGTTGGTTAAGGGACTGCCTTCGGCTCAGGTCATGATCCTGGGGTGCTGGGATCGAGTCCCACATCGGGCTGCCTGCTCCATGGGGAGTCTGCTTCTCCCTCTCCCTCTGCCTGCCACTCTCCCTGCTTGTGCTCTCTGTGAAATAAATAAAATATTTAAAAATAAATAAATAATAAAAGAAGTCCATGAGAGCTAATTCCATGTTGTATAGAAGATGCTACAGAATACAAAGGGAGAAATCAACTGGGATAGAAATAATCAGGGAAAACTCCTTGAAGTGATGACTGTTGAAGGCAAAGCATTTTTAAAACATCAATCTTGATGAAGTGGCCTAACAAATGCACAAGTTTTAGATTTCTGGGGTTCAATCCTGTCTGCACTTGCCAGGTGGGCATCTGCACGAAGGCCCAGCCCTCATTTCCACAGGTTTAGATTTTACACATCATTCCTTCTAACCTTCTGGGGTGTGGGTGGAGGTGGGGATTCTGCTTGGACACTTCCAATGAGAAGCAGCTTATTCCTTTTCCAATGGACTGCTCCGGATGAAGAAAATGACTTGTGGTATTGAACCAACTCCCAGATCAACAGCTAACAGAACCTATCACTCTATGTGGGGCCTTCCTGCCCAGAGATCACATATCTTACAGTGTTCCTACAGGCTAGTGGCTCTGGGATGGGCAGAGGCCTCAGCCGACCTCCTCCCTAACAGGGAAGTACCACAAGGTTGGAGTGAGGGCCTGCAAGTCTCAGAGCACAGACAATGAAGAGTTAATTCAACCCTCCACCTGGGAAAGGTCTATACACACTGGAACTGCCCTGTTCTTGGCCAAACCAAGAGACAAGCCATATAAGCTTCAGGATATCCTAGCGACCACCTGGACTTTGTTATTAAAATTCTCATTAGTCTCCCGCAGAGGCCATATGACCTGCCAGATATATATAATTAGGAGTGATGTAGGCTTGGCATCTGCTTGCCCTACAGTAAAAATATGCTCACATGTCACGTATGTGGCAAAGCTATCTCTGTAAGCCTGGACACCTGACCCGTCGTGGTATCGGCTGCGCCCCGCGCGTGTGGCCCCCGTCACAGCTGCCGGTGCTCCCTCCCACTCGCTCCTATCCAGGAGAGGGAAAGGAGGGCTGAATTCGGGGAGAGAGAGAATATGCCTCTCCTAACTAAACCATTCGGAGAGGAATGATCAACCAGGGAGCAATCCTCCTCCGATCAAAAAAAGGACTATCTCCAGGATTTGTTAAATCACGACCTCCCTACGAAATCATCTGATTTATACCAGCTTTGCCAGGGATGCTGCGTTGAGGCAAGGCCCATCTCTGTCGCCAAGCACACAGCTGGCCACCTGTAGCGGCTACATGAGCAAGCCCTACCAGTTCAGGGGCCAGATGCTTCAAACTCCCCGTGTCTTCACAGGAGCCCACAGGTACAGCTGGTGAACACTGCACACGTAGTGGCCGAATCTGACCAGACCACCAGACGAAGAAGCTCTTAGTACTCTTTCTCTAAATACATGAACCTGCCCACTAGGAAAGGGGGAGGGAGCGGCGCAGGACCCAACACTGCAGCGTTGCTGGACAGTTTCTGGGGGAACTGGATTTATGGGATAGAAGCTTAAAGGCAGAAGCCAATCCAGGCGTGGGAGGCAGCAAGATAGGGGGTAAATACATATGCAGTGGAGGCCAACAAAAGGGACAGTCACAAGAGGCCAGGGCCTGCCTCAGAATGGGGTGGGTCCAGGACTGCTGTGGCTGGAGGTGTGAGACTGGGAGGTCAACAGCCAAGAGCAACTGCCTTTCTACCTGCTCCCGCCCTGGCTATTGAAGCCCCCAAGTCCCTTAGTCTTCCACATCGGCCCTGTCTTTCCCTGTGGGGCAGGTCACCCTGAGCACCGTGTCTACCTTTTTATTCGAAGGTCAAAGCCAAGTAAAAGGAAGAAGCCAAGTAAAAAGGAAGGTCAAAGCCAAGTGAAAAGGAAGAAGCTACGGAGGGGGTAGACATGTTTCCCATGGCTTGGTAATAGGCTGATGCCATCCTCAGAATGCTCCAGCACCAGCAGCCCCTTTCCTTCTCCTCCTGGGGCTACTTCCCTATGTTTTGCTTAAAGTCAGAGGGAATCCTCCAGCACCTGAGAAGGAGCCACTGGCTCCCTGTAAATCAATATAGGCGGGAAGGCTGCGGCCAGGCTGCTTCTCTTGCTTTCTCACTCACTCACTCACTCACAGGCTGGCAACTGACTGGGACCACCAGATAGCCACACAGCAAGGCCAGTCTTCTAACTCATCATGCAGGTCTTCAGAAGGCCTTTAAAGAGATATCACTGCCATATCTACAAGGAGCTTGGCTGAGCTTCCAGTCCCCTGTCCACTCAACTGCAAGCTCTCTGGCCTCCTTAGCAGATTGTCCCCATCCAACAAAACTCAACCTATGAGGATACTGAGGACTTCACGTGTTAATAACCGTACCTTCTGTTCCCACCAAAGAGCAAGGCAGAAAAACAGCTTTTCTGTAACAAAAATCTCTCCTACTGTCTGAGCAAGCTGGCCCTGGAACCATGGTTGCAGTTCCACAAGCCACTGCTTGTTCTGTGCTGGGTGATTTCTGTGAGGCAGTCAGGTTACATGTATGAAGACTGATAAGAATCTTACTGATAAGAATGCTGCTCACTGTACCAAAGGATCCTCTTTTGGAGAACACACTGGAGAATTCTCTGGTCTTGGTAACAAGTGTTTCACTGAACAGCCAGTTTGTTTTTACTTGAAAGGTATTGGCGAAACTGATAAAAATTTCCTCTTTGCTTTGACTACTAGGAAGCTCAGCAACAAATCTGCAACCCTACCCAACCAAAAAGCTTAGGACAGAAAGGCACTCACCTTTTGTACTAATCTTACCCTTGACTTCATCTTACTTTTCTTTCAACCTACCTGCCTCAATTACTTCTATTAAAAATCTTGTTATATGGAAAGTATCTTGGAATGATTTCTCAAATCATTTTTTGGAACAAAATATAAGAATTGTTAAAAATAGAGTAACATAATAAATAGAAAAAAAGATCATAAATCCAAGACTTCATTCCAAAACCATAAAAACAAAACCGTTTTTAGCAGTACTTCTAAAAACCAAATGCAGGGGCGCCTGGGTGGCTCAGTCGGTTAAGTGTTCTGCCTTCGGCTCAGGTCAGGATCCCAGGGTCTGGGGTCAAGCTCCACGCCAGGCTCTCTGCTCAGCGGGGAGCCTGCTTCTCCCTCTCCCTCTGCCTGCTGCTCCCCCTACTTGTGCTCTCTCTCTCTCTAATAAATAAATAAATAAAATCTTAAAAAAAAAAAAACCACCACCAAATGCAGACACTTGTGTTAGTACCCTCCTACTCAGTGTGAAGACCAGCAGCATCTGCATCACCTCAGAGCCAGCTGGGAATGCAGATTCTCAGGCCCCACCAGAGTCTTGGAATCAGAATTCACATTTGAGCAAGATCTCCAAGTGACTGGTACTGTTTCAGAAGCACCAGGTTAGTCAGTAAGCCTGTTTCAGCACACTGGAAAGACCTACTACAATGGCTTTACAACCATTCACTGTGGTTTGTTTGTTTTTAAGATTTTATCTTAAGAAAGTAATCCCTACAGCCAACGTGGGGCTTAAATTTACAAGCCCGAGATCAGGAGTTGCATCTCTACAGACTGCACCACTGGGGCACTCCACTGAGTGACTATCCTATGCCAGGCACACCTGAGAAGGAAATCTATGGTCCTTGTCCTTAAAGTCTTTCCAACAGGACACTAGAGAAAGATCACACCTTGTAGCAGGTTTTTAACAGCTAATTATAGTATGTCACATCTGGAAAGGAGTCCCCAGAAAGAACCGTATTCCCTAGAAAGGATTCAAGATTCGTTGTAGCTACGTTAAAAACAGAAGCAGAGACCAGAATTCTCCTGTGCTAGTTACAAGTGAAAAGAAGGTATTTGTTTTGGAGACTCCAAATAATTTAAGAGAAACTGACATGTCAAGGGGACCTACAGCTGGAAGGAAATGTACAACTTAGCCTGCTTCCTGCCCCCAGAAAGGGGTGCAGGAAAACCTGGAAGTGAGGCAACATCCCCTAGGGGTTCTATCTGCCACCTCTAGGTCTGGCCAATAGGGCTAAAGCCAACAAGAAGACTTCCTCCACTTTTCACAATGTTTGTGGATAACTTCAAAGACAGGAGACAGTTTCTTCATGAGAACAGAGTTAAGTTATAAGGAGAAAAGCCACTCCAAGTCCATCTCCACAAGCTCTGCCTCTCTGGTTGAACCAATCATCCTGAAGATTTCTTGTTGGCAACAACAGGCCCCATCTGTTTCTCTGCTCTTACAGGACCATTCTGAGCGTCAGAGCACATCAAGAGTTTACCAACTACTACTGTAATACTTGGCCAAATTATTATCTGGCACTTAATCAATCTCCAGTAGGTGGTGAGACTCTGAATGAATCACAGATAATCTATGGAATACTTTCACTGTGGGGGAAAATCATGAAAGGCTTAAGGACTTTTTAAAGTCAAGCAACAGATAAGGACTAAAAGGCACATAGACCCTGAAGGGTCAAGTACTACACAGATACTTAGTATTAGTAAATCTATTCAAGTATCTGTTTATTTTTATCCTAATAACTGCTAACAGCTCCTGAACATTTTCTTTGAGCCACGAACTATGCTAAGCACTTTATATCAATATCTTTTTTAATCCTCAGAACCCATGGAGTAGGTACTACTATAACTCCCATTTTACAGATAAAGAAACTGAGGCACAGGGCAGTTAAATAACTTATCCAGAGTTAGTAACATGACAGATAAAGCCTGTTTTAACTTAAGAGAGCCAGAAGTCAACTGCTTCCCTAACCTGTAAAAATAATTGGTCCAACAAATTAAAGGAATGAAAATTTTTGTTTTGTCAACTTTTGGCTACACTACTTTTCTTGGTTTTGTTTTGTCTTGTTTTGGCTTCAGTCACTGAGTGTCTTGCTGTGTTCCAAGCACTGTGCTAGGAGCTGGGGAAACCACAATACAATGTGATGTGTAAAAGCAGAGGCAGAAGAAAGTAGCCTAAAGGAAGACATGATTAATTAGCTGTGGGGTAGGGAAGAGCTTTAAAAGTTTTTCAGAAGAGATGAAACTGAGTTCTTTGCTCTTTTCAGTACTGAGTAGCCTAGAATTGATCCAGGTGACACAGAGAATGAGGATGAGAAGTGGTGACCTCTACTTCTTTTTAACCAAACCCTAGGCAAACTGACCTAGTACATTTTGTCATTCATTTTAACAACATCCTTCTCACCCTAGATCTAGCAGCTGCTAGGGTATTTATGAATACTACCTACCTTTGTGCAGGCCCCACTCCCCACCCCCCAACTGAATTCTCAGTGAGGTCCAATCTGCTCTGGCACTGGCAGGTTTCCGCTCATTTTTATTACAAACAATACACCGAACCCAACCAAATAATTATGAAGGACCTGAGCATATATGTGCCCCTAGGCTGCTGAGAACAGTTCTGGTGATGACAGTTGGAAAGGGTGGCCCTTCTAGGCAAAAAAAGCAAGACATTTTGCTTTTTCCCCTCAGCAGCTGCTGCATTCACGGCACCAAGAAAGCATCATTCGTCTCCATCTTTCCCGTGGGAATGACCCTGAGCTGGTGAGAGAGGGTCTCCGCGGCGGAGCTGCGCGAGCGCCTGACTCCCAGGGCCACTTGGCCCCCGGCGAGCGCGCAGGGTAAACAGCACACGCCCGGGAAGAGGCCGCGAGGGAAAGTGAGTCCGCCCGCGGCCGGGGCCGACCAGCCGCGCAGCTGCTCGGACGCGAGGATACGTGGACACGCGCGCCCCCCTCGGCCCGGCCTCCCCGGGCTCAGGCTCTTACAACCCCGGCCTCCCGCCTCCGCGCCCCGCACCCGCCATTCCGCCTGCAAAATGGACGCGAAGGCACGAGGCGCCCCTACCCCCAGGAGCCCTTTGTGCCCTTCCCGACGGGGGACGCGGGGCCCGGCGACGCGCCCGGTCCGGCCTCGCAGACCCGGAGAGGCTGCTGGGCAGAGGGGGCCGGGCCGCGGGGGCGGGGGCTGCAGAGCCCCCACTCCCGCGCCCGCGTGCCGAAAGCTACCTACCTCGCCTCAGACGCTTCTGACGCCCCGACCGGGCCTGCGGCGACAGCAGGCCAACGCGGCGGCCCCAACGCGGGGGTCCCACACGGAGACCGCGGCCCTCACGCCCGAGCCCGCTACGCCAGGGGCGGGGCCGCGCACCTGCCACGCCCTTCGGGCCCGCCCACCCATCCGCGCGGAGGCGGCCCTTGGGGCGGAGCGGTCATTCCCAGCCCTAAGACTGGAGGCTCGACCAATACGCGACCGGTTCCCCCAAAGGAGCCCACCCCTCGTGCCGTTCTGGCCTATGGGAGGCCGGATCTTCTTCGGCCGTCCTTCCCTCGCCGTCCGCGCTCGCGGCTCAGGTTTGTCTGTTTCGGACGAGCGGGGTCCTGCGAGAGCTTGTTGTTCCGGAGCTGTGCGGAAGGGCGCTCTCTTCTAGCGTGTAGATCGCACCCTGAGTCATGCATTCATTCATTCATTCATTTTGCGCAGGGCACGCGATCGCGTTCGAGGAGCGCCGCCACGGGGGAGGCGGTCCCACGGTCTTTGTGCCTGTTCGCATCCGCATTCTCATCTAAACACGCAGGCGTGTGACCGAGGCGCGAACTGGTGCCACCCGGCACAAGCGCAGGAGGGGAAGGTCTCCAGGCCGAGTGGTTGGGGAAACTTCAGGGGTGACGTGGGACTTAAGCAGTCCCGTTAAGGGTGGGTAGGGTGTGGGTAAGTGAGCCGGGAACCGCTTAGAGGCTCTATGAGCAGCCAGGTCTGATGGGAAATCCGTGATGGAGTCCAAGGGGAAGAGGGAGCCAGCCTGTGGAAGGCTGTGATGCTTGTCCCTTCCCACCATCACCCCCGCCAGCAGTGAGACCTAGGAGTCTAATGACGCAGCTCTTAAGCGTTTACTGCCCAGCGGAATCCTGGGGCATAGAGGAACTACCACCAGGCTGGGGTGGGGAAGGGGGTCACACTGTAACCTGTGTTAGACCCGTTCCTCCTTTCTGATCCTTTTGCTCAGCAGCACTTTCGGCAATCTGGGTTACATCGAATGCCTCACTAGTTTATAAAAACAGGTCTGTAAAGGTCTGAACCCCAGCTGTGGATAGCCTACACATTCCTTCTCCTGGAGCTCCTGGGCCGCACCAGTTTAGGACATAAAGACTTGGGTTTTCCTGAACCTGTCCTGATAGCTACAGGTTTTGTCTAAACCAGGAATCACAAACTTTTGACACCAAAAGCAGAAACTAGCTCACAGATGGCTTTGTTTGGGCAGCACATTGATTTTATTTGCTTTTGTCTTTTAATAAAAATTAAGTCCCATGAACACCACTTGTGTATTAATTAACAGCCAGCCTCTTCACACATTTGTTACCTGCCTGATATCAGAAGGCATTTGCCTATGTGACCCTTGGTCTTCTCTGAATACCCCAAAGACCTCTGGGAGAGTCACCTAACCCCAGCGGCTGAGACTTGGGTCTTTTCCAGGTAAGACACCCAGCTGGACAGAGAACCGGGCCAAGTCCAAATAGGCAACCAGGTCAAATGGAGAAACAGGACACCAAATCAAAATGAAGGGAACTTGAGAAAAAAAAAAAAAAAACCAAGGCCAAATAAATAAGGTCTCAAAAAGCCAAGGAAGTTATGGGTGGTGGAATTTGAGATAAACAGACTATGAACAGAAAAGTAATTCTGAGTTTAGCAAAAGACCAGTATAGTCCACCCACTGCGTGTCAGGTCCCAGGTTAAATCCCCCCCACCTTCGGCAAGCCCATCCTTATCTCAACCAGTCCTGCACTACCCCTCCTTGGAACTCTGCAGTGCTTGGTGTGTACCTTTTCCATGGCCTTTATCACTTTCTGCTCCGTATGGTTTCCTCATCAATACGGGGATAGGATGGATGACTCCCAAGGTTCTTTTCAGCTGTGACATTCTGTAATTTTCTGTTGAGCATCTTTTGTTTCTGCCTGAAAGTAATCTTTCCTTTGAGGAACTGCCTGAAATCCCCTGAAAGTTAGGGGGAAAATGGACCATCACCTACAGACGTGGGCTTGGGGGCAGATAAAATAATTCATGAGACGGAGCTGTCCTCTTTTGAGGAGGGGATGAGTGCATTTTTTGTTGTTGTAGGAGAGATGGTTGCATTGGACAGACTAAAGCATACACTATCATGGAGATCCTGTTGGCTACGCAGCATCTGAATATCCTAATTTGCAGGAGCCTCCCCTACTCTCAGTCTTGGAAGGAGTCTGGGCCTTTCCTCCCACACTAGAAGCCAATGGGTCTAGTAGAAGCTGCAACTAGAAACCAGAACTCTCCTTGCCTAGTGGTAGCTGGAACACGGGCACATGACCTGGAGTAGAACAAGTCAGTGGTCCCGCCCAAAATTGAATCTTGAGTGAATAATATCACAGGAATTGAAAAACAATTCATGGTGGCAAAGTTCGCACATGTACCCTAACCAGAGTGTTGGAGTAGAATGGCTAGGCTCTCTGCCCTCAGGTCCACATCTGTATGTGATGGTCCATTCTTCCCCCAATTTTCATCATCATCCCATCTCAGTGTTGTAGTATGTAGACTACAATTAGAAGTAACCATCACCGGGAGCGCCTGGGTGACTCAGTCAGTTAAGCGACCGCCTTTAGCTCAGGTCATGATCCCGGGGTTCTGGGATCGAGCCCCACATTGGGCTCCCTGCCCAGCGGGGAGCCTGCTTCTCCCTCTCCCTCTGCTTCTCCCTCTCCCTCTGCTTCTCCCCCTGCTTGTGCTCTCTCTCTCTCTGTCAAATAAATAAATAAAATACTTTTTAAAAAAAGTAACCATCACCCATATTCTTTAAATACAAAATGAAGGGAGATAAAAGGAAAGGACCATAGCTAAAGATCTACACTTATACATGACACAAGAAAAGAAACACCAGGAGAGGCTACAATCCTCATTTTTGCAACTGGTCAAGAAGCTTTATTGGCATTTATGATTTCCCTTCTCCACTACCCATTCCAGGTTCCCCTTACCTTCAAGCTGGCCAGAATTCTTTACCCACTGGGGTGAACCAAATCTTCATGTTGAGGAGTCTGCTTTGGTGGGACTGCTTACATGTGATGTAGTACCTTCCCATTAACTTGTGTCTCTGGCATGGTAGTGATGAGGTGCCCTAGGGGACCTCCTGGGCTCCAGTCATACTCCTCCTGCCATTCCCTCCAGTCTATCCCGTTGCTGGTCAGGACCAGTCACCAGCCAACATGGTAGCCTCCAGCGGCATGAGAGGACCATATCAATCTCAGTTTCCAGTCAAGTGGAACTGTTAGAGGCTCTGCTGTGCGTACTTGTGAGGAAAGGGAAGCATACATTTTGGAGGAGAATCATTAGGTATAATTAGAGAGGTGCCACACCTACTTCCACCAGCTGGTTCCCTGACATCTGCCTCCTGTGGAGGAAACTGAAGCGGCCCTTGGCTCAGAGTGTGCACTTCACCCAGAAGGACAATATGCAAATTCTCAGAGCACTGTCTCCCAGCTGGCACTTCAACTGTTGTTTTTAATTACATTTTTTATGTTATTAAATACATACACTTACTCTTTTTTTTCAAATCATGTAGTACTATAAGACTTATACGACAAAGGAGCCTACTGCCCGTTCAACCCCTTAATCTCCTTTATTAGAGGCTTTCATTTTCAAATCTTTAATTTTCTCTTCTGTTATTTCCATATTTTTAAGTAATGTACTTGTACATTATTTTTTAATTTATGAATATGAGACCTGATCTGCTGACTTTTTATTGTGTTGGATGAGAACTTAGCCCTATTTTGGCTCCTTTCTTATTTTCTCTCATCCACCTTATATTTGCTATATCACAATTTTCATAACTTAAGTCAGTAGACAGTTTTTATATCATTATGACCTGGTAAATATTGTTTACTGATGAGTTCTATACAATGGTATGTTTCTTTCACTTACAGCTTTTTGTTTTTCCTGGGGTTAATGATTTTTTTTAAAGATTTTATTCATTTGTTTGAGAAGAGAGAGAGCACGAGCAAGCAAGCGAGCATAACCAGGGTGGGGGAGGGGTAGAGGGAGAAGGAGAGGGAGAAGCTGACTCCCCGCTGAGCAAGGAGCCCTGATACGGGGCTCGATCCCAGGAACCTGGGATCATGACCTGAGCTGAAGGCAGATGCTTAACCCACTGAGCCACCCAGGCAGCCCGGAGCTAATGATTGTTTTTTACCTGCAAGATTTCATTGTATCTGCCCTTATTTTTTCCATTAAGCATGTCATATTTTGGGGCGCCTGGGTTCCTTCTCTCTCTGTGTCAAATAAATAAATAAAATCTTAAAAAAAAAAAAGCATGTCATATTTCTACCAGTACTTTGTTTTAAATGCTCACATTCATCCCCCATTTCCATTTTCCCCCAGAGGTTTCCTTCCTAAGAAATCATCCTTCCTTGCTTCCTTCTGAGCTCCTGCTGTAATGACCTGTTAATTAGGCCTGCTACACTGTCATCTCCCCGCAGTAGAAACACCTGTTATTTCTGGTGCAGGAGGATCCAAAACTTTTTGGAATAAACAGAAAATGGCAACCGACATCCATATAAAAACTGCAGAACAAAATAATAAACCTTTTGAGCTAATGAAAATACGACCAAAAAGCAGTGGAAAATGGCATCACAGCTCTCTCAACATGGATTAAATATCATTTAGCAAGCAACAGCAGCTATAAAGAATATAAAAAGTCAGATATTTAAAAGCTCAAAGAAGAAAGCAACAAAATGAGGATTAACTGAATTCAGGAAAGGAAAAAATAGTCTGGAGATATGAAAACTAAATTATATGGTGTCTAAGGGAAAATAGGTTAGATGAAGAACTTAATAAAGGCCATTGAGAAAAAAAAATTATTTTCTTTTTGGAAAAAAATTTAAAGATGGTCAAGAGAACCAAAAGTAAATTTGGAAAGGAAGTAAAAATATCAAGAAAAAGTGAGAGACACAGAAGATAAAGAGCCAATGTATATATCACCAGAGTCCCCAAAGAAGAAAAACATACCAATAAAACAAATCTATTATATAAGGAAATTTTTTTGAAATAAAATAAGACATGAATTTTTGGAAGGAACCAAAGGTACCAGGGAAAAAATGGACTCAATATCATTAGCCTGAGGGAAACACAAATCAAAACCACAATGAGGGGTGCCTGGGTGGCTCAGTCTGTTAAACGTCTGCCTTCGGCTCAGGTCATGATCCCAGGGTCCTGGGATCGAGCCCCGCATGGGGCTCCTTGCTCAGCAGGGAGCCTGCCTCTCCCCCTCCCTTTACCGGCTGCTCCCCCTGCTTGTGCTCTCTCCCTGTCAAATAAATAAATAAAATCTTAAAAAAAAAACCAATGAGATTATCATTTCACATCCACTAGGATGGCTATAATCAAAATGACAGGTAATAACAAATGTTGGTGAGAATATGGAGAAACCAGAGCCCTCATACATTGCTACTAGGAAGGTAACATGCTGCAGCCACTTTGGAAAAGTCTGGCAGCTCCTCAAAAGGTTAAACATAGGCTTGCCATATGACCCGCAATTCTACTCCTAGGTATATCCTAAGAGAGATTAAAACACATGTTCACACACATACCCGTACATGAGTGTTCATGGCAGCATGGTTTATAATAGCCAAAAAGTGGAAACAGCTCCAACGCCCATCAACTAATGGAAAGATAAACCAAATGTGGTGTATCCATAAAAAGGAATGGTATCTGGCATTAGAAAGGAATGAGGTACTGGTGTGAGCCAGCACAACATGGATGAACCTTGAAAACATAATGCTAAGTGAAAGAAGCCATTCATGAAAGACCACATACTATGTGACTGCATTTATATGACATGTCCAGAACGGGCAAATATATAAGAACAGAGCGCATGGATGAATAGTTGCCTAGGCCTGAGGGAGCTGGGGGAATGGAAAGGGACCACTAAATGGGTAATGGGTTTTTTGCAGGAGGTGATGAAATGTTCTAAAATGGATTTTGCTGGTGGTTGCACAACTCTGTGCATAAACTAAAAACCATGGAACAGTATGCTCCAAATGAGTGAACTGTGTAGAAAGTGAATTATATGCCAGTAAAGCTTTTAAAAAAAAAAAAAGGATACAGGAGTCAGCTTGAAAGAGTTTCTCATTGGCCGAATTTGGGACAATTTGCACATCAAAAGAATAATGCTAATTAATAATATAATAATTTTTAAAAGCATGAATTCATCATAATTCTAAAGCAAAGAAACAGAACATAAAAAAAGAGGGAGAAAAAGAAAAGTTCGTCTTTGCAGAGTGACAAATGTAGAAGGAATGATAGGTTAGACAATTAGCATTTGCCACCCCAAATATAATCATTAAGCAAGTCCAGGATTACTCCTGGATGCTAACCTGCTGGGAAGAAGGTTGTTGGGGAACAGGATATTCACACAGACTCCCAGTATCCCCCCAAAGAGAACAAATGACAAGAGGGAAGTTATACGTTTATTAAAGGAGAAATCGAGCAGTTCCCAAACATCACTAATAAAGGCTTTACCAGACATGTGGTTCCTAAGTATTCTTTCCAAAATGGCTTAACCTAGCTTCCTGCTTACAAGTGGATATGGGGAGAAGTTAAACACCTCCATCAGGAGATAATCATCTCCACAATATGGGGCCTTCTATAAAGCAATTGGCCTGGACTCTCCAAAAATGTCAACAGTATGAAAAACCAGAAAGAGATGGTATTGGGGAGAACTGTTTTAGATGAAAAGGGATCAAATAGATCAAACAATCAAAAACAGTATTGAGACCTCGACTAGATACTGGGGCAGAAAAAAAAAAATAAAGAGCTATAAAAATACTTTGGGGAAAGTTGGGGAGAGGTGAGTGTGGGCTATAATAGATGGTATTACAGCCCTATTGTTAAATAGTGCAACAACGCTGTGGTTATGTAGGAAAATGTCCTTATTCTCAGGAGATGCGTGCTGAAGTAATTAGACGTGAAATGTCTTCACACTTGTAACCTATTTTTGATTGTTCAATCAAACGTGTGTATGTGTATATGTGTGTATGCTTATACACACACATGCGTGCATCTCTTTATATGTGCAGACTTTTTTCAGTACAATACAGTACTGTAAATGTATTTTCTCTTCCTTTTAATTTTCTTAAATAACATTTTCTTTTCTTTCGCTTACTTCATTATAAGAATACCATATATAACACATATGCAAAATATGTGTTAATCGACTGTTTATATTATCTTCAAGGCTTCCCGATCAACAGTCAGCTATTAGTTAAATTTTGGGAGAGTCAAAGTTATACATGGAGGGGCACCTGGCCTGCTCAGTCAGTGGGACATGCAACTCTTGATCTCGGGGTTATAAGTTTGAGCCCCGCGCTGGGTAAGATGACTTAAAATCTTAAGAAAAAAAAGTTATACATGCATTTTTGACTGGGGGGGGAGGGTTGGCGTCCTTCAGCCCTACCTCGTTCCAAGGTTAACTGTAGCTATGGCTACATCTAGGGGAGGAGGAGCAAACGTGGCAAAATGTTAACAATCAAGGAATCTGTGGTTTACAGCCTCTGAGACAGCAATTGGTGCATCCCACCTGCCCTCCTACAGTTCAGACCATTGCATAAGCCCTTTCCCTTGAGACAGATTTAGTGTTGGGCTTCGAGCAAATTGCGTGTGGCAGAGATGATGGGGTGTCACTTCTGTGGCTTCCCTCTTGGACATTCTCTCTCCCTCGCTGGCTCAGATGGAAGCTGACTGCTGGGACCTGCCCCATGGAGAAGAGCTCCACGTGACCCGGAGACCTCAGGCCAAAAGCTGAAGAGGAACGGACACCCTCAGTCTAACAGCCTGTGAGGCACTGAATCCTGCCAGCCACCGTGGGAGTGAGCTTAGCAGGAGATGTCCCCCAAGACCTGCCCCCCTGTGAGACGGCAGCCCCATGAACCCCCCCCACCCCATGCAGCCTGATGGGGGACCCAGCTGAGCAGCGCCTGGGGTCCCAAACCAGGGAAGCTGCGACACAAGTATTTGTTCCTTTAACCCGCCATGTCCTGGAGTCCTTGGTTTCACAGCAATAGATGCCTAGCTCACTTAAGAAGGGGTAGCTCCCTTGTACCCCTTCACTGTTCCCAGAGCTTTGCAGCTTTTCTACCACTGGGACGGTTTGGCTTGCACACTCTGTGGGCACCCAGGCCGCTGCATCCTCTGAAAGCTGCCGCGGCTGACATCAGACCCTGCTGCAATGGTCTCTCAACGAATTCTGAGCGTCGGATTCAGTAGCAGGATCTCCAGGGGCCCAAATCCCAGCTTCCAGGGTGTGGGGCAGAAAGTGCCTGGCTCTCTCAGCTTCCGCCGAGGATCCTGTGCCCTGCCTTCGGCCAGGGCTCAGGCAATGGGGGGTTCCCCTCAAACAGAGAGGTTATTCAGATGCTGGGTAGGCCAGAAAAAAGAAGGGGGGGGGGAGAGGGGAGGGAGGAAAGGAAAGAGAATGAGAAAGGAAAAGAAAAAAAGATGGTAGGAAGAGAGGGAGGAGAGAGGGCAGAGCAGAGCAAACATCTAAACTTTCTTCTCTACTCCCCAGCTGTCTGGAAAGCTCACCTGCTATAGGAGAGAATAATATCCACAGAGTTCCTGATGACCTAATTTATTATTTTTTAAAAAATTTTTTAAGGGCGATGCAGAGGGAGAGGGAGAGAGAGAGAATCTTAAGCAGGCTCCACACTCAGTGCAGAGCCTGATGTGGGGGGCTCGATCTCAAGACCCTAAGATCAGGACCTGAGCTGAAACCAAGAGTCGGTTGCTTAACCAACTGAGCCACCCAGCCGCCCCTGATGGCCTAATTTAAATTCATGGGTCCTCATTTATGGTGACTCTGCTATCTATCTCCAGCTCCACTTTTACTCTCCTGCCCATATCAGCTCCCCCTGTCTGCGTCTCCAGAGCAGAGAAATGGCCGGATAGTTTGGCCACCATGTAATAGAGGGTGTTCTGGCTTGTCAGCACTTTCACTCCAAGCAACTTAGAGGGTCTAGATTGGCCACTACCTCGGATGCCCTTGTGACTGGGCTCCTTCCAGTCCATTTGTTTGCCTTTGAGGTCGTAACAGGACAACTTTTGTAAAGAAGCGCCTAAATTGGGGCCTTTGGCAGGCATTTTGAGGCTTCTGGAAGGGGCCAGTGTAGAGAGGAACGCTGCTTGGCTTATATAGAGTGCCATCGCATTGACAGAAATAAGACAGGTGCGGGGAAGCTGACTCGGGAAGAACAGCAAGGTTGGTTTGGGACAAGAAGTGAAAGGTGTCCAGGTAGTGCTGTCGCTTAGTCATTTGGAGACGTGGAGCTGAATTTCAGAAGTCAGGGCTGGAGATGGAGATAGGGTAGTTGGTCATATGGCCGAGAGAATTAAGGCTACAGACAGGAGAGGGACTTCCACAGGCATGGAAAGCTGGAAAAACCAAGTGCCACTGCTGTAAAACTATCTGTTCTTTCAACCGTCTTCACCAAAACTGCAGACATTTGCATCTAGAATAAATGAGTGGGGTGAATGGCTTGTAGAAACTGTGTGATGTCCAGACTCTCAGCCTCTCTGTGCAGCCCACAGACTTCATGTGTAATATTCATTTTGACATTGCCAGCTCGAGCTTCTCAAGGGAGGAAATTTGTTGAGACACTAATGTGGGATTCTCCCCCATGTTTCCCTCTTCCTCCTCCGGCAGGGAGCCCTGGCTTTGGGCTTACTTTCCTCCAGGGAGGTCTGTGGCACGCTGAAAGAAATTGTCTACAGAGGGACCCCGGGTGGCTCAGTCGGTTAAGCGTCTGCCTTCGGCTCAGGTCATGGTCCCAGGGTCCTGGGATCGAGCCCCGCATTGGGCTCCCCGCTCCGAGGGAAGCCTGCTTCTCCCTCTCCCTCTGCCTGCTGCTCCCCCTGCTTGTGCTCATGCTCTCTCTCTCTCTCTGACAAATAAATAAAATCTTAAAAAAAAGAAGTTGTCTACAGCACACTTCCCTTCCTGCCTTTGTTTTCAAAAGCCGAAACCCCCTGAGGTGATTTAGTGGCTGTCCGCGCAGGCAGAGGAGACCGGCAATGGCTCTGAGGGAAAGCTGAGCCGGCACTGGGGGCTCTTTCCCAGGCAAGAGGTCCGCAGGCTGGGGGAGGAGTCCAGGGTCCTGTGCCCAGCGCCCAGACAGCGCTCCAGGGAGGTGGCCAGACCTCAGAGAGGAACAGTGAGGAGCAGCCCCACCGTGTATCCGTATGTCCCCAAGGGTGGCATGTAGGCTCGTGAGCTCCTCGGACTGAGAGAACCTGGCAAACAGAGAGCGGGGCCTCCACAGTGACCACGGAGGACCTACCTGCTCTGCAGGGTCTTCCAAGGACCTCCCCAGGATGGCCTGGGCCACACTTTCCTTTTGGTTTAGAGTTGAAACGAACTAATTTACATCATTTATCCCATCATGGAGTTTTCAAAGTGTGGTAGAGGATGACTCTTCCACATCAAAAATACTGCCCCCACTGTCTTTGTGCATTTAGCTTTTTCTATATACGCAGGATTCTTTCTTGGAAGTAGAGTCACAGAAATAGAACTACTGATTGACAGGGTATAGACATTGTTAAGGCTCTTGATACATGGAGCCTAAATGTCCTCTGGATGGGTTGTGCCTTTTCAGAGTTAGATTTTAAAATGAGGACCTTTCTCCAGTGGGGTAGCGTGCAGGAGGGACGGAAACTGTTAGGAGGCCGTTGCAGTATTTCACACGAGGGACAGGGAAGGGCCAAAGGAAGATTGTGACAGTGGGAAAGAGGAAAGGACATGTTCCATTGTCCTTTAGGAGGTGGGGTCAGTAAACCATCTCCACATGTGGGTGAAGGAGAGAGAGTAATCAAGAACACCTTACTGGTTTCCAGCTTCAAAACCTGAGTAGATGAAAAGGCAGCGAGGCTGGGTGGAAAGAGCCTGAGTTGTCCATCTGGTTGACCTAGTTCAAATCCCACTCCTCTACTCATTAGTTGTGTGGCCTTGGGTGCGTTATTGAAACTTGGAGCCCATTTGCCTAGATTTGTTTATCTGTGAAATGGCCACAGTAACATTTGTCAGTCTCTCAAGTTATTGTAGGATTAAATATGAAAGCGTTTTTAAAGCACCTGGCCTGTTGTGGCTTTGAAGAAACCAAAGAAAACGGATAATAGCGATTGAAGAGAATGTAGAAACTTGGAGAATAAAGAATATAGGTGGTTCTGATGAGGGATAAAAGCAGAAAAATGTTCGCCTTTAGCCCACAAGGCTGACTTAGAGCCCGCGAAGTTCCGACAAGGATCAAACACATACTGGTTGCTACATTCTTAAAGGGTTTCATGACTGCCTGTACATCTTACTGATAGTTAATATCAAGCTGGATGATAAGCACCAGAGAAATCTTGCGGAAGTAGTTTTATAAGTAGAAATTCGAAGGAAACATCTATGATCTAGTACTCCCTGCATGTCCCACCCCCTAGAGCACTAAGCATATAACCACCAGCTTTATACAGCAAAGGTGCTGCTCTTTGTGCCCACGGGTCCTGTCCCCGAGCTACGGAAATAAACTTACTCAGTTGCCTGGGACAACATCTCAAGAATTCTTTCTTGCCTGTTGTGCTCCCGATCCCACAACAGTTTGAGGCAAATTTTGTTTAAGATGTCTGCATCAGATTCCTCACAGTAGCCTTTATTTTGGTCTACTTTTCTTTTTTAAGAGACCTTGAGGTATGAAAAGGACTAGGGAAGAGGGGACGGGGATCCAGTTGCCCGGAGGGCAGTGGTGCAGTTCTCAAGTATGACCACAAGGTGGAGTCCGTTTTGTCCCAAAGAGTTTCACAGACCGTGGACTGACTGGGTGCGACTGCAGTGTTCGTCGGCAGAACAGCCGCAGAGCGTCGTCTCTCTGCTGGAGCTGCCTTCCCCAGAAGCTCAGACACGTACGGTGAGGGCTGCAGCTTGGCGGGAGGCAGGCAGTTTCTGTTTGCACCCTTGGCCCGATGAGGAAAGCTTTCCCTCCAGGATGGCCACTGCTGTGTCTGACCAGGTTCAGACTCAACTGCAAAACTTAGTTCCGTAAGAGCTAAGACTTTTCTGTTTCTGAAAATGCACTTAGGAAAAAGGGAACATTAAACAGAACTCAAGAGATTTCCTGGGGCTTTTTACTAAAGCTCATCCCCACTCTCCTTTTTTACCAAAAACACACACACACACACAAAAAACCAAAACCAAAAACAAGGACAATGACACATTTGAACAGGGCAAATCTGACTGAAGGCAACATCTTTCCTGTACAGAGTGCTGGGGGACAACAAGCCTCTGCTATCCGATAGAGAAAACAAGATGCCGTAGTAATGGGAATTACACTGTTACCAGCATTATTCATCTAACTGTATGTCGAAAAAGCTGGAGGTATGACTTATAATCCTAACAGCAACTTCAGTTTTATTTATTTTATTATTTTTAAAATATTTTATTTATTTGAGAGAGAGAGGGAGCATGAACGGGGAGGGGAGGGGCAGAGGGAGAAGCTGATTCCCCACTGAGCTTCAGGTGAGTTCTCTTGACCTAGAAATGCAGCAGTTTCTTTGCTCCTCCAGACAGTCCCTAAAAATCTACTTCGAACTTCTCCTTTGCTCCTCCATTGCTCCTCTAGATGGGCCTTTTGGTGGTTGTGTAAGACAACCCCCTGGCTCATCTCTCTCGTTCAGCTACCATCATGTCCATGAGACATACTCTCGTGTTCCATGCCCTGAGAAACTGGGCATGCAGGGCCATCCAGCCTCCTTCCAAAGCAGTTCATCAGCCCACCTCTGGCCTGTAGATTGCCCGAGTCAGGGGGAGACACTCATCCACTTCCCTCCATAGCTGCAGGGGACACACATCCAGCCCTCCAAGAACTAAGTGATGCCCCTCTCACTTAGCCTGGGTGAGGGCAGGCACCACCCCACCCCGTTAGTCAGGGTCCAGTCAGGAGACAGAAACCACATCAATTAATTTAACTGAGAAAAGTTAACATAAGAGTTGTTAACTAGGCAGAACTAAAAGGCAAAAGAACAGTAAGGTTTTGTGGAGATAGCGTCTATCTATCTTGAGGGCTGGGAGCACAAAGACAAGCAGTTGGAATTATTTAATGTAGAAGCTTGTCGAGGGGCCTGCAGAGCTAAAACTCAGACTTCTGAGGAGGGGGTGCCAGCCAGCTGGCGCTGGATGCCTAAGGGGGTGTGATGACCTACATCAGAGAGAGGTGGGAAACTAAACTGCAATCAACTGATGCGACTGGCATGAACTGTTGCTGCCAAGCTGCAGAAGCATTGCTAGGGTGGTGGACACAGGAAGAGTTCCCAGGCGGGCAGGAAAAAGCCCTTCTTCGTCCAACCTTGTGATCTCCTCTGCTGCGCCTACTGGCAGAGCCTAAATGCAGCCGCGGGCAGGGGAGAGACCTCACCTAGAATCGTGGAACCTAGTGCAGAGGGTGGGTTTGAAGCTGAGGGGCCACAGCTCAATGACTGCCAACCCCCTTCTTGATTACTCTAAAGAAATGCTCCAGAAATTCTTCTCTCCTCCTTTCCAACCACCAGTACTCTTTGACAGTCTCAGTCTGGGCAATTTGTCTAATCTCAGCTCTCTGTTTTGAAAATCCTACAAATTAGTCTAACTCACAACTTATATTAGTATCCCAATCTATTGTATGTTGGTGTCTCCACTGAAACTTCTAAGCTAATATCCATTACAATAATAATAGCTAACACTGAATGGGCATTTACTATGTACCAGGCAGCATAAGAAATTCACATATTAATAATTCTCATTTAATCTCACCAAGAGTTTTATTATCAAATACTATTGTTAGTATTCATGTACTTTTTAAATCCCCATTTTCTAGATGAGGAAACTGAGATGCATAGAGTTAACTTCCTAAGGCCATACAACTAGCAGGTGATGGAGCTAAAAGTTGAACCCAAATAGTCTGCTTCTACAACTGGCATTCTTTTTTTCCATATCTTCTTTTTGCCTCTTCATGTCTTTCTATTCTTCTGCATGCTGTTCAGTGACCTTGGAAGCTAACCTGGATTACATCGGTGCACTCCCTTGCTCTCTGCCTTCCACTTGGATTTGGCCTGTGTGGAGCACCAGGAGAGCTCAGAGGATGGCTGGGGTATTTATTAAACTTCCATCGCTGTTGGGGTTCCCAAAAGATTGCTTTCAGCCCTCACCTGTGAGGTGACCCTCTCCATACAGCTCTTGCTGTCTCTGCATTCTGGTCATCAACCTCCCGGTAGGTCTAGAGTGGTAATGGCCCCAAGATACTTCACTGTTCTTGAGTTTTCCCTACACCTTGCCCCAACTGTGGATAGTCCATATATATATTTATATATATTAATTGCTCCTCAAATTGCCCAATTTGGCAACTGTTTCCGGTTGGGACCTTGATGGGCTTTCCCCTTGCACAGTAGCAAAATGGTTTGTAGCAGTCCCAAATCATACATCTTCACACCACGCTGCGCAAGGGAAGGGACAAGTTCTCGTTTAGTGGTTTGAAAGTTTTAAAGGGCAAGGGGGGGTAGGTGGTGTGGGGGACATATGGACTAAGACTTACCAATCAATTGCAGTGTGGACCTGATATAGACCCTAATTCAAATAAACCTTTTAAAAGTTACAACTTGTTTGGGGAGGCATGTTAATGATCAGAGACTGAGTAGGACTTTGCCAGCAATTTACAGTTGACCCTTCAACACCATGGGGGCTAGGGGCACCAACCCCCCCCATGCAGTCGAAAATTCACATATAACTTTGACTCCCCCAAAACTTAACTACTAATAGCCTACTGTTGACTGGAAGTCTTCCCAATAACAGTCGATTAATATGTATTTTGTATGTTATATATATTACATACTGTATGCTTACAATAAACTAAAGAAAATATTAAGGAAGAGAAAATATATTTACAGTACTGTACTGTAAAGAAAAAAATCTGCAGAGAAGTGGACCCATGCAGTTCAAACCCATGTTGTTCAAGGGTGAGCAGTGTTTAAGACAGGTTCACCATGGGAATTTCACAAGCCAATAGCATACAGGATAATGTTTCAAGCCAGTAAATAACACACTCCAAACCAATGATAGATTAATCACGTAATTGTTCCAGGCAAGGAAAGACAAAAGGAGTAAAGTCTAAATTTAATTGAGGTATATGATTATACTCAGCTGGTGCTCAGGAGAGATGGTTTAACCAACCCAGAGCTGATGTCCTGCTGCCAGTGCAAAAGTGAAAATCCCCGGTTGCTAGGGCACGTTGCTGGGGACGCGGGCCGAGGATCTCCTTTATGGTTGCTGCTCAGCTTTCACGATTGGAGGAAAGAGTCACCTTTACGGCAGCCTTTCCCAAGGCAGGAGCTAATTGCCCCAAGGTCTTCATAGAGCTATTTAGATCAGCAAAGTATAGTTGAGCCCAGACAAACACTCTCTGATAGTCCTCACAAACTCTTGGTATTTATAGCCTAACTTGCTGTAGTTGCTTCTTATGTCTTTATTGATAAGCCCCAGCAGGGGCCCCCTGCACTGAGCTCCTGAGCTCTTCTCAGTGAGAACAGATGATACCATCCTGACACAACTTACCTCATTCTTAGATCAAAACAACTTTACTTCTAAGAGATTTTTTTTTTTGGTCTTTGTCATAAGCAAGTGGATTAAAACAACTTCACTTAAGTCATAAACAAGTGGATTTGAAATCATATCAAACTAATACATATTGTAACTTTACAAAGCAAATGAAATTCGAACTGACCGGAGTTTGATTTTATTAAATAATTACCGTTTATTTTTTTAGATATGATAATGGAATTTTGGGGATTTCTTTAAAGAGTCCTTACCTGGGGGCGGCTGGGTGGCTAAGTGGGTTAAGTGTCTACCTTCGGCTCAGGTCATGATCCCAGGGTCCTGGGATCAAGCACCGCATTAGGCTGGGCTGAGCGCCCCTGCTCAGTGGGGAGTCTGCTTCTCCCCTCCCCACCCCTGAGCACACGCACTCTCTCTTGCTCTCAAATAAAATCTGAAAAAAAAAAACTTAAAAAAAAAGAGTCCTTACCTGTTAGAGATAGATATATACTGAAATATTCATGGATAAAATTATATGATGTCTGGGATTTGCTTCAAAATAATATAGGAGGGGGATGTGAGTGGATATAGATGAAAGGAGATTGATCAATGGATGATGAACATATGGAGGTTCTTTATGCTATTCTATTACTTTTGTGTGCATTAAAAAAAAAACTTTTACTGTGGGAAATTTTAAAGAAAGGAAAGAACCCAAGGTAACAAATTAGCAATTATTCCCCAGTCCCAGTCCCCCTAGCCTGTAGCCCATTAATGTGAAAAGATCCAAACTAGCAGTCTATTTGGCCAGTCAAGATTCAGTTTTCAAATTCTTCCTTAATAGAACTTTTCAGGTACGTTTACAATACATTTACACTTAATTAACATCCTATTAATTCTAATGGAAATGAGATAGTCCAAATTTAATTAATCATTTATGACAACCAGAGAAGGCCCTTTAAGTTAAAATTATTTTGGTTAAACGTTTTCTAAAATGTCTGTATCATTTCTCAGTAAGAAATTAAGTTACTAACAATTGTTTTTCTGTTTTTTTTTTAAAGATTTTATTTATTTATTTGACCGAAAGAGACACAGCGAGAGAGGGAACACAAGCAGGGGGAGTGGGAGAGAGAGAAGCAGGCTTTCTGCTGAACAGGGAGCCCGACACGGGGCTCGATCCCAGCACCCTGGGATCATGACCTGAGCCGAAAATAGACACTTAACCGACTGAGCCATCCAGGCGCCCGCAATTGTTTTTCTTTTTAATTTTATGACTCATTGTCGTTGTTAGGAAAGCTCAGGCACTGAGCTCGCTGTAATTTAGCCTAGGTTAAATTAATTAATTAATTATCTGGTGTTATTAGTGCTGATTCAAAAGCTCTGAGACTTCTTCTTTCGTAGATGGTGGTCTTCCGTGTTCTCTCTCCTCTTTGTCTCAGCCAGCCGGTCTGCTCCCCCGCCCCATGTGATTGTAATCTGCTCTCTGCTGTCCCTTCTCCACTCCTCATGGCAGCCTAACAGGGTGCCCTGTTCACAGTAGGCACTCAATAAGCACTTATTGAATTGGATTAAACCTGGGAAGAATGGAAGGTTGCCAGAGGAAATCAAATAATTAAGCTCATTAAACCATTACCCTTAATTTTAGACACATCACTTAAGCTGCTGAGTATCGTTTGGGAATTCATACCTGAGTTCCAGATGGTTGAGGTTGCCAGGTATGCGGCTGCTCAGTTAAATGGGGGAGGGTGTGGCTCTATTAGATATGAAAATGTATGTCTGCAGGCATGCATAATTGCTGCTAATTTGTACCGCAGGAAGAACAAAAGTAGCAAATTGGTAAAGGAGTTCTATTTCTACTTCTAAAATGAAGAATAGCCGTTGATTACCTTAAGTACAACCTCTACGTTCTTTGTAGATACCAGTGCATGAAAGTATGGTTTGTGAAATTCCACCAAGTTACTTATTGAAATTAAAACATTTTTATAAAAGATGAAATATATTGACTAAAACAAAGAATTAAGTAAATTATGTGGAAAGAAAAACAACCCATAATCTTCATTTAATTGGTCTTGCCTACTAAAACATTTGATCTTTATGCAATACATTTTAAGTATATCTTTAGTAGGCACTTAATTATTTCCCACTAAATATGTTTTGCTCAGGCACAATACCTTGGAGTCCACCTAGATTCCCTTCGGTCTCATCTCACATCCAATCCATCCGTAAATCCTACTGACTCTACCTTCAAAATCCATCTAGAACCAGCCATCTCAACACGTCTAACTGCCGTACCCCAATCCAAGTCACCACTCCTCCTCTCCTGAGCTTTGTTCTAGCTTCTTATCTGTTCTTTTTTTTTTTTAAGATTCTATTTATTTATTTCTTTGAGAGAGAGGAAGAGAGAGAGGGAGCATGAGCAGGGGGAGGGGCAGAGGGAAAGGGAGAAGCAGACTCCCCGATGAGCAGGGAGCCTGACATGGGGCTCGATCCCAGGACCCTGAGATCATGACCTGAGCCAAAGGCGGATGCTTAACGGACTGAGCCACCCAGGCATCCCTTCTTATCTGTTGAGCTTCCAGCGACGGTCTGCTCTCCATCCATAGCCGAAGCGATTATTTATAAGACAGTCTTCTATCTCTTCTCTGCTAGTTCCCCCCAGCAGCTCCCGTGACACATCAGTTCCCACTGCGGTCTACTTGTCTACACAACCTGGCCCCTGCCTGCCTCTCAAAACTCCTTTCCTCCACTCCCCCTCAGCCACTCTGCTCCAATCACGTAGGCTTTCTTGCTGCCCTTTAAACACACACTAGATATTGTTGAATGAATGCAACACAATGGCTGCTGAATAAGTGACACAATAATTATAATCAGCAACAATTAGTACAGCTGCTATGCTAGCCCAGCCCAGGGAGATGCTCTTTTACCCAGCGGGTCTAAACTGGTGGTTCTCAGGCTTTACCTGGCATCAGGATCACCCAGGGTGATTCTCCGATGGCTGGCCCACCTCTAGTTTCTGATTCAGTGGGGTTGGGGTGGACCTAAAAATCCGCATTTCTAATAAGTTCCTAAGTGATGCTGCTGATGCTGGTCTAAGCACACGCTTGGCCTAAATATTCTAGCTTGGAAAGCCAATTGAACATTCTGAGCAGAAACTTAGCAAATGTTGTCCTGGTGTTCCTGTCTACTCTTTGGATGGAAATATTAATTGTGGAAATGAAGGGGGGGAACCTTGGACCTCATTTTTTGACACTTAGCCACAGGGTGGCCCCCTAGCTCCAGTGACTCCATTGGTCCCCAGCTAAGATGGTTTGGGTTATTTGGTGAAGTTCCAAACCATTTGTTTTTAAAAAGAAAGAGAAGAAGAAAAAAAAGAAGAGAATTCAGTTGTAGGACCAGTCATTGGCTGTTCACAAAAGAATGCCTCCGGAGCAGGCTGGTGGCTTCTTCAGCAACAGGCAGTTCTGGGCTCTGTTGGAAGACACCAGCATCCCTCAGGTGGAAATGACACAGGTGAAAGTATGTTTGTAAGTGGGAGAAGGCAATAGTCAGAAGGTGAAAGGAGATTTCACTGTAGCCAACCAGGAAGCAGCATACACAGGACAAATGTGGAGCTCTGTGTAGCCCGTGGCACCCTGCCCATGACAGACACCGCACAGACTCATCAGCCCCTGACGCCCCTTCCAATCCCTTGCTACTATGGTGAGGAGGGCCTCTTCCCCTCAGCTGCCCTTCCCTCATGTCTTCACTTCTCTCTCAGCCAGATAAGCAGCTTATCTAATGACATTTTGTTCATCGGACATATTTTTCAATGATATAGTTTTAGCAGGGGCGCCTGGCTGGCCCAGTCAGTGGAGTGTGTGACTGTTGATCTCAGGGTTGTGAGTTCGAGCCCCATGTTGGGTGTAGAGATTACTTAAAAAGAAAATCTTAAAATATATATATATGTATGTATGTAGTGTTAAAAGTTTAAATGTGTTCTGTACATATGAATAGGCAACTGATCTTTTTTTCCTCAATAAGGGTCTCATTGAGGCTATAGGTTGACTGCTTTGGGTACTCCTGTTAAGCTTTACTTCAGTTTTATTAAACTTATGAGACCTATGCTTAATATCACAAACATCATCACTCTCAATTCTGTTTTTCTACTCATTTGAGGGATAAAAAAGAAGTGCACGTTCACGTAGCTGTAAAACAAATCCTGCTGAACAAAGATGGTGACACCACAGAGATCCACTGGCTGGTGGGCAGCCGCGCCATGAGAAGGTTTGAAGTGTTCATTCACTCATATGAAAGTCTGCGTTTGTCATAATAGGCATTTAGGGGACTCCTGAACTTGTCTGGAACAGGGGCACGTGTCCTGTAAGTGGGGGCTGTGGCAGACCCATTGGCTCAAGGCCCATTCTAACCTCCCTCAGGTGTAGCTTCCTGAGTTGTGAGGGCTAAGAAATTAGAGACCGCTTTCCTGGATTTCCTCAAAGCTCTGCCAAGCAGAGGCACCTGTGTGAAACTCAGAAGGTGAGCCTGGGAAGGTGGAAGTGGGAAATACAGGGTAGAGATACGCTGGGAGGTTGCAGTTGCTGACGGGGGCGCGAGGTGGAGGGGTGGGTGTCTTTCCCATTAGGTGGTTCCTAATGTCCCAGGTGTGGGGTGGTGGGCAGTGGCAGTGATGCTACTTCTGTTAGAACGGTTCTTCTAGAACTCTGAACTCTTAGCTGCATTTTTCCTGGCTACTAGCAACCTGCCTCTTTCCCTGTCCTCAGAAATTCTGTACACTCCTCACTAATACTGTGTAGTCAATGATTTTTTGCTTTTCGTCAGTACAGTGGATGCTGTTGTCTGCAACTTGGAATCCTTACTAGTGGAGGACTCTACCCAAATCAAAGCTATTCAGCCCGGGCTCAAGGAGATGCGTTGGGATATCATGCTCTTCAAATGCCCTGAAGTTGTGACACGTCTCCTGTTACCCTTTCTTCTAGTTACTGTTCAGTTTCCATCTCGACCTCTCATGTGCTCTGATGTTTATTAGAGGGGTTCTAGCTCTCCATACCTGACTGCCGATTTTTGTCTTGTGTCTTCATCCGGTTCCTCGAAGGTGTTCATCTGGACATCCAGCTGGACTCTCTTCCTTGGTGCTTCTGTGGCACCTCCCACCCTGTCACTTGGATGTCTTGAGAGCTAGTGCCATGAGAACAAAAACTACCATGGGGAAGTACACACTCTGACTTACATGACTCAAAATGAACCCAAGTGCTCCTTGATCTGGGGCTTACAATAGGGCATGCCATGAGATTTCTCACTGGCTGAGGACACAGGATAATTCTCCAAACACTGGCTAACAGGTATTATTTAAGAAAAAAAAAGAAGAAGAAGAAAAGAAGAAAATCTATGTTAACTCTTCTTCAATACTGTAATTCCTCATGTGAACGGCACTATCAGCTTTGCATGGAACAATACTAAATGTAGTATACTTTTATTGTACAAAAAGGCAGATGGCAGGAAGGTTGAATATAGGTACTAATAGCTGCCTAGAGAGGCTTTGTGTCAATAGCACTAACTAGATAGTGAAAGAAGGCACGTGTGCTAAGAAAAGACACGAAGTGGCTAGCTCTGATTCTAAGACCAAATGCCAATGTGTGTGTGTGTGTGTGTGTGTGTGTGTGTGCAGGGGGGCTTCCCCACACCACCAAGCACTTCCCCGTGTTTACCAGCCTGAAAGCTCTCAGCTCTCTGAATCTTGCCCTTCTGGGCTTTTATGCAGGCTTTGTTACATAGGCAAGATTAATTAAATCTCTGTCCACTGGTGATCAATTCAACTCCCAGCCTCTCCTTCCCAGAAATCAGGGGGTGGGACTGAAAGTTCCAACACTTGATTCATGATTGCTTCCCCTGGCAACCAGCCCCCATCCTTGGGCACTTTCCAAAAGTCACCTCGTCAACATGAACTCAGTTGTGGTGGAAAAGGGCTTATTATGAATAACAAGATGCCCGTTTTATCTCTATGGCTCTGAAGTTATTTCAGGAACTGAGGACAAGAGACCAAATATTATGATAAAAGATGCTCCCATTGCTCTTACCGCTCAGGAAATTCCAAGGTTGTGGGGAATTGTGAGCCAGGAACTGTGGACAAAGACCAAATATATATTTCTTATGAATCACCATGTTGCACTAACCCAGTGGTTTGCAGGCTTGGCTGCACATTAGGATCATCTGGGACTTAAAAAAAAAAAAAAAAAGTAAATGATCAGGTCCAAGTCCAAACCTAGACCAAATGAATCAGAATCCCAGGGTGGAGCTGAGGCTTTTTTTTTAAAGCTCAGGTGATTCTAATAAGCCCTCAAGTTTGAGAACCACTGGGTAGGGCTTGCTACTTTGCCACATTTATCCTTGTGATGAACGTGGCTTTTTCTCCCTCTCAGCAGGTGTCTGAGGACTTTAAGATGAAGTAATCACATAGGTTTTTCTAATAAGTCATATTTTTGAGTAGGGGCCAGCTTCCTATTCAAAGACCGCCTGTCTTACACAGATCAGGCCTGCTTGGTGTGGATGGGACCTAGACACTGGTGGAGGGAGCCACCCAAGCATGGTCTCCATGGCGCACAGTGCTGGTCTGCTGGAGCAGTGTCTGAGGGCTGAAAAAAAACAAGCAGTGGGCTGGATTTAACCTGTGGGTCACGGTTAGCTGACCTTTGCTCTAGATGGCCAAGATGCAGTTGGCTGAGAGAATTTCCGATGGGATGTAGGACACCTAAGAAAAGACAATGATCATCCAAAGCGACTGGTGGCCACTGCAGAGTTAGGTCTCCTACCAGGTCCTAGCCCCCACCCCCATTTGTTTTCCTAATGAAGTATGACTCATGTATAGAAACGTGCATGAAACCTATGTGTACAACTAAGTGAGTTATGGCAAAGCAGACACCCATCCAGTCAAGACATAGGATATTGCCAGCACTTCTAGAGGCCCCTCTTTCCCCTCTTCCAATCACCAAGCCCTCTCTCCGCCTGCAGAAGGCTACTAAACTGACTTCTAACTCTATACATCAGTTTTGTTGGTATAAATGTAGTAATACCATACACACCATTTCACTCCTTGGTGTCTGTCCTTTTTCAGTACTGGCCATTATTGCTCTTGTGTTTCTGGAAGGACGGAATGTAGTGCATCACCACTCAGGAGCTCCTGGGGCCACCCTTTTGTCATGAGATCGGTTCTCTTAGAGGGGTTTGGCTGGAGGTAAGTGGGGAGTGGGGGGCTATGAATAATCCAGCCAGCCTGCCCAGGGTGCTCTGCAGACTGGAGAGACAAAAGGTACGTTGATGCTACAAAATGCTTAGCAACAGACCCAGATGCCTTGTGACAGGCATGCTAGCAATTGGGAAAACCAGCCTGACTGGTAAAGTTGATGAAGCAGGTCCCTCTTGACCTCAACCCTATTGCCTCTGAGATTCATTAGTCTCCACTTATTAAAAATAATTTTTTAAGAGATTCATTTATTTATTTGAGAGAGAGAGCCTGAATGGGAGGGCACAGGGGGAAAGGTAACAAGCAGACTCTATGCAGAGCGCAGAGCCCGATGCAGGGCTGGATCCACGACCCTGAGATCACCACCCGAGCCAAAACCAAGAGTCGGATCCTTAGCCGACTGAGCCACCCAGGTGCCCCTAGAATTTTTTTTTTTTTTTACAGGTCATTCAACATGCTTTGAGTGTGAGTCCAATCTTTTAACTGCAACTCACTTCCAGATTCGGGTCTGTCATGTAGAATTGTGAAGCACTGCCCAACTCCAGGGAGCGTCATTTACATGGAATACAATGGAACCACACTGTGCAGTTAGCAGAATGTTAGTAGAATCGGTTGCCTGAATCCAGACCCCATTTTCATTTAGCCTGTGGTGTAGATGCTTAGGCCTTCATCAGGTATACATGTTTGGGGAGAGGTGCTTCAAAGTAATTAGGTGTTCCCATTAACCAGAAATCTTTTTTATTTTTCTTCCTTTTTTTTTTTTGGCCCAACACGCTAAAATGAGTGAGTCTTATTTAATGATTAAGAAGATCTTATAGGGGGCGCCTGGGTGGCTCAGTTGTTAAGCATCTGCCTTCGGCTCAGGTCATGATCCCAGGGTCCTAGGATCGAGCCCCGCATCGGGCTCCCTGCTCGGCGGGAAGCCTGCTTCTCCCTCTCCCACTCCCCCTGCTTGCGTTCCCTCTCTCGCTGTGTCTCTGTCAAATAAATAAATAAAATCTTTCAAAAAAAAAAGAAAAAAGATCTTATAGGATCTCCTTTGGGTATGTGTGGGAAGAATGGAGTGTAGTGGGAATGTGGGCAGTGATTACATTTTGAACATCAATTTTCTTTATCTGGGATGTATCTATGAAAGGAAACATCTCTACCTATAAATACAAAATGTATTTTGTAGGCAAATCCATAGAGACAGAAAGCAAATTAGTGGATGCCAGAGGTCCTAGGTTTCTTTTTGGGGTAATGGAAATGTTTTGGAATTAGAATGTGGTGATGGTTGTGCGACTCTGTGAATATACTAAAAAACACTGAATTGTATACTTTAAAAGGGTGAATTTTATGGTATGTGGACTATATTTCAATAAAACTATTATATTTTTTAAAAAGTGAAGAGACACTGCATCTTTACTGAGCTCAGGACACCCCTGAAACTATTTTTTCAAAGAAGGAAACCTTCTGAGCTTTATGCATGATTTTCTTTTTCCCCTAAAGGCAGAGCTTGGGGACAGTTGTGTCCTAGAACCTGGGGCAAGTTCACCTGTTACAGACCACCCGAGGGATCCCAAGGCTCTCATCTCAGTCTTGTGTCTTCCTCTAAATAATCCTACATCTGCTAAAAAACTCAGCCCAATACTCTTTTATATATTGTTTCTAAGACACACAATTCAGGTTTGAGACTCTGATTTGAGAAATTTTAGGATACTCAGTGCCATTCTCTGAAACGATGAAAAGCCAGTGAGGACTCATGGCTGTCTTTCTTTGAGAGGGGGAAGTTTTCTTTCAAATGACTTAAGATTCTCCCTCTTGCTATGTACTCACTTACTGGCAACCCCAACTAAAGGGGACTGCAGGTGAAAGGCCCCGAGATTGGGAGGTAGGCCAGAACCCCCACACCTAAACCTGCCTGCACCTTCCCCGAGCGTGATGAGGAGGCGTTAAGCTCGACCAGGAAAGCAAATTTCCGTCTGGACGACAGGGTGTTGCCGGCATCCTGAGTGGCAACTTGGAAGGATATAGGTAAAGAGAGAAAGAACGAGTAGAGCACTTCTTCTGTGAATAAGAGACATTCGAATGCATCCTGACAATTGTTTACAGGGCTGGTTCTTTCTAAGCAGTTATCCAAATATTTTTAGAACACATGTTCGAAATGGGCACGCTCCTCTACTCTACAGCCGCAGACCCACCAGCTGAAAGAGATCATCCTCTCTATCTCCTCAAGACAGCAAGGGATCGTACGTGAGCATGCCACTTGCTGGGCCCGCACATAAAGGGACATAGGCCGGTTGGGAACCTTTCCTGCCATTTTGTGTCTGAGCTGAGCGCCAACACTACCACAGCACGTGCCATGTGAGCACTTTATGTAAATTAACTCCTCTACTCTTCACAATAGCCTATGCCCCTCGTAAGATTATTGTCCCCATTTTAAAGATAAGGAGGCTGGGGCGCCTGGGTGGCTCAGTCGGTTAAGCGTCTGTCTTCAGCTCAGGCCCTGATTCCAGGGTCCTGGGATTGAGTCCTCATTGGCTCCTTGCTCAGCAGGGGGTCTGCTTCTCCCTCTCCCTCTGCCTGCCGCTCCCCCTGCTTGTGCTCTCTCTGTCAAATAAAATCTTATTAAAAAAAAGAAAAGAAAAGAAAAGGTAAGGAGGCTGAGGCTCGGAGGGGTTGTTGCGCCTGCGGTCTCAGAAAAAGCAAGCAACAGAGCTCGGATGGAGCCCAGACAGTGCACACTCCTTGCTATGTCACTCATGTCCTCCATGGATGCTGTGGGAAGTGCCTCTTAGCAGGCTCAGGTGACCCCACAGAACAGCACACTTTCCGCTCACCTGGGAAGAGGCAGCTTATGGAATTGCTCTTGATTTGGCTATATTAAAAAGCTGAAGCACTGAGTACCAGTCTCAACCTTCAAACACTCTTCAAAACCGAGAAGCAAGACCACTGTCCTCCAAAGTGGGAATCTGGTCATTAGTAACAGGCCCCATCAGGCCCTTGGTCTGTGTAAACAGCCCTTTGGGGCTTGTCCAGAAATTAAAACCGGTGTCTGTATGATATGAAGAGCTGGAAATGTCCAGGTCAGAATGGGACCTGTTTCTTCAGAGGCCCCAGAGCCTGGAAACTAAGGCTTCCAGTGTGAGCTTGTCGGATAATCTTTTATAAGAGGCTTCTAAGTTCCCTAATTGTGCTGGAATGTGGTGTCACTGAAAATGAGATTATATAAAAGAATGGGCTGGGTGTGGTGTGGATGATGGTGGAGGCCTGGGCAAGTGCCCCACGCAGGGACTTTCTCAGTAATTCTACGGACTAGGGCATTCTTCCAGCATCACTCTTGGTTTACAGATGCTCAGTTAAGGCCTGTTGACCCAGTTCTAACAAGACTTAATTTTATGAAGGTATGTAGCAAAACCACCACTTTTTCATGAGCCCTGCTAGTGTTGACTAGTAGGCATCCAGAAGCAGCTGGACACTCACCTTCCGCGAGCCCCATCAGTGACCGCCCTGCAGCAGCTTGGCCCACCCGAGCGGGCCTACCCTGCTTCAGGGGGTCAGGATGGCTAAAAGCAGCGAGAACAAAATCCATTCAGTCACCCCCAGGTGATCCCCTAGAAGGGCTCCATCGATAACTGCTACTTCACAACACAGGAATGGAATAAAGGAACGTGCAGATCCTAGTAGAAATATTGTATTCATTTTGAGGACTGCTATGTTTTAAGGCAAATGTCACGCACACAAAAAAGAGATGAACAGTATTTGAACAGTATTTATGACAACACGTTAGAAGAGCGGGGAAGACAGCTTCAGACAGTGAGAAAGTGGGATATTCCCCAGCCGGGTCCCTCCTGGTCTGATTGCTCCTACAGACTGAAAACCAGGGAGGCACAGGGCACCTTCTTCCTCCCGGCGCAAGGGGAGCCATCGTGGCGGATTCCTTACAGAAGCACCTGCCCCAGGCCCCGGCACTCTGCCTACCGCCTTGCCGGCTTCAGGACAGAGGAGGCACGCTCACTGGATGGGCAGCTCTAATTTTTACATTTCGTGGAATTTACTTTTAGACACAGGAAAATCAATTTGCAGAAGCCACAACACTGTGGTTAGTTCACCTCTATCCAAATTCAAACTTGCTTGGATTGGAGCTAAAACAATGTGGATACACACATGCATACAAGCATTTGTGTGCATATAGAACCATATCTATATATATGTGTGTGGAAGAAGGAAGGATAAGATCTACCAAAGGCGAAGGCGGAAAAACAGTGAATGTTCATTTGCAATTTGGGATCAAACAATGTGATTGTTTCCCCTTTCAAAACAGAAGGGGATCAGCGAGGAGCCAGAGGGTCAAGGTTTCCAGGCAGCTCTCAGCTCAGTTCCTGGTCCCTCTTGGCCTCACAGGGGATGGGAGCGGCTTGACTGGTTTAAAGAGGGGCCTTCCCACTGGCTGGGCCAGCTCTGTGCCCATGGCTCTTCCCCACTCCTTCCACTCAGGCACACACCCCCAATTTTAAAACGGAGGAGCTTGACTGCCTCTGTCCCCGCCCGCCCATTCTCAACAGCATGGACACACATCTCCAGGGCGTGTTCCCCTTCTGCAGGGTATGGGGGACAGCCATGCCACAGCAACAGGGAAAACAAGAAAACGCACGAGGCCAAACATCAGGAGCTGTTAATGGCCCGTTGTGGGGTGGCCGAGCCGGTGCCTGGGGTCTGGGAGTCACAGGGCAGCCAGGGACCCGGAATGTGCTGCCAGATGGGGTGGTGCATTCAGGAACACCTGAACAACATCAGGAAGAGGTTGCACTTGATGCTAGCAAATACCTACGAAGAGAACAAGCGGCATGATAGAGGTGCTAACGCACACAGAGAACGAAGTTCTGCTCAGAGAAGCTGTTTTTACCAGGAGCATGAGGCCTCCGTGAAGAAAGGTATCATTTGGGTAAAACATAAGAATAGCAAAGGGGTGTTAGCACTTGATATCCAAGAAGTGAAAGGGGTGTTTTCATGGATTCACTCAGTTTGCCTCACCAAATCCCTCTGAGGTAGGTAAGAGGCAGGTGACAACAGCCCATTTTACAAATGGGGTAAAGTGAGGCCCAGGACTCGCTGCAGGTCACACCATGGAGACAGTAACAGCCACAGTGAAAGAGCATTCTTGTGCCTTTCGGTCTCCCTGTCCTGGCAACACCGGTCTTCTTGAAAAAGCCCCCTCACCTAGATTCAGACCAAGTCAGCAGGTATCTGCAGGAACGGGGACATTTGGCTTACAGTTTTAAACTCTTGATCTACTGGCAGGAAAAGAAACCGAGCCCACAGCAATCAGCCAAAGCCAGGGGACCTGGGGACTTGGGAATGGGGGCAGCCCACCCCACCCCAATTAGTGAGTGGCTTAAGTGTTTTCATTTTTGTTTTTGTTTTGCACAGTGCAGCATTTTAGGGGGCTAGCTGAATTCTAAGAATGGATTGATAAACCAGCAGGTCCTGAATGTGATGATCATGGAGGAAGAGGCCCCTCTCGGGCCTGTTGCCAGATCAGATCAGAGTGGATGGGGATAAAGCTACAGTGTTGTCAGAGGCCAGGTCCTGGAAGCAGAAAACTTCCGTGGGGCTGGGACGAGACTGAGGACGACTGTGTGTACCTCTGTGTGTGTGTCTGTCTGTCCTGACAGGGTGCTTCCCTTACCCTTGCCGGCTACACCCCCCCCCCTTTCTCTGACCTCAGCATTGAAACTGTTTATTTCATGCCATTGACCAGAGACCCCCACAGTGCTAAGGCCATCTGGAGTATTTCTAACTGGACCACGTGCAGCGCCTCCAAGCCTACCAGCAACCGGTGAATCAGAACCAGCCACACCTCGAAGTTGGAAATCTCAACACCTCAAGTCGCAGCTCAGTGAATTCCAGCCAAGGGTAAGAATTTGGGAATTTTTCCAATTACTCTGGCTCACGAGGCAGCGTGACAGAGGACTGTAAGCCCCCTACGTCTGCCCAGAAAGCCCCCGCGCGCAGTGAAGGGCACATGTGCGTTGTTCCAAGCGCTAACCCACCCGGCCCTGGGAGCCCACGCCGCCCCCAGCCTGCAGCTCCAGGACGGGCTTCCGAAGTACACGCAGTTGCACCTGGACATGGATCAAGCCATATGGCAGAGCGTCCTGGTCTCCGGGAACCAGTTCCTGCCGGGAAGCCCAATGCCTGCACGGAGGCGCAATCCTCCAACCGGTGACTGGGCCAAAGCATCGCTTAGGGCTGAGAGTCGGTGAGCACGGTGCCCAGGCCGGCTGGCCGCCCTCCCACGGCGGGGCGCCACCGCCCCGGGGGGCCAGCCCGGAGCCAGCCCCCTCACAGAACCGACTCCTTGGATTCCAGTTCCGGGGCGCTGACTGCGGGGCCAGCGGGGTTCTGGTGCGTCACCAGGGGCGACGTCTCCTCCTCCGATTTGCAGTTGGGGACGGCCTCCACCTTCACTTCGCTCAGCTCCTGCTCCCCTTTCTTCATGGTCTTCTGATTGAGGTGGTGGAGAATGCCCGCACCCAGCGCGTCCCCTTCCACGTTCACCACGGTGGTGGTGCGGTCCCTGCGGGGGGAGAAAAGGCAGGCGTTGCCGCGGCTGCCGCCGGGCCGGGCCACCACAGCAGCCTGCGCGCCCTCGTCGTGCTACCCGGGGCCAGGCCTCACTGGGCTCTAAACGGAGTTTCTGCCAGGCTTTCTTATTCTCAGGAAAGCAATAGACCCTGACTGTGGAAAACCTGGAAAGAAGAGAAGTATAAAGAAGAAAACAAGTCACCCACCCACACTTCACAACTCCCAGCGAATCTAGTAACATCTTTCTCTGTATGTATTTTATGTGGAGTAGACACCATGGTATGAGAGTCCTGCGTAGCTGGGACGCAGAGTGTAGACAGGGTTTCGGACCCAGCTTCTCTCCTGCTCAGCAGTACACTGTGGGAACGCCCCTTCTTTTTCTCGCCCCAACACCGTGTCTCTGCTCAATGTTCAACTTCGCACGTATTCCATGGCAGTTGGCAAACACCGTCTCATAGCACTGTCCTTTCCAGGAGCTTGTCTTCCCACAGATGAGTCCAATCACCACCCATCTCTCCTGGGGCTCAGAGCAAGTACAGTGCCCGTTTTGGGGCAAGGAGTGAACTCGCCTGCGCGCACCGGAGAAGCTGAGGGCTGTGCAAGCAGAGGCTGCGGGGTGGTGGACGGCTCATGTGACTTCAGGTCTCTCCTGGGCAGTCTGCCTGGTGCCCTGTTCCTGACTAACTGCCTCTTAAGGGCCTGCCTTCCTCATGCAGAGGCAGCTGGCTGAGGAAGCAGACGGGGCCTCTGACACTCTGCTCTGGTCCTGTCCAACTCACCAGCTCAGGGACTGAGTTCCCTCTGATGAGCTGTGTGGACAATGTGGGTCTCTGCTGCACATTTCACCCTCCTTGTTCTGAGGAACTGTAAGGATTCTGAGAATTCCTTTCAAATTTCCAGGGCTTACACAAAAGGTTGGAAACCACCATTCCCAACCACAATGGGCAGAGCCACAAGCCCAGTGCCAGACTCCAGCGTTTAGGTGATGCCGTGCCTGGCTCTGGCTAGCTGGCCGGCAGTGTCTTTCTTCACTAATGTCTACTGAATGCTTTACCACAAGCCTGGAACTCTTCTATGCACTGTGGATATGCTAACTTAGTTCATCTCCAACACAGCTCTGGTGTAGCTTCTATTATTATTCCCATTTGACAGGTGAGCGGATCAAAGCACAGAACAGTTCCTTTCACACAACTAGTAAAGCTGGGATTTGAACCCAGGTACCTGGGCTCCAGGGCTCCAGGGTTTCACTTTCTTATCCATATGCTCTACTGCCCAACATTAGTACCTCAGGTGACCTTCCCTATATAACAAGTACTGTTTACACCTAAAGAAGGTATCACACAACTCAAGGAATCCACACTCAGAATCAACACTCACTGTCCTATGCCCTTATAGGAGCCCTGGTGATGGTGGCCTGAATCACACCTCCTTCCTAACTCCTCTTCCCCAATCCACTCACATCAGCTGGGTTCATCTTCACTTCCCTCGCCGAAATCACTTGCATGTTCCAGGCCAAGGACAATCATCCCCAAAGGCTCACTGCTCCAATGGCTATGACCCCTATGTAGCCAACAACCTCCATTAGACCCTCGTCCTGCCTGTGCCTACCCTGGGGGCCCAGCCTGGGTCTTGGACCCCCGTTTTCCTGGATGCTCAAACCAAGTTCTCCATAATGACATTTCATGGTCATTCATGGCCTTTGACTCTTACCCTGTTTAATTTTTCCTAGCTCTAAATTTTGTCTTGCTTGGGACACCTGGGTGGCTCAGTCGGTTAAGCATCTGCCTTTGGCTCAGGTCATGATCCCAGGGTTCCTGGGATCGAGTCCTGCATCGGGCTCCTTGCTCAGCGGAGAGCCTGCTTCTCCCTCTGCCCGCCACTCCCCCTGCTTGTGCTCATGCTCTCTCTCTGACAAATAAATAAATAAAATCTCAAAAAAAAAAATTCTGTCTTGCCAGCTCAACTGTAGGCTCCTTCACAAGGCATGTTTGAAGTTTCTCCGCATACCCCAGACCCAGCAGGGTGCCAAGCTCCTACGGAAGTCAACACAGACTTGCTTTTATTCAGTGCCCTTAGGACTTGCTACTTACACAATCCAGTCCACAGCCAGGATCAGAGAAAGGTCATGAGTGGGCAGCCCGATGGCCTCCAGGATAATGGCGATGGTGAGGACCCCTCCAGCTGGCACGCCGGCCGCGCCGACACTGGATGCTGTGGCTGTCACTCTAGGGGACGGCACAGAAGACTAGCCATTGACACAGAGCATGGTGTGAGCACAGAGAAATGCAATATGGCAGCTGTGGCTTAGAAACCGCAAACCACACAACCCTAGGTGCTGGGGCTGAGCCCTTCAGAGATGATTCACTCTCTTCAAGTAATGAACTCACGCTGTCATTCTCCAAATGGGACCCCCCCACCCAAGTCATGGTGAGATTGGTATTCCTGGGGTGTTTCAAAGGAGATCACACACATAACGACAAACCTCTGAAGTTTTGACCCAGACCTGAAGATGAAGAATAATGAACTTACAGAATCGTGAAAATCTGTCCTGCTTTGAGCTCGATGTTGTTGAGCTGGGCAATGAACACCGCGGCCACACACTGGAAGATGGCTGCCCCGTCCATGTTCACAGTGGCCCCGATGGGGAGGATGAACCTGCTGATCCTCTTGTCCACACCGTTGTTCTCCTCAATGCACTTCATCATGGAGGGAAGGGTTGCTGAGCTGGAAAGGGAGAAACGGCCAACCATGACAAGAGTCCTTCCCAGCCTGGCTAAGAGACTACTCAGCTCAGACCCAGGAACAGAGCAATTAGCACCATCCCACTGTCTGGTTTTCTTCCCTTGAAGTAATACTTCCCAAAGTATTCAATATCTGACTCCCTAGATTTACCTGTTATGTTATTTACCTGGATACACCTGTTCCAAATATTTCAAGAAACACCACATCACCTCATGGTGCAAAATGGTCTCAAGACAGCAAAGAACTATTTATTCTACATGCGCATCTCCTCTCTTGAATTGTTCCCCCCAGCAGTCAAAGGCAAACTATGACTTTTTTTTCCTTTTAGGCCAAGAAGTAGCAAGGGCTGTGAGAGCCTGGAGAGGACTATGTTCCTGGATAACTGGAAGAACAAGCCCTGCTCTCTCCAGCTAGCCCCGCGGGTGGCTGCCACAGCTGAGAAGCAGATTTGTTTCTAAGCCAGAGAAACTTTCCTCCCTAATTCTTTTTACCATCACCACCTTATCATAGAAATAGCCATTCAGGATGGGAGGAAACATGCAGCAGAGAGGCAAAAACCAAATGTATGAATGCAATGTGCAGCCATCCTTTGAAAGTTTTCTTTAACATACTTGGAAAGCCCAATTTTTTGGAAGCATTTCCAATAATGACAAGGTGCATCTTTTGTATTAATTAGATAATCCCACAATACTGTGGACTCCCAGAGAGCTAAGCACCCATTCCTCACCGTGATGCCTTGGTCTTATTTTCTAATCCATGTATCCAGAGGGAGAATTGGGCAGGCATCATTCTAGAAACTTCCCTGCAATGCATTTTGAGGTAAGTGGTTGCCTTCTTTTACTAATTAGGGTGAAGATCCACAACTGAGTTAAATAATGATCTGACCTCTAAGGAGCATGAAGGAGAAGGGAATGAGACAATCCCTCATTCTGGCAATCCCAGAAACCCACTTCCATAAAAGTGTAGGCTGGTAATTCAAAAAACCAGACAAGACTAATTTATAGTTTTCAATAAATCAAAATATGTCAAACGCTGGTTGTGCAGCTACGCCCGGACTCAGCTGGTCCCACGGGACTAGGACTCAGAGCAGCCGAGGGCGCCTGAAACCCACTCACCTAGAGCAGGTGGCAAACGCTGTTGCAAATGGCGTGACGAGGCCCAGGAGGAACCTGAATGGGTTTTTTCGCGTGAAAACAAAATAAATAAGTGGCAGAACAATTCCTCCATGAATAAAATGGCCCAATATAGATGTGAAGATATATTTTCCAAGGCTGGTCACCAGCACGATGATGTCCTTCATTTCCAAAATCTTGCTTCCGACCAGGAACATGATGCCCACGGGTACATACCTAGGGCATGAGCATAGGTACCTGTCAGTAAGAGTGATGTGATGATGGGACCGGGACATGCAGGCCCTTCTTGAATACACAACACAGGGACTTTCAACTAAGTGGTCTTCATTTCTCCCTAGGATGATGCTAAGGGCGCCTGGCTGGTTCAGTCAGTACAGCATGCAACTCCTGATCTCAGGGTGGTGAGTTCGAGCCCCAGATTGGGCGTGGAGCCTACTTAAAAAAAAAAAAAAAAAGAAAGAAGCTCTCTCTAGAATCATCCTGAGGAATTGAAAACGATGGGCCCATTTTATAGGCTGTGAAGCTGAGTAGAATAAACATGATAAATCACCATGGGTAATAGAGTCAGGACCAGAATCCAGATTTCTTTCTCCTTGGATATATTATGTTCTTAACAGAGGGATGCTACCAACCACATGGGCTCCAAAATGAAAAGCCGAGGAACTCCTCAAGATCAAAGCCTCTGGGACTGAGAACTTGACTTTCAGCCTTGGTCAGGCTTGTTCTGAGAACTTAGAAACGCAAAAGACTAACACCTATTTTGCAGAATTGCTGTGATACAGAACTGAGCCAAAGCTGGGACTTTTGTTAAGTTTTAAATTCTTTGTGGTTTGGAAAACATGATTCCGTGGGAAAAAGTCATTAACAATGACCCTCAGGGAACACTCCTCGAACGTGGAGATTTTTTTAATGGCAAGACGGGAAGAAGAAAGGGAAGGAATGAACTATGGGAGCCACAAAACCCCAAAGTCAGCTGTTTTAAATTAAAATAAATTTAGGAAGAATTTTATAACCATTGACTTTATTTGTAAGTTTCAATTACATAGATAATAATATCACATAGTTCAAATTTGAAAGGGTTCAAAAGGGCGAATAAAGTCTCCCTTCCACATCTGCCCCCCAAGTACTGAGTTTGTTTCTACCTTTACCTTATTCTTTTTAAATATTAGCCTCAAAACTGAAATACTATAGATTATCTTGCCATTGTTCTGCTGATGGACCTCCAGACTATTCCCAGGTTTTCATCATTATAAACAATGCTGCAAGCAGCCTCTTTGTGCCTACCTGCCTGTGTTCTCTAGGTAGAGACACCAAGAAGTAAAACTGCTGAATTATGGGGTGTGCATATTTTAAATTTTAGTAGATATCAACAAATTGTTCTCTAAAGTAGCTGTTCCAATTCATATTCCCACCAGCTGTCCAGGAGAATAATCTTTTCCCTGAACACTGGTTCTGACGCAGGGATGATTCTCCCCCTGTGGGACATTTGGCAATGTCTGGAGATATTTTTGGTTGTCATAACTTTGAGGAGGGGTGTCACTGGCATCTAGTGGGTAGAGTCCAGGGATGCTGCTAAACACCCCAACGTTCGCTCAAAACTATCCTCACTCTTATCAACGCCTAATAAAACCAAACTTTTCATTTTCCTAATCCTAGTAAGTTGGGCATCCCTTAAAATGTTTATTGATCATTCAGGTTTCCTCTTCTATGAATTGCCTGCTCACATACTTTGTCTATTTTCTAATAGTATATTCAGTCTTTTTTCTTTTTCAACAACCAGAACTCTTTGCATTAGTGCTTCTCAAATGATCTTTGGTGTATTTCTATCCAGTTGGTCATGGACCATATTCTTATAAAAGACAACAGAAATAAAATATTAGAAAAGTGATCATGTGCTTGGATGTTGTAGCAATATGAAATTGCTACAAAAGTTTCTAAACACTTATCCTCAATTTCCCTATAAATCTCATTGCAGCCAGATAAACAGTATGTGAACTTGTACCAGTCCTCTGGAAACTAATGCTTTGAGATGTGTGTGTGTGTGTGTGTGTGTTCATGTATACATTATATGTAAATATATATAAATTTTTTTCAGTGTCTTCTTTTGTTCAAGGTATCTTTTGTATGCAAACATTTTATATTTTGATGTAGTCAAATTTGGCAGCTTTTTATGGCTTTTACTTTTTGCATTCCATTTAGGCAGTTTCCATACCCCTATGTTTTCTTCTAATACTTTTAGGGGACCCCCTCTCCTCCTTTCTTCCTTCCTCCTTGGATGGTTTAATGCATGGGTTAGCACCCTGAATTTTATTGGAACAACCACATTCATTCATTTATAAATAGTCTACAGTTGCTTTCATCCTATAATGGCAGAATTGGTAGTTGTGACAGAGACCATATGGTCTGCCAAGTTTGCTGAGCCTGTATTTAATCAACTGAGGCATTATTTCTGTGAATAGTGCAGGATAGGCAGGTGCTTTGACATTACAGTAGGTAATTAGCAAAGGCAAGATAGCAAAAGAGCTGCTACTGGAGATCCCTCTCAAACCTGGTTGAGATCCTTTAACCAGGTAAGGCATTTTAAACCCTAATTCTGTGTGAGATGCACTTGCTGGGCAACAGATCTCCCACTGCAGTCAAACACACAGCAGGACCTGCCTTACTGAACACCCGCTTATATAACTAGTACATCGAATTGAAGGAATGACTATAAATTGGTTTTCAGATTGAAAACAAATGTCTTAACATCGCAACATCACTTTCTTGCATAATTTCCTTTAATCCAAACTTTGGGAGGATTTTAGACTAAAAAAAATAAGGGAAAGGGAAAGAACCTGACATGTGATGAAAACACTTTTTCCTTTCTGAAAATATTTTTCTCCCCAGAACAACAGCAGTCACATGAACAGTCATGTTTGCAATGATGGAGTCAGACTCTGGAATTTTTGATTGAGGAAGACAAACACCACCAGTGGGGGCTCTGGACTTGGCCTCCCCTTCAATTCCAAACTTTACTACCAAATTCCAGTCTTCTGTCCTAAGATCTGCCACCCCCATGCCATCTGAGAGAGAGAAGTTGTGGGATAGTTAAGGGTTGACGATAAGGAAAATGCTTCATGTATGAAAGGATAAACTACATTTCTGGACAATGTACCAGTAGAAGCTAAAACCCACAGAAGTTTGGTTCAAGTAAAACAGCAAGATGAAGTCTTTGAGGGATAGGCACTGGAATTGGTATGATTTCTGAGAAGTCACTTTGAGACCTCTGGTCAAATTTTTACTTGTTAGCCAGAAATCAATCCAATGGTTTTTATTTAACAACTGTGCTTTTATTGATGTTACATAAAGAAACATTTATGTGAAAAGAGACCATTCCAAGTTTATATATGCATGGGGTGAAAATGAATTTGTCTTCCATGCTGTGAAATATTATAGGAAGGGGCCCCTTTGAAGCTTGAAGTCTACTGTTTTAAGATAAATAAGCCTTATTTTATGCGGCAGGTAGCACACTTACGGAGTTCATTGCCCCACAAGATGATATGGGCATCCCACATGCTATGGATAATGGGGGACACTCATAAATAAATCACCAGTGATAGAACCATAAGGCGTCCCTGTGGGTGTTGAAGAAGGGACTGGTAACTATGGCACATGCCTGATTCTCTGAGGTCCTAGACAAGAGGAGAAACTGTCTCCACCTCCACAAGCCCCTGTATCACTGTACCAAGTTTGGCCCATGGTGCATCAACCATAGGCGGGCACTTAGCCGGGTAGCCCCACAGGGGTGCCCTAGGACAGCAGACTTGGGTTCTTTTCTGGATGGCAAAAGAAATGAGAGGGAGAGTAGCAGGCGGGCCAAACTTACCACATAATCCACGACACCAGCACCATTGTCGCCTCATTGAAGGCATTAAAGAAACGGATGAGCTCTTCTCCTTCAGAGCCGAGTTTCTTTAGGGCCACTCCTAACACTAGGGCAAAGAGGACCAATCCTAAAATGTTCATCCCTTCGATCTCGGTGCCAATGGGAATCTGTGGGATCAGAGGGGACAGAGGGTCTAAGTTTACAACAGATGAGTGAGAATTCAAGTAGTGGTTGGACAATCACTTCAAAGGGTTGCTTTTATTTTATTTTATCAAGTAGCATTTTCAACTCAGGACTTGAACTCATGACCCTGAGATCAAGACCTGAGCTGAGATCAAGAGTTGGATGCTTCACCGACTGAGCCACCCAGACACCCCCCAAAGGTTGCTTTTAAAAGAAGAGCTGGTTAATATAACATTGTATGTCAACTACACTGCAGTAATAAATACAAAAAAATAAATTAAAAAAAATAAAAGAAGAGCTGGTTGGTGAAAAGTTCCTTCAGATCGAGAGTCAATGATTTTAACTGTGCCTCCCAAATGTCAACAAATCTTGTTGCTAGACTGTTACTGTGGCCTCCTAGCTGACAAATTTCACAAAAGATTTTCAGGATATTCTTTCCTGAGTCACTGACTTAAAATAAAATATATGGATATACTATATTCCTTATTTTTTTTCCATAATGCTCAATCTCACTACTACAAGCATACATTGGACAAACGTATTATTCCATCAAAATACATGAAATTCTGAACGGGAAACATGTATCAGCATGGTAAAAAGAGAAAGAACATTTTTACCATAGATCTGAGTTCTAGTCCCAGCTCTGATATTAAATAACTTCTCTGACCTTCAGGTCCTTCATCTGCAAGAGGAAGTGATTTGGACTAACTAGTAGCTTTCAACTTTTTTTTTTTTAAGTACAACTTTTCCTCAAAGAAAGGCTGGTAGAGCTCAGAGCCCCTCAGCCCTGAGAAGCTGTATGTGTGGGGATGGGGAAAGGGCGAAGTACTTCCCTCTTCCCATGACAGCTCTGTAGCAGCACTGAATAATCCTTGGTTATCTTGGTCCCTCTCCTTGTCCTTCCAGCTCTATCATGAAGGCTGGGACCTTACCCAGTGTCCAGCCGATAATGGCTACTCAAAAAATATGTGTGAGTGAATGATGGCTATAGTGAGTTAAGCCCCTGAGACAAGTTCTATGTGTAGAGATAGGTTAAATCACCTATTAGTTATATTTCAGGATAGCAGAAGGGGTGTTATAAAATATTTTTTGAAGAAAGGGACATCAGTTCCAATTTGATGAAATGGATCTGCTAAAGATTACAATGCTGCAGAGGCTGGCCTTGGGCCATGTTGGTAAATGACCTAAGGAGCAAGCCTAATTATGTTCTTCAAATAAATAGTTCCTTCAAACCCCAGAGTTTTCAGCCCTGCTGAGAGGATGCATCTTGTATGCTCCTTCAGTTAAAAAGCATTATTTGCTTTATAAGTTACTAGTCACAAGTGATCTTATAAAGAGCTTTACCTTCTCATGGGTTACATTTCCAGAGCTCGTGTTGTGGGTCACCTCTCTATAATCAGTTGCATACTGGGAAAAAGAGAAAGAAGAAGATGCTGTCAGTTCACAGGTGAAGGCCGACCAGAGAATCTGAGAGGACTGCTGGACCTCTTGCTACTCTTCTTATTCACTCTGAGCGTTCTGGGAATTCCTCTCTTGGTTGGCCTAACGAGGGCCTCTGAGAACCGTACAAAAGTTACTTAAGACCAAGGCAGCATACATCCCAAGAGGCCTCTGAGTTATTTAGGGACCCACACCATTAGGGGCAATGATTTGGAGGAAAAGGTCTGCACAATTTCATGCTGAGAGTTTGATATTTCAAACACCTGACACTTTGAACTTTGGTATTAATTTCATAATGTCGAAGTTCACTTTTCAATGTGTCATTTTATTTTCATTCATATGTTTATGTTCCACTTTGTTCCAGAATTTATTTGAGCTTGACTGCTTTTCAGCATCTACTCCTTTTTTCTTTTTTTTAAAGATTTTATTTATTTATTTGAGAGAGAGAGAGTGAGAGCATGAACCAGGTGTGGGGGAGGGGGTAGGGGCAGAGGGAAAGGGAGAAGAAGACTCCCCGCTAAGCAGGGAGCCCAATGCACGGCGATCCCAGGACCCCAAGATCATGACCTGAGCCAAAAGCAGACACTTAACCTATTGAACCACCCAGGCGCCCCTCAGCATCTACTTCTAATCGGCTTGGCCTCCGCTCTCCAAAGCAAAGGATGTGAGACAAGATGGCATTTTTTGGCTAAGTCTTGTGGGAGACTCACTTATCAGAAGTGAAATGACTCTCCAAACTTAGGTCCTACAATTGACTTCACATACTTCTGCACAATGCATGCAGGTGTCTCCCTATGGCAGAATGCACGACTGAATGGAGTTTCTTATAAAATGCCTTTCCTGACCCCTTCTAAGGACACCTGGCTCTGAACTGTCAAGAGGAACCCATTATGGGGTACTGCTCTGTGCCTGCCTTTGATGCGGCCTGGTCTCTCTCACCTTTGATTTATAAAGCTTTCAGACAAGCAGCGGTGTTCAGCTATCCTGTGATTACAGGTGACAGGGGGAAAAAACCCACCCCATGCCTTCTGTGATAAGCACTGAAAGCCCCATAAACCTTTTGTTTTTTTCTACCTCACATTATATATATAAGCCACAGCTGTACTTATATGCAGATTTAAAAAAATATTTTATTTATTTATTTATTTGAGAAAGAGAGGGAGCGCACGAGCAAGGCGGAGGGGCAGAGGGAGAGGGAGAAGCGGGCTCCCTGCCGGGCTCGATCCCAGAACCCCGAGATCATGACCTGAGCCGAAGGAAGCCGCTTAACCGACTGAGCCACCCAGGCGCCCCGCAGATTTTTTTTTTTGGAAAGATAGAGAGGGAGAGGCTGTAAATAGAAACAGAAAAGTCTTTGCTTGGAAAAGGCAATGAGATAAGTCCATCTAATCTAGACCTTTATACTCCTTCTCCTCACATAGCATGGCTACAGGGATGTTACTTGCAGTCTTGCGAAAATTAGGAAAAACTAGAAACAATCTGAATGTCTATCAATAAGGGAGTGACGGAATAAAATTATGATATGCTCACACAGTGGAATAGGGCCATTAACATTATGCAGAAGGGCATTTACCGACATGAAGAAATGTTTATAATACGCCGCCTTAAAAAAGAGGTTAAAAACAGTATGTGTAGCATGTATACATCCTAACAAAACGTGTAGTACAATTGTTTTTATTTTTAAAACACGTGTGGCACATGCAGAGAAAAAACATATCTGAAGGATGTATACCAAAATGTTAATGGGTATCTCTAGGTAGTGATTATGAGTGATTTGTAATTTCTTCCATATTTTTGCACTTTTTAAAAAATTTTTTTACATGAGCATTTATTACCTTCATAATCAGAAAAAAAGATAAAAGTATATTTTTAAAAAATTCTAAAATATTTAAGGGATCCCCAAAATGTTATTTAAGAGTCTTTCTCAGGTGATATGAAAGGATGGTGGAACCAGTGGGATATTTTAGAAAACCTTTTTGTTTTTTGTCATTTCACTTGTTTTAACTCCAGGGTCCCCTCTACAAAAATTTAGGCCAGGGTTACCAAGTTTTGTTAACAATACTACCCCTCTCTGACCCACCTTACCTAACTCCATGGCATCATTTATACACCACCCCCATAAAAGTTTCTTATTTTTTGCAAAGCATCAAGCCTTACCGTACGGAAAGCGGCAACCACAAGATTTGAGGGAAACAGGTTTCTGTTGGAAAAGAAAGCACTTTGTCAGTGTTCTTAAAATTCAGCACTCAAAGTGTCCACTTTCAGATGCCCATTCCTGACAGCCTAACACACAGTGTTCCCTCTCTGTCCAGCAGTTACTGTGGTCCCTGCTTGATCCAAGCACCCAGCTAGGCCTCGGCTGCCGGGTCACAGTAGATACTCGGCACGCACTGATTTTTATCCTTACCTCCATCATGGTACTCCAGAAAAACTGCATCACTTCCCCTAGAAATTAAAGCCTGTCGCAGTGGTTTTCAACAGTAGTGGTACTGCCCACTGGTGAAATCCAAGGGAGTGTTTTCATTGTCAAAATAACTGGGGGGCATTCCTACCATTGGGGAGTGTGTATAGGGGGGAGTGCCAGGTCCCAGCCATTCATTCTACTGAGTGTGGCCCTCACACTTTCCAAATGTCCTATATGACATACCTGTAGATGAAAGCCTTATTTATAATTACCTCAGCCTAAACTCATTCCAAAACAAGGTATTTTTTTTTTTTTGCACAATTTGAACATACACTGAATTTTCTAGGAATGCAATTACTGTGCAAAACGTGGAATAAGTTTTATTTTGGTTTGTTCATAATGTTTCTAAAGATTGTTCATCTTTCAGGAAAATCACATCACCAATGGCAAATTGTAGGATCTGGGTCCTTAATTGCACACACTAGTATCAAGTACCAGCCGCATTTACAGCTGTCTCATTAACGGTGAACGTAAATTCAGAAGCAAACACCTAATTAGGATCTTTACATATTGAAACACATTAATTTTTATTATACTCTCCTTTTATCTTTCTGTTGAGTCATATTGATGCTTTGAAATTGAAATGAACTGAAATTCTATTTATGGATTTCATTTCAGGATGAAGGATTTTATAAAGTATTTGTTGTAAAAGGAGGGCAATAGGACTGGTCAAGTTAAGCTAGATTTTGAAACCAAAATCTATTCATGTGAACAGTTTTTATTGAGGGCCTCCTTTGGGTCAGGCTCTATGCAGGATCCTGGTCTTGATATATAACAAAATCCCAGTGATGGTCCATTTGTAAAAGACTGAATCATCCTTTACAATTATGCCAGACTTATCCATTAATACTTACTTCTGTGGCTGAGTTGTTTACCTAGCACTAGAATCTCTAGGCAACCATTTGCAGTGCTTTTTGTTTCAGAGGTAGGTAGGTCTGACTGCAACCCAGCTTGGCAAGCAATCTAAGACAGACTCCTGGTAGTTACACCTTGTACGATACCTTCCCCTTGAGTGGTGGGGCCTATGACTTGCTTCTAGCCAATAGAATTCAGCAAAGGTGATGGATGTCATTTTCATGATTAGGTTACATAAAATTGGGGTTTCCTTCTCGCTATTAGACTTTCTTTATTGCAACTCATTCTTTATTAAAACTCATTGAACTGTCACCTAAAATAGGTGCATTTTATTGTGTTTAAATCATATCTCAAAATTGCGTAAAAGGCTAAAAAATAGGATATAGTACTAACTGCAAAGAATTTACAACCAAAAAAATACATACGTTCAAAGGGATGACTGAATTTTCTATAGCTCAGCTCTCAGATATTAATCCCTGGGAAGGCACCACCTGGGGGCAGCGAGACATAGCTCATGCATCCACAAAATCATTCTCCTTTTCCTTGTTCCTCCTGCCCATACATACAATGGCAAGGAGCTGAGGCTGTGAAGTAAAGTAAAAACACTTCTCTGCACCATTCACAGATTGTGTCTTTGGTGTTGTATCTAAAAAGTCATTGCCATAATCAAGTCAAAAAATGGGCAGAAGACATGAACAGACACTTCTCCAAAGAAGACATACAAATGGCTAACAGACACATGAAAAAATGTTCATCATCATTAGCCATCAGGGAAATTCAAATCAAAACCACACTGAGATACCACCTTACACCAGTTAGAATGGCAAAAATTGACAAGGCAAGAAACAACAAATGTTGGACAGGTTGTGGAGAAAGGGGAACCCTCTTACACTGTTGGTAGGAATGCAAGTTGGTACAGCCACTTTGGAAAACAGTGTGGAGGTGCCTCAGAAAATTAAAAATAGAGCTACCTTATGAACCAGCAATTGCACTCCTGGGTATTTACCCCAAAGACACAGATGTAGTGAAAAGAAGGGCCATATGCACCCCAATGTTCACAGCAGCAATGTCTGCAATAGCCAAACTGTGGAAAGAGCCGAGATGCCCTTCAACAGATGAATGGATAAAGAAGATGTGGTCCATATATACAATGGAATATTACTCAGTCATCAGAAAGGATGAATACCCAACTTTTACAAAAACATGGATGGGACTGGAGGAGATTATGCTAAGTGAAATAAGTCAAGCAGAGAAAGTCAATTATCATATAGTTTCACTTATTTGTGGAACATAAGGAATAGCATGGAGGACATTAGGAGAAGGAAGGGAAAAATGAAGGGGGGGAAATTGGAAGGAGAGATGAACCATGAGAGATTATGGACTCTGAGAAACAAACAGGGTTTTAGAGGGGAGGGGGCTGGGAGGATGGGTTAGCCCGGTGATGGGTATTAAGGAGGGCACGTACTGCATGGAGCACTGGGTGTTATACGAAAACAATGAATCATGGATCACTACATCAAAAGCTAATGATGTATTGTATGGTGACTAACATAACATAATAAAATAGAATTTAAAAAAGTAAAAAGTTATTGCCATATTGAAGGTCATTTAGGTTTTCTATGTTTTCTTCCAGGAGTTTTAGAGTTTTCCGTTTTACATTTAAGTCTGTGACCCATTTTGAGTCAATTTTTGTGAAGGGTGCAAGGTCTGTGTCTAGGTGTCGGATGTCCAGCTGTTCCAGCACAATTTGTTGAAAAGATTATCTTTGTGCCATTGTATCGCCTCTACTTCTTTGTCAAAGATCAGTTGACTATATTTACACAGGCTCTCTATTCCGTTCCATTGGTCTATTTGACTGTTCCTTCACCAGCACCACACTGTCTTGACTACTGTTGTTTTATGTTAAGTCTCATATAGTCGGGTAGTGTCAGCCCTCCGACTTTGATCTCCTCTCTGCAAGCTTCTTATTCCTCTTCCCTTTGGCTTTTAAACACAGACGCTGCTGTGAATGAACTCTGGCTTCCTTACTCCTGAGCTCTCTCCTGCGTTCAGGCATCAGCTGTTTGTCATGTAAGCAGGTTTGCCTGCCCCTCAGAGCTCTGTCTTCAGGCACTTTTCCTAACTCCTCACATTCACACAATAACTCCGTGTGCTTTCAAAATAAGAAACATTTGAGCTGGAAGAGATTTTAGAGGTGGTCAAGATCAACACCCTCATTTAGCACATGGGGACACCAAGAACCCAGAGACATTAAGCTGGTACATCTCCCATTCATGCTCCACCTAGACTAACTGTCCAATACAGTAGTCATGTGGTTATTGGATACCTGAAATATGACTGGTGCTACGGAGGATCTGAACTATTTTATTTACATTGAAATGTCTTAAATGTAAACACTTGTGGCTAGTGTCTATCATACTGGACATTGTAGATCTGGAGTTTTGAGATCCAGAGTCTGGGAGTAAGAAGGACCAAATGGTCTTTCCATGCTTTACCTCTCCACAGTACCCAATTTCACTGGGCATTAGGGGGTATGAGAGGAGGCCGAACTTCTGTTAGTGGTGGTATACACACATGCAGCTCACACAATAAAGAACTTCAAAAATGTTCCTTCTTTATACATCTGGTACTGTTTGCTCTTCTGATCCTATTTAAATGTCAAGGGTGGTATGCATTTCCCTGTCCTATATGAGAAGAATGGAAAACAATTTACTTTTGCTTAGGTATATTTTTTTGTTCCAGAAATATTTCCTTTTATTTAAGTTCAAAAATTCTTTACTGAATTTATGAAAATTTCAAAGACTGTTCAGAACAGGATATGGCACGGTATGTACACCTGCTAAATATTTATCATCCTTAGTGTTTATTGTTATAGAGTTGGTTAACAGTGACATGCCCCTTCAGATCTTGGTACCCCCCCACAAGGCTGGGAGCAGAGGAAGGGTTGGGTGTAGTGGGCTTATACTCTGGTGACAGTGGGGGGCAGGGGAGTAATCTACCCTCTTTTTAAGGCCCATATCCAGTTTTAGATTCCAGCTGGAAAGGTTAATGCCAGGCCCCTGGGGTGGGGATTTTTGGGGAAATAAGATTAAAAACAGCACCAATCCTCTGTAACAAGTGGCCTGAGGGCTATCCCTGAGGGGCTGGGACACTTGAGAATATTAGCAAGACACTCCAATATTAACTCACTTAATCCTCATAACAAATGTAGGTAGTAGACACTATTATTAGTCTCATTTTACAGATAAGAACACTGAGGCATAGAGAGGCTTAAAGACTGTCCATACAGCTAGTAAGTGGTAGAGCAGGATTCAAACTCAGGTAGTTGACCCCCGTGTCTGCTTTTAATCACCCCCCATGCCGCCTCACTGGGTGTATGCTCTTTTCAGTCTCTGAACTATTCAGGTAGTCTCCTGGGTGGCAGAAGGAAAGGTGTCAAGGTAAAAGCTTTTATTATTTTTTTAAATAACAAGCTGCCACTTTTTCCCTTTAGTGACTAACTAGGCTGAGAAACCTCCATTAATGGATCCTTGTTAGATTTGCTAAGAGTCTTCTTGCCTATAGAAGAGAGACGTAGGCATATGCCAAACAGCCTGCCATGGCCAACATTTAAAAGAAATTATTCACTATTCACTCCCTTGACTACGATCTAGGGGCTAATATTAGAGCTCGGCCTCCGACAGGTTTCTTTGAAGCTATTCAAGAAGTGTGTTCTTTGCAGGTTGAGAGGCATCATATTCACACCAGTCCTTGACCAGGAAAGTAAGTCCCTCGTGCTTCCCTCTGTGAAGGGAAAGGCTCAAAGCACTGTCCACTGTTGAGAAAATGAGCACAAGAAAAAAATATAAGGCCTAGAAAACTGGGCAACAGGCAAAATCTCATTTGTGTCTACCAGGCAGGCACAGGGCTGCATCCTGCTAAGCTTTTGCAAAAGACAGTGGCCTGGGGCCAGAAGGAGCCCTCGGCCCCACCCAGGAGCTGTCCCTACCTGCCACCTCTGCAGATAAGCCTCTGGTTTTCCATTTGAAAACTACAAATTTTAACACCCAAGGGAATGTTAGAAGCCGGTGGTCTCAATCCTTTCCACTTATAGCGGAAGAAAACTGAGGTCGATGGTCAGCTTTGGAGACCACAAACATGCAATGCGGGGGGCAGGAATGCAGAAACTGGAATGTCAGAGAGGGTATGTGAGGATTTCTGCTCCCTTTTAGAATGGAAGGCTCTTCTGTGCTCAGTTTTGACTTTTCTACATTTTCCAAAATTCCCACGTGTTGATTTTTTTTTAAGATTTTTATTTATTTATTTGAGAGAGAGAGAGCATAAAGGAAGAGTGAGAGGTAGAAGCAGACTCCCTGCTGAGCAGAGAGCCCGACGCAGAGTTCGATCCCAGGACCCTGAGATCATGACCTGAGCCGAAGGCAGATGCTTAACCGAATGAGTCACCCAGGCACCCTCCCCCTTTTTTCCCCACAGTGTTGATTCTGATAGTCCAAAACATAGTAACTGTTCACTTCTTTTTCTCCAAGTTCCATGTAGTTCCCAACACACCTAAAAACATTAGCTTCAAGTCATCCTGAGCTCCCCCAAACATTCCCCCCCACATTTATTCTCTTTTCTTTTAGACTATGAAAAGAGGGCCATGCCCATAAGTTCATGTGAAACAAACACAACTTCCCGATAGCTCTGTAATCCTGCTCCATTTATAACCAGAGTAAGCATAGAGTGGGCCAGCCCTGGTCAAACAGCTTTACAGACATAACTCATGTAACGCTCAGAACAATCTTCCGAGGCAGGTACTTTCATGATGCCCGTTACAGAGATGAGGAAGCTGAGACACAGATATTAGGGACATGCTCTAGGACTCACAATCAATAAGCCTTGTTAGGGACCAAGAAGTTCCATAATGACTGAGTTCCTCATAACCTGTTTCAGCGGCTCTTTGGTGCCGAAAGGACTGCGCCCTGCCTTTACCAAGGAATGTGCCCAGAGTCCCATAAAATCAGTATCTGCGGGGTTTCTTTGAAGGAAGCAAATTTAAAACTTTGACCCAGGGACTCAGGAAGCACTTAGACATGGCTCAGAACTCAGTTCCCTCTCACAAGCTGCTCAATGTGAAGGCAAATCGGAACAGCGGTACACAGGCTTTCCTTCACTGACGGGGCTCAGGTCCTCTGTTTAGAGGAAGTGGGCATCTGCCCTGACCCAAATCATATTCTTACCTGATTCCCTTTTGGCCCAGAGCAAACATTTCTGAGATGGCAGACTGGACCAGCAGCATGGCACCATTACTATGGCATATTGACTTGGGGGAGGGAAGAGTGGGAGAAGCAGAACCCCGAACTGTGGGGCACAAGACCCATAGTTTTGCTAATCCTTCTTTCAATAAACCACTCTGTGACCTTGAGAAAATCACTTAATCTCTCTCTGTCTCAGTTTCCTTAGTCGTAAAACAGGATCATAGCACCTGCCCTACCTTTATCCGTGAGCAGCTGGAGGCTGGCTGTGGAAGCATTATGAAATGCTGCCTATTCCCAACAAGCCATGACAAAGGTTCTCTTAGTCCTTTCCTGCAACTGCAGCCCAAGTCACTGAAAAGTCTGCACCCAGACAGACCACTAAGCCATGATGCTGGGTCACCATTCGCTTCAGAAGCAGCAGCTGTAGGGGCTTGGATCTAAAACTAGAAAACCACGATCAAGAAATAAGATGTCCCTTCTGAGACAGGTGGTAATAAAGTAACCCCTCACCTTACCTTGCGCCATTTGGGGGCTACTGTCCCTCTTTTGGAGATAAAAGAATGCTACTGAGCCTCCCTCTGGGGTACCACCAGCAGATCAGAGCTGGGCATCCATACTCCCTTCCCTGGGCCACTGATCCCTGCAAAAAAGAATCCTTTAACCCCATAACCACCTTCCCTCCTGGGGAAAACTGACTGATACACTGAATGTAATAAGCCCAAAGCACTCTCAACCTCAGCAGACTTTGTTTTCAGCACCCACCTAAAAGTCCCAAAACTTTAAGGATCTCAGAAGACCAAATATCAAGTTGCCAGATACCAAAGACTGTGATCACATCAAAGTCCTCTTAGGCCATCCCCATCTGCCTTTTTGGTATGAACTTTTTGGTCCCCCTCATCGGAGGTTTTTGGGCTGGTTTTGTGTTTTGTTTTTGGGGTTTTTTTTTTTCAATACAAAAGCCTTGGACTTTTTATTGTTGTTGTTGTAGTTTCAAATGAACACACTCTCAAGTGGCAGACATTCATCACATTTTCCAGAGGGAGAAAAGCAAATAGCAGGAAGTCAAGTCACTTTGCCCAGGATTTGCTGTTTTTTGTAGCCTCAGCCACGAGGAGCTCTGCCTCAGTGACTCAAGACAAAACATACCTCCAAGGCTCCGAATCCAGAATTTTCGGAAACCTGGAGGAGCCAGCTGAGCTCCTCATTCAGCTGAACCTGGCCAGGACCGTAAATGCCTCCAGGCTGCAGTTCTCCCATCTGTGAACTCTGGGCTAATGGAGAAACCAAGAGAGGCTGAGGCTTTGGATAATCCAAAAACGACATTGCATCTCAAGGGATAAAATGCAACCTCTAAGAATCACAAAGAGCAGGCAAAACTCCTTCCCCTCTAGAACTCACCCTTCCAGAAATAAAGCTCCTTGAAACCCAACAATACTCTACAGTGATCCTGACTATGGGGTGGAAGCAACCTGTCCCAAGCCCCCCGGAGAGCCATGTTTCTGGGCAGTGGGCCTCATACAACTAACCCCAGCCCTGTTATCCTTGGGTCCCCTGATAAGTCTTCAAAAATTGCCACCTTCCTCTCAGCCTAAGGGCTGAAACAGGGAAGGCCAGAGATTACAGGTGAGGATGATACAGGCAAAATTTAACTAATGCTCCCAACAGCTTTCGGGACAGCGCCGAGAAAACAGGGTGAAGATAATGGGGTATGGTTGGAACGTTCCTACTGGTAAGGGCGGCCAGATGGTACAAGGAGTACAGTACAGGTGGGACAGCTGCTCTTCCCTAACACTCCCACCTAATGGTAGGGCTGGTTCATCACCAGCAGCCAATTAAGAATGAACTCTTAGCAGTGTATGAAGGTGGTGTGTGTGTCTGTGTGTATGTGGGGGGGTGGGGGGGCGCACGCACTGGAATGCATTAGAGAGCTTGTGTCCCTCACTGTGCACTTGGCGAGGTGGGGGGGGGGGCGTTACCTGGCCAGGTCGAGGAAAGAGTCCACTGTCTCTTTGGGGACCGGAGGGGACCCCGACTCCTCCAGCCCCAGGTCGCTGGACTGAAGGGTCTGCGCGCCAGACCCAGGCTTGATGATGAACGCCAAAGCGACAGCGAGCGCCGAGGCGCCAAGCGTGGTGAGGCCGAAGTAGGCGATGGCGATGCCGCCCAGGCGCCCGAGAGAGCTGGCGTCGAGGGAGGCGGCGCCCGACACCAGGCTGCAGACTACCAGCGGCAGGATGATCATGCGCAGCATGCGGAGCAGCATCTCGCCGGGGAAGGACAGGTAGGCGACCTGCGTGCGGGTGAGGCCAAGCCCGCGCAGCGCCGCGCCCAGGCCGGCGCCCGCCACCACTCCGGACACGGTGAACAGCACCAGCGCGTGCCGCCGTAGGAAGCCCGCGCAGCGCCGCGCGTGTCCCACCGCGGACCCGGGCGCGCCAGGCCCTGCTGCAGGCCCCGTCTGGGCGCCGTCCAGGTAGCCGTTGGTTTCGCTACTCTTCTCCATGGCGCTGCTCGCGGCCCCGAACTGGAGGAGGCGGGAGACTTGGCTCTGGGATAAGCCGGGCTCTCAATGAACGGATCAGGCAGAGCTGGCGACGTCCGCCGGTTGCGCTCCGCGGGTTCTGGGAGCCGGCCGGCGGGGAGCTCCCGGCGTGGGTGCAGAAGCAGGTGTGGAAAGGGCCAGGAGAGACGAGGGAGAGCAGGCTGGAGCCCCGGCCTGAGTGGATCTTGCCGCGCCCAGCCTTCCCACAGCGGCCACGGGCTGGAGATGATGCAACGCGGGAGCCGCGAGAGAGGACGCAGATGGGAAGAAGGGAGGGAGCCGGGAGCAGCCCGAGCCCGCCCCCTTCACACCCGCCGCCCCGCCCCCCGCGGCTTCGGCCAATCAGCGCCCGGGAGCCGCCGCCGCGCGCCCCTCGCCCTGGAGGCCGGCGCGGGGGGAGGGGCGGCAGGGCCGGGGGCGCTGCCAGGGCAGCTGGGGCGCCGGCGGAGCCGGCCAATCCGGGCGCCCGCAGCCGCCGTCCGGCCCCGCTAACTGGGGCGGGCTCCGGGTGACCGCGACGGGGCGCGGCCTGAGGCACGGCCCGGGCTCGTTGGCACCTGCCGGGCCGCTCGGGCCGGCCGGGATCTGGGCCCTCGGGGTTAGAGGGCCCGGGAGAATGTGGAGCCCAGCCGCGTTCCCTGGCCTGGGGATTGGGGGAGGGGAGGGGTTCCCTCCCGAGTTGGTGCCTTCGACCCCGCGGTCTGTCCGAGAACACACCGGCCTCTGTTGCAAAAGGGCCGCGCGCGGTGAGGCCCCCCCCACCCCCTCACCCCCCCATCCCCCCACCCGGACGGTCCTCCGGCCGCGTCCTCCTCCTGCCTAAATCCCCTCCTCCAGGAGTCCTGTAGGATAAAGCACGCCAGGGTGCCCAGCGCAGGCCTGGCCCTGAGACGGAAGATGGATGATGGGTGGATGAATTAGAAAAGCCTTATCCCACGTTCGATAAGGGCTGTGACAAATCTTCACCTGTAAGTGAAACCGGGGTGGCACCAAACCCAGCGCCCGGGCTCGCGTGCTAGCGCTCTCCAATGCAGGGGCTTAAAGCCTCCCGGATAGGCCCCCGGTTGCCCGACAGCTGTCTGCGGGCTGTATGTAGCCTGAAGACGCAAAACTCTTCTAGAATCAACAGCTCTCTTGCCACCACTTGCAGTTGCATTTCTACCACGTAGTACACAAGCCACTGGATTTTAACCTCTTCCATCTCTGGCCCCCAGCCGTCACAGGAAAACTGTACATACAGTGGTTTAGCCAGCCTGCAAAGATGGTTTCTTAATGTTAACATTCAATTCATTTCCTTTTTATTTCAACTTTTATGTAATATCTGCTCTGGTCATGGCGGATATATGAGAGACCTCTGCAGAGTCGTTTTACTCTGTCACATGTATTAGTTTTTTCATATTTTCTCATTCTGCTTTTGAAAGGAATTGGTCTTTTAAGACTTCTGGGAAAAGGGAGTCTTCTTACATGTGGCTAACCTGAGCTAAGGAGGAAGGCAATTACTCTAGATCTCTTGCTGAAAAGGAGGCATCTTTGAACATGTCATGACAGATATTTATACAAATCCAAATGCCTTCCTAAGGAACATTAAGGAGCTGTCCAAATTTTGAGACCTGGGAGGATTTCCTTGCTTGAAGCCAGCCAGTCAGCCAGCCATTGGCTGGGGTTTGTAGGGGTTTTTTTGATGGAAGGAGGGGAGCATGCGAACATATTTTTATGTTTTCAGAACACAGTTTATTTCTCTGTGTGCACTGAAGAAAGGATTTTCCACAGATAGACTCTCTATTTTGCCAACCAGCCCCTCCCTTTGTTTTGATGACCACTTTTACCCAAAGGACTCTCAAATCATGCTCCAGAAATGAATTTTCAATTACCTGCTTTAAATCTCCACCTGAATGTCCTGCAAGCATACCCACAGCACGTCCAAAATCAAACTCATGGTGGCATTCCTCAAGGCTTCTGGACCCCCTATATTTGCTAACATTACTAACATTAACATTATTGACCACCTAGTCATGTCTGTATGAAGCCTCAGGTGACCTTTGGTTCGTCCTTCTCTAGTGTCTCTTCTCATCTGATCAATTGCCAAGTCCCACAGACACTCCTTTCAGAATATTTATCACATCCACCCCTCCCATCCATTCCCACTGCTGCCATTCTGGCTCAGGTCTTATTTCCTCACTTCTTATCTCGGCTACCAAAATGTTCTCCTAATTAGTCTTCCTATTTCCAATGCTCTTCTTGTTCCAGCCATCCTATATTTTGCCTTGCCCCAGGCCGATCTTCCTAATGCACAATATACATGTTAGGATTAGGTTCCACTTTTCCAGTAGGAAAAAAAGAAGGAGCAGTGTCCTCTCCCTTTAAGAATATTTCCTAAAAGTTGTTCACGCTATGTGCTTTATATTTCATTAACCAGAATTTACAACATGACCTTACGTAGATGCAAGAGAAGTTAGGAAATGTAATCTTTAGTTTGCACAGGCATATTCCCAGTTAAAAATCGGTGCTTCTGATGAATAAGTTGTGGGAATGAAAGGGACAGTGTAAGGAATATAGTCAATGATATTGTAATAGCGTTGTATGGTGACAGATGGCAGCTACCCTTGGGGTGAGCACAGCTTGACATATAGACTTGCTGAATCACTATGTTGTACACTTGAAACTAATGTAACACTGTGTGTCTGCTATACTTCAATAAATAAATTAATTAAATTAATTTTTTAACAAAAGATTGGTGCTCTGTTACTAAAGAAGCAGGAAAGAATTGTATTCTAGGACATACCACTTCCTTCATACCATACTCTTTCATACCACTTCTTGTTCAAAAGCTTTCAGTGGCTCCCACTGAATTAAGAATACGCTCTTCATCCTGGCATTCAACACCTACCAGGATCTGGTGTCCGTTCCCTCTCCAAGCTTGTACCCTCTAGGCACGCTACAAACATGCGGCTGTGTGCTGCTTCCACATTTTCTTGCCTCTCCATGCAGTCCCAGTTCACTTCTCTTGCAAAGCCTTTCTGAAGCCCCCTTGCTCCCACCGTGCTTGCTGCCCACAGCTTTGTGCAGCCCAGAGCTGTGTTAATAGTTAACCCTCCATTGGGAGTGACGAACGACCTGCCCTGCTGGCACTTTCCCTGGACATAAGTGGTGCCGAGTGGGAGAGCCGTGTTGTGGGCGCCTTATGCTGTGCCTAATGTTTGAACTAGAAACACTTCTCTTTAAGTAGGAACTGGTGTCTGGGGGCCTCTTTCAGGGACTGGCTGCCCAGGTGAGGCAAACCAAGAGACAGGTTATCTGCTCATGGCCTCCCCAACAGTTGCTGAAGGGTTTAACTTTCTGCTTTCTTTCTCTCCTTTTTTTTTTTTTTTCTTAATTCCTCTCCTTCTGCACTTCCATTACATTTCTTTTGTCTTTTCATAATTTTACACGCCTCCTCCTTGTTGGTATTTAGTACAAAAAGTCACTGATTCCTGTATTTAGACACCTCCCCCTGCAACACTTACATGTGTTTTCTCTGGATTTTAGATGTATAAGTACCAAATTACAAAATACCTTACAAGTGGTCCAGTCTGATACCACTCGCCATCACCACCACCACCATCGTTTGATGCTTGAAACTCTCAATAGGTTGGAGTAAGTACTGTTCAGTAAGTATTTCCTCTCTTGTTTCTCCCACTTGGATTGGAGTATATTTACTCACCTTTTTGATTTTGAGCTTGACCATATGACCTACTTGGCCAATGAAATAAGAGGATGTGAAGCAAGCAGAGGCATCGAAATGTTTTGCAGAGTTGTACTTGGACTCCTGCTTACGTGTGAGTCAGCATGCCCCAGGTAGATGCTGTCCCTTTAGCCTGGCAACAGAACAAAGGTGAGAAACGTGTCTGAATCCAGCCTGCCCCTGCAAACCCAACTGCTTTGCTACCTAAAGAAGACATCCCAGGCAGCCCACGGGCCCCTAAGTGAGAAAAATAAAATGCTATTGTTGAAACCTACTGAGATTTGGAGTCATGTGTTATGCTGTATCATTGTGGCAATAGCTGAGTCATATAAACCTTCTTTTCAACATCTGTTCCAGTTATCTATTTTTATTGAACAAACCACTCCAAAACATAGCAGCATAAAGTTACAGCCATTTTCTTATGCTCATGATTCTGTAGGCCAGAAATTCAGGCTGGAGCCTTAGCTGGGTGGCTTCATGACTGGACATGGCTGCACTCCACCAAAGCCACATGCCTGGCTATCTGCTGGGATCCTCAGTTCTTTTCCACATTGTGTCTACTGAGGCTGGAATGTCCAAGATGGCTCTTTCATTCATACCGCGGGTGCCTGGACTATTGTGGCTGGAATAGCTGGGCTGGCTGAGCATCTCTCTCTGTCTGTCTGTAGGTCTGTCTCTCAGTGTGGCTAGCGTGGAATTCCTCACCGCAGAGTGATCTCAGTGTAGTCAAACTTCTTATAGTGGTTGACTTCCCTCAGAGGGAGTGTTCTAAGAAATCTAGGTAGAAGCTGCAAGACTTCTGACCTCGCCTCAGAGTGTCCCTTCTTGCACACGCTGGTGGTCAAGCAAGTCACTAAGACCAGCCCTGATTCAACAGAGGAGAATTAGACTCCACCTCTAAAAAAGGGAGTAGCAAAGAATTTGCTGCCATCTTTGATCCACAGTAACATCCTTAAAGCTTACATGTGTGTGCATTCTAGATCCGCACACATACGTCATTGCTCCCACAAATGCCCTTACTCTGAGGTCTCTTTGGACGACTCTGTTAGAAAGTTCCTTTGGCATCATTTAATCATGTTCCTAAAACCATGACTGCATCATCTATCATGAAGAAGAATTCATTTCCCTCACTAAAGCAATGCTATGGATTTTTTTATTTAAGAAGTAAGAATGGTGTCTTTCCTATATTGTCAACAATGACTGTCTATCACTCCTAATATGCTTATGTATTGGTGAATACTTTGTATAGTACATGCTTGCAGACTTCTGCTAGTAAAGAGATATTCTCAGTTCTGATTTCACATCTGATGCCAGTTCAGTATTTTCCATATTATTTCACTAGAATGATAATGGCGTCACTAGAATCACATAGCAGGAATTATTTTCTGCCATGAATGGACTAAAAAAGGAAAATCGTATCCCACAAAGGCCAATTTGGATTCTAGAGTACTTCTTTACCTTTACTGAGAGATGCCAGATAGTTTAACAATTATACTTAAAAAGTTAAACTTTAGGGGCGCCTGGGTGGCTCAGATGGTTGGGCGTCTGCCTTCGGCTCGGGTCATGATCCTAGGGTCCTGGGATCAAGTCCCACATCGGGCTCCCTGCTGGGCAGGAAGCCTGCTTCTCCCTCTGCCTCTGCCTCTCTCTCTCTCTCTGACTCTCATGAATAAATAAATAAAACATTTAAAAAAAAATTAAAAAAAAAAAAGTTAAACTTTAGCCTCATTCTTTCCATGTCAGCAAAACAGCTTTGTAGAAAATGCAATGTGATTTTTAAAAAAGAATATTTGCCTTTCAAATAGATCAGATTACTTAGCAAACAAAGCAAGTGAGGTGAAAATCCAAAGTAATAAATAAGTTCTTTTCCTTGCACGGTGGACGAACTTCGTGTGCAGGGCATTATGGCAATCAAAGCACTGGTGACTTCGTAATCCATGCTCCTTTCTCAAGGCATCATCTCTACCCACCAAAAAGAAGGCAAAGAAAAAAGGGGGCCGTAAAGAAGCCCCTAGAACCAAAAGGTCAGGTGCACACTCAGATAAACACTGTGAGTCAACACTAAAAGGGAATTTGGTCAGAGTGGGAGTAAAAGGCAGAATGAAACAGAAATAAGTCTGTTTCTATGGTTTTAGAGAGGAGCTAAAGCTATGTTAGCTGACGTGTGCTTCTTAGAACAGTGAACTGGGAGCATCAGAAGAAATGAGTACAAGATGGGAATATAAGTTGGTTTGGTGTCTGTGTTTTGTGGGCAAGGGTTCTGTGGGTAGGAATTTAATTCATTGACACAACCAGATGTTTACTGAGTTGCTTAGTGAACGTAAATCACTCTGCAAGGTCCATTGAGTGAAATACAAAGAAAGGGGTATGGATTACTTGGGGAGCTGATCAAAGTGCATCTTCCTGAGCCTGGTGGATGGCCTAGGAACCTGCATTTCAACAAGCCAACCCTCCTCTCCTGCATTACCCCACCCCACGATTCAATCAAAGAATATTTATAAGGGCATTGAGTTAACAGAGTTTGAATTAAAGAGAAATCCAAGAAAAGGTCTAGGGCTAGGCCTTCGAAGCCTATCAATCAAATCCTTCTTCCTGAGGAGGGATCTTCCTCCACTTAAAGGGTTAACGTCCCAAAATTGAAAATATTGTAAGTTGAAAATACATTTAATATACCTAAACTATGGCCCAACATAGCTTAGCTTAGCCTACCTTGAGCGTACTCAGAACATTTGCATTAACCTACAGCTGGGCAAAATCCCCTACCACAAAGCCTATTTTATAATAAAGTGTTGAATATCCATGTCATTTTTTGAATACTGTACTGAAGGTGAAAAAAAAAATGGAATGATTCTATGGGTGTAGACTGGTTGTAAGTGTATCAGTTGTTGACCCTGTTGATTGTGTGGCTGACTGGGAGCCGGGGCTGCCACTGCCCAGCATCGTGAGAGAGGATCTTACTGCATATCACTAGCCTAGGAAAAATATCCAAATTTAAAATTCAAAGTACTGTTTCTACTGAATGCACATCAATTTCACACCATGGTAAAGTCAAAAAATCATAAGCCATACCACCTGTACAATTCTAAGAAGAGAAGCAGGGGGAATTAGAGGAGAGGGAGGTTAGATAGGGTAGAAAAGAAATGGACATCAATTAGAATGGGTTATGGTTCTCCCAAGAATTTAGTTTAATTTAATTTAAGCCTGGCCCTAGAATTCTCTGAGGTCTGTTTGGGAAACAGTGGTGGACTTCTGAAAAGATAATTAACCTTACAAGTAGAACTCAGTGGTCCCCAAACTTGACTCTCATCAGAGTCATCTAGAAAGAGTTTAGAAAGAATAGATTCCAGGGCTCCAACCCTGGAAATTTTATTTTTGTAGCTCTGGGGTAGGACCCACTCATCAATATATTTTTTATTCTTCCAGCTAACAGATTAATCAGATATAACAACCAAATCCAGTGGAATCTGAATTAAAAGAAAAGCAAAGTATAATTTTGAGACCATTGGGGAAATTTCATGTATGTTAAACCTAATGTTGAGTTTCTTAGATGTGGCAACAGTGTTCTGGATAATAGGGCAGTGGCCCCATTCTTGGGAGAGTGCTGAGAAGTATTTGGGGACAGTGTCAAGGTGTCTGCACAGCATTCTTGGATGGCTTGGCAAAGGGGAAATGTGTGTACTTATACAGAGACCAATGCAGTGGGGGAGGCAAGATGCTACGGCTGACAAACGTAGGTGAGGAGTATATGGGTGTTAACTGTTTTGTTCTTGAGATTTTCTTCAGGCTGAAAAATTTTCAAAATTATAAAACATTAATTATTTTTACAAGAGAGAATAAATGGGGGGGGGGTACGTGGGGTTGGAAGGCTCCATTCTTGATTTTGTTGCACAAGAGATTTGAGAAACATTACCAGAAGGTATGGGTTATAGAAGGTTGAAGCAGTGAGAGAGAGGTCACTGTGGCCTACAATTGAGGTTCTCCACTCATTTTCTTCTAGGACACACATGACAAATGATGCCTATACTCAGTGCCCACAGCTATGGTGAACCTAGGCTTAGATGTGATTCCTGGCTACACAACAGATTTTCCTCCTACTTAAGAAAGAATGTGGCCTGCAAGTAAGTGATGTTATCATATGGATAACTTCGAATTCATTCAAATTTATTTTAAAAATAATCATGCCCGAACTTCTCTATTTTTGTGTGGAAGGGGTTTGAAAATTCAACCAATCACTATAATGCACAAAGAAAATGTAGATTACTTGCTATCTGTAGTTGATCTAATCTTTGTCCTGGGCAGTCACAGCACTGGGTCATCGAGGCGGGGGGTGGGGAGCGGGGAGAAAATGGGCCTTAACTTGACAATGAATGTCATGGAAGTTTTTCTCCAGTTTAAATAGCTTCATGTGGATAACTCAGAGTCTCCTGGTAAATACTCAGCATTTCAGACTTCTTCTCTATCAAGTTACTCTACGTTGATGTGGTTATAGAAAATTTTAAGAGAGGTTACAATTTTCTATAAACTGGGAAAGAGTGGTGCTTCACCAATAGGGAAAATGCACAGACATTGTAGTAGATTCTGAAAATAGCCCCATTCTTCACCTTTCCCTGTATCCTGACTTTTTGTTATGTTACTTTTCAGGGTCCTCCAACTCAGTCTGCACTCAACCATATGATTTTCTTCAGCCAAGGGGTATAGCTGACCCAAGGCAAGCAGAGGTTCGAAATACGCTTACACGTTAGGCTTTTCTCTTGTGCTATTGCCATCAGAACATGCCTGCGGGGGAGAGAGACACGTGGAGCACAGCTGAGGCCTCGGTCATCATAGCAGAGGTCATCCTGGATCAACTACCAGCCCCACTACCCCAAATATGGAAGCAGACCCAGCCAATCAGCAGAGCTGTCTAGTTGCCCGCCCCCCACCACTCTGAGAAATGTGAGCAGTAAATACCATTGTTGTATGCCATGCAGGTTTTGTGGTTCTTTGTTACAGTGTTAGTCCAAATCCACCACGAAGCAGATGCCGAGATGGAATAAAACGTACAAGGATTTTATGCAGGGAATATCAATGCAAGAGAAAAAAGGGAGGAGCGAACTGAGCGCCAGGACACCTGTCAAAAGGCAATGTGAGTCTGACCCAAATGAAGGAAGGAGGGAAGGAAAGTTGGGTAGACATGTCTGCCATGCAGTCTAAGGCAAGTTCAACCTCAGCTGTCAGAGGAGTCTCGAGCCTCCTAGGAACAGGTCTGCCTTAGTATGCCCATGACACTCAGCCATTGGCTGGGAGAAACCTGCGGGAAGCATGGCCTTGGCACAAAATGGGCAGTGGGTTTCAGAGCACACTAATTGGCCAGTTAGACTAATAGGTCTGCGAGGTTTTTTTCTCGTGGCTGCCAAAATCACACAGCATTATTGTGGGAAGACTTAACGGATAGAGGCATGCAGAAGAGCAGTTCCTAACGTGGGTGGTACTGCCTCCTAGGGGGAGTTCTGGGAGTGAAGGGGGCATTTCCTGGCTATCATTGTGATTGGGGGGGTGCTACTGGCAATTAGCGGGCATGGGCCAAAGATGTTTGATATCCTGTAAATCCCTGGACCGTCCTGCACAACCAATCATCCTGTGTCCTTCACAAAGTTTCGGTGTCCTATATGATATCCACAAGGGGAAGAAGCTGTTGAAAATGATCTCAGCCAAGAACCCAATACTGTTTTAGACAGAAACATCAAATATTTTTTGCTCACTACAAATATGCACTGTGTTTCTGTGATTACAATTACTGTGGATTATGAAGAAAGATGGCTCTGTTTCAAACGTGACTAAGTATTGGTGACCCATATTAGGAAATCATGCCTCCAAGCAACATTACTTGTGGTATTTGAGTCACCAATACAATGCTCCTGAGACAGGCTACGTTTATGGCTGTGACCACCATGTGCAACGTGCAAACATTTGATTATTTCATTATATTCCCTGTGTGATCATTCCCAGGTATTTACTCACAATAAAATATATATTATTTCATTATAATGATTTTCCTGAAGCTATGTGGTAGGTGAACTTTATTTATTTTTTTATTTCTAGAACAAGAGAGAGAAAGGGGGGAGGGGCAGAGGGAGAAGGAGAGAGAGAATCTTAAGCAGGTTCCACACCCAGTGCAGAGCCCCACATGGGCCTCGATCTCACGACCCTGAGATCATGACCTGAGCTGAAATCAAGAGTCAGATGCTTAGCCAACTGAGCCACCCAGGTACCCTTATTTTCAAACTTCATTTTTGGCTGAAAGAAAGTGCTAGGTCTGACATGGTTAAGACCCACTCCTGTAGAATGAGGATCAAAAAGCTATATAATAATTATCAAAGAGAAGCGAAATATACCCATGTTCATAGCAGCATTATTCACAATAGCCAAAAAGGTAGAAGCAACCCAAGTATCTATTGACAGATGAATGGATAAATAAAATGTGGTGTATATACGCATATACATAACAGAATATTTAAAAAGCCTTAAGGGGTGCCTGGCTGGCTCAGTCGGAAGAACATGTGACTCTTGATCTTTGGGTTGTGAGTTCAAACCCCACTTTGGGTACAGAGATTACTTAAAAATAAAATCTTTAAAAAAAAAAAAAAGAGAGAGAGAAGGAAATTCTGACATAGGCTACAACATAGATGAACCTTGAAGATATTATGCTAAGTGAAATAAGCCAGTCACAAAAGGACAAATATTGTATGATTCTGCTAAAACCAGTTACCTAGAGTAGGCATATTCATAGAGACAGGAAGTAGAATGGTGGCTGCCATTGGCTGGGGAGAGGGAGATTGTGAGTTATTGTTCCACGGGTACAGAGATTCAGTTTTGCATCATGAAAAGAGTTCTGGAGATCAGTTGCACAACAGTATGAATATACTTAACACTACTAAACTTAAAGATGGTAAATTTTATATTATGTATATTTTACCACAATAAAAAAAGAAAGAAAGAAAGGGAGTATAATTTCAGTCCCCAGGTCAGACCCTGAGTAAACTATAAATGGATACTAGCCTGTGATAGTGTCCATTAATGTTATACTGATATTTAAATACATAGTTTCATGTAAATGTGTATACATATATATTCGATGGCATATCAAAATTGATAAGAAATATGACACATGGAGAACTGGTAACTCAGGAAATATTTTCTACCAGAACAAGATTTTTTTTTTTTAATTTTATTATGTTATGTTAGTCACCATACAATACATCATTGGTTTTTGATGTGGTGATCCACGATCCATTGTTTTTGTATAACACCCAGGGCTCCATGCAGTACGTGCCCTCCTTAATACCCATCACCGGGCTAACCAGTCCCCCCTCCCCCTCAGAACAAGATTTTTAAAAAAATTACTGAAAGAAGTTGGAGTTTAACTGGAAAGTCCCGGTGACCTCATGATCTTTGTGCTGTTTGTCCAGCTATTGTTGCCCACATCAGGCCCACCCTTCTCCGCTGCTGGGGGTGTTGGGGCTGAGCCACATTTTCCACATTTCCCACATTCCCTTGCCAGACTGCTCCCTATGGTTCTGGGGGGCAGTGGTGGGAAATGGGAGGGCAGAAGAAAGGGGGTGTTCTCCTGCTCCTCCCTCCCATTGGGAGATGACTGGCAGCAGCAGACAGCTCTAGCTCCAGCTTCTAGCTTCTCTCCATGGTCCCGGCCACTGTTCCCAGTCTTGCACAGCCCCTCACAGGTGCTCAGCAACCGGAGCTCCCTCGGAGCTGCACCCCCTCAGGGAGGATGGAGCATGCACCTGCAGAGAGAGCTCTGGGCCTCAGCCCTGCTGAGCCCTCCTCGGAAGGCTTGGTTTCTAGAAATACCACCTCTTCCCATTTGCTCCCCAGCCCAGCAGTAGCTGCTAGGTTATTAATCTCTGGTTTACCTCAGCATCCCTTTTTGCTTTCACTCCTCCCCTCCCCCGCCGTTATCTAACACCTTTGTAATCAACTGCCTGTATTATCTTTCATCCAGTGGGAATTCCTACTGTGATTGCTGTTTTCCTGCCTGGATCCTGACTGATGAAATCTTTGAAAGATGTACCACATCTGTCAGTGAAGTGATCTGTTAGTGATGCTGTGTTCCACCTGTGTTCCTAGGGAACAGTCTGCTAGGGATCCCTAGAGCAGCAAGATTTTCAAATACTCTAATACTATTTTCAAAGTTGTTTGTTTGTTTGTTTTGAGAGAGAGAGAGAATGAGTGAGAGTGGGGAGGGGCAGAGGGAGAGGGAGAGAGAATCCCAACCAGGCTCCACACTCAGGGCAGGGCCTGACATGGGGCTCGATCTCACTACCCTGAGATCATGACCTGAGCTGAAACCGGGAGTGGGATGCTTAACCAACTGAGCCACCCAGACACCCCTCTAATATTATTTTCTACTAAAAGGAATCAGGGCTCCTTGGAGAGTGACTGACTTTATGACTCTCTGTTTGGAGCAGAAAGTAGAAATGGGTTGGAAAATCTCATTGTTGCGAAAAAACAAAAATGCTTGCGGAGATTTCAGGAATTCCTATTGGCCAGACTATAACAACTTGAGCATTGAAAAGAAAAAAAAATTCTGTGCAAAACAAGAGTACATAATGATACTCAAAAAGAAACAACTAAGGGGTGTCTGGGTGGCTCCGTTGGTTAAGGGGCTTCCTTCAGCTCAGGTCATGATCCCTGCTTTGAGCCCTGCTTTGGGCCCCCTGCTTGGCGGGGGGGGGCCTTCTTCTCCCTCTCCTGCTCCTCCTGCTTGTGTTCCCTCTTTTGCTCTCTCTCTATATATATCAAATAAATAAATAAAATCTTTTTTAAAAAAAGAAACAACTAAAATATAGTACATTCAAGGAAAAGGCAATTCTGAGTCTGAAATAGTATTTGTAGAAAATGCTCTTTATGCTAATGCAAACCATATACACAGTAGCATCAGATTTAGTTAGCAGCTAAGCACCATCAGGAAAATCCAGGAAGTAGCAATTCAGCTTAGCCCCCAAAAATACTTGCTTGGGAGTAGAACTTTGGAAAGAGAACTTTGATCCTGTGTTTCAGTCCCAAATCGTTAATTCAGGTATTTGGTAATTCAACCAATTATTTCAGCAAATATTTATTGGGTGGCTATTATTCTAAGCACTATTCTAGGCATCTGGGATGCAACAGTGAAGAAAAAAACAACACAAAAACATCTGTCCTCCTGAAGCTTACATTGTAGCTAACAGAGGTCAGTATGCAATAAGCCTAATAAAGCAGTAGACTCACAGTACGTTAGAGCACGTGAACGCTGTGGAACAGGGTGAAAAGGATCCAGAGGTGGGCAATTTGCAGTATGAAGCTGGAAGCCCTCATTGTGAACATGAGATCTGAGCAAAAACTGGAGGAGATGAGGAAGTTAACCAAGTGGGTATCTGGAGAGAACATTCCAGGCATGGAGAATGGCCACAGCATTCCCTAACTTGGGAATGTACCTGGGGTGTTCAAGGAACAGCAAGGAGGCCAGTGTGGCTGGAGTAAAATGAATAAGGGAAAGTGACAAGAGCTGTGGTCAGAGAGGTGTTGAGAGAGCTGCCTGGGCAGGGCCTCGTGGGGCACGACCGTGACTTTGGCTTTTATTGGGAGATGGAGAGCTGCTGCAGAGCTTTGGGGGCATGATTCAGCTGGTTTAAAATGACCTGCTGTGTTAAGAATAAGACCGTCAGAGGAGCGAGAATAGAAGCAGCGAGGCTTGCTGGGAGGCTGTTGTAATCACCCAAGCGTGAGGTGATGGTGGCTTAGTTCAGGGCAGTGGTACAGGAGGTGGTGAGAAATGGTTCAAATCTGAATGTATTTTTGAAGGTAGCGCCAAAGGCATTTGCTAATGGATTAGACACAGGATGTGAGAGAAAGGGAAGAGACAGGGACGACTCCCGAGTTTCTGGCCTAAGCAATTAGAAAAATGGGACTGACATCCACCTGAGCTGGGGAAGGTTGAGAGCAGCAGGATTTTTAGGGAGGAAGATAAGAAAATCAGTTGTGGACCTGTTAGGTTTGAAATATCTATCTAAATATCCAGTGGAGCTGCTGAGTCAGTATCTAAAGTTCAGGAGAGAGGGGTGGGCTGATAAATACTAGTCGGGATGGGCAAGGCTAGGCTGCTGTAACAAACAATTGCAAACTCTCACTAGATTAACACAACAAAAGTGGATTTCTTGCACTGAAGGGCTCTGCTCCATGTCCTTTTCACCCTGGAATCCAGACTAATAGAGGCTTCACTACTGGGACTGTTGTTGTGGCCAGAGGGAAAAAAGAGCTGGAGAGCCTCACACCAGCAATGAAGTGCTTCCACCTTGAAGTGGTCCATACCTCCCACTCACATTTCCTTGGCCAGCATAAGTCCTGTGGCCACAGTTCACCTGAAAGGGGTGAGGAAGTACAGTTCTCTTGTGTTCCTGGAAAAAGAAGACCCGGAAGTATGGGTGAGCAGCATTAATGCCAACTAGAGCTGAAGGTATGCAATAGGGAGTCATTGGCACAAACTTGGCATTTAAAGCCAGAGGACTGGATGAGACAGCCAGGAGTGATCACAGATAGAGAAAATGAGAAGTCCAAGGGCTGAGCCCTGAGGACCACCAATACCCAGATACCATTGACTTCAGTCAATAGAACAAGCCTTACATGGCAATTTTCCTTGGTTACAGGAGTAATTCGTTACTATAGGATGAAGTAATGAATCAACAACATTGATACCTTAGTGTAAATTGTGCTTAAATAGTACAACACCAAGTTTTTAAATTATTGTGCGGCTCATGTATGGTTTGTTTGTTTTGATGCTTTAAAGGGATCAAAGTTAATCTGATTTCTTTATGAAATTTGTAAATCTGCTTCAATTTATGAGTCACTTGAGTAATTAGGAAGATTTTACTTTTTAGATTTATCAGTCTGCTGTTTGGTGTTTGAAGTTCTCGAGAGAATCAGGTATGTTATATTTGCGACCGTGGTTTGACATCTCTAAAGGAATTTAAGGACTCAAGTTTGTAAATGTGTTCAATGTTTAGGGAAAAATTAATCTTTACATGTATAAACTCATTGAGAATAAATCAAAGAGAAAGTGAAAGTGAGTGTTTTTCATTTTAACACAAAAATTACGGAATTTATAAATAAAAAAATCTGTATGTTGGGCTTAGAGTCTTCAGGAAAAAAATAGGTTTATAGGTTTATAAGCTAACACAATATTGATGAAAACACAAGTAACATCCAGTGTTCTTTTTTTTAAGATTTTATTTTTATTTATTTGAGAGAGAGCGAGCGAGAGAGTGCATGCATATGGGCTCGCGCATGAGTGGGGGAGGGGCAGAGGGAGAAGCCGACTCCCCACTGAGCAGGGAGCCCAACTCTGGGACCATGACTGGGCTTGATCCTGGGACTCTGGGACCACGACCAGAACTGAAGGCAGCTGCTTAACTGACTGAGCCATCAAGGCGCCCCATAGTGTTCTTTTTGACAGAAAAAAGAGGTGGAGGCTGAAAACCCAAGCAACCCTCTTCCTCCTTCGGTGCTCCTCGTGCGTGGAGGGAACCTGTGGTGTTAAAGGGTGATCCTGTGGTGATAAAGGGGCCTCTTGGGCATGCACTGCTCCATCTCTGAGGGTTGTCTCAGGGCTAATGTCCAGTCCCTCCTACCTGTTCATAGCTTCCACTGTTTTGATTGGCCTATCCTCTATCTTGATGGGTGTATGTCTTTTCTAATGGGTTGGGACTGACTGACTCTTCAACGTTTTGAATATTGTTAGTTATTTTTGATCATGGTCAAATTCCATGGCCATTTCCTTTGGTCTCAAAGTCACCGCAGCCTGAAGTTCTTTATCCTGACCTGAGGTCTCCTTTGGACAGCCAACTCTCCCAGCACCCCTGAATGTGCTCATAAGCATGTGGGGACTTCTGGATCCCTTGCGCTTCTGGGAAAGAGTGAAGCAACAGTGAGATCTTTTCGGCCAGGACTGTGTTTTATTTATCCACCTTTTCCCAGCACCTTGCAGGTTGCTGAGAGCATTATAGATACTACGATACAGTATGGGGACTTGTTGAGCTGTGTGGCAGCATGGATTAGTGGTATGGTGATTGCTGAACTGTGTGGAGGTATGGAGTTCTGGTTTGTTAAATGGTATAGCATATGGAATGAGGAGTCAGACTGTGTTTCTGTCTTTCCTGGCTATTTATTAGCTATGTGATCTTGGGCAAGTTACTTAACCTTCCTGTGCCACATATAATCATCTAGAAAATAGAGCTAACAACCACAATGTGTTGCTGAAAATTGCATGAGCTACATACATAAAATAATTAGCATAGCTCCTGGTACATTGTAAAATGCTTAATAAATGTTGCCTAAAGTAATAATTACACAACATATTTTTATTACTATTTTGTGTGGTCTAGTGCAATTACTTGAACTAGTTAATGTATCAGAATAAAGAGAAAAGAAAAACAACACTCAAAATCCTAACTCCATCCAAGGAAAATGCATTTGAATTCTTGTCTGTTTATTGCAAGGAAGAATCCAGCAAAGCCTTGCAGTGTAACAGAAAGGCAGGCAGACATCTTCTGGTGAACTTGGCGAATGTAAATCCTTTTCTTTTTTCTTTCCCTTGTATTCTGGCCTAGCTTCCCTGGACTCTTATTGCCTCTGAGAGTGCTGGGGGGTGTAAGTCACCACCCTCAGGAAGGCACTTGCAGAAGAGAGGGGGTTGAAAATCCAAGCCCTACCATGAAAGGTCATCTCCAGTGAACGGGAAGAAGACTGGGCACTTGGCCGTGCTTGGCAGCTGACCTTGGCCCTTGGCAAGCCTCCCCCACGGGTTTGGCATGCTGTAGAAGTGGGCAGGTCATCCTGATTCCTCTCAACCCTGTACCTCCTCCCATGCCCAGGGCTGGTGTGAAGGTCACACATCTCTCTTTTGAATCATCTCCGTGTTTAGGTTGCTCAAGTCCAAGCTAACTGGGAACACTGACTGTTCTAAACTGGAACCAGACGTTCATTTTGATGTGAGAGACAGAAGGTTCCATTTAGTGGTATATGAGGAATGGTTAAATTTGTACAGGAGTCAAGGTCAATATCAACAGTGGTAAGTCATACTGATAATATATACCTTTTTAAAAAGATCTGATGTATTTGAGAGAGAGAGACAGAGATAGTGAGAGAGAGCATGAGCAGGGAGGAGAGGGAGAAGCAGACCCCCAGCTGAGCAGCAAGCCCACTGCAGGGCTTGATCCCAGGACCCTGAGATCAGGACCTGAGACCAAGGCAGACACTTAACCGACTGAGCCACCCAGGTGCTCCGATAATATATACATTTAATGCACTTTACTTCTATGGTTTTCCTTCCTGAAATCCATAACCCCTGTCTAATCATGTGAAGAAGATCAGACAAATCCCAAAAGAGGGCATCCTACAAAATACATGACCAGTACTCAAAACTGCCAGGGTCATCAAAAACAATGACAATCTGAGAAATTATCACAGTCAAAGAGGAGCTTAAAGAGACATGAGGACTAAATGTTGTGTGGCGTCCTGGATGGGATCCTGAGCAGAAAATGACATTAGGTAAAAACTAAGGAAATCTGAATACAGTGTCAGTATTGGTTCGTTAATTGTAACAAATGTACCATTCTAAAGTAAGATGGTAAAAATAGGGGAAAGCGGGTGTGGGTATATGGGAACTCTGTATTACCGTCACAGTCTTTTCTGTAAATCTAAGACCACTCTAAAATTAGAAGTTTATTTTAAAAATCCTGCCAAGGAGAGGTCTGCAAAGCAATACCTTAGCTCGTTAACTGTGGAAAGGGGGTGCTGCCACTTTGAAGCCCTACTATGTGCAGGGTTAGGGATTGGAGAGATTGGAGTAGATAAAACAGGCGTCCTGCCCTAGCAGAGTGTTCAGTCTGGCAGGGAAGGGCTTTGTATACTTTGGCATTGCTGGAATTTCTCTCAATGAACATGACCCAGTTTCATAATCTGATTTTTTATGAATAAAAAAATGTAGTAGGAAGCCGAATAAAAGTGACAACTAGCAGGTTCTCCTTATGAATATTAACCTGGATTTTCTAGGCCACACTGACTCTTATTCTTGGACTATGTTTTTTTGTTTTTAAGTTTATATATTTTTTTCTAGTAATCCCTACACCCAATGTGGGGTTTGAACCCATGACCTGAGATCAAGAGTCGCACACTCTTCTGACTGAGCCAGACAGGTGCCCCTTGGACATTGATTTTTAAACATTTTTTTTATGTTAAACTAGAAATCTTACCAGTTTAGGATAGAGTTTCCCAAACTTCCTTAACCTTGACCACAGAATACACTGAAAAGGATAATATATTGTCGGAATAGCAGCAGATTCTACAGAAAGCAGGGGGAAAGGGTCTCGCAGAGGAATTTCCTTAAGGAAAAACCTCCAAGCAAAACGGCTTTCTATTTTTCATATTCTTATAAAACTTGTAAAGTAATTTTAATATATGTTGTGTCTTTTCTGTGTTTTAACTTTTTGTATATTTTGTGTCTTTTGTATTGTGTTTTAAGTATTGTATGTCTTTTAAAAATCACCTATCTTTCTATTGGGAACAGCCTTGCTGTGGCGGAGAGTCTACCAGGTGCAAGGCCCAGCCTCTGGTTTCAGCGCAGCGTGCTGTGGAAAGCCCCACCTCGGCCAGATGCTTTGGAGCAAAGGCAGAAAGGATGTCAGCTATATGTTGGGTGATATTTGTGTCCTCTGAAGTTAGGCTACTCCAGATCATATTCCTTGTTTCAGCTCGGGCAACACACACCTAAATTTTTTTTTTCTTTTAGTTCAAGCTCAGTTTGTTTATCTTCACTTTAAAGTATTCTCAATTTGTGTTAGGTTCAGATACCATTTAGAACCCCAAGGCCCTTCTTTGCATTTAAAGCTCTCTTATTTTGGCCATAGATTAGAGTTAAACATGTTAGTACTGTATAATTGTTTGCTATTGAATAAGCGGTGCTTAGTAACATGAATATATGCTGAAATTATGTGACCAGGGATGTGACATTTATGGTAATCAATCAATAAATGATGTACATGGGCATACAGTAGGATTACGTTTGCCTGCATTTAACAAGAATCTGACAATGGTTTAACTAAATCGTTTTTTCCCCCATACCAAGAAATCTGGAGGTGAGCAGACCAGAACTGGTACAGTGACTCTATGATGTCATGAAGGACCGAAACTTTGTCTCATTCCTTAGGTCACTATCCTTAGCATGTGACTTTTGTCCTCATGGTCACAAGGTGGCTGCTGCAGCTCCAGATGTGAAGTCTGGATCTCAGGCAGGAGAAAGGGCAAGGACAAAAGGCAAAAGTTGCAAAGCAGCTGAGTCTTTCCCTTTCATCAGGAAAACATCTTTCCAGAAGCCCATTTAGTAGACACATTCTTACATCTCACTGCATCTGCCACACTCTTTTATGTGGCTGCTACTAACTGTGAAGGAGCTCAGAAAAATCGAGTCTTATAGCCTGAGGCACCCTGAACAACACGAGGGTTCTACTGATAAGGAAGGCATTTAGTGTGCGTGTTGTGGAGGCAGTTTCTGGGCATGCGAGCATGAGCTTACATGTCAGTGGGAAAATGCTGCCCCTCCCTCAAAGCAAAGAGCAAATGTCCTCCAGGGATCGCTCCAGTGGGGTGTGCTAAAGGCAGATCATTAAATAATGATATTTGTTTAGTTGATTTTTTACATATATGTTTTTCTAGAATAAATTTTGGTAGAAAAATAGCATTAATATAAATTATTTTCATGGAACATCATTAAATTTCTTCAGAGCACAGTTCAGGAAAATTCTGGCCTAAGTCATAGAAATAACTTATTCCATATGACAGATACAGTTTACGTTAAGAAAACTGAAAACTTACCTCAAGATTTCTTTAAAGTATATCCTCTCTTAGATTAAAATTTTAACTTAGTTTAAAATTTAAAAATTGATTTCAATTTCTCAGCACCAAACCTGTTTTATCCTCCTTAGGACTACAGATTTTCATTTCCAAATTCCAAATGGATAAATAGTAACACATTGCTCACTTCCTGGGTAACTCTTTTTTTTTTTTTTTTTTTTAAGATTTTATTTATTTATTTGACAGAGAGACAGCGAGAGCAGGAACACAAGCAGGGGGAGTGGGAGAGGGAGAAGCAGGCTCCCCGCTGAGCAGGGAGCCCGATGTGGGACTCGATCCCAGGACTCTGGGATCATGACCTGAGCCGAAGGCAGACGCTTAACGACTGAGCCACCCAGGCGCCCCCTGGGTAACTCTTTTAAAAACAGTAATGTGTGCTTGATAATCTGAATCTTTTTTAGTCTCTGCTTCATGGTTTTGACATTCTCCCGGCTAAAGTCACAAGTCTTCTTTTACTCTTTCTACTGACACTAGTCCCTGTCCTGAGTGAAATTGATCCTCCTTTCTTATACTCAATTCTGACTGACTTCATTTTTAAGATAGAAATGATCATGTTATGAAAATAATACATGCTCATTGTAAAAAAACAACACACGTTTATGTCTTAGCTAGCACAAGCTCCCTTTCATAGATAACTGTTAACTCTCTTCCCACACCCCTCCCTTAATCTTCATCTCAGAAGTAGTATCTGGTAGGTGGCTCTAAGATCTGGGCACGCTGGCCCCAGCCCCTTCCTCTTTTGCGGTAGACCTGTGTTCTAACATCTCTGCTGTGCAGAATAAAGCATTCACCCAGCTGGGCCCCAGACTGGGGAGTGTGTCTAATTCAGAGATTAAGCCTTCCTAAACCCACTGGCCACAGACTTTAGTCATGTTATCTTAACAGCTCTACAGACAATAAGAGTGATATTTTCATTTCCACCAGCCAGACTCCTGTGTCCGCATCTCAAATAGTTCAAAACTCAGGAGGGAGGGGGAAAAAAAGCATATTATTTTTTTGACTTCCTAAAACCCTAATAATCTTTTTTTTTTTAAAGATTTTATTTATTTGACAGAGAGAGACATAGCGAGAGCAGGAACACAGCAGGAGGAGTGGGAGAGGGAGAAGCAGGCTTCCCACTGAGCAGGGAGCCCGACGTGGGGCTCGATCCCAGGACCCTGGGATCATGACCTGAGCCGAAGGCAGACGCCTAACGACTGAGCCCCCCAGGCGCCCCAAACCCTAATAATCTTTATCTATGTGTCAGAATGTTCCCCATCCTTAGGCCCAGACCAAATGCCATCCCTAGTACCCCTCCTCCTGAAAGCGTACACAATCTGCCCTTGCTCCGGACTCTTCGATGTCCTTGCCTCACTTGTGGGCACTTGCCAAGTTTGACTTGAGAGTGAGCTGTGTGCTTATTCCTCACTGCTACATAGCATAGGTTGTTCTCAACTTCAATGGTTGGGCTTTAAGACAATCTAAATTTCCTTTTTACATTCTAATGGACACTCCTAAATGGAGGGTTATACACCAAATTCAGACTCTCATGCATCAGCTGAGAAAAATGCACATTTCCAGCTATCACACAGTAGATTTGCTTGCTAGCCAATTGCTCTGTTCTGTAGCTTTATCACTTTTGTCAATGTGACAGTTTGGGGATAATTATTTAAATATTTTATTATATTTGCAGTGGTTCTTTTATAAAACAAATGTAAAGTGGAAAATGAGAATGCTCATCCTGGTGATCAAAAATAAAGAGCTTAGACTTGATTCAGTTAAGGCAACGATGGAAATCATTAGGCATGCTGAATGCCAGGAATAGTTAACCTCGATTTGGATATTTGTTTTGTTTATGGTAGTTGACTTTTGTATTTAACTGTGAAGGAAAGGAGCAAAATGGAAAAAACATGTATAACATGGTGTATGAGTCCAGGTTCTCCAGAGAAATTTGCCATGTTTGTATCACCCCTTAATTTAGGATTGAATGGACCAGGGAGGTCACCTGACCCAGGGTGGGCCAATCAGCTTCCCTTTCTTCCAAATATGGAGCTGGGAGTGAGAGACTGCAAGTTTCTCAACTTGGGAGTATAGTATGGTGAGTGAACTTGGGAGCCACAGAGAGAGGAAGGCAATGAGCATATTCCATTTTGTGAGACTCAAGAGACAGAGAAACCAAGCTGTAGTGACAATGAGGATGAAACAGAATCACAGAGAAATGCAGAGACAAAGAAGAGTCCCAGTGGCTCTCCAGTTCCTGATTCTACTCCTCCCTGAGATCTCTCAGCATTCCTGCCCTTGGGTTCTGAGATATACCCCTGCATCTTTATAATGCTCCTTGTTTGCAATCACAGAGTCTTACTCCCAAAGAGTCTTAACTAAACACCTATAATAATACATACAAAACCAAGAAAGTCAATGACTCACCATATTCTTTTTTTATTGTGGTAAAATATACAAGCATAAAATTTACCATTTTAGCCATTTCTGAAGGGTACAGTTCTGTGGCAGTAAGTACATTCTCACTCTTCTACAACTACCGTCCATCTCCAGTTCTTCTTGCCATTTTCTTAATCAGGATCCTCCACGATGTAAGATCCTTCACTGTAGTTTATGAGCACGAACCAAGGTGGTGCCACATTCCAGCACTTTGAGATGGCTTTGGGGCTCATTCATTTTAGTTATATTCCTACTTTGAATTTATCGTCAGGGGACTTGTTTCTTCCTCATAATTTTAGAGTTTAGAAAAATATGCTTACTGAAGGGTTCCAGTTAACTGTGCTCATTATAAAAATTTTGGCTGTTTGATAAAATTCAAGCAGACACTTGCTTTGATTTCATCCTTTTGCTAAACATCGCAAATAGCTTTACACCTAGACCTACATTCATATGATCCCCATTTTACATCATACCTTCCCTCAAGAAGTTTATAGGCAGTCCCTTAATATAATAAAATATAAATAAATAATGGAATTATTTGTTAAAGATCCTAAATTAATGCATGGAAGGCACAGAAATACATTACACATGTTAGTTGGGATATGTGCACGGCTACATTTGTGCTTCTCATATGTTCACCTCTTGCAATATACTCTATCACTTCCCAACTTGTCTTCTTCTAAGTTATGGGATTTTTAGGCCTCTTAGGCTAACTACTTAATTTACAGGCTTCTCAACCTTTTTTACAAGATAGGTTCACAATACGTATGAATGATATAGGCAGAGAGGTGCTTCTACCGCTAGGAGAGTGGAGATGGGTCCATGGCACAGCCTCTGCCGAGAATTACCGAAACCTCAACGTTGTTGTTGAAGCAACAGCAATTCTCTAATGGAGTGACTTTTGATTCACATAGTGAATTTTTAGTAAAAATGTTGCCAAGTTGTTATAGCAAACATTTGGAGAGTGAGCGTTTCGTATGGTGCTGGGGACATAATGATGAAGAGAAACAATGGTTTCCCTCTTTGAGCAAAGCTTCTCCATTGGATAGATAGCTGCTGGCCTCCATTCTGGACCTGCCATGTACACTGGGCTCTTTTCAGGGGCTAACTCTTAATCCCTGGAAGGATTATGGACACTCCCAACCCTTTCGCTCACAGAGTTTGGCCAGTCACGCCACAATGGTCTCATTTCAGATGCAGACATCCCAAGTGTTTCCTCCCACAGGTCCACAGAGAATTGTCCACAAGGGCTTTATCTTTTATCTTCACTTGGGCACTTCCATGAAGAACCAGCAACAGAAAGGAGTTAATTCACTAAATCATTACAGAGGCTAGTAGAATCTGAGTGTGGGAGGACAGAAATGATTAAGACTTGGGACACTGACCTCTGAGGGCTTGCAGTTTAGAGGAGTCGTAAGAGAAATTCTGAAGACTCAAGCCTTTTGTCTCCTGGGAAGGCTGTACTCACCACATAATACCTCTCATTCATTATGTGTTAAATAATAACTATGATTTAATGCATAATCACTATAAATAATCATTATAAAGAATGCATTGCATTCTTTGTAAAAACAAAACGGAAACTCTTGGGCTCACTGTTTCCCATAAGAAGCTGCATCGTGAGGGAGTCCGTACCTTGATACTGCTGCTTCAGGTGGCCTCTGGGGGTAAGGGGCTGTGTGTGTGTGCTTGGGGAGGGTGGCGGGATCTTCCCATTCCAAGCCTGTAGTCTGTGATCTGGGTGGATGCCTTCCTCTCCTTTCTGGAGTGGGAAAACTGCGAGGTGCTGTGCAAATGGGTGGCTTTGGCAGCTTCTCCTGGTAAAGAAATCAATGGTGTCTGTTTTTTAAGGCTCACTGAGGAATAAATTGTATCTATGTTTCTACCTGCCTCCCTACCCCCATGCTATGTCCTGGAACTAGCAACTTCTCTTGCCTCATGGGGCAATTAATAGGCCTTTGTTTTCTAAAGCTCAGGCATGTAAAAATCCTAGAATGAAACATATACAGTAAGCTCCTTGACATTGGTCTTGGCGATGATTTTCTTGATCTGACTCCAAATGCAAGGGAAACAAACGCAAAAATAAACAAGTGGGATTACATCAAACTAAGAAACTTCTGCACAATGAAGAAATAGTCAACAAGACAAAAAGGCAACCTACTGAATGAAGATTTGCAAATGATATATCTGATAAGGGGTTAATATCCAAAATATATAAATAATTCATATAATTCAATAACAAAAAACAAACAAAAAGTCTGATTAAAATATGGGCAGAGGATCTGAATAGACATTTTTCCCAAGAACTCATACAGATGGCCAACAGGCACATGAGAAGAAACTCAACATTCCTAATAACCAGGGAAATGCAAGTAAAAATCACAATGAGATATCCCCTTACACCTGTCAGAATGGCTACTATCAATAAGACAAGAAATAACAAGCATTGGCGAGAATGTGGAATAAAAGGAACCCTCGTATACTCTTGATGGGAATGTAAATTGGTGCAGCCATTATGGAAAACTATATGGAGTTTCCTCAAAAAATTAAAAATAGAAATACCATATGATCCAGTAGGTCCATTACTGGGTATCTACCCAAAGAAAATGAAAACACTAATTCAAAAAGATATATGCACCCCTATGTTCACTGTGGCATTATTTACAACACCCAAGATATGGAAACAACATAAACAACCTAAATGCCCTTCGATGGAAGAATGAGTAAAGAAGATGTGGTATATATACACACACGCTGGAATACTACTCATCTACAAAAAAGAATGAAATTTTGTCAGTCGTGACAATATGGGTGAATCTTGAGGGTATTAGGATAACTGAAATAAGTCCAACAAAGAAAAACAGTACCACATAATTTCACTTAAGTATGAAATATAAAAAACAAAACAAACAAAACAAAACCCAGATACATATATACAGAGAACAGTTTAGTGGTTGTCAGAGGGGAGGGCCGTTGGGGGCAAAATGGGTGAAAGAAGTGCAAATTTCCAGTCATGAAATAAATAAGTCATGGGGATGTAATGTACAGAACAGGGAATATAGTCAATAACATTGTATCAGCTTTGTAAGGTGCAGGTGGTAACTAAACTTATTGCCCGTGACTATTTGCAATGTTTATGAATGTTGAATCAGGTTGTTGTACACCTGAATATAGTAGTTTAATTATACCTCAGTACAAAAATAAAAATAAAATAAATAAAAATTTAAAAACAAAAATACCCCCAAAGGTACCCACTAAGGAATTCTTTAAGTGTTAAATAATTAGGTAATTGTTAAATGCTTTCTATGAGTGGTTCTAGACCTCAGCTTGCATCTAAATCTCCCGGGGGGTTTTGCTAAAACTCAGAATTGCTGGACGCTATTCCAGAGTTTCCGACTTAGTAGGTTTAGTTTGGGGTCTGAATATTTACATTTTTAAGTTCTCACGTGACGCTGATGCTTGCTGGTCTGAACCACACTTTTAGGAAACACTGATTCGTATTATTTAGAGCTCCGTGTAGGTTGTTTATAAGTGTTTGAGTGTTTTTAGTGATTGAGAGGATGTTGGTTGAGGTTTTTTGCTTGCTTGGGAATGCATTATTGTTTTCCCCATTTTATAACTAATGCAATATAGACATTTGATATCCTAGAATCTCCAGCACATTTTTAGGAACAGATTAGACTCAGATAACCTGTTATGCCTGTGCTGCCAGTCAGGTGCTGTGAGACCACCTGGGGAGCTTGTTGGGAGCCGCCTCTGGCCCAGAAGGCCCACATTCAGGACGGGATACCTTCTGATGGGTGAGCCGTGCTGGGAGAGAAGAGCAGCCTGAAAGGGATTTCACAGCCCTGTGAGGAAAAGAGACAAAAGCCCCCGAATTCTGCTGCAAGGCTAAAAAGCCCTTTCATTGCTAATGAACACAATTTGGAGAACTTGGCTGGGAGCCTGGAGCTGGGGGAGCAGAGCCATGGGTAAGTTATTAAGTGCCCTGCAAAAGTTCCACTGGGCAAGTTAGGGAGCCCAGGCTTGGCTATTGGGTGGTGTCAATGGAAGGGACCGGATGGCCACCAGGCCCTCTGCCTCCCAGCCTGGAGGGGGTTGTCAGGTCAGTGTCGTTTGGGATGCCAGATAGGGATTTCAACATTTTGCAGAAATGGAGCAGGCTAGGGAGTGTTTATTTGCCCAAGGAGTCAGGAAGCCTCACCTGTCTTACCCCAGTAACATTTTTCCAAATTTGCCACCTGCTTCTTCAGTCAGGTCTGGAAACTCAACTTTCTACTTGGTACTAAATCAGGAGATCCGTACATTCAAGTTTTTCCCAGCCCATGAGAGGAGCTTGATAGAGGTTCCAGGAAGTGAGATCTGGACCTTTCCACCTCTGTGTATGTTTCCTTCAAGCCTGCAACATTCATGCTGATGCTTCTCTCTCATATTTATTAGTTCTTGGTCTGCCCAATGGGGAGATGAGACCAGGAATACCTGTATCTAATTGGCATAAGGGTGCTGTGGAAATCATTTCATTTGAAAGATGAATGAATGAATTATTGGAATATTGATAAAGAGTAGAAGTCTTTGTGTTTTGAGATTATTTGTAAGAAGTTCTGAATTCCACAAGGGCGAGGGTTTGTCTGATTTTTCACTGATATCCCCAGCTCTTAGCACAATGACTGACACATCGTAGGCACTCAAAAAAATTGTTGAATGAATGAATGGGAAAAAGAAAAAACATAGGACCTGGGCGCTTGGGTGGCTCAGTTGGTTAAGCGACTGCCTTCGGCGCAGGTCATAATCCTGGAGTCCCCGGATCGAGTCCCACATTGGGCTCCCTGCTCAGCGGGGGGTCTGCTTCTCCCTCTGACCCTCTTCCCTCTTGTGCTCTCTGTCTCTCATTCTCTCTCTCAAATAAATCTTAAAAAAAAAAGAAAAAAAAGAAAAAACATAGAACCGTGAATGTTAAAATCTTAAAATCTTAAAAAAAGAAAAAATTCTTAAAATCTTTAAAAAATCTTAAAAAAAAGAGAAAAAAGAAAAAACATAGAACCATAGAATCTTAAAACCTTAAAAAAAGAAAAAAATCTTAAAATCTTAAAAAAAATATTAAAAAAAAGAAAAAACATAGAACCAAAGAATTTAACAACGGGAGGGGTCCTAGGGTCAAGCTCAGATCCCGATTTGTAAGCCCTAGCAAGGTTCATATTTCTCCTCACGCCGCAGTAGGCTCGGGAGTCCAGCACTGGCAGACCTCCTCCATGGAGCAACTCAGGTCTCCCATTCATGTTCTCTCACTGCTTTGCATTTTGAAGACAAATAAATTAAGCTCTAATTATTGGCTCTTTTTTGGCAATGAAAAAAAAAAAAACATTCCAGTCCAGCTCTAAGCATGACGTGTCTGGTCCTATTCACTTGAAACAAAACAAAAACCCCAAACTTGGAAACTTTCTTGGCATTCTGTGTTCTCATTCCAGGTTCCTGAAGGGGTCGGAAAACACATATCATCTGTGAACACTTTCTCGGTCACAGCTAAAGCCAGCTTGGCCTCCCAAAGCTTCTCCAACATCTCGGGCCCACCGGCAGGTCAGCTTCCGGCTAAGATGATCTGGGGGACAGTCATCAATGGGAAAGAACTGGAGAGGCCTTGTGGTCTCTTCACTCTAGAGGTTACATGGCTTGCTATGGTCACCCAGCTGTCCAGAGGCAGACCTTGTTCATGTCCCAGCCCAAGGGCACTTTATAGAAAGGACACTGCTCATCAGCTGACCTGGACAGGCTTCAGACGGCAGGGCCGTGGGCAGAGGCCTATGGGTGGCGAAACCCGCCGGCTGTGGCCTAACGGCCGGCAGGGAAATTGCACACAACCCACCCCCCACCCCCCAGCCTCTGACTGCCCTTCCTCTTCTGGCTGCGGTACTGTCCATGTGGCCACCCCTGCCTGCTCCAGAACCTTCCCTGGCTCTTCCCTCGGCATCAGAGCCCTTCCGTGTGTTTGCGCGGGCAGCGGAAAGGCGCAGACACCCTTGTGTCGCCTGTTAACAGTGGTTCCCTTGAGTGGTGGGATGGGAGGGGGCAGATGGAGACGATTAACTTGTCCTGTACCCACCTCTGTGTTGCCAGACTTGTTACAACCGGCATCTACAACACATGCCATTTTTAAAAAATGCAATAAAATTAAAAAGCCAGTTGTAAAAGGATGCATACGGTATGATATCACGTATATAAAATCCAAAACTACAAAACAATACTGTGCATTGTGCAAGGGGCTCTACCTACATAGTAAAAGCCCCAAACCTGCCCGAACACTACCTACTCGCTGCGGAGAGCTCCTGTGGAAGGGAAGTGCAGTGGGGTTGAAGGAGGCAACTTTGAGCCATGACATTTCGTTTCTTTAAAAAAAAAAACAAACCCAAAAACCTCAAAGCAAATATGGTAAAAGGTTAATGTTCATTAGAGTGGGTGATGGGTAGCTGGGTGACAGTTAACATCATTCTCCCCAATTTTCCATACGTTTGAAATACTTCATAAGCTAAAAGATTAGCTGCAATAAAGGGAGAAAAGGACTGAGTTTACCTTATTTGTAACTTATCATCTTAGCAACTCCCTGTCCATCGTCAGGAAAGAAGAAATCAGGGAAGGAAAGAGGGAGGGAGGAAGGAAGGATCGCAATGAGTTTGGAGAGCTAGTCTGCTTTTCAGATTTTCCCTATTCTTTGTCTCAGTCACTTCAGGCTACTATAACCAAATACTATAGAGTGGGTGGCTTAAACAACAAATATTCCTCAGGGGTCTGGAGGCTGGCAAGTTAAAAATAAAAATCTTCAGGTGTCAGAAGAATCCAGAAAAATCCATGTGTGGTGAGGGTCTTCCTCCTGGTTTGCAGACAGCCACCATCCTATTGCATCCTCTTCTTTTCTTTTTTTAAGATTTTATTTTTATTTATTTTAGAGAGAGAGAGCAAGAGTGTGAGCAAGAAGCGGGCAGGAGCAGAGGGAAAGGGAGAAATAACCTGAAGCAGACTCCGCACTCAGCACAGAGCCCGATGGGGGCTTGATCCCACAACCACGAGATCATGACCTGAGCCCAAACCAAGAGTCAGACGCTTAACCAACTGAGGCAGCCAGGCAGCCAACCGGTGTCCTCTTCTTCTTCTTCTTTTTTTTTTTTTAAGATTTTATTTATTTATTTGACAGAAAGAGACACAGAGAGAGAGGGAACACAATCAGGGGGAGTGGGAGAGGGAGAAGCCGGCTTCCTGCTGAGCAGGGAACACAACACGGGGCTCGATCCCAGGACCCTGGGATCATGACCTGAGCCGAAGGCAGACGCTTAATAACTGAGTCACCCAGGCGCCCCCCTGTGTCCTCTTCTTATAAGGGCACTAATCCCACCATCAGGGTTCTACCTTCATGAGGCCATCTAAGTGTAATCACCTTCCAAAGGCCTCACCTCCAAACACCATCACATTGGGGATTGGGGCTTCAACTATGACTTTTGGGGAACACAAACATTCAGTCTATAGTATTCTTCTACAATGTCTTATTTGGTAATAAACAAGAGAGAGGCAGAATCAATGTACTCTGGATAAATGGATGGATGCAAGGATGGATGGACGGATGGGTGAGTAGACATCCTAATGAACCGACGGCTTCCGGGTTCTCGGGGCAGGTTAGAATCTGCCTTCAGCATGAAGCTCACAGAGGCCATCCCCTGCAGCTATGGGACTGCTCGCTGTTCACTTCCGAATGTGGTAAAAGGCATTCATGAAACTAGGCCCCTTGTGCTTTTGCCTGTCAAACCGCAAGTACCTACATGTGGTACTAAGCAGTTAGAACACAGAGTACCTACTGCCAATTATTCCCTTGTGCCAGGTGAAATACCCCTGGTGAGATACCCCTGTGAAATATCCCTATCTCCTTGGACTAGGGAGCAAGAAAGAGTGAACAGTAAGTTGGCTTCAAAATCACTCTGGCCATCTAGCTCAGTCTCCTTGTAGGCAAGTTCTGGTGTGGATCTCCTAAAGGTCCCCCTGACCTTGACTTACTGGCAGAGAACCCCGCCTTGGAGACCCCACACCGAGCCGGGGTGCTCCCTACCTTGGAGCTGAGCCCCTGCTAAGTTTTTCAAGCCCTGCCTTGTGTTAGAAATGGGAGAGGTTCTTGGGGCGCCTGGGTGGCTCAGTCGTTAAGCGTCTGCCTTCGGCTCAGGTCATGATCCCGGGGTCCTGGGATCGAGCCCCGCATCGGGCTCCCTGCTCAGCGGGAGGTCTGCTTCTCCCTCTCCCACTCCCCCTGCTTGTGTTCCCTCTCTCGCTGTGTCTCTCTCTGTCACATAAATAAATAAAATCTTTAAAAAAAAAAAAAAAAAAAAAAGAAATGGGAGAGGTTCTTGAGTGCTGTGGCTAAGTCCTTGGCCTGGTGGGGTTCAAAGCCTGACCCCTTTCTATGCACTTTTTATTCACTTTCAGCTATATCGCCGTGGTAAGTGACTTGGACTCTCTGTGCCTCAGTTTCCTCGTGCCTGCGGAGAAAGCGTGGTGGGCCCCACTGTGGCCCTATACAGTGGGGATGATAATGCTACCTAATTTGTTTTTAGGCATATTGAGAAAAGACCCATTAAACATTTAACACAGAGCCAGGCACACTGTAAGCGCTCAATTAACCGATGGCTATTACCATAATTAAGCATCTGCCGTCAGTACTGAGCACCCACCCTGCGCCAGGCTGGGGGATACAGTGCTTACCTATGAGTCTGGCAAGCAGGGTCCCTGTCCTCAGACTCACTGTGTGGAGGAGAGGCAGGCAAGTGAACCATAACACATTAACTAGGACACACGCACATCGCTAGGGACGCGGGAGGTGCGGTAGGAGCACATACCAGGGGCACCTTCCCCAGAGTTGGGGTTCCCAGCCCCAGCAGCCTCCCTCTTGTGGTCTGGAATGTTCTCTCCTTGCCTGGAAATATCTTCCCCCCGACGTCTGCATGACCCACTCCCTCGTATCATACAAGACTCTGATCAAATATCACCTCCTCCCAAGGAGCCTTCCCTGATCTTTCTGTCTGAAATAACTCCCACCCACACCACCCCCTTTATTATTCTAATACCTTAACTTTTTTTTTTTAAGATTTTGTTTATTTATTTGTCAGAGAGAGAGCACAAACAGGGGGAGGGGCAGGCAGAGGGAGAAGCAGACTCCCCACTGAGTAGGGAGCCTGATACGGGGCTCGATCCTAGGACCCTGGGATCATGACCTGAGCCAAAGGCAGACGCTTAACGACTGAGCCACCCAGCCGCCCCCGATGAGGCAGGGACTGCCCATTCTTTAGCCCTTACCTATCCCTGGTGCACAGAACAATGCCTAGATCACAGGGAGCCATCGATAAATGTCTCTGATGAATGAAGCCCAGAGAGGTATGTGACTTCAAGGCCACACACCTGGTTGGCAGTGCGTGGGGGGGGGGGGGCAGCTGCAGGCTCCCGGCTGGGCCATGTGCCTCTTCTCCGTAGGTTCAGTTCTGAGCTCTGCGACCTTGTGATTTCAAGATGAGCACAAGGCTAACCCCAGGTCTGGGTTTCTTTCCAGAACCTCCTGGCCTCCCAAGCCCTTACTTAGCTGTCAGGACTAGCAAATAGTTCAGCTACCACAAGAGTTAACTGGCGCACTAGGCCAGAAGAATTGACCTGGTTTAAGTACTGGCACGGATGGGGCGGGGCTCAGCTGAGGTTGTTGGCCCTTGGTTTCCCGCTGACCTAGCCAGTGAGCAGCACCGGGCCATAAAAGGTCTTGAGAGCACTGCATAGGGTAGGGTTTTGTTCCCCACTTGCACACAGCAGGGTGAGATCAATATTTGCTAACTGCTGGGGGAAGGCAGGTAGAGATGAGGCACGAGTCCTTGACCACACCGCGTAGCCCTTATCTGCGTGGCTGTTCCATAACCTGGTGGAAGGTGCTGAGCTCCGAGACCTTGCGGTCTGAAGATAAACACAAGGCTGACCCTAGGGGTGCAGGGGCCCGGGTTTCTTTCCAAAAAGATCTGAGTCTCTGCAGCTGTGGAGGGAAGCCGCCACGTTTTGTAACCGGGCATGACAGGGAGAGTAGAGGCAGCGGCCCCTTGAAAGGCTTGCAGAACGAAATCGATACAGGCCCCGTGAGCCACGATTTCATAGCAAGTTTCAGCTGTTGGTGGGTGCTGAACTGGAAAGTTGAGAGGGGCCCCAGCTGCCTTGCAAGGAGGGGCAGGCTATGGGCAAAACCCATTTAGTAGCCACTGAGGGGAGTCCCCACAAGACAGAAACCTAATCTTTCTTAGATCTGAGGTCTGTGGCCTCCACAGGAAGTAAGGGACAGGATTCAGATAGAACAGCAGTAAAATTACTGATCCTACTGAGTGGCTACTGATTACCAGGCATTTGCCTGGTAATCTTCACAACAAGCTTGTGAATCCAATAGGGGAAGGTCATATGAGTTGTCCAAGGTTATCCAGCTGATCAAGTTGAGAGCTGCGATTCCAGCCCATCTGCCCCAATACAGAGCCTGGTTCCTCCCACAGTGCCAGTTCCCAAAGAGGACAAGAACATGATTTAGACACTGAATCAAGGAAAGGGAGCATATCTTAGGTTCTCAAAGAACAGATTTAAAACATTCTGTTGTGTTAAAAAGAACTTTCTTTCTCGGGGCGCCTGGGTGGCTCAGTTGGTTGAACGTCTGACTCTTGGTTTTGGCTCAGGTCATGATCTCATGGGTTGTGGGATAGAGCCCCGCCTCAAGCTCTGTGCTCAGAGGGGAGTCAGCTTGAGATTCTCTCCCTCCGCCCCTCCCCCAATGTGCATGCACCTGCACGCGCACACACACACTCTCATAAATAAATCTTAAAAAAAAAAAAAAGGAATTTTCTCCCTCACCTTAGAAAATGGGCATTGGCTCTACCCACCCAGACCACGGTCAGCCCCTGCCATGCTTATCAGGCTTCTTTAAAGACACTCCCACCCCATCCCCAAGTCTGCCTTCCCTACAGCGCATCAGCTATCATCCCTATGGAGAATCTAATAAAGCGAGGAGCTGGGTATTTAATTCTAAATTTTCCTTAAGGATTTCCCGACTTGGCTTAGGCCCAGCCTAATTTCTCCCCAGACTGGTGACACAGGAATAGCATCATAACTTACGTAAACTAGAAAATGGTACAGTGGTTTTAAGTTACACCAAATTGGACATTGGAGTTCAGATTTACTGCTCCAAGACCCTCTCAACTTTGCACAAAAAAGCAGCTGCAGAACCATACGTACGGTATAATCTGTTTCTGTGAAACTGAAAGCTCTATATACGTTCATTTGTATTTGTAGGAAGTAATCTGAGAGGATGCTTGGTAAACAGCTAACAATGTGGAGGCTCAAGGCTCTGTGTCATGTTTGTGTAAAGAGCCCTTACACGTTTTCCTTCCCACATTTCTTTATTGTTTCAGACTTCTACAACACTGTGAATTATTGTTTTAAAATTTATTCTTTAATTTTCATACAGTTAGTAAAATTCACTCTTTTTGGTGCAGAGTTCTGCAAGGTTTGACAAGTGTATAGAATTGTATAACCATCACCACAATCACCTAGTTCTTATCACCTAGAAAAAAAATATATCCCTCTATCCGAATCCTTGGAACCAGTGAGCTGTTCTCCGTCACGCTAGATTGCCTTTTCCAGAATGTCATAGAAATGGAAATCTTACAGTATGTAGCCTTTTGAGTCTGGCTTCTTTCGCTCAACATCATTTTTTGGAGACTCATTCGTGTTGTTGCACACTTCGGGAGTTCATTCCTTTATTGCTGAGCAGTACTGCATTGTATGATGTCTGCGGTTTGTTTATCTACTCACACCTTGGAAAACATTTGAGTTGTTTGTGGGTTTTAACAGTTATGAAGAAAGCAGCTATACACATTCACACAGGTTTTTAAATGAACATAGCTTATTTGGGGTAAATATCTAGGAATAGGATTGCTGGGTCATATCCTCGGTGTATATTTAACTTTATAAGAAATTGTCAACTGCTTTCCAAAACCAAATAACATCTGATCGCTCCAGCAGCTCTGCATCCTCTCTGGAACTTGAACTAGATATGATAAGTGTCTTTGATTGCAGTCATTCTGATAAGTGTGTGGTGATACATCATTGTGGTCTTAATTTGCATTTCCCTACTGACTGATCCCATTGAACATGGTTTCGTGTGCTTAATTTATTTGCCATCTTTTTGGGTATAGTGTCTGTTATGAATCTTTTACACATTTTTGTTCTATTGTTTTGTTATTGTTGAGTTGCATTACTATTTTTAAGAACTTTATGAATGTATAATTGACCTACAATAAACTGCATGTACTTAAAATGTACAGTTGTTAAATTCGACATAAACATACATCTGTGAAACCATCGCCACAATCAAGATGAGTTTATCCATTATCCACAGGAGTTTGATACCCCTTTATAATCCTCCCATTGCCCTTCCTGCCACCACCTCATCCCCAGGCAAACAGCGATCTGCTTCCTGTCACCTTGGATTAGTTTGCATTTTATAGAATTTATGTAAATGGGATCCTATAGTATGGACTCTTTTCCTCTGGCTTCTTTTGCTCTGCATACTTGTTTGAGATTCACCCGTGTTATTGTGTGTATCAATACTTCATTCCTTTTTTTTTTAAAAGATTTATTTATTTATTTATTTTATTTGACAGAGAGAGACACAGCGAGAGAGAGAACACAAGCAGGGGGAGTGGGAGAGGGACAGCAGGCTTCCCGCTGAGCAGGGAGCCCGATGTGAGGCTCGATCCCAGGACCCTGGGATCGTGACCTGAGCCGAAGGCAGATGCTTAACCGCTTAACGAATGAGCCACCTAGGTGCCCCAATACTTCATTCCTTTTTATTGCTGGGAGTATTTCATGGAATCAATACACCTTAATTTGTTTATTCATTCACCTGTTGATGGACATTTGGGTTGTTTTCAGTTTTTAGCCATTACAAATAAAGCTGCTATGAACATTCATGTACAAGTCTTTGGGCATATTTTTTCATTTACGTTGGGTCAACACAGTAAATACCTAGGAGTAGGTATTTGGTTGGGACATACGGTAGGTGTATGTTTAACATTTTAAGAAACTGCTAAATTGTTTCCAGGTAGTTGCACCATTTCACATGGTTATCTTAACTAAATGAAAGTAATTTTGTAAAAAATGGTTTTACTGGTATTTATTGATCCCTACATGTAAACTATACAAGCTCTCCTCAGTCACAGAATTTGGGGTAGGAGTGGGGAGAGAGCTAAGCTTTTCCTCATAATAAAGGGAAAGAGTGAGAGGGTAGTGTGGGGTAGGGCCCCTACATGGAGCCAGGAATCTGGGCCCCTGTGGCAGAAACAGAAAATGAAAAGACCCAGGGACTGTGTGTCATTGGTGGAGTTGGGAAGAACATAAATATCTCCTATGGGATTTTATGGGCATGGGGGGCATGGGGCTGTGCTATGTAAAGACCCTTCTTCAATCTTAAAAACTATCTAAATGAAACACATTAGCCTCCGAACTCCCTCACTCATCTCATGGGTCACCAGTAGAACTCACTGCACACTCTGGGAAATTCTTTCCTAGGATGTAGGGGAGGTGAAAAACCCTTCCCTGTACCTCCTAGGTTTAATACCGAGGGCACACAAAGCTCACTGATCAAAGGCAGATTAATAGGAGAAAGGTTTATTTTGCATACATATGAGGAAGTCTGACAGAAAAAAGTGAAAACTCCAAAGAAGTGGTGAGACTGGGGGCTTATATACCACTCTATTGTTTCATTTTTATTTGTTGAGAGAGAAAGAGCGCGCACGCATGTGTGTGCGCACGGAGGCGGGGAGGGTCAGATGGAGGGAGAATCTTAAGCAGGCTCTATGCTCAGGGGAGCCGAGGCATACCATTTTCACTAAGGGTGATAAACTGTAGAGAAGTCAAAAGACAAAGGAACGTGGAGGGGTTGGCTTCTAGGTATATAAATTGTGGGAAGGTAAATATATAGGAGAAATTAATGGAAGATAAGTATAGAGACTGAAGCGGGGGGCTTCTCCATTCATAAGAGTCTTCTCTCTGGTAATTAAGAGTGGTCTTCCTCTTCCTGGAATGGAAGAGGAGACCCCTTTACAAAAGGAAACTGGCACCTGAGGAACTCAGGAGGACTCAGGTTCTTTTCCTATAACTCCCCCTATAGTGACAAGTGCTCCAATTCTTTTTCTGTAACTCCCCCTCCAACCACTGGGGGCCCATCTGATTTGTCTGCACTCCCTCTGAGATGTCCAACACTCCCATTAAAATCCAGGTTCCTGCCATTTCCACTTATTTCTGGGGGAAGTGATCCTGCCTTGGACGTGGCACCAGGTGCAGAGTGGTCTCTGTAGGTTTTGTGCCCAAAGTGGGGCTCAGTGAGCTTTGAGAGTCTTAATCACCCTTCTCAGAACAGATCAAAGACTATGAGTGGGGAGCCCTGCAGAGAAAGGAGGGGCACCATCACCGGGACATGAACTCTGGCTCCCAGCTCCCCAGCCCTTGTTCCTGTCCACACTAGATTGCTGACTGTTCTTCTGAGAGAGCAGAGGACACCATGGAGCGGGGCTAGGAGGAAGGCAGTGGGGTGGGGGAGGGTGGTTCCGAGTAATTCCCTTGGGGTCACATCCTATTTTTTTTTTTTTTTTTTTTTAGAGAGAGAGAAAGAGAGAGAGACGGGACACAAGCAGGGGGAGTGGGAGAGGAAGAAGCAGGCTTCCCACTGAGCAGGGAGCTGGATGCAGAGCTCCAAGATCACGACCCGAGCCAATGGCAGACGCTTAACCAACTGAGCCACCCAGGCGCCCCGGTCATATCCTTCTTCTGAACTGTGATTATATAATTTGTTCCATGTGAGCTTCTCAGAAGTTTAGAGTAGTGGTTCTCAAAGGGCAGTCCCTGGATCAGCTGACCCAGCATCACCTGGGAACTTGTTTGAAATGCAAATTATCTGGCCACCCTAGCCCTCCCACCAAATTGGAAACTTGAGATGGAGCCCAGCAGTAAAAAAAAAAAATCCCCCACCATCCTGCCCTGATCACCACAATCCTTAGCCCCCCCACCCTCTCTCTCTCATTCTCTCTCTCTCTCTCTCTCTCTCTCTCTCTCTCACACACACACACACACACACACACACGGTTGTCTGGCAAAGAGCCATAGCTCGAGTCTGTGATGAGGAGCCCAGGTAGGTCATTGAGAAGCTGACTTAGAAAATCATAAGGCTTCCCTCCCCCTAGCTTTCTAACAGAAGCCTCTTGCTTCCAGTAAGACTTTCACACAGTCCTTATATTCAATTCTTTGTGCCGACCTTACTTTTGCATTCCAACTGGGCACAAAGCTGAGGACTGTTTTCCCATTATCTGTCAGATGAATGCTTGGATTGGTGTCTCAGCTGCCCAGTCGTGCTTGGTAATCCGAAACAGAGACCTGGAAGGCCCAGGGCACTTTCTGGCTTTCTGCTTGGGGAGCCCCTGGAAGCCTGTTGAAGAGGAAAGGAGGTTGGTGACACAGCGCCACCTTGTGGCGGCGAGGGGAAGAGCCCCTTTTGGCCACGCGGTCTGCACTAACCTTAAATCTCCTCAAATCCAAACATAACAAACAGCCATTTAAAGAGCATTTACTATGTATTAGGCACAATAGTCATTGCTTTTTCTTGTAATAGCCTCAGCTTTTCCTATGCAGTAGATAAGATCCATGCAGCTAGTAAGAGAGAGCCAGGCTCTGAGTCCCTGGAGTCCACAGAGGCTGCGGGAGTGCACTGAGCCTGCTCTGTTCTTGCAGCCCCCTACTTGGGGGGGAATGCTTTTGAGGCTCACACGCGCAGGCAGCATCTGGGGATATTGTTAAAATGCAGATTCTGATTCAGCAGATCTGGGTTGGGATCCAAGATCCTGCATTTCTAAGGGCTCCCAGGTGACACCAATCCTATCTTGTGGACCACACTGGAAGCCAAGATCTCGAGCAGTGAGGGCTGTCGGAGAGAACTCTCTGTGGTGATGGAAGCGTTCTAACTCTGTGTTGTCTAACACGTTGGCCACTAGCCACGTGTGGCTACTGAGCACTTGAAATGTGGTTACGGCAACCAAGAAACTAAATTTTTATTTTAATTAATTTCCATAGAAGAAGGTCCCTGTGGCTAATGTCTATCATACTGGACAGAGCAGTGTCCCTCACGAGGGGGGCTCAGGCTGGCTTTGAGATGGTTTGTCATGGAAGAGCCAAAATTCCATGGCAGGTTAAAGCAGGACTATCAATTACCAGATTTTTAGAGAGATTAATATACCCCAACCTTGTCCTTTTACATATAAACTGAGGCCCAGAGAGGCAAAGTGACTTGTCCCAGAGACACGAAGCTAATGCAGCATTCTTTTCACCACTCATACTTTCCTCTAGGGCCCACTGGCCTTCAAAAGAAAAATGTATGTCCCCCGATTTAGGAAGTCCTCTGTGAGTACAACGGCACAGTTAATAGATGGGAATCAAATGTTATTTATTAGTTTACACAATATATGAATCAGCTAACCACATTTAAAAGTTATCCAACTTCCCAAGGAAATGAACTGATTTTTAGCTATATCATATTTATATTTTGAGCTATAAGACCTGGGTCACATGAAAAGAATTATCCCGCAGGATGTTTTGCAAGGCAACCCAGATTCAGTGCAGCCCCCGGCCGGGCCCCCACTGGTGTAGCTGGAGTGTCTGGCTTTGCCCAGAAAATGTGTCTGACTGCAGCTGGTACAGGCCTGCCAGGCACCAGTCGTAACAAGGTGACCGAACAGGTTGTCCTTTACCACACTGGAACGAAAGATTTACTTGGCTGATCATTTAAAAAAATATTTTTTTCGGTTGTAAAGCAACATATGCATATTATACAGAAATAAAATTGCACAAAAAGTATTGCATTAGTTCTCTATTGCTACAGGAGAGATTATTTCCAGAACCTAGCAGCTTAAACCAACAAACATTTTGTTATCTTGATCAGCAGGAGAGGCTCGGCCAGGTGGTTCTGCCTCGGGGGCTCTTGGGAGGTGGCCGTCAGGATATCCTCCAGGGCTGCCATGGTCATCTGCAGGCCAGCCTGAGGCCCAAGGATCCTGTCCAAGCTCACTCATGCCGCTGTTGGCCTCTGAACGGGGTTACGACGTAGCCGGGGCACAGGGCTGAAGAGCGCCTGGCTCCAGGGGTACAGAGAGCCCGGATGGAAACTGTAGCCTTTTGTAACCTCGACACTAAGTGCCATGGTAGCACTTCTGCTGGGTTCTGTTGGCCACACAGAGTAACCCTGCCTTTTTTTTTTTTTTTTAAAGATTTTATTTATTCATTCAAGACACAGAGAGAGAGAGAGAGAGCACGAGCAGGGGGAGAGGCAAAGGGAGAAGCAGGCTCCCCGCTGAGCCAGGAGCTGGACATGGGGCTCGATCCCAGGACCCTGGGATCGTGACCCGAGCCGAAGGCAGATGCTTAACCATCTGAGCCACCCAGGCGCCCCACCCTGCCTTTTTTTTAAGATTTTATTTTTAAGTAATCTCTATACCCAACATGGGGCTCAGATTCATGACCCTGAGATCAAGAGTCACACGCTCCCCTGCCTGAGCTGGCCAGGGGCCGGAGAGTAAGCCCGTTGCATTGTGGGAGGGGACTCTTCAAGGTGTGAGTGCCAGGAGGTAGGGCTACGGGGGGCTGCCCTTCACAAGTACGAAAAAGAAGATAGAACTCACCTGGACCCTCACGCTCCATAAATGATCACTGTAGCGCTGGCAGGTAATTCCTTTGTGTCTTTTATATAAAAATAAAAATATATGGCAGATTTTTTTTCCTAACTCTTAACTTATATATTATTCTCTGCATTTTTCTTCCATTTCTCTTTTTAGGTGAAAATCCAGGCTTTTAAAAATCTCCTTCCCCTGTGGAAGATGTAAACTCAGTTTTTATTATTTTTTTGGATACCTTAACATGCATATTTGGCATGACAAAATTTAAAGTGAATCAATATCTTCATTCCCTTCCTAAACAAGTCAGTGACATTAAAACATTAAATCGGATGACCAGCCTCCCATTTAACATATTGTTATCTAGTATTTTAGTCCCATCTCATTTTTACATATCCCAAATTACTTGTATAAATTACTATTATTACTATCTGTAGATTTACCCACTGGTTTATCTGTTTCTTTACTCACCATCGTTTCTGGCATCCTGAAGCAAGATAAAGTCTTGGCTCTAGACTTGGTACCTGGAGGTTTCTTTTCCTTTTTTCTTCTTGAAATCTCAGCATTTCTAGGAATTGGTAGTAGGAAAAATTTCAAATCACCTGGTTCCTGTATTGCTGGTAGTTCCTTTATTCAAGATCTGTAGCATTGTAATAATACTTCTTCCTTTTGAAAAACTGAAAGCCAGGGAAGAGATTGCGTGTCCTGAAGGGGGCAGGAGGGAGAGCAGAGAGAGAGAGTTAGGGATGAAGGGAGAAAAGAAAGGCGAGTATGGGTGAAGGAAGGTGGCAAGGCTTCGGGGGTGATGACTCAGTGTGGGTGCCTCTAAGGGAAGGAGTATCTGGGCCACAGGTCGGGCACTAGAGCCCACAGCCTCTGAGTGGATGGGGGAGGCGGTCAGTGGGGCCTGTGCTTATATGTGACCCCAAATCACCGGAGCACCTCGGCGTTTGGCTGCTGCATACGAGGAACCCCAGCACTACCGTGGTGGTGCGGAGCCCTGATTCCCACCAGGACTAGTGACGGCTCGGAGGCAGCATGAAGTCGGTTAAAGGGAAATAAAGGAATTAAATATTTCTTGCTCACGTAGTTGGCTGGCTGAGATTCACACCTGCCCCCTATCCACACACACACACTATCTTTTAAAACTGTAGTCTGTAGTCTTTGCTGTATCCTGATTTTTTTCAGTTAGCTTATATTATGGACATGATGCAAGGTCATTACCCGTACTTCCCAACCATGTCCACGAAGTATCGCATCATGTAGAGTGCCACTCATCATGACAGGTCCCGCTTTACTGGCTGGGAGTGCAAAGGGAGGTCACGTTGTTTCACTCCTCAAAGACCCATGGACCCTATCAGGGGAAATTCTCTTTCTTCCCCAGGAACCGTCGGCTCTATCATAACCAATAATAACCGTCCCTGCCTCCACCCCGTGCCTCCCCAGTGCACCCCCTGCCCCCACCTCTCTTCAGCCCAGCAGGCCAGGCGCGTTCTGGTAATTCTCCCCTGGAGACAAGAGAACAGGTCACCTGCTCCTCCCAGGGAATCGGATGCTTCTTGGCTGCCACAAGATGTCACCAACAGCTTGGCAGGTGGATGCATTTCCTGTCCCCCGGGATTGCAGTGACCCAGGCTGTTTTGCCAACCCTAAAATGGAGCTATTAGTTACCATGTACAGGTTTTATGAGAATTCAATGGGAGGGCGGGGGGAAGGACTGAAAGTGTTGTAGAAACTGCTAAGGCTGACCACCCATATTCTTATTCTCCCCCTTCTGGAAACGTGGTGGAATTGCACTTCCCCACCGTCCTAATGAAGCCATGTGAGTTTGGGTGGTCAAGGAAGTCAGTGGAAGTGACCCATAAGCCAATTCAAGACTTGTCACATCTTCTTTCTTACTGCCATTGTTGCTGTTACTGTTCTAAATGGTGGCTACTCCATCAGTGTGGGACCATGGAGGAGAGCCCCCAGCCACCCAAGATGGGTGTGTAGAATTAATATAACATAAACCTTGGTTGCTTTTTAAGCACTGAGATTTGGACATCGTCTCTTACCACACCATAACCTAACCTAACCTGACTGATTAAATTTTTAAAAAAGAATGAACCTACTCAAGGTTAGAGAGCCTTACTATTAAAATGGAAGGGAAGAAAGGATACAGGCAGTTGGGACCATTTTAGGGGTCTTCCACATTCCTCATTCACTGACAGAGGGTTATAATGGCCTTAAGACAGGACAGCTTTAATGCCTGGAAATTGCACAGAACACTTTCCTTTCTACTCTTGGGGAAGTCCAAGTAATTATTTTTAGGACCTCTCTGCTAGACCTCCATCTTACCTGTAAAATTCTATGGCCCTGGTGGAGATCTGGATTCCCTATCCTGCCATGGAAACATTAGACAACTTGGAGTTTTCAAAACAAGATGGCAGACTGAGTTCCAGATGGGCTGAGATGGGCAACATAAAGAAGACAGAATTCTTGGAAAAGTGGATATCAAAAGTTTTCTCCTGTTGTGCACCAGGGATAAAGGCAGGGCCTACTTATTCATTAGGCACAATAAGAACGGTGCCTAATGGATATGTGCCCAGCACCCATGACATGCTTAGGGGCCCATGAAAATGCTTTAATTTCTTTTCTAAATTAGGAGAAAAAAAGGAAACTTTAAGCTGGACAAAATGTTTTAGCATATAATATTAAGATGGTCACCTTTAGGGGCACCTGGGTGGCTCAGTCTGTTGAGTGTGCAACTCTTGATTTTGGCTCAGATCGTGATCTTAGGATCATGGGATCGAGCCCCACATTGGACTCTGTGCTCAGCGCAGAGTCTGCTTGTCTCTCTCCCTCTGTTCCTCCCCACCGCTCATGCTCTCATTCTCTCTCTTTTCTAAATAAATAAACAAATAAACAAACAAATAAATAAATGAAATCTTTAAATATATATATATATTTGTCATCTTTATACCAACTCAATAATAAAATATAATTTTTAACCTTTTTTGTGGATGAAGGGGATCACAAAGGCAAAAGTACTTGGGACCCACAAATAATCACACTGTAGCCCCGAAGAAAGGATTTCGTAACTGACATCAATCGGGTGACGACACACTTCTTGGAGATGAGTATGGACATGGCATTGCCACCACTTGTAAATGTCCTTTTCCTTTATGAGCGTGCTCAAATTTCCCTAGTTACAATGAACTGGCTCTGTCTTTGCCTCTTTAAGTTCCCATCAGGACCCCAGAAAGCCATAACTGCTCGAGGGAAGGGTGTTGGAGCAAAGCAATGCACATGGACACAGAGGATTCCTCCAGCTTACTCCCCATGCTTGCATTTTCCCCTCAGCCTCTGATTCTGAGAAGTCCAGCAGGTTCTAGGGAAGCCTGTCCCTTACCTAAATCCAGGGTGCCACACAGCACCTGCCCTACGCCCATCCGCCCTGGCCACAGTGATGCTCACCCCCACAATCATCATCCCAATCCAGCTGGAGTGAGTCTTAGAACTTCTGCCAGAAACTATGGGATGCAAACATTCTTCCCTGGAAGGCATGGTGTGCAAAGGTGAATCTGAATTTCTACATAATTTGCCACCATGATCAAAGCCAAAGGAAATCTCAGAAAAGCTGAGCCAGAGCCTTGATCAACCACACCTGAGCCCTACCACTAGATTTTTTTGTTAGTTACATAAGCCTATAAATTCCCTTTTACTGTTAAAGCCAGTTTGGATAGGGTTTTCTGCTATTTTCAACCAATCTTACTGAAACTAAATGTAGCGTTATTATTCCCACTTTGTAAGTTAGGAACAGAAGGGTAAGCTGTTTGCCCAAAGTCATAGTCAGATTAATCTTAACATGTGCTTTGCATTGATATCAAATGCTATGTTTTCACAGATTTCACAAATTTTATCTGGCTCTCCAAGCATGTGTTACCTTGTAAACATTGTAAGTATGAACAGATGTAAGCAGAAAGGAATCACTGTATATAAGACTTTTGTCTTACTCTTTTGTCCTAGTATATGACTCCTTTAAAGAGCTACCCCATTCTGGGGAAGCACCCCCATCACCCACAACCCTAAAGAATTAGAAGATCAGGAATTTGAAAGGGGCACCCTCGCTGCGTCCTGTCTGACCCACCCAGCCCCCCTCCTACCCACTCCTGGCTGCCAACCTCATTGCCTTTTTACCATTGACACCATCACCCCCTTCCTTTCCATCTCTCTCAGCCTGCTTTTGAGTCTGTTCATTGGCTCAGCACGTCTGGGCAATTGTACCTCTTGTAGTTACAGGGTCTTCTCAGGTAGACCACCCAACCACTAATAAGGCTCACCCTTAAGTAATGGATTTGTGTAATAGTCTCCCTTTCTTTCTTTTCTTTCTTTCTTTTTCTTTCTTCCTTCTTTCTTTCTTTCTTTCTTTCTTTCTTTCTTTCTTTCTTTCTTTCTCTTTCTTTCTTTTTAAAGATTTTATTTATTTATTTGAGAGAGAAAGAATGAGACAGAGAGAGCATGAGAGGGGGGAGGGTCAGAGGGAGAAGCAGACTCCCTGCCGAGCGGGGAGTCCAATGCAGAACTCAATCCCAGGACTCCAGGATCATGACCTGAGCCAAAGGCAGTCGCTTAACCAACTGAGCCACCCAGGCGCCTTCCCTTTCTTTCTACAAAAGACTTTTCAAACCCTCATGACATATGGACAACAAACACAGGAAGGAAACCAAGGTAATGGATGTGGACAACTCCTTTGAAACTAGACCTAGAAAGAGAAAATGGAGATTGGGTGTCCTTGGAGGGAATGTGGTGTGGGCTGGTAGAAGATGCTCGTTGTATCCCAGTGTCCATCTCCCTTTCTTCTACGGTAATAGAGCCTCTGTGTTTAGGTGGGTGCTAGAATAATGGCTCCATTTCCCAGCCTTCCTTGCAGCTAGGTGTGGCCAGGTTACTAAGTTCTGGCCCATTGGGATGTGAGTGGAAGGTGTGCCCTTATAAGGAAGGGCTTCCTCTCCTCCCTGTAGCTCTTCCCCCATTCTGCTGACAGGAATGTGCGTTCTCACAGACCTTGCAGACAAGGGCCACACCCTGGAAATGGTGGAGCACGGAGACTGAAGAGGTTGAGGTCCCTGACGCCATGGTACCTGCCACCCTGCCAGCCCTGGGCTACTTAGGCCTAGATGCTGATGTGAGAGACAAGGAAACTTTCATCTTTTCTTTTTAAAGGTTTTATTTATTTATCTGAGAGAGAGAGAATGAGTGAGAGAGAGAGAGAAGGAGCAGGGGGAGGGGCAGAGGGAGAGGGAGAAGCAGACTCCCCGTTGAGCAGGGAGCCCGATGCGGGACTCGATCCCAGGACCCTGGGATCATGACCTGAGCTGAAGGCAGATGCTTAACCGACTGAGCCACCCAGGCGCCTCATGATCTGAATTAATTTTTAAGGAGACGTTAACAACTGCTTCTCTGTATAGTTAGAAGGAGAGAGTCATGTTGGAGCAAGCTTTTTTTGTTATGAGAGGAACTGCTGCTATTTGTTCCTCTTTTTTTTTTTTCAAGATTTTATTTATTTATTTGACAGAGAGACACAGCGAGAGAGGGAACACAGGCAGGGGGAGTGCGAGAGGGAGAAGCAGGCTTCCTGCCGAGCAGGGAGCCCAATGTGGGGCTTGATCCCAGGACCCCGGGATCATGATCTGAGCCGAAGGCAGATGCTTAACAACTGAGCCACCCAGGTGCCCCTCCTCTAACTTTAAATACATATATTTTGCAAACAAGCGCCCTAGGTATAAGATCTTTATCTTTGACAACTGAAAGAAGCAACAGGACTTTTGGCTTGGTTTAGCAAGGTGATCCCTCACTAAGATCCCTTGATATGCTGAGTTCTGAAGGAGGGACACATTTACAGAACCATCTCAGAAGCTTAAAGAAGGAAAGGAACTAAGTCCCCTTAAGCCTAGCTTCTGAGATTTAAACGTGCAAAAACTTATTGGGATGTCATTGACCAAGTCTGATGTCAGGAAGGACACGTAGGGCCACAAAGGGGAAGTTTTCAGGAGGTCACGGGGAATCCGGGATGGTGACCTCCATACGAGTGGCATAAGGGCAATCCAGAAGCAGGCACCCTGGCACAGTGTCAGGCTTTGGGAATACATATGTGTATTAATTAAAAGCATTGCCACCTTCAATCCTAGCATGTGGTACTATTGTGGCTGGCAAGGACCTGTCCCAGAGAGGGCATCACCAGAGTATGGGCAAGTGTGTGCTGGCCTGTGCAAAACCAGCTTTCAACAGCGACACCTTGTGGTGGCAGCTGAAACAACAGTGCTCGTGACAATATTGACCTCTGGACTGAGAATGTAGGATTCTTAGAAAGTTTAAGGGTACTTTTCAAGAGGCAGGTGATTTCCTGCTAATAAAGGTAGAGGGACATTATTTTTTTTTAAGATTTTATTTATTTATTTGACACAGAGAGAGAGAGAGAGAACAAGCAGGGGAATGGCAGGCAGAGGCAGAGGGAGAAGCAGGCTCCCCACCAAGCAGGGGGAGCCGGACGTGGGACTCGATCCCAGGACCCCGGGATCATGACCTGAGCCGAAGGCAGTTGCTTAACCAACTGAGCCACTCAGAGGCCCTAGAAGGACATTATTAATGGTAAAAAATAAGAAATGTTTTGGTGAGAATGTGGAGAGAAAGGAACCCTTGTACTCTGTTGGTAAGGATGTGAATTGGAGCAGCCACTGTGGAAAACAGTATGGAGGGTCCTCAAAAAATTAAAAATAGAGTTACCATATGATCCAGTAATTCTACTACTGGGTATTTATCCAGATAAAACAAAAACACTAATTCAAAAAGATCTATGCTCCCCTGTGTTTATTGCAGCATTATTTACAATAGCTGAATATAGAAGCTCCCCCTGTGTTGGAGATATATATACATACATGTGAATATTACATACATATATATATGAATGCTCTTCAGACATAAAAAAGAACGAGATCCTGCCATGTACAACATGGATGGACCTCGAGGGATAATGCTAACTGAAATGTCTGACAGAGAAAGACAAATACCATATAATTTCACTCATATGTGGAATTTAAGGAACAAATGAAAAAAAAGGAGACAAAAAAGACTCTTTTAAAATTTTATTTGTTTGTTTATTTATTTATTAATTTATTTCAGTAATCTCTACACCCAATGTGGGGCTTCAACTCATGACCATGAGCTCAAGAGTCCCATGTTCTTCCGACTGAGCCAGCCAGGCACCCCAGAAAAAGACTCTTAGATACAGAGAACGAGTTGGTGGTTGCTAGAGAGGAGGTGGGAGGGTGGGAAAAAAAAAAAAAAAAAGAAACCTGACTGTATTTGTACTCTCTCTCTCATCTGTCATACCTTATAGAGGCCACCCCTGGGTCTGTCCCCAGAGCAGGATGCAGAACTTGGAGAGAAGGCATTTCAGGTAGCTGTTTCTGCTGGGCTGCCTGCCATATCGTCTGTTGTCTCCCAGAACTTCTCCAGCTCCACTTACAGCCTGGCTCCTGGGCCTTGTGATCGGAACAGTGTCAGGGCAGGGAGCAAAGAACAGCTCCAGAAGAAAAAAATCAGCCCCAGAAGCTGTCACTAGGTCTCCAACCGATGGAATCATTTTCAAGGTAATGAAATTGCAGTTAATGCAACTTGCTGGCTAGTTCCCCTCCAACTGGGACTTCGTTTTTCTGTGGCTTCTTGTCGCTTTCCTGGCAGGAAAGTCCACTTCTCTATAATCAGATTGCAGAGGTCACAGGGGCTCTTCTGAAACAGGAAGCAAGTTCTTTTCAGCATTCATTCTATTTGTTGCCCATTTTAGCAGATTAAGCACTTAGGGTTGGGATTTTAAAAATATTTATTCTTCGGGCCAAAGGAGTATCTTAATAAAGCTAAGTTCTTTGTATACATCCTCTTCAAACCCTGACTAATTAATTCCTAAAGAAGCAGCACGTGGCTCTTGATTATTGGCAGCCCCTCTTTGTGCATGAGATTAGCAGGGAGAGAGCCGCCACCAGCACAGGCGCCCCAAGCGGCCACCTTGGACTGAGCCGGGCCACAGATGTGTTTTGTTGGGGGCATTTCACACACAAATCCAGATTCCTTACTCTTTTGGAACAAATGGGCAGTGTGGCAACGGTGGGCTTGGATTCTCAGGGCAGCTGCTACCTTCTGAGGGTCACGGTGCACGTCCTGTTCTGCCCAAGTCGCTAGCGCTCCTGTTGTCCCATCTGGGCCCACCGCACCCATTCGTATGCCCCGCTTGGCTCCGATTTGAATTAGCTCCCCCTTTCGACCGAAGCTTCTCTTACACGCCCAGCGGACAGCAAGATCCTGGAAGACAAGAGGCGCATCCATTTCATTTCCCACCCGGTGCTGGCATTGAGCCTGGATTCCCAATAAATGCTGACTGAAAGAATAAGAATAAAGAAGTGGGTGCGTGCCCAGTGTGTGCCCGGCGCGGTGCTGGGCACCAAAGAGCCGCCACGTAGTAGTAAGACACAGAGTGAGAGAGAGAGAGAGAGAGATTACAGAGGGCGCGCGTGTGCGTGTGCGCGCGCGCCTTGCCTTTTTTGAGCCAACAGGAATAAACAATCAGAAGGACGACTTTGCCTGCACCTGCCGAAAGCCCCAGCGGGGCTGCAGACTGGCCACTCTCGGGAAACGGCCCCTTTCAGGCACAAGCCCAGTCTCCTGTCCGTGGCATTTCCAGTCCTATATAATAACCAAAACTTGGAATTTGACTTGGTTTACATTTTCTTCCATCTTCCTGGCTGCCGGAGAAGGGGGGTGGGGTGGCTTTTTCTCCCTCCCCACTCACTCTTCCCCCCAGCAGGCTGCCGAGGTCCCTGGACACAGGGAGAAAGGGCAAAATCCAAGGTGGTGCCCTCATCTGCAAACATCGGGGTCCTCTGGACGGCAGGTTCCTAAAGGTGACTCTTGTGCTCACTTGTGTTACTCAAAGATCCCCCAAACTGGGGGCTTCCCTGTAGTTCCCGGGACTCTGTCACAGTGTAGGCCTGGAGTCTGGTTCACCTCCCACTTCCTCGCAGCCCCCTACCACCCCGGCCACATTGGGTAGGATTTCAGATGTTGCCACGTGGTTGCTCTGGAGACTTTCCTTGGTCCAGAAGAAACGCTGACGCTCCATTTGCTGGGCCCAGGCCACCTCTGCTCTCTCAGACAGGTGTGAGTCCGGCCCCAGGCCACAGAGGCTCCCCACTGTCGAGAGTGCACCTCAAGCTCTCAAGCAGCCACTGAAGCCCAGTCTCTCTGAGCTCCACGGGAAGGAGGTGACACCCCCATATGATCTCATCTTCCCCCTCTCTAGGCTTAGAGAACAGCTTTCTCCCAAGAAACCTTCCAGGGGAATTCCAAAGTTCTTGAAACCTGAATTCTGCATTTGAAGATCTCTTAAACCCACTTTAGGATATCTCTTTAACAAAAATTGTGGAAAACAAAGCAGAAAGAGCCCCATTTAGCATTCTGTTCTAGTAAATAATAGGTGCCCTTCGAGAGATACAGAGAAACACTCCTATGGGAGTTTAAAGGAGTAGACAATTTCTTCCATATAAGGAAAGAACCAAGGAAGACTGCCTGGAGGAGATGGCCTTTGAGGATGGCCTTGGATGTGTGGAGGTCGGGAATGAAGGTATCTTAGGCAAAGAAAGCAGCACAGAGAAGACACAGGGGCAGGGATTGTGCCATATCAATGGTGTCTTCGGGACATTTCCATACTGAGTGACTTCAGAAAAGGGGGCTACGTGTGGAAGGGGTTCCTATGAATACTCTAGAACAGTGGTTCTCGGAGTATGGCCCCTAGAATGCAGAATCTACATTACCTGGGGACTCGTTAGAAATGCCAATTCTCAGACCCTCTGAATCAGAAAAGAATCTCCAGAGGTGGGTTAGCATTCTTTGATTTAACAAGCCCTCTGGGGGGATTCTCATCCACAGGGAAGTTTGAGAACCTCTGCGATGGAATATTTCTGGAAGGATGCACAAAGAACTGATAAAAGATGTTCCTTCTAGGGAAAATAATGGGGTGCTGGAGCCAAAGGTGGGGGAAGGGGAGATTTTTATAATTGTGTACCATGTGCATATATCACCAATTCAAAAAAACAATCACATAATAGGTGTCATCCTTTTACTTCCCCTCATCTGCTTCCCTTCTACTGGGCCCTGCTCCGGCGTCCCTCTCCGCAAACTGCCTCTCTCCGCTGGGCAACCTGGCCTTCTTTTCTCCTCTCCTGGTCTCTTGCCTGGTCTTTATCACTGCACCTGCTAAGCCTCTGAAGGAGAGTTGAAGGGGAAAGTAGAGGAGCTGAGCTCAGCTAACCACCCACCGTGTTCATGTCCTGGGTCGGGAGGTCCAGGCCAGTTCCCAGTGGAGAGGACAGGAGAAGTGGGCCATGTACCGTCTCCCGCAGGGCTGACGCAGGGAGCGCGGCCATGGTTTACCACAAGGGCAAAGCACACCATAGCTGTTCTCATGGTTAAAGGATACATTTAACCACAGGGAGAGTCCACTGCTCGTCTTTAGAATGGCTGTAAGGGAAAGCAATAGACACAAGCTGTGGCAAAGCTGTGCAGCCATCAGAACCCCCATGCACTGCGGGAATGTAAAGTGGTGTCTCCACTGTGGACCTCGGTCTGGCGGCTCCTCAAAAGGTTAAACATGGGCTTACCATCTGACCCAGCACTTCCACTCCGAGGTTCATCCCCGAGAGCACTGAAGACATATGTTCACACGAACACCTGTGCATGAATGTTCATAGCAGCATTATTCATAAGAGCCCAAACATGGAAACAACCCAAATGTCCACCGGCTGATCGGTGGATGACAAAATGCAGTCTGTCCACACGATAGAATATTTTTCAGCCATAAAAAGGAATGAAGTACTGATGCACGCTACAACATGGATGAGCCCTGGGAATATTTGAAGCAAAAGAAGATAGTCACAAAAGACCACATATTGTAGGACCCCACTTACATGCAATGTCCAGAATAGGCCTATCTATAGAGGCAGAAAGATTTGTGCTTGCCAGGGGCTGGGTGGGTGGAAATGGGGAGCGATTGCTAGCAGGTATGGGGTTTCTTGCAGGGATGATGAAAATATTCTGGAATTAGATAGTGGTGATACACTAAAAACCCCTGAATTGTACACTTCATTTTTTTAAAAAAGATTTTATTTATTTATTTAAGACAGAGAGAGAGAAAGAGAGAGAGACAGAGACAGAGACAGAGAGAGAGTATGAGTGGAGAGAGGGGCAGAGGGAGACAGAGAAGCAGACTCCCCACTGAGCAGAGAGCCCGAGGCAGGACTCCATCCCAGGACCCTGAGGTCATGACCTGAGCTGAAGGCAGATGCTTAGCCGAATGAGCCACCCAGGCGCCCCATGAATTGTACACTTTAAAGTGGTAATTTCATGTTATAAGAATTATATTGCAATAAAAAATTATTTTAAAAAAGAACCGATTTACTTCTCCATCCACACTCCTGTAGGATCATAATAATGTAACTGGTTGCCCATCAAATGAAAAACACTGATGTGAACAGACCTTCCTGGCAGGGGTGGTACAATAGCTGAGCTTTTAAAATTCACATGCTGTGTGATCTACAAGGACCTCATGAAAGTGTGTTTGTTTCTATCTCTTTACCTCCAGCCACTTGCCATATTTTGATAATGTTCTAAATTACAGGACCCAGAACTGGTCTTTAATTACAGAGTGCTTTAATAGGGCTTGCTGGCAAATACCATAGAATTAAAGGAGCCACTAATGAAATACAGCATCGTTTTATCTGTTCTCTGGTGGCAGCTTTTAAAATGCAATTAGTACCATGCAAGATATTTATTTAGGATTTTATCTCATGTATCATTCCATCTCCAAATGAGTGTTGTACTTCTAGCTGCTTTTTACTCCTTTATATGAGTATTTTCTCATTTTCAATCCATTCTTTTCTTCCCTCTTAGACTCCAGGGAGCCAGAACATCAGCAGCATGCAGGGGGGCTGATTAAAGGAAGCAAATATCTTAAAGATGTTCACCCGTCCCACTCCCTGCTCCTCCCCAGCGTGGAGGAAAGGAGGAATGGACACAAGCAGTCAAGCTAAATCCTTGCTGGGTACCCAACCATTCCCTACAGGAAAGCTGCACAGCCTCTGGGGAAGGCAGGACACATCCCCCCGCCACCGTCCCAGCTCAGGGCACATGTCCTGTACTGACCACACCCTACTCTCAGAGGGGGCCAGGCACTCCAGTTTCACCTCCAATGCCCACTCAAGTGTCACATCCTCTGCGAAGCCCTCTCGACCCAACTTCCCACACCAAAAGAGACTCTGTTCCTTTTGGGATCCCTTTGCGCATATTCAGCAATCCTCGTGTTGGTCCGCTGCTTGGCCATCAGCAGCGTGCGCCTGTCCTCCCCTCTGTGCTGAGCCCTCTGGGGCAGAGGGACGACATCATCTTCGTATGCCCCAGCACCACACGCAGCGTGCTGCACCCAGGAAACGCTCAACAACTATTTGCTAATAACATCATTTCCAGTCTTCCCTAGCCATCAGGGAATCAGTGTCTCTTAAACCTGTGGTCCTCCCGAAGACACTGTGGATTTCTCTGGCTTGTGGCTCGTGGCTAGCCCGCCTCAGAGCAAGCAGGGACTCGGATCAGTTTCACAAGGTGCTCAACGGTGAGGGCTGCGGGGGACAGGATGCAGAACAAGACAGCGTGGTCGTAGCAGAGTGAGGGGCTCTTCTGTGGACACCAATGGAGGACTGAGTTTTATATCAGCCGTGACTCGACAGAACAAATGAAACCACTCCTAGAAGTGGGAGCCCATGGGAAAATTAACAACTCAGGAAACAGCAGATGTTGGCAAGGACACGGAGAGAGGGGACTCCCCTTACACTGTTGGTGGGAATGGAAACTGGTGCAGCTACTCTGGAAAACAGTATGGAGCTTCCTCAAAAAGTTAAAAATAGGACTACCCTATGACCCAGCAATTGCACTACTAGCTATTTTTCCAAAGGATACAAACAGGGCGCCTGGGTGGCTCAGCTGGTTAAGCATCTGCCTTCAGCTCAGGTCATGATTCCTGGGATCGAGTCCCACCTAGGGCTCCCTGCTCAGACGGGAGCCTGCTTCTCCCTCTGCCCCTCCTCCCACTTGTTCTCTCAATCTCTCAAATAAAATAAAATAAAATCTTTAAAAAAAAAAAACACAAAAAAACCCCCAAAGGACACAACCACAGTGATTTGAAGGGGCACATGCACCCCAATGGGTTTATAGCAGCAATGTCCACAATAGCCAAACTATGGAACGAGCCCAGATATCCATCAACAGATGAGTGGATAAAGAAGATGTGGTGTGTACACACACACACACACACACACACAGGAATATTACTCAGCCATCAAAAAGAATGAAATATTGGGACGCCTGGGTGGCTCAGTCAGTTAAGCGTCTGCCTTCAGCTCAGGTCATGATCCCAGGGTCCTGGGATCGAGCCCCGCATCGGGCTCCCTGCTGTGCGGGGAGTCTGCTTCTCCCACTCCCTCTGCCCCTCCCTCCACTCATGCTCTCTCTCTTGCTCTCTCTCTCTCTCTCTCAAATGAATAAATAAAATCTTAAAGAAAAAGAATGAAATCTTGCCATTTGCAATGACATGGATGGAACTAGAGGGTATTATGCTAATCGAAATAAGTCAGTCAGAGAAAGATAAATACCACATGATTTCACTCATATGTGGAATTTAAGAAACAAAACAGATGAACATAGGGGAAGGGAAGGAAAAATAAAATAAGATGAAAATTGAGGGGGAGGCAAACCATAAGAGACGCTGAACTCTAGGAAACAAACTGAAGGTAGCTGGAGGGGAAGTGGGTGGGGGGTGGGGTAACTGGGTGATGGGCATTAAGGAAGGCACTTGATGGAATGAGCACTGGGTATTATATGCAATTGATGAATCACTAAATTCTACTCTGAAACTAATAGAAAAAAATACATATAATGGAAGCATACCATAAAAAAAAAGAAGTGGGTGCCCATGGGGCAGAAAATCTGAGAAACAAAACCTCTTCCCTGCTACCAATTTAGTAGAAATGGAGTGAAGGGTGGATCTTTTAGATAGTCATTGACTTGGGAATTTATGTGTCTGTGTGTTTGCGGGGATATCGGTGTGATTTCACATAGATCTCAAGAGGAAGGGAGCCCCCATCTGACATTTGGGGTTACGATGTTAAACAGTAAGCTCGGTATATTCACTTAGTAAATTGAAAAGCGCTGATGATGGTGATGAAGGAGATGATGAAGTGGTGGTGACAGAGCTGTGTCCGTCTCCCCCCCATTCAGGATTCTTGGTGCCGGATTGGCCCCTGCAGTCCTCTCCACGGAGGGATGCTCTAGGACAGGGCTCAGGAAAGCTCTGTCACTGGAAGGCTGCTGCTGAGGACATTGCTTGGCACTGTGTGTTGACAAGACAAGCCAGGATGAAGAAGTACATCCCCATAGGTGTAGAGGAGAATGGATCGACTCCAGGGCACAGACTTCTAATGGCGGTGCTTTCCAAGGACCCGGAGCACCCAGGATGGCTCTCTCCTTTCTCCCTTTCTGGGTGACCGCAGTGTAGGCTGGCCCTGCCCCTGAGCGGGCTCACCCGTGCCTTCCTTCTGCCTGGCACCCTTCCACCCTGCTGACAGCAGCAGGCTGAAGCTGTGGTCCCTGGGCGGCTGGGGCAGATGGGCCCCAGGCAGGGAGGAAGCAAGCAGCCTCCCTGCAGAGGCTCCGCTAGGGGGGCTGGCGCTGGGATATGGATCCAGGCTGCTTAGTCAGAAGCCACCGAGGTGTTAACTGCCTTAGGAAAGGGGAGCTGGGCCAGGAATTAAAATCCAGCTTCCTAGAGTGCTCTGCTTTGGAGGTGGGGGCTCAGGCCTCAGAAAATAGTACCGTATTACCTGCTGTTTCTCATCTGAACCTTCCTGGCGCTTTATATTCTTTGGGTGCTTCATGGGGACAAACAGCTTGGGTTCAAATCTCATTTCCTAGCTGATTGTATGGCCTGAGAGAAGTTACTAACCTCTCCGTGCCTCGGTTTCCTCATCTGTAAAGTGGCAATGAGGCCATTGTGCTCATGAGTTTATCCAGGTAAACACAGTCGGTCAACGGCTAGCACGGCTGTTGCTTCTCCCACTGAAGTCCGGTTTCTCCAGCAACCTGACACTCTCAGTGTTCAATCTTTTTTCCTCAACAACAGCCCTGTCATGGTGGGTAGCACCCCTATCCATCCAGCTGAGCAAGTCACAAACCGAGAGGTCACCCCTGACACCCCCATCCTCTCCCCCCAAACCATCACTAAGGCTTGTCAACCTTACTACCTTACTGACTTCTACCAAAGTTACCCAATTTCCTGAAAATCTCCCAGATCTCTTCTCTCCTCTATAACCTCTCACCAGGACTAGCACAGTAAGGCCCCTAACTGCAGCCACTTCAGCTCCCTACTAACCCGTTTCCACCCTGCTGCCAAAGACATGCTTTGAAATGCAGATCTGACTGGGTTACCCTCTCCCTGGGCTCTCCGTGCTGAAACCTCAAAATGACATTCCACTCTTCTTGGGGTTAAAACCAAAATCCTAACACCAGGCAGACTGCATATGTTAGAATGGTTTTGGCCACAAGGGTCAGAAAGCCCTATCAAAATTGGCTTGAAATACAAGGTGATTTATTAGCTCCTTCAGAGGTAACTGGGGTAGTTCAGGCTTCAGGCATTGCATGATCAGGGCTCTAGCACCATATTCTGCTATTCTCTCAGCTCTGCCTTCCTTCCTAGATGTCAGCTGCATCCACAGCCCAGCTTCCTTTCAAACGGCCTCAAGTGGGGCACTTCTAGAGAAAAACAAAACAAAACAAAACTATGCCCAGCCATGAGATAAAATTCATTCCCTTCAGCCTGAGCCAACTGAGACCATGTGCTCATTCCCAACCAAAAAATTCCTAGTGGTATGCCACGCATCGAGTCTTTCGGTTCTCTGTCCCTGGTGGGAAATGAGTCCTTTACTATAAACACACATTGAAACCATGCTAAAAGATACCATTGGTTTTATTTTAATAATGCTCAACTCTGAAAAATATGAGAACTAACCATCAACCTTAAAGCTGCCCATTGTCCTTGATGATGGATCTGGGACTAGAGGTACCCATGGGAATGACCTCATGATAATGGGCAGTAAGAGCAAGGTGCTGGAGGATGGATGAGGGAGGAAGGCAAGAGACAAGGGGCTTGCTGGCCTTGTCAGAGATGGACTTTGGATGGTGGAATGGAAAAGGTAAGAAAATGGTGCTGTAGCATCTTCTGTGCCCTGAGATTGCATTCTTAATCTTCTCCTTGTTCTCTTTCTGAAAATGGACTTTGCCACCAAAGGAACTGAAAGCAGGGACTCAACAACTATTTGTACACCCGTGTTCATAGTAGCATTAGTCATGATAGCCAAAAGATGGCAACAACCCAAATGTCCATTGATGGACGAATGGCTAAACAAAATGTGGTCTATACACAAAATGGAATATTATTCGTCCTTAAAAGGGAATGACATTCTGATGCACGTGTCTATGTGGATGAGCCTTAAAGATATTCTAAGTGAAATAAGCCAGACACAAAAGAACAAATACCGTATAATTCCAGTTATATAAGACTCCTAGAATAGCCGATTGGTACAGACAGAACGTAGAATAGTGGTTGACGGGGCCTGGGGGTGGGGGTACAGAATGGAGACTTACGTGTAGTTTCAGTATACGGGATGATAAAGAAGTTCCAAAGATGGATAGGGGGGAAATTTATACAACAATGTGAATGTACTTCATGCCACTGAATTGTACAGTTAAAAAATGGTTAAAATGGTAAGTTTTATGTTATATATATTTTACCACAATAAAAAAATAAGTACTCAGTTCATCTTCCAGGCATTGAGGGCACAACAGAGGGGTGACAGGAAATGCTCAAAGAATGATGGCAGATTGATTGATCTGTCTGGATAAAAGACATCTTTAGTGATATACTTTCATTTTGGCCCTGCTGGGGAAGAAAAATTTTTCTCTATCTTTCAAGGTTTTTTCTTTTTGGCTGGACTATGAATTAAATTGACATGAGAAAGATTAGCAGGAGAAAATCAAATTTAAATACATACTAAGGGGCTTCATAGGAATATGAGGCCTGCAAGCAGTCAGGCAATTGAGGCTTATACGGTACCTGGAGCTGAGGAGAAGTGGGTAAGGGTCTGGGATCACAAACGGAAGGAAGACAATTCACAGGAAGATGAAAGAGAGTAAATGTTCAGTAAATAAATGTTTGCTGCACCATCCAGAAACAGTGGGACACGGAGAGGAATTTTAACAAACAGACTTTGCTAAGTTCCTCCCCGTCTGCCACCCTTAGTTCATATTATGCTCTGGTTATCTAGGGTGATAACCTCCCTTCCTGGAGAAGGTCCTCCATCTAAATTGTTGTAGGCAGTGAGAGGAAGGTCGAAGGTTCTTCCTGAGCCTTCTGTTTCTTAAAAATAATCAGCCTACAATAATCCACGTGCCGAAGAGACACATTTTGGGGTGGCAAATTTTGTCCCCTACCGTCCCCTGACGACGCTAACTGTGACGATGAGGAGGAGGCTCGAGCCTGCCAGGGACAGAGCCATGAGGCAGCCGTGTGTGAGAGCCTGCCCCTCCCAGTCCTGCAACAAGTCCCCCCAGTCCCACAGGCGCTGTGTGAGGGGAGTGGTGCCTAATTCTATTCTCTGCAGGGTGGACCCACAGAGGGAGGGGAGGTGGAGAAGGGAATTTCCTTCTGTCAGGCAGGAAAATAGTGTGAGGAAACAGAGCTCTCCTGCTCTTTGAATGGAAAATGTCTCTTTCCGACCTCATTTTAGAGAGCTGCCCCTGCCCACCTCACATTGCCAGAGGGATGATGGGACAGCTGTCACCGGTTGGGTCTGACTCATTAGTTTATCATCTCTCCCCACCCCTCTCCCGAACCCCCTCCCTCCAAACCCACCCACCCTGAAAATGCCTCAGCACAGTGGACTATTTTAAGAACTGAATTCCCTGTCGGCATGGCAACTTCCTGGCTGTACCTCTTGTCATAGCTGCCTAGATGGAAGAGAAGCCACCTTTCACCAGGGCTCCAGCCAGCCTACAGCGGAGAGGCTTCGCGGATCAGACGTGGCCAGAGGGTGGACATCGGTGTAGGTCCCAGATCCTTCTTTGTGCATTTGCCTGTTTTACAGCCTGTTAGCAATGCAAAAGCCATTCTTAGCTGACCAGCCAGACAACAACAGGCACCCCGCCAGAACAGGCCCGAGGACCGTAGTTTACCCCCCCCCCCGCTGTAGGACAAGAAGAGCAGGTGCTCACACTTGCTGGGTTTCTCATTGTGGAAGTTTGAAAGATTTGGAAGGGTATGGGGGCGACATGAGTAAAAGATGGGAAGGGAGTTATGGAAGAAGGACAATGTGATTCATTCATTTTTAAAAATGTCCCCCAAATATCTACATTTTATTATACTTTAGAGGTTTATTTATAGTCTTCTTGTGCTTCGAAATGAAAGTCTTAAGACTATGCCATCTTTACCACATCCCAAATAAGGACTGAGGCTTATAATCTATCAGTTCCTTTTGTAGAAAATGGTGTTTATTTTTTAATCTCTCATCATTCTTCACAAAGACCAGATTTTCTTCAGATATGCTGAATTTTTTTTTCTTTTTTGCCTAAATTTTTTTAGAAAAAAAATTTATTTTGTTTTATTTTTTTAAAGATTTTATTTATTTGACAGAGAGAGACACAGCGAGAGAGGGAACACAGCAGGGGGAGTGGGAGAGGGAGAAGCAGGCTTCCCGCGGAGCAGGGAGCCCGATGCGGGGCTCGATCCCAGGACCCTGGGATCGTGACCTGAGTCGAAGGCAGACACTTAACGACTGAGCCACCCAGATGCCCCAGAAAAAAAAATTTTTTTAATTCACTTCAGGGGCACCTGGTTGGCTCAGCTGGTGGAGCACGCAGCTCTTGATCTCAGGGTCGTGAGTTCAAGCCCCACAGTGGACATAGAGATTACTTTTAAAAATTTTAATTTACTTTAAATTTTTAATTTACTTAGAAATTTTTGCTCATTATAAGACATTTTAAGCATACTCAGAAAGAATAATAAAATGAACTCCATGCTTCCATGTACCTGACATTACTGGTTTATTTTTAAAGGGTATTTCCATGTAAATTAAAGAAATGGTTTGTACTTTCTTAAAACATGGATTAAAAGGGGGAAAACCATTTGCAAATATAGTTGAATAGAATCCAGTTCTAGGCCCTGCCTGAAAGTGATTGGCGAGGGGAGGGGTAGGAGGAACATCTGTAGGAAAGAAAAGGGGATCACTCTTTGATGGTTACCATGGAAACCACTAGGTTAAGATGGTTGAGTTTGTTTATGGGGCAGTGAGGTTCCTGCTAATGGAGTCTGGGTCAGAGCTGTAGGAGAAATCCTTAGGCTGGTCCCTAAGGATATCTTGCTGCCTCTGAAACTCCCTTCCACCCCCGCAATACTGTTTTCCGTATCCTCACATTGAGGATACTTTCATTCTGAATTTCTAGGGTTTGGTTAAAACAGAGGCACTTTGGTGTTTCCTTCCTCGATTTTAGGGCTTGCTTTTTGTATTGAGGAAGCCAGAGTCAAAATGTTTGTTGCATACTCATTTTGAGGAGTTCTGAGATTTGATAGCAGACCACCGGAGTCCTGTTTACAGCAATAGCACGCCAGGGGGAGCGGGGGTACCTCCGTGGAAGAAAGTCCTGGAAGGACAGGTGGAGGTCTTAGGGTATTGACCCCCACACTACAGTGAGGGAAATATACTCCCTAAGAGCAGGGAATCCAGCCTAAGCCTTGATATTCAGAGGCTCTGGATTCTTTCCCCCTTCGGAAGGAACTTGACCCCAACGTAGAATATCCATCATTCGCCAATGTCCAGGGCTGCTTTAGACATCAGATTATTTGCTATGGGGCATACCAGTAGGAAGTGCAACTTTGGCATCGTGCTCCTTGGACTTGGGTCCAAGCCGCAGCACGTATTATTTCTACCGTGACAGACTCTCTCTGTCACCTACTAATGGGCTTGGTGGGGGAAACGAATACACAAGATAAACGGCAGGCACAGAGGCAGAAGCAGGCTGGAATTACTCATCCAGAGGTAAACACGAGCAGAGGGACAGACAGAAGGCCGCCGAAAACCGAGACAGATCCCCAAAGGGACGGGCCTCCAGCGCTGGGATCCCTAGACTCCATCGAGGTCTTACCCTAGTCGGGCCTCCTGCAGCTCCCGAGGGAAAAGGCTGCGCAGACGAGGCACGGCCAGCAGGGGGCGCGCGCGCCCGGGATCTCGGGAATCCGGGGCTGCGGGAGGGAAAGGGGCGGCGCGGTTGGGGGTGCGGGGTGGGGTGTGCAGGCAGGGCGGGCTCAATACCCGCTCTCCCCGCAGGGTGTTAGCTAGCAAACCGCAAGGACAGGTACCTCCTGGGCAGCTGCTTTACCTGTCCGTATCTCCCCACGAAATCAGAAGTTCCTTGAGGGTAGCGACTGTGTCTTCGTCCCTTACTTCCTCAACTGCACGCGTCCCTTGTCCCCATCCTAGGTTTGCTGAGCAGAGTCAAAGGATGCATCCTCACTCTGGAAGGCGGGAAGGGAGGACCAAGAGGAGGGATGGGAACGGCTGTGGCGGAGCTTTGAGGCAGCTGTTTTGGAAAGGAGTGAGAGATGTTAGATTGTCAGCAGGGTGGAGCCCAATCATTGGCTGGGGGTGGGGGGTGGGGTTTACCCTAGAAAACGTTGGGGGGTAGAGCCTATAGGACAATATACAATTTGGGGAAGAAATACGGCTGTAGTTCTCAAACTTCTTGATCTCTGGACTCCTTTATACTCATAAATATTATTGAAGACTTCAAAGAGCCTTTTATTTATGTGGGGTCAAATTTACCATATTAGAAATTAAAACTGAAAGTTTAAAAACACTTATTTACTTAAAATTACAATATTAAACCTACCACATTAACATAATTTAAAAAATAACTGTATTTTCCAAAACAAAACAAAAAAATGTTAGCGAGAAGTGTGGCACCATTTTACATTCCTGCAATTTTTAAAAAATGTTTAGCTTAATAAAAGACAGATGGAGTCTCATATCTGCTTTTGGACTCACTCTGTTGTGATATCAGACAGAGTTTTCCCAAAGCACATAGCTTCATATGGTCATGAGAAGATGAGAGGGGAAAAAGGCAAATAACATTTTATTATGAAAATAGTTTTAACCTTGTGGACCCCCTGCCCATTTTGATATTAAATAGAGTATTAACTGCATACAGTGTTATTTTTGGATAAGAATGGAAAGATTTTTTGTAAAACAAAGGTTGCCTTTGGTGAGGGCTAAGGGCTGGGGGCCAGGCTGCCTTGGAATTCACCCACTGGCAAAGATGCGGCCTCCATGGCCAGTGGTACCAGGAAGCAGGGCCTCAGCTGGTGTAGACACATGCCTGTTTATATGTCCACTCACATCCTATGGGTGTTAGAACTCTATTGCAGCTGACTTTTTGCCTGCTGTTCCGTGTTGAGCTGGCAGAAGGGTGGCCAGACTCCCTCTCTTGAGGCCAAAAGCATTTTGTGGCTTCTTATCAATTCAAAAAGATTTCAAAACAATGCCCCACTCACCTCACACCTGTTAGAATCGCTGTCATCACAAAGATAAGAGACACTGAATCACTATATTGTACACCTGAAACGAATATTACACTGAATGTTAACGGGAATTTAAGTAAAAACTTAAAGGAAAAGATAAGAGATAATAAGTGTTGGCAGAAGATATGAAGAAAAAGGACCACTTGTGCACTGTTGGTGGAATAGAAATTGGTGCAGCACTGTGGAAAACAGTATGGAGGGTCCTCAAAGAATCAGAAGTAGAACCACCACATGATCCAGCAATCTCACCTCTGGATGTATATCCAAAGGAAATGAAAGCAGGACCTCAAAGAAATATATGCCTTCCCATGTTCTTTGCAGCATTATTCACAACAGCCAAGGTATGGAAACAACCTAAGTATTGAGCAACAGATAAACGGATATATATATATATATACACACACACAATGGAATATTACTCAGTTACAAGAAAGAAGGAAATAAGACAAATACTGTATGCTATCACTTATATATGTGAGGTCTAAAAAAGCCAAATGCATAGAAACAGAGTAGAATGGTGGTAACCAGGAGCTGGGGGGTAGGGGAAATGGGGAGATGTTGGTCAAAGGGAACAAACTTTCAGCCATAAGATGAATAAGTTCTGGGGATCTAATGTACAATAGAGTGATTATAGTTAATAATACTGTATTGTATACTTGAAAGTTGCTAAGAGAGTAGATCTTAAATGTTCTTGCCACAAAAAAAAAAAAAAAAATATATATATATATATATATATATATATAAATATATATATATAATTATGAGACGTAATGGAGGTATTAGCTAATGCCATGGTGGTAGCATTATATACATCAGTGTATCAAATCAACACATTGCACACCTTAATGTTATATGTCAGTTATATCCCAGTAAAGCTGGGGGAAAAAAATTACACAATGGCCCCAGCCTCTCCATGGCCCCAGGCCTGCTCTAGGGGTCTGTGCAGAATGCCCCAGTTTGAATGAAGAGGCAATGTGGGGAGATTTGCAGAGTCAAGTTAGAGATGAGGAAAGTTTCTTTCCAGTTAATTCCCTCCAAGGACACCTACTGTGAATGATTATCCTAATCATCTGTGGAATAGCATAAGAATACTGATTCCTGGTCTCACTGCAGATCAACCAGGGATAGAGGCTAGATTTTAAAGCTTCAGGCCCATTCTCAACCCTCCTCTAGCCCTGTCTACCAACTCTAAAGACCCTCCGTTCTTTGGCACCTTGCAATCATTTGGGGCACTTAAATAAAAGATTTTGAATTCCCCAGGCCTAATCCCTAGAAAGCCTGGTACCCAAGCTTTGGTAGATCTGGGATGGGCACCAGAGCACCTTGGGCACCAGCAGCCCAGGTCATTCTGATGTAAATGACCCAGGGCCACCCTTTGCCTCCAGGTTGTCGAAGTCCTGTGTGTTAGTCTGTGTGTCACTGAGAGATTTTAGGGCCCCACTCAGATCACCCTCAGCCTTACTTCCTTCTCCTTTGAACAATCACACCCTTTCCTGGGGCTCTAAATTTGAACTCCAGGGTTGACAAATCTCATTTGCTGCAGGTGACCATCTTCCTCCCCAGTCCCAGAACTACACCCTCCCCGGAGATCCCCATCTTCTCAAACTCCGTCCGGGCTCGGGCCCAAGCACTGTCTACACTATGTAACCCCCGCCCGCACACCTACCTCCACACTTCTAATCTAGGCGTGGGGCAATGTGTTTGCAGATGGACACACATCCATCTTTCAGAAGAGCTCAGCTAAAAGTGCAGCAGGCAAAAACAAAAATAAAACCCAAAACACCACTCAGCTTTCTTCACACCAGGAGCCCAGCTTCTGCTTCTCCTCCCCCGCCCCACCCCACACCGCCCCGCACCCTTGCTATAGAGGATACTTTAGTCCCATCATCACAGAAGAAGCTGCTCCTCCCCCTCCCCAGGCCCTGCGTTTGAAGGGCTTCCTGTCAGCTGGCTCACTTCCTAGCAGGACTCCGGGACCCTGGCTCCCTAGGGATAGTCCATGGGTCCCTGGAATCTGCTCAGCAGCCAGCTGACCTCATCCTCTGCTTTGCCTCTGGATTCACATTTACTTTGCGTGGCTCACGTTTATGAATATTAACTCATTTCATGAATTGCGTAAAGCATCGAGTTGTGATGAGTGGATTTCTTTCTCAGTTGTGTCTAAACACGCACAAACAGTCATGGAACTGGTTTTGTGGTGTCCTTAGAAATCCCTGCCCAGCATCATTCATTTTCTGCTGTCGTCTGAGTGCTATGGGAACCATCCACGAAATCTGGAGCTCTTCACTGTCAGCTTCAAAGACTTGGATTCTGGGAGAGACGTGGTGAAAATGATGAATGCACACAAAGCATGGCTATCTCCCAATTTGGGACACCCTGGCTGCTCCTGGGCTGGTCACAGCCGAATTTCTGGGGGTGGGCCTATGCTTCCCCAGGGATTGTAACTGGCAGCCAGACTGAGGAGCACCACCCTACTCTTGGAAACATCTTCCCTTCTGCACTAAGGGGTTTGTCACCAGCTAGACCCCAAGACCTGACCTTTACTGCTCACCTGCTTGTATCCACTGACCTTTGTCCCACATTTTTCCTTAAGCTCTTCTTTCCAACTTTATCTCTTCACTCAGGCAAAAGACCCAAGGGGCCTAGGATCCCACGATGGAAGCCATGGAAACAAAAACTACCCCTCAAGCACTAACAACTGCCCAGACAGAGAATCCCAGCCGGCCCATACCACCCAGTTTGAACTTAACTCCCCACTCACACCTGTGCAGATGGACCTTGGAGGGACCCATAGAATGACTGACAGTTACCTTAACCTCATTATAATACTAAAATCTTCACCCAAGGAGGAGAGCAAGCCTCCTTTACATAACCCACAGTACAGGTATCAGCCTTAAGGCCTCTCCTTATGGCACATGGCACCACCTCATACCCACCTCTAGGGATGATGATAAGGCTCCCCTTTCTAAATGTTCATCCTAACCTTAAATAAAAGGGACCCGTTCATTCTTGCTTGGGGAGTCATGGCTCTGGAAGTTATTCCCTGTGAGCTCCTTATTTGCTGTAAATCAAGTCTCCTTTGTGCAACAACTCACCTGGTATAATATCTGTCTGTGACTCACCAAGGAGTGAACTCACGTTAGTTCAGTTACAGGGTGACTTGGTTTGCAAGTCATCCAAAAGAAGTTGGTTTCATCCAAGGGGGAAAAAAAAATTATCAGAATGAAGTCCTTGAGGGAGTTCAGGACATACCATCCCAAATAGGCTGCTTTGGTATATTGATTCTTTTGAGCTGAAGGCACTTGAAAAAACAGCAGATGCAGGGAGAGGCTCTCTCGGAACTGCCCTCCTCTGCCTAAAGACAGAGCCTGCAAAAGGAACTCGATTGTCCTAAATCCCCAACCTGGGAGTTTCATCCACCGGGGAAGACTGACTCCTATCCCAGGAGAGGAGACTTCGAGTCCACACCACCCCCAGACAAACGTTGTCACACCCTCATACCTCCTGTCTGTTCTTCTGAAGGCCCATTCATCTTTCCCCAAAGCATTTATTCTCCCCTAAGCGACCTGCATCTCCCTCTCCTTCTCTATTCAGATGGTATATAAGCTCTCAAGTCTCATCTCTTTTTCAGGTGTTCGCTTTTTTTCCCTCTGTGATGCCCTTGTCCACGTAATATTAAAAATTAATACATGTGTATATCTTTTCTCCTGTTCATTGTCTGCTGTCAATTTATGTCATAGACCCAGCTATCGAATCTAGGAGGGTGGAGGGACAGTCTTTCCTCTCCTACATCCTCATTCATTCTTTCTTTCTTTCATCAGATATATATTGAGCACCTACCTTGCCAAGTTGTACGCTAAGTGTTAGAGATACTAGGTTGAAAATGAAATAAAGATCAGGCCTTAGGAGGTATTGTGGAGGGACCAGACATTAAACCTGCCCTGGCAAGGAGAGCTCAGCTTGTTCCCCGGGTTCCTGGCCCATCCTGGTGGACTGAGGAAAGGAGGGCTCTGTGAGTGACAAAGGGTATTTTTGGGAAAAAGTATTCATCCATGGCAATTTCTCAGCGCCTCTGGGAAGGGCAATTGCAGGGACAACACAGGTTCTGTGTCCCATGGGTGCCAACATTTTTAAAGCACAGGTTCTTAATTTCTTCATATTATGCTTTATATGCTCTGTGGGACGCACTGCTATTACAGATCTTCCTCGACTTAAGATGGGATGAAGTCCCGATAAACCCATCATAAGTTGAAAATATCATAAGTCAAAAATGCATGTAATACACCTAGCCTATCTAACTTCACAGCTTAGCCTAGCCTGCCTTAAATGTGCTCAGAACACTTACATGAGCCTACGGTTGGGCAAAATCATCTAACAGAAAGCTAACTTTATAATAAACTGTTGGATATCTCATGCAATGTATTGAACACTGTCCTGACAGTGAGAAACTGCATGGTTGGATGGGTGCTGAGTAAGTGTAAGGGCCGTAAGTTTAAGTGTAAGTGTATGGGCCGTTGACCCTCTCGCTGACCCGGAGCTGCGGCGGAGAGTTGTGCCGAATATCACCAGCCTGGGAAAAGATCCAAATTCAAGATTCCAAGTATGCTTTCAACTGAATCTCTATCACTTTTGCACCATTGTAAAATCAAAAGTTCCTAAGTCGAACCATCCTAAGGAGGGGGCCATCTGTACTCCCATCTTACAGACAAGGAAACTGAAACGCAGAGAGAGGAATTCACTTGTCTACACACCTCAGGTCTGTCGGATTTAGAGCCCTTCTTGTAAGAGCTAATCTTTTTTTTTTAAGATTTTATTTATTTGAGAGAGAGTGAGCAGACAGAAAGAGTGCACGAGTGGGGCGGGTGGGAGGAGCAGACTCCCGCTGAGCAGGGAGCCCTACACGGGTCTCTGGGGACTCGATCCCAGGACTCTGGGATCAGGACCTGAGCCAAAGGCAGAGTGTGCCACCCAGACGCCCCTGTAAGAGCTAATCTAGAGAGATGGGCTTCAGCGAAGGAGCCAGATTTCAGGTGCGACTAGCAGAGCTGCTAGCTGGGGCCTGTCTGTGTCGGCAGTGGTGGGAGGGGGCTTCGGAGCCGGGATGGGAGGTGGTGCTGGTGGCCTCAGCAGTCCTGGTGGGCAGCCAGCGGTCACCTCATGGCATAATGGTTGACACTTACTGGGCACTTATCATGGGCCAGACACCACCTAAGTAACTAGTAAGGATGAACTTAAATTTGATAGTTACAATTCCCATTTTTACAGATTAGGAAACTGAGGCCCAGAGAGGTAAGATAACTGTTTTCCTAGGTCACCTGTCTGATAAATATGGAGCCAGGATGCGAGGCCAGGCGTGTGGACTGCTGGGCTTGTGTGCTTCAGAACTGTGCTCTTCTGGGGGGTATACGGGACGTAATATCCTGAGGTGTGCTTCGTCTATGGGTCCTGCACCCCAGGAAGGGAGAGGGCAAGCGTGACAGATTGCAAACGTGGCTACAGGACTCTGTGGCACCTTCCTTCACTCTGTGGACCTGCTTGGGGAAGAAGCCGGGGCAGGCGAGCTTGCCGGATGAGACATGCCGGGCCCAGTGACCCTTCGCTCCAGCGGAGCCTGCTCACCACCAGGTGTGAGTGAGGCCGTCCTGAGCTATCCAGTGACCTGCCAGCTCACCACAGACACATAAGTGAGCCCAGCAGAGCCTGTCTAGAAAGCACCCCCCTGATCCACAGAGCCATGAGTAAATAAATACATGTTTCTTGTTCGAAGCCACCGGGTGGCTTGTTATGTAGCAGTAAATACAGCAAGAAATACCTCGAGGAGAAGGAAGATACGAGGTTAGAGGAATTCCCACCAGGCAGGATGGATACGTAGAAATCCTTCAGGCAGGGGAAAGAGATGCAGAGGAAAATGACAGGGGAGAACCGGCCTGGGACCCTCAGGACCCAGCGCCCTCTCCTCTTCTGGCTTCCACCAGGTGAAGGAATGGCAGTACTTTTCTGGAAAGAAATCACAGACGGTCAGTGAGGAAGCTGAAAGCAGGAGTACTCGGCCGCCTTTGGGAAGGCAGTCCTGGAGCAGTGAGAGGTGGCTGCCTCTTTGCAGATGCTGTGTTGCGTGTGGGCAGAGGGAGGACCTGAGAGAGCCCCCTCCACTCTCCCTGGGGTCCTGTGCTCCCTCTGGGGTAGCAGGGATCCAGACAGTAAGCTCTCCGAGCCTAAACTCAAGCAGCCGCGCGAGAGCGAGGAGCGGACAGAGGGGAGAAATGTTGAGGATGTACCAGGGACAGGAAAAGCTGGAGCCAACTGATCTGGAGGGACTGGCCACTGGGAGAGCGTTGGCCTAAAATAATACACCTGTTCAGAGTACAAACGGATGCCGGGCAACAAACAATACCGAGGGGAAGAGTAAATGATACTTATTAAATGTCCTCACCATCTAAAATGTACATATTATGGTACAATCATGTCTTTTTGGTGCTGACGTTGGTAATTTTTTGACACAGCCTGCCATCTGCCCTTGTTTGGAAGGGTCACCCCTCCTTGAGGAGCTTGAATTTTAAAGATTTTTATTTTTTATTTTATTTTGACAGAGAGAGACCCAGCGAGAGAGAGAGCACAAGCAGGGGGAGTGGGAGAGGGAGAAGCAGGCTTCCCGCGGAGCATGGAGCCCGATGCGGGGCTCGATCCCAGGACCCCGGGACCATGACCTGAGCCGAAGGCAGACGCTTAACGACTGAGCCACCCAGGCGCCCCGAGGAGCTTGAATTTTAAAAAGAATCAAAGCCTGCAGGTAAAACGGAGATGCTGTACTGGTAGAATTTCAGGCAGTCATCGAAAGTGCAACAAGGGTTTTTCTTTTATGTAGGCCCCTTCCCTGGGCTCTTGGCCTCAGTGCCAGCCACGGAACCCCAAAAAGGGGACCTCGGCGTCGGACGCTTTCGACTCGCTTCCTCCAAAGTTGCCCCGGTGTCTCTCAGACTCGGGGGAGCGGCTCTGTCCCCGGGACGGCCGAGCCCGCGCGCCGCCGCCAGAGGGCGCTGCGCAGTGGCCGGGCGCGTCGCGGCCGCCGGGCGTCGGGCCTGGCGTGGGCATTTTTGTGTGGTTTAAATACCAGCGTTTACTGCTCAGTCTTTCCCCAAACATGTGTCTAATTTGCCCGGTATCTCTTCTACGTGAAAAACTTGAGAAGGAAAAAAAATTCATACTTAACTTGAGTTCCAGGGTCGGCGAAGGGGTTTGACACCAAATGCAGTTTTGTTCCAGAAAGCTCGGAGCCTGGGGCCCGAGCAGCCAGCAAGGGCTCCCCAGACGCTGCCCCTGGGTGAGGACGGAGGCACTCAGAAACGAGCACACCGAACCCAGCCCCTGGAAATGCTCTTGCTAACCAGCCACAAGGCCGCAGGCTGGCCTCTCCAGGGGAGGACGGGTTTCGGGCCGGGCTCTGGAGCTGGTGTCCGCGGCCGGGCGGAGGGGCCACGCCGCACCCCGAGCTCCCGCGGGGCCCGGGGCGGTGTGCGGCGCTTGGGGGAGCGGGGCGCGCGGCCGGGGCTGCGAGGTTCTGCGGGGGGGCGGGGGGGCAGCAGTGCGGGCGCAGGGCGAAGTCGGGGAGGCAGAGGGCAGGAGCTCCGGGACGAGAGCAGAGGGGGAGTCCTGTCTGCTGGGGGTGGCGGGGCCGGTTCCTCGGGCCCGGGTGGAAGCTGACAAGCCTGACCGCCACAAATAGAAGGCATGGGCGAAAAGACCCAAAGAGCTTTCTGACTGCTGGGAGGTCTCAGGCAGTTAAAGCTCCTAATCCCTGGGGCGGGAGCTGGGGTGAGGTTGGGGGTGGGGGGAGTGTCTTGATTGGCGGCTAGGTTCTGTTTTTGAGACCTGGAAAAAAAAAAAAAAAAAAAAAAACCTGTCCCCTGGGGAGATTTCTCAGTCACTTTTCTCCTGCAGGAAGCTGCTTCTTGTTGAAGCCTCCTGGGATTGGCAGAGTTAAAATCCTTTAACCCAGGATGCCTTGGGCCTTTTGTTCAGCTCTGACAATGGAATTGGGTGGAGGGGGCTGGGAAGGCAAGTAGCTGGGTCCGGGTGTATCCATGGGGTGGGGGTCTGGTAAAGCTGTGTGCAGTCACTGGGTGAAAAAGCAATTTAGTCGTGTGTGTGTGTGTGTGTGTGTGTGTGTGTGTGTGTGTGTGTGTGGTGTGTTGCGGGGAGGGTGTAAGGGAGCCCAAGGCATAGGGCACCAGCTCGTTAACACATGTGTATGAGCACCTGCTGGGTGCTCAGCAAACCCTTAATTACTCAGGGAGACCTTCCAAAACTGGGAACTCAATACTGGTCCCTAAAAGGTTAGGTAATGGGTTTTTCTTGCATCTGAAATCCGAGGGAATGGATCTCTGGCTCCCCTGGGCTCCCAGATTCTTCTAGATGTCTTTGTCTTCTAAAATTCTGTTCTCCCACAGGACAGCACTTAGTTAAGGACGCTCAGAAATGCATACCCTTCAACCGTATTCATCGTCCGAAAACTGTTGCTTTGAATATATCATGCCCTTGACTCATAATCCTCAGCAGCACCCACTAATTCAAGGAACTTGGAGTGACCACTTTCAAGCCCTCCCACCATGCAGACTTTTCTTCCCCAGCTCCCCAGGGGTGTTCTCCCCCAAGCCAGCCTGACCCCTCCCTTGGAAATGTCTTGAATTCTCCAGCCTCCCTGTGTGGCCCTGCAGTTGCCTTCCTGGGATACCCTTCCCCTCTTCACCATCTAGGCAGTCATGTCCCTTCTCCATTCAGTTCTAGCATCAGTAGGTCAGGCAACATGCATTACTGAGAGTCCATTATGTGCAAAGCATGTTCTGGGCCTGGGGAATACATCAGAGATCAGGACAAATACCGGCCCGTGAGGATTTTATGTTCTAACGGGAGGGAAGAGAGTAGACACAAAGTCAAACAATTTCTCTTGTTGATAAGGACGACAGAGAAGCTAAACTAGTGCTAGAGTAGGGATCTTGGAAGTGGAGTGGGGCTGATGGTGCTGCTTTAGTTAGACAGGGAAAGTCTCTGTGGAGGTGACTTTTGAGACTTTATGGATGGGGAGGAGGCAGCCCTGTGAAGATCTGGGGAAGAGTGCTCCAAGCAGGAGGAATAATGAGGGCAGAGCCCTGAGGCAGACATGCACTGGTTGTGTTCCAGAGACACCACGGAGACCACTGTCACTGGGACAATGGGAACAAGGAGATTTGAGGGGCTCTGGGGACATAGGCAGGGGCTAGATCATCAGTCCCTGTGGGCCAAGGTAAGGAGTGTGAGTTTCATTTTGGTTGCAGCGGGAAGCTTTTGGAGCCTCTTAGCTGGGAGTGAACATATTTCATTTACCCTTTAGAAAGATCACTCTGGCTGCTTTGCAGAGCACAGACTAGGAGCTGAGGAGAACAGTTGAGATGCGGTTGCAGAAGTCCTGGCAAGAAGAGATAAGACCAGGGTGGTGGCTGTAGAGATGGTGAGATGCAGTACTGATTTCTGGAGCAATTTTGGAGGTATGGTAGATAGGACTTACTGATGACCTGACCTATGACAGAAGAGAGGAGTTAAGGATGACTCCTCCATTTTTAGGCTAACTGGATGGAAGGGATGCCCATGTTTGGGGGAAGAGGTGCCTCTGTAGTTCTGTTGTGGCCATGCCAAGAACTATCAGACATCAGCTGGACCTATGGAGGCAGGTTTGGGGTCTGGAATTCAGGGGTGTCTTGCCTTCAGACTTAAATTTGAGAACAAGCCTGTAGATGGTAGTCAAAGCTGTGGCCTGGATAATTCCACTTGAGGAAAGAGTAAAGACAGAAGAGAGAGGGCTGACACTGAAGCCATGCCAACGTTTAAGGATCTAGAAGAGGGAAACCAGCTGAGAGAACTTAAAAGAACAACCTGTGAAGTTGGGGGAAAAACCACAAGATTGGGTTATAAGGAAACTAAGTAAAGGAAGTATTTCAAGAAGGAGGATATATTGGTCTGTTATTGCTGGGTAACAAACAGCTACAAAAATCTCAGTGGTGTATAACAGTAAATATTTCTTTTACTCATGCATCTGTGGGTCATCTGGAGGTCAGCGAGATGTGATTGACCTTGGCTGAGCAGCTCTAAGCTGCAGTTGGGTCCGATTCTGTTCTATATACATGTCCCTTATCATCCTTGTACCAGCAGGGTGGTTAGGGCAGGTTTTTTCCCATGGGGATAACATTGGCACAAGTAGGCAAGTAGAAACACAAGATGCCTCCTGCGGCCAAGGGTTAGAATTGGCACCATGGCACTTCCTCCCTATATTCCGTTGGCTGAAACAGGTTACGCCGCCATGCCCAAAGTCAAGGGGCAAGAAAGCATACTCTGCCTCTAGTGGGAGGGACTGCAATATCACATAGAGAGAAATATGGACACGGGGCAGAGCGACAAGAATTAGGACCACCCCAGGGTGGTCAAACCTGTTCAGTGCAACTGGAAGACTAGAGGAGACAAGGACCACAAGCTTGCCACTAGTCTAGTCAAAATGTGGGTCACTGGCCTTTTTAGTAAGAGCTATTACAACAGAATGGAAGGATAAAAGCCCCGTTGGAGTGGGTGGAGGTGAGAATGGGAGGCGAGGGAGAGGACTGTCAGTCTAGAGATGACTGTCTCAGGAACACTTGCTCTGCAGAGGGGCAGCAAAATAGAGTAGCTGGCAGGAAACACGAGGCTAAGGCTAATACATTTTTAAATTTAGGGAATTAAATCTTGTTTTATCGGGGCGCCTAGGTGGCTCAGTCAGTTAAGCATCTGCCTTTGGCTCAGGTCGTGATCCCAGGGTCCTGGGATGGAGTCTCACATTGGGCTCCCTGCTCTGGGGGGAGTCGGCTTCTCCCTCTCCCTCTGCCTCTCCCCCGGCTTGTGCGCTCTCTCTCTGTCAAATAAATAAATAAAATCTTAAAAAAAGAAGAATTTAAAAAATAAAAATAAAAATAAATAAATCCTTTTTTCCTTTGATGGGAAGGATCTAGTCAAGAGGGAGAAGTCGATGATGCATGAACGAGAGGGAATCCTTAAGCTGTGAAGGGAAGGGGCCCAGGGCACAGACGCAGGGGCTGGCCACAGACGGGTGCAGAGCATGCAGAACTGCAGACATTCTCATGGCTTGTGGCAGCAGGGTCACACAGTTGGTCTGATTGTACCTATTTTCTCTATGAAGGGTATCTGAGCTCACACGGAGAGTGAAAGAGGAAGGGTGTTGAAAATATGCAGAGAGAGGAGAAAGTGTGAAGTTGTTGCACTGTGGAGAGGGAAAAGAAATTTTCTAAGAAACTGTAGTAGGATTGTCCAGCAGTTCAAATGCCTATTTGAAATTTATGGCTGTAAATTTGAAGTGAGTCCATCTAGAGCAGCTGGGGAATTTTCTTCAGTGGTGCGCAACTGCTCGGTTGCAGGTATGAAGTAAACAGTTTGATTTAAGCACAGTTGGGGTTTTGCCAGGGGAATACGATGGAGAGAGACCAATGTAAGGAAGTTAAGGATGTTTGCAAGGGAGATTTTGTGTGCTGGATCATGAAATCTCAGCTGGCTGAGAAGTGAAGACCTGAGGGGAGACGCATAGTGAAGGAACAGTAGCAGGATGGGTTGGAGGTCTCAGGCGGAAGGGAAAGACTGGAGAGGGGGGGTGCCTGGGTGGGTCAGTTACTTAAGCATCCAACTCTTGATTTCAACTCAGGTCATGATCTTGGGGTTGTGGGATTGAGCCCCACTGTCAGGCTCTGTGCTCAGTGGGGAGTCTGCTTGTGGATTCTCTCTCCCTCTGCCCCTCCCCCCACTCTCTTTCTCTCTCTAAACAAATAAATAAATCTTTTTTTTTTTTTTTTAAGAAACACTGGAGGGGGTGAACTGGGGGTCTGACAGGTGGGGGGATCTTTGAATCTGAGATCTTGGGGATGGTGTTGATAGTCATGATTCCAAGGTCCAAGGTCCAAGGTATGTCCAGGAAGCTAAGGCAGGGCAGGAGAAAATATATTGCTAGGGCTAAGGCAGTCAAGGGAATTAGGGGCCGGAGTGTTGAGTGGATCATCAGCACTGATGCTGAGGTCACCAAGAATGATGACAGTGTAGGAGAAAGAGCCTGGTGCCAAAATCATAAGGGAACAGAGAAAGTGACCAGGAGGGTGATAAGGTGATACTAACTAGGAAAAGTGGTGGTAGTAAACTCCATGCCTTCCAAAGGAGCCGGGTTTTTGAAGGCAGAAGAAACAGATTGGAAGTTTTCATGGTGAATGAGGACCACTTCTGCATGGCCTGAGGGAGAAAAGAACCTCCAGTGGAGAGAGCCATGGGGACAGCTGTGTCCTCAGGGGACAGACAGGCTCCAGGAAGAAGGAAGTGAGGGTCCTAGTTTTGGAGATTTAGAGTAGAGGCAGGGGGTATGGTTTGGGAGGGCAAGGAGGGGAGGGGGGTTGGCTGGGGGATGTTCAGCAGGTGAGGGGTATGCATTGGGGCTGGGATGAGTGGGCGGGAAGCATGATGGGTTTGCTCTCCTTGCCCTTGAAGGCCCGGAGGGAGGTGTCAGGGCACCCACACCCGGCCCCTCTGTGGAAGCTTCCCAGATTACCCTGGGGGGCAGGAGTTGGGAATAGACTTCCTTTTCCTGGAACCCCCGTAACTTTGGGTGCTCATGATTCTCAGGCCTTAGTCACCTACTTCAAGGTGTCTTCAGCGTTCTTCTTCCATGTGGATTTCTTATTTCCTCAATGAGTCTCAAGTTTGGGTAGGAACCCCAGATGTGTCACTTTGCACCCACTCAAGTCCAGCACAACACCTGACATGAAGTGGGTGCTTCTCAAATGTTTGTTGATTGAGCTGGATACAAATGAGGTAATGGTTCCCTTTAAGGCCAAGAGTGGGGGCCGTCGTCTGGCGGTGCGGGGTGGGGGGGCTCCTTCTGCCCGGGGTCCCCGCCCCGCCCCCACCGGCCAGCTGCCGCACGGCCGCCCCTCCCCCTCCCCCACAGCCGCAGCCGCAGCCGGCGGGGCCAGTAACCCGACGCCGGGGCCCGCTCCCCCGCCCGACCCAGGCTCCCGGTGGCCAATGGCCGCGGCCAGAGCCTCCGCGGGGAGCCTCGGGGCCCTGGCGGCGCCGCGCGGCCGGGCTGGAGCTGGGGCACCCGGAGGCGGAGGGCTGCCCGCCCGCGCCCGGAGCGGCCCGGCTCACGCCCCCAGCCGGGGCTCTCCACCCCTACGCGCAGGGCTGTTCTGCCCCGGGCCCCAGCTCGGACTCGTCCCGCTCTGGGCCCCAAGCCGGGAGGCCAAAGGGACCCCGCACTCAGGGCAGACTGTGGCACCCAGCGGCCCAAGTCGGGGGGTTGGCGGGGGCCCGCGCAGTAGTCAGGACACTTGACTTGTAGGCCCCCGGCTCAGGGCTCTGACCAGCCGAGGGACCCTGGGCAGTCGTGGAATCCCTGAGCCTCCGTGTCCGCGTCTGTGGTTGAGACTAGTCCTTATCCACCTCTCAGTGGGCTGGTGTGAGGACCCAACCCGTGAGGGGCGGGAAAGTCTTCCCAGATTAGCCAGAGGACGGGCCAAACCCAAGGCGTCGTGACCTGTCCCCACCTGCCCCGCAGCAGATGGGCAGTGCCCCTCCTCCTACCCACCATTCCGGCTCCACCCACCATCCAGGGAATTCCCTGGGTTTGACGGAAGAGCCCGACAACGCTTTCCTTAACACCCCCAGTACATGCATTTCCCGCAGCTCCTCTCTCCGGAGGCAGAAGTTAGCTGGTGGGGTTTAGCAGCCCTGGGGGAAGGGAGCTCGAAATATATGCCCTGCTGGCAGGGTGGAGCACAGGCAGGGCACCTTTCCAACTACCTATGTTATCTCCTATATACTTCCTAGAGTGTAAGATGTGTAAAGAGGAAACCCTCACCAACAATGGCTTTTTCCTCTTCGAATAATTAAAACTGCACACTCCTGACAATTACCGTAGGCTACAAAAACTGACACGTCTATCCAAACCTTTGATCATGGTACCCAAAAGAAAAGCAACCAAGAGCTCAGGAAGTACATTATACTCTGCAAGAAGAGGAAGAGAGGAAGTCTTGGTCAAGGATGCATTATTTTAACATTCACAGCCTCCCCAACCCTGAAAGTAGCCCGGCGTTGCTGATGGTGATGAAGACACATGAGCGGGGGTCCCCTGATTTCTTTGTTTCTGTGTCCATGTCCTGAACAGGCTCCCAGGTGGCTCCTGGAACCTGCAGCCCTGGCTCACACCCTTTCTCTGCACTGGGCTGGCCACCCTCGGGCACCTTGTCTGGGGCACAATGTTACAATGATAAACTGTTCTCTCTTCCCTGGGACTTAGACTCCAAGGGCCAGGCAGCCCCATCAGGCCCTCTAGATGAATCCAAAGGCAGGAAGTGCCTAGGGAGTCCGCGAGGGCGTCCCTAAGCAGGGAGAGGGAGAGGTGCCCACCAGGCGAGGCCTGATGTTCTTCAGGCTTCCTGAATTCATTTGCTTCCAGACCTTTGCAGCCTTGCCAGGCCCTGTGTGAGAGATCAGAACAGCGGGAAATTTGTAGCAAGAAAGCACCAGGTGCTGAACAGGTCTCAGTCTGACTTAGTTAGGGGCTGGGGCCGTTTGGGGTTGGCATTCTTGTCTTAGCAGACCGGCAGGAATTGTTTGCTGGCTCTTGGAAGAACAGTGCTCCCCCTGAGCCTTTGCTGGGACTGCAGTAAACCCAGGACACAGCGCTGGGGACGGAAACTAGGAGCCTCCTCCCTTCCAAGCGCCAGTTAGACGACACAAAGGGCCTCCTCTGCTGGCCAAGCAGAAGGGGATGGGCTGACCAGGGAGGGCTGGGACTGTCACCCAGTCAGAGCCAGGCGGCTGCAAATGAAACACAGGCCTAGAAGGCTCAGACAGGCACTCAATCTTTCCCAGAGCCAAGAAATCCTGGCTAGAAACTTGACTACGGAGCAAGGAAAGGCACCGGGAAATACTTGAAACCAGGCGAGACCCCTGGTAATGTTGGACTCCTGACAAACAAGGAGCTGAGCCAAATGCTTTTTTTCCCCTCCGCCTGGCCCAAACACAAAAGCTGAGCTGGCCAGAGAGGACCCAGGGGAGGTGGTGGAGGAGCCAGGGAGGGACCCAGCAGGAAGAGGAAAGCAGGCAGCGGGGGTCATTTTTACCCTGCTCAGACCCCAGAGCTCTCCTACAGTAAGTCTGCAGAGCAGAAAGTTCCCGTGGCGGCTTCGCACGAAGTCAAGGTCACTCAGAACCTCTGGAAGTTCCCACGAGGGGCTTCAGAAACTCCAGCGTGGCAGCGTGGAGCCGTCAACAAACAGTAGCCAGGCTGCACGGGTCAGCTTTTATATGAAGAAAGGGTTTGTAGGGGCAGCTGCTGAGGGAGGGCAGCACCCCCGCCCCCAGCCTCAGGCTATGGAGGGACTGACCTCAGCCCTCCGAACAAACTCAGCTGGGGGTGGGGGGCGGGGGCGTTCAGCCCGCGTTATTTTAAATGAATGTGCATGGTAGCATGTTATGGGTAAAATCTATAAACCTGCTAAGGAATTCTCTTATTCGTATTTCTTGTAATGTGTGAGGGAGGTTACTTTGTAAAAGTTCTAAAATCAAAGAAAAAAGAGAAGTCATCCTGTGTTGCAGATGGATTCAGGGTCTCAATTCTCTTTATCCTTTGCTAAATTTCGAAGAAAAAAAAATAAAAAGAAATATGCCATGGTAAGAAGGCTTCTTGTTTAAAAAAAAAAAAAAAAAGCTGCTTTCTGAATATAAAAGTAGAACATGCTCTATAAAAAGAAATTCAGACAAAAGATATAAAAAAGGGAGCAGAAAATCAACTATAATCCCACCACTCAATGATAGATAGTCCGGATATCATTTCTATATATTTACCCCCTACTATTTTCTAAGCAGGCAGATATATTTTTACTTGAGATAAAATGATTAACATAAGAATGGTCTTAGCTTCCTTTCCCCTGCCCCCCACCCCGCCCATGGACCTTGGGCAGAGATGTTTTGGGGAAGGAGCTGGGCCTTGGCACATGGTGAGTGGGGAAGAGCGGAGGTCTCCCAGGGAAGATGGCAAGGGGGCCCAGTGAAGGTTCAATGAGGGATTACTTTTGCTCCCCAGCACCCTTTCCTTCGAGGAATCACCCTTTCCCCATTCCACAGGAACCCCCTCAGCCCCTGAGCTTTGGTGACGCTGACTTCATACCTTCTACCCCTACCCCATCCTGGACTGGAGCCAGATCAGTCAACGGTCTCCACACTCTGAGCAGGCTGATTGGTGCAAGGACAGACACATGACCAAGCCAGGAAGAAGTCTTCTCTCTTGCTCACTAAGTATCCTGTGCCCCCCGCCCCCTCCCCCCACCACCACCAGGTGAGGGCTGCCGAGACTTTCCTGGAGCTGAGAGATGGAGACCAAACCTTGACAGCATCACTCAGTCCCAGGTCCCAACCATGTCTGAAGCCAACAGGGTCCATCCTGGACTTTTCATTTACATGAGTTCAAACATTTCTTTTTTTCTTTTTTCCCCCAAATTGTTATTAGATTTTATTTTCTAAGCATTGGGTTTTTTTTTTTTTTTGAGGTAAATTTCACATAACTTAAAATTAACCATTAACCATTTTAAAGTGTGTGGTTCAGCGGCACTGAGTACATCCACAATGTTGTGTAGCCATTGCTTCTGTCCAGTTCCAAGACATTTTCATCACCATCACCCCAAAAGGAAACCCCATGCCCATCAAGCAATCACCTCCTATTCTTTCCTTCTTCTCAACCTCTGGCATCCACTAGTTTGCTTTCTGTCTCTATGGCTTTACTTATTCTGGACGTTTCATGTAAATGGAATCATACAATAGGTGATGTTTTTGTGTCTGGATTCTTTCACTTAACATGATGTTTTCTTTTTTATTTCTTTAATTATTTGACAGAGAGAGAGAGCACAAGCAGGGGGAGCAGCAAGCAGAGAGAGAGGGAAAAGCAGGCTCCCTGCTGAGCAGGGAGCCCAATGCTGGGCTCGATCCCAGGACCCCGGGATCATGACCTGAGCCGAAGGCAGACTCTTAACTGACTGAGTCACCCAGGCGCCCCAACATGATGTTTTCAAGGTTTATCCATGTTGTAGAATATTTAAGTATTTCATTCCTTTTCTTGGGCTGAATATTATTCCACCATATGAATATACCTATCAGATTTTGTTTGTTCATTCTTACGGACATTTGAGTTCTTTCTACCTTTTGGCTAGTATGAATAATGGTGCTGTGAACATGCATTTATAAGTATTTCGGGGCGTCTGGGTGGCTCAGTCGTTAAGCGTCTGCCCTCGGCTCAGGCCATGATTCCAGGGTCCTGGGATTGAGTCCTGCATCGGTCTCCCTGCTCAGCAGGAAGCCTGCTTCTCCCTCTCCCACTCCCCCTGCTTGTGTTCCCTCTCTCACTGTGTCTCTCTCTGTCAAATAAATAAATAAAATCTTTAAAAGAATAAATAATTAATAAATACGTGTTTTCAATTCTTTTGGGTATATAACTTTGAGTGGAATTGCCAGGCCGCGTGGTGATTCTATGTCCATATGTTCCTTTTCTAGTTTAATGTGAAACGGGTTTCTTTCCTGGGCAAGCAGCATGGTCAAAGCGGGGAGCACGGAGGAAAGTGTTCTGCCTGGAGAGAGCGGGCAAGCAGAGATATGAGAAACAACGGAGACGAAATACATTCTCGAGTGGGAGAGCGACGTGAGAAAGTACTTTCTGGACAAGCAGCAGGGCACACTGTCTGGGAGACCCACAGAGAAGAGGAATCTTAGAGCAGCTGCTTCAGCAATCCTGTCTGGGAGAGGAAATGCCCCTTCTTCCTCTGTTATTTCCTCTTCTCCTTCCTGCCAACGCCCATGCAGGGATGAGCCGACGGGGGTATTCTGGGTGGGAGAGAACACATTTTCCTTCTAAAGGAGAAGGATTTATTTCACTGGGTACCTCCCACAGCTCTGCCAGGGATTGATTTCTCCACTGTGATGAGCCACAGGTCAGCCGTCAGGACCACTTCGGAGGGCGGCTAGCCGCCTTCCGACATGGCCCCTCTGCCCGGGACTCCAGGTAGGGTGAAGCCCCTGACTTAGCTTAGAGAAGAAATCACTGGGGTCTCTGCTCCTGTTCCTTCATGCCCACCAACTGCCGCTCTCCACACCCCCGATGTTATCAGTCCACCTGGGGACTTGTTTGTCAAGTGGGATCCATGTTTCTGCTCACTCTTATCAGACATGGAGATTGTCTTCAGAGGCAGTCTTATCCCCACTGTGGGATGTCCCACAGGTAGAACGTGATTCTACTGAATCCTCTTAATGTTGAGCCCCCTCTGTGTGTGTCATGTTGAGAAAAGCCCTGGGCAATGGGGGAAGGGGCCTGGGCAGGACCAGGGGATGGCAGGGCGTAGGAAATATCAGTAACTCAAGGCTCCTGACCCTGTGGAGCATGCAGCTCAGTGGAGGGAGACAGACATGGTGGCCACATAAAGGAGCGCTGACAAAATTACAGGAGTAGGAAAATTTGGTTTTGGAGCTCTCCTAGTGAATATTTATTACTTAGTATTTTACTTAAATAATGGTTTACTTAATTGTATTAATAATTAGTATATATTTATATTTAATAAAAGTAATACCTTCACATAATTTAGAAACTGAGATCTCCTACCAATAGCCAGCATCGAGTTGCCAGCCAGGTAAGGGAGCCATGTTGGAAGTGGACCCTCTGGCCCCTGTCAAGCCTTCAGATGACTGCAGCCTCAGCTAGCTAGTATCTTGACTAAAACCTCATGAGAGTCCCTGAGCCAGAACTGTTAAGCTAAGTCACTCCTGAGTTTCTGATCCACGGAAACTGTGTGAGATGATAAATGTTTATTGCTGTTTGAAGTGGCAAAGTTTTTGAGATAATTTATCACATGGCAATAGAGAACTACTAGACAATTTTGTTACTATTATTTTCTTGGGTCAGTACTCCGAGCAAAGAAGCTGGGGAAGGGTATGTTCCGATGCAGGTGTGCTGTGAACAGTTTGAATCCTGAGGCCACCTTGCTACTAGGTGGTGTACAACGTGATGGGCGAAGGGCCATCTGGACAAGTTTCAAAGCTTCTATTGAAATGATAAGTTTCACACCAATCTGAAGTATACTTCAGAAGCGAAAGGTCTCAGGGAGGAGATGCCTTGGGCTGACAGACCTCGTTCACAGATGACCTCAGGTGCTCAGGTGACAAACAGCCAAGCAAGACTCCTGGGGCTGTTGACCTAATGCAGCTCCCGTGGTTAGGAATTGATGGAGCACTTCCATTAGAAAAAGTCGTCCCAGCCACAGATTCACCTGCATCCAGCCCATGTTCCCAGCGTGTGGAAGCTCAGCACTTCCCATGAAAACACGGTGAAAACCTCTGCAGTGTTTCCCAGTGAAACTGGCTTCCTTCCTATCACCAGGACCGGGACAGAGCTGCGGGGCACAGGACAACCACATTTCATGAGCTCACGTGAGCTCATGTCCAAGAAGTCCCCACCCTCTCCCCTCTAGGTACCTGAGATTCTGGGAAATCAGCTCTATTTTCAGCCTCTAGGTTTCCTTGTTATTATGGGCACTGAGCTCCTTGGAAGCAGGTGGCCGCAGGGGAGCTGAGAGAAAGGAAGATGAAGCAAGACCCACATAGCCCCTCAAGGAGATGGTTCTCAAACTGAAAACTCCAGAAACCTTTGTCAAGGATCCTCTCAGCCACCGCCCCTTGGAGACATCGACTGTATTTGGGGTTATGTTTGCTAGGGCTTCTCTCAAGGAATGAATTGTCAGCCAATTTGAGCCTCCTTCCTTGAAAGATGTTTGATATAGAACATTTCAAAGAGAGTTTTAACACTTCTGGGTTTTTGTTGTTGTTGTTGTTTTGTTTTTGTTTTTGTTTTTGCTGCTTATTCCTTTCTCCTCTGTTTTTGCTGCTTAGTGACAGATCTTAAATTCAGCAACATCAACCTCCCCATGGCGGTACAGGGAAGCTGTTGAGAAATGGCCACTTTTCAATTTCCCCTGGCCCTTGGGAAGAAAGAACACAGAACTGGAGTTTGAACCTTTTAAGGACCCAGGGGCTTACAAGCCTTTCCTCCTCCAGCAGAGGCCTAGAGACAGTAAAAGAAACACATCCAGCCAATTGGTTATTTAAAAGCCTTTGCTCAGCATTTGATAAAGGATGCATTTTGAATTAACCATTAAAAGTGACTTCCAATTCCCAACAGAAATTGAACACATCCAGGCTCGGCACACATGGTAAATGAAGGCACCAACATTGAAAAAGCCAAGGCTGGGTTTCTTAGAAATAACCCCAGCTGGTGTGGGTAGGAGGGCTCCCCCACAGTTTCCTTGGCCTCCACTCATGTCCTCCCGGAGTGGACAGTATCAGTGCCAGGGCCGAAGGGTAAATGGTGTGCGAACAAGGCATCCCTAGCAGCGACTTTAGACAGGGCTGGCGATGTAAGAAAAGCAAAAATGAAATCAAAGTAAAATACTGCCAATGCTTCTTATTGCAATTTGCATCACATTACCCATAATGATTTGTAATTTTACATTTAAAGCTATTATCTTTTGGCAGACACCTTGACTTTAAATAAGTGTCTGTTACCCCAAGGGGCTGCAGCAAACTGTGCCTCACATCCCACAATGAGATCCAGAGTGAGGATTCCACCGAGGAGTGCGGCTGTCCCGGCAGGAGCACCACCAGCCTGAGGCCGCGCCCTGCTCTTGGGCATGGGGCTGCCCTGGTTTGGCACTTATCCTGGTCACTGCTTTGGTGACTGTCATCCTGCCGAAGGCTTTCAGCTACCACCTTTCATCTACTCCCACTTCTTTCTTCATCCAAAGTATCAAGTATCTTTCATTCTTCCCTTGGTGCCCTGGACTCTCTGATAAGTGCGTGAAAGGATCGTCTCTTAGTCCCTGACATCTAGGAACCTACCTATACTTAAAAACAGCAAGAAAGCTCCCCGAAGAGCTGCTCGCAGAATGAGAAGTTGGATGGATTCCAACTGGAGTGCCACTTCCCTAACCCCACACACCTTTAAGTGACAGGAGCCTGAGGAGTGATAGGGGGTTATCACAGAACATTCCAGTCCTTTTGTCAGAGCCTGAAAGCTCCGGGGAGCAAATGACTATACAGAAATTCAATCAGAATGGAAGAACAGGCAGAAGCAAACTGAGGGGAGGGCTGGGAGCTATTTCTCCCCCCGCCCCAAAACATCCTACACACTGATAAGTACCAATACAGTTAAAAGAAACAGGACAATTACATAAAGTACAGAGCCAGTGACTGGCGTGTAGTAAGTTAGCTCTTTCTGTTTAACCATCCAAAATTTAGTGGCTTAAAACAACAGCCATTATTTAGCTCGTGATTCTGCAGTTTGGCGTATTTAGGCCGGCTCACTCACGCTCTGCCATCAGCTGCCCCATCACCTCAGGGCTGGTCTAGGGTGGCCTTGGTTGGGGCAGCTCCCCCGTACAACGTGGCCCCTCGTTCTACGGCAGGCTAGCGCGGCCCGTTCACATGAGTTCGAGAGAGAGAAGTAGGCGCGTTCTCCTGAGGCCTAGGCTGGGGACTGTACAAACAATACCCACTGCATTGTACTGGGCAAAGCGAGGCCCTCGGGCAGCCGGAATTCAAGGAGTAGAGAAATAGCCTGTTGCTGTTGGTGGGAGGGGCTGAAAACTCATCTTGCAAAGTGGTGCTTACAAAGGAGTGACGAAAGATTGTGGCCATTTCTGCAATCTACTACTACAGATACCAGTAAATTCTGGGAGTGTGTATAGTTTTCCTACCATTTCCAAAAGGAATTACACTGATGCGTCAGTTGACAAGCCTAGGATGAAAAGCTCTTTGGAAAAGCCAGACCGTCAGACTGATAAAGAAGGTAGTCAGAGGGTGACACCTTTGTTAATGTGCTTGTTTCCCCAACAGCCAACCCCCACAGGGTCCCTCCTCTAATCCAGCCCCAGCTCTGCACTCCCCTCCTTGGTGTGAGAACCCGGCTGGGCCTTGCCCTAGGCTAGAGGCCTGCCCTCAAGACATGAGTGTGTGGTTAAGGAGACTTTCTCCATCCTCTGGCTTCCCATCTAGCAATCCTGTTTCCTTGTTTTCTACTGTCTTCTTGGAGTCAGTTCAGTCTGTCTGGGAAGAATGGAGTCTCTACTCTGAGTTAGAGGTTCATCACCCTGATCTGAAATGTTTATTTCCCTCTTATTTGGGAGGTAGTAACACATGGCCAGGGTCCATGAGATCATTCTGTTTATCGAGTTGGCTAGATATTTGGAGATATGTGAAGAAACCCAGGCTTTGTCTCAATGTGTACTGACTAGCTTCTGTCACATTCTCAGGTGAGACAAATCTGTCTAGTGATTTCCCTTCAGAAGTGGGAAATGTATCCCCTCTTCCTTCTAAGTCCCACCACCAGTGCTATTACACACATATACACAGTGCAGTTGTAGAACTGCATTGTTCTGTTTCTTGAGCAGAGCAGATACTGTTGCTTCTCATCTTCATCCACAATTGTCTTTTTCATCACCCTTTCTAGCTCAGCATGTGACACCACAGTGATCTATGAGGTATAGGCAAAATCAGCCAAGTGAGATTTCTGGAAAAGCTTGTTTCTCTGACTTAAAAAAAAAAAAGGCAAAAGCAAAAGGACCGATGAGCCCTTTGCCCTTCTTCCTTCTTCCTGCCTGGAACAAGGATGTGAGGCCAGGAATTGCAGCAGCCATATTGTGACCATGAGGATTAAAGTCATGGGCTGAGGATAGTAGGGCAAAACGATAGAAGAGGCCTGGGTATCTGACAACGTATTTGAGCAGCTGCACCAGCCCTAGGGTTAAGCAAGTTAGTGTAAGTCACTGTTGGTTGGATTTTCTTCCTATTTGCAGCCAAACAAATTTTTTACTGATACAGGTAGGATCCTTATTGGTTTGAAAGGAAAGCAGATTCACAGAAATATAACAGAGAGAGCTAAGGATTTCTAAGGAAGTCCCAGGAATACATCGGTCAGAGAGATCACTGTCCATTCCAGGCTTCAATTTTCTACTATAACTTGCCTGGAAGGGAAACAAATCAGTATCAAGAAGGGTTAGGATGCCATCCCCTGAAACATATTGTTATATTTTATTAAATCTCAGATGCCATCAATTGTAAAGTGCAGCATAATTTTATGTATCACTATGAAAGAAAAAATGTTCTTAGGACCACCACTAATTATGAAACACATCCACTCTGATTTCAGAAATGTAAAAATCATCCTAGAATCAGGGAAATATGGCATATATTTGCTTCTTTGATTATTGCCTGCCATCTCCATTAGGTCTGACTTGTTCTCTGCTGAGTCCTCCATACCTGGAATTGGACCGGGCACAGAACAGGCTCCATAAATATTTGTTATTGAATGAATCAGGGATCAAGTCCCTGCCTTTCCAATAACTTCTCATGCCACCCTGGCTGAGCAAAGCATTTCCCTTTGTGCCTCATTTGGTCAGAATGTAGTTTAACTGAACCTCACCAGAACAGGAGAAATAAAAAGCCCCACATGAATGGCAAGTGGACCCACATTCGGCATCACCATGGTGATGCCTCCCGGGACCTCAGATGGATGCAGAAAGGCCTCATTCTCCACCATCACTAGAAACCCCACTTTCCCCAGAGCCCAATTCCTTCTAAGGCTCTGGGATTAACCCTTTCCAGCCAGGACTTTTCCAGCACTCTGGGTTACTAAATGTGCTCCCTGCAAATGGACAGGGACCAAGGAACTAGGCAAGAGTGTTCACGCAAAGAGATGGAGTTTTGTAATTTGCCTGAATTTCTCCAGGAAGTCAGCATGCCAGTGTGTGTTTGACACACAATATTTATGTCACATCAGCCTGCGTCTCTCAGAGAGCTGGTCTTGCCTAATCAAGATCACTGAGCTGATGAGGAAGAGGGTTATGTGTGTCCTTCCTGCACCTTATTCAGAAATAATGAAGATAAAAGTAATAACTCATACGTAATGAGTGACAGACCCTTTGCACATGTCTCCTCATTTAGATTTTTTTTTTAATTTATTCGTTTGAGAGAGGGAGAGAGCACAAGCAGGGGGAGTGGCAGAGTGAGGGGGAGAAGCAGGCTCTCTGCTGAGCAGGGAACCTGACGTGGGGCTCGATCCCAGGACACTGGGATCATGACCTGAGCCGAAGGCAGACAGATGTTCAACCAACTGAACCACCCAGGCGCCCCATGTCTCCTCATTTAAACTTCAACAAAAACCTGGGGGATAGGAAGTATCATTACCCCCTTTTTATAGGTAGGGAAATTGAGGCATGGAGATGCTAAGTCCCAGTCAGCAGCACAGCCTGGCTTTGACCTCAGAGTCTCCGCTCATTACCATTGTGCTCTACTGCTTCGTAACTGCCTTGCACGGGGTACCTGGTTGATGCCAGGCTTTGTGCTTGGCAGCAAGGCACAGACAACAATGAAGAGCCCAGTACCTGCTCTGAAAGAGTTCACACTCTGGTGGAGAAGACAAACCTGCTGACAGACCCAGGCAGAGATGGGTACACAAAGGGTCACAGGGACAAAAAGAAAGAGGAAAAGGGCTGTGCCTGACAGCAATCAAGGGAAACGTCACAAAGAAAGTGGCTTTGAGAAGGGCATTGAAGGGAAAGTAGGAGTTTGCTCAGTAGACAAAGGAGAGGTGGGGCATCCCAGGGAAAAGTTTCTTGAAGGCTAGATCTGGGGAAAGGGAGGAGGCAGAAGGCAGGGCTGAAAATAGGGAAGGGGGTCCATGGGGAGAGAGTTTTTCTGCCTTGGTCAGGAAGCCTGGGAAGGATTTAATCAGCAGAGGGACAGGCTTGCTTTGCATTTTGGAAAGAGCTCACAGGTAGTTGAATGGGGTGATTATGGGGAGAAGAGAGAACTGCATTGGAGTAGACTGTGAATTTTATATTCCATGAGACACTGCAAAATGGAGAGAAGGGTAGACAGACATGGAGACCAATTTTGGCTTCATATAGAAGGGAATGGACATCCATGCCTATAAAACTCTCACACAAACTGGATAAGCCTTCCATATGTCCACGTGGAATGGCAAGGGTCTCTGGCAAGGTCTCTACTCCCATTTCTAAAACACCACTATTTATCTCTCTGATGCCTGAAATTCCACCTCCAGAAACTACTCCTGGGTTAAACACTGATCTTTCTTTTTCAGAGTTTTTCTTGTTCCAAAGTGGTTCATTTACTTATTTTTTTACCTTTCCAAAGTGGCACACCTTTCTTACAGAAAAAGAAAACTTAAAAACATACTGAAGATGTCCTATATTTCCTTCCCAACTGTGGCTGAGATTCTGAGTGTTCCTCAGTATCTATCCTTGCTTCTTTTTTTGGTGGCAGAACTTGGGTTATATTCTGGGTGATAATGTGTCTTCCTAAAAAAAAAATCCTTCCATTTCCTAGACTTTTTTGCATCTAGGTATGACTATGTGACTAGATTTTGGCAATGATGTAAGCAGGAGTGTTCTGTGAGACTCCTGATAAGGATGCTTAAAGGGAGCCGACCCAGCAGGAAGTGGGAGAGAGCTTTAGTCTTTCTTTTCTTCCTTCCAGCCTGCAACCCAATGTGATGTGATGACTGGTGCTTCAGCAGCCATCTTGGATCATGAGGTAAATTTGAGGATGGAAGCCACATACCAAGATAGTGATCAAGAGGCCACACTAGGGGTGCCTGGGTGGCTCAGTTGGTTGAGTGTCTGATTCTTGATTTCAGCTCAGGTCATGACTTTGGGGTCATGAGATCGAGCCCAGCATCAGGCCCTGTGCTCAACAGGGAGTCTGCTTGAGATTCTTTCTCTCCCTCTCCCTCTGCCACTCCCCCTGCTCATGCTCTCTCTCTCAAATAAATAAATCTTTAAAAAATTATATAAAAAAAGAGGCCACACAATACCAGTCCTAGACTGCTCAACTCTTGGATGAGAAAGAAATATATTTCCATTTATTAGGCTGCTCTTATTCTGGGTATTCTGCCACATGCAGCTGAACCAAATTCTGTATGGCGCATCAACCATGCTGTCTTTTAGAGAAACTGACTGGCCCAATAGTGGCAGTCCCATGATGATTGAGCCTGATGTGGTCAACTGATCCCCATGGAATCAGGTCTGCACGTCCTGGAGACAGCTGTTCCAAAACACAGGGGTATAACACAGAAGGTAAAGAATTAGCTGGAAGTCTGATCTCTTCAGACTGGATCTGCAGCCCATACCAAATTCTGCAGAAATGGAAGACTGTTATATTTTGCTCCACCTAAAAGAGTGTGGAGTTTCTTTATTTTGTTGCACCAAAAACTTGCCATCCCACGATTTCATAGTTTCTCCCATGTTCTCATATCCCAGGTGACAAGCTGTTAATTAACAAGAAAAAAATACCGGCATTCTTAGTTACCTACCTAAACAAGTGGCTTTTTTAATGGCTGGCTTTTAGGAAGGCCATCTAAAACACCTATACCCACAAAGCACCGCCAATAGCAAGGGCCAAAGCCACATTTCAATTTACTTAAACTTATTTGTTTATTTTTAAAATATTTTATTTCTTTATCTGAGAGAGAGAGAGAGCACAAGCAGGGGGAGTGGCAGGCAGAGGGAGAGGGAGAAGCAGGCTCCCCGCTGAGCAGGGAGCCCGATGTGGGGCTCGATCCCAGGACCCTGGGATCATGACCTGAACCGAAGGCAGATGCTTAACCGACTGAGCCACCCAGGTGCCCCGATTTACTTGAACTTATTTATACCCTTTCTCATTCCACAAGGGATCTGAGGGGGCTGTCAACTTTCTGTGTCACCAGATTATGACTCCAAACTTATGACGAACACTGGCTATGTGCAGAGGGCTAGAAATACAACATGGCAAAGGTGAATCGAACACTTACTGCAGGCGAGGCGTTGTGCTAAGTGATGAACTCATTTGGTCTGTGAGAGGGACCACCGTGTTTCACTGAATTGACATCACCATCGATTGTGAGTTGCACCATTACGCACCACTAAGGAAGAAGAAAGAAGCTGTTATTAACTGGAAGAGGTGATATCAGTCAGGATGTGGGAGATTGTGCTGTCAAAACAGACCCCAAGTTCCATGGCTCAAGAAGAAAAGTTTATGTTCCTCTCCCCTTAAATGCCCATGGGCCCCACATTGTCCTCACCATGGGATCCAGGCCCACGGAACAGTCTCTATCTGGAACTTTGCTGGCTACCTTTTAAAGCCTCGGCCAGGATGTGATACATGTCACTTCCCTACACACTCCACTGGCCCGAGCAAGTCACATGGCCACCCCTGAGCTCCACAGCTGGGAGGCAGGCTCCTGCAGGGAGGGGCATTGCAGTGCATCTGCACTGACTGGAAGACATATCCTGCCATATCCCAGTTTCCGAGATATTAAAAGGTAAAAAACTGTACATCCTGGAATTGAGGAGCTACTGAACGATCATACCCAGTAGACAGGCGAGGAACAGAGGCCGAGGTGGGTCACACAATGCCCCTGAGACCTTGGAGTGAAGGGGCTGGAGCTTTAGCCCAGGGATGACCAACTCCACCTTTTACCTGGCCCCAGTGAGCCCTTAGGGAGGTGGCCGGCTCTGTCAGGTGCTGGGGACGCTGGGGGGACCCCTAATTTACTCTCCATGGATTAATCCCTTTCTTTTTTAAAAACTCTTTTCAAAACTCAGATGTTTTGAGCTAGCACTACGCTAGGTACAACACTGAGGCATAGGTCTCTAGTTCCCTTAAACACAATGTCTCAGGTCAGCCAGGGGTCAAAAGGAGGAGTCACAGAGGTCGGCTATTAGCTGTGGAAAGAAAGGCATGCACTCAGAGGCTAAGATACACGTGACCCCTTCCAATACAGGGCTGGCCCTGGCCCTGGTAAATCATCCCAGGAAGAGATGACTATTTACTCTAGGCTAGAGGCCTGGTGGGTGTGTGTCGAGTGCCAGGAAGCCAGTGAGCTGGCCATTGGAATGTGAGTGTGGGTGGGGTGGGGGGGAAGTGGCCACCGGCTTCCACTGAGTCACAGAGGACTGAGAGGGGGAGGGCGGCTGGCCCCACCTTAGTGCAGCAGGAAGGAGCAAGGTCGGAAGAGTCAGAGGTTGGGTGGGGCAGGGAGGCGAAGACAGGCTGTCTCAGGCCCCAGCAGATCCCTGAGGTGGCTGGCAAACAGGCCTTCGATGCGAACATTGCCCAGTGAAAACCACCCAGGATCCAGTTGGTGATCCAGAAGGCTCCTTCTGGGATGTAAATCAGGGTTGCCGTGAGAATATCCAGAACCTTGCCTTTGTCTGGTTCGAAATTCAAAAGTTGCTGGCTAGGGCATCCAATACAGATTCTGAAAAGTAGAGATTTAGGGGCCTTTAGCTGCCACTCCTCCCCAGAGCCAGAATCACAGCGGTGAGCAAGCTTTCAGACATTTTAAAAATGGGAAGTAAGAAAAGCTGAGGGTTTCTGACAAGTCGCAAGAACAGAATGGTTGGAGGAGATGTGGACAAAACCAGAAAATGAAAGAAAGCCAGCTATAGGATGGGCCGCTGGCTAGTCACGGTGTAATCTGAGTGTGCAGTCCTAGCTCTGCTTTATAAAGTGGAAAGGGATTACTGGCGGGGGAGGGAGTGTGCAGCCAGTCGGACAGCTGCCGGCCTCCTGCAGAGCTCAGAGGCCAGGCTGGCCTGCCAGGACCCCGCCTCCACCCAAGCTCCCCTCCCCGGGGGCCCTCCGGAGAGAGGGTTCACTCCTGCACTCTGCCCATTGGGCCCCCAACCTCCACACATCAGCCTTCTGGACCCACCCTCCGGCCTGTCTGGCCACCCTCCCTGCTCATGCCTGTCTAGAGCCTTCTTTCCCATCCTCCTCCACACCTGGGCTGCTCTCTCTCCTCTCCATCCTTCAAGGTCCTCCTCCTGAATTACTCCAGGCCTCACTGAACAAGGGCTGTGTCCATTCCTGGGGCTCCTTTGACTGAGAGGGTGGGGGCCTGACTTGTAGAAGTGGGGTAGGGGTGGGATGGGGGGGTAAGCACTGACTCACGTTAAGTGTAGGGAACAAAATGTTTTCCTCAGCCCAGTTAGGGTCCCTGGCCACGTTTGAAAATTAAACCGGCAAAGACAGGTTAACAGGAGAAAAGCACACAGACTTATTTCATCTGAGCTTTTTGTGACACAGAAGCCTTCACAAGGAAATGAAGGCCTGAAGAAACCTGAGTCTTTATGCTAGGTTTGACTTAGAGCGGATAGTCATGGAGGAGTCAGACAAAGGAGTAAAGGAGTATGAGGTGATTGTTGCAACCTGGGGGAGATTTAGGAAGGCCTCTTTGTAGGGTTCTTCTTGGCCTCCCTCTGTCTTCAGAGATAAGGATGCTCCTTTCCTCTGGGTATAGGGAGGGCGCCTCTCACAGGAGGGTTTTATGATTTGTTTCAGGGAAGGGGGTGGGGGGCTCTGAGTGACCTTTCCGTTTCTGCTTTTCTCTCCAACTCCTTCAGCCTAAAATAGTTAAGATGCCTAGATGCCATATTTTGGGGTAGCATGTCCTTGAACCTCATCATAACCAATCGGAGGAAAATTCCAAGCTAGAGCTTGTGGCCTGGGGGGCGAGGGAAGGGGTGCTGATCAGCTAGAGACTTAAATCTCACCTGTCTGTCTATCCCTGTCTGGTGCTTTCCTGCATGTTTGTCTCTTTAGGTTCCTTTCCTCCTCTCAAACTGGCTGCCCCCTAAGGCTGGAACATTGCCTTGCCCCTCCATCCCTCCCCTTACATCCTCAAAACCAGGAGAGGTCACCTCTTCCTCTGCTGCCTGGTAGCATCCACCCCAGTAACTGGGGCTGTGGAGTCTTCGAAGAGAATTTGGAGGCGGTTGGTGCTGGGAAGACCCCGGCAGTCTGAGCCACACAGATCATGATTTATCATTTGCTAATGGTTGCAGTGTTGAGACTTCAACTGCACTGTGAACTCCTCACGGGGGTTCTCTCCCGGGCTCGTTCTGCTCTCCCCCAATAAGCGGGCCCTCAGCAAATGTTTGCTCACTGGTTGATGAACTCTCAGAACCAACAAGCCTGGCCAGGACCGCTGATCACTAAAAAGAGACCTAACCGCGAACCGCGAAGCTTAGAGTGGATCCAGAATCCTCAAGGATCTTCCAGGCTCTTAGGAATTCCAAACGAATCAGGGGAGATCCAGACCTCCCCCTGCAGCATTGCTGCAATCAAGAATACAAAGAACCTATCCCCACCCAGTGCTCCCACCCCTCCAGGGCCCGGAAAGGCAGCTTTGGGTAGAGGGCCATACCAAGGATCCCTGTTCGTTTCCCTTCCGCCACAGATCCTGATCTTCAGGGCTGGGATAAAAATGGCCGGGGATGGGGGTGGCAGCAGAAACACTCCCTTTAGCAGAGATGATATCAAAGTGTATTGCAGAAGATGGAGGACGGTTGTAATTTGTCATTTAATGTGTCCGTTCGAGGGGTGATAATCTCTGTGGCTTTCAGCTTTGTAGTCATTTGTTTCCCACCCCAGCATCCCAGGGTGGCCCAGCAGGGCCTCCCTGGTTCACAGCCAGCTTCTCCCCCCACCTTCCCCAGCTGTCTCTCCGGAGAGCTTGTCTGCCGATTCAAAAGCAGGGCGGGTTACACTCACTGCGCTGTCTGTGAGCATTTATTGATTAATCTGTCAGTCGATAAGTACTTAGTGAGCATCTGTTGTGTGTATCAGTCATTGTGCTGGGGGCTAAGAGGACCCCTGAGAAGGGTAAAATTGGACCCACTCTCCAGGAGCTATGTCTACATGGGGAGATCCCTGAAGACACATGATACTGGGCTGGATGGTCTTAAAGGTTCTTCGGGGCACTAATATTATGTGGTTATAGACTAAGTGATTAGGTTTGGGCCAGGCTCTGATGGATGGTGGGGTCTGGCTACCTGTTAGAAGGTGGGTGGGTGGGAGGGGGTGTTACATTTCAACACCTGGAAATAGGAAAATACAAAGTGTGTTCTGGGTCAGGGTGTCGACGTGCTTGGATAGAGGATTTTTATGAAGCTATGACAGAAGGTTTACTATGATATTGGTTAGAGCTAATGAGTACATACATAATGTATCTCAGGCAGAGGAGAGACGGTGAGAATTTGAGCAGGTGAAAAAGCAAAGTTGGATCGTTTTTACAATAGCCTTCGCACCCCACTTGCCCTCTGCTGCCTCCCTGATGGACACTGCTGGTCTTGTGCTCTGCAGACACCCCCACTTCTTTCTTTTTAACAGAACTCCTGGGATCCCAGACTTCAAGCGCTAAAACTGGAACTGCCCTGGGGAAACTGGGATGGTGGGTGACCCTGTCAGGGGCTCTTGAAGCTGTTGGGGAAAGCACCCCAAAGTGAGATCATTGGCCATTCCCAATGCACAATCTCTAACCCCGTTGGAGCTTCGCCTGGTTTAGCAGTCCTATTACCCAGCCTGGCTGGCCTGACACCATTTGCCCCATTGGTTTCCAGTCTTTACCATCGCTCTCCAACTGCCTACCCAGCTCCCACCGCACGCCCTTCCAACTTCACAAAGGAACGAGGGGCGATTGGCCATAAAACCCCTCACCTTCCTGCATTCTCACTCAGAATGCATGTCCTTTCCTGCTGCTGGAGGAAGTCTTTCTCCATCTCAGTGCGTTCGTCAGAATACAGAGGCCTCCCTCCCCCGCACCCACCTGTAGCGATCACCCTCCTCCCTCCTTCCAAGGCTCATCTGCTGTCTGTTTCTAACTATCCCTTCAACCCAGCCTCTGCCCCTCCCCTGCTCTTGCCATCAAAGGACCCATCACTGGGCTCATCTCAAGCCACAGCTGGCTGCCCAGTGTGCTCCCCTTGACACCCCCTCCTGGAAGCCAGCCCTCCTCCCTTGATCTCACCCCCTCCTACCTCTCTGGCTGTTTCTGTTCAGTCTGTTCAGGGCTTCTCTTCCTTTGCACTGTAAATATCGGTATTTCCTTCTCTCCTCAACTGTATTCAATGCTTCTTCTGGATGATTCCATCTACAGCCGTGGTTTCAGCGATTATTAAATCCTGACGACTCTGTAGCTCAGGCCAAGACATTTTTTCCTATGCCTTGACCTGGATGTGCTGTGAATCATCAGTGTGATTGTCAAGGTCCGTGATTTTGGAGTTAGGTTTGAGTCCTGGCTCTACCACTTATTCGCTGTGTGACTTTAGTCAGGGGTTTAAACTCTCTGTGCTTCAGTTCGCTCAGCTGTAAACCAGAGATCACAATATACTTACCTCATGGGGCTGTTGAGAAGATTAAATGAGATTATGTAGAATGTTTAATACAATGTCTGGCTCATAGTAACAATCAATGCAGTTATTTTTATAGCATTCAGTTGTCTATTACTTTTTTTTTTTTGAGCTTGTATTTCCTGAACTACTAGACACTCAGCAGTTGAAATCATTTAATCATTAAAAACAAAAAAATTGAAACCTCACAGGATAGGTGTTGTATTCTCTCTGTAGGTGAAGAAACAGAGACCAAAGAGACAAAAAGCATCTTGAGTTCAGAGCCCAAGCCGGGCTCTGAACAGATTGATGCCAAAGCCCTTCTTCTCAGCCGCTGCAACGAACCCATCTCTCACGGTACTCAAATCAACATTCCTTCTCTTTTCTGCGTCCCACACTTGCCCTTCTGCTTAGGGTCCTGTTTTGCCAGAAGGATGCAGGATTTACTTTGTCAGCAAAAATTAACTCTCCGGGAGAGAAGGGTGTGGAGAGAGAAGTGGTGCTAGTCTGCTCTCTCCTTCTAACACCGCTACCCCATCCAACCCTTCAGGAGGCCCCGGCCTCTTCTCTCCATTTACTGCCCTTGCCCTGCTGCAGCCCCTCCAGATCTTTCAGTGGGCTATTTCCTAAAGCCCCGGGCTAGAGTCAGCACCTGCCAGGGCATCACTAACTAACCGTTAAGGATCAATGGCTTACCTTAGCCTTGCCCCCAAATCCACCCTTTACTCTGCTGCTAGGGTGACCTTGCCACCACCTAACTATGTTCAGTTCATTCTCCTAAGGGTCCTCAATGCCTCCTTCCATTTCCCCAGGACAAAATGTTAAGGAGATTCAGGCAAAAGAGAAGTCCCGTGTGAAAGGCTTTGGGGCCTCTTGGAGGGAAGGGAATTGCCCAAATCTGAGCCTCTGAGTCTGTGGCCTGAGGTTTAGGGAAGACCATCCTCCAACAGATGTCGGGGTTAAGAACCCAGTAGTTGTGTCCAGGTCAATCTTCTTTCTCTGGGCTGCCGCCCAGGGCCTCCACGAGCTGTCCCCATCACCCCAGGAGGGGTCAGTAGCGAGCAAAAGGTGTTGCCATAGGATGGGACTGGTGTGACCTTGCTTCTGCGCTGCCTATCCAGTTCCCCGGGCAGAAGTCCGAAGAAAACACTCCGGCCACACAATTGGTCTTTTATTAGCATCTTTTCTGGCAGTCTTAGGGAGAATTTAGGGCTGAAGCGACTGGAAACTAGATTCCGCCCCCCCCCACCCCCCGCCCCTCTCCGGTTTAGCCCCTCCTACTCCTGCTCCTGGGGCCAGGAGACGCCGGGCAGGGAGGAGAGGCTGCGGACTTTGTTTCTGGCCCGGCCCCGGGCACAGGCCCGCGGGAGAGTTGTCGCGTTAATTGCTCCTCGGGCCTTCGGCCTCCTGCGGGCCCGCCCCCGGCGTGACTCACACTTTTTCCTGCAGGGCGGCAGCGTGGGGGCCGCGCGGGGCGCGCCCAGGAGGGGGCACGTGCCCTGGTCATCCCCGGGGGTGGGGGTGCGTGGCTGGCCCGGGAGCGCAGCCAGGGCCGGCCTCCCAGCCTCTCTCAGCCTTCTGGGGATTTCTCCCATCCCACACGCCACGTTTAGAGCCGTTGGGTCGGCCCACCCTGCGGGAAGACACCGAATCTGGAGTAGGAAGAGAGATCCGGGCACGGTGTCGCTCTGCGGCCACTCTCTGGAAAACCGCGTGAAAAAGGGAAAGAGATCTTCTCAGCCAGTTAATCAAGCCTCTACAGTATTGATCAGGGGCCCTAAACTGTTAAAAGTTGGTGGGAGGGAGTGGGTAAGAATACCAAACAAAGGGGCGCCTGGGTGGCTCAGTGGGATAAGCGTCTGCCTTCAGCTCAGGTCAGGATCCCAGAGTCCTGGGATGGAGCCCTCCGTAGGGCTCCCTGCTCAGCGGGGAGCCTGCTTCTCCCTCTGCCTGCAGCTCCCCCTGCTTGTGCTCACTCTCTCTCACACACAAATAAATAAAATCTTAAAACAAACAAACAAACAAACAAACAGGGGCACCTGGGTGGCTCAGTCATTAAGCGTCTGCCTTCGGCTTAGGTCCTGATCCCAGAGTCCTGGGATCAACCCCAACTCCCCAGCTCGGCTCCCTGCTCCCTGGGAGGCCTGCTTCTCCCTCTCCCACTCCCCCTGCTTGTGTTCCCTCTCTCGCTGTGTCTCTCTCTGTCAAATAAATAAATAAAATCTTTTAAAAAAATGAAAAAAAAAAAGAAAAAAAAAAAGAAAAGAAACCAAACAAAGGAAGAGCCCTAAAGATAGTATCTTACTTGCCATTTACTCCGGGGCAGCGACTGACTTGGTGGGGCCAGTCTGTGGGTTGCCTCTTATGTACTTGCCAGGAGTCCTTGGGCTAGTTTAAGATTTATGAGCATCAGCTTCTTATTCCCTGGAATTTTGGAACTTTTGAGCTAGAGAAACTGGACAGAGCACCCGTAGTTGTCAGTTCTCATTGTAATGAAGAGACCTGGCGGGCTAGGTAGCCTGATGCTGTTCCGGCTCTTAGTTACTGATGAGTCACACCTGTCTCCCAAGTCCCCAACTCACCTGATACCTCTTGTCAAATGAGCATGTGCTCTCAGCCTTACCTGCTGGGTGGAGGGCTGGTGGGGAGCTGGTGCGCGTGGGGTACACTCCAAGAAGCTGCTATTAGGGAAGCATTAATCAAATGAATGGGGTCTCCCATGGGTTAAGAACTTCGTGTGTAAACAGTTTTGTGTTTCAGTGGAAAACTGAATCATCCATATCGATCATCTACAGCACACCCTCCAGGGTTAGGACATTCAAGCCCTATTCGCTATCTTCAAGCTATTTTGCAACTCAGTAAATTGTAGGTAATTGATAGATATGTAAATTAAGTCCTATCTGGTAGAGATTTGACTTCTTCCTCCCCCCCCCCCCACGTTGGCAGGAAAAAAACCACTTCTGTCTTCATTTGCAATTCATCTCAACATTCCCTTACTCCATGTAAATTTGCGCTGTTTTGACTTTTCCTTTGAACCAGTTATAACATCTATCTGCCTGGTTCTGTCATATCATTTGAGCAAAATAAATTCTTTAACACGTGCTCATTTTTTAATGTTTTTACAGAAGTCGCGATTTTACCTTATAACAATGTCATGCCTCACCTGTGAGGCGCAGCCATCCCACTGTGTGCTATGGTGAGTAGCTGCTGGACGAGTCTGTTTCTCTGTCCCAATGAATCCAACCTGAGTTACTCTTCTCTCGGTTTGCCTCGGGGGACAGAGTGTCCCTGGGATGGCAGAGAGACTGACCAGGGCCCCGCATCTCCACTCACTGATTGGTGTTCCTCTGTTGACATTGTATCCAAAAACTATGTCAGAGAGGAAGTCATACCCAGTTCTGAGGACATAAGGCTGTCTTGGAGGAGAGGCAGAGGGCCAGGCCCTGGAAGCAAGGATTTCATAGGACAGGGAGATAGCCTGGCTTAGGGACCTCTTTGGGTCATCTTTCCTGGGTTTGAATTCTTTTCTCTGTTTGCTCATGGGTTGTCAGAACATTGAAGATAACAGAAGGACTTGCTTGCTCTACTAGGAAGATGGGGGAAAGGGAGAGGGAGATGGGAGGAAATGAGGGAACAACAGGAAAGCAGGAAGAAATGAGAGAGAGAAGAAAGGACGGCAGGGTTCAGAGACTTCCCATCATGGTTCCCTGGGCTACACAAAATGATCCAAGGACACAGACAGCATTACCTCACAGTGCCGAGATTATCCCTTTGTCACTTCTGATTCTGTGAAGGAAAAAGCCTCAGCTTGGTGCTAGTCTGTCTTCAACACCTCTCTTAACATTTCCTATCTCCTCTTAACCAAGGGAAGGTAGGCCTCCAGCTCTGAGCCTCCAGTCACCAACAGTATCTGGCTAGAATTTCATACCATTGCTCTGTTTTCATGGTATATATCTTATTGTTTTATAATTTCCTCCTGCTTATAGCGAGGAATACTGATTTTTCACTGATGAAAAGCTTCTTTTAAAGGTAATTTTGTTCAGGTTTTTAAAAGGGAGTCAAGAGGGAAAAAACATCAGTCAATGTCAAAAAAATTCAAGTAAATTGAGGATATGCAAAAATCACGAGGGTGGCACAAAATGACTGGGATTTTGGACTGAAATAGAGAAGAAAAGGGAAGAAGACAAAGAAGAAAAGAGAAAGAAAACAGTAGGAATGAGAGAAGTGAAACTGCTGGAGGGGGCAGGAGGTAGGGGGGTAGGGGTGAAGGATGGGGGCGGCTGGGGCCAGGGAGCACTGGTGAGGCAGGGCAGAGCCTACAGTGAGAGGGGAGGGCCTAGAGGCATGGGAGGGGGTCTGGCTTTTATGTTTGGGGTTGAGGGAAAGATGGTGTGTCTCAAATGTATCTCAACTGCTCAGGAGACTGGGAAGTTATTCAGGAAAACTACAAGTGGTTTAGGGTGACTCTGACCGTCAAGAAAAGAAAGGGGGGGGGGTCCCTGCCGCGGGATGTCCTGCAAATGAACGTGACACTCTCTTTCTGCCATTAAACAGCTACTTGAGTAGACATCACTTCATTTTTTTCTTTCTTCATTGGTATTCATTAGATATTTTAAAATGTCTAATTGCAAGAACTCATTTCAAGAAACCTGAATGTTCATGCCGTGGCATGAAATTTGTGTCCAGTAACTCAGAGCCTGTCTGCTTCCCTACTTAATTTAGAGATATGCTGGTTGGTGCAAGCCTTCTGGTGCCAAAAAATCTTTCATTTCTGAAGTCTTCTAGCCAAGCTCAATGAAAAATAAGCCATAAATACTCATTCCAACGACTCCCCAGGCCATAGTCACAAAGCTTTTATACTGCATTTACTCAGGGCTCCTCAGCCAAAATTATCTTGCTCATTCTTCTCCAGGGTCCTTGGAAATGTCTGTGTCCTCCCACCACCTGGCTCACTGTGTACCCCCTTTCCTTGCAGGCCATGCGTCCAGATGCCAGGTTGAAGCAGTGGGCCCTGATTTCCTGCAGCACTCAGCCTCAGGCTCTCCTGGCTTACTGTGAGGTGATGCTCTGGCCAGAGGCACTTGAGGCTGAAGCCTTGGATTCTGGCTTTTACTATGGGAGGCCCTTGCCACTGGGGTTCAGATATCCAGGTAGAGCTGATGAGTCCCTGGGTGGTGGCCTGCAGGTTGGATTTGCAAAGTTGATCCATATGGGGAAAGCGGAGAGGGAGGTCTTAGAAGGATCTAGGAGGACAGGTGGGAGTTCACAAACTTTAATGCTCCTCTCTCCCTCCCCATGAATTGCCCTAGAACCCTTGGAGTTTTAGTCTACATGGGCTAGTCCTGTTTCCAAAGGCCACGCATAGACCAGTCACCAGGCAGCCCGCACCAGGATATGCTTGTGTTTCTCAGTGCTGGCTGCCTATTAGAACTCACTGGGGAGCTTTAGAAATACTGATGCCTGAGCCCTGCCCCAGACCATTTAAATCTAGAATTTCCGAGGGGTAAACTTGGCCATTGGTATTTTTTTTTTTTATTGAGGTATAACTTAAATAGAGCAAAGTACACAAATGTTAAGTATACAGCTTCATGAATTTTTGCACCCAGGCAACTACTACTGAGATCAATATTCAAGATGTGAAAGCTTCTAGTCCCTCCAGAAGCTCCTTTCCGCAAATATCAGAGCCCATCAAGTCAGGAGCAGGGGCAGCTAGTAACTCTCTTGAACTTTCCTAGTCTTCCCAACTGCTGGGGTAGGAGAGGAAAAAATTCTTTCCCTATCCACCTAAGGTTCAGTGGTGGGAACTCTGTAAATTAGACTGACAAAAGACAGAATAATGAAAGAAAAGCAAACAGAAGTTTATTAACATATGCATCATGCATACACATGGAGCCCTCTGAGACAGAAGAACAAAATAACAATGTATTCTTTAAAAAAGAGACAAGAAAAGGAAAATGACTTTGAACTTCCAAGGGCAGAGTGTGGGAAGGCACATATCCAGGGAAACTAATGGAAGATAAGGGCTAGTGTTAGCAAGGTTTGTGATACAGATTCCTTGGGTGCTGTCTCTGGGCTGATCAGGGTCTAGAGTAGCCTCCAGCGATCAACTTCTGTCCTTCCTCACGGAGAGGGCAGTGGGGGTGGGGAGAATACCTTTACAAATCTCTGGTGTGCTTTTTTGGGCAAATAGGGGGAGGACAGAGAGCTTTTCCTGTATCTGCTCAAAATAGTCCTCATGCCCAAATGGTGTATTTTGGGGAGAGGCGTCTTCTGCTCCCCTTCCCAGGAGACCCCTGTGGAACACTCTAGGTCCACCTCTTGGTCCCTGCCCGTGGCTTGGGGGGGAAGGGGATTGCCTAGGACCCCAGGGCAACTCTCTCCCTAGGGTCTTCACTACTAACATTTAGAACGAATGGCTTGAGGACCAGTGCCTGATGCCTTCAGAAAAGCCAGAACTCAGGGCGCCTGGGTGGCTCAGTCAGTTAACTATCTGCCTTTGGCTGGGGTCATGATCTCAGGGTCCTGGGATCAAGCCCTGCATCTGGCTCCCTGCTCAGTGGGGAGCCTGCTTCTCCCCCTGCCCCCCACCCCGCCCCCCGCTTGTGCTTGATTGCTTGGTCTCTCTCTCAAATAAATAAAATCTTAAAAAAAAAAAGAAAGAAAAAGAAAAGAAAAGAGGAAGTCTGATGGTGTGTGTGTGTGTGTGTGTGTGTGTGTGTGTGCGTGTGTGTGTTTGTTTTTAGGGCCTCAGGCCTGCCTCTGCCTTGGGTGTTTCTGTTTTTCCCATTTGACCTGTCCTGCCCAGAAGGTTCAGCACCTTTCCTTAAGAAAGCTGTTTTGTCACTGGCTTTTTCAAGTCCCATATTACTTCTCTGATACTGTTGTTTTGTGTGTATATAGTAAAATATACATAACATAAAATTTACCATTTTAACCAGTTTTAAGTGTGCAGTTCAGTGGCATTAACTACATTCACACTGTTGTGCAAACCGTCACCCCCGTTCTGGAGTTTTTCAGCATCCCGAACTGAAACCGGGTACCGACCGAGTGGGGAACTCCCCGTCCCCCCCAGCCTCTGGCAACCACCATCCTCCTTTCTGTCTCTGTGAATTTGCCTGCTCTAGGGGCCTCAGGTAAGTGGGCTTCACTAGTGTAATGTCCTGAAGGTTCATCTGTGTTGTAGCAGATTACACAATTTCCTTCTTTTTAAAGGCTGAATACTATTTCATTGTTTGGATCTACTACATGCTGTTCGTCCATTCATCCGGGACACTGCTGTTTCCGCCGGTCGGCTATTGTGAATAATGCTGTTGGGAACGTCGGGGCACAGATAGCTGTTGGAGTGCTACTGCGTCCGTACTTTTAGATGTTCTTCTGCTGATGCTAACATGCAGCGGGGTTGAATTTCTCTGGTCTGGAGGCTCCTCAGGCTCTGTCCCTAGTCTCAAAGTCAGGCTTCCTCACAGAGCAGCTGGAGAAGCCAGGAGGTGGCGGGACCAGGCAAACCCTTGTACCGTCGGGGCTTCTGATCCATCCCAGGTCACATCCAGACCTGCCTCCTTGGACATGGTCTCCTGTTCGACTCAGCCACCTCAACATCCCTGAGCTCCAGAAAGTTCCTGGACCTTTCTGCAGGCTGGCTCTCCTCTTTCTCTTGAGATCAGCACCGCACCTGCAGAGTGGTAGACGGGACGTTGTCTTCCACAAAAGATCCTGCTGCACCCCTCCCCCGCCCCACGGCGGACTTAACCACTAACATGACCAAGAGGGGCCACTCCAAGTATCTTCCTAGAACAACAACCAAAAATCTGCTCCAAGAGGACTTCCTGCCTCCACCAAGCCCCTGAAACGCCGGCAGCCCTTAAATTGCGGCTTCAGGGGCTAAAAGGTATCGGCTTTGCTCAGCCGCGCCCCCCACTGCATTCCCAGGCCTGCCGGGAGACAGGACCTGGCCTCGGGTCACAACTGCACGGGTAGCCTGGGTAGAGTTTACCCTGGGTGTGCAGGGGCCACTGTGCCCTGTGGCCCGGGGAGAGGTCCAGCTCACTGCAGCCCAAGGGGTACCTGGTGTGGCTCACTGGGTAGTGGGGCCCTCCAGGGGTGAGGGCAGCAAAGCCGGTGTCTGCAGGGCTGGCCGCCGGGGGGCCTGGGGCCAGTGCTCTGGGCTGCGACCTCTGCCTCCTCACGGCCTCTGGCAGGAGTGGTGCTGCCAACGCCTGTCTGGGCTTCAAGGGCCAAGACAGTGAGCTCACAGGCTGCCCGGGGGCCTCCTAAAACCGGCACCAGAGGAAGCCAAAGTCCTGGGTTGTGCGAGTGGGGCGGGAGCCAAGGACATTGGAGTTTTTACTGCTAATGGGGGTCCCCTTAGGGCCTTCAGGCTGTAGAGGCCTTGGAAAATTCTCATGCACCAACCAACAAATAGTGAGACTGATTCTTAGAGAAGTAGTTTCAAATCTTCCCATTTCGCAGAAGTACAGTCTAATTTGAGTTTCACATTCCCCGGCTCCCCCCGCTCTGGGGGTGCTGCTACGGAGTAAAATGGTCAGGATTCTGAAAGCGAGGCTGGCCACCAGGGGCAGGGGTGCGTGCACATGTGAATTGGGGGCCCTGGAGGGAGGAGCCAGGCTTTTCAAGACGTTCCAGCCTTCTGGTTTTCATAAAGCAATTCTTGTCCTGAGGATGAAACCGGGAGACAGCGAGAGCCCAGTAAACCAGGTCTGCCTGCTGGTGGCCAGAACTGGCCAGGCATTTCTGGGGCCACCACCTTCTCTGGGGCTTATTGAGGTCAAGGTCTTCTCTAAGAAGGACCGGTCAGCAGTAGTGACTGCCTTCTCTTCATCAAAGCGTGAGCCGGATGGGAGGCAGGGATGGGGCCTGGTCAACCCTGGCCAACAATGGGGTATTAGAGCTTTCACAAGGTCTTTACATTCATCTTCCCCATGCTAGGCTCTGCTCCCCAACAAGCTTCCAGGGAGCACCCATTTTGTGCAAGTCACACTCCTACGCCCCGCGGAATAGAGAAAGAGATAAGACAGCAAGAAATTTACCATCTGGTAGAGGAGAGAATCAGGCATATAAGGAAAGGAACCAATGCCCCAAATAAAGTGTAGGAGAGGAAAGACTGTCCCTCTACCCTCCTAGATTCGATAGCTGGGTCTATGACATAAATTGACAGCAGACAACAAGAGAAAAGATATACACACGTATTAATTTTTAATATTACGTGGACAAGGGCATCACAGTGGGAAAAAAAGCGAACACCTAAAAAACAGATGAGACTTGAGAGCTTATATACCATCTGAATAGAGAAGGAGAGGGAGATGCAGGTCGCTTAGGGGAGAATAAATGCTTTGGGGAAAGATGAATGGGCCTTCAGAAGAACAGACAGGAGGTATGAGGGTGTGACAACGTTTGTCTGGGGGTGGTGTGGACTCGAAGTCTCCTCTCCTGGGATAGGAGTCAGTCTTCCCCGGTGGATGAAACTCCCAGGTTGGGGATTTAGGACAATCGAGTTCCTTTTGCAGGCTCTGTCTTTAGGCAGAGGAGGGCAGTTCCGAGAGAGCCTCTCCCTGCATCTGCTGTTTTTCAAGTGCCTTCAGCTCAAAAGAATCAATATACCAAAGCAGCATATTTTTGAACTCCTTCAAAAGTATGAGTAGAAAATGCAGAGTTCTGTTCACAAAAGAAGTAATCTTAAAGCTGTGTAGGATGTTGTTCCGTCAAGGCTGCGGCATTGTTTTTATACAAGTTCGGTATTCTCTTTTTTTTTTTTTTCTTTTTAAATTTTTTTATTGTTATGTTAATCCCCATACATTACATCATTAGTTTTAGATATAGTGTTCCATGATTCATTGTTTGTGCATAACACCCAGTGCTCCATGCAGAACGTGCCCTCCTCAATACCATCACCAGGCTAACCCATCCTCCCAACCCCTTCCCCTCTAGAACCCTCAGTTTGTTTTTCAGAGTCCATCGTCTCTCATGGTTCTTCTCCCCCTCCGATTTCCCCCCCTTCATTCTTCCCCTCCTGCTACATTCTTCTTTTTCTTTTTTTCTTTCTTAACATATATTGCATTATTTGTTTCAGAGGTACAGATCTGAGATTCAACAATCTTGCACAATTCACAGCGCTTACCAGAACACATACCCTCCCCAGTGTCCAACACCCAGTCACCCCGTCCCTCCCACCCCACCCCCCACTCCAGCAACCCTCAGTTTGTTTCCTGAGATTAAGAATTCCTCATATCAGTGAGGTCATATGATATGTGTCTTTCTCTGTTTGACTTATTTCGCTCAGCATAATACCCTCCAGTTCCATCCACGTCGTTGCAAATGGCAAGATCTTATTCCTTTTTTTTTTTTAAGATTTTATTTATTTATTTGAGAGAGAGAGAGCACAAGAGGGGGGAGCGGGAGAGGGAGAAGCAGACTCCCTGCTGAGCAGGGAGCCCGATGCGGGACTCGATCCCGGGACTCCAGGATCATGACCTGAGCCGAAGGCAGTCGCTTAACCAACTGAGCCACCCAGGCGCCCTTTTTTTTTTTTTTAAAGATTTTATTAAGATCTTATTCCTTTTGATGGCTACATAATATTCCATTGTATATATATACCACATCTTCTTTATCCATTCATCTGTTGATGGACATCTTGGCTCTTTCCACAGTTTGGCTATTGTGGACATTGCTGCTATAAACATCGGGGTGCACGTAGCCTTTTGGGTCCCTACTTTTGTATCTTTGGGGTAAATACCCAGTAGTGCAATTGCTGGATCAGTTCGGTATTCTCTTAATTGAAGGAAGAACCTAACAAAATTTTATTAGGGTCAGATGTGTGCTAAGCCCTCTGTGAGCACTAATTTGTGTAGCGGATATAACGACACTAAGAGGGAAGTACTGTCATTATTTTCTCCATTTTACAGACAAGGTTAGAGATGGTTAGAGATGTAAAATACTCTCCCTGGTAAGAAGGGGAGCCAGGACCTTAACCCAGTCTGGGCCAACTCTAAAGCTTGAGTCGTGGATGCGATGCTACGCTATATGTCCAGATGCATCAACGGGCACTTTGGAGGGAGCTCTGAAGAAGGGGGAGCTGACTTTGGTTCTAGTACTATCCAGCCTATGGCCCTAACTCAGTACTATGCCCCCAAGGCTTCGGTTTCCTTCTCACTGATTTTAATGGTTGAACCAGATGACTACACATGCACCTTCCATTCACTAAAATTCTCTCAATCTAGGATTTTTAAGTTCTTACACTGAAACCATTTCATGTTCAGTCTCTTAAATGTCTAAATCCCGAAGAACAAGGCAAGCAAGCTGCTGCTGTACTCACCCAGTCTTGGACCTCTGGGAAGGCCGCTAAAAAGGCTGGATGCAGTAACAGCATCGAACGTGGGGTTTCCGAGGTGGGGAGTCACAGTCCCGTTTGGAAGGAACTCAACACCCTTACTCTAACATATACAGTGTGTATTAAGAGTTGACTGCTATGTCAAACAGCCATCAATGGCTTAAACCAAGGAAAGTTTACTTCTCACTTAGGAATAGTCCAACCCAAGTTTCCTACTTTTATGGCTCTCCTCCAAGGGGCTTCTCAGGAACCCAGGCTCTGCCTGTTTCCTAGGTCCTCAGAATACTTTGGCTCCAGTTGTAGAGGATCACATGAAAGGCTTTAAGGGAGCAGGAAGTAGCACTTCTACCCTATTCCATTGGCCAGAATTGGTCAAATGATCCCACCCACCTTCCCCGGAGAACTGGGAAATGTAGTCTCACTGTGTTCCCAAAAGGAAGTTGATTTTGATGACTATATAGTGGTTTCCATAGAAGACCATAAGTAGTCAAGTCAATCTTTAAAAAACAAGTCATGGAGGCTCTCCTTTGCTGTGCTCTCTGGGTTGTCAACAGCCATCTTCCCATCATGACTGTTCATGGTACTAACTTGAGTGTCCCTTGGCAAGAATAACATGACCCCCCCCCCCTTTTGGGTCTCTAAGAGAAGGTAATAGGCCTATCTTTCTTTCTTCCTTCTTTCCTTTTTAAGATTTATTTATTTATTTGAGAGAGAGAGAGAGAGCAGGGGTGGGGGCAGAGGGAGAGGGAGAGAGAATCTCAAGCAGACAACACACTGAGCTCAAAGCCCGACTCGGGGCTGGATCCCATGACCCTGAGATGATGGCCTAAGCCAAAACCAAGAGTCAGACACTTAACTGAGCTACCCAGGCACCCTCTTTCTTTCTTTTTCAAAGAAAAGTAGACTGCCACAGGCGGCACCTCATTTGGATGTGTCTGGAGTCTTGGAAGCTTGACTATCCTAGGTTCTTCTACAAATGGACCTTGAGAGCTTGTTTGGATATTCTAGCAGGAGCGCAGCTACTAGTAGACCCTTGACCTAAGGAACAGTCCTCCTCTACGGGGGAAGGTCATCCTCTTCGGCTGAGTGTATAGCTTCAGGAGGGACACACTGAGTAGTGAGGGAAGAAGGGGACACTCACCTAGCCAGCCAGATCAGCCAAATCAACCCTGGTGATCAGTGGGATGACAGATGTCTCAGCCAGATTGCCCTCACATCTGGTAATAGGCCTTTCTTACAGTGTGTAATAGGACTTTCTTCAATGTCTTGTCTTGAAGGTAATAATAGTAACTAGCATTTATTGAGCACATATTATATAATGAGGCACTTAAATCACTATCTTAGGGTTGGGGCAAATCTCATGGTCTGGATGAAATACATAGAATTGAATAAATGGTTTTTACTTCTATTTTTAATGCCCATTCTGCTGGGTGGCAGAAACTTAATTCCAGATGATTTTGGCTCCTGCTCTATGCCAGGTTTTGTCTGAGTTTCCAGGTGATGGGAAGTAGCTGGGATTTGATGTCCTGGTGTTCATCCACTCATAGTGGCCTCTGCCATTACATCCTGTCAAGTGAACAATTGGAGTTTAATGTCCTTTATGCAAGGCAAAAACAATCCGTGGATGGGGGGAGTCGTGCCTCACTAGCAGCAGAGCACTGTTCCCGAGGGTGTTTGGGCGAGAGTGAGCTTTATAGGGTGTTAGAAGGGGCAGTGCGGAAACAGGGCATGACTGATGAGGGTTTCCTTCTCAAGTTGGCAGGTCCTGTTTCCTGGGGTAAGGTAAGCTAGCTGAAGCTGAGCTGGAGGACTGTGATTGGTGCATGTTAGGTTTCCTTGACAGATGTTTTTCCTAAGCACAGACTTGGGTTTAGATTTGTGACGTGAGCCTCCATTTTGTGGGTCCCGATGTACAAATTAACTTTATCAATCCGAACTGCCAGACTTGACATTCCATCAGGCCCCTGCCTGGCTTACTCCTTGGCTCCACACCTCAAAGCCATAGTTTTCTCTGCTACCTCAAAACTACCTCCCACTTTACCAAGAACAAGCCACAGTTTCCGGCACCTGGAGAGATCCTAACACTCCCACCTCGCCGCTCAGCCCTTCTGCCTGACAAAGTCTACTGCCCAGGAGCCAGGAGGCTCTGCTGCCCCACCTCCCCGGGGCAGTCCTCTCTCTCAGGGACACTACTGCTGATGTTTGGCCTCCCCTTGGTTTCTCTCCTCCCTTCCATAGCCTTGGTAATCTTTGTAGGCCTACTTCTCTGTTTTTCCGTGTTTAACATTTATGCCCCAAAATTGATGCTTCCATTACTCAAGGGTTAAATTTTGCAGTGCCAAAGGCCTCATTCTTACCACTCCTAAGTAGTTTTGTGGCTTTTCTGCCTTATCACTCCTCCCCTGAGGCAATAAAAGCTAGCTGACTTCAAGGCGATGATAAGGAAAGACTACAGACCAGATCAGGAGGAGGGTGAGAGACGCTAGGAAATAAATACACAGTTTAAAAAAAAATTTTGTAAATTTGTCAAAATGTTTTCCTGTCACAATCTCATTGAATTCTCAATGGCTGCTTTCTGATGCAGTTGCCACGACTCTCTCTACTGGACCCATGAAGACACTAAGCTGTATTCTCAAGATCTACTTTGCCAGGATGCTTTCTGGGTGTTTGGTGGATGAAAGAAGTTATTATCATTTTGAATTGGTAGAAAGTTAGGAGAAGGGCCATTTACAAGACATTCACTGTTATTACTTTTAAGTGGCGACACAAACTAACTGATACAAAATCTTACCTAACGGAGACAAGTCTTAGACTTTTTTTTAACAAATACCTAAGGCACACTTGAAAATTCTAAGGAAGCCTATTATTTGGAATGGATAAAACAAAAGGTTGGGAAGTATCCTCTTAATTAAGTTAAACTCCTTCTTGCAATCTCTTCTAATGATTTGCTTATTAGGAAAATCCTTTTATTTACCAGCAGTGTGAATGTAAAGTTTGCTCAATCATTCAATAAATATCGACGGAGGCCTTTTGAGGCTGAGTGCAGACAGTAATTAGGTTTTAAACTCTCCAATTTGCAGCATGAAGATTCTCTAAGTTGCCTCCTCCCCTCAGCTTTGAAATCTTTTTCTCAAATTTAACAGCAAGGTTTCTTTAGTCAATGGATACTTGAAGCAGAAGGCTCTGCACCAGAGGGGGCTCTGGGAGCCTCGCAGAGGAGAGGGGTAGGGGGCCAGGGAAGGGTGGTGCTTAGAAATGTGGGAGGAGCAGATGCCGGGCATGGTGTAGGCGTCAATGAGATGTCTGAGGGAGGGACAGAAACTGCAGGGGAGCAAAAGAAATAGAGTCCCCTCCAGTCCCTCTGGGAACAATGCCCTCATTTTCTAAAGATGCTCCTTACTGACCTGTCTTGACCGAAGCTCGGTGCGCCAGGATGACTGGGCTTTTCTTATACCCCAGTGAAACCCATCGCACCTTGGTATCATAGCACCAGACAGCATGGCAGAGAAATCTGGAGAAGCAAAAGACACAACAGAGACAAACCAAAGTAAATGTGCAGTTGAATTCTTGGAGAATGCAGGTTACTGTAGGGACAGTAGTCGAGGTTGGGTGGCAGGGGCTCTCACTTCTAAAAGGAACCATGGTAAAAGTTATTTTTGGAGCTCACAGACCTTTGCTCAGGATGCCAAATAGCCTCCATAGAACTCCTAACCTAGGCATCCGGGTTCAACGAGGGCTCATCATCTCTCTCTCTCTCTCTTTTTTTTTAAGATTTTATTTATTTATTTGACAGAGAGAGCGCGCACAAGCAGGGGAAATGGCAGAGGGAGAGGGATAAGCAGGTTCCCCACTGAACAAGGAGCCCAATGCGGGGCTGGATCCCAGGACCCTGAGATCATGACCTGAACCAGAGGCAGATGCTTAACCCACAGCCACGCAGGCGCCCTGAGGGCTCATCATCTTAGGGTGGAAGAATCAGCCTCCTCAAAAGGAGGGACAGCTGGGCACCTCTGAGGGTTTGCAGGCCTGGGGTTCAGTGGTTCTGAAGGCACTCACCTTCTGTTAGAAAAGACGGCAGCTGCCTGCTTGGTGCAGACAGCACTGGCATCCTTAACAGGAGGTATCTAAGTGGTATTGATATTGCCACCTGACTGCCTTTTCAAACACCAGAATCAGTAACGGCCATTTCCAGTAGCCGAGCAGGTGCACAGTGAAGCCTGAAGGTGACTATAAAGGAAGGAGCCAGGTGACCTGGATTCGGATCCTGGCTTCACCACTTTCCAGGTATGGTAGATTAAGGATGGCTGCACATTCTTTTCACGCCTCCTCCCATGAAGAGATGGAGTCCATTCCCCATGTTCCTTCCCTTGGCTGGGCCTGTGGTTCGCTTTGGCCAAGAGTGTGCAGTAGAAGTGCCGGGCTGGCACCAGAGGGGACGTGCAGCTTCTGCCCCCGCCTCTCCGAGTGCTCGCTCTCGGGACAGCCCCTCGCGGAGAGGCTCCCTGTGACACTTTGAGTGACGGCTCCAGCTTTCATTTGTTCAACCAAGGGGTGTGGGGACATCCAGCTCAGTGGAGCCTCCAGGTACCTGCAGCCCCAGCCAACATCTAACTGCAGGTGCCTGAGACCCCAAGTGCGAACCACCCAGACACCTCCAGAGAGCCTTAGGCCACCCAAAGGGCTGCTTCAGGCCCCTGCCTGTTGGGTGTGCACAGAGTATGACCTCAGGTGAGGTACGTAACCACCCCGAGGTTTCGCTTCCTTCTGTAAAATGGGCAGAACGGCCGTGACGACTTCCTAGTGCTTGTGCTATGAATGTAATAATGGTGAAGGGCCGAGCACAGTGGCCGGCACACAGTAGGTCTTCCAGAAACGCCAGGCTTCTTCCCACGCCTTCTCCAGGAGGTTATATATCCCAGGTGTGAGTGAATCTTGGCTGCTGCTGCACTTCCTGGGCAAACACCCAACTGCCCTCAAAGGGAATGCCTGGGATCGAATTTGAAAATGGGGCTGGAGAGAACTTGATTGTTTTTTTCTTTCTGAGGCAACCTGCACCCCCACTTTAGGAAAAATATTACCACGTTGTAGGAGGAAAATTGTAAGTTTTTAAAGATTTCTCCTCAATTTAAGGGATTGCGAGAGGAAGTTTTCGCCTCCTTCTTTTTAACCAGAAATATGCTTGCTCACACTGAAAAGTAGCGGCATGAAAGAAAACAACTCCCCTTCTGTTTCACAGCCAGCAGGTTTTCTTCATCACCCCGGCCCCAGAGAGCCACAGATTGCATAGCGGGCAGACTTTGTTGAACAGATGAACAACTGTGGCTTAATCTGTTTGGGGAAAAGGAAAAAAAAAAAAAGTCCTGAAGTAATTGATAAAGAGGCTGAGAGGCTGGGGTCAGTGTGAAGGAAGAGTAAAGGAGGCCAGATTGGGGAGCGTTGAAACCTAAGCCTCTTTCACCCCCTGTCCTGAATTGGGTGTGTGAGTAACAGTCAGGACGAATCTGCTGGGAGAGGGACTGAGAGCCTCTTGGACTGCCCGAGTTTGGAGTCATGTTTTCATTATTATTCAAAATGACTTTATTTATTTCATCGATTCGCTTACTCTACTACCCAAAACAATTTTTTTTTTTTTTGAAAACTGTATTCGAGTATAACATAGAAAAGTACATGAATCTTAAGTACAGGCAAATGAAGGTTCATAAACTGAACACATGGTGTAACCAGCGTGCGGGTCAAGAACAGAATATTAGCGGCACCCAGAGCCACCCCCCACAGGGAGGATCGCTATCCTGACTTATAACCTCATTATTTTCAGTAGCTCATACACATTCATGTGTGTTCTTTTAGGGACATTCTACACAGATGCAAGAATACAGATGTTATTATTTTACACAAATGTAGTAGAAATGTATTTGGCACGCTAGGTAGCGTATTATCCAGGATGGTCTGCCTCTTGGCTTTTTTCACCTTTATCTTGGTGATCATTCTGTATCACTACATAGAAAGCGGCTAGGTTTCTTTAGTGGTCACATGACATTCCATTGTCTGAACGTACCACAATTTATTTAATTTTATTAAAAGGCATCAAGAGGTTGTGTTCAACCTTTTTGGAGTTGGCTTTTTTTAAAAGTATTCTTGAGGTATCTTTGTTGTCCTTTAGATTTAAGGTGGCAACTAGGTGTTGCTCTCTGGAAGCCTTAAAAATACTGCTACGAGTTCCTACTCAGTTCTGGAATAGGTCGCCTCTTTTCTTGCCTTGTCCTGTTAGGACTCAGTTGTTCCATGTTTGAATGTGTATCCAGGAAGTGGAAATAATGTCCCTGACACCCCCACTTCCTTTTCTGGCAAATCAGCATCCGGGGAATGAATCCAACTGCTTTCACCCTCCTCCCCCATCTCAGTTCGGCATCTTACCCAGCATTGTCCTGGCTGAGAGCTGGAGGTTTTGGAAGTTGGACCTCAAGAGCTCTTCCAGACAGGACTAGTGGGAGGAATTATTGTTCATTTTGATCAAGCCAAGCCCTCCCTTTCTGCCTGCCTTTTTCTTCTGTGGGTCTTTTCATCCCTCATCTCCAATCTCAGCCTCAGTCTCTGGGCCCTCCCTGCTCGGAGCTCAGCTCTCCAAATAATTTAGACTTTGTGTGAGTTCAAGTTGGTGCCTACTTCTTTCTCCTACTGGTATTTGCTCTTTAAATTTCTTACCTACCATATTTATAGAACAAAATATTTATTGTCTCCTTCAGGCTTTTTGATTCCCTGACAGAAGGAACAGTTACATATTTGGGGTTGGGGCAATCTCCTCTCCTCCCTCCTTCACTACCAGAATCACACCTGTCCTTTCCCAGCCATCAGGGCCAGGCAGGAAGGGGCAGGCCTAGCCGGGTCAGGACCTTGGGGCGAGGTGGGACAGTCTCAATATCTCTTACCTATAGCAGAGAGGCAAATGCCACCCCCTCTGTGCAAAGGGGTGCCAAGGCGGAGCTGCAGAATTGTGTCCTCCAAAGGCAGGGTCACAGGCAAGTATCGGGGACAGGGAAGGCCGCATGCAGTGCAGGAGGGAAGTCCTCAGGGGTGTAACACCGGGAGGTAAGGATTACTGCCTCACCTCTTGGAACCCGCAACCACGCCTTCTCTGAGCCTCAGTGAAGGCAGTAACAGTGACTGCCTTGTAGCGTCGTAATAAAGATTAAATGAGTTGATATATAGCCACGGTAAGCGCTCTATAAACGCTAGCTCTAATTATTATATGAGGTGGCCCAGACACAGCGGCCCCAGCGTTGATTACCAGTGGCCACATTAGCTCTGTCCCTGCTCCATTCCTCCTCCCGTGACTTGGCCTGCTCTCCTGACTCTGCTGAGCACACAGCTCAGGCTTCCCGGCCTAAGCCTGTTCCTGGTCTCCGCATCCCCTTTCACGCCCCTCCCTCCTGCCTGCTGCCTCCACCAGGAAGCCTTCACTCCTCACTCCTCCTCGGCAGGATCATCACTGCCTGGCCCTCCTCTTGGGAAGGACAAAAAGCCCACCGCAAACCAAGGAACATAAAACAGCTTCTTCCACCAATGCTTTTGTGTCTCGTTGTCCCCTTGGTCTTGGCATTGTCCAGTCTCCTTCCAAAGTCCCAACTCTAGGATCTCCCTGCCCCTCTCCTCTTTGTGTGCCCCGAGGACAGTCTGGTGGGAGAGGAGAAGGATGCACAATCCCGACCCTTGGGGACTCTCCTGAGATCAATGATGGCTAACACCTCTCTATCCACCGGTACCCATGTCTGTGCAGGAAGATAAGAGCAACAGAACTGAACAATTTCCCGGTGAGGACCTGCTACAGAGCCTGCACTGTTCCAGGCATTTTACATTTTACTCTTTCATTTGATCCCCACAGCAGCGCTCTGACCCGGATGTTAGGACCATCCTGGAGATTTCCATACCAAGGCTCAGAGCACCCGCTATAACCTATCAAAGGCTTCATCGCTGCTAAAGTAGCAGAAATGGGATTTGAACCCGGATCTGCTTGACCCCAGAGTCCAGGAGGGCTTCTGCTAGGAATAACATTTTACATTCTGCTTTGTATTTAGATCAACTAGCCCAAGAAGTGGTGTTTTCTACTTTTGAACTTGGCAGGCACAGTGGATTAGCTGAGTCCCTAGTCTCAGATATCGTCTTAGTAATACCTGGGTCCCTTCCCCCCTCTGCTGTGGTGCCCAGCCCCAGCGCTTCTGACCCCCACTCCAAGCCCAGACTGGTCTCCCAGAACAAACCTTTGCCTTGCCTCAGCTGGGACTCCACATAGTACAGGTGCCAGAGCCAGAAGTCTTGGGGCTGTGCCCGAAGCGAATGGAGGTAGTAGCATCTAAAATCAGCACTTGCTGGGTGCCTGGCTGGCTCAGTCGGTAGAGCATGTGACTCTTGATCTCAGGGTTGGGAGTTCAAGCCCCATGTTGGGCGTAGAGCTTACTTAATTTAAAAACAACAACAACAACAACAACAACAACAAAACAACAACCCAGCATCTTGTCTGAATACATTCAAATTTAGTAGGATTTGAAATCAATGTGTGTGGAGTAGTATGTATCAAGTGTGTGGGGCATTAGCCTAACTAATCACTCGATTTGCACCAAGTTCTCTACTTCCTACCCTAGAACCTGTAAGAAGAAGAGCCTGGTGTCAAGAGAGTCTGCAGACAGAAGCGGATGCATGCCTTGTAAATAGAGGAATGTTTTTGGATTTATTCACTTGTCAGACAAATATTTATTAAGTGCTTGCTATGAATCAGTCACTGTGCTAGGCATAGAGGACAAAGATGAATAAACTGGATGATTCCTGCCCCCAAGGAGTCCACAGTTAATTACAATTATTATCCACATTTCATATTATCCACACTTTATACCCAGGCACGTGAAGTCCAAAGATGTTAACCACTATATGCCTATCGATAAGACCAGGTATTTTTCCAGAAATTATCGTTCAGAAAAGAGGAAAGTACTTTATCTCTGGGTCTATAAAGGAATCACACACTCCTATGTGCCCCCTTTACTACTCTCACTCAATACTTCTGACATTTCTGGTCACCAGGGTGTGGATTTTCCGCACATCAAGCCATTGTGACACCAGCTGCGTGTCCTACAATTTAACTCCATTCTGACACTCTCTACCTGCAGGTAGATCCCACCGGGTAAGGGCTAAGTTCCATGAGACTGTCCCCCTTCCTCCTCATCTCAATGCAGACACCAATCACAAGTCCAGCTTGTCACCTGGGCTTCTGACCAACTGGCTATAAATCAGAGGTTCCCACAAACCCCCTCTTTTAATTGATTTGTTAGAATGGCTCACAAAACTCAGGAAAACACTTTGCTTACTACACTACCAGTTCATTATAAAAGGATGTAACTCAGGAGCAGTGAGATGGAAGAGATGCATAGGGCAAGTTACGTGGGAAGGGGTGCAGATCGTCCAGCACCTCTCTGGATACACTTCTCTCAGGGCCCCTCCACATGTTCACCAACTCGGAAGATTGTTGAACCATGTCCTTTTTGGGTTTTTATGGAGGCTTCATTATACAAGCATGATTGATTAAATCATTGGCAATTGGCAATCAATTCAACGTCCAGCTCCTCTCCCCTCCCCAGAGGTCAGGCGGGTGGGGGGGAGAGGGGTGGGACCGGTTGGACCCCCGGCAACCAGCCCCCATCCTAAGGTCATCTTGGGACTTTCCAAAAATCACCTCATTCATGTAAACTCAGGTATGGTTGAAGGGGCTTTTTATAGGAATAACAAAAGACATCCATTTCTCCTTTATGGCTCTTATCACTTAGGAAATTCCAAGGTTTTAGGAGCTCTGTACCAGAAATGGGGACAAAGACCAAATATATATATTTCTTAATATAAATCACAATATCATAGCATCCTTGCATTGTCTCACATGTTACGCCAATGCTTTCTAAATTGCTTTATATTTAACAACCATGTTACAGTTTGAGGAAGACATTAGCTTAAAATATCCTTAATTCATGCCAGTTTTGGAAGCTATGGAAGCTTTTGATACAAAAAGAAGTGAGGAAATGTAACACAGATTTGTTAGTTATTCCTGGGAATGTGACTTCACATTTGCGATGCTGAAAGTCGTCATAAACAAGCCTTTTATGATCACTTTAAAAAGCAGAACAGTGAGTAGTTATGTTGGAGAGACCAGAGCAAACATGAGCTAATGCTATGCGAATGGGCACTTTGTAGTTTGGGCTAAAATTTCCAATGACCGCATCCCATACCGGGTCCAGGAGAATCTCTGGCAATCCAGACAGAAGTTAGAATGCCTCCTAAAGGGCTCTTGACAACGAGGACACTGATGATCAAGAGGTGGGTGAAGAGTTGGAATTGATTTGTTTCATGGAACAGGAGAGTGGAAACAAACAGTACTTTCAAGTTACTATTTTGTATAAATTAATTGTATTAATGATATTAAATATGCATGTACTAAATTCACACATTGAATAAGCATATCATTGTTTTATCTATGTCACTAAATGTTTTCTGTGTTCAGGTTGACCAAAATATTATGGGAGGATTTCCCCTTTGGAAAGTTTAGGGCTGCCTTATATTTGGCGCCAACTTCCGTCTGGGCACATGAAGGATCTTTGCCCAAGGTGACACAACTAGGAAGGAGGGTAGAGCCAGATCTGGGTGACCCACCCATGTGTTTGCCTTCATTCTTCAGTCAGACCAAGTGTCCTAAAATCTAACACACCAGTCCCTGGCCCCACTGTCCATCTATTTCATTCCATTTAAACTCAGAGCATTTATTGAGCCCTCACTACAATGGAGGATTTGTTTTTTTCAAACCTGCGAATCACTTTTAGTACAGAATTAAGAGAGAAAAGACTGACTTTTAACTGAAGATTGAGAAAAAGGAATAATTTGTCTAAGAACAGCTCTAGATTCAGGTTTTGTAGGGCATTCTCCCTGTTATGCAACATGAGTTCTAATCTTCCCTGTTCTCTTGCTTACTTCCCGAGGATTGAAAAATGTCTGTAACCTCAGCCCCAGTAGGACAGCCTGCAAGGAACAAATCAACATGCAATTTCCCTTTGTCACCTTTAAAAAAATAAACAAACAAATCCCATTAGTCTCTCTGGATAACAGGATTTTACTTTTTTCTTTATACTTTGCAGTATCATATAAATTTTCTACATGAGCATGTTCTTTAATAAGAACCGAAAATCTGAAATGTTCTTCTTTTTTTTTTTTTTTTGAGAGAGAGAGAGAGCACATGTGTGCACGTGCCAGCAGTGGGGGGGAGGGGAAGCAGGAGGAGAGAGAGAATCTTAAGCAGACTCCACTCGCAGCATGGAGCCCAAGCCGGGGCACCATCTCACGACCCTGAGATCATGACCTGAGCCGAAATCAGGAGTCAGAAGCTCAAGCGACTGAGCCCTCCCAGCAGCCCCTGAAATGTTCATTTTTGAAAACACACAACTATTAGGCTACAGAATTCCAATTTCGCTTTCCAGATTTGCATTGAGCTCTCTTCACATTTAAATGCTTTCCTTCCAGTTAATCCAGGCTAAGAGAACCAAACACCTGTCCACGGGAAATACATTCTGAGTTTCCATCTTTTGGGATCTGCCTGCCACCCAATCCTACCTCCCTCCAAGATGCCAAGAGAAGCATCCTTGCATTGTCTCACATGTTATGCCATGCGAGTGGGGGGAAGGGGGGTCACCCATGGCGCTTCACAATGTCTATTTATAATAGCCCTAGTCAGATGGGCAGTTTCTGGCCTTTACCTGTCTTTGCCCCCCATACCCTGTCCTGGAGGAGCCAGAGGCTGGAGGAACAAAAGAATAGGTAGAAAGACATGAGACATTTAGGATTTCCAGGCCTGGGGGATGGAGAGAAGCTTTAAAGTAAGTGTGAAAGTAAGGGCTTGTTGGAGGCTGGGCTAGCAGGAGACTCTAGAGCAAGACCTGAGCAAGGCTGGAAAACCAGGGGGTTGTGCCTTCTGAGATCGTCTAGAGGTGGGGGACCAACACAGCAGGTGTGATCAAAACAAAGTCGTTTCCAGATTTGAGCCCACGGGCCTAGCTTGGCTCAGCAGCACACCATCCTGGGTATTTGACAGTGCTGCTTCTGGTCTCTGCCTCTCTAGATCCTTTCCTTCCAGTCCCCGGCCAGGAAAACCACCTCCCTGGATGGACAACCTGGATCGACAAGTGCTTCTGTCTCTCCGGCTCAAATAAATGTCCCCTGAGGGCAGGGACTGTGTCACCCTCCGCACAAAGGCCACAAGCAGCGTATTATGGAAGAGGATGAGAGAGCCTCAGCACCAGAGTGGAGGGGTACCAAGGGGGATAGTGGGGAAGAGGGAGGGGGTACCCAGGCACAGAGCAGACGGCGTTCAGCCTCTTCCTCCCCCTTCACCTCTGGGACAGCCAAGAGACTATGCTATTAGATTTCAGGATGTGCTGCCATCGTAATCTCTCCACCACCGCACTTCTCTGACTTAAAAATTCAATTAGAAATTTAACAAAACTACAGTAAAAGCTATTTTTCCTGACCTTCTATTCACTGGAAATATCCAGTTTACTACCCATCTACCCTCCATGAGATTAACTGTTGCTCCTAGTGATGCCCCAAGGCGCTGAAAGATTCCAAAGTCTTGACGTCCTGCTCCTCTGGGAAGTCCCAGAGGAGCAGGACGTCACAGCACCACAGCACCACAACTGGGTGTGATGTGTACATTACTGCACAAAAAGTCTTCAAATGGTCGCTCTCTATCAGTGGGTTAGCCTGAACATCCCACTCCCCGAGCAAGTCCAATAACAAGCATTTCTCGTGCTCGGTGGTCAGGCTCAACTGTGAGAGTTGTAGCGTGGAGGGAGAACCTTTGTTCCTTCCATGGCTCAGGTAAACCTTCTTGCCAAATACATCTCTCCAGGGCTGATTTCAGATGAGTGATGTTCAAGATGAAACAAAGTGATGAGCCTACCTGGAAACATACATCCCTTTTCTGTATACATTTATAGACAGATGTCTCTGGAACTCAAGAAAATGCCTTTCCCCTCCACCAAAATACCAACTCCCTACAATTTCTTGGCAGTTCACCATCAGAGCACGCTGGGGAGGCTGCATGATTTTACTTCAAACGTGTAGGAACACGTTGTTCTCAGAAAACTGTGCTCAAGTCTATTGAGTGTTGTCTTGTCTGATCACTGGGGTCGTCCCAGCTGTATAGTAAATGCTGGTTTATTCTTCTGGACATGACAGAGTCACTAAATCCAAAGTCAATGTCCACACAGAAGTTGTGGGTTTGTTTGAGTAACATTCTTATGCCTACAGGTGCATGAATGTCCATGGTGGATTGATATATAGGAAATCATTAGGTGTTAAGGGACAGGATGGGGGATGGTAGGGAGAAAAGTTAAAACAAACAAACAAACAAACAAGGAGGTCATCTCAGAGAATTAGGAAATCCAGATCTTTTCTTTTATAAGCCTCAGATCTTTCTGGGATTCCACGTGGCTTTCATTTCTAGCTCCTTGTCTCCTAACAAAGAGAATAAAGATGGTTTTTACTAAATGTGAGCCCTTCCAGGAAACAAGAGCTCCTCCCTTCCCCTCTTTAGTCCTAGTAGCAGAATTTTCTTTTGCACTATTAAAAATGGCGTGGGCCACCTTTTCTCCAAAAACACACGAAGCTGTGGCATAACTCTTTCCCAAATAATTAATCTTTCCAGTGGAATCTTTCAAAGCCCCACGTTTCCTGTTATTTTATACAGCTGCAATTTGTAACTGGAGCTCCTGCCCAGTGTTCCACAGGCAAAACGCCAAATCCACTACATTTCACCTACCAAGGTGCCCCGCACAAATAATCCTTAACCACAAGTTAAACAGTTAGGTCCTGTTCTAGCCGAAAAGAAAAGCCCAAGGAACAAAAGACTTTTAACAGACTTCTGTGTTAAAATCTTAGTGGATGCTCACAATATTTTATTTTCCAGGGTCAACATTTGGAAGTGTCACCATGATGCCACAATAAAAGGAGAATTTTCAAAAGAGAATTTTCAAAAATTGATTGATTGTTGTGTTAAGCTATTATGTGTGAATCACAAAAATGACACCCTCTTAGTTATCCGGAAGCCAGGAACTCTGAGTTGCTCTATCAAGACCCACCTTGTTTGCTTCCTTGTCTATGAGCTGGAAGACCAGAGCTAAGACTGGCTGAAGGGTAAGTAGGGAGGCAAGGTAGGGGGCTGGCTGGGACCCCCTTCCTTCTTCTCTTGGCATCTCCCCTCTTCCCTCCACCCAGTCATCGTTTCTCCATGCTGCCCATGAGGGAAGCGCTCTCAAGATCACTAAGTTGGGAGTTTCTTCTATTTCAAACCCTCTCCACTCTCCTTCCTACCTTTCCAACCCCACCACACATTTCTGCATGTAACCTGCCTCCTACTTTTCAAAAATTGAAGCCATCAAACCAGACCCTCAACTTCCTGCTACAGCCACTCCTTCCCTGGCGTCATCCCCCTTCCTGTCCTCCCATCCTGGCTGATGCTTCTTACCCTGAGGTCAGTCCCTGTGTTCTGGATCCCAGCCCCTCCTGTTCTCTCAAGAGCCGGACACTCTAATATGTCTCCTCTCCCCTGCATACTCCACCCTTCCCTGACACCGAATCCTTCCTATTTATGCTTAAACATACTCAAGTCCCTCTTAAGATAAAATAAAAACAACTTCAACCCACAGCCCCTTCCTGCTATTATTTTTTCCTTCTCCCCTTTCCAGTGAAACTTCTTGAATAGGTTGTTTATACTACTCTTCCTTTTCATTATTTTCCCTCACTCCTCAGCCCCATCACTTTGGCTAAAATGGCAATGGCCACCATGTTGCTAAAGCAAAGGACTCAGTCCTCACCTTCCCTGGCCTCTCTGGGACGGTTCCCTCCTGAAACCCTCTTCCCTAGGTTCTTCTTGTTTTTTTTTGTTTTTTTTTTAAATATTTTATTTATTTGGCAGAGAGAGACACAGTGAGAGAGGGAACACAAGCAGGGGGAGTGGGAGAGGGAGAAGCAGGCTTCCCGCCGAGCAGGGAGCCCGATGTGGGGCTCGATCCCAGGACCCTGGGATCATGACCTGAGCCGAAGGCAGCCGCTTAACGACTGAGCCACCCAGGCGCCCCGGTTCTTCTTGTTTTCCTCCTACCTCTTCCCCGGTCTTTATCTTCTTTCCATTACCATCCTTCTCCAGAGAGCCATTAAATGTTTCAGTGTTTTAAGCTTCACTTCTTACTCTATACACTCATACATTCATTTGTCTACTCAGAATCTCCAGTTGAACTTCTCATAGCCACAAGTCCAAACCCCAAGTCACGATCTTTCCTCCCAAACTTGATTCTCTACCTCAGATTCTTATCTCAGCAAATGATGCCACCATCTACCAGTTGCTCAAGTCATAAACCTGACATCCTTGGTAACTTTCCCTATTTTTCAAATCTAACCCATTCCCTTAGGCCTGGTGTTTGTACCTCCTAAAATCTCTCATATCCTTTTGCTTCTTTCCACTTCCACATCCACCACCCCAACCCTGGATACCATCTGTTCTCTCCTGGACCACTGCAATAGCTTCCCAGCTGTTTTCCATACATCCATTCTTAATGCTCGCTAAGCTGTTCTCCTCAATGTTGCCAGACTATGGCACTCTCTTGCATGGATTCTTTTTTTTTTTTAAAGATTTTATTTATTTATTTGACAGAGAGACAGCGAGAGAGGGAACACAAGCAGGGGGAGTGGGAGAGGGAGAAGCAGGCTTCCCACGGAGCAGGGAGCCCGATGCGGGGCTCGATCCCAGGACCTGGAATCATGACCCGAGCCGAAGGCAGACGCCCAACGACTGAGCCACCCAGGCGCCCCTTGCATGGATTCTTTTAATGGTATATAGGACACAAACCCTGTGTGCTTCTCAGATTCCCTTGACTGCATCCTTTTATTTCTCTGGGTTTGTGTTCCACATATGCCTCAACCTCCAGGTTTGGATGAAATGCCACACCTTGGGCATGACCACTGAAGGCCTGGGTAATACACTCTGGAAGCACACGGGCATTAGCTTTCTGTAGAGTGAAACATGAACAATGGGCAGTGGAAGATGGGACAATACCAGGCAGATAAATCACTCCCTCCTTTCTCCCTGATAAGAATGGCTCTGAAATATGGTTTTCCTTATAAGCTTTCTGGAGAAATTCTATGTGCTAAATAAACGCACTACTTTAGTCTTTAATTCAGAATTGACTTCCTAGAGGTCCCAGATAAGACAAATATTTAGGATAAAGACCAAAATATTTATTCAAGACTCTACATGGATTTATTCCTATCTACTTCTGTAGCCTCTCTCATCTCCTACCACTTTCCTGTCATTTTTCTATCTCCAGCCACAGTAGAGAGTTTTCTATTCATGCCAAGTCCTCACGTGCCAGAAAGTTTATCTGGAAAACTCTCCTTTTCCACACCTCCCCCCCTTCACCTGGCTAACTCTTTTCCCAGCAGATCTGTTTCACTTCCTTCACTTCCTTCCAAAGGAAATCTCTATGGCCCTCTCCATACTCCCTCCTCCCCCACTTCTCCTGTTTCCCTTGCTAGGGACTCTCAATGATCTGTGTCAGGGTTTGACTAGTGTCTTCCCCCTCCCCACACCGACTGTAAACTCCATGAAAGCAGAGACAGCATCTGCTTTGGCTCTCCTTTGCATCCCCAGAGCAGAGCCCAACACTCAACAAAACATACTTTGAGTAAATGAACTCATCAGATCCAACACTCCTACTGGAGAAGCTAAGATCAAAGAGAGAAAGGGATTCATTCAAACTAGCTAGTCTGTGGTAGAGATCCGTTGTTCTTCTACCTTCTTTTTCAATTGAGAATCATCCTCCCTAATTCTGAAAAAGACAGTAACAGACAGATCAATGAAACAGAAGAGAGGATCCAGAAATAGACCTGAATATCTGCTTCACATATGAAAAGTACTCACCCTCATTCATAATAAAATAAATGCAAATTAAAAATTAGGTGACATTTTTCAATCTTTCCAATTGGCAAAATTCACAAAATTTGGTAATTTCCTCTCTTGATGAAGGCACTCAACAGTAAAGTACCAAATATATGAGAATAAATATGTTAAGTGTTTATGGAGTATTTAAATTGTCTTCTTTCATGGAAGACAGTTTGACAATAGCTATTTGATTATAATAGGTACAAAATCACATGAGCACCTGCTCTCTACAATTCAACCTAGCAGTTCTACTTTTAGGTATTTATCCTACAGATATATTTGCCTAGACAGGAAATAGAAAACCTACATTTATTCATTGCACCATTATTTGTAAGAGCAAAAGATTTAATGTGCATCGTTTAAGGACTGGTGAAGTAAATTGTGGTATTTTCATACAATGGAACAGTATGTAGCTGTTTAAAAAAGAATGAGGTAGTTCAATTCTTTTGAATTCCATATTCCTGTCTGTGACTATTGCATATTCCCATTGTAGGAATATTCCATATTCCTGCATATTCCATATTTTTATATATACTAATATGGAACCCTTTCTATGATATATAAATAAAAACCAAGGTGTACAGTAGCTATATAATATGCCCCTATCTGGTTAAACTGAACAAAAACTACAAATAAAACCAACTGGATTGTAAACTAAACTCAGCGAGGACAGACTGTGCTCTCGTATAGTTTGTCTTTCTTACATTGAATGGTGAATACTCCATTAATATTTTTTATTAATTTCAATAAGAAGAAATATCCTAAGTGGTAAGGGAGAGGGGGCAAAGGGAAAATGGACAAGTAATCATCGTTTATACTTGTTTGCCAACTGGGTGAAATCTCATCAAAAGAGAAAGTGAAATCTGACAGTCAATATGATGGTTTTAGATCATCGGTGGATTTTTGTTGTTCTCCATGAATTAGTTAGCTATTCCCATGGGAACTGAAGAGTTGCGTGTCCTTGATTGTATCAACTCCTTTTTCTACCTCAACTGAAAAAGAAAAGATACTCAGTAAAGCTTTGTCTGCCCAAACCTTATTCAGATCAGGTCTCTGTTACTTGCATGTCCTCACTACTGGATTAACTCTATTTCTCACTCACGTATCACATCAGGAAAATCAAATGAAAAGATGCTTATGAATTGGCAGAAAGCTTTGCTCATGCTAAAGAAACAGGTATACGTTGATTAAGTCTAGGGTTTCATATTGCTGCTTTCATGTTCTTTTGGAAGACGTATGACTTTATAGCTTGGACCTGGGAAGCACTAACTGTGAAATCTGGCTGTTGCCAAAGTAAATATCTGCATGTTTTCCCGTCGAAATGCTCAGTGTGTGTGCTCGCTGTGCCTCAGTGGGGACGCTATTGCTACAGAGGCACTTAGGTTATTTTTTCCTTGAAGGCTTTTTTCTAAGTAGTATTCAAGTGTGTCAATACAAAAAAATGTTTTCTAGTGTGACAAAGCCCCAATGATATTAATAACATCAGGAAGCTGTGGTGGTTTTTTTTTTTATCTTGAAATCACTATATTAAAGGCAGTGAGAGTCTTTTCTACTCATCAGAGAGCAGGCAATGGGCTTTTTTGCAGACTAGCCTTGACCCTTTGGCTTCATCTCAGATAGATAGATAGATAGATAGATAGATAGATAGATAGATAGACAGATGATAGATGGATAGATAGATAGATGATAGATGATAGATAGATACACAGACAGACAGATAGATAGGCAGACAGACATGGAAGATAGATATCTAAATGGTACATAGATAGCATTAGAGAGGTCTGGAATGAAGACTGCTTTTCTCAGCTTCTCTTGAGGCTGAGCAATAATATGTAAATGGTATTTTTGTATGGGTCTTCCAAGGACCTAAAGGAAACTGAATCTGCTGGGATGAGCCCATTTCTCATCCTTCGGGTCTGATGGGCTGTTAGAAGGCTACCATAATACAGAGATGAATAAGGCACAGTCCCTCTCCTTGGGGCATTTATAATGAATTACACATTAAAGGTATGAAATGGAATACAGAAGAAAAGGGAATTGATTCTGTGTGAAGGAAACCCAGAAGGCTTCGCAAAGAGGATATGATCTAAGCTGGGCTTTACAGAATGGATGATAGCAATAATATCTCAGATTTATTGAAGACTTACCACATGCCAGACAGTTATATAAAATGCTTTATAGGCATTATCTCATTTATTCTGTATGACAACACTGGGAGGTAGCTACTATGATTATCCCCATTTTACAGATGGAAGAACTGAGGGGCAAAGAGGTTAAATGACTTGCCCAAGATTAGAGAGCTAGTAAGTGGCTGAGCCAAGGTCCAAACCTCAGCCCATCTGATGTCCCTAAGGCTCAACCCCAGGATTCGGCTGCCTGGGACTGACGTGGATGGAGAGACAGGGAGCGAGAAAAGCGTTCACAATCATCATGAACTCCAGTAATGACCAGGGAGGGCAATTCATTCCAAACTGGTTGTTAGGTAGAGATTAGGCCAGTATTTCCTAAAGTATATTAGCGTATTTGGCAGAACATCAGTCTTTTAAGATGATCAGCAGAAAAAGGAAAAAATGCAAATAAACAAAAGACTTATACACACACTAATGTATAAAGGTCCTGAGAAGGCCTATGGTAAAGAAGCATGCTTAATTTTTATTTTATTAAAGCTTGGATTTCTCAAACTTATTTGACCACAGAACTTTTTTTTTATTATAAAAATTGTTGAATGTAAGTAAAAGTGGAAACTATAAGATCATTTATATACTCATTACCCAGCTTCGGCAACCATTACTATTTTCTCCTACGTGTTCTGTCTATGACCACTTTTCTCCCTCTCTCCTTTTTTGCTAAAGTATTTTAAAGGAAATTCCAGACAGCATGGTATTCTACCCTTAAATACTTTAGTGTGCATCTCCAAACAAGAGGGAGATTTTCTTACGGGAAGTGTGATTATCACACCTAGTAAGATTAAAATATTTTCTTAACATAATTTTACATTCAGTTCATATTCAATATTCCTGATTATCTAAAAAATCAGGGCCCCTTTTATGGTTAAGACCTTTGGAACTCTCTGATTATTCTATTGACTCAGTTTCATAAGCAAGTGCCAGTAACAAGCAAACACATTAGAAAAAGGTACAATCGTTGAAAGTTCTTTTCTAAAACACCATTAAAGAATTGAAACTCTCTTAATAATTCAGCCTCAAAAATACTGGGCAGAATATGTTCCGTCCTTCACCCTCAAGATGTCTCTTGGCTAATGAAGATACTAATAACTGGATTGAACCACCTTTTTTTTTTTTCCCACTTGACTTTCCAAATAGAAACAAAATAGAAAATTCTTTTAGCATCCCAGGAATACATATTCTGAGGAACACATTTTGGGAAAGCTTGATTTAGAGGATACATCCAATTGAACGTGGGCTTCACTTTACTTGACTGTTTTGGTATCAAATAGCTATAGCTTTAGACTCTGATTATCTAGGTTTTTTGTTTTTAAAGGCATCACATTCTAAAGGAAAGGACTTAGTAATCAGTCCTGGTTTTGACTCCTACTACATCTGTGATATTAAAACATGCACGCGCGCATACACACACACGCACACACACAATTCTACAAATGTTAAAACAGAAGCACGGTGTCAAAGTTAGAATCAGATCAAAACCATCTGAAGCAAGTGACTAGGTTTTTCGAGATCTATTGGAAGGAGATGAATCTAAAAGAGATGCTTGCAGTATGGATATGCAAACTGACACAGTAATAAACCATAAAGCACAACAGCAATTTAGTTTCCGCATCTATGACAGTAGCTAAAATAAACACCTCATACCACTACACTGCCAATGGTATCTGCTAAATTAAAGAACAGAAGAAATGATTTCATTAACTGATGCTTCAATGGCTAGCGAAATATTTATACACCCCACAAGCACTCTACTCAAAATTTACAGTAGCAAAGCCGCCTGCAGCAAACAGAATATTGATTGAGTCATAAAAACTCAAGGTTATTAACCCAAATATCTTCTTGCTTTGTATAAAACTAATTGCTAGGCCAGGGAATGCAATTTCTGAGACAATTACCAGGAATGGGGCTTTAATGACTTTCTCTCACTCTTTGCATAAATAAACAGTAGCTGCCTAATCCAGGACACTGGATGAGTTTCCTTCTGCAGCTCAGAGTTAATCAAATGCATTTCTCACCGTGTGCCCAGGTGATTCTTTACCTGAAGTTAGACCTGTGCACATTCCAAATTTAAAATGTGTGTTCCTGAAATGGTATACATCCTCAGGCCAACATCATATCTGCTGATATATATTATCAACTGTAAGGTTGTGTGCAGGAAAACAAACATAAGGGTAAGTCATCAAACAATGAAATGTATCTCTATTATGACAGCCCGGCATAGTCATTGGCTGGTTTACACCGCATGCAGAAACTCCTGGCAGCTTTGGGGTTAGCTAGGGAAGGTGTCAGGGAGGACTTTGCAGTTACCTGTGCTTCCTGCCAGGAGCCAGGCACCATTCCCCCACATAGCCAGGTGTGGTCTAGCTAATTGCTAACAGGACAGGATGGACAAGGAGGAGTCAGGACCTAGAAGTAAATTTTCCTCCTGGAGTGGACTCCAGGCTCCAGGGAGACCCAACCAGCGGAAGGGAAAGTGAAGGTAGAGCTTGGCATCTGGAAGGCATGGTGTGGGGCGACCTTTGGTAGTACCAGCAAAGAGTCTGCACTCGGAGCAGTGGAGGTATCCCAAAAGGCAGGCAAAGTATGGCAGTCAAAAATCCTGAAGTTGGTGATATTCGGAAATCCAGGAAGGTGGTCGTCTACACTGGGGAGGTAGATCAGCAGGAGCCCGGGACCCAGACATAGGCTGTAGGGAGGGCTTATAGGCAGGTAGAGGCTCAGGTTATCAGAACAAGACAGAATCCCAATGTTTTAGTTGGAGTGTAAGCTGGGTTAAGGTACTGTGACAAAGATACCCAACATAGCATGCCTTAAATAATACTGAACCTCATTCCTCTCTCATGCAACCGCAGGATGGGGAAGCCACCACAGCTCCATGACGTGGTCTGGGGCCCCAGGAGCCCTCTGTTCGCTGTGTACCCCTTTGTGTCCGAGATGGTCGTTCCTGCTGTCCTCTCCTCTCAGCCACAGCGTGCCACCCGGCACCGGGATGGCATTCCAGGCTGCGGGAAGGGGAAGGAGAACATGGAGGGCGAGAAACTTTATTGTGAAACTCAGGAAGCAGAAGTTACACACATCACTTCTACTCATGGGCCAAATGTCATCAGGTGGCCGCTCCCAGATGTCAGAGGGACTGGGACATGTCCCTACCGATGTGGCTGTGCGTCCAGCTCAAATCCAGGGAGGAGGGTGGTAGTAGTCATTTCTTGTGTCTGCTGTAACACATTACCAAAAACCTGGTGATTTAAAACAACAGAAATGTATCCTCTTACAGTTCCAGAGGCCAGATGTCCAAAATCAGTATCACTGGGCTGGAATCGAGGCGTGAGGGCGGGTCTCCCTGCGGGAGCTCCCAGAGGAGGATGCCTTCCTCGCCTCTTACAACTTCTGCTGCCTGCTGGCCTCCTGGCCTTCCATGACTTGTGGCCACATCACTGCATTCCCTGCCTCTGGAATCGGATTGCCTTCTCTTCTGCCCAGGTAAACATTTCCCTTTGCCTCTCTTTTAGAATGATACATGTAATTGCATTTTGAGGGTCCATCCAGATCATTGAGATCCTTAATCACATCTGCAAAGACCTTTTTCCCAAGTAAGGTAACACTGAGAGGTTCCAGGGATTAGAACTTGATTTTTGGGCTGGGGAGGGGCGTGTATTATCCAGCCTGTTACAGGGGTACCCAGTGCTAAGAGGAAGAAGGAGAAAATGGCCTCTGCATCACTCAGCAATCAGAATCAGGAAACTCTGGTCAATGCAGTGAACCTCGCTCAACGCTGAGCACCAAAGAATTCGTCTCCAGTCTTCAGGTTTTCCTAGCTTGCTCCTAGACTGGTGTGGAGCCTGAACTGGGCTATGCCCTGGCTGGGGCCCCATCAGACAGGTAGCCCTGGCCGTGGGGAAAAGATGGCCACTAAGCAAAGGCATCAGGTGGCCGGGCAGTGTGTGCCTTGTGAACAGTATCACCCCTAGTGAGAAAGCTCAGTGAGCGCCACCCAAGGACACACGCGAGGTTCTTGGACCAATACATCAATCCTGAAGCCTTGGTAAAGCCCTGTTTGCAGATCGCAGCCCCTGAAGACAGGATGCCTTCACCGTCACATCCCCTCCTCACCCCCAAAACGCCCAAGCAGTCCAGATGCTTGTTAGTGAAATGGCGAAACCCTCTTTCACCTAATTCTCCAATTCCACTCCCCAGAATTAACCACCGTTAACAATTTGATCCTTCCTGACTTTTCTTTATGTGTTTATACACACACACACACACACACACAGGGAAAAATAATGGCTCCTTTTTACATAAGTTGGATCATGCCATACATGTGTTTTTATTTATTCACTTAATAATATAACCTAGACATCATTGCTAGTCAATAATAATAATTAATTCAGTGCTCACGCTGTGCTGGGCAAGGTGCCGAGCACTTTCCACATTTTTTATTTCATGTGATTCTCACACCACCTTATTAGTTAGGTACCATTATTTTCCTCTCTAAATGATGACAAACGTTCACAGGGAGCTCAAGTGACTGGTCCAAGGTCACACAGCTGGTGAGTGGCTGAGCTGGGGTTTGAACCCAGCTCACCACTACCTGGACGTCACTCTTTGCTAGCATCCTTTGCTATCACATAGACCCCCTTGGAAATCTTGTCAGGCAGCTCTTCCACCAAGAACGAATCGGCTGTCGAACCAGACAAGCTTAACTTTTGCATCACGACCTCTTAGACTTCCCTGGAAACTGAAGTGGTCCCCGTGGTTACTGGACTGCTGGCTGTCTTGTAGAGCCCATGGCTTCAGCTGCCCCAGTATGTGCGGGGAGGGGGCCCTCAATTCCGTCCCAGCAGTTGCACCTGCCCTGGTCCCAGTCCCTTGGCACCTGCCCCTTGGTCCCTACCTTCTCTCTGCCTCTAAATTTCTCTTAAACCCTAGTGGGTTTGGCCCAGCATCTGTCACCCCTGCTCAGATAAGCTGGCCTTACCTGGCACCTTCTCCTGAAAGTGTACAGCTGTGAAGCATTTTTGACGCTTCCCTGGGGCTCCAGCTGGACACTCCTCCTCTCTGCTGCTACAGCCAATAGAAAGTCTTTACAATCATCACCGCTTCCTTCTGGGTCTCCCCGTTGGCCTGGAGCCGGCTGCAAGGGCTGGGTACCAGTGAGACCTCTGCTCCCCTTCTGGACCATTACCATGGAAACAGGTGCCATAGAGGAACTGCATCCCCCTTCCAGGCTGTTCACATTCCCCAGGTGCTTACCTTCTAGGGAGCTCTGTCCCTCTCAGCTTCCCCCCTTGCCTACCTTCCTACCATTGAAGCCTTCTCTCGTGCATGTGCTGGTGAAAATGGCCCATAATGTGGGCCCTCAGCCCAGCATCTTCAGTCTTCCTAACGGAGAGCAGGACTCCAATGTCAGCCAAGCAGCCCCTGCTGATCAACACAGACACAGATGCTGGTGGTTGTTAGTGGGGTAGAGAGGCATTCACTCCAGAGAATCTGAGGCTTGTGGTCCGACGCTGGACCTTTGGAAGCTAAGGTTTTGCCCAGGGCAGAATGAGTTGCTCTGCGGGGCCAGGAAAGAAGGCCTCTGTTGTCTCAGCAATCCCTCCTGAGGATTGGGGTGCTGGGGAGCCCTGTGCATAGTCACACCCTTGCCGAAGCTGGCCTCCTGGCCTGTCAGCTTGCTGTCTTCGTTCCTTGACCTAGTTGCCTTAGGCCTCACCGACTTGAGGGCAGACAAAGCAAAGAAAGCTAAAAGGTTGCCACGACATTGGTCACAGAGACGCCACGGTCTTAGGATGAAGCCTGGCCAGAGGTTCCAGGCGGTTTCTCATGGGCCTGGTGACCCTCCTACCTGCTCCATCCCAGACCCACTGAATCCGAATCTCTGGGATGGGACCCACGATGTGTTTTAACAAACCTCCCGGGTAAGTCTGACGCATGCTCAAGTTTGAGAACCATTCTGTGGCCACTTCTGATTCTCTCTCTCCTCAGAGGAAACAGGCCCACTTCCCTCACAAGGGCTTTTTCCCCTGGGTAGCTGTGGTTTGTCACTTTAGACAAGGTGCCAACCCTTGTCAGCCCGTGCCCAGATCTGTCTTGGGCCAGGAGCCAAACTTTTTTTGTACTCTGTTATGAGAAGTCAGGTATCTACCAAAGATAAGAAAGGGGCTTAAAGTATTGCCCCTCTCAGAGGTACTGTTGTTTTATGAGGCCAAGAATACTAACAGTGGAATCTCAAGCTTTGGATAGGAGAGGGGAGACAGCACAGTTTTCCTGGTTCTCTTAAAACCATCATGGTGAGAGGGTCCCCTTGTTGTCAGAAAGGGGACCAGACTTTGTCATGCCTCATGCGTACAATTTTGTGCTACTTAGACTGAAGTCAGACTTCTGGTAACCAAAACCTTCTAGAACTCAGGGCCGGCGTGGGAGCCGGGGCCAGATCATGAAGGGCCTTGAAAGCCATCTCTAAAAGTTGGTCTTTATCCTAAGAATGGTGGAGGAGTTGTGGACGGCTTTTAGGCTTAGGAATGCCACCCTCAGCTTTGAATGTGAGAGACAGCTCTGGCTTCCTCGTGAAGAATGGATTGGAGTGGGGCTGTGTAGGGTCAGAACGAGTGAAGGCTCAAAAACCAGTTAGGAACACAGGTGAGAGAGAATGGCAGCTTGAATGAGGGCATTGGCTGGGGTGACAGAGAGAAGTGGACAGATTCTAGAAATATTAAATATGGAGGGAGAAGGAAAAAAGAGAACCTACCTACATTGCACGTACTTTGCACTAAGAACCGTCCTGAACATTGACATTTAAAGCTTACAGTGACAATCTCATGAAGTCTGTACTGCTATGATCCTGGGTTTGCAGACAGCACAGAGAAGCTAAATAACATGGCCAAATAGTCTCTGACTGGATGAATGTAAGAAGAGGGAGGGAGGAAAGAGTAAAAGATGACACTTGGTCTCTGACAGGAGTGCCAGGGGCGGATATTTGGGGCCATTTGTTGAGAGGGGGAGCATGTGAGGAGAAGCAGGTTTTGGGGGGAGAGAGATAAGGAGCCCTTGGACTTGGATTGGGTTCGAGAGGTGGAGCTCTCCAGCTGTGTCTCAATGTTCTTTCTCAAAGAAGCCACTGTGATGCAATGTACACATTTTTATCAGAAAGGGTGGCGATGAAAAAACATGCAGGTGTTGGGAGAGGGGGAGTTTCAGTGATGTGGAATTACTGGGACGGATTGTTTTTAGGGCTCTTGGGTTCAGTCTACGCTTTAGGATTGTTATCCCTGAATCATGAGCGATAAAGCCTTTGCCTTCTCATCGCCTCAGAGCACTTAATTCTCTTGCTCTGCATGTGCAGCCACTTCTTTGGAAGAGGATTCTTCGCCCAAGAGACCAAAATGAATCAAGTAAATATGTGTTTAGACAGTTTCTAAAAATCTGTAGTTTAGCCCAAGAGACCAGAAAGGTTCCTGTCTCCTAGGTAAACAGCAATTGAATGGTGTATTAAAACGTATATTATGTCCCCGATTGGTCCGCGGGGTAATTATGCATTTCAGGAATATTTGGAAACACGTGTTCTGCCTCTCTCGGCCTGTTTCAATCCGTCAAGTAACTGTATACTTAGAACATGTGTTCTGCATAGTAAGAGTCGTTTTATAAACCCCTTGTTAAAGGGAACCAAACGAAAAGGCATTAGCTGCAGACCATTTCTCAGAAGTGTTTATGCCAGCCAAACGTAGACAAAGGAAAACAAAACCATAGCGGCAACGTCGTCTGCCACTGACCTCCCCCGACTGGCTGCAAAAACCTCGAGGGTGATCCCAGGCCGTGAAGAGCAGATGCCAGGGCTCACTTGGACACCTTCTGGAGTGAGGTTAGAAGATGTCAAGAAAGCAAACAGGGAGAAGGGTTATGGCACGAGCAGAGGTTACAGGCCCACGGGAGAAATTCACACTTCCCCTGAAGAGAATGAAAAGCAGGTGTTCTCTTGGCTGGTTGGCAACCGAGAAGCAGCAGGCCAAGGTCCAACTCTGTCGAGTGTGCCGTGTTTGCCAAGGGGTTGGAGCAGTTGGGCCCTGGGGGTCGGTGAGGATGGGGGCACAACAGGAGAAGGAGTGGCAGGATCCCCCTACCAAGCCTGTGGCCTGAGGCCACTGGGTTATCCACAGCCGGATATCTTGGTTATCCAGGAGCATTCTTGGCCTCATCGCTGTTCTCAAGGAGAGGGCAGCATGCAGAGCACTTTCTTTTCCCTGGTATTTCAGTCTCTCCTTCGTATTCCTGAGCACTGTTTGCAAGTTAACACTTGCGGAGCCGTAAGGGAGCGAGGAGGCACTAAGCATGCCCTTTTCCTGGTCCCAGAGTCTCTCCAAGCCCTTAGCCGTTAACTAGAAGGAACCAGGGCTTCCTCTAAACTCAATGGATTTAGTGGAAACGGGGATCTAGAAACTTCTTGAAGCAAGGTGGCATCGGCTGTATCACAAAGGCCCGAAGAGCTACAACCCAGGAGGGGAGAGGAGCTTAGGAACTTAAGATCCTCCTCGGAAGGGCTGTGGGGTGGGCAGGAGATGAAATAGAGGAACTCACTGAAGGCCAAGTGCACCAGGCGAGGAGAGAAGCAAACACAGCAGAACAAAAAGTAGGCAAACAGGAAGTGGAATAACAGGGAGGGCCCAAACGGAAGTAATCACTGGAGGGGAAATTTTGAAACGCAAAAGAGAGGAAAGGAAAAGGAAAACTTTCAGAGGAGAAGTCAGGTAGCGTCAAACTACAGGCTTTCCTGGGGTTGACTGATGCTGGGCTTGCTTTGAAGTTCACCGGTGGGGGAGACCCCATTTTCCCTCCGTCTGTCAAGAGGAGAATTCACTCTGTCGGCAAGATGGCAGCCCCCCTCTCGTTTTAACTGTCGTATTACAACAGCACACAACAGTGGCTATGATCTGGGAACTGGGGAATTCTTTTGACATTATTTTTGGACCTAGTCCTAATCAGTTTCAAAGTATGACACAGATGCATTCTTCTGATGTTTAATGTCTAACATCATCGATGCTGCTAGATGAGGAAGGAAACAGGCTGCCTGAAATGCCTGAGTGGGTCTTGGCAAGGTCTTGCAGCCTGGAGAAGTAACCATGACCTCAGAACCTGCAGCAGGGAAGGCTGCCGAGTGGCCCTGGGCTTCATCATGGGTTCCATCTTCACTGCCATAACATTGTCACTGCACGGGATGGCGGGTGGGAGGGCTGACCCCACTCCACCACCTGATGGCCCTCATTTGTTGGGCTCATACTACGTACAGGCATTCCCGCGACGCCATCCCGTTCCTTGTACCTGATTCTCACAACGACTTTGCAAGGTAGACTTTATCTGCTTCATTTACCAAAGGGGGAAATCTCGCATGATCTTGGCCTCGTCAGTGACTTTGGTCCTCAGCACTGCCTGCACAGCTACCTGGGAGTGGTGCCCTTGCTGAACTGTGTTTTATGGGCTTATTCTTCATAGGTCACCAGCTTGTCACCCATGCAGACCCTGTTCCCGTCAGGGTGTGAGCAGGTCAGGAAGTTGTGAGCAAATGAGATCAAAGGAGCCCTGGGGAGGGGGGAGGGTTCAGGTCCAGGAGACTGGAAAGGGCCCACCCCCCAGGGTCCACTTGGTCATCTGCCACATAGCCACCACCTGCTGGGTGCTACAGGGGACAGAAGGGAATCCTTATGAGGAGGCCTATTCAGGAGATGAGTCATGAAAAACCACTCCATCAACCAACCAGTGTTTACTGAGTATTTATTCGACTATGTGCTGGATAAAACCTGTTCTAGGCCTGGGGCTAGGGCTATGAACAAAACAGACAAAAATTCCTGTCCTTATGGCGCTTAGAGTCTAACGGAGCAGACAGAAGAGTAACTAGAATATACAGGATGTTAGACAGCAAGAGGGAAAAGAGCTGTGTAACGAGGAGAAGGAGCATAGGAAATGAGGAAGGGTTTTGCACTTTTAAATAGGGGGGCCTGGGAAGGCCTCAGGGAAGAGATGACAATTGAGTGAGGGCACGAGTTGGGGAAGAGACTGCAGGCCAAGGGAACGTCAGGCACAAAGAACCTGGGACAGGAGGAAGCAGAAGAGAGGGTAGTGGGAACTGAGTCTAGAGAGGAAGGGGGCGAGGGATGAGGCCAGAGCAGGCAGGACCTTATAGAGCACTGGACGAACTGTGCCTCGCCAGGACACCAGCGCGAGGCCAATGAAAGGTTGTGAGTGGAAGAGGAAAATGATTCTAAAGTTTAGTCAGCTCACCAGCCACTGTGTTGAGAACAGTCTACATGGCTCTGAGGAGAGCAAGGACTGATGCCAAAAGACCAGTTAGAAGTTTCTAGAAGTTCCCAGGTTTCCAGTCCTCCTTCTCCTCTTCCCCACCGTCTAATCCATCTCTAAGGTTTAATGATTCTACCTACATTTCTCCCTTGCCCCTCTGCTGACTTCTCGCTGAGCCTCATCATTGTTCAGTGGAAGCATTGCCAAGCAGCGTGGGGGGAGGTCTCCGTGCCCCTCGCCTCTCACTCCCCAACCCTTCCTCCACGTCGCTGCCGGTGTAATTGCTTTACAATGAAGGTCGGATATTGTCCCTTCTCTAGACAGCTTTGATGTGCCAGATGCTGGGGAGATCGAAACATGATCCCTGCCCTCGAGGGACCCACAGTCCGGTGAGAGACACACTGAAGCTGTGACCTTCCACACCAGGTGATGTGGCCACCAGAGGGGAGGACATCTGCCTCAGCCAATCGCTAGAGGAGTGCAGGGTAAATCCCTCAGCAAGGCTAAGGAGGGAGACAGACGGAAAGATGCTACAGTACGCCCAGACCTTAACAGATGAGATTCTTCAATGGAAAAGAAAAGAACAACGTTGGAGGCAGGGAGAACAACCTGGGTCCATTCCTTTCAGTCCAGGGAGATGGGCAGACCTGCCACACCATGGGGGCTCCATCTCTCAGGAGTGGACTCACATTATTAGCCAGACTCACTATGACTGATGTAAACGTTTCCATTTGAATTCTTAGGAAAAGAACCTTATTTATTTTATTTATTTTTTTTTTTTTTAAAGATTTTATTTATTTATTTGACAGAGAGAGACACAGCAAGAGAGGGAACACAAGCAGGGGGAGTGGGAGAGGGAGAAGCAGGCTCCCGCTGAAGGGGCAGCCCGATGCGGGGCTCGATCCCAGGACCCTGGGATCATGACCTGAGCCGAAGGCAGACGCTTAACGACTGAGCCACCCAGGTGCCCCTTATTTATTTATTTTTAAGTTTTATTTATTTATTTGAGAGAGAGAGAAAACAAGCTGGGGGGAGGGGCAGAGGGAGAGGGAGAAGTAGACTCCCCGCCAAGCAGTGAGCCTCATGTGGGGCTCCATCCCAGGACCCTGAGATCACAACCTGAGCCGAAGGCAGACGCTTAACGGACTGAACCACCCAGATGCCCCAAGATTTTATTTTTTCAAGCACTTTTAGATTCACGGCAAAATGGAGTAGAAAGTAGAGAGATTTCCCATATATGCCCTGCCTCCTCCTACATCCTGCCTCCCCTATATCAAAAGCCTGCACCGGAGTGATACCTTTGTCACAATCTATGAACCTATATTGACACATGATAATCACCCAAAGTCCATAGTTTTACCTTAGGGTTCACTCTTGGGATTGGACATTCTATGGATTTTGACAAATGTATAATGACATGTATCTACCATTATAGTATCACACAGAGTAGTTTCACTGCCCTAAAATCCTCTGTGCTCCACCTATTCACCCCTCCCTCCCCACCACCTCTGGCAACCACTGATCATTTTAATGTGTCCATAGTCTTGCCTTTTCCAGAATGTCCTAGAGCTGGAATCATACACTATCATACCTGCTTTTTCAGGTAGGTTTTTTTTTCACTTAGTAATATGCACCTTAGGTTCCTCCCTGTCTTTTCATGGCTTGATCGTTCATTTCTTTTCAGTGCCAGATAATATTCCATTGCCCAGATGCACCGCATTTATTTTTTTAATTCATTGACCTACTGACGGATATCTTGGTTGCCTCCAAGTTTGGGCAATTATGACTAAAACTGCTATAAACATTCCTGCGCAAGATTTTGTGTGGATATAAGTTTCCAACTCATTTGTGATGGTCTTTGAAATCCCCTCCTTTTCCTCTGCGACACTGCCTGCTCCTGGTTCTCTTAAGGGGTAGACTGTCCTTCTTTCATCTGACAGACTGTGAGCTCTCCTCATTAACTTATGAGTGGGGATTCCATACCATTCTTTATTCATTTGAAAAATATAAAGAGCTTACTTCATAGAGGGCAACACGCAGAGCTTCTCTCCCTGAAGTCTCTGTGTAACTTCAGAGGCTGTTTTGCGGGCTGCTAAGAGCTGATGAGAGAAATAAAAATTAGAAGGTCATCCTGTCCTTGGAGAGGCCTTCCCAGATTGCTCTCTCTAAAAAGAGTCTCTCCTCCCAGACACACGGCACTCTAATTTATCCCCTTGTTGGTTTCCTTCATAACACATCAGCACTTGTCACTGTTTTCTCTGTTTCCTTCATTTTTGTCCTTCTCCCAGACTAGAATAACATACTCAGCGAAGGACGGTATATCTCCTATCATTGTATCACCATGGCCCAGGACACATTATGTGGCATATCCTAGGTTCCCGGTAAACATTTATTGGTTGCATTTTTTTTTTTTAAAGATTTTATTTATTTGACAGAGAGAGACACAGCGAGAGAGGGAACACAAGCACGGGGAGTGGGGGAGGGAGAAGCAGGCTTCCCGCCGAGCAGGGAGCCCGATGCGGGGCTCGATCCCAGGACCCTGGGATCATGACCTGAGCCGAAGGCAGACGCTTAACCACTGAGCCACCCAGGCGCCCCTATTGGTTGAATTTTTTAAATGAATGAATGAATGAGCAAGTAATTTCTCAGATGCAGTCCTTCCTCTCATGATAGGTAAGGGGGCCTCTCCCAAGGGGTCTGGGACTTTGTCTGCATGTTGTTGTCATTGCAGAAAATAGATCCGCAATGGTGTCCACCTAACACGTTAGAGTCTCTTCTTTTCCCTGCTCTTCCTCACCCAGCAATGCTAGTTCTTTTGGTTTTATACGTTCTTAGTCCACACTATACAATTAATCACAGTTGTTCTAATCATTCAGTGTCTTTTTCATACTCATGACACATTTTCAAATTCCTGAAAATGTAGGAATCCAAGTGGTAGACCTTCCTATTATCTCTTGGCATGACAAGACCACTGCTTCGAGCCATATTTATTTATTTATTTACTTACTTACTTACTTATTTAAGATTTTATTTTTCAGAACTCTCTACACCCAACATGGGGCTTGAACCTACAACCCCAAAATCAAGAGTCGCATGCTCTATGGACCAAGCCAGCCAGGTGCTCCTCAAATTCCTGAAAATTTGATTGTGCACTTGAAGAGATTAAAAGATTCAAAGAGGGACTAAAGAAGTGAACAGTGATGACAAAGCAGAGTCTCCCAGTAACTATAAAATTACCTACAGTTCCCACAGAGGTCTACCTCCCCGACCATACAACTAGCTAGCATTGGATGTAACTTCTGTTAGTATTTAACACATTTCCAGCAAGTTGTACAAAGGTCTACACCAAGTTGTGATATTTGTTGACTAACATTATTGTAGTAATTGTCAGTCACATGGTACCAAAAGTACATTTTACACATTATTCTGAACTCATCCACCTGTGCGGGGTCTGCAGTCCATCACTTGCTCATCCATGTGCTGGTCTATTGTCTGTCAGTCTTCTGACACTTGGCTTGAACTAAATGCAAGAGAGCCACCCCTGAGGCCTATGGGGGTTCTGTTTCCTCTATTAAACACGTATCTAAGAAGTGAAGGTATGGAACTCTGCAGATGTGTATAGCAGTTTCATGTCTTCTATTGAGTGTATTTCTGTCAGGTAGAATTGGGCATTTCTCTCTAGTTGTGTAAGCAGGAAAGGGTGGAAAAGGGGAACTGAGAATAAGCCGAATTGGCCAGGGCCAAAGCAGGAACTGTACCAAGATCAGGCATGACTGATGGGCACTGGTGGCCACACACAGTAATCAGAGTGAAAGAAGATTAAAGGCCAAGATCAGCCAGGTGTCTAGGAGAGCCCCCCCACCCCAGCAGACTCCGCCCATCCACTGTCTCCTAGGAAACCTATCCTCCATGGCCCTCTAATTTTAATGAGGTGGTACCAAGACATAAGGAAAGAAATAGTCAATGGAGGCAGGATATTCTGTGGTCGAGACAGATGGAGGCAGGATATTCTGTGGCCATGAGGGAAGGGCAAGGAGGTGCCTGGGCAGGGGTTTAAAGTAGGGAAGGGCTAGGGACAAAGAAGAGGGCAACAGGGTTGTCTTGTATTATGGGTCAGACCACACACCACATCGCTGAGTTCAGTCTGTGGCTGGTTACTCCCTGACAGGAAGGATTACATGGGGGGTTATCAAGTGGGAATAAAGTGAAAATCTTTCCAGATACATGGCTCCTACCTTTCAGGAGGGGTGATCTTGACAGCTAGGTTCCTGCTAGGCTCCAGAGGATGATCTGGGGAGTCAGAGCCAGGCATTAGGGACCACTGACATTCAGGATCCATTCCACATCACTTTTTCTTTTATTATTCAAATGTATTAATATCTTAGTAGTGGTTTATAAAAGCTCCAGCCTCCCCTACCTCTTCTCACTTCATCTTGGTTAGCTATGATTTTACATCTTGTAAGGTCTTCAACTCAAAAAAAAAAGTGAGTTGAGGGAATCTGTGTAACTCGAAGTAGTTTTACTACTATACATGTACTATACTATACGTTTAAGCTCTGGTTTAAGATCTTTTTCTGGGGAGGAGATTTAAATGACAATAATAGCAAAAAATGAGTTCTCATCACTTTCTGTGGATTTCAACATGATATGAAAATACCATCCCTTCTACCATTAATTATCAAGAATTTACAGGAGAATAAGAACAGTTACAGATATAAATATAAACACATATGCATACATCTCAAGTTTATTACTGAGAAAAGGGCATCAGAATTAGAAAGACTTATTGTCACCGATATTCCTGAGTTATCTTACCATGAGACAAATTGCAAAATTTTATACACTGAAATCTATAAATGATGAAGAAACCAAAATAAAAAAATGCCTTATTTATTGAAAGCTAAAATGTAAGTTATTTTTAATAGTACACAGACAGGTGGGTGGATTAGAATAGAAATCAGAAATGAGAGACTTACATAGCTATTTACATTATCTGTTTAAACCAAAAGAAAGAAAAGATTTCACTCACTTATTACTAATTAGGTAGTGTAGACAAACTAGGGAGTTTAGGCCAAAATTGCCACATTGTGACCAAGTCTTTCTAAATTCTTGGTCTTCACCAAGCCAAAGTTACTATTCTCCCTCTTGTGTTACACTAGGCATAGGAAAAATGGATTCAATTTCAAAATCAGGTCACTACGTCAACAGTTATGAAATCAATTTTTATAATTTAATGGCTGATTTCCTCACAGTTCACCAAAACACCAGCTCTTGACCTATTTATTTCTTTCATTTAGATATAATGAAAGGCTCTAAAGAGTGTTGAACCTATTCTACACTTTTAAGTGTGTTAAGTGATGTTTCCTTTTTTTTTTAAGCTTTGATATTTCACACAGTTATCCAAGGTTCAGACATATAGCTCTATTTGAATACCATTCATCTATTGTTTATATAAAAGCATAGAGATTTAGGGCTAAAGGGATGCTAGGATCCTTGGGTGGCTTAGTTGGTTAAGTGTCTGCCTTTGGCTCAGGTCATGATCCCAGGGTCCTGGGTTTGAGTCCCACATCAGGCTCCCTGCTCAGTGGGGAGCCTGCTTCTCCCTCTCCCTCTGCCGCTCCCCCTACTTGTGCTCTCTCAATTTCTCTCTCAAATAAATAAATAAAGTCTTAAAAAAAAAAAAAAAGGATCCTAGAAATAAATTAATCTGTATCAATCAGCAACTTGGGGGGGTACAAATGACAGAAAACAAACTTGAACCAGGTTAAGCAAAAGGAAGAATTAATTGGAATCAATCTGAGTGTCTCATTTAACTGTGGGCAAGGCAGGGGTACATGTAGGTCCCAGAGACACCTGGTCCAAATGCCACCAGAATGATCTCTGATCTTTGCTTTTCACTGCATGTTTTAGCTTCTTCAACTTCACATGTTGGAAACCGAACTGCCAAGTGGTCCTGAGCCCCACTCTACACACTCTACTCAGAAGTGCTGACTCTCTTTTCCCAGTTCCAGTTCAACAACAAAAACAAAAATCTCAAGGAAGCACTCTGATTGGCCCAGCTCTGGTCAGGTGCCCCCTTCTGGACCAATCAACTATGGCCAGGGAGGTGGAGTCATGTAAGAAAACGGAGGTCACAACAATTGGGGTATGGGAAAGAAACAGTTCCCAGAAGAAGTGGGGAAAATGATGGGCAGACTGCCCCCCTTCAAAAAAAAACTCCACTGACTCATTTTACAGATGTGGAAATTTAGGCTCAGAGAAATTCAGTGACTTTCTCAAGGTTACAACTTGTACTTAAACTCAAGTCATCTGGCACCGGGTCAAATGCTTGGCTCACTCCCCCACACTGCTGCTCATTTTGTGGAATCCTTATTTCAAACTCTTTCAGCAGGAACGGTAGGGGGTGGGGTGGAGGGGAGCGGGATTAAGGGTATTATGCTATGCTGAAACTTCTTTCCAGTTTTTTGCTGGAGTTCTTACTCCAGCAGTCTTTCTGTTGTCTGGTTTTGCTTTATTTTCTTACTGGGAGAAAGTGCACCTGAAGCAGGAATCCCCCTGTTGTCTTCTGCCCCGTCAGTCCCAGAGGGCTCACCTGGTGTCAAGTTGGATGGTTATCATGTAACAGCTTACACTGAGAGAAGACTTATAATGTACCAGGGGCTGTTCTAAGTGCTTTGTATACATTCTCTCATTTAACCCTCCTAACAGCCCTAGGAAAGAGCCATTAGCAGCATTATTATACCCATTTTGCAGATAAGAAAAGCAAGGCACAGAAGGTTAGTTGGCTTGTCTAAAGTCAGAGTTGGGAAGGGAGGGAGGCAGGATTTGAACCCAGCAGTCTGGCTCCAAAGCCCTTGCTCTTGAACACTGCAATTTACTCCCTCCTGGATAAACATCTCCAGCCTGGGGCTGCCTGCGCTGAGCCCTGTTAGTGTCTGAGACTCTTTGGACGCGTGCTGACCTAGAGTTGGCTCATCTCTGGAGCCATTGCCAACCTGCCTCTGCTCAAGGCCCCTCCCACTGTAAGTCCGCGTCTCCAGACCCTTGGCTTTGACCCCTGCTGCCGGCGCTCTTGTGTCTTGCCCCGGGCCCACCTCATCTCAGGCGACAGAGGTTGCTGCCGTGGCCGTTCCTGGTAATGGATCTGCCATCCTGCCGCTGTAAAGAACCAAGTCTTCTGCCCACAGTGGATGGAAGTTTGCTCCCCAACCTTGACCTCATGGTTTAGGGAGGAGTACTTTTCTCCTCTCAAGGAAGTCTTGCTCTTTTAGGTTGACAGGTTTTCCTTAGAAAAAACAGAATCGAGGTCCAAAGGGGCAAAGGTGATTGTCATAGTGACGCTGTGCAGACTTAAGCACACCCCCATAAACACAGACCTGGCCTCTAGTGACACACAGGGAGGAATACCGCAATTCTCCCCCACCTCAGGATGAGTTCCCATGGCCTCATAGTTGGGGGATAGCCTTTATCTCCTCCCCTGGTTGAGAGGGGATTAGAGTTCAGGCTTTGGGGCTAGACTAGGATTTGAGTCCTGGACTACCATTCACCAGCCTTGTGACACCGGGCAGATAAACTCGTAGCCACTACTCTGGTGTTTTCTTAAGTCTAAAACGAGGGTAGTAATATTTACCTCACAATATTATTGTGAAAATTAAATGAGATACAACTTAAAACTCACAGGAGAGTGCCTAGCATAAAATAAATTTCAATAAATGATGTCATTATCATTTTTAAGTCTTTTTTTTTTAAGATTTTTATTTATTTATTTGAGAGAGAGAGAAAGCACAAGCAGGGGGAGCGGCAGGCAGAGGGAGAGGGAAAAGAAGCAGGGAGCCCAATGCGGGGCTCGATCCCAGGACCCTGCGATCATGACCTGAGCCGAAGGTTGACGCTCAACCGACTGAGCCACCCAGACGCCCCTAACATTTGTGAGTCTTAGCCCTGGTGGCTACGCCTGACCTTTGGGCCCCCAAATCCTTTTAATTTTTTGAAGGGCTTGAGGGTGGCTTATGTGAACAGGATGGCTTGTAATCTATAGTTTGCTCTTAATCCACCTTCAGTTTAGGTCCTGGCTGGAGAAATATGGGTTTGATAACTCAGAAAGGCCGGCGGAAGTGGTAGCAGGACTGAGGAGAGTACCCTCACTCAAAGCTGGTGCTGAAAAAGACTAATTTGCCAGTTACCTTCCACCGGCAGAGAAATGTGATTTGTGCTATGTTCAGGCTGTGCCCAACCTGAGGGCCAGCCCTGGCAAAGCCAACTGCTTCCTGGAAATGCATTATTGTACAACCCCTACTCCTACCTCACCTCCCACCACTCACATCCATTCTCACCTCCTAATATTTTAGCCACAAAAGGTATGCTTTTTGTTAAAACTTCAACCATTCTTTTGCCTGGCTCTTTTTTTCAGGTCCCAAGTGTAGGAGCTATTTCTGATTTGCGTTGTTGATAAATGCTTGTATTTCACACTCTATACCAGACTCAGAGGAAGGACCCAAGTGGTCAGACATTTCACAGATGGGAACAAGTACAAAAAGATGACCATGGAGATGGCTCTTTATGGGTGAATGAAAGATGCCAGGGTCCTGACTTTCAAATACTGTATGATCAAAATTTTGCTTTATAATAACTGTGTATGGGGGCACCTGGGTGGCTCAGTCAGTTAAGCGTGGGATTCTTGATTTCCACTCAGGTCATGATCTCAGGGTCCTGGAATAGAGCCCGGCACTGGACTCCTTGCTCAGTGTAGAGCCTGCTTGGGATTCTCTTTCTCTCTCTCCCTCTGCCCATCCCCCTGCTCTCTCTCTCTCTAAAAAAACAAAAACAAAAACAAAACTTTATATTAAGTGTGTATGTGTGTGTGGGGGAGTGTAAAATCCACATTCAAGAGACAAATGGAAAATATTTTTTTTCTGGTTTTCCTGGATGCCTTTTTATTATAAGCAAGCAGCCCTGCACCCAAGACATTACAGTTTGTGATTTCTTCAGCTAAGATGGCTTGACCTATATATACGTATAAAAATCCCGGCTAGCCCAGACTTTCTGAAAGTGGAACTGTTTAACACCCTTCCCTGACATAAAATGCCATGAAACCTTCCTGAACCCTTGAGTCCTTAAGGGGACAGAACTTAAGGCAATGGGAAGGGGAAAAAAAACACAAAAAACATGCAAATGTATTACCTGTGAAAGAAAAACAAAGTAGGAATTGGAGAGAGCCAATTATGAGAGATGGAAATAAAATCAACACAGGAAAGGGCAGGGGGACCCAACGGAGGCGCCAACCAGAAGGGAGAAAGAACCGTAGGACATGGATACACACACACTAAAATTAAAGGAAAAGTGTAAAGCTTTTTGTGTGTGTAGAAGAGAAGGAGGAATGGAAAGGAGAGGGAGACAGAGAGAGAGACAGAGAGATTGCGATCTCGAGATCTAGACCGGGTCAAGCTGGAAGAACAGGCAGAGTAAGGCGCGAGACAGGGTGGGGAATCCCAGAACAATCTGTTTACAAAAAGACAGGCCTATGGAAATTCCACAAGTGACTTTAGAGATTCAAACCCGAAATAGAAAAGGACCCAAACACACACGCTCTCTGCGTGTGTTTTCACCAACTGCTGATGTTCCATCTAGACTAGAGGAAATTCTCGGCGGCCTTGAACAGACACTTTGAGATTTGAGATTTCAACAGACCTAAATCGTCGTCCACGTGGCCTCGCGTGCCCGGGGGCCAGCCAGCGGCCGCGGTCCCGCCGCGCTCGGACCCCCACGGGAGCGCGCGCCGCGCGGGGACTGCCCCCTCGGAACTCCCCTCCCACTGGCCCTCGGCCCGGGAGTCTCCGCTTCCCAGGCGCGCTCGGGTTATTGTTCTGCCTTCGCCCGCAGGGAGGAGGGGTGGGACCGGGTGGGACGGGGTGGGGGGAAGCGGCCGGAGGGGAACGGCGGCGCGCGGCTGGCCCCCGAGCTGGGGCGCCTGGCTGCACGGCGCCCCGGCTCTCGGCTGAGGACCGTGCGCCCGGGACTGGGTCTCCCGCAACCTGAGGCTGAGCGAATGCGGAGGCCGCCGGGCGCCTCCCCTGGCCCATCCCCCTGGCCTTCCCGGAGGTCCCCCGCGCCCCGGAGGCAGCGGGCGCGGGCCGGGAGCAGGAAGCCGGGGCGGGCGTCCCGGTGCCGCGCAGAGGCTCCGGCGGCCGTCCGGGCGCTCTCGGCTCGGGGGAGGGACGCTATGACGCACCCTCCCGGTATTAGAACACTTCACCTTCTATTTATAGACACTCCTCCGACCGCAGACCCAGCTCGCCCTCTCTCTCCTTCCCTCTATCGTGAAGGAGGGAACGAAAAATCCTACCTAGAATGGAAGATCCTGATGCACAGTGATAAGGAAGAATTCTATTTTGTGCGTTCCTTTATTACTGCAAGTATTAATTGCAGGTCTAGTGAACTCTCTCTGGCACAGGGAATTCCCAATTTTCTGAAGCTTTAAAACCTACACGACTCTATTTTACATGTCTCCTAAACATGTCAAATAAATCTGTCTCTTGTGGGTTCATGAAATATGCGCCGAAAATGTGCTCAAACGGGTTAAGACGCAAGCCCATTGAATTCAGGGAAAAGATGTTTCTTGCTGGCTTTCTGTATTTGCTAAATGCCAGCAATTTCAGCCATCGAATTTATTTGGGAGAGAAAGCATATAAAGGGAAAATATTGCGCATTTCAAACAAAAGCAAAGTTTGTCTTAGGGTTTTTGGGGGTTTTTTTGAAATTGTGACTTTTGGATACTGACTTTATGCTTTTAGATGTACGCTATCTATATAATTATAGGTGATTAAAAATAATTCTTACCTAGTCACATTAACATTTGCAGTAATTAGAACAGGGAATTTTTTAAAACTGTAATTTATTTCTCATAATTTGGTTGTTTGTGCTGCAGTCAACTGAAGAGGAAGCCTGATGATTATCTTTCATCTCGGTTTCTATTCAGTTTCACTTTCTAAACTCCTGAGTCAACCAACGAAATACTGCCTTTTAGGTTTATTAAGGAAAAAGATAGACATATGTACATATAGGCCTTTTTAAAGACAATTTTTTAGAGCAACTTTAGGTTTACAGCAAAACTGAGAGGGATATACAGAGATTTTCTGAATGCCCTTGACCCCCACACATGCACAGCGACCCCCACACATGCACAGCTTCCCCCATGATCAACATCACTCTCCGGTACATTTGTTACCAAGAATGAGCCTACTTTGACACATCATAATCACCGAAAGTCCCTAGTTTACCTTCAGGTTCACTGTACATTCTATGGGTTTTAACAAATGTATAATGACATATATTCATCTTTAAAATATCATACAGAGTATTTTCACTGCCCCCCAAATTTTCGGAGCCCTGTGTAGGCCTATTTTTAAAAGCATAGCTAAACCACAGATGGGTTACCATGCAGGTAATTCTAAGACAGCAAACTGCAAAGCAAAATAATAGTCAATATGCCATTCTTGCTAACACCTCGTCTATAAAGTGAGGGGTGTCTGTAATAACAGTTTTATAACATGATTTTGCTGGGGAGGGTACTGTACCCTAATACTGTGTAAGTATTGATGAAGTTAAAGAATGACCTCCATAGCAACTGTTAACAGTGCATTGCAAAACGTCCCTTGTGAAAGACAATTTGGCAGTAGCCATCAGGTTTTAAAATCCTCATGCCCTTGGACCCATCAATTCCACTCTTGTCAGTTTATGCTAGAGAGGCAGGACATACATGTGAAGTGTTGATTGTTGCAGTGTTTGTACTTACAAAAGTTTAGAAACGTAGAAATGTCCTGCAATAATGGTACATCTATATAATGAACTATTACAGAGCCTTGAAGAAGATGAAGGCAATCCCTCTTTGTACCAGTAGGGAAATAACTCCAAGATGTGCTGTTGAGTTAAGAAAGAAAGATGCAGAAACAATATAAAATACTATCATTAATAGTTCAAAAATAAATATAAACGCACATATTAACTTTTATACCTATCAAATGTGTATAAATATATGGAAATATTTATGAAACTGGTAACAATGTTTGCCTCTCAGGAGGGAACAGGGAAGCTAAAACGGGAGAGAAACATTTTCCATTATCTATCCTTTTGTATCTTTGAATTTGGTTCCCTGATTATGCATCATCTATTACATTTCTTTAACTAAAAATACCTTTAAATTTCCTTATAAATTTAATTTGTAGCCATTCTATATTTGGGATTATTGTCATTTTAGAGAAGTTTACTGTGTTGAAGCAAAACCAAAAAAGTTAAGCTAAGCTTTTATCCTCAGGACTCTTTTAACCTAGCTCTACTTGATCTATGAATCATCATAGAAATGCTTTGCCCAGAGGTTGCTAGAACTCTATTACCAGCATTTTTAAGAAAGCATCTGTTGTTGATTTTTTTTAAAAGATTTTATTTATTTATTTGAGAGAGAGAATGAGATAGAGAGAGAGAGAGAGCATGAGAGGGGGGAGGGTCAGAGGGAGAAGCAGACTCCCTGCTGAGCAGGACTCGATGCGGGACTCGATGCAGGACTCGATGCGGGACTCCATCCCGGGACTCCAGGATCATGACCTGAGCCGAAGGTAGTCGCTTAACCAACTGAGCCACCCAGGCGCCCCTGTTGTTGATTTTTTTTTCTCTATTCTTGGGGCATGTTATGAATGGGAGCAGTGGCAGAGTTAAAGGTTTATTTAGCATCTATTATAAAATAATTATTTAAAGAGATTTATAATTCATCCATTTTATTTTGCACCAGGCTATCACTTAAAACAAAGTCTTATTTAACAGAATTCATACTTCCTCCCATGATTTTCTATAAGAAAGATCAATTGGTTAGACTTTGCAATATTCTAATGAGGTAATGTGCACAGAGTCCATGTGCCTTCATTACAAAAGAGAAAAAACAGAGGCGTTGGGGGAGACGGGAGGGTGCACTCTGAGGTTATACCAGAGATCAGCCAAATTATTTATATTTTCAATTTCATTGTAGGTATTTTTTTTCTTTTCAGCTTTAGCGAGATATAATTGACATCCAACATTGAGTGCATTTAGGGTGTACAATGTGTTTGATACACTTACGTATTTTAAAGTGATATTGTATGTATTTCTTATTAAGTTTATGTAAGTTTATGTTGTTACTCTTCAGTATAACAACAGGAATGGGGTAGGATTAGCCTCAGCTGTAATATTATTTCTAGAGGGTTTTTTAAAACATTCATTCAAGCTAACTCTGCTCTCTACCTTAGCTTTGCTCTAAGCAATAATCATGGCTTTTAGATGTCAGCGGTATATATGTGTGTGTGTGTGTATTATCTAATACACAATATTAGATAAAATATATTACGTATATAATATTAGAATAAAAACCATCTGTGTACCTGCTGAAAGAATCTCATGCAGCGTGTCTACCCTGTTGGGATGCAGAAAAGGAGTGCTCACCACACAACAGTTTGTCTTTGACAGTTTTGTGACAACCTGAAGAAGACCCTGTGAGACACTTGGCAGCTACTGCCCCCCCCCCCATCCTTGATTTGGTGTGGGGTGGCTGCCCTGGAAGCTGGAAAACATGATAATCACCTGCTGCTCACGCTGCAAGGCAGACGCTTTCCGAGCAGAAAGCTTTTCCAGTTCCCGGCCATGCATGATTAGACCTGCGAATATCCAAGCGTCTGTGTATCCATATTCTGGTGTATGCTTGCATTGCTGCTGGGTCTTTGCTCAGAAATGACACTTTCAGATGAATGTACTCCAGTCACCTATTTCAGAACAAGATCAAATTATATGGGTAGTGAAGAGCTTGGGGAGGGTGAAAGTATTTTGGGAAGAAGAGTCCCTGTATGTGTAACCTGTCTGGGAAAAGCCAGAGGATTCAGAAGAGTAAGGTTGTGGCAAATCTTGTCTTATGGAATTGGCCTAAGATATATTAGCCTATATGATACCATGAATATGAAAGAATATATGAAAAGTGCTGTTTTAGAAAAAATAATTCATTGGACACTCATATGTCCTGCTGAGAAATTAGAATATCACCAGCCCCTTAGAAGCCTCTGTGTGTCCATTTCTGAACATACTCATCTCCCTGGCTTCTCTCAGGAACCACCTTTCTGAATTTTGTTTTGTTTTCTAGTTGTAATGGTTATGTATGTGTTCCTGAATAACATAGTGTTTAGATTTATCCACCTTGGAACTATAAATAGATGGACTCTTTGATGACTTGCTTTTTTCACTCAGCATTCTGTTTGTGAGCCTCATCCAGCCCCTTCCTCTCTCTCCTCATTGCAGACCTCCAACCCAGATCCCCTCTGGGATTCTCGAATTTATCTCCTGTCCAGGCTCTCGGTTGACAGATTCTTCCCTTTAGAATTCGCTGGGCAAACCATCACCAAATATTCACCCTAAAATGTTAAGTTACAGGGGCACCTGGGTGCCTCAGTCGATTGAGCGTCTGACTCTTGGTTTCTGCTCAGGTTATGGTCTCATGGGTCCAGGGATCAAGCCCTGCATCAGGCTCTGAGCTCACCGGGTAGTCTGCTTAGGATTCTCTCTCTTTCTCTCTTCCTTTGCACCGCCCCCCCCCCCCGCCCCTAATAAGTAAATCTTTAAAATTTTTTTAAAAACGCGAAGTTACATGTAAAACTGTTTTCTAGCAGCATTTTCAGTGAGAAATGTTTGTTACATTGACAAATTTTGTACAAACATATATTATAAATCACATTTGGATCAAAATGTTAATGGTGGTTCTCTCTGGACAGTAGGATTATAGATAGTTTAACTTCCTTCTGGGTGATTTTCTGTATTTTTCATGTTTTCAATGATTAATATGAAACCTTGAAAGTGATGTCCAGGTCCTTTTAGTTTTCCACCTCCCAGTGGTTTCTGGGGAGTGACTGGTGGAAAGCTAGGAGTGCGGGGCCCAAGAGCAGAACACAGAGCCCCGTTTCTCAGAGACATATTCATGTTCACAGCCTGTGCTTTCTCTCCCCGCCCCCCAGCCCTCCCCCAGAGCATCATTCTCTCAGCTGAGGCAGGACAGCCTGGCCCTTCACCCGTCCTCCCAGACAGGGCCAGTATCACAGATGTGTCATCCGTGCAGCCACACGGGGCCCCACACTCGGAAGGGCTCTCTGCTGCTCTGCTGTGTCAACAATCTTGATTTTACTTTTGAACCTATGTTTTGTGTGTGAAGTCCCATGGGACAAGGGGGCAGGAGCAGAGGGGACATAGATGTCTGCTCTTCTTGCCCCCTTGAGCACAGAACTCCGGGTGTCCCACACGCTCAACAGTTCAGCAAGATGCAAGTGTGTTTCATCTTTGATTTGAGTAAGTGGGGGCGCTGACAGCCCTGAGAGGTCAGGCTTTCTATTCAAACCAGGATTTGTTTTGAAGGCAGAAAAAAGGGCAATGGCGTTCTAAAAACATGAACAGGCAAAGAACCTTATCATATCCTTTCTTACTTCTGATACTGTCTCTATTAAGCAACCACTGAAAATGAAGACATGGAAGGAAAGAGAAATACAGGGCACCCCATGGGTCCTTTTCCTTTCAGTCTTTCCTTTACACGCCTGTAAGTTGAAGTAGAGTGCTGGTAGAATGTGCACACATCAACGAGTCAAATAAAGACGGTTGAATTAGTTTTGTGCAGTGTGCCCATTGTTGTGGTAAGAATAAAGTACATATGCACATACAAGCCGCAACATACAAACTGGATAATTCCAGTGATTCTGCTTGTAAGTTAAATGCTCTTATATTTGCACTTAAAATTGGTATTTCACGGGCGCCTGGGTGGCTCAGTCGGTTAAGCGACTGCCTTCGGCCCAGGTCATGATCCCGGAGTCCTGGGATCGAGTCCCGCATCGGGCTCCTGGCTCGGCGGGGAGCCTGCTTCTCCCTCTGACCCTCTCCCCTCTCATGCTGTTTCTCTCTCTCTCTCTCTCTCAAATAAATAAATAAACTCTTTAAATAAATAAATAAATAAATAAATAAAATTGGTATTTCAGAATAGAAAAATGAACAGTAAAATTCAGCTAATAATTTAATTTTTAAAATTTTCACTTATTTAGAATACCATTAAACAAATTTTTAAAAAATGTGACAAGTTGAGAAAGAGACTGTGGAGGAAAGAGAAAACCTTTTTATTCTGGTATCTTTAACAGCACTTTTTCCTGAGCTCCACAAATTGTACTTCCAAGTCTATGGTTTATGTTGCCTGGTAGCTTATGAAAACTCAGGTATTTTCTCCAAAACTATTGTCTCTGCTGTGAGTTCTTAAAGCCCATTTTGAGACCTGGAAGTCCAGAGTTTTTCTTTCTGAATCTCTGTTGTGCAATATCCATACCCTGAGGGCAGGGACTGGGGTATAAGAAATGCAGGGAAAGCACACTGGTTAATATCTCAAAATAGTACCCTCTCTATTAAAAAACAAAAACAGAATGACACCTAGCAACTATAAATTTCTTGAAGGCAAGGACTTTCTCTCCCCCCAGCTTCCATAGTGCTTTCCCGTAATAGGGATTTAATAACTGTTTGTCCTTTTCCTCAGTGTTTGCTCAATTAAATTTAAAACACTCTTTTCATCAAGCTATGCCAGTTCTCAAACACCTTCAAAGGCTCCCTATTGCCTTATTCTATAAGTTGACACTCTTAACCAGGCATTTAAGGTTCTATAATCTGGGCTCCATCTGCTTTTCTAAATACATCTCCTAAGACTCCCTACAACTCAGTAAGTAATTGTTGAACAAATATGGAGTGATTGGATTACACAGCTTCTAGGAGTTACAAAAACTACAGATGGATAAGTCATTAGACCTTTTAGGGTTGGATTTATGTAATAGAAGTCAGCTAACATTGATGCCCCAATACTGAGTGTTGCAACCCCTAAATGGTAAACATAAGATATGCGATCCTGAGAAGAGTCATCTCCGCAGGATCACATTGTGGCTTCTGCAAAAATCAGAGATCCAAAGCTAGGCGGAGAGAAGCCTGCAGCTGTTGCTTCGTTCACCTGGAAGGGGTATGGTTCGCTGGGCCTCAGAGTCCTGCTCTGCCGAGCTCCCTACCTGGGCTCAGGCAAGCTCCTGCAGATGGGATTTTGAGGGCCATAAAATCATAGCCATTACTTAGGGTCAGAATTTCATATGCTAGTAATGAGCCATTAGGAAAGCTTTGGGCAGAGACAGGCTTTTAAGGCAGTATAATCCAAGCAGGGACTATTCTCAGTATACCTTTGTGGGAAACAATTGTGCTTCCAACATGCCTCTGCTCGAGGAGATTCATGACCTGACAGGGCTCGGAGAAATTTCAAGAGCCGTTGCATCCATTCCCCCGTGTTTAGGTTAGAAAAGGCCCAAGTCTTTCAGAAAACTACCCATCTCTCCCCAAGCCTTCTGGTAACTCCTTCCCTTGTTTATCCACCCTGATTTTAGGGAGCTATTTCTGATCTCTAACCTAGATCTCTCCAGCTCATTATCTTTTTTCATCTCCTCCCTCCCAATCAACTTTAAAAGGCCTTTGTGTCTACTGCTTATTGACACAAAGCTAATATTACAATCACCGCTATTGTTTCATCCTTATGGTTATTATTAGCACTACAGCACACTAGGAGGTATGTAAAAATACACAAGCAAACACATTTTTAGGTCAGTCTTGAAATAAAGCTTTTTAAAAATCCAGTAATGTTTGGGTGTTTCTCACTTGGAAATGGGGAAGTAGGCAGATGGGAGTAGCAGAGTGGCAAGAAAGGCTGTCCAGTATTCTGTATCTCTGACTGGGGCTCACTCTTCAAGAGCCATTGCTCATTTCCCCCCCGGCTTGAGAAGGAAACTTACAACCAGATGCATGTGTATTAAATATGCATGGGGAAGCGGGGAGGTGACAGGGAATGCCATAGCAGTAGACACGGTGGAAACCTGCAGGAGTCCACCGGGGGTGGGGGGTGGGGTGGGGGAGGCTGTATGAAAACCTGCCACAACTTTACGTGAAAACTGGAAGGACATATTTGAGTCAGAAGTGAGCTGTCACGGCACCTTCCTTATCCTTCCCTCAAAGTGCCCCAGCTAAGAGCAGAAACGAAAAACATCCCTGTATGAAAAACATCCAGAGGCCCGTGGCTTACATGATTTTGTTGTTTCTTACCTTTTATCACTTACAAAACATTTTGAAGATTTATCCATGCTGTAAGATGTACATTTAGTACATTACTTCATGTTATTCCATAGCATCTGCTATATTTTACTTACTTCCAGTACAGGTGTTCTATGCCTAAGTTTGCCTACAAGACACCACCACCTCAAGTGCTGCTGTGATGAACATCCTCAGTTGTGTCCTCTTATCGACTTGCACAAGAGTTTCTTTCTCAGTGGTGTATATCCCCAGGAGCGGAACTGCTGGGCCATCAGGAAAACATCTGCTACATTTCATGACGGATTGCCAGATCCAAAACAGCTGTACCGGGGCTGAACTTCCAACCGCAGAGTACAAGCGTTCATGCTCCCTCTCATCCTAGCTAACACTTGGTGTTACCCAACTTTCACATGTTTGTCTATTTCATGGATGTGAAGAAGTAATCTTGTTGTTTTACTATGCATCTATCTGATTATCGGCAAGGTTGTCTATCTCTTCATCTACTTGTTATTTTCTCAAGGTTCCCTTCTGTAAATTTGCCTGTTCGTATCCTTTGGCTATTTTGCTACTGTGTTTCCTGTTTGTTTTTTTCCCCCTCAATGATTTGCAAGAATTCCTAGTATATACTAGATATTAATCTTTTGTTGGTTTTAGCCTTTGGAAATACCCCTCAATCTATCAACTCTCTCTTAAATTGTCTATGATGTTGTTGAACAGAAAACTTTAATTTTGATGCAGTCAAGTTCATCATTCTTTTGGTTTTATAGTTTATGCTTTTAGAGTTTTATTTAAGAAGTCTTTTCCTATCTTAAGACTAGACTCCAAAGCTATTCTATTTTTAATCTCTGTTAGCCTAACAGGTTCCCCTTTCCTTTTTTAGGCTTTTTTAATTCATCAAGAGCTCACCTTCGCATCTAGTATGAGATATGGATGCAACTTTATTTTTCTCCATGGTGAACTAATTTTCCCAAAATTATCTATGAAACAAAACCTCTATATTAGATTGGATTATTGTTCTCAAGCCTTCATGCCTTTCCTGCTATTGAACTATGCACGCATGCCCTTTGCCATGTGATTTTGTAGCACCCTCTACTACTGATGTTGGACTTGGCCGTGTGACTTATTTGGCCAATGGAATGTTAGAATATGTGATGGGAGCAGAGGTATTCAATGTGTTTGAGTGACTTGGCTTTACCTCTTCAGCTTCTGTAATTGCCAGAATGAGACATGTAAAGAAGACCTGAACTTAACCTGTGTCCTGGAGCCAAGCCCAGTGAATTCAGCAGAGCCCAAACAAGTGTTGATGAATCCAGATGAGATCAGCAAATCTCAGTTCACACACAGACCCAAGAAGGAGAAAAAACAATAGCTGGTATAAGCCACTGATTTTCTGGGGTTGTCTGTTATGTAGTATTATTATTGTAGGAATAGTTGACTATCTCAACGTGATTTCCTCATAGATTTGTGATGTCACCATTATCACATACCAAGTTCTTGTAGGTAAATGGTTTCTTTCTGAGTTCTCTATTCTGTTCCACTATTCTACATGTCTGTTACTATCACTTAGAACATGTCTTACTGTTGGGAGGGTAAATTTCCCCTCTCTGATTTTCTTTTTAAAAAATGACCAGATTATATGGAATTCAGTCTTCCATATGCATTTTCAAATGTTTAAATTCCTCAAATCCTGCTACAAGTTTGAATAGTTTGCATTGAGTTTATGAATAAATTTTGAGATCATTGATATCTTAATAATGTCATTATCCTATCCACAAACATTATACATAGCCCTATTTAAGTCTTCTTTGAAGTCTATTAACAGAGTTAACATCTTTTTCCATAAAGGTTTTGTGCATTCTTTCTTAGATTAATTGCTAGACACTTTATAGCTTTGCTGCTATTGTAAATAGTATCTTCCTTTCTAGTTTGTTAGTACTAGTGTGTAGGAATACTTTCGGTTTTCATGAATTGATTTTGTATTTGGGGATCTTGCTGTAACAGTTAGGATGGGGTTTGGCTATAAGTAACATCACAATACACATACACGCATATGCCCATAAGCTAAAATAACAGTAGCATGAATTAGAGATTTATTCAGGAAGTTCAAGAAGACTTGAGGTAGATATTTTAAGGCTAGTGCTGGTATAGCAGATGCCTTCTGTCTTGTTGCTCCACTGAGTGTGGCTTCCATACCCAAGGTCAGCTCATGGTCTAAGATAACTGCTCAAGCTCCAGCCATTATGTCTTCATTTCAGATGGTAGAAAAAAGGATGAGGCATACCTTCTCCCTTCTAGGATTTATGTACCAATGCCACTTTTAACCTATTACCTGGAACACAGCACTACTTACCTATAAGGGATGCTGGCAAATGATGTCTTTGTTCTGGTTGGCCATGTGTCATGCTAAAAAAAGTGTAGTACAGTGGAGGAAAGGGAGAGAAGCATCTCTGTCACCTCGCCGATTTCTCTGATTATTTCTAATAGCTAATAGTTGATCAAGTTACTACAAACAATCCCAGTTTTATCTCTTTCCTTTGGATTCTTCCATTTAATTTCTTCTTCCTTTTACAAATCTTATCCTGTTAGCCAGGACTTTCATTATGATGTTAAACAGTAGTGGCAACTTTGTCTTGATCCCACACTTAAATGGAATGTGTTTTAAGTAAAGCTGTCAAGTAATAGTTTGTTGTATGTTTTGGTCCTTTATAAAGTTAAGTAAATTTCTTCCTATTCCTATTTTTCTAGAAGTTCTTATTATTAATAAGTGATGCACTTTCTCAAATGTTTTTTTCTCTTAGTCTTTTTTATTTTTTTAAAGATTTTATTTATTTATTTGACAAAGAGACACAGCAAGAGAGGGAACACAAGCAGGGAGAGTGGGAGAAGGAGAAGCAGTCTTCCCGCCAAGCAGGGAGCTGGATACAGGGCTCGATGCGGGGCTCGATGAGGGGCTTGATGCGGGGCTCGATCCCAGGACCCTGGGATCATGACCTGAGCCGAAGGCAGACGCTTAAAGACTGAGCCACCCAGGCGCCCCTTCTCTTAGTCTTTTTGAGATGAATTACCGATAGGTTTTCTGATATTAAATCATGCTTGAGCTTCTGGAATAAACCCTACTTGATTTATTATATTTTCATGATAGATGGCTAGATAGGAAGCTAGAGAGATGCCTAAACTAAAGATAGGAAAATGAGGCTCAAGGTTTTTTTTAGTTCACTGGAGTAGGCATGTTGGATTTGGTTAGCTAGTATTTTATTTGGAATTTTTGCACTTACATTCATAAGTGAAATGGGCCTATATTTTTCTTAAACTGTCCTTTTTCATATTTGGAATCTAATTCTGCTAATTTCCTTTTTTTCTGTTTCCATTTCCTTTTGCTTGTGCTGGCTTTATTTCTTCATTTGTTTTGTAATTTGGATTGTGAGCTAATGCTTGCCTAGTCTCTATCTGTGGGAATTCTAGGAGTCCTGGATTGAATTCTCTATTCTCAATAAAAGCTGTGCTATAGCTTCTGATCTATGTGGATAGTATATATTCAAACTTATTTATAACTAGCTTATAATCTAATTGAGATCAGCTACAATCATATAAATATCTAAATAGCAGTAAAAGGGAAATAGTTTATAATCACTTATTGCTCATATACTTTTTATTTTGGATTTTAAAAATTATACATGGGACTCTAAATCATAACAGATTAGAAAGTAAAATAAGTAAGCAAAAGGAAAACTGGATAAAAATGAACTAAATCCTGCTTATCTGTGACAAGCACACTTAAAGTCTTCCTAGACTTTTCCTCAGGTTCCTATTTAAATGTTGCATGTGTGTACTTTTGAGCCTCTCAGGTCTGAGGCAACAAAAATCTCATATAGTACTTTTTTTTTTTTAAATCATCACACTTCTTAGTACATCATTAGTTTCACTCCACTGGTTAGAATAAAAATTGTGACAACAATATAAATATATTTTTTGTATGGTGAAATTTGAATTTTGAAATGTGACCCCTACATATGAAAAATTCTATCTCTGTGCACTTTGAAACTATAAACTAGTAAGTCTCACACATATCATAGGTTCATATATAACATCAATCATGGTGATATTTTTAAGCTTATAAAATTAACTGTCTTCTCTATACTTTTAAGCGTCATGGTTATAAGGTATGCCTATGATATTTATGAAAGACAATTTGCCAGCTTCACCCTCTTTTTCAGGGATCACCCTACCAGTGTATAATACAGACTTGTGTACAAGAAACATAGAAAGGGAAGTGATCATAAAAATAAGAGCCTGGAAATATATGGGAGAAAGGAAATAGGTATGTGTGAGAAAGGAAAATAAGAAAAAAGAAACAAATAAATACAGGTGCTCAAATTTTCCAAAGGAAGGAATAAATAGGGGGTCTAAAATCAAATGCTTATTTTGATATTTTAATATTTATTCAAGTCACCTGGGGTATTTGTTAAAAAAGCAGATGCCCAGGTCCTGCCTACAGAAATGATGATTCAATGGATCTGAATGCAGACCCAGGAATCTGGGTGGGCCTTGGACAACCATTTAAGAAATACTGGAATTGAGAGAGCACAGAATTAGAAAATGACACATGGTAGAGACTGAAGGCATGCCAATAAGGGGGTAAGGGGGCAACTTCCGCCACAGGATGCTAAACTTGGGTATTTGGAGATCCTCTAAAAGATCCTAGTGTATGTCTAGACTCAAGATCTTCTTCTGTGTTATTAATACAGTATGTGAGATAACACTTTAATCAGGACTCAAGACTACAGGCTGATGGGACGCCTGGGTGGCTCAGTCCAATAAGCGTCTGCCTTCGGCTCCAGGTCATGATCCCAGGGTCCTGGGATCAAGCCCCACATCCGGCTCCTTGCTCAGCAGGGAGCTGCTTCTCCCTCTCCCTCTGCCTGCTGCTCCCCCTGCTTCTTCTCTCTGTCTGTCTGACAAATAAATAAATAAAATCTTAAAAAAAAAAAAAAAAAGACTACAGGCTGAAGTCATGGAGTAGGGCTAAAATCAGAGAAGAGGTAAGAGGTGTCAGGCTGAGTATCACAGTCAGAATTCAGGGCTCAGTACTTTAAAATGACAATAATCAAGGCAAGTCTCAATATGGCTAGAGTAAGCATCTGTGTTCGCTTATTACCTGTTTTCTGAATCTCAGACCACTGTAGGTTTTAATCTCATAATTATGAAAAAAAATTATCTTGCTTACTTCAAGACCCTAAATCAACTCTTAGGTCTCTCTAGTTGACTTGTCTATGAAAAATGGGTATCAGGTATTCTAAGTGGATTTGAAGATCTTTTTGCAGGCATGCAATAATTTGTCTTTCCTTGGTTTCTTGGTAGGAAGCAATTGTAAATTTCAAATAGTGCCCAGAAATGTACCTTGTGGGAAAGAAAGTGGATTTTTGCCAGTGTCTTTGCTTTTGTGAGCATCTCTAGTCAGGTTTACTGGTAATTAAAGTTACTTCCAAGTAAAAGTGCGTGGAAAGTGTTAAGGGCTGTAAAATGATCACTGGACAGTAGGCAAGAAATGGAGAAAAAGCCATAGCTCCTGGGAATGAGCAGTGAGAAGATCCAGCAGTGAGCGCTCCCTACCACTGCCATCAGAGTACCAGGTAAGGAGGGTGGGCAAAGAAGTGGGAGAAAGAGTAGTGCGGGAGGGAAGGTAAGGCATATACACATTTAAAAAGCAAAGCCCATACAGCTTCGTTCCTGCCAGGTTAAGAAGGGCCTTTTCCAGAAGCTCAATAAAGAAATGGTATGTATTCGGGAGCTGTTTCAACCTGTCCACACCCTACCCTGACTTCCCCAGAAAACAGGCAAGCAAAGAGGCTAATGCCATTGCCAAGCCTCGGGTCTCGGGCTTCCAGCTTCCTCAGATCCCAGAGCACGGCTCCGCAGGACGTCACAAGGAGCTGTCTCTCAGAGTGGGCACTGCAGGGATATGGGGCAAAGTTCTGATTCGTTTCACTCCAAATTTGGTTGCCCCTCGGGAGTGGGGTTTGGCTGCAGGGTCTCCCCAGCAGCGCAAGGCAGAGGCAGAGCTGCAGAAGCAGCCTGCAAGCTGAGTAAGGAGCCAGCCTCCGCCGCCGCCTCCTCCTGCCGGTGCGGAGTCGGCAGCACAGCCAGTCCCTATCGCTGTCACGCCGCCAGCAGCGCGGCCCCTCCGTCGCCCCCCCTTCCTCCGCCCGGCCCCAGCCCTCACACTGTTCTTTGCGTGACTGACCCGAACCGGGCGGGAGGGAGGGGAAGGCGTTTGCCCGCCCACTCCTTCCCCTCTGGATCGGGGCGGCACCTTCTCCTCCTCATTGGTCACACGCTTGTGTCCATCACCCCCACGCAGTCTTCGGATTGGCGGAAGGCGCACTTCTGGCGCTAGGAGGGCAGAGTGACTCCGCCGGTCTCCGGCGCCTCATCTTTCCCTCCACCCCCCACTTCAACGTCCACCCACCTCTCCCCACCCCCCACTCCACTTCCCCCGCCCCCTTCGCGGCAGTGTCCTTAGAAGACTCATTGGGCCAGGGGAGAAGCCAGCCGCCTATGGAGTCGCGCCGTGATTGGCCGACGCCCACGCCCGTCGGAGCGGCGGGATTCGCCATTCGCCACTCGCTCCGCTCCGCTCCCCGCCCCCCCAACGCCTCGCCCTCTCAGTCGCCTCCTCCCCTCCCGGCTCTTCCTCGGCCCCCTTTCCCCGCCCGTCCCCGCCGCATCTCCCCTGTCCAGCTGGGCGGGGACTGCTATACGACTCTGTAAAGTCTGTGAGTCACTGCACAACCCATCAATCCAATTAAATGTCTTGAGCGAGCGAGCAGGGGGTGCTACCGCCGCCGCTCGCCCCGCCGCGGCCGCCCCTGCTCGAAGCGCCCCTCTGATCCATGGCTGTCTGTCTGTACTTGTTACGGTGTAACCTCCTCCTCCTCCTCCCTCTCCTCAGGAGCCGCTGCAACTTCCCCTCTGCCAGCCGCCTCTGCTTGGGGACTGCAAAGGCATGGGATAGATCCAGAGCCACTTCTCTCTATCTCCCCTCCAGCCCTCGCTCAATTTCCCCCCTTTAAATTAAAGTCTGTTCCTCGCTCCTCGTCGTTTTAGAGATTTGTCAGTCCATTATTTCCCCTGATTTATTTTCCCTCCCTGGGGCAGGGGGTCGCAGGGGCCGGTGGGTTTATTTTAGGGAAGGGGCTCTCCACCCCCACCTCCGTTCCCCCTCCTCCTTTTTCGGCGGTGACTTGATTGCCCTGCTCCTCTCCGCTCCCACCCCTCGAACTCACCGTCCCGCACTCGAGTGACGCACCGACACCCCCCGCCCACAGCCCAGACGTCCCCTCCCTCGCTGCCACCCCGACCCGTCTCGGAGCTGGACCCGGTGCCGACTTCTTCGCAGAAGGGTGAGTACCGTCTTGGGTTTTGGGGGGATCTGGAAAAATGTAGCCGGTCCACTTTGGGGAGGGCAGGGATCACGTTGTGGGCTGGAGGTTCCTGGTCCGGCGTGGATTTGAGGTGGCGACTGCCTCCCTCCCTCGCTCCCTCTTCCCTCCGCCCCTCGACTCCTTATTCACCAGCTTTGCTGTATTTCTAGGTATTGCCAGACTTCCACCATCGGGGCATTATAACGCTTATAAAATGAGCGGTAATGGCATGTTTTCTGTCTTTAGGATGCTTAGTGAGCGGTAATAGTCAGCGATGGGATCTGATAGACTCTGACCTGCAAAAAGTGTAAAACGTCTAATGGGTACATTTTACTCTAAATCAAAGTTAAACTTTTATTTAATAAAGGCAAAGCAAAAGATATTTCTAATTTGAATGTGTGGGGATAGAGCAAGGGAAGACAGGTTGCCTAGTGGCATGGCTTAGTATTTTTATTTTAAAATAGTTTTATGGGCTTCCTTTTGAAAAAAATATGAATTCAGTATTAAAGACTATGAAGTCTTTGAACCTGTTGGAGGAAAGCAAGGTAAGATGGAAATCCAGCTTGACACTTCATCTTTATCTCACCTCTATTCAAGCGAGGCATTACCACACAGAATTTTTTACTTCTCAGTCCCAGGGCACAGTGGGATGTGTTAAGGATAAATATGGATTTTTTTTTCTTTTGATATCCATTTTTTGGTATACTTCATTGCTCTTAAGCAATGTCATGCTACAGAATTTTGTAAAATTTAATTTTGTTCCTTGGTTGTGGGTGACTCAAAGGTACAGGTACCTGCTGCCCATATATGCTTTATGAGAATATATGCATCTTTAATATTTGCCTTATGCATCTTTAATATTTAATTTGAGATAAAAGTAAAAATTATGAGAAATAGTTACTCTGAATCGGCTTCTGAGGTCACTTGTGAGAATTCAGCCTATTTAAAAATTTAAAAATTCAGAAATACTCTTTTTGCATCAAGTTCTGGTCTAGTTGTCCACAAGATTCAAATTAGGCCAAACCAAACATGTTTTGAAATATTAAAGTACAGGAAAGGCCTCTTAATAGTTCATTCTCTCCTTCTCTTTCAGACTAACCAGAATAAGTTGTTACTAAATTTAATTTTAAAGAATAGACTGTTCCTGTACTGAAATCTGCCAAGTTTCTACAGAAAGATTTCTTTTTAAAGAGCAGAAATGTGTTTATGATCAACCCAAAGTAGTAATGTTGACTCAAATGTAAAAGCTATCGTAAGGAAATGCTTGTCATAAGCCCCAAAACCTTTCAAAGTGTTTAGAAGACTTATACAAAGCCTTTTGGAATTGTTTAATAAATATTTTCTATGGCCTTTTTCATGAGTCTAAGACTGAATCATTGAGAGGCCTTCTAGCACAGTGGAGCCCTGCTGCCTGAGTTTGAATCTTGCCGCCTACCCTTGATGGCTGTCTGACCTTGGGCAAGTTTCAAACCTGGCCTGTGCTGGTTTTCTTCTGCAAATGGAAGGGATGACTTTTCCTCAAAGGGTTGCTATAAAGGTAAATAAGAGAGTGCATGTCACAGAGCATTGGGTGTTAGCTGTCCCATCATCATCACCATCTGCAGGGAGGTGTAGTGATTGTAAGTGTGGCCTTCAGAACCAAGCTCTTTAGGTTCAAGTCCCAGAATTTCCTCTTGTTATCTTTGTGACCTTGGTCAAGTTAACTTAAGATTCCTCATCTGTAAAATGGGAATAATAGCAGCGGTTGCTTCATACGGTTATTGTGAGGTTAGAGTGAGTTAATTTATGCAAAGGTCTTGACTAGTGTTTGGTATGTCTTTTCAAATTTAATTCTCTTTTGTTCCTTGTATGTCTTGAAACATGGATGGCTATATTTTTTAGAAGTAAATTTTTGGTAATGATAAAGATTTATTGCCATCAATGAAATAAGCAGAATTCTTATCATTATGCATGATGTTTTGTTGGATTTATACTTTTAAACTGGAGTTTATATGGGTCTTTATGAAATTTAGTTATTAGATGAGTTGAGTCAGTCCCTCTTTCATTTAGATTTGCATAACAGATTGTATATACCTCTATTATAATGGTACCTATCACACATTTGCTGTTAACCGTGATTTTCTCCTCTACTAAACAGAAAGTTTTTTGAGGGTGAGAATAGTGTTTCATTTGTGATTTAATCTCTGGTGCCTAGCAGAGTGTTGGGTACATAAAGAAGCTTAATGGATACTGTATAATAAATTAAATACTGTTATTCTCAAGTTGTTTATGAGTAGTTGAATGACATAAGTGATAGTATGGAGAATACTATTATTAGTATTGAATTGAATTTTTACATTCTCAATTATTATTTTTGTAAATAGAGAGTAAGTGAGGGGAATTACAGTATAACTTACGTTTTATTAAGAACATACTTTTCATTTTGAAAATTAAACTTGAAATAGTCTGAAAAGTGCATACTGAATATCTTTGTTTGTCATCTGACATGTCCGTTTTTTATTGTAAGACTTTCTGTCTCCCAAACTTTGTCACTAAGTTGGATGTTATTACAATTAATATGAATTATACAGATTCTATTTTGAATGTCCCAAATGATGATATGATGTTGTTATTGGCTTCAGAATTAATAATAAGAGTCTCATGCTCTACCGACTGAGCTAGCCGGGCCAGAATTAATAATAATAAAGAGAATTTATCAGACTCACACTGTGAAAATAAAGCAACATCATTTCCTTAAGGTCCAAATCTTATTTCTCTTTCCATTCAAGAGTGAGACTCTTTTTTCTTGAGCAGTCTTAATAAATAATTAACTTTTGAAATAGCTGTAGTAAATAGTGTAATAGGAATCATAAAGGAGGTATATGCAGTTAGTAAGTAAAACCCTTAAACTTTAAACTTCAGTGCACACTTAATAGGCATTGCACAATTGGGGAATATATTTTTTTAAATAAGGAAAATTGATGGGGCCTACCAGCTGCTTCGTTTCTAGAATCATTCTGTTTTACTTGTCAATAAAATGCAGTTTAATTACTGTGCCCTCTGAAATGATAAAATGCAAGAAATGGCTTTCATGAAAGAGATATCCTCAGCAAAAAAACCTGAATACTGATCTACTCAGGAGTGTACAGTGTTTCATAACATTGTTTAAAACTTTTCAAATATGTGAACTATCTACTACACCGTGGATAACTCTGTATACATAATCCTTTCTTTAACTAAATCATCAGTTACCCCATTTAGCTGAATATATTGCATTTTTATTGGCTAAAACAATCAATTTAGTAAACTTGCACTTTTTTTTTCCCCATGTACTTTTAAAGCAGCCTATCTCAAATGAAACTTAAAAACATTGACTTATGGACTCAGAAACTACACTTAAGTGTCTGGTCTGTGAGATGGGAAGTTGCTTATTTTTCGCTTGACACATTTTATCATGACATTGTTTCTGTAGCTCATATCTCTGTCCCTTGACATTTTTGTGAAGGCATTGGAGTATTTATTAGCATTTTACAGATGTATATGATGTCTCCAACTTTTAAAAAAGCAATGTTTCTGATGAAGAACTGTGTGGAAAGAAGAGGAGAGAGGGATGGAAATAACTTTTAGGACTTGTGATTTCTATCCTTGTCTTCTAACATTAAGAAAATGGATAATTGTGTACTCTGCTAGTGATCAAAAGGAGGGGAAATAATATATGCATTATCTATTGACAGACTTAGAATTGAGGTCCATGGAGTTCTAGACTGAGCAGTGCTACTGATTGGCACGTGACCTTGAGCCGTACACTTCACTTCCACTACTCCCCATGTTCTTATCCTTTCAATGGGAAGAGGGAAGGCAGTTACTCTGCCCTCACTCTGAGAGGACTTTGTAGGGGTTGTAAGTGCTTTTTAAAAGCATTGGAGAAGGGCAAAATGCAAGCAAATACAAAATAAACATTAGCATTTAGAAATGGATGTTTATTTACCATTATTTAAAAATTGTAACCTTTTAGATCTTTTGTCTGAAGGGCATTTTTCCTTTTAACTTGGTATTTGAAGAGACTTCTTACTGGTGTGTTCACAAGAATATGTAAGGTACCTTTTAAAGAGACAAGGAACTTTGGTTTAATTGAATGGGATTTCAATGTTAACATTGAATTTTGGTGTATCCTGAGTTATAGCAGATGTTGATGTTGAAGAACAAAGTATGTATCGACGAGATAACTCATTTTACTAAGTTAAAGCTTGTAAAACCTGCTCATGCATTGCAGGAAAAAAAATGTTCAGATATATCAGATTCCATTAGAAGTTATATTCAAAGAGAAAAATTAATCACATTATTTACTTTCAAATTTCAAAAGGATTACTTGGCTGTAGGACCTCTCCTTATGCTCATTTATTTTGTACCTCAAATGTGAAATGTGCACATTTCAGAATATGTATAGTGGCTTGGAGGATTTCATTTATTCCAGCTAATCTTTTATTTGGGAAGGTGAGTGAAGACACGTGTAGAAAGGCTGTGTGTTAAGCAACTAGTTTTTTTTTTTTTTCTTCTGTCCCTAAAAATGAGTTAGCCGTCTTTAAAAGTCAAAAGCCCAGAGTTAGCACATTATGTAAGTTTTTTTGAATTTAGCTTTTCCTCTCCCTGGTTATTAGAGAAGAGTGGTCACAACCTCATGATGTTACTCACTTTTTTTAAGTGGAAATGAAATTCTAGTGTACTCAGAGTAAGACCTATTAAGACAAGTGGGACATATTAGAAATAATATTTATTCCATTTAATATTAAGTATAGGGAACAATGATCCTCAGATGCAAGGTTGCTAAACAGAAAGCAACTTTTAAAAATATATTGTCCTTTTGTCCTTATTGTTCAGTTTCAAACTGACAGAAACTTGGAACGATTAGCTTTCTTCTCCACTTTTGAACTTGAAGTCTACATTGGTGTTTATAATTTTGTGTGGTGGTATGTATAACTCTATATAGTACTGAATGTTTACTTTTAACATATTAAATAAAATGATCAAAACAGTCCATTCTTTACTTAAATTTGATCTGTTTTTCACTACCCTCTTCCCTTTGTCCTACCATTGTTTTCAATTTTCTTAGAGTTTCCACGAGTTTGTCTTTCCTTTAATGCAGCATCTTTCTTATTTGCTCCCATCTTCTTTTTGCATTGGTTTCTTTTCCTCAATCACAGCAGGTTTTTTCTTTAGCTCTCTTTTGCCTTTGCCTCTGTATAAGGTATGGAGTAGGAGTTTTCATTTAGTTCAGTCTGCTTTTATGAGACTGAGGCAAAATATAAAATTTTCTGTATAGAAAATTTGCTCTGCCTTATCTCAGCAGATGAGCTCTCTGATCATCTTATCTACACAAGACTTCAGGAGCTATTTTGTAAACCTACAACCAAGTTTTAGCTTACATGAGGTGGTGAAAAGGGAAAACTGTGACATATTTATTATTTACTGCTTTTTCTGTTAATCTCTTTTATTGGGGGATACCCACAGCATTTTTTTCTGTCCACGTTACCTTGAAACATCTCAAACATCCCAGCCTTGTTGTCCTCCTTTTGCTCCGCGTCCAGGGCGCTGGTGAGCTCCGGAGCTGTCTCAGCAATGACCATCGCCACCTGACCATGTTGGGGGTGGCTGGCCTGAGAACATCACATTAGACGGGAAGAGCAGCTCCTTTGTTTTGTTTTGTTGTTAACTCCTTAAAACCAGACAGAACATCAGACCATGTCCACTGTGAGGTTTTCCAGGGTTCACCATTGTTGAATGATTAATGGTTCCTGGTGAAGTAACCATCAGCTTTATTGTCTTCCATGGCTTCAACTCAAATGAAATGTATCCCTTTGAGTTAACTTTTGTTTTGATTTTAAGGGTTCTTTTCACCCAGAAAATCAAAGGGTATGAAAATGAATATGGATTTTTAAACAAAAAAGATTTACATAAAAATCCTTTGAGTAGAAAGTTTCCTAAGGACCCAAATCCATTGATTTGGAGAGAATGTTTAACAGTTTCCCTAAATATCTGACATTATTCAGACATCAGTAGCAGAAAACCTTTCAATTTGATTAAACAAAATGACTCCTCCTTTTGATTTAGATAACAAACAGTTCATTGTTACTTTTTAATTTAAACAATTCAAATATAAGGTTAGATAAACTGCATTTTAGAGTTGATTAAATAAGAGATTTTTCCAGAAATTGTACTTTGTGAAACCTATGCCTCATGAAAAATTTGATCTTTTTTTTTTTTTGCACACCTATATCCCATTCCTGGTTTCCATTCATTCATTTATTCTGTTCATTCAACAGATATTTACTGAACGCTTACTGTGTATCAGCTATTCTTACTAGGCACATATATAACAGCAGAAAGAGACAAATATTCCTGTCCTTGTAGAAATTAAATTCCAAACCATTGTGGTGTGTATAGAGCTTGTTATTTACTATATGGAGTAGTCATAACTAAACATTGTGTAATATTCTGAAAAAAAAGTAAGATTTCTTCATATGGATTTTATGTCCTTCGACTTGGTATAAAAGGAATCCTAACTCCTGAAACAAAACTCCATTTGAATGGACAATTATCATTTGAGTTTGAGTTGAAATATTAAACACCTATAATACTGCTGGATGTTTCCACTAGAAATCCTGAAATCATCCTCATTTATGAACCCTGGGAAACCTACCAGTGGTTAGGGTTTGAAATTTCTCCTTGGTTTTCTTTACAATTTTATTTATTTATTTATTTTAAAGATTTATTTATTTATTTATTTGAGAGAGAGAGAGAGAGAGAGGGCCCACATAAGCGGGGGGGGCAGAGGGCAGAAGGCAGAGGGAGAGGGAGAAGCAGATTCCCTGCCGAGCAGGGAGCCCTATGCAGGGCTCGATCCCAGGACCCCAAGATCATGACCTGAGCTGAAGGCAGATGGTTAACTGACTGAGCCACCCAGGCACCTCTTCTTTACACTTTTAAAGTTGTTTTCTCCCTTTGCTTTGTTTTCTTTGTGACAGAGCCTGAAAAAAATGTGTAACGCTGAAAATTGCGCAATGGAAATGTAGTCATCTCAGCTATATTGCACAATTAACAAGAAAATCTTAAGTTTGCTCTGTCTAGTGTACGTAAAGAACTAATTTTTTGTTTCCCTGATTGTCAAAACCATGTAATTTCTTAAAGAAACAAATAAAACCCTTAGTATACATTTCCACCCCAGACATTAGATATATCTAAGTGTTTTTGCAGTACAAATAGCATTAATATGATATATCATATAATTATTTTTAAATTTTTATTTGTAAATATTTGATACATGTCCCAAGTGCTTGGGGTTATCAGAGACTAATAAGACATGGCACCTGTTCATAATGGTGTTCACAGTCCATTTGGGGAGACAAAAGATCCCCACATGAACATTAACTCTCTTGTATTAGGCAATATGGGATGTAGGTTGGTGGGAAGTCTCCTGTGGGCCGCAATAGTAAGCTGAGTCCTAGGTCCAATGGACTTGCCTTCTGGAGGCCCTGGCTGGCCTTCATGGGACTCCCATCTTTCCTGTTCAGTTGGGGCAAAGATGATTAGCAGGCTTTCTTTGTGCCTTAGGCCCCTAAGGGTAGTGCAGTCCCCTTTCTAGCTACTGCAACTGCTCAGCAAGGAAGGGAAAGGAGAGGGAACGAAGCCCACATCCTGGCCATTTCTTTGATTCACTAGCAATGCCTGTGGGAAGCAGAAACTGTGCCTGAGAATGGAATATATATAGATACCGTGGATATGGTTTAGGTTCTTGGGGCCACAAATTCTTCCATAGTTTTAGGAAGACTGATATATTAATGAGGGCCCTGTAAACAAGGGGAGTTTCCTGAAAAGCGGAAGCAACACTGAGAAGGGAGGAAAGAAGGGTAGACGGAGGCTTTTGTCGGTTACTGGAGATACACTTTCTTCCTTAGTTTTGCCTGGAGCAGCCCTACCTGTGACATAGGCATGCTCTGGGCCTAATATGCCAAATTTAGGAAGTCTGTATGTATTGCTATAATACGTAGATGTAATCTTTCTAAATTGTTTTGCTTCAGAATTAGCCAAAATTCTTGATACATGTGTGTATTTAAATTCTCAAACATAATGCTGTGTGCCTATGGCTTTTGTTTTCATTTCCCTGGGTATTTGAAAATATTAAGAATTTCTTTGTTTTTAGAGTACACTTGTTTGTTTATTTGGACCTAAATCTAAGATAGAATAATACATCAAATGCTTGTCTCTTAGATTAAATTAGAGGGAAAAAAATCCAAAACATCAATGTATATTTTATCTGTTGATGAAAGTATTTGGACACTTGTGTATAGATTTCTTTATTGTTGTTATTGTTGTTGTTATTTTAAATAACAATTTCTATCAAGAATTTCTTTTCCTGGGGACACCTGGGTGGCTCAGTTGGTTAAGCATCTGCCTGCGGCTCAGGTTATGATCCCAGGGTCCTGGGATCAAGCCCCACATAGGCTGAGCAGGGAGCCTACTTCTCCCTCTGCCTGCCACTCCCCCTGCTTGTGCTCTCTCTCTCTGACAAATAAAAATAAATAAAATCTTTAAAGGAAAAAAAAAAATTTCTTTTCCTGAAAACTATATCTGGGCAAGAACCATCACACATCTCTTTGATTGGAAAGGCTGCCTAGGATAGTTATGTTCATTATCTTGATTGCTATGATGGTTTCAGGGGTATATACATATGTCACAACTTACCAGATTACACATTTTAAATCTGTGCATTTATTGTATATCAATAAAACTTTTTAAAAAGCCACTTAAGTCATAAGGTATATTTTCAAGATAAAATCCCTATTATAAGAATTATATTTTTAAAGTTTGTCATTTGTTTTTTTATTTCTCCTTTTATTTTATCTACCATTTATTCACCTCTATCCCATACCCCAGACACATATATTTTAAGAAAGACAAATAGAACTAAGGAGGCCTATGCGCCAGCTGAAATTTAGATATGGGACCTTAGAGAGCTTTTTTCCATATGTAAGACTCACTGGAGTATCTTTAAGTAAATTGCACACGTTTGAACTTAGAGAATTGGAGTTGTGTATTTTTCAAGAAGTCCTCCTTTCCTTATAGTTTAACGGATTATGACTCATCTTTGGCCTGGAGTAAAGAACATGATTTTGGTAAGACCTTTTTCTTAAAAGAGGTTAAATAGCTTAATGCTTCCTCTTAAATATTGTTCCTTTTTTTTTTTTTCATTTTTATAAACTGAATTTTGGCATGTGAAACCATAGACTCTATGAGTAGATTTGTTTAGGAAGAACTAAGTCTGCTCCACTCTTCATGCCCCATGGTCTTGAGCACAGCACAGAAGGGTTAGTGATGGTTTACTATTAATTGAATATTCCTTATGTCACCCAATGTATGTTTCAGGGAAATTTCTTTATTGTTGGATTAATGCTTAAGTTTAAAACACTGATGATTTTTCATGAATAAAAAATAGTCTAGAAAAATTTTCAGAGTAGTCTTAACAGGATTGGGACTATCCGAGTTGTGACTTCAAAGTTCAGGCTCTTTCTACCATACCAATGATACACATTAGGATTACCCGTGCCCAAGCCACAACCCCGGGGTGAGGCCCTCATTTAAGTATTTTTTTTTAAGTCCCCAGATTATTCCAGTGTACATCCACACTATTTCCCACACCATATTCCCCCACACTCAAACTTTCTACTGCAAAACTTTCAAACATGTAGAGAACTTGGAAGAGTAAGTCAACAAACACCCATATTCTCTCTACCTAGACTCAGTAATTATTAACCTTTTGCTGTGTTTGCTTTATGGCTCACTCTTCCTTTTTTTCTCTACATACATACTTTATTGTACCATGTGAAAATAAGTTTCAGACATCATGACTCTTTACCATTAAATGCTTCAGTATACATCTTCTGGGAATAAAGACATTCTCCTACATAACCACAATACCATTATCACACCTAAGAAAATTAATAATAACTTAGAATGCTCTTTAAGAGCTCAGTTCCACTTATTAAAGGCATATGAATTGATATTCTACTAAAAATTAAATGCATATGAAATGAGAAGTTCTTCAGAATATGAAATTCTGGGAATTCTTGCTAGTGATATGTTTCTCCTCTGTGTTTGCTTAAAACCTTTTGATGAGGTAAATGCATTTTCCTAATGTATGGTGAGGTAAGATCCTTCCTAGCTCTCACATCGCATGATCGTGTCATGAGAAAAAACACTTACCAGAGTTCATGCCACAGTGCGGTTTAGTGGAAAAAGCCCAGTCTCAAGCCAGAATGATGTTGGTTCAAACACTTGCTCTGCCATTTACTGCAGGTGACCTTGGAGAAATAAAATTCTTGTATCAGTTAGGACGCTGTCAGAAACTACCTTCAGGCTCACTGGAGTGATCAGGAGATTTATTATTTCACAAGAAATCCAGAGGTAGGACAGGTTCCGTGGTTGGTCAATTCTGTAGTTTAGGTTCTTAGCATCTTCCTGCTGTGCCAGACTCCTTACCAGCTCCAACTTTATTTTGGGCTCCTTCCTCAAGCTGGTTCACATCCATATGTTATGGGATTCAGATGAAGTCAGAAACCTCCCCACAGGTGTGGACTGTCCGTCTTTCTGTCTGATTGGACATCTCTACCCACTTCTGGACCAGTGACTTGGATTAGGGTTTTCTTAGGGAGAAGAAGGGAGGAACGGACGTGGGGTATACCACTAACAATGTTCATTACTCCTCCAAGCCTCGGTTTTCTTTGCTGTAAAATAAGAACAATGATGTCTACTTCTGTGATTATCAACTGACATAAAATAAGTAAAGCAACAATCACAAAGCTGATGTTTAATAATGCTAATTCCTATTTTATTTCTCTCCTGTTCATCTTATAAAAAATTCTGTCTTCTTTTGACACTGCCACACTACATACTAGTAAGCACATAATAAGTGACTCTCCCTTAACTGGTCCCTTGCGTGTCCTCTCACCTCAGTATGTAAGGCAAAACATTTTATGTGAACTTTGCAGATTGGTCAGATACCCTCCATTAACCTATTTTGACCCATCTTATTTTTCCTTATATATTTCAACTTCACTTTATATTATTGCAGAGCCAGGGAAGGGAAACTGTCAACTGTGGGTATGTATTTATCAAGATCCGGATCAAATGTGAGCAAAAATCTCTTTAATGTCACTATCTGTAAAAACAACACGGTTGAGATAGATTTTCCCCTTTTATTAAAATAAATGCACCATGACCTCTGAAAAAGTCAGCAAAATAAAATGCTATATTTGAAATACAGTATCTTATTTGTCCAGGATAGACCAGATCTTTGATACTTTGGGCAAATCTAGGCTTATCATCGTAGTTTAGCAACTCTGACTTCTTCAGAACCTACTTTCTAAAAAGAATTGTGTCTTGTTTACCAGCAAATCTTTTTTTTTTTTTTTTTTTGATTGTTTGGTCTTGAACCTTCTTTCACCCACCGTGAGAAAGTCATCTTCCAAAATGGTGTTTTCCAATATGTGTGAACACTGGAGGGTCTTTGTTCAGGCATGCCCTTTTCAAAATATGTAGAGAAGGATTGTCATATTTTTCTCCCTATGGAATTTCTAAAGCACTTCTGAAACACCTGTGAAGTTCTGCAAAATTATTATAACCCAATCACGTGGGAAGATCACCACCTTGTTTTTTAATTTTCTTCCTAAACGATGGGATCACTCTTAAAGGGAAGTTATTGCTCCTTCTTGACCCCTCAAGTAAAATATTGAATTCCTGCTGACCTCCATGGCGAGAAAATTGAAGAATGGTGACAAGCCCGGTGTCTCTCCTGACTTGGAAGATGCTGAACCTTGGCTCATCTTTTTTCCGTTACAGTTTTTTTACTTTGTCTTTAATTTTGTTGATGAAGCATCTATTGATCTAGTCGGCTCTGTGAATACTGAAAATGGTCATATTTTGAGTGGTTCCATCCATAATTCAAACCTTCTGCTGGCATGAATCATTTCAGCCAGAGGGATATTTTCTATTTTTATTGATTGATTGATTGATTGATTGATGTATTTATTTCAGAGAGAGAGGGAGAGCACATGTGTGAGGGTGGGAGGGGCAGAGGGAGAGAGAGAGAGAACTCCAAGCAGACTCCGCGCTGAGTGCATGCCCAAAGCGGGGCTCAATCCCACGACCCTAGAACACGACCTGAGTGAAAACCAAGAGTCAGTCGCCCAACTGACTATGCCACCCAGGCACCCCCAGAGGGATATTTTTTAAAGGAACTATTTAAGTGTGTGTTGATGCTTTTTATACATCTCAAATGAAGGTTCTATAAATGTTTAATTATGAAGCAGCACAATCAAAGCAGAACTCTGAAATAAATTATCATTTTATTAAAGAAGCCAGATAAGGGATGCTGTGGCTGTAACTTTAGTTAAAAGTGCTAGAGTTTTGGAAAAAAAAGTTTGAAATTTCTATTGCATTTCCTCAATCTGCTATTGGTTTCTTTAAAAAAAAGGGTGACATGTGATTATAACTCATGAAACTTGGTTTTGTTTGGGCAGATTTTTAATTTTAGTACCTTGCCGGAAAGCCTTTTGGACAGGATTCCCTTTGCTGTGTAACAAATGCTTTTACTGTTTAGTTAAGGTTTGCTACCAGTAGCTCAGAGGCTAAAATGAAAAGTGATGGCTGTTGTTTCCCATCTAATAGCAGATTTTATTTTTATTTCCACTACCCAGTGTTAAAAAAAAAAAAAAAGAAATGAAAAGAAAGCAAAGATCGAGATCCAAAAGCTGAAACTAAAATTTAATTTCCTAACTAGAGTCAGGCTGGCTTTGCCATGATGTGAGGAGTCATACGTAGGAAACATTTGTTCATAGCTATACAGTTGGCCATACTAATTGCCGGGATTAGTAGTTAGATCGGCATGTATTCCTGTCTTCAGACAATCAGGCACGTAAAAAACAATCAAGGCTAAGCAGTTGGGATTGACTCAACTTTTATAACTCCCTACTGAGAAATGTTTCAACTGTGCTTCTTGAGAGAATGGAACACAAATCTAAGTGATAGTGGGTTGGAGAGCAGTGCATTAATTGCTTCTTTTACTCAGGACTTTAATGATAGAGTAATTGCCAGAGCTTTCTTTGTTTCTTTCTTGATTCTATCATTTCTGTATTCTGCTTGGAGCTTCTTATGTGTGGGGTCTAAAGTTGTATGGAATAGATTCTGAGGGCACACTGCTTTTGTCCCAGATCATTTATTGTTTTCACTTTACATATGGAGTTCTTATTTTGACTGAAAATCACAGCATGATCAATGAAAAATTTTTGACCAGCTAAGAATAATATATTTACAGTGGCTTTTAAAAATTATTTGGAAAAGAGATTATACTTGGAGAATAATTTTTGTTATTATTTCTGGAAGACCCAGTGCCATGGAAAATTTTAGGGCTATGAGTCCATTTTGCTATATTGAGCATTGTGCCATTCAGTTTATACATCTTTAACTATATGCTATGTGACTGAGTCATGAAGTATTTGGGGATACGTATGGTCAACTTGAGTTTGAGAAGTGATTTTTAAAAAAATTGTAGCTGGACAAAAGCGAAGGGTCATTTGAGAGTATTGGAATTGTGTTATGTTTGAAAAACTTGATTGTCAGAAAATTTGTCTGTAATTAGCCATACATTTAGATTTATTGTGAACCAAGTCATGGACTCTGCTGGTGGTGCAGCCCATCTTTCTCCCAACTGAGCATGAAAACCTGGTAGTACGGGGATGATCCTGTCTTCTCGGCATGGTCAAGTTACACAGCGGCTCCTGTCACATGTTATCGCTAACATAGTGACTACCAAGTGGTGAGTGTGCTACCACGGACATGGGTCATGAATTTTTGGTTTTGTTCTTTGCAGTACTTATGCACCGTAAGAGCAGTATCATGACGACTGAAGCATTTTCTATTTGGGCTAATTTAGGATCATCAGTAGAGACATAAAGGCATTTGACCACTCTTTTTTTTTTTTTTTTTTTATGTTTTGCTCTCATGTGATGACAAGACAGGGAGATGGACAAAGAATCAATGTTGGGGGTGATGGAGGAGAGGTGCTCGTTGCCACTGCTTTTTGTTCGTCTGTGTGATCTACTCATCATTTCTTACAGCCTCTGGCAGCTGTTCTGGTGACCTAGGTTTCACTTCCTTTGCAGAAACTGTGACTTTTATTTTTGAATAATTGATGAGTAAGAAGGTGTTTTTTTAAGAAATGGATTTGCCATTTCCTAAAATAAAGTGGAAGCCTTTTGCTTGCTTATTCTGCTTCATCTTCTTTTTTTTTTTTTTGAAGATTTTATTTATTTATTTTGACAGAGAGAGAGCGAGAGAGGGAACACAAGCCGGGGTGGGGAGGGGATGGGAAAGGGAAAAGCAGGCTTCCTGCGGAGCGGGAGCGGGGAGCCTGATGCGGGGGCTCGATCCCAGGATCCTGGGATCATGACCTGAGCCGAAGGCAGACGCTTAACGACTGAGCCACCCAGGCGCTCCTGCTTCATCTTCTGTTAGGCATTCGTACACTTGTAGGCATAGTTGGTGTGAGAATTACTCTTTTTGAAAGCTTTCCATTTGGTTTTTGGTCCAAGTGGTTGACGTTCCAGCTAGCAGTATCCCTGCTTCTTACCTGAGGAATATAAAATGAAATGCACTTTGGAATACTTATTCTTTAACTTTTGAATATTGGATGCAGGTATTAGTACAAACTTACTGTGACGAGAAGAAAAGAGACATGTTTATGACTAGCGAGAAATTCTTGGCAAAGAGAAGTTCTGTCCTGTTCCGTCAGTTCCTGAGATGGAACTGAGTTTTCTTCTATTAGGTGTGTCTTCGAAGTTGAAATGATTCAGTAGTCACCTGCGAGCATTAGTGTATTGAGTCCTTGGAACTCTTCGTACTCCCAACGAGGCAGTTTATGAAGCAGATGCACAGCAAGCATGTCCGTTATGACTTTTCTAACTAGTGTGCCCGCAGCGGATGATGTTTTGGTGTACTGGACTGTGGCAGTGAGAGCACGACGTGTCAAGTAGAAACTCAGTTATAACTGTCTACTCTTCTTATGCCCTCATTTTCTCAGTGTGCTTTATGGTGATCCTGTCAATTTGATGGCCAGACAACAAAAATAAATCCCAAATAGTTGATTTTAGAGTTTTAAGTTGGTTGGATAGGGGAAAACATTAAGTATGAGGATGACTATCAATTTGGTTTCTCTTACTATTCCTCTTGCTGGTTGCCTTATCAGTGGACTTCATTACTTTATATGCAGTTTTATTTCTTTTAAAAATAAAGTTCATGAACTTTGTCCTGGTTCAGGATGTTTGAAGCTCTGCTGTAATCACTGCTCTGTTCAGCCAATAAAATACTTGTAATTGTAAAACATCTGTGACTGTCAGACCATTAATGTTTCCCTGTGTGCCACCATTTTATCATTGTTTTGCATCATCATTGACTTGTGTGTTCAAGTATTCTTCACCACTTGAAGGAATGAAGCCAGTAACAGGCATTTTCAAGTATAATCTAAACCTACTTCTCTATTTTTCTACAGGGTTTTCTGGCATCCTTTTTTTTTTTTCCTTACTCATTCCATGTTAAGGAGGAGCCCAGGGATGGCCCTTCAGGTTTCTTGGTGTGTTTAGGAAGATGTGGCCAATGTTACTTGCTGGAACTGGCCCTGAAAAAGTTGAACTGGTGCCATATTTTTCATGCTACTGTTATGTCTAACTATAAAATGAAAGAAGTGCTAATAACACTTCCTACTTGTTTAGCACGTTTTCCTCCCCAACTCTCAAAGGAGTTGGCCAATATCAGGCTGGATTCCCAGACCGTGTTTTTATTATTTTCTAGTTCCTGTAGTGTATTGTAATGTTACACAAGACTTCCGCGAGTTAACTTCTTTTCTCTTATGTTTTCCTAAAAATTGGAAACGAATCTTTGCTATTATCATCCCCATTTCTCAGATACTGAGACTAAGGCTCACCTTGGCTAGGTATTTGACCTAGCATTTTACGTTAATCGGCAGCAGAGCCAAAAATAGAACTCAGAATTCGTCCTCCACTTCATTTGTTACTGAGCCATAGTTTCTCTTCTTTTCAGCTATGCTTACAGCAGGACCAAAGAAAATGCATCTTCAGGTACCAAAATATTTCCCACGTCTCTTCTTCAGTGTTCAAATGTTAAGATATACACTAGATTTATTGTCTGAAGTAAAGTTTCAATGCCAGTTATAAACATGATCTGTTGCCATATTATTCCTGATTTGACTGCCATCCCAGAAGGTGATGGATAGTTGAAGAAAGAATATAATGAATGCAGTCCCTATTTTCTTTTGCCCTTCTAAATTTGATTTAATATAAAGTTGCTTTCTGCCAGGAAATTTCATGAATGGGCATATGTTAATAAGCCAGACTTTTTTTTCCCTTTATAGTAATAGACTTAACAAAATATCTCCCCAAAGTGGATTCAGTTGGCGTATGTTAATACTTGAGTGAGTACTTCCTGAGCTTATAGGAGGAAGCAACTCCAGCCACTCCGTTTCTATAAAACTTGGTTACTGCAATCTGAATATATTTTTTGCTTTGAAATATATCCTCCATAATTCTTTCTGTTAGTGAATGTTTGTCGAACTTGAGGAGTCTGTTAAAACTAGAAGAATTGACTGTTCTGCTTTAAAAATACTTGATTTGATTTTAAAAAAAATCAAACAATGAAGTTTCTGGGAGGGGCATTTCTTTTTTTCTTCAGAGTGACAAAAGTGAAAGTTGCATTTTGATCAGTTCTGATTAGTTGTCTTAGTGAAAACAGAAGACCCAGAGTGCTGGTGCACATATACAAAGCCGTTTTCGTGTCTTGGTGTGTCTGACCGCCCTCCCCCGGCCCCACATGAACTGTTGCATGTACACACATGCCACACATAAAGAGTCCATTCTTGCTCATAAGCAGCTGAAGGAGGCTGGCCACTGCGGTCTTCTGCTCAGTGGAAATTGGCAGCCTTTCTTCTCCTGTAAACAACAGCCTGACATCACCCCACGCAGCGGTGATAGTGGACCCACTTTAGAGATTCTCTTTTGGCAGGACTGTTGAAGGCCTGTCACTGGCTTCGGTCACCTTCAGCCACACTTGAGTAAATGCAATGCAGGGAAATTTGCTAATGTCAGGAATACTGGATAGCCCTTTAAAACAGTCTGTAAAGTATTTATCCTTGAATTTGCACATAGAATCCTAACAAGAAATCTGTGTGATGAGCAGGAGAGCTGGACTTATTCCTGTTTTAGAAATGAGCTAACTGAAAAGCCCAGAGAATTAAAAAGTGAACAAGTGGTGGAATGACTGATATTCAGGCCTTCTAAGCACGGTTTTGTCTCTCTTTCCACTATTTTAAGTAACTTCTTTAGTAATTGTTAACTGTTGTATTCTGTTACTTCCGCTCCCTTCTAAAATGTGTGGAGATGATGATTTATGAGGTTTTTCTTTTTTTCCAGTGAAGACATCTGTGCATTAAAATCAGATATAATCTTGCTGCATTTGGGGACTCTTTGACACTAAGGTAACCTGCTCCCTTGCCTCAGAGAGAGAGCCTTTTGAAAAATCTAGTGTAAGTCTACACTCCCCAGCGTAATTGGAAAGATTTATTAACAAGATGATCCTGTTTTTCATTTGGCCTCTGAAAGCGACATAAAATTGAGAGAATGAATGATTACAATTCTTTTGTGATGTTAACTGGAAGAGACAAAACCAACATGAAAGAACTGTTCTATTAATCAGAAGTCAGATTTTTATTGGGAAGGAGAGGAGAGTCGAGCCACTGGTAAAAATGTTATTTATGTGTTATGTAAAATAGTTGTCTTTCTCGCATGTCCACTTCTAGTGTATTTTCAGGCAGTTGCAAAAAGTGAAGAAGAAGAATTTTACCTTCCATGACTTATAGTTGCATATATGGCCTGGGAATACTTTAGGTTCGTAGATAACCCTTGGTTTTCTGTTCGTGACTCTGAGTTGGTTTTTCAGTGTGACATTAAGAATAGCGAGGGAGGGTGTTTAAATATGTGTAGACTATCCACAAGAAATTACTTGTACTTTAACTTCTCTGCGGACTGCCCCAACTTGAGCCAGCTCCCCTGATTCTGAGGTGTAGGTTTAGAGAATGCAAATTGATGTCGATTTTAGCTTAGCCCTGAGAGAAAAATGGCTAAAACTCTTATGTATTAAAAAGGCAAATGCAGTTTTTTAAAAAGCTGCTATCTAACACTGCACTTTGGAACACAGTAGGCACTCAAAAATGAATTTTAAGTGAAGCTGTGAGAATCAGAAGTTAACTGTGTTGGCAGCCTCAGGAAGCTAACATCTATACAGTAGCTGACTAAAATATACCCAGGGCGGGGAAAAAGTGCATTTGGGGTGAAGGAAATGTATTTTATTGTATAACTTAAAATGAACCAAAAGAGCTGTTGATTTTGTGTTTTATCTCGTCAAATGGGAAAAAAAGAGTCTTGCCTTTAAAAGATGATAGTGCCAGCTTTTAAAATGCCAGCAGGCTGAAGGAATAGAGAGGAAGTACATAAAATCTGCTTTTACAAAGAACACAAGTGACTCCCGTTTCACCAACCAAGAATGAGGAGTCCGTACCAGCTTCCAGTCGGAGCCACTCACTTCTGCTGTGCAGTGACGTCGGGACGTCTGGGTCCGCTGCGCGTGGCGCCGCCTTTGCAGTGAGCGGCCCGTGCAGTGTGGCACCGGCGCGGGCTTCCCCACCCGTGCCTGGGGAAGCCCGCACCCACGGCTTACAGGAACGGCCGCAGGGGGTCTGCCCAGCCTGGCTCGAGGTTCAGACAGCTATGCCTCAAGTGTCTCAGTTTATCATTGAACAGCAGCGGAGTTTCTCATCCCTGCAAGAAGCTGTTTGTAATGGTAAACAAGGAGTAGGAAGGGCAGGGGACAGATGTTAGACAAGTGAAGTCGGTGGTGGAGCCTCGGGAGAGCCAGGTGGGGCTTAGATTGTAACTCCTAAGTCGTGATCTCGCTGTCTGTTCCATGGGGGATCTGATAGGAGCAGAGAACAAAGGAGAAGTTGCATTTTAACCCTTCATAAAAGCATTAGCTTTCTCATTTTGACATTTCAGAGTTTGTTGAAAAACAGGATTTGGGCAGATTTGTTACAAGTAATGATACCAGGTGGATGGTGCGTCGTAGTTTGGAAGCCCTCTCAGGGGCATGGTCCTGTTCCACACCCCCAGCCACCTTGTGAGCTAGTGCTCTTCCCCCTTCTAAATGAGGAGCGGACTTCTCCCTCAACGTTTATGGCTTGTTCAAGGCACCTAGGAGCGCAAGCAGTAGAGCTGAGACTGGAATCTCTGTCTTTTGACCTCTTGCTCCAGTATTCCCTTCACCAAACCAGAACCAAGCACTTTTGATAACACCCAGCTCCATGGTCTTCCCCATCTCTCACTCTCGTAGCTACACAGAAAACCACAGTCAGCAAATCCAGATTAGTAACCAAGTTCATGTTGCTCAGAGTAAGAGCACATAGACCATCAAAGGGGAACTTCTTGATTGACTTTGAAGTTAATACTCCAATAAAAAAAGAGGAGTCTTGTTATTTCTTACTTAGAATGGTAGTGCAGAATGAACCTTAGGGACTGTTCAGTTTTAATATACTTTTTAAAAAATCTAGAGTGAAGCATTTCCATAAGGAGAGTGAAACTTAAGTTAATTGCAGAGACTAGTCTTAGGGCTCATTCCCCAGATGCAGACGAGTGTGCGCTTTCTTTTAAAATGTACACCTCCCTGGGGCGCCTGGGTGACTCAGTCAGTTAAGCATCTGACTCTTGATTTCAGCTCAGCTCAGGATCTCAAGGTTGTGAGATCAAGCCCCACGTCGGGCTCTGTGCTCAGTGGGGAGTCTGCTTGAGATTCTCTCTCTCCCTGTCCCTCTGCCTCTCCTCCCCTCCATTTTTCATAAATAAATAAATAAATAAATAAATAAATAAATAAATAAATAAATAAATAAACTCTTCCCTAAGCAGAGGCTACAGTTCCCATCCTAGGAGCTAATTTGATTTGAGCTTCCAGCAGACATTCCTGAGTATGTGCCCTGTGCTGGACCCAGACCTACAGGAGTGTGGGATCTAGTGGGGGAGGCTTCATCCAAGGTAAGGTGCACCCCATGCTGAGTGTTCAAACATTTAAAAGACTAGGACTGTCACAGATAAATTCATGGATAACCCAGATTTGGCCTCAGTCTTCTGGAAACATTTATGAAGAAGCTCTTTTTTATATAACCTTCTATCTGTATGAAAAAAATGACAATTGTGACCACTTTGGAACGTTTCAGAAAAATGCTCCTCGTCCCTGAGAAGCTAAGTATAAAGATTAAAAGTAAATTAAAAGCAAACGAGGGGCGCCTGGCTGGCTCAGTCGGTTAAGCATCTGCCTTTGGCTCAGGTCATGATCGCAGGGTCCTGGGATCTAGCCCCTCATCGGGCTCCCTGCTCAGTGGGGAGCCTGCTTCTCCCTCTCTGGCCCTCCCCCCTGCTCGTGCTCTCACTTGCTCTCTCTCTCTCTCTCAAATGAATAAATAAAAAATCTTAAAAAAAAAAAAGCAAATGAGATTGTTGGCACCAGATTTTTCTGTAGGTGTTGTCCCTACAGGTTTTGACTGAGAACGTCGTATATTATTGTGCCTTGTTATAAAAGCTCTGCTGATAACTTTTAATTCCTTGGCATACATTTTCAAAAGCTGATGGCGAGCATGTCACACACTTGCTAGCCCTCCATGAGTGCTGTTCCGCTGAGAACCTGGAGAACCTTTTTTAACCTCTGATAATTTGGGCAATCTCCAAGTCAAGCTGAATTGATAGGGAATGCAGAAAATGATCAGAATAATTACAAGTCCCATTATATAAGAGATTACTTTGCCAACAAAAACACTCATGGAATGCCTTTATAGACCTTACTTGCATCAGAATTAAACTTGTCTTTCTCAGTAGCTATTTCCAAAGCTGAACAAACTGCATTGTGTAAATGGGTCAGTTTGTGCAGTATTCTGCATGAAATGTTCAGGTACACACAAAGGCAGTTGGATTATAAATTTTAAGGGCAAACTAGCCTCCAGTAAAGCAGATATAGGGGGAAGCTATGTTATATTCTTAGAGGAAGAGAAGTTTCTCTTTAATTTAAAAGCTGCGTTCAATTTCCCAGTCTCTTGGCTTGGATCATACTCACCTCTCTCAGCTCCAGGTTTTGCTCTTCAGCCAGTCTCTCTCTTCATTCTCTCACATTTCTGCCTCCAAGTCCTTGAATCACACTCAGCAGTACTTGGGTATAATCAGGCGATTCTGCCTTCCCTCTAGACTCCAGGGCCAAAGAACTCGATGGAATGATTTTGGATTAACTTTTTTTTTTTTTTTTTAAAGATTTTATTTATTTATTTGACAGAGAGAGAGCACGAGTAGGCAGAGAGGCAGGCAGAGGGGGAGGGAGAAGCAGGCTCTCCACTGAACAGGGAGCCCGACGTGGGGCTCGATCCCAGGACCCTGGGATCATGACCTGAGCCGAAGGCAGCCGCTTAACCGACTGAGCCCACAGGCGCCCCTGGATTAACTTTTAAAAAATAAACAGATATCCCATTGACTGAGGTCTGTGCAGTACCTTTCTACTGTAATGCTACAGGCTTCAAATCATGCCAAAGAAAGAGGCAAAATATTATAAATGGTGCATATGTGAACTTTGCTCAAGAGACTTCGAGGGTCCAACCTCCATTTACCATGTTTATCCCAAAGTGTTCTTTATTTCATTTTGGTAGTGAAGACCAAAGTTGAATTTCAGTAACAACCTTTTTATATTTATAGCTTTTTATGAGTTGTGCATTTTCCCTCTTAGATGATAAATGGTAGAGTGAGGGGAGTTCCATAGATTTTAGGGCAAGAACCCAAGTCATCATTCATTGGAATTTAAATTTTCAATTCATCACTTCAGCCCCCAAGACTTGAGGAGAATAGGCATTATATGTCTCCCTATTTGACTGAAAGTGTCAGAAACCTATGAAAGTAACTTAGAAAACAGAGACTTGACTTAACAGAATCTAAGAAAGGCTTGGGTCACCAAACTGTGGAAAGTATAGACTTGCAGTTGCCTGAACGTGGCCAGAGTTCTCCTTCTTTCGCCTCTTTCTGCATGTTTGTTTCATTCCTTCTCATGGCAGACCATGTTTCCACAGAGTTGGAAACATGGCCACCAGCAGTTTATTTTATAGCTTCTGTCACTGAAAAGTTCTCTGGAGGCCAAGTTAAAAAAAATCATGGGGAACTCATCAGATCAATATAGATCACGTGTCCATTCCTGGAACACTCAGCAGGGATCAGGGAGGTGGGGGTCATGTAGGAACATGGGGACACATGTATTTACCCACACAACTAGAAGTGGGTGGGTGGCTGGGTATTTCCCCAGATAAGAAATGATTGTTGGGAAGAAAATTCTCCAGCACGTGTACTCACTACGACATGCCAGGCTAATGTCTTTCAAGTGTTTTGACAGAAACTCACAGTAAAAAATACATTTTACATTGAGGCACACATATACACATGTTTAACTGAAAAAAAAATTCATGAAGCAATATTCACCCTCACTATGGTTTAAGGCATTCTGATATTTTCTATTACATTGCATTGTAGTTCACTAAAAAAAAAACAAAACTGATTATAATTCACCTAATTGATTTCATGACTCATTAGTGGATAATGATCTGTTGTTTGAAAAAATACTATGCTAGGCATTAAAAGTAGCAGGTAGTTCATGTGCAAACAGATACTTGGGCATGAATATTTATTGAGTCTTGAAGAAGTAACTTACATTTTAGAAAGATGCTGGAGTCTCAGGGTGACAAATATGTGACATGAATGCCCTTTCCAATTCCCGTGGTGGATAGGATGGTGCTTTTCCTACTGAAGAATCCTGGAACCACCACCCAGCCCTTTGTAAATTAAAGTAACTGAAACAAGCACTATGCTTGCACTTCACTCTGTTTTAGATTTATCTTTTGCTGAGAAATACTGAAATCTGTGGACCTAGAGAATGTCCCCAAATGCTTTCAATTCTCTCTTAAAACATCAACGCCACTTCCTTGAATATTTCACTGTGGCACATGAAAGAAAGGCAGCTAGGCTGACCACCGTAACACTATAAAAAGATGGATGATATATTTACTTACCCAAGAGCCAGTTGAAAAGTGGAGGTCTCTTTATTTTTTATCTTCTACTGAAACATTTGAATTCTCAGGCTTCCATCTCTTAAGTTGAATTGAGCTATTCAGATGGAAACTTAGAGGGGTAGTACGTACAGAATGACCCCTGAATGAGACGTGGCAACACGGAGAGGACTCGTCGGGCTCCTTTCTGCAAACCGTCCCGAGCCCATACAGGTCCTAAAGGACCGATAAACGTGCAGTGCCATGAAGCTCACTGTGAAAGGCAAAGCAGTAAAATGTTTAGAGGAAGGTATTGGAGAATATAGAGTTAGGAATATGGAGAGATTTCATAAACAAGATGCAAAAAGGACTGACCATAAAGGAAAAGATTGATAAGTTCAGCTACGGTTGATCGACTTCCGTTCACTAAAAAGATAGGACAAACAGATTGGGAAAAGTATTTAGAACACCTACAACAGACAAAGGACTCATACTCAGAATCCAAAGAGCTGTCATGGGAGTGTAAATTGGTACAACCATGTTAGGAAAAAGTCTGGTGGTATCTAGTGAAGCTGAAGATAAGATATCCTGGGATCCAGCAGTTTCACTCCCAGATTATACCTTCAAGCAGCAGTTCCTCAAACCTTTTGATCTCACTTTATACTTTTACAAATTATGGAGGACTTCAAAGAACTTTTGTTTATGTGGATTATATCTATTGATATCATCTGCCACATTAGAAAACAGAGAAATTTAAAAAATATATATTTGTTTATTCATTGAAAAGCCCATTACGTGTTAACATAAATAACATTTTAAATGAAAAATAACTAAATTTTACCAAAACAAGAAAAATTAGTGAGAAGAGTGGCATCGTTTTACAGTTCTGCAGATCTCTTTAATGTCTAGCTTAACAGAAGACAGCTGGATTCTCTCGCTGCACTTTTACGTTCATCTGCTGTGGCATATTGTTTTGGTTGACGTATATGAAGAAAATGTGGCCTTGCACAGATATGTACTTGGAAAAAGGAGGAGTATTTTCATAACCTTTTCAAACAATTGTGGATATTCTTCTTTGATGCCCAACTAACACTACAAATGGTGGTTTCCTAAAGGTTGGTGGCAGTGTGAAACCTGAAACCATGTCAATAAACTTGTAATTATTTATTAATTAAAAGACCTTAGTTTATCTTGCATGTTGCATAGATTTTTACTCATGCGTGATTTTGTAACACCAAACATTGATTATTTGGAAAATATTGGTCTACTGACTTGTGTGGATCTTTTCATTGTTGACACATTTCATTATACAACATTAAGATGTCACGTTCTTTAACTTCACTACTGATCTCATCGGAAAAGTGTTTAAGTGTGGGGAAGCTGTCAAGCACATGGTGGCAGATACAAGTTTTCCAAAATTCTAATTTTCACTTGAGAACCCGAATTTTATCACTGGCACCAAAACTGTCAGTTGTTTTTCTGAAGTGATAGGCTTACTTGCCTGCCAGACACTCGAGTCTGAATAACCATAGTTTGTCTGACTGTCATTCCTTCAGTAAAAATGGCGTCCCATGAAAAAAGTAGCCTCCGTCAGCACGAAGGCAAACAATTGCCCAAGCGCCTTTCTCCAGGTGACCTTCGAACCTTGGTGGACTGCAGAAGTGCTTTATGTGGACTCTCCTGTTTTTGTCACAGAATATTAAAAAGGCACGTTCTCAAGGGTAGAGATTGAATAAAATTAATATTTTGACTGCTCCACTGGGGACATTTTAATGCGAACCTGGCATGTTTTATTTAGTGTGCGGAGGTGAGGAATACAGTGATTGCTGGTACAGTTTGGTACTGCTGCCTTTGTTCATGTCATCTTGAACCCATCCCAGTTTTCCAGTTTTGTAGTAGTCAAGGGACCCCTCTCCACTCCAGGAGTTCGCTGGCCCGTGCTTGAGAACTGCTGCCGTGGAGAAGGCGCGGCTCTTGTGCCCAGGATACACCAGGAGACATCAAGGAGACATGCGTGTCAGCAGGAGTGGGGGGAGGGCATGTGATCGAGGAGGGGTACCCGGTGGGGAGGGTGCTTCTGGCATGCTGACGATGTTCTATTTCTTGACCTGGGTGGGGCTGTTCCTCTATAATATGCAGATCTGTCCATTCATATTAATGCACTTTTCTCTGTGTTTGTTACTTAAAAGTCCAATTCTCTGACTTTTACTAGTATTGCTAGTCTGTGGTTTAGCAAGATAAGGTGTTGAGAAGGGAGGAACCACCCTCCAGTGTTCCCCGCTTTGTATCGGATGCGGGATGTATTTGTCCAGCCTTTTCTGCTTTTGGGGCCGTGGTTCCTTTGGTTCTATCACAGCTGAGGTAGGAATTCAAATACTTCAAGTGCGTTTTCCTCCTCATAGTTACTGACCCGGCCAAGGCAGTAAAAATTTTGACGAGGAAACTTTTTTAGTTCAAAACTTTATATAGTGCTTAGTTATTTGAGACTTAGGAACCTTTCTGTAGAAGCTGTTCCTATATCCTTATTTTCTGGAAAGGGAACAAAGTGAAAAGTGACTCGAGTAAGTGGAGACTAAAACCATTTCTAACTCTTTCTGCTGTTATTAAATCATAAAACTCTGGTGACTGTAAATGAAATAAGAAATAGTAATAAGATTTCAGCATTACTGGATTATCTTACTTATGGTCATGCTATTATTAGTGGTCAAATTTTATCTCTGTGACACGGAACTAAGCCCATCGAGGTACTAAGACTTGTATTTCATAGGTAAGAAAACCGAGGCACAGAAAAGATCAGTAACTAATTCTGTAGCAAAGCCAGGACTAGTTTAGATTTCTTGACTCCTAGAATTTGCTTTTCCCACGAAGCTAGTTGAATTGTAAAGAATTCAAGACAGTCATCACACCGTGGACTCTTTTATGTTTACGTCTTTAGCCCTCTTGCTGCAAGCCGAGCTCGGGCTCTCCCACTCTTGACCAGGAACATCAGTCAGTGTTCTGTATGTACATCAGCACCATCTACTGTGCTTCCTTCTGTTCTGAGACTTGGAATGAGAACATTTAGAAAACCACAAAGACCGAAATAATTTCAGTTTTGTCTGTTAGAAACTGAGTCCGTTGAGGTGTGCATTCTCGGCTGCTAATCATGGCCTTCAGCCTGAATCCCTGCGCCATAAGCAAGAGGAGTGTTTATTGGCCGTGTTTTAGCTGTCAGGATGACTGCAGAGAGCTGGAACTGGACCGCAGAGAAAACCGATTAACTTTCAGATGTGCCTGATCTTCCAGCAGGACTGTCCTCTTGTTCCTTGGCAGAGGTTCACACACTGGGTTTGTGTGTGCAAGAGTGTGTGCACTGAGGGAACAGAATCATCCCAGCTTGGTTGCCACAGATTAGGCAAAGAGTGCTGGACTCTGGGGGTATGTGGAATGGCGTGCCCGTAGAATGAGCTCGGATTTAAATGGACATGTGAAGTCTTCACAAAAGTGGCTAAGAGTCTCTGGTAACAGAGTGAGGTAATCAGAAAATAAATTAAGGCTCTTTTTATAGGTTGTCCAGGCTAATCTTTTTTTTTTTTTTGGAAGTAAATTTATCTTTGTTAAGGGTTAGTGTCCCTGGATAAATAAAAACATTTTTGGATATTATAGGCCTTGTATTTCACAACCAGGACCCACATTCAATACATATTTTTCTCATTAACTCCTACCAGGGTATTATTTCTAAGATGTAGGTGTTAATTCAAGTCTTTCACAAGTGAGATAGAACAGAAATCTAAGAAATGAATCTACTAATTGCATTTTTACTGATGCATCTCAAATAGGGCAGACTAGTTATAAGCAACCCTACACACAGGTGGCTGCTGCTTTGCCCCAGTTTCCCCCTTCTAACCAGGCCCAGGTACTGCCGCCACGGAAGGCATTGTCCGTGCTCATAGAATCTGAGGGTCGGAGTGGAGGAAGGAGGGTAAATTACAGAAGCAGTGGCCAGGGGAGTGGACCCCAGGAACAGAGCCAGTCTGGTCAGCCTCTGGCAGTTTCCTGCCTTCTTGCTTGCTACCAGAGTTCTTCTTTATCCTCGTCAAGTGCCACTGAACACAGTAACAAGTGTGGGGGAGCAGGAGTCTTCTTTAACATGTAGCAAGGAGGGTAAGAGCATGAGTTTGGAGTCTGACACTTCAGACCTGAAAGTAGGCGTTAATCACTTCCCAGCTGTGTATCCTTTGGGCGGGTTGCTTTACCTCACCTGCCAAGTCTATTTTGTCTTCTGTGAATGGGGATAATTGTAACTCCCTCCCAAGGCTACTCTAGGATGAAATTAGGACTTGTGTACATACACCACCGTACATGAGCCCATGCCTAGGATGTAGTAAGTTCTCAGTAGATAGTAGCTCTTATCATAGAATGCAAAAAATTAACAAGCTCATTAATGATCCCTACGGCATAAATTATCTTTATGGCAGTGCTTTATTGCAAATATCTAATTGAACTCTACTCCCTGGAGGAACTGACATTTCAAGAGGGGTAGGACAGGAAGGAACTTCTAGCATAGAGATGCTAGGGAAAGGGGCAGGTCAAGGTGGGAAAACGCAGGCGATTTAGGGCATCATAAGGTTCTGTGCAACGGGGAGAGGAAGACTAAGAAATGGGACTGGGTGGATTCTTCCCCCAGAAAAGGGGGAGAATTCTTCTTCCTTTTCCTCCTCCCTATTGAACCACATACACGTTGTTGCCAGGACCCCACATCTGCCCTCTGGCTGCACATTCAGACCCAGAGCTTTCAGCAAAGTACCCATGTTTGGGTCTTGCCCCAGTCCCTCAGATCTGAATCTCTTAGGCGGGGAGACCCGGCAGCAGCTCCGGGAATTGATGTGCAGCCCGGGTGAAGGTTATCTTGGACACCGACCCATTCCAGGTTCTAAACAAGTGGGAACTTCTTACTTACACATGCGTGTGTGCGTGCGCTCGTGCACATGGGAATGTGCACAGACAGCCTGAACTTCACCAAAACTTAGTCCTTTGCTGAGTCTGCAGTCGGGAGGGGTGTAGAAGAGGTTATTGTCACTGCTTTTAAGGTGGAGAAATAAGTTCATTTACAAATAACTATAAAATGTGCAAGATACCATGAATGCCATAATAGAGGCATAAGTTAGGGTGACAGCTCAGAGGAAGGACAAAGCCCTCAAGTGCTAACGGGGAAGGCTTTTCAGAGGAAGTGCAATTTAAGTTGAATCTTTTTTTTTTTTTTTAAGATTTTATTTATTTATTTGACAGAGAGAGAGAGAGATCACAAGTAGGCAGACAGGCAGGCAGAGGGAGTGGGAGAAGCAGGCTCCCTGCTGAGCACAGAGCCCAATCTGGGGCTCGATCCCAGGACCCTGGGATCATGACCTGAGCCGAAGGCAGATGCTTAACCATCTGAGCCACCCAGGCGTCCCTAATTTAACTTGAATCTTAAAGGATGGGGATCGGGTTTTGGACGGTGAGGATGAAGAGGGAAAGGCATTTCAGAGAGGGAATGTTGTGAGCAAAGATGCAGAGATGGAAAAGCCCAAGGCATATATAGGAACAAGAGATGGACCAGCTAGGGAGAGAGTTGAAGTTTATGCTGAGGAGTCTGGCAAGTTTATGCGGGTTTTGAAGCAGAGGGTAATGTGGAGAGAGCAGTCTTTTAAGGAAGGCGAATCTTCCTGAGGGTATTCAGGACAGAGGACTGGAAGCAGATGCGTTTTCATGGACGACGTACATCTTTTCTGAAGACAAGAGGCTGTATAAAGGAGTGAGGGAACAATGCGTGGTGGACAGTGGATAGTGGTGGTGGGGTGACATGGAGAGAATGGGAAATGGGAGGGGAGGCGGCTGGATCAGGAGAAAGGAAATTCTTTTACTCGACCTGTGGTTGCCCGACGTCTGCAAGATCTGTGTTGGCCCATTTCAAACCACTATTTAGGTTATTCTTCAAGATGCAAAGGTGCAGAAAAAAAGCTGGAAAAATTTTTTTGAAAACTACCTCTTTTTCCCCGAGATTTTTTTCCCTGAAATGGAGTGTAGAACATTGGAAAAAATTGTTTAAGATAAGGTGTTCCTGTTGCAACCTGCTCATAACTGCTGATTCTCCCCCACCCCCAAATTATTTCTAAAAACCTGGCAGTAGAAAGACTTCTCTGGAAAGCCATCTGCAGCTCTCACTTCCCTGAATCTCATTCTCCCTTTGTCAGGCATTCTTTATCTAATGGCCCAGATAAAATGAACTCTGGGAGAATCTGAGTGCATTTCCACTTATGAGCACAGAGAAATACTTTATTTAGAAATAGGAAGGGTTTTATTGCAAGCTAACCCATGTGGCTGCTGAGCTCTGCTATCCAAAAATTCAAGAAAGCGTGTGGGTGTGGGGGCACCTCTCCTGGATTCGCCTGGATTTGCCCTGGACTCAGAATCGTGAGAAGGGATAGCGATTTATGTTGATTTCCAGTTAATATAAATATTAAGAATGAGAAGAAAGGCTATTGTTACTGCTGCCTTAGAAATAAGACTAATTAGGCAAAACCATCCATGAGAGAGTTATCATCTGGGATTAGGGTGGGAGGTGGCCTTGCCTTAGGAAGTTTCTTCCACCTTAAAGAAATTTAAAAAATGGGTATAGATATAAAGACAATAGAACAATATTTAAAGTTTTTATTTTAGGAAAGACACCTAATCAAAGCCATTGAGCTACTGTTTTTACTTTTGACATTTGCCTTATTCCATGTATGTATTTTTATATATAGGGAAAAATCATATCCATGCAATTGATGTATTCTGCAATATGCACTTAAAATATGACAGTCATTTTCTTATATCTCTATATCATTTTTATGATAGAAATTCATTTAATATTATACATGTTTTATTAGATTTATAAATCATAATTTATCAAGCATTCCTTAATACTGGATCATTAGATTGTTCCTTGTTTTTAGGTACTAGAGAAACACTGTGTTGTGTATCCTCTGTGTATGCCGTTTTGCTTTTATTCAGTTATTCCCTCGAATAGATTACTGGGAGCAGATTTATTTAGTCAAAGGGTATAATATCTTTATGGTGCTTGTCTCAGTTCCTTTCTGAAAATGAGTACTTTCTGTATCTGCTCAATGCTCTAATGATAATAAACCTAGAAACTTTCTTATTTTACTACAATTTTGATTATAGTTTTTTTTAAGGATTTATTTATTTATTTGAGAGAGAAAGAGTATGCGAGTGAGGGGCAGATGGAGAGAATCCCTTAAGCAGACTCCCCACTGAGCGCAGAGCCCCATGATGCGGGGCTCTGTCTCACAACCCTGAGATCATGACCTGAGCTGAAACCAAGAGTCAGAAGCTTAACTGACTGAGCCACCCAGGCACCCTGATTTTAGTTTTTTAATCTCAAATAGGCAACAACTACTATTTCCTTAAAATTAGGGTCTCATAAATACATTTACAGCTATAATATATATTAAAAATGACTTCAGTTCATGAATTTATTATCTAAATAACCTATATCCTTTATTATATAAAATAAATCCCACACATTATATTCTCTTTTCTTCAATATTTCCAGAAAGTTTATCTCCCTAGTTTTTTTTAAGACTATAAATCCCTTTAAAATCCTACTTTTTCCTTTCTTCATAATATGCTAGGTCAGTTCAATCATATTTACATACCTACTGTGTCTCAGAGTCTCCTTTAAAAATTTTGGTGTTTGTGCATATACTTGTATCTTTTTCTCTGTTAATTTTAAAAAGAAAAAACCTCATTTTTATTTAAGCTACTCTATATTGATCCAGTATATTAAAATACATTTTTCTGCAGTTGCAAGTCATTTCGTGTTTAGGTGGGTCTTTTTCCAAGGACTTATTTTCTGTGTGTTTGATATATAGCTATGTTAAGACTGAAATAAGCTTTGTGGCTGAGAATAGTCTCCTTGCCAGTTGGTTTCTGCCACACTTTTCTTTCCCCTCCAGTCCATCCTATTCATTACTCCCAGATTAATTTTCCTAAAACACTGCTTACTGAAAAACCTCACTGAAAAACCTTAATTGACTCCCCATTTCTAGATGAGGTGAGTATAAACTTTTCACCTTAGCATTTAAGACCTACGACAAAACATGCTTTTGCAGGCTCATGAGAACCACTGGCAAGGAGGTTGGCGTGCTGCCACGGCTCCCTACCCCAGAAACCTCTAGGGGTAGGACCCTCTGAAATCCCTCTCTTTTAAAGCTCCCCAGTTGAAGCACCGCTGGACAGGGGTGACGAACTCTGGCACTGGAAGAGAGCAGAGACTTAGACCCTGGCTTTGCCACTTACCAGCTTAATGATTTCCAGCAAGGGTGCGGGACTCTCTACACTTAGGCTTTCTTCTCTCTGTAAAATGGGGTCACATAGTATCTTGTGAGAATAATTGCAATTCTGCATACAGTAATTGGTACAGGGTAAGAACTAAACAAATCTTGACTGCTACTGTTTCCTAGTATTAGTAGTAGTAATAAAAGTCATAAGCTTTGCATTCAGACAGATGTGGGCTCATATCATAACTCAGTTCTTCTTTCCAGATCTTATCTGAATAACCGAATTCTCTGACCCTTGGTCTCCTCACCTACAAACAGGGCTAATAATGCCTCCCTTTTTTAATAGAAGATATAAGATATAAAATATGAGCACATTGCTACATAGGGGCACAAAATTATGTGCCAGGTGCTGTTCTAAGCTCTTATGTTTTAACTACCTTCCCCATGAATCCTATGAGGTGATACCACTACTATCATTAATCTACAGATGAAGAAATTAAGACATAGAGAAGTTAAGTGACTTGCTCACGGTCACACAGCTAGGAAACCATGGATTTAGACTCAGTCTTCTCACTCCAGAGCCTGTTCTCACCCACTCTGCAGTGCTCCTTCTCATTGTTGTGTTGCATTATTATTGACTGACTTTATTTCTCCCCCACCACCTCTGTCAACACTAACTCCCTTAGGAAGGTGAGTAATTTTTCTTTATATCCCCTGTAGCCCCTCGCAAGTACCTCATCTGTAGAAGACACGTAACCAGTATGTGTTCAATTGAGCGTAATAAATGTACCCATTTTTCACATCTGATCGCAAGTAAACTACTTTTGGCTTTAGGCAGCTGTCTTCTGGCAGACTGTCTTCCAGTTTCAAATCAGAGGACACTAGTTTGTGCACTTAGCAGCTTTCCCAGCCTCTTCCTTCTGAGCTTTGAAAGTCCGTGTCCCAAGGAGGGGAGAATGGGGGTCTGGGTCATAGGATTGGGTAGAGACTCTCCAGAGGGACCAGCATCTGGAAGGCAGCCTGGTCGGGGGGAGCTGGAAGGTAAGAGTCCAGCCTAGGAAACAGCTGTCTCAGGGGAAGGCAGGGTTAGCTGCCACCCATTCTGCCCTTCCCCCATGACTGTGCCCAGAAGAAGCTCCCTCCTGCAGTTAACCCTGTACACCTCATCGGGTTCAGAGAGATGTTGCATTCATTTCCCGAGAAAGTATGACCCTGTTTTGACTTGCTGTTTTAAAGGGGTCAGTTTGGAGGTGATTATCTTCTCTGACCTCTTTCCCAATTTACAGCATAATGAAAGTATCAGTTACATTCTCTTTTTCATGCTGCTACACTTACTTTATGGATTTCACACTCATTCCCTAAAAGACCCCTTTATTTTAGCTTTCTCCAAAGGAGAAATGTAGGTGTACATTTATAAAGGAAAATGTACATCTTCCTTTATTACTTATATTCTGAAAATCTGGAGATTTAATCAGAATTCCTATCTTCCTGAGTAATCTGAAATTCTGTATTACAGTTGTGATTATTTTTCTTTGATATTAAAATTGTGTCTGGATCTTTGATTTCTGTTTTTTATAACACCTGCTTTGTATTTTTAAATTACAAAATCAACATATATTCATTGTAAAAAACTATGTAAAAATGCAGAAAAGAATAAGTTAAAAAATAAAAACTATGCTGCATTGTGGTATTTAGTGATATTTACTTTTACAGTTTGACAAGTGCTCTTCCACTGTTTTTTCAGTGAATACACGCACACATAATATGAACATACACATATAGTGTACACACACACACACACAATAGCCTTTCTTTCATAAAATTACCATTTGGCTGTACATACTAGATCTTAATTTTCTTTCATTGTGTGATTTATAAGTATCATCCATTGACTTGTTTGAAAAAATAGTGGAAATGAATGAAAAGGGGACTTTGTGTACATTGCTGACAATCAACATCAGGCATTTATTGCTAATGCGTTTCTTAGGACCTGGGCAGCCTTTTGTCTGAGCTCCATTTGAAAGTCTGTCTCAGTGGTAAGAGTGACTAAAAGAAAACAAGCTTGACAGGGAATTTCAAGGTGGTTCCCTCTGGATTGGAGGCGCTGGCCTTCCCCCTGCCATTTGAGTCCTGTTAGGAAAACAAAGCTGCCTTTGGACTGTGCACTACTGTATGTGGTACTTGATTCTATATGTGCTGGCTTTCCACATACCTCACCAAATTGGTTTCCTGACCATGACCTTGTAGTTCAGCATTTCCCTTTCCCTCCACCCGTTTCCTGCCTTTACTTTTGATCATCAGAATTTTTTTTTTTCACATGAATCCCACAGTAGTAATGTAATAGTCAGACCCACCGTTGGGAGACCCCACCCTTGGTCTCCTGAAATTCTTTTTGGAAAAGTACATTTTACAGGTCTGTACTCAGTAATTGTAATACGAAACTACCACACAATGAAAAAAAAATGTCTTTTTTCATTTCATTTTTTGCAGCAAATTTTGGAATAGTCATTTTTTCTTCACTAATCCTGGCATCAACATTGCTTTTAGTGACTGTTTTCAGCTCTTACCTGTATGAACGTGACTCCTACATCTTGTTCAGCCCTCACCTCTCCTCTCTGTTCCAGTTCTGTATACTTTTGGGACATTTCCAGTTAAGTATAACACTATCATTTTAAAGTCAACCTGTTTTATATGGACCTCATTATCTTGCATACAGACCTGCTTCAATTACCTGTCTTTTTTCTTTCCTGTGGAATCTACTACTCTTTCACTCTTCCGGGATAACTATTAGTAATAGTAACTACCATTAGAGCTAGTAAGAAAAAACAGTAAGTTAGCCAGATGCAAAGAAAATATGCAGAATTCAATAGCTTCCCGATACATCATCAGTAATCACTTTGAAAATGTAATGAAATAAAGCCCCAATCACCATAGCAATCATAACTATGTAATACTCAGGAAAAAAATTTTAATGATAATTCTGTAAGACATATAACAAAATTTTGCTGAAGGACTGAATATATAGAGAAACATATTCCTAGATGAGAAGATGCCAGTCCTCCCCAAAGTGATCTATAGATTCAATGCAATTACAACCAAAAGTCCTAATGGAATTTTTAATAGAATTTGATAAGCTGATTCTATTGTTTCTCAAAATTTGAATAAAGAAGAATGAAAGGAATAATCCTACCAGGTATAGGCCTACCTGAAGTCTAACATAATTAATACATTTTAAAAAATTATGCCATTGGCACCGGAAGAAACCAACAGATCAATGGAACTGAATAGAATGCAGAAAAAAAAGACATAGAATGAAATTTAAGGTAATGATAAATACAGCTTTTGTAATCAGAGGGAAGAGAACGTGCTGTTCAATAAATTAGAGAGAGGGCAAAGAGAATGTTGCAACGCCCCTGAAGTGAGAGAGTGTGCGTGGTGCATCTCTTGGAGCAAGACATTCCCATGACTAGAGAGGAGGGGTAGGGACAGTAGAGAGAGATGATGTTAAGGAGGTGAGCAGGGGTCCTAATCCAGCCTTCTAAAGAGTGTGGGCCTTTTATTCAAGCGCCTTACTCATCCCCAGATTAGTAAAAATGTTCTCATGTATTTTCTTCTATGTTCTTTTATGATTTCTTTTATTACATTTAGATCTTTAATTTATCTGGAATTTATACCCATTCATTACATGAGGTAAGGATACAACTTCCATTTTTCCTAACTAAATAGCCAATTAACCCAACTCCATTAATTGACTCTTCTCCCACTGATTTTAAATGCTGCTTTAAATGTCATCACATAGGGCGCCTGGGTGGCTCAGTCGTTAAGCGTCTGCCTTCGGCTCAGGTCATGATCCCAGGGTCCTGGGATCGAGTCCCACATCGGCTCCCTGCCCGGCAGGAAGCCTGCTTCTCCCTCTCCCACTCCCCCTGCTTGTGTTCCTGCTCTCGCTATCTCTCTCTCTGTCAAATAAATAAATAAAAAAAATCTTTAAAAAAAAAATTAAAAAATGTCATCACATATAAAATTATTTTTCTGGGTTTGTTTCTGAACTCTGTTCCATCCCATAAACCTGTTTGTCTATTCCCGTTCCTATATAAACAGTACCGCCTTGAATAGTCTTAAGCAGCAGAGTGATATGATGAGATTTGCACTGTAGAGAGATCCCACTGGCCAGTTAGGATTCTGTCCCAGTAAAATTCGAAGCAGGACAGTCTCAGCTGGAGCTAAACTGGAGCAATTGGAGTGGAATAGGCAGAACTTCGTGCTTGCTGGAATGTTGTGCATTTAGAAAGAGGAGAGGATGAGAATGGTGCCCGGGTTTCTGGCTTGGGAAACTGGATGGATGAGGCTGATGCCTTTCACTGAGAAAGAGGAGAAGCAGCAGATCTGAGGAGAGGCTTGAGAAGAGAATGAGTTCGGTGTTGGACATGTTGAATTTGATATATCAAGAAGACAGAATTCTCAAAGGAGAAGTAGAGTTAGGCATTTGAGTGTGTAAATCCAAATCTCATTAAAGATCTGGGTGAAGAAATACTTATGAGGCATCAGTAGATAGCCCACAGTTGGTGTCTGGGAGTAGATGAGGGTGTACAGGGAGAGGATGTGAGCAGGTGAGGAAAGCATCCTCAGAAATACGTGAGCTTCCAAAAGAGATTGAGACTGAGTGGCCAGAGAAGTGGGGAGAAGTGATGGTGAAGTGTTTGGAAGCCAGAGGAAGAGGATATTTAAAAAGAATAGAATATAGTACAATAGTGTACAGTCCTGTAGGGAGACCAGGAAAGCTAAGCTCTAGAAAGGTTTCCGTGGACTTAGTAACAGAGAGGCCCTTGCTGACTATGACAAGAACCGGTTGGATGGAGTGGTGGCGTGGAAACTTGTAGTGAGGTGAGCAGTGAGTGGGAAGGGGGAAAAGTGGATATAGGTACTTGTTAAGAATTTTGACTGCAAAGAGAAGAGAGATGGTGGTACCTAAGAGACAATGTGGAGTTGAACAGTCTTCTGAGTTTCTTTTTTGAAAATGGAAAAGGTTTCAATATACTTAGATGCTGATGGGAAGGATCCAGAAAGGGAATGATCGACAGGCGCTGGTCTCTGTGGTGGCTGAAAACAAGAGCCCCAGAGGGGTTGGGGTGCAGAGACTGAGTGCATGTGTAGATGACTTGGTCAGATTGTGGTCAAGCTAAGAGAGTTGTGAAGGCTTCTATTTTCTCTGTGAAGTAGGAGCAAGGTTTTCTGCTGTGAGCAAGGAGAGATGTGGTAGAATGAGGGGTTTGAGAAAAATGCAGAAAGTTTGAAATAGCTACTGTGTAGAATGGAGAGAGGCAAGTCGCACAGTAGGACGTTTCGGACATGTGGAATTTGAATTCAGAGGGACAATGTCTGTGTGAGGTGAGGGTCTGGAGCCGAGGCTTTTCAAGATTAGATACAAGATTTCAGATCCTTAGGGACCTTAAATTAAGGTTTGAGAGGAAAATGAACAATTGGCAGAGCAAATGGATCAGAGAAAGAGACTCCGGACAAGGATATTGAAGAGGAACAATAGAAGTAGAAATGCCCAGTGAGTAGAATATCATGGTGACCGGTAGTTTCAAGTCGAAGGGGCGAGTTGATGAACAGAGTCAGTGTAGAGCTGTGGTTCTTTTTTAAGATTTTATTTATTTATTTATTTATTTATTGAGCATGAACAGGGGGAGGGACAGAGGCAGAGGGAGAGGGAGAGAATCTCCAGCAGACTCCCTGCTGAATGCAGAGCTCTACGAGGGGCTCAGTCTCACGACCCTGAGATCATGACCTGAGCCAAAATCAAGAGTCGGACGCTTTACCGACTGAGCCAGCCAGGCGCCTCAAGCTGTGGTTCCCGACCCTGGTTGCACATTAGAATCACCTGGGGAGCTTTAAGCAAGGACCCAGCCCTCTGCCAACCCAAGACCAGTTAACCTGGATTCTGCAGGTGGGGCCCTGGCATCAGCATTTGTATTGTACTGTACTTTTTTTTTTTTTAAAGATTTTTTATTTTTTAACAGAGAGAGAGACAGCGAGAGAGGGAACACAAGCAGGGAGAGTGGGAGAGGGAGAAGTAGGCTTCCCACCGAGCAGGGAGCCCGATGTGGGACTCGATCCCAGGACCCTGGTATCATGACCTGAGCCGAAGGCAGATGCTTAACGACTGAGCCACCCAGGCGCCCTGTACTGTACATCTAATTTGTAGCAAGGTTGAGAGAGAGAATGATGGAGATTGAGATGAGCTTGGACTTGGCACCCAAGTCACTGGTGGCTTTCGAAGAGTAGTTTCAGTAATGGGGTGAGACAAGACTCCGGTTGGTAGGAGGAGGGGCTGGCTGAGGATGCAGAGTTGTGTGGTGAAAGTAAAGTAAATGGAGTAAACTGATGGCCCCATGGCCCCCATCTTCTTAGAAAGTAGGTGTTGCTGTCGGCCATTAACTATCAGTGGGGTGCGGATCTATTTGAGACTTTGTGGACAGTGCGGCAGAAACTGAACAGATGCTGTGCAGGATTGTAAGAGATTGTGGAGCTGCAGTAATGGCCTAGATGAGCATGCATTGCATTCTGTAATTATCTGGCCTCTGTTACTCACTGTTATTGAAGCAGCGCATGCAGCGCTCAGGCGAACGGTGGAGTTGGATCTGAGGCACGAGACCAGTTTTGGAGATAGCATGTAAGGCAAAAATTGCATTTGGTCAAAATTGCTCTTGTAAATCCCCGAGGAAGGTACACAGTGGAGACTGACATTCCATCTCCCCGGAGAGCCAGTTTTCCCTGGCAGCAGTGGAATAATCGCTGTTTCTTCCACTGAGCACGGATAAAATAGTTGACTTGCATATAACTAATGTTATGTGGAAAATGTCTCTAATACTAAAACCACCCTCAGCTTAATTGAATAGTCTCTTGAGTCATTAAGGAGGGGTACTTAAATACTGAAATGGACTAAAGGTACAAAATTTGTTTCCCTCGCCTGTCCTTCTGAGCATATAATGAGTAAAACAGGGGGAGTTGCCTTTACTACCTAAATTGTTATTTTCCAGTTTTCTTGTTTTAACAGAGCGCATGTAGTTGAATTTGAGCAAATTAAATGCATGCTAATGCAGCTCACACTACTGTATTTTTTAAAAAAATATTTATTTGAGAGAGAGAGAGGGCGCACATGGCGGGGGAGGGGCAGAGGGAGAGGGAAAGGCAGACTCCTGGCTGAGCAGGGAGCCTGACGAGGGGCAGGGACTCGATCCCAGGACTCTGAGATCATGACCTGAGCTGAAGGCAGATGCTTAACCGACTGAGCCACCAAGGCATCCCTCACACTATTGTAGTTTTTGTTGCTTGCTCCAAATTATTTTTGAGAGAGTAGCATACAATAGTTAAGATGTTTTACTACCAAAAGGAGCCATATTTATGACTTTTAAATAATCAAACCTGCTGCAAAGGGGTCTTCCTCAAATCTCAAAACAAAACAAATCACTAGTCATCACACTAAAGACCTCTTTACTAAGATAAATGGTAAATATGCTGGGATAAAGTAGATTTCTAGTAATGTATGTTTTACAGATTGTCTCCACCAAAACCACTGCGCTATGTGTTGAAGCACTCTTGCAGATTACTTGATAAAATGATTTGGCCAGATTTTAGATCTCATGATTTTTTTTGCAAAAATAGAGACCTTTATTTTAAAAGAGCATCCCTATTGAAAAGGGACAATGAAATGAAGTCTAATGATGTGTTAATGAAATTAAAGGATGGCTCAAAATGGAGTGATAAAGAAATAAAAAAAAACAAGCTTCAGGGCCGCCTGGGTGGCTCAGTCAGTTAAGCGTCTGCCTTCAGCTCAGGTCCTGATCTGTGGGTCCTGGGATGGAGCCCCACTTCAGTCAGTCTCCCTGCTCAGTGGGGAGTCTGCTTCTCCCTCTCCCTCTACTCCTCCCCCTGGCTTGTGCTCTCTTGCACTCTCTCTCTCTCACTCTCTCACAAACGGATAAATAAAATCTTAAAAAAAAAAAAGAAACAGCTTCATTTTAATATAATGAAGGAAGGAAAATGTACATCTAAGATTAGAACATTTCTTAGTACTAGGCCCTTTCAAATTTGTCGTAATTACTGTTGTAAACTCCTCATTGCCAGTTCTTTGAAGTATGCGTGTCATGTTTGTAAAGATTTTTTTTCAGAATAAAACCCGCAGTTGATAAACATATTCACTTTTACAAATTGTCTATAAAAAATTACCACATTTTGGCTCAGAAAATTAATTAGATTAAGCCTCTAAACTCTTTGAAACAATTGTACTATGTAACCTTATGAATAACATTTAGTAAAATGCAGAGTTTTAAAGCACCTCAAAGAATTAAAATTAATTATTCACCACTTTTTTTAAAAACTCAGAACCATAATGAGTTGAATTATAAATGCCTTAAAACTTAAATTTAGCTTGGTTAGTTCCATGGCTATCCCACAGCATTTAGAGTACTAGAGAATCCTTTATGCCCGGTAACCATATAATAGCTAATACATTTATTGAGCATTTTCTGTGTAAGGAACTGTTCTAAGTTCTTTATATGTATTAACTCAGTTAATCATTAAAGCTCTGAAGCAGGTCTTATTTTTGTTCAAGATTTCATAGCTAGTATGTGGCAGAGTCAGGACTTTTACTCATACCATCTGCCCCTAAGGCCGTAACCATTATGCTACATTGCCTTTACTTGAATATGTAAATTCTGAGATGGTGTTCAACATGCTTGAATTCACCATATATCTTATTTTTTAAAGACATGGAGAGAGTTCGGGGTGCCAGGGTGGCCTAGTATGTTAAGCGTCCGACTCTGGACTTTGGCTCAGGTCATGATCTCAGGGTGGTGAGATTAAGCCCCACGTTGGGCTCCGTGCTGGACGTGGTGCCTGTTTAAGATTCTCTCTCTCCCCATCTCCCCTTCACCCCCGCCCCCCGTGCTCTCTCTCTCAAAAAAAAAAAAAAAAGGAAAGAAAAAAAAAGAAATGGAGAGAGTTCACAATATTAACTTGGATGTATTGTACAAGTTATGATACCCTGCAGAGAGTTTTCTGTTTCAAAGGCAGAATTCTTGAGATTTTAAGTCTTCAGGATATTATAGGCCATTGAAACAAGATTTTCAGATGTGCTGGTTGTGCTATTTCCTGTATTAGACTGACAGCTTGTATTACATTACCTCTTCCTGTATCAATCTCGCTTTCTGTATTACGTGCCAAACAATTTACTTACTACTTTTTCTTTTTTTTAAAGATTTATTTATTGGGCGCCTGGGTGGCTCAGTTGGTTAAGCGTCTGCCTTCGGCTCAGGTCATGATCCCAGGGTCCTGGGATCGAGTCCCCCACGGGCTCCCTGCTCCTTGGGAGCCTGCTTCTCCCTCTGCCCCTCTCTCATTCTCTCTCTCTCATGAATAAATAAATAAAATCTTTAAAAAAAAAGATTTATTTATTTAAAGAGAGAGTGTGTGCGTGCAAGTGGGGGAGGGGCGAAGAAGGAGGGAGAGAATTTCAAGTAGACTCTGCAATGAGCCCAGAGCCCAACGTGGGGCTTGATCCCATGACCCTGAGATCATGACCTAAGCCGAAATCAAGAGTCCAACTTTTAACCGACTGGGCCACCCAGGAGACCCTACTTACTACTTTTTAAATTGATTATATGTTGGAGGATTTGCGGATAAGTAGTGGGTGAATATGTTTTCATTTGCAGCAAAATAAGAGACATTCTAGTGGTGTTGGATGAAAGAATTCCATTGCATTTTGGATGTGTTTTCAAGTGTAGGTTTTCTGACTGGTCAGAACTGATGCAGTGACCATCTGAACAACTGATGGCCTTGGCTTATTCCCTCATAGTTCCTCAGTTTACTTGCTTTTTGTGTTAATTCAGAAAAGCATCATTTATAAGATAAAACAAATTCTTTTCTCAGGATGCTTTACCTGGGTACCTTCTCTAGCATCCATCTTTCCCTTAGGCCTTACACCACTAGAATGAAGGTGAGGTGGGGAAGGATTTTATTCCCTGGTAAGCCGATTGGGTCAGTTTTAGGCTTACATTGCCATAATGATTAAGAGTCTCCCATATCTTATCTGAATACATACTAAATTTAATTCCTTTGGAAATTGTACTAATTCTCCATGTATATGTGCGTGTGTGTCATTTTATTATTTTGTATGTTTATAAAGATGATATATGTTTGTTCAAGAAATCCAAACCATAAAAATATAAATCCCCCTAATTTCTCCACTCAGAATCCACTGGCATAATTTTGATGAATAAGCTTCTAGACCATCCCCCAGGGGATATGTAGAAATTAATAACTTTATTTAATAAAGTCATACTGTAGAAGCCATTTTGCTTTCTGTTGTTTTCAGGCAGGGAATTCTTTCCGTGTCAATATAGATTATCTTTTTAAATAGCAGCATTGTATTCCAATGTGAATGGATGCATAATAATCTCCTCACTAAACCATTACTGCCAGACATTTGTATTGTTTTTCATTTGTTCTCCTGGAAGCAGTGTACATCTGGGAATATCACTTATACTTACATCTTTGCACACTTTTCCATTTTTCTCAGTAAGATAAATTTGTTATAGGTTTGCTGAGTCTAGTAGAATGTACATTAAAACACTTTATAATGTTGCCAATTTGTTTTCCACTGTCTGTACAAGTGTATGTTCCTACTAACAATACATGAGAAGATCTGTTTCGTTATATCCAATTGCTTATTTCCTAAACTGATTCATTTGTTTAATAAATACCTGCATGCCTACTATGTGCCAGGGTATGCTAGGATTTCTTTTTTCTTTCTTTTTTTTTTTTTTAAGATTTTATTTATTTATTTGACAGACACAGCGAGAGAGGGAACACAAGCAGGGGGAGTGGGAGAGGGAGAAGCAGGCCTCCCGCTGAGCAGGGAGCCTGATGTGGGGCTCAATCCCAGGACCCTGGGATCATGACCTGAGCTGAAGGCAGACGCTTAACTACTGAGCCACCCAGGCGCCCCACTAGGGTTTCAATAATAAATGACACAGAAATGGATTTTGCCTTCCTAAGATTTGTTGTTTGGGGAGGCTAGTATCTTGCTGTTTTGCTTGTTTACCTTCATTTCTTTTCTTCTCATTAATTTGAAATTTTTAAACTGTATATATTGACTAGTATTCTCTTGTGAATTGCACATTCACATACTTACTTTTCTGTAATTTATTTTTTCTTACTTTATTACTATTTTTAGATTGTTATGTAGTCAGATCTATCTTTTTTGGCAGGGCTTCTCCAGCCTAAGATCATAAAATTGTTTGCCCGTTGGACTAGCTAGGGTTCTTGGTTGCAAAAACAGAAACTAATTTTGTTCTTCTACCTAAGCTGTAAATGGTACCAGGTGCTCTCCTGAATTACCATGAATTGCCTGGAAGGTAGAAACAAGAGGTCAAGAGAAGCTGGGTGGTCTGTAGCAGAGTAAGGCCACATGACAGGGGTAGGCTTTTAACACCAACCTTCCCATTTGAACCTGCTACTGTTCAATAGCATCAGGAATATGTAATCTTTTCTTACTTTTCCTCACTGTTTTCTCCTGTGGTGTCTTCATTCTTAGGTATATTGTCCCCATGGGGTAGTGAGGACAGCCAGAGGCGATGGTCTTACCTTTTTGGCATCCTTAGCAGAAAGAGGCCACTTCTTTCCCAGTCGTTTGTGCAAAGGTCTTGGCATTGGATCTCATTGGTCTGTCTTGGGACATGTATGCATCTGTGAACCAATCACCGTAGCAAGGGAGATGGAATGCTTTAATTGGCCAGGCCTAGGTCATGTGCCTATCCCTGGTACTGAGAGTAGAATCAGCTGGACTGAGAAAAAAGGGAGGGGTGGCTCTCAAAGAAAAGTGGGGTGCTGTTATGGAAGAATAGGAATAGATGCAACAAAAGCAACAGATGTCCTCTGTAATGATGGTACTTGACATTTTTAATAATACTGGATTCTGCATTCTTTCAGTAGAGCAAAATGCCACTTTGTAATTTATTGTTTCAGAAAATTAAAATGTCTTTTTATTAAATAAGTTCTTTTTCCTTGTGCATCAGTCACTAGGTAGAGGAAATATTAAAATCCCAATAAGGAAAGTAAGTTTTATCCTTCATTTTGAATCAATTATATTGAATGAAAGACAGCTGTGTAGAGGAATAAAGAACTTTTTCTTTTTCATTGTATACATAAAACATGGGTTCTAAAGGATGCAAGATTCATATATGCTGGAGATGGACATTTTACTAAAAACCCATATGTTGTTAAAATATAACATGCTATAAACATGTTTAGGAAAACCAAAAATATAAAACTGAAAAGAAAAATACCCATACTCTCAGTTACATGGTACGAAAAGTCACTGTTGTGTGTTACAAGATATTTCTGTAGTTATTCAAAACTGTTTCCCCATTTGAGTCAATACTTGCTCAATGTATTTTCTACCATGAGTGCTGGTAACAAACAGAAAAATATCAAGAAACAGTGAAGTGTAGTGAAACAAACATGAGTTTTGGAGTCATTGAGTTTCAATATGATCTTAAAAGATGTGACCATGAGCATGCATCCCTATCTGAAAAATGATGTAATAACTACCTCACAAGTTTAAGGATGAAATGACATTGTTTATATAGTAACTATTATTAATTATTACAATTTGGAATTACTATTTGGAGGAAAATAACATTCCTTTGGAAAATCAGTTGTGTCAGCATATGCAGAGACAGGGTGTATATGAAAGAAATAGGATGCATTCCCAACTGTGTACTGGGATTTTCTTGTGAAATCTGCAGTTTGTGTATAGCTGTGGTGAGCCTTTGAGGTGATAAGGTTGATTTACCAAAGATAGACTGTAATGTGCTGATTTGGATTATATAGTGTTTGAGGATCTGTGAGAAACTTACTGTACATTTTCAGATATAGGAAAGAACAGCAGGAGCATGATATGTAGTCCAGCACCCTTGGAACTGAATGAATTATCTGTGGAGTTAGCCTAATCTAGCCTAGCAGCATTTGAACTTGGGGCCACACTTTAATTTGATGAACACTTTCACTTACTGATGGTCTTGTTGCTTTGGCACTCTGCAATTGAATGATTTATACAAAGCCTTTATCCTTTCAGCAAAGCATGTATTTGTTGTCTAACTACAGAGTTTAGCATCAAATAATTTTATGACAGACCACATTTGGCATGCCTACTTATTCAGGGAATTTTCAAAGAACTGTAGTGGGACTTTTTAGTCACACATCCTCTCCGTTCTTAGTCATCCATTCCTTTTATGGTAGTCATTAGCAAATATCTCTCAACCTCTTCTGTAATGGTTAACAGTCAGTGTAAGCTCTCTGTAGCATTAGCTGTTTTGAGCTCTGTGTACTTAATTATAAGACAGTCAGCATATACTTGTGAAAACATAAACTAAATGTTGGTATATTCTCCACATGGTTTCTTTTTACGGAACTACTGTCATTAATATACATATTAAATGATTTCAAAATCACTAATTAAAAGATTTTTTCTCGTGTATACTTTTTTGGGTATTATCTTTTCTGCCCTTCGGTTGTACTACTTATCTAAGTGTGGTTGATTACTTTCAGAATTAAGGAAAAACTGAACTGAAAGCCAGTATGATTAGTTTTGTTTTAATGCATAGGATAGCAGACATTTTTACCTTCCAGACAATCAGAAGAACCTTTTACATTTAACTCCTTGACCCTAATGGTCTGGTCAAATTCCAGTGTTGCACAATTGCATTCTGCCTTCCCTAATACCTAGTAAACCCAATTGTTTGGCTACCTCCTGTTTACTTTTAAAAACTGTTTGTTGACTGTGCTCGTATTGTAAGGGTACAGCAGAAGCTGTATTTGTCACTTTTTCTAAAAATTTGATAATTTTGATTCCAACACCTTCTAACCCTTCCACTTCCCCCCCCCCCCCAAACTCGTAGACATATTTCTCCAAACATATTCAGTAGTGTTCTTTTTCATACATCCAGAAGACTTTGACATGTGGGTTGAAAACAACACTAAAGGTAATAATTAATTAAGGTAAGAAAAGGAGATAATGGGTAAGACCTTCCATCTGATCTCCAGTAAGGTATTACAAAGTATTCTTCTAAATGTCTTGCAGGCCCCTGACTCAGCGTATCCAGAGTTAAATTTGTTATCTCTCCCCAGACTCTAGTTTACCCTCCTAAATGCTCTATCTCCTGTTATGGCATCTCTCTCCATCCTTTTGTCATCTCAACTGGAAGCCCAGCTCTCTTCCTCACACCCCGTATCCAATCCTCTCAGCTCTTGAGTGGAGAAGGGGAGCAGTGGTGGCCCTGAGCAGCCCCAGTCTCCAGCGGGCTCATCTAGCAACCAGCAGGGGCATATATTAACTGTCTCATGCTGTACAAGTCCCAACAGTGTAGTGACTGTATGACCTTGGATGTGAACCTTCAAGTACTCAGTTTCCTTCTTTGTAAAATGGACATAAAAGTCTCTAACTTGTGGGGTTGCTATGAAGATTAAGTGGCAGATAAAACTATTTAGTGCTCAATAAATGTTATCTTACAATGATTATTTGAACTACTGAAATACTACATTGTTCCTTGTTGTGTGCTCTCTGATGAGTTCTAAACTCCTTGTTAAAAAAGGGGCTTTGTCTTGCTTTCGTCCAACATCTATGATAATGCTTGGCATTAGTAGTAGTAGTAGTAGGAGGAGGAGCAGCAAGTGCTCTGTAGATCTTCCCATGTACCAGACACTGTTCTAAGAACTTTGTTAACAGTATCTCCCATATAGGGTTATTGAGAGGGTCACATGCCCTCATAACAGCCCTATGTGGGAGATACTGTTGTATCCACTTAACTGATGGGGAAACTGAGGCACAGAGAGGTTAGTACTTTGTCCAAGGCTACAGATCTATTAAGGGGAGGAAACAGAATTTGAACCCAGGCATCCTGGCTGTAGATTACATGCTCTTAACTACCATACTAGGTTCCCTTATACTAGGTGCATAATAAATATCTATTGGAACAGATAAATGAATGTGATTCAGATAAATAGGCATGTGGGACAGAGTGGTTGGAGATAGTCTTATTCAATGAGATGTGGGTAAGAAGCAAAAAAATTATCAAGAGGTATGCTAAATGAATAAAAGAAAGCATTGATAAGTAGTAGTAATAGGGGATATAATCAGTATCAGTGACAATGGGTGGCTGGCCCTTTGCAGATGCATAACTGCTCAACAGTCAGTGCAGGACTGTGATCCCTGAGAGTGGGAAATGGAGTAAGCCCTGAGATCATCACAGGTTTCTGCCTGGAGCACTGTTTATCCATATTGTAGCTGAGCTGAGGGGAGATGGATTAGAGTTCAGTGAGGCTGAAGAGACTAGAATTTGTGAGGCCAAGTACTAGAGAGGGAGAGTTGTGCAGACATCTGCATAGGGGGTCCCTGGAGTCTGTTGCTGAATACTAAGCTATGCATGTCTGTGGTTAAAGTCCAGAAACTGGGTGTTTTGGTGGTCCCAAAAATCACCATCAGTTTGATGACTCTCTAGAAAGACTCACAGGACTTGGCATATAGTCATACTCCTGCCTAAGATCTATTACAATGAAAGGATACAAAACAAAAGTCAGCAGAGGGAAAAGGTGCATGGCGTGAAGTCTGGAAGAAACTAGGTGTGAGCTTCCAAGAGTATACTTCCAGTGGAATCACACAGGACACAATTTCTCCAGAAATCACCTGTGGCAACACATGTGGAATGTTGTCTACCAGAGAAGCTCATTAGAGGCTTAGTACCAAGGTTTTTATTAGGAGCTGGTCACGTAGGCATGTTCTACCTGACACATACCAAAATTCCAGACTTTCACAAAGAAAGCAGATGTTCAGCATAAACCGTATTGTTTGTACAAACAGTTTAGGCCCAGTGAGCCACTCTTATCAGTATGTTGGGAACACTTCTGAAGTCCAAGTTCCCAGGAGGCCTTTCAAAAGATAGCAATCTGGCCTGCTATGTTAACTGTTTTCTGTACACCAGACAAAGAACTGGGAGAACCTGTAAGCTAATGATTCCCAGACCTCACCTATGGCATTATGCTGTTTGAGTTCTGAGTAGCCAGAGGGTCATTCAGTATAGGTACCAGAAAGGTCACACTTTGGAAATAGGGCTGAACCACCCTAGAGTAAAAGCTACCCTAGACCAGTGGTTTTCAACCAGGGACAAATTTATCCCCCAGAAGACATTTGGCAATATCTAGAGACATTTTGTGTCATCACAACTGGGAGGTGCTACTGATATATAATGAGTAGAGGCTAGGAATGCTGCTAAACAACGTGTAATCCACAGAGCAGGCCCCCTACGACCAAGAATTATATGGCTCAAGATATCAGTAGTACCAAGGTTGAGAAACCCTGCTTTCCTAACAGAACTTTAAAGAAGCCTAGAGGATCAAGTTGATCTGCAAGTAACTTGAATGCTGGTCAAAACAAAATAGTAGTTTTTAAAGGAAGACAGTAAAAGCCAGACACTTAAAAATGCAACATTTATAATGTCCAGCATCCAATAAAAAATTACTAGACATGTGAAGTAGAGAGTATGATTCATCACCAGGGGGGAAAAATTAGTATAAGGGGGACTAGAAATGACTAAAATAATGAATTAGCAGACAGTTATTATCAACATGACCAAGGACTTAAAACATAACCATAAATAAGGACAGAAATGGAAAAGACTTAAAAACAAACTTCTAGAGCTAAAAAATATAATGTCTGAAATGAAAATTTACTGGATAGGATTCACAGCAGATTAGAAATGCAGAATAAAAGGGTCAGTGAACTGGAAGACATAGCAACAGAGACTATTCAATATGAAGCATGGAGTAAAATGCCAAAAAAAAAAAAAGGAAAAGAAAAAAATGAACAGAGCCTCAGTGACTTGTGGGGCAGTATAAGTGGTTTGATATACATGTAATTTAAGTTCTTTTTTTTTTTTTAAGATTTTATTTATTTGACAGAGAGAGAGAGAGACAGCCAGAGAGGGAACACAAGCAGGGGGAGTGGGAGAAGGAGAAGCAGGCCTCCCACAGAGCAGGGAACCCCGACGTGGGGCTCAATCCCAGGACCCTGGGATCATGACCTGAGCCGAAGGCAGATGCTTAACGACTGAGCCACCCAGGCGCCCCTGTAATTGAAGTTCTAAGGATGGAGGGAGAAAAATATTAGACAAAATAAAGGACAAAAATAGCCAAATTTGCTGAAAATTAAACCTACAGACTCAAGACACTAAATGAATCTGAAGCAGAACAAACACAAAACCACACCAAGGTACATCGTAACCAAATTGATGAAAACCAGTATGAAGATAAAAATCTTAAAAGAAGCCAGGGGGGAAAAAAGACATTTAAAGAGACTTTTACATTCAGGGATTTTTTTTTTTTTTTTGAAAAGTATCAGAAACTACTCATCAGAGACTATACAAGCAGAAGACAGTGAAATAACATCTTTTAGATGCTGGAGGAAAATGCAGCCAATATAAAATTGCATACCAGGTGAAAATATCCTTCAATAATGAGGACAAAATAAATGTCTGAGACAACAAAACAACAAAAGTGAAAGAACTTATGGCCAGCAGACCTGCACACCAAGAAATGTAATAGGAAAAATTTCAGGCTGAAGGAAAAAGATCCCAGATGGAAACTTAGATGTGCACAAAAGAATAAAGAGACTAGATGTGGTAAATATGTGGATAAATAGGAAAGACCTTTCCCCATGTAATATTAAACAAAACAAAACAAAACTCTTTGACAATTGACTATTTAAAGCAAACAAATAGATTGTATTGTGGATCTTATTATTTAATGTAGAAGAAAAATGAATGACATCAGTAGTACCAGAAATGGTTCTTAAAATATATGTGAAGTTGTATATTATTTGAAGGTATATTGTGTTAAGTTTAAAATGAATATTGCAAATATAATAAAGAAATGAAATGAAATAGTAAAATATGCTCATGCCAAAAGAAGGGAGGAAAAGAGGGAAAATGGAACAAAGAACAGATGAGATGCTAGATTTAGAGCCAACCTAGTTTAATAATTACATTAAGTGTAATTGGTTTAAACAATCCAATTAAAAGGAGTTGACTGGATTAAAAAACAAGACTCAAGTATATATGCTATCTATAAGAAGGGCCCAACTATATAATGCCATCTATAATTACATATTATTTATATACTTAAATATGAACACACAAATAAGTTAAAGGTAAAAGAATAGGGAAAAATAAACTGTACAAACACGAATCAAAAGAAAGCTGTAGTGGCTATTATCATTATCAGACAAAGTAGACTTCATTCAGAGTAAGAAATATTGCTAGGGGGAGCGCCTGGGTTGCTCAGTCGGTTGAGTGTCCGACTCTTGATTTCTGCTTAGGTCATGATCTCAGCACAGTGGCAGAATGCACATTCTTTTCAAGTGTACTAGAACATTCACCAAGATAGACCGTATTCTTGGCTACAGAAAAAGTCTCAGTAAATTTTTAAAGATTGAAATCATGGAGAATATATTCTCTGACCACAGTGGAATCAAACTAGAAATTTTTTTTTATTAAAATATTTTATTTATTTATTTGACAGAGACACAGCGAGAGAGGGAACACAAGCAGGGGGAGAGGGAGAGGGAGAAGCAGGCTTCCCGCGGAGCAGGGAGCCCGATGCGGGGCTCAATCCCAAGGACCCTGGGATCATGACCTGAGCCGAAGGCAGACGTTTAATGACTGAGCCACCCAGATGCCCCTCAAACTAGAAACTTGAACTGAAAGAAAATGAAATTACCATGTATTAAAATTTGTGAGATGCAGCTAAAGCAGTGCTGAGGGAAATGTATAATATTAAATGCTGATACTAGAGAAGAAAAAAAATCCAAAATCAATTACTTAAGTTTCTACCTGGATAAACTAGAAAAAGAAAAGCAAATAGAATCTAAAGTAAATAGAAAGAAGAAAATAATAAAGAGAAATCAATAAATAAAAAGAGCAAAGAATATTTTAAAAACTATGAAACAAAAATTGGTTCTTTGCAAAGAACAATAAAATTGATTAAATGTATTACGAGTCTGATTCCTGTTTGCATCCTTAAAATACAACCCAGTACACTTTTAAAATGAAATTTTGAAAACTAAAAAGTTGACTGCTTAATTGTCTTTTATTTAAAATACATGGCCTTATTTTGAGATCTAGTTATTGAGCTATAATAAAATTTAAACAAGTCTTAGATACAAGTTTAGTTATGATCGATTTATTTCAGAAAGATTCCTTGGAAAGATAATTAGTTATACTTACAGAGAAACAGTGTTTGTAAAAACAAAAACAACCCCCCCCCAAAAAACAAAAAAAATTTCTAAGTTCTGTATTTTGTCTTCAGTTTTGAACAAAAAATGTATATAAAAGAGGCAATAAAAAGTTTGAGATCAAGAGCAATAATGTAAGTTCCAGGAAAATCCAGTTAAAGATGTTGAAAAGCACATATTGAGCATTTATAGATTTCATTTGCAAGAGACACATTTCCACAGTATACATTTACTACAAGGTATTATTCAGTACCATAGATGATAAACAAATACCTGCCAAAAAAATAAAACTGTACAGAGACCAAACCATTAAAGTGCCAAATGATGATGTACAATTTTAATAGTTGATCTCTTAAGTTATCAAATCCATTGATAAATAATCTGTGCCACGGTTTGTAGTGACACAGTGACAAAACTCAGCGACAGAGTTTTGCCAAAGTAAAAGATGAAGTGAGAGAAAAATGTGTAAGGAATCATGTTGTCCTTAATGAAAGTGATCTTAAATATTCAATTTTATCTGAATTGTAAGATAATAAGCTACTTGTAATGTTCAGCAAATAATGAATACAAGCCCAAGAAAAAATAAAATCAGGGAAAATTCACTTAATCACTAGGATATTTGGTAAATTTATATCCTTTCTTGATGATTCATTATCTGATTATTCCATTCATGGATTATACAGGTTTTCTGTTTCTGTTAGAATCAAATTACATAATCCAGCCCCCTCATTCAGTTTCCTTTTGCTCTTCATCTTTTGAAACACCTCACTGATTATGAACCTCCCAGATACAGGAAGAAGTACTTCAAACCAAACCAGTCAGTTCTGCTACATTCTAATAGTGTTTTTAAAAGGTTTCTTCATGTAGGGGGTGGGGGTGGAGCAAGGAAGGATACACAATGATAAAACAACCAAAATTAGGATTTCAGGATTATAGGTGGAATTCAATTTCAAATTCTACTTTTTAACTTCATTTATTCATCTCATAGTTTCTGTAATATGCTTGTCCACCTGCTTCTCAAGAATAGTTTCTTTCTGGTTTTGATAATCATCCTTGTGTAGTATGAATCTTCACCCCAGGCAAAAGATTCAGAGGTAATCGACTGCGAGGGCAGACTCAAGGAAAACTTGATTAGGATTCCTTTTCTGGGGGGAATTTTGATGGTTTGATTAGATAAGGTGCGATGCTCACAGTTAGAAGATTTTTGACTGGCCCAGAGAAAAGCCAGTTTTAAGGACAGGAGTATCATTCTTCCTGTTGTATAGATTCAGCTACCAGGAATTCCTTAAGTGCTGTGGATCCCAGGGATTAAGTGTGACAGAGTAATAGTTACACCCCTTATTGTTGGGAATTGTTTGCACTCTTGTTTCCTATATGAGTGTCTTCCTTCTACATTTTTTTGAGTTTGCTATATTTGACAGCTGTGCATCAGTGATATTTTTATAGTTCAAAATAAATAAAATGTGCTATAGCTGTCACTTTATATTTTCTGTAATTTTCTTTTTTACTCTCTAGTAGGAGGGTTTGTTTTAGTTTGTCTGGAGCTGTATTTAAAAAATAATGGGAAATAAACACCAAGCAAACTTGAATTCTAAGATACGTTATTGCAGAGGATGAAGTCTAAAGCCTTCATAAATTACCAGGGAGATAGAAAATGAATGTGACCATTGCACCCAGTTTGCTTTTCTGTCTGGTTTAAGTGTTTCCTTGTTCTTAGTTCAAGTTCTTTACTATGCTTTCCCTCTTTCTTAATATTCCTAGGTGTCTCCTCTTGGGCAAGGCGGTTCTTGTTTATTTCTTCTCAGAACTTCTTCCTTAAATTAAAAAAAGAAGAAAAGAAAGGACATAACTTTCTTAGAACCTAGTTTTTCTTACCAAGTTTATTTGGCAGATAGTATTTTTAAAAAATGAGTATTGTGAAATCTGTAAATTTTCCACTAAAAGGCTTTCTATCATAGTGGGCACTCATTAATTATTTGTTGAATTAAATTAAATGAATTCTTATGCTTACATTTAGTGAAGAATTGAGAAATACCAGATCATAGGAGTCCCCCAAAAGGATCAATTAATCCCAGGAGACTGAAGACAAAGATCACACATTCCAACGGTTTTGTAATTCTACAGAGTCTGACAAAAGGGAACCCTTGGTTATTGGGTCACATTGCATAAGAAGAGGCCTGTGAACTCTTTTCCTTCAGCCAAGTTATTTACTACCTGGAATAAGCCAGGCACTGTGCTGGTGTTGGGATATGGTGATAAGGTGAAGAAGGTGGCACTTACCTCCCAGGTTCACTGAGAAAGCAGTTCCTTAGCTAGAGGCAGCCATTTCTCATCTGTTTTTTTTTTTTTTTTTTTTCCTTCTCTCTTCTCCTTTGTTTATCAAACCAGTTCTGGGAGCTTTCTTTGCTATATTCTGTGACACTGTTACTTTGGAGCTCCTCTCACAGTGTATTGGAATTACTTCTATGTCCCTTTTCCCAGATGGTAAGGGACTGTCTTTTGATTTGTTGCCCCACTACCTAGCAGCATGATGGAACGTGGTTGATGTTGATGTTTGTTCCCCGAATAAGTCAAATTAGAATAATGCTTCACAGTCTTTTTCCTGATGTGACACATCGAAAATACTGAAGAGGGTGAGCCGTGCTTCTGCACTGGCTGAAGACTTTCCATTGCTTTGGGTCCTCTGTGGCTGCCCTGCAGACTGAGGGATCCACATCTCAGTGAACCTGCCACCCACTTGGGACGTTTTGACACTGAACAGAAGCTCTGCACTAGAGAGTACCATGTGCTTTGGGAGGCCTTTGGATCTGCAGCTAGAGGGAAGAGGAAAGAGCAGTGGGCAGGAGCCACTGTAGGACTGTAGGGATGGAGGACAGCGTCATTAAAGACTGAAAAGGAATCTAGGAATTTCAGCCAGTTGTCTGAAAGAGAATAAACTTTGAAAAAATTCCTGCAGTTTAGCTTTGGAAGATGGGACTTTAGCCTTTGAAAAGGGTGGTAGTTTCTGTGAAAGTCCCTTCTTTCTACTTTCTTTCTGTCTTGGCCTCCCAAGACACCAAGTGCAAAAAGCAGTTGATTGTATGACTGTGACTACACTAAAAGCCATTGAATTAGATGCTTTGTATGGATGGGTCATATGGTATGTGAATTCTGTCTCAATAAAGCTGTTAAAAAAATGTCTGCTGTATTTGAGTTAAAAAAAATGAATCTGGAGAGGGGCGCCTGGGTGGCTCAGTCGTTAAGCGTCTGCCTTCGGCTCAGGTCGTGATCTCAGGGTCCTGGGATCGAGCCTCACATCGGGCTCCCTGCTCGGCGGGAAGCCTGCTTCTCCCTCTCCTACTCCCCCTGCTTGTGTTCCCTCTCTCGCTGTGTCTCTCTCTGTCAAGGAAATAAATAAAATCTTTAAAAAAAAAAAAAAAAGAAAAAAAAAAATGAATCTGGAGAAAAAAAGTTGGTTGCTTTCTGTACAAGAGTCTACTTAGGGAGTTGGGATTACCAAGATATAAATATTTAAATTACTAATAATTAAACATTGCCAAATCTGAACATATAGAAATTTGCTCATTATTGTTGGTATCTTGTGGATTTTATAGCATTTTATAAATGTCACAATTAGATTTTGAGGCTAAATTATATTATAATCAAGATACTATTTTGTTTTGGTGGAAAAGAATAAGAAATCTTTATGACTATGTAATATAGATTACTTGATTACTTTGATATGAAAGCATTAATCCTAAAATATTTAGTAGAATTAATTATTAGGTCACTTTCAAAATCTGATTTGCTAGTGTCCAAATTGTATAACTGTAAATGAAGTTATTTTCATACTCTAGATAATGTATTCCTTTCTTTTTCACATAAGCACTATCTACAAATTTCTAATATGTATAAAAAGCAGCAAAACCATAAAATGAAATTTATGTATGACTTTTTGAAATTACAATCTCTTATCATTGATATTTATATTTTGGAACAGCTATATTAGTTATTTATTGCTGTATAACAAATTACCCCAAAACTTAACTTCAAACAATAAGCATTTATCATTTTAGTTTCTGTGAATAAAGAATCTGGGTGCAGCGTGGTTGAGTGCCTCTGCCTCGGGTTCTCTCAGTGCCAAGCAGGGCTGTGGTCTCATATGAAGGCTTGATTGAGGGAGGATCTACTTCTAACCTCACTCACACGGTTGAGAACAGGATTTAGTTCCTCACAGGCAGTTGGAACGAAGGCCCCAGTCCCTCATGGCTGTTGGAAGGAATTCCTTGATTTGTGGGCCTCTGTCTAGAGTAGATCACAACATGGCATCTGGCTTCCATCAGAGCAGTTGAGCAAGAAAGGGTGAGTAAGATGGAGGCCACAATCGTTTTGTAAATCTAATCTTGAAAGCAACATCTCCCTTTACATTTGCTGTGTCTGTCTGTTAGAAGTGCGTCACCAGGTTAGCCTATACTCAAGCGAAGGGAATTTCACAATGACCTGAATACCAGGAGGCAGGAGTCAATGGGGACCATGTAAGAGGCTGCCTACTAAAACATTCCTCTCAGAAAGGTATACATAATATATATTTTAACTTAGAATTCATTTTTTACTAAGAATGTTATGGCATTTCTTGAAAATATTAGTGATACTCAAAGATGTCATAGATAAAGGCCCAGGGAACAGTACACTGGAACTGTTATCATATCACTTTCTTTTTGCTCCACTACCCTGGAGCATTACCTTTGTCCAAGATGGCGCAACACCCACTAAAACAGCCACTGGAATGGGAAAACAGACTGGAGGGAAAGATGGGCACAACACATAAGTCACATAAACTGTCATTTCAGCTCAAATCCCACTTGCCAGAACACAGTCACATGGCCACATCTTCCCCCCCTGCCCCCACCACTACAAAAGAGGCTAGGGAATTTAGTCTTTGGTTGGGCAGTCATGGGCTCAACTAAAAATTACATTGTTATTGAAGAAAGGGAGAATATGTAATATATTGGGGGAAGCTAGAAGCCTCTGCCCAAAGCTTTCAACAGCATTAAAATGGATATCACATGGCCATGCACTAATGCATTTTACTCAGATGTGAGTAAAATCATGTCCTCATTCAGAGGCTATTACTTTTAATTTAGACAGAATTCTTATTAGCATAGTTACAGGGCTTCCCCAACCACTGCAGATTAGGAGGAAGTGTAGTGAGAAGTACGCATCTTGACAGCTGCGAAAATTGAGAGCAGAATGTCCAGTAACCAATATGGACATACAAAAGGCCGAGGCTCAAACTAAGCTGGCAGTTCAGAGGAATTTGATAGAGGGGCATCCAATTCTCTAGTAGCCCCAAAGCTTTGCTTATTTAACAACATTACCACATAGTAAAATACTTAGATTTAGTAACAGCACTCCAGAGTATTCCATTGTGGTGAAGAGAGAAAACATTTTGGCGCTCCAAGAGAGGTAAGCTTCATTAATTATCTAGAGAATTCATTTATGTAGAGCATTCTATAGACACGATCCTGTCAAATAAAGAAGAGGCCCCTCTACTTACAATACTCTATCTAATTACCACCACATTATTGTATAAAAAAATTCTGAGTTCCATTTCTAGTATCTAGAATTATATATTGTCTCAGAATGGTTGGCATTAGTAATTTCTTTGTTTTTAAAGAAAGTGTATTAGCCAAGTCCCAGATATTTCATATTATAAACATAGAACTATTACTTTTTCCCATCCTCACCATCTTGTGAAGAGTATAGAACTTTCTGGTTACACATAGAGTATTATTGTAAGTATAGGATTGTCAGAGAGTTCTGCAGTTCTCATATTTTTAAGCCAACTGGCATATAGCTAGTGTTGCCATTCTGATACATTAACCCTGAATGTTTTTCCTCATTTCTCAATCTGGCAAACTCTTACTCAGTAAGGACCCAGATCCATTGCAAAATAAATTGCATTACACATGAAAAACATGATCTGTGAAGGGGATAATTGACAAGGTAGACCATCAAAGATAGTTTGCTCTATGAAAGACTATGTTAAAAAGATGAAACAACAAGCTGCAGACTTGGAGAAAATATCTGACAAAGAACTAGTATCTAGAATATATAAAGAACTCCCAAAACTCAAGAGTAAAAAAACTAAACAATCCAATTAAAAAATTAAAAAATGGGCAAAAGACATGAAGAGACATTTCACCAAAGGGGATATACAGATGGCAAAAAGGCATTGGACATCAGACTAGGGAAATGTGAATTAATTTCACAAGGAGATACATATGGGTCTATTGGAATGGCTAAAATAAAAAATAGTGACGACACTAAATACTGGTGAGGCTGCTGAGAGAGTAGGTTACAGATACGTTGCTGGTAGGAATGTAAAATGTCACAAGCCCTTTGGAAAACTGTTTGGCAGATTCCTCAAAAGCTAAACTTGCCACTACCACGTGACCCAGCAGTTGCACACCTGTGCAGTTAATTCAGAAGAACAAAAACTTAGGTTCGTGCACAACCTGTACATGAATGTTTATAGCAGCTTTAATCATAGTAGCCCCAAACTGGAACAACTCAGATCCTTCAATGAGTGAATGGTTAAACTAACTAGTATGTTCAGCACTACTCAGCAGTGAAAAGGAACCTACTAATGCCACAACTTGGATGAATTGTGCTGAGTGAAAAAAGTCTGTCCCAAAAGATTGCATACTGTATGATTCCATCTGTATAACTATGTTGAAGTGACGAAAGTACACAAGTGGAGAACAGATTAGTGATTCCCAAGGGTTACGGAAGGTAGAGGGTAGAGAGAGGGAAGTTGATAATGGCCATAAAAAGGCAGGTATCAGGGCGCCTGGGTGGCTCAGTCGTTAAGCGTCTGCCTTCGGCTCAGGTCATGATCCCAGGGTCCTGGGATCGAGCCCCGCATCGGGCTCCCTGCTCAGCGGGAAGCCTGCTTCTCCCTCTCCCACTTCTCTGCTTGTGTTCCCTCTCTCGCTGTGTCTCTCTCTGTCAAATAAATAAATAAAATCTTTAAAAATAAAAAAAATTAAAAAAAAAGGCAGGTATCAGTGTGCTGATGGAAAAGTTCTCTATCCTAACTATATCAAAGCTAATATCCTATGCTATGGTTTCATAAGATGCTACCCTTGGGGGAAACTGAGTACAAGGTACACGGTATCTCTTGGTATTGTTTTTTACAACTGCATGTGAAAATATAATTATCTCCAAAAGTTAGGTTAAAAATTATGAACTTCTTAGAACTCCATTAGACTGTGACCTTCATGAGGGAAGGGATATCTCTATTTCCCCAGCAGCTAAGACAGTGCTTGACTCATAGAAGATGCTTTAAAAATGTTTGTGGGTTCCCTGAAGGGAGAGAGGCTGAACATTTGAATGTAGCCCTATTAAGCCCATCCCAAAATGAAGGGTGTCTCTCCTGACCCATTCATTTAAAAACTATTGAGCATCCACTCATGGTAGGCTTTCTTCTAAATGCCAGAAATACAACAGTAAACAAAATCAGGGGTGTGGGGTCCTCCTGCTTTCATGGAGCTTATAGTTTAACTGGGGCAAAAGACAAGCATAATACATAAATTATACAATATGTTAGGAGATGTGCTATGGAAAAAAGTTTTAAGGGATTGCTTGGCGTTTGGAATTTGAAGATACAGAGCAGACTGCAGGAGTGAGAAGGTTGCAATTTGCAATTTTAAATAGGATTTAAAAACAAAGGACAGTGTCTTTTGAAGGAAGTAAGGGAAAAACCATGCAGGTATGGGGAGGAAGAGAGTTCCAGGCAGAAGGATCAGCCAGTGTGAAGGCTTTGAGGTAAAAAAAGTTCTAGCATGTTCAAGGACTAGCAAGGAAGTGAAGCTAGTGTGGGAGGAACAAGAATGAGTGAGGGAGAATAGTTTGCTGATGGTTAGAGGGACAACGAAAATGCAGAATATAAAGAGCCCTTTAGGATGTTGTAGCCTTTGGGTCATACTTTTGAGTGAAATGGGGAGGTATTGGAGAATTTTGAGTGGAGCAGTGACATGATCTGACTTAACATTTTCAAAAGGGTCGTTCTGGCTTCTGGGTTGAGAGTAGACAGTAGGGGAACAGGGTAAAAGCAAGAAAGAGTACTTCAGAAGCTATTTCAGTACTTTAGGCAAGAAGTGATGGTGGTTTGGACAGGGGTAGTAGCAGTGGAGGTATGAGAAATGATTCATTTATTTAGATTTTGAAGAGAGAGCCAGATTTGCTGCCAGATTGGGTGTGGGGTATGAAGGAAAGAGGAATCAGTGATGACTCCAAGGTTTTGGAGCCGAGGACTTGGACAAATGGTGTTGCCATTAACTGAGATGGGGAAAACCACAGGGGTAGGGGCAGCTTTGGGGAAGTTGAGGAAGGCATGTTGAATTTGAGACATCTAAGTGGAGATGTTGAATGGGCAGTCTGGAGCTCAGAGGAGAGGTAGACAGACTGGACATTTAAGTTTGCAAGTTGCCAGCATTTATATGAAACTGGATGAGATCTCCACGGGAGGAATATAGTGAAGAAGTCCAAAGACTGAGCCTCAGGGACCCTATAGAGGTCAGGGAGAGGGAGAGAAACCAGCTGAGAGAGGCTGAGAAGATGTGACCAGTGAGAGGAAGACCAAGACCAAGAGGGCAGGATCCTGGAAGCCAAATGAACAAGGTGTTTCCTGGAGGAGGAGGGAGTGATCAGCCAATCACCTCTGCAGGTCAAGTAGGACAAGGACTGAGAATGACCATTGGGTTTAGCACCGTGGAGGGCACTGATAACCTCCACACATCAGAGAAGAAGAATTTCAGTCGTGAAATTATCTATGACTCATAATTAGGACAGATTTAAGTTTTAGAAGCTTTGTTTTAAAAAGCTACTTTTTGGTTTCTTAAAAACTATAGAATCACCATATGATCCAGCAATTCCATTTCTAGGGCATACCCCAAAGAATTGAAAGCAGGAACTCAGACAGCTACCTGTATGCCAATGTTCAGAGCAGTATTACTCCCAGTAACCAAAAGATAGAAGCAACCAAAATGTCCACTGACAGATGACTGGATAAATAAAATGTGGTATCTACGTAGAACAGAATATTATTCATCCTTAAAAAGAAATTAAATTCTAATACACGCAATAACATAGGTGAACCTGGAAAACATACTAAGTGGAATAAGCCAGACACAAAAGAACAAATATTACATGACCCCACTTATGTAAGGTACCTAAACTGTCACATTTGTAAAGACAGAATGCAGAATAGAGGTCATCAGAGGCTGGCTGGGGGCAGGAAGGAGTGGAGAGTTATTATTTAAAAAGTACAGACTTTCTGTTTGGGATGATAAAAAAAAGTTCTGGAAATGGATGGTGGTGATGGTTGTACAATAATAAAAATATGCTTAATGCCACTGAACTGTGAACCTCAGAAAGTTTGGATGGTAAACGCATAATAAAGAGAAAGTATAGGGTGCAGGTAAATACTGCCTAAAGAGAAATTAATTGTATATATGTATAATTCTAACATATATATTAGAATAAAATCAATGAATGAGCAAAAAAAGAAAAACGATTTTTTCAATTATTTCTGATCTAAGAACTAAGTTTGCTTGAGGCATTATCTAAGATTTGGCATTCCCTGTAGATCCTTTCATACATGTTTGTTACACTGTTTTCTTCCTTCCTTCCTTTCTTTTCTTTTCTTTTCTTTTTTTTTTTTTTTTTTTGGTTACACTCCTTGTTGATGGCTCAGGCCTTAGTTAAAGAAAATACTATTTTCTTTTAAAGTCATTATCATCAGGAGGGCAGAAGAAGAGTCCATTGTTACAGAATGATCCAAGTGATTACTATTTTTGGGAAGATGGTTCATCTTTAAAATATGTATTATATATTAAATAAATGTTATATATATTAAATAAATATGTATTAAATATATATTCCCTCACTCAAGAAAACCTTTCTTATATAATGGTCCTTGAAAATAATGTTCCTTGAATTTACATGTAAATATTTTCCTGCTAAAACCAGCATTTTTGATAATTCAGCAGAGCTGATACAGAGAAAACCTGGAGTACTGGAAGGTTTTTGTGGCACAGCATATTTAATAACTGTGACAACTCAAGAATTTTAAGCAGACTCGCCTCCTTGTCTGGGATCTGTCGGCACCAGTGTGTCTCTACCGGCCAGCCCCTAAATGTACTATTTCAGCCAAAACTGTGCTAATGATGGTCTACCAAATTTTAACAGGGTATTTTTAAGACTTGATAGTCTCATGATTAAAAAAAAACAACCAAAAAACAAAAACTTTCCATCATTCCTTTCAAAAGCTGCCATTCTAAAATATGTGGCAAATTAAAAAAAAAAAAAGGTCTAAAATTGCTTTACAGTCTCAACGAAACAAAGACTGGTGTGTTGGTGTGGCTGCAGGGAGCTCTGCGCTGCTTTTGTATGATTTCAGAGGTGAATTTAGATGGCTGGAAGATAGATGGGTGCCAGATGCAGTTTGACATAGATTCAGGCAGCTGCTCCTGGGCTAGGTTTCATTAGCTGGTAAGTGCGCCAGCAGGAGCAGCAGAGCGAGGCCCCACATGCCAAAATGACAGTGAGAACAGTGGAACAATACAATATTCACTAAGTGATTTTAATCTTGGAGATTAGATATCACCCAATCAGTTTCCAGGTTTTAAAAACCAACTCGTATGAAGCCATTAGGGGGCCCCAGTCTTTTTGTCCATTGGGAAGAAAAATATTGTAGTTAAAAAAAATGTTTATTAGTTTAAAAAGAAAAAGTGTCCCCAACTCATTTTGGTAATATCCAATTAAAAATCATGTCGACCTCCTCAACACACACACCACGATAAAAGAAATATATCCGTTCTATTGCAACCAGGCAGATAATCCTCAGTAAATGGACCCAATGTTGGTTTATCTATCTTTTTTCAAATGCAAGTCTTGGGTGAGCTTTCCAGGCCTCTTCCAGTTTTAAGGGCTCTCTCCTCCCCTCCTGCCGCCACCACCACACCAGTTCTTCAAAGAGAGACCAAGGTCTCAAAACCCAGAAAGTGTACTTACTTGCTTTTGAGACCTTATGATCTGCATAACTAGTAGTGAATATGTATGCAACCACATAATTGTGAATTAAAAAAATTTTTTTCCTATAAAGAATTTTTGCTTTAACTTCTTGTGGGGTCGTAAGTAGTTATGAAACTGACTCCAGAAGTCCCCATACTTGATTTCAACTCACATGTTTTCTCAGATGAGGAAGGGAACCTTTATTTAGTATAGTATTTAAACTTACTAAACTTATCTTTGCTTTTCTGAAAAGAGTGTCATGATCTAATCTATCAGTGATGCAACCATTTCATGTGGGGTAATTTCTTAAATTAAAATTAACGCAAAATAAATAATTGGACATGTACATATTTGAAAACTAAATCTAACCAGTCTCTGCTTTTCCTGTTCAGTCGTAGGAAGCTAATGCATCACTTATAATAGCTCTGAGGCATTGCATGGTATTTCTTTTTTTTCTCCAAACGAGTGTGTGCTCAGCTTTCTTAATAACAATGGGAGTTGTATACATGTGCTCAGAGAAGAATAGCTTCCATTGTGTTTTAGTATTTTTAGTATTTTGCTTAGTAATAATGTTGTAATACTACTTTCTTGGGGGGAAGTCTACAGAATGATTACAGACTTAGAAATAAGCTCTGATTGAGTTAGAAACTCTGTATGTTCAGGAGCAAATTCTAATGTTAATTGGTGGCTATATGACACCCTACCGCGTTCGAATATATTCTAGACTTGAATATGTTGCATGCGTGTTCTTTAAAGTTTAATTTCCTTGAGTCAAAGCTACCCATCTGTGAACTTACATTTGAGTTAAAGGGAATAGTACTTGAGACGACATGGTTTTAGTTCATGCAAGTCTTTGGGAGTGATCAAAGCTCTGCCCCTCTCTCGCTTCCTTCTCTCCTTTTCCCCTCCCTTCTTCTGCCGGTCTAGCACTGATGACTTGACTGTGTTGACTTCAGTATTGAGATCTTTTTGTTTGTTTCACTGTACGTACTACTCACAAGGGCTACCCTTGCAAACCTCTTTGATAAGAGGTGAATACTAGGTTAATGAAGAGTCTGTTTGGTTCAGCACACTCAGTTTTAGTGAACCTAATGAGACTCAGTTTGCATTTCTCATGAAGAGCCTTTAAAAGCTTACCTAACCTTTCCGAATCCCTCACAAGGTCTCTGGGAGGAGAAAATGAGGCACATGTGTAACACATTTAGCATAGTACTTGGCACAAGAGTTCATTTGGTGGTTCTATATTCTGTATTTCTTTCCTTTACCTTATGCAGATACCCTCTGGAAAATTTCTCATTTTACCTTGTGAGAAAAGTTAATATATGTGGAAAACATATGGAGTTCCTCAGAGAAAAGGGTTATATGAGTAAGCCAAGATGCCATTGTGGTCATTACTGACCAATACAAAGCCATTTCAATTGTTAATAGTCATTTGACATTTTAATTCATTTTTCCCCACAAAGAAATCATAAATTTAAGCCTAGTCTTTTACCATTTATGGTGAATTTTGTTAATTATCTAAGTTATATCTATTCCCCCGCTTACTTCATTCTGTTTTTTTGTTTGTTTTTATTTTTGTTTTTGGTGGTAAAATACATATAGCATAGCATTTAACATACCAACCATTTTTAAGTGTACGGTTCAAGGGTATTAAATACATTCACACTGTTGTGCATCATCACCATCATCCATCCCTAGAACTCTTTTCATCTTGTAAAACTGGAACTCCATGCCCATTAAAAAGAACTCCCCATTCTCCCCTACCTCCAGCCCCTGGCAGCCACCGCTGTACTTTCTGTCTTTGATTTTGATTACGCTCAGTACTTCTTCATAAAAGTGGAATCATATAGTGTTTGTCTTTTTGTGATGGGCTTATTTAACTTAGCCTTATGTCCTCATCCATGCATGAGATTCATCCATGTTGTGGCATATCGCAGAATTTCCTTCAGGAAATTCAGCCTTTTAAGGCTGAATAATATCCATTTTATGTGTAGACCACATTTCGCTTATCCATTCATCTATTGATAGGCACTTGGGTTGCTTCCACATTTTAGCTATTGTGAATAATGCTGCTATGAACATGGGTGTACAAATATCTTTCTGAGACCCTGCTTTTGATTCTTCATCCAGAAGTGAAGAAATTGTTGGATCGTATGGTAATTGTTTTTAATTTTTTGAAGAACTGCCATACTGTTTTCCAGTGCCTGCACCCATTTTACATTCCCACCAATGATGTACAAGGGTTCCAATTTCTCCACATCCTTGTTAGCACTTGTTGTTTTCTGGTTTGTTTGGTTTTTTTGATAATAGCCCTCTTAATGGATGTGAGATGATACCTCATTGTACTTTTGATTTGGATTACCCTAACGATTACTGATGTTGAGTATCTTTTCATGTGCTTGTTGGTCATTCATATATCTTCTTTGGAGTAATGTCTTCAAATCCTTTGTCCATTTTTGAATCAGGTTGTTTCTGTTGTTGACTTTTAGGAGTTCTCTCTATATTCTGGATATTAATCCCTTACCAGGTATATGATTTGCAAATATTTTCTCCCATTCTGTGGATTGCCTTTTTACTCTGTTGACAGTGTTTTTATTTAAAAAAAATTTTTTTTAAGATTTTATTTATTTATTTGAGAGAGAGAGCACAAGCAGGGGGAAGGGTGAAAGGAGAGGGAGAAGCAGACTCCCTGCTGAGCAGGGGCCCTGACATGGGGCTCGATTCCAGGACCCTGAGATCATGACCTGAACTGAAGGCAGACACTTAACCGACTGAGCCACCCGGGTGCCCCTTTTGACAGTGTTTTAGTTGCACAAAATTTTCATAAAGTCCAATTTGTCTCTGTTTTCTTTTGTTACTGGTGCCTTTGGTGTTATATCCATGAAATCAATTACAAATTCAATGTTGTAAAGCTTTTGTTCTATGTTTTCATCTTAAGAGTTATTGTTTTAGGTCTTACATTTAGGCATTTAATCCATTTTGAGCTAATATTTGCATATGGTGTTAGGTAAGGGTCCAGCTTCATTCTTTTGCATGTGGATATCTGGTTTTCCCAACACCATTTGTTGAAAAAACTGTCCTTTCCATGTTGAAGGGTCTTGGCACCCTTGTCAAAAATCATTTATCCATATATGTGAGGGCTTGTATCTGGGCTCTCTGTTCTTTTCCACTCATCTATATTTCTGTCTTTGTACCAATACCACAGTTTTGATTGCTGTCGTTTTGTAGTAAATTTTGAAATCAGGAAGTATAAGTCCTTTAATTTTGTCTTTCTTTTTCAAGATTGTTTTGGGTGTTCAGAGTCCATTGAGATTCCATATGAATTTTAAGATGGTTTTTCTATTACTGCAAAAAACAACATTGGGATTTTGATAGGGATTGCATTGAATCTGTAGGTCATTTGGATAGTATTGACATTTTAACAATATTAAATCTTTCAATCCATGAACATGAGATATATTTCCATTTATTTATGTCCTCTTCAGTTTCTTTAGCAATGTTTTGTAGTTTCCGTTGTACAAGTCTTTTACTTCCTTGATTAATTCCTAAGTGTTTTATTCTTTTTGATGATTTTGTAAATTGAATTGTTTTTGTGATTTCTCTTTCAGATTGTTCTTTGTTCACGTATAGAGATGCAACTGATTTAAAGTGATACTGATAAGGAGGGACTTCTGCCATTGTGGTATTAGTTTTCTATGTGATTTAATAGGTTTTTTGTCCCATTACTGTCTTCTTTGTGCTAAGCTGATTTTTTTATAGTGAAATGTTTAAATTTCCTTCTCATTTCTTTTTGTGTATTCTATAGCTACTTTCTTTGTAGTTACCATAGGGATTGCATTTAGCATCCTAAAGTTGTAACACTCTAATTTGAATTTATACCAACCCAACTTCAATAACATACAAAAATTTTTTTTTTAGATTTTATTCATTATTTGACAGAGAGAGAGAGAAAGCACAAGCAGGGGGAGCGGCAGGCAGAGGGAGAAGCAGGCTCCCTGCTGAGCAGGGAGCCCAATATGGGGCTCAGTCCCAGGGCCCTGGGATCATGACCTGAGCTGAAGGCAGATGCTTAACTGACTGAGCCACCCTGGCAGACCAAACCCTACTCATTTATAGCTACATCCCAACCCCTTTTGGTTGCTGATATGCATTAATCTCTTAAGTTGTAGAAAAAACAAGATTTGGAGTATAAACCAAAGTTACAGTAATACTGGCTTTTCCACTAATAATTTTTTTTTCTTTAAATCTATTTTTGTCTTGAATCATGTAGAAAACAAAAAGTGCAGTTAAAAACCAATTTTGCAATAATACTAGCTTTTATAGTTGTCCACATATTTACCTTTTTTGAGATCTTTATTTCCTCATAGGTCTTTGAATTTCTGTCCAGAGTCCTTTCACTTAACCTTGCTGGATTCTCTAGAGCATTTCTTATAGGATGGGCCTAGTTGTCATGAACTCCCTCAGCTTTTACTTATTTGGGAATGTCTGAATTTCTCCTCACTTTTGAAGGACAGTTTTGCCAGATATAAGATTCTTGGTTGACAGTTTCATTCTTTTAGCACTTTGAATAGATCAGCTATTTTGTGGCCTCCAAAGTTTCTGATGAGAAATGAACTGATAATCTTATTGAGGATTCCTTGTATGTGATGAATGATTTCTCTATTGCTGTCTTCAAGATTCTTTGTCTTTTGAAAGTTTTATTATAATATGTCTCAGTGTGGATCTCTTTGAGCTCATCTTATTTGGAGTTTGGTGAGCTTCTTACATGTTTATATTCATGTCTTTCATCGAATTTAGGAAGTTTTCAGCCATTATTTCTTCAAATATTCTCTCTACCCCTCCCTTCTCTCTTCTTCTGAGACTCCCATGATGGGTTTATTGCTCCACCTGTCCCACAGGTCCCTTGAGCTCTGCTTGCTTTTCTTCAATTTTGTTCTTTTTGTTCCTCAGACTCAATAATTTCCAGTGTCCTGTCTTTAGCTGATTCTTTCTTCTGCTCAGATCTACCTTTGAATACTTCTAGGGAACTTTTCATTTCAGTTATTGTGCTTTTCAGCTCCAAAACTTCTTTTCAGTTTTTTTTAAGGTTTTTTGTCTCTTTATTGATATTTTCATTTTGTTCACACGTCATTTTCTTTTCTTTTTTTAAAGATTTTATTTATTGATTTGTCAGAGAGAGAGAGCACAAGCAGGGAAAGAGGTAGGCAGGGGGAGACGCAGGCTCCCTGCCAAGCAAGGAGCCTGGGATCATGACCCGAGCCAAAAGCAGACGCTTAACCGACTGAGCCACCCAGGCGTTGCCACATGTCATTTTCTTGACTTTCTCCACATTTTCCTTTACTTCTTTGAGTGTCTTTAAAACAGTTGTTTTAAAATCTTTGTCTAGTATATCTCCACTAGGTCTTTTTCAAGGACATTTGCTATTGATTTATTTTTTTTTCCTTTGAATGAGCCATATTTTCCTGTTTTGTTTTGTTTAATGCCTTGTAATTTTTTTGTTGTTGTTGAACACTGGATATTTGAATCTAATAGTGTGGCAACTCTGGAAATCACAGTCTCCCCCTTCCTCAGGGTTTGCTGTTTTTTTGTATTGTTTCTGTTTATTGTTTTGTGGGTGGGTTGATTGCTGTAGGCTGCCTCTGTGACAAGAATCAGCCTGAGGTATAAACTTAAAGTCTTCTCAGGTTTTTTTTTTTTCCTGAGCTTTTCTCTGGACATACTGGTCGCTTTCTTATTTTCCCTGTATATTGCAATTGTGTTTTTTTTGTTTTTTTGTTTTGTTTTGTTTTTTGTTTTTTTTTTGTTTTTGTTGTTGTTTTTGCTTTAAATGTCTTAACCTTTAATGTCTGGCTCTGCAAAGGGGGAAAAGCAAAAAAATGAAGGTGGAGGGAAAGGGTTCTGGCCCTTTAAATCACCTGGAAGTCAATTCAAGGGGAGGGGGAAGGGCTTGCAACACTATGGGGAGGTGCAACAAAAATGTCTACCTACCTCTTTGCACCTCTACAACTGGAAACAACAGTCAACAAATTGGGCATATGGGGCACCTGGGTGGCTCAGTTGGTAGAACATATGACTCTTGATCTTGGGGTTGTGAGTTCAAGTCCCACATTGGTTGTAGAGCTCACTTTAAGAAAAAGCAATCAGGGCATAGATCCCCAGTATTTGGAGGGGGTCTCTTTTTGCCCTCCTGGCTCCCACAAGCTGTTTGCAAGCTGCTCCAGGAGCATATGCACAACTGGAGATGTGGGATGAGTACCTTCTAATGTGCCAAGAGCTGAACTTGACTGAAATTAACTAAAATTCACTGTAATTTACTGTACAAGTCTTCCCCTGGAAGTCGTAAGCCTTCAGCAGACTCCAGAGTTCAAAAAATTACATCAGGCAGATGCTGCTAGTGCAGCTTCGTGCCTAGTTGGAGTGACAGATTTCTGGTGCTTTCTACTGTGCCCATCTTCCCAGATTCCTCTCCCATTCATTTGGTGTTAAGGGAACACTGATTTTATTTGGGGTAACTCTGTGCTAAGTTGAAATACTTGATATTTGGATACCATTGTATTTGATATGGCTATATTATGGCTCTGTTCTGGCTTATAACATGTGGGTAGAGGTTCCCGGGGGAGCCTATCCCTTCTTGGACAAAAGACAAATGCTCATAAGGACAAGACTTTTGACTTTATTCTTACCTGGAATGTGAATGAAATAGCTGGTAAATAGCCTTCTTGTGACCCTGAGGACTGTGAGGATGGTGGAATAGTTACCTTTGAACCATCTTTCCAGTCCTGGACTGTATAACCCCACACTTCTAATTTTGTGAGAAAAAAATAAACCCTTTGGTATTTCAACCACTGTTAGTATTTCTTTACTTACAGCCAAATATAAATCCCGACATACCATTCAAGCCCATAACCCTGTGGGTAGAAGTTTGGGCCAATGGAGATGAGCACCAGTATTTTTCAGAACAACTCAAGAGATTTGAGATTCAGCTGCTTAGAGGTATAATGGATATTAAAGAAAGAGGAGTACCATTTATTCTAGTGAGGCTTTAAAGCTTTCGACATTTTTGGTGTATGTTCTCCATTTCTTTGGGTTCACTTGCCAAACATTACTCATACTTTTTTAGGTGGAAAAAGAAAGCATTGTAGCCCAGTTACAGCAATGAAACTAGGAAGAGGCATGCTGGTTGCTCCTGTTACTTATATTTTAAAGCCATTGTAGAAAGGAGCTGATCTCTCTTAGTCTTTATTTTCATTTGTTATGTACACATTTTGCATCAGAATATAATTAAAGCAAAGGGCCAAGAAGGAGGGAATTACAAGTAATTAATCCAGATAGCTAACATTCTCTCAGTTATTTGTGACAGAATCTTTTGTTAAGCTTAGACTAGGGCCCAGCACAGTGGACACTCAGTAAATGTTAGGCAAAGGAAAAAAAGTGGGGTTGATTTTATATTGAATTGCAGGTACAGAGGTTCATCTTCAATACTAGTCAGATGATGAGATTTATTCAAAAATGTCTTCTTCTTGTACTCCAGTCTGGCCTAATGCCTTAAGCATGTGGACTTCCATCTAATGTGTATCCCAAGCCTGTACATAAGATTCATCATAGTCAGCAACAATGACTAGGCCTACTTGGGGATGAACAAAGTAGCTCTCCTTCCAACACCAGTGACCACCGGAGCAGTACTGAACTTAAGTAATTAGTAATAACAGAAACAGCTACCTGTGTTTATCATTTTCAGGGGGCTGTGCTAACGTCTTTAAGTACATAATCTCACTTACCCCTCATAGTAACACCTGCCTCGGGTCCTGGTTCTCTCCCCTTTTTACAGCTGAGAAAACTGAGGCTTAAGCAAGTTGCCTAAGGTCAGATAGCCAACACATGGTCAGACTGGAACTTAAGACTCTGTCTGTCCCAGGACTTTTTGACTCCAAAGTTCGTGTTGTTAGGCGTGTCAGAAAATGTTGACTATAGTTTGCTTAACTATATGTTAAACAGTCTCTAAATACTCTGTATTTTGTACTTTGGTTTTCCTGCAAAGAATCAAAAGGTAACGGTATGAGTGGCCTAAGTCATAGTGAAGACTTTTCTATTGTTTCTGTAGAAAAGATGATTTCTGACTAAGGGTGCCTTTATAGAATCCCTTTTTATTTACTTCTGTTTCACGGTTTGTCTCTCCTGCAAGTGGGAGGGTGGGTCAGACGTGGATGACTGTGCTTTGCTGGAGTCACACACAGTGTGCGGTGAGCATGAATGTACGTTACGCAGAGGCAGCTTCACATCCGATGGGTCTATCACTGAGCTGCATGACTGTGGCAGCCTTGATGAATCATGGCATTTTAAGCCCTGCTTGTGTCATCAATGTATGTGGGTTGAAATTGCATGGAAACATAGTAGTCCACTAGAACTATAAATAAGAGTAAAATACACCATTGGAATAACAACAGCATTTCTTATAGCAACCAAATACTTGTGAAACCTGTGCATTTTGAGCTTTTTGTTTTTAGAGCTAATGATTTTGTTTACTAGCTTAGACCATCTCAGCATTTTCTATTTAAGTGTTTGAGATTCAGTCATAAAATTTCACTCGGAGCTAAAGCTGTTTATAGAAGCTTAGCCAGTGTGCAGGCATGTTAAAAAGAAAGAGATAATATATATTTTTAAAAAGATATCTTAAAATTTTTCTGATTCATTCTGTTTTATAAATAAGTAGATAGGTAGGTAGATAGATCACCGCACTTAGAAGTGCCCATCTGAATTTGTTTTTAGAGATGTGCTTTGACAGAGTCTTCATTTGATGGTTAAGTGAAGTGCTATTTACAATAATGTAAATTTGAAAATGAAAACTGGATTTTGAATCAGATCTGGATTCCAGTCTGGGCTTTGCTGCTTGGTCATTGTGGCGTCTTGAGAAAGTTTTCTCTAAACCTCAGTTCCTCAAATGAAAAACAGTATAGTAGTAGCTGGCTCTTAGGGTTTTAGGGAGAGAGGAGCAAATAAGATGATGACGACAACATGCTTTATAATGTGTAAACAAGTAATTATACAGATTTAAAGGTGTACCATTTTTTAAAATTAATTTATTTAGAGAGAGTATGTGTGCGGGTGCGTGTGCGTGCACACACATGGGAGAGGGGCAGAGGGAGAGACTCTTCAAGCAGACTCCCTGCTGAGCGCAGAGCTCGACGCGGGGCTGGATCCCACAACCCATAAGATCATGACCTGACATGAAACCAAGAGTCAGACACTTAACTGAATGAGCGACCCAGGTGCCCCTAAAGGTGTGGTATTATTATCGTATACTCTACAGCCAGCAGATGGACTGATCTAATACCATCCTTCATTCATGAAGGTGACAGTGTCAATTTTGGTCTCTCAAACAACACAGATTTATTGAGCTCTTATGAGGCATGAGGACATCACATCAGCAGAACTTATGTATAGATTTACAACAGGTGTAGTTTACATAGTGACATATTATTTATATAGCATACACACATTCTATACACATGCATTTTATAGATATTTGAAATAATTTCTCTTTAAGCACCCAAATTTGTTTAATGTGAACTTGTTTGATAAAAATCTTTCCCTATACCATTATTGTTCTTGTTGTTATTACATTTTTCCCACAGAGAGCATTGAGCATAATGCTGCCTTTTCTTCATAATTCAGGATCATTTAGATTGCTAAGGTATTCTGTTGGAACAGAGTCCTTTAGGGCAGGGCTAGTGAGGGAGGGGCATGGTGCTATTTGTCACTACTTTAAATAATCCCACATTGCTAAATTTTTGGAATTCTTATATCAACATTTTAATCCCTCCTCCTCTTTCAAATTGTTAGCTATCTTTCTTTTTTTTTCATTTTGGCTAGTATCATGTACAATCCACTCTCCTAATTTCCATTTACAGTCTATGGTTTGGAGGGAAAAAAATTAAAATTGTCTTTAGGATTAAATAGACAATCAGGAAATACATGATAATGCATGAGGTTTGGTGCATGGGCTTTGTGATTTCTTCTTTTTTCTCAAAGATATATTTTTGCTTACTTTGTTTGTTCCAAGTACCTGGAGTCTCTCTGGATGAATTGTCTCACCCAATACCATCATTCTGCATCAGTTTCCTCTAATAATCATCAGGTGATACTTCTTTTTTTTTTTTAAAGATTTTATTTATTTATTTATTAGAGAGCGAGCAAGAGAGAAACAGCATGAGAGGGGAGACGGTCAGAGGGAGAAGCAGACTCCCCGCTGAGCCGGGAGCCCGATGCGGGACTTGATCCCAGGACTCCGGGCTCATGACCTGAGCCGAAGGCAGTCACTTAACCAACTGAGCCACCCAGGTGCCCTCATCAGTGATACTTCTATAGCTCTTTACCAATTATTAAATGCTCCCACATACATTGCCTTGCTTGATCTTCAATGATCACGAGAGATAGGCAGGACATAAATTATTTTCATATTTTACAGATAAGAAAACTAAGGCATTGTTGGAGGTTATTCAGTGGATTTTAGCCAGGGGTTCCAGCCAGATCTCCCAGGGAGGTTTGTTCATCCATACATGCCTGGTGCCTGTATCTGGATAGCTCAGTTCCGTAGGTCTGGGGCAGGACCCAGGCATATATATTTTGGAAAAACATCCCAAACGCTTCTAATGTGCCTGGCTTTCCCCGACCCTTTTATCCATTCTCCACCCTGTACCTCTGCTTCCATCGAGGACCACTGGGTTAAGTTTTTATGACCAGTGAGTGATTTACTAAGATGCTTTCATGTGCAGGTTACAGAAAAGCCAACAAACAGTGGCTTAAACCTGTGATTTGTAATGGTCCTGTAATTGACTGAAGTGTGGTCAGAATAGTGCCCTTCATCCATCCTCCCCCAGCCCCCACTGTGACTTTACTTGGTAAAAGAGACTTTGCAGATGTGGTTAAATTAAGGCTCTTGAAATGGGGAGGCTATCCTGGATTATTTGGTTGGGCTCCATGTAATCACAAGGGTCTTTATAAGAGGGAGGTAAGAAGGTCAAAGGCAGAAGAAGGAAATGGGGCAACAGCAGCAGAGGTTGGAATGATGTGTTTTGAAGATGGAAGAAGGGGCCATGAGCCAAGGAGTGCAGGTGGCCTCTATAGGCTGGAAAAGACAAGGAGACAGATTCTTCCTTGAAGCCTTCAGAAGGAATGCATCCCTGTCAACAACACAATTTTAGACTTCTGACCTCCAGAACTGTTAAGAGAATAAATTTGCATCACTTTAAGCCACTAAGGCTATGGTAATTTGTTATACAAACAATAGGAAACCAATAGGAAAAGATTCTTAAGCCTCTCCCATAGAGATAATGTTTTAGCAGAGCTAGGTGGGGTCCAAGGATGTGGGGTTAAACTGGTCCCTAGGTGATTCATGGGCCTCTCTCTGGTCCTTGGACCTCACCTACAGCATTATAAACATATCTGTAAGCCATTTATTGTTTCCCTTAGAAGTTCAGAGTGGGCATTCCTAGCACCCGGTGGTTCTCTTTAGCTCTTTAGTGATGTCGTCAAGGACCCAGGCTCCACCTCAACCTCCACCTCACCACCCTCGGTGTGTTGGACTTTTGTCCTTAGCCTTCTTACGTCATGCGCACAGGAAGGCACCGCATCCTCACACAGCCAGGAAAGGAGAGAGAACTCTCTCTGCAAGCCTGTGTGTCCCTCCCTTTTTAATCGGGGTGGTAAAATTCTTCCCCAGGGCTCCCAGAGACTGACTTCCCCTTACATTCCACTAGCCAAAACTGTCACCTGACCACCTCCAGCAGCATGGGAGGCAGCAAGAAACCTTGAGTCCTCCTCCTCCTCCTGGGAAACCTTTGCATCCCCTCACACAACACTCTCCTCTCACCTAGCTGTTACCGCTCTCTTCTAAGCTGATCCTTTAGTGCCGGCTCCTTGTACCTTTTAAATCACCTCGTGTGCTACCAGTGGTACACTTCACTTTGAAAAACAAATGCATTATCTAGTTTAATCTTTGTAACACCACGGGGTCGATAATATTTCCCCCTTTTTACAGTTAAGAATCAGAAATTGAGAAAAATGCCCAGGGTTCATTGGCAGAAAGCTCCTAAGCGGCAGATCTGCCTTAATTGTAAAGCTCAAGCTCGTAACCATTACACCCACTGGTTACACAACTGGTTCTCAGTTGTTTAATGTCGGTGGCACATTCTCAAATACTAGAATTTTTGGCACACTTGAAGAGATTCAAACCTCAAAGCGACACTAAGCACATCAATCATTACAACACAGTCACCATCATTGGAGGGTTTTGAGAGAGGAGTGACATGACCTGACTTTCGTTTTAGAAGGACCACTGGCCAGTGTCTTGAGAATACATAGTTAGGGGTCAAGAGTATTGCAATCATTGCTTCCCTTCTGACTCAAGGTAAAAGCCAAAGTCATTGCGTTGGCTTATAAGGCCTTCCACAACAAGCCCCCTCCTGGTGCCCCGTCTCTTTCCACTCCCCCCCCCCCCCGTTCCCCTCCTTTTGGACGTGGAGCCCTCAGGTATGCTTGCGTTTTCTCTTCCCTCTGCTGGGAAGACTCCTGTGCTTGGCTTCAGTTCTCACCTCCCTCACGTCTTTACTTACTGTCATCTTCTGAGTGAGGCTTTCTTAAGCACCTCTTTCTTAAGCACCTCTTCAAAATCATACCCCCAACCCACACATAACACACCCAAGCACACATTCCCCATCCTCCTTTCCTGTTTTATTTTTCTATATAACACTTAATATCTAATATGCCATGTAATTTACTAATTTATTCTGTTTTTTCTCTTTCCCCTCACTAACATGTAAGAGCTGTGAGAACAGGGATCCCTGTGGGTTTTCTTTGCTGCCACATTCCCAACTCCCAGAACCTAGGGCACACTGGGCATTCCATAAATGGTTGTTGAATGAATATAATTTTTATGCACAGCTCTGATTAGTTCTATGGAGTAAATTCCTAGCTGTGAAAGGACCACATTACGGGATATGGATGTTTTCAAAGGTTCTTAATACAAACCTTGACCAAACTCTGTCTTCTCAAGGTTGAATCCAGTTACACTTTCATCAGTGGCTCTGACAGCCCAGCCCACTGTGCCCTCACATTGGTATCAGTGCTCACACATCTGTAGTCAGCTTGGTGTGTGGCAATCCTATTTCTTTTTCATTTGTATTGCCTTAATTGGGTGAATTTGTGTTTGTTGTTTCATGCATTTCTTCTTTTGGTGATTATTAGCTTTGTTCATTTTTCCAATTTAGTGTCAGTGTTTTTCTAATTTAGTATTGGTGTTTTTCTAATTGATTCATGAGACCTTGTTAGGTAATAAGATTAGCAACTCCATGTTAACTGTGTTACAAATATTTTTCCTAGTTTGTCCTTTTTCTTTTAATTTTGCTTATGGTGTTTCTTGGCATATAGTTTTGTAGTGTGATCTGTTTTAACTTTATGGTTCTTCTTTTGCTTTATGTTTGGAAAGGTCTTGTCTACCTTTAAGTTATTCATATGTAATTTCTTTTAGTTCTCATGTTTTTTTTTTAATATATTTTATTCTTTAGTTAATCTCTAGTGTTTTATCACATTGTTTGGGGCAAAAATCTAGCATCCAGTTCTTTCTCCTTAAATAGTAAACTACAGGGGGCACCTGGGTGGCTCAGTCGGTTAAGCGTCTGCCTTCGGCTCGGGTCATGATCCCAGGGTCCTGGGATCGAGTCCCGCGTCAGGCTTCTTGCTCCATGGGGAGTCTGCTTCTCCCTCTGCCTCTGCCTCTCTCATGAATAAATACATAAAATCTTAAAAAAAATAAATAGTATACCTACTGTACACACCTTCCTCTTTTGCCCTAACAAGAATGTCATCTTTGACTATATTAGATCTTTATACTAAGGCCTGTTTCAAGTTTTTCAGTGCAGATCCATTTGTATTTTTCTTTTGCCAGAACTCAACTCTATTCATTATTACAGCTTTTTAACATCTTCAGTAAAATTTGTTTTTTCTTCATTTGTTGGTTATTCTAAATAACTTTTAAGACCGTTCTGTCAAGTTCAGGTATAGATGTAGAAATAACGTCCCAAAATAAAAATCCGATCATGCTACTCCCCCATGGAAAGCCTTTTAATGACCCCTCACTGCCTTCAGAATATGAAGTCCAGACCCTTTCATGTGGCATCCAAGGCCTTCCTAGACGTGTCCAGCCAAACTCCTTAGTCTTGTATGTTGCTACTCCCTGCTTGCGATTTACACTTCAGGTCTGCACCCATATACTATGCTGCTTCTCACGTCCCTGTCTCTGCTGCTCCATCTGCCTTTAACGACCTTGACTAATCCCCATTTACCCTAAAACCATCACCGTGTCTTTCACACTGGCCAGGCTCTGTGGCCACTCATAAGTGTCCATTGTCATCCTGCGCATGTCTCTTATCACCACATAACCCATTGCATTACATTGATGAGTTAGACTCCCCCCTGTGAATTTGGTGGGAGCATCTCTTGTGCATTTTGTATTTTTAGTATGTAGCATGCTACCAGTCACCCAGTAGATGGTATAGATGGAGGAGAAGGGGATTATTCAAGACTGGAAGTAGGGAGATGGATTGTTGCAGTAATCAAAATGAAAGATGATTAGGGTCTTGACTAGGGCAGTGATGGGAAAAATGGAGAGGAGGGGGCATATTTGAAAAATATTTAAGAGAGGAAATTGACAGGACTGTATATCTGGTTAAATGTAAGGGGAAAGGAGCTGGAAGATACTTTGAATCTTAGATTTCTAACCGAGACACCAGGGGTACCTTGTCGGTACCTTAACCATCCTTAAGCATTCAGGAGGAGGTGCAGATTTAAGGAGGATATGATTAGGACAATTTTAGATGTGCTGTGAGTTGGAGGTGCCTTTATGATACCCCGTGGAGATGTCTAATAGGCAATGGGATAGAAAGAGGCTAATTATATACTTTTATTGTTCAAACCAGGACCGTTTTGAGATTGAAGCAGGGTGCTATTAATAATTACGCCGGGACAAGCATAAACTAGGAATGACCCTGACAAACTGGGATATATGGTCTCTCTCCACATAAAGGTCAGATATGAAGCTCAGAGAGAAAGATCTGGAATGTGGTTAATGATTTGTGAATCATTAGCATATAGATGCCCTGAGAGTGGGTGAGGTTGCCTGAGGAGAGTTTATAGGATGCAAAGAGAAGAAGGAGCAAAAAGAAAACCATAGGGAATACAAACATTTAGATAGTGATTATCAACGGGCAAAATTTTTTCAAAACACTCGTGTCTCCAAACTTTCCTGAGGATTCTAACCAATCATCCCCATCCCCCATTCACCTCATTAACCCTCTCTGGTCCCAAGTTGCAACCGGAGGAGGTGATTTTTTTAAAAAAGTCAAGAACTATAGGTTTATGGGGTCAGAGGAAGAAGAGCCAATAAAGGAAACTCTAAGTGTCCAGAGAGATAAGAACCAGCAGACTCTAGTTTAAACAGACTCACTGAAAGAGGTGGTTGGAGGCGGTCAGTAATGTCAAATGCTACCGAGAGGCTCGGTACTATGAGGACCTGGGAAGTGTCCATTGGCCATGGCGCTTAGAAGGCACAGGTGCTCTTTTGTGGGGGTGGCCAAGGGGTGGCTGACAGTGAGGGCCTGCAGAAGCCAGAGGACGGAGGAGGGACCAAAGCTGTGAAGGGTAGAGAAAGGAGCAGGTCCTAGCATTCCTGCAGCACCGAAGCACAGGAAGATTGTTTCTTGTTTTAAAATTGAAGATAGAGAGTGTTGAGTCTATAATTTATTGACTTCAGGAAGGAGCCAGTAGAGAGGGCAAGGCTGAGTGTAGAGGAGAGGGAAGAAATAGCAGCTTGTAGTTGTATTCAAGCTGTTTTCCTTGGCCCACTTGTCTTGTCAGGAGTACCTGTGCTGTCCTGCAGTTAAATGCCACCAACCCGTTCCAGTAGGAGTCACTCTGACTTTGAAAACTATCGTTCGGATGTCTCTTTATTTGGTTAGCTTGGGATCTGGATTTTTCTCCCAGTTTTTCATGAAAGACTCAAGATGGGAACCTTTGAATAGAATATAAATTTATCTTCCAGTTGCACTGATTTGCTGAAATGTCACTAATAAAGCGTTAATAACCCATCAGTCTAGACTTAAGAGTTGATACGATATATATCCTTGTCAATATATCATATCAGCCCATAGGAACATAGAAACATATACTGCAGATGAACATATTCCTTTAAAACATACATGTGTGTGTTTATATGGCATCGTACGTCTTAGGAGGAAAAATGAGTTTTAAACTTAGAGTTTTTATTTCCATGAGAAGCTCCATTAAAAACAAAAACAAAAACTTTAAGCTTCAGAATAGAAACTGTTCCGTTTTCTGATCTGCTCCCTCATAGTAAGAAGTTAGTTGCAAGGTTAACTTCCTTGGAGAACAGAAGGCAAGGACATCAGCAGAAGGAAAAGAAAGGTTTAATTGCTCGCAAAGGCCCAGACATGCTCTGAAAAGTACAGATTTCAGGCTTAATGTGCATGGAACAAAAGGCCGTTGTGAACTGTGTACAAGAGTTGGTGAGAGTTTGTATTCTGCCCCTTTTTTCTGTGGGAGTTATTTCCTGTTGTTGACTAGAGTTCTTTATTTAGAACCACCTAGCTTCAGAATGCCTGCTAGCACGCAGAAAAGTGTGTATTTAAAACATAGGCTTATTTCAAGACAATCTCTGAAAAAAAGTCACATTACCCATGCACTGAGACAACATCATGTTCCCAGAGGTCGAGAGAGCATGTGGGCTTTATTTCTATTCCTATATCAAGAGACACAAAATCAGAAAGAATCAAAATGCATTTGGTGTAGCAGCCAGTGGTCACCTCAACACCAAGTGAAAGAAATTTATTTCATGGGTAAATGTGTTTCCATTGGTTTAAAACACACACACACACACACACACACACACACACGATTTCACTTTTTAGTGCTAAATGCATTATTTGGTATATTAAGGAAGTAAGCCTTCCATATTTTGTGAGGAAGCTTTTATCCTTTCTAGCATGATAGAAGTTAGCCTGGCAGGTGAGAAATACACCCCAAACATGGTATATAATTATACCAATTATTCTCTTATACCTGACGTCAGCTGGGCTTCCTGTTAAGAACTGTAGGTTACTACAGTGTTATCATTAGATTTTACAATCTTATTAAGAGAGAAAGAAGGACAATATATCAAAATGAATGAAAGGAATAAGTTATTACTGAAATGATGGGGATAAATAAATACATCAAATATGAATACTGTCCAGTGCTTTATTAATAAATATTGGAAATTGTAGGAAAAAACTTAGGAAGTTCTACTTCATGGGAACCATAAGGAAGAAAGAAAAGAAGGTGTATTTTTTTTAACCTGATGAAATCTAAATCAATAAATTCAAATTGTTTATTCCAACATACTTACTTGCTTTTCATGTTTTTAAAAAAGAAATTAAACATTATGGATAAAAGAGAAGCTACCCATGTCTCTCCCTGATTCCATTACCTTCCTCTGTTTACCAGAGGTAACCACTTTCCTAAATATTTTTTATCTCTAATGTTTTTATTTTATAATTGCATACCTATGTATTTGTAAACAATGTATAGCAGTAGTTTGCATGTTTCAAAAGATTTTATATGATATTATACTATACATATTTAACAGCTTGCTTTGTTTTACTCAACATTTGTGTTTTTAAGATTTAACCATGTGGTTATATGGTACCTTTAGTACTTCTTAACCACTATAGTTTTCAAGTGTATTAATTTATTCTCATCTTGATGAACATTAAGATTGTTTCCAATGTTTAGCTATTACAAGCAAAGCTGCTACAAACATTCTATGTCTCCATGGGGGATAAAAGCAAGAGTTTCTCTAGATTCTAGATTTAGCTCTTCTCATCCAGAATTCCTCCAGAGAATTAAGCCCCAGTACCCTAAGACATCGGTCCTGTAGGTCTAGAATAGTTCCAGTGTGGGGCTGGAGCTAGAGACTGATACCTGCTCCTGAGAGCGATTGTGTGGATCTCTTTCTAATTCTTGAGTTCATTTGGGAGACTTGAAATCAGCCGTGCTGGGGGTATTTACACCACAGAAATCAGCAGATGCTACAAATAAAGGCTTCTTTCCCCATCTACCTAGCCAGTTGTTAACCATTGACCAGCACACTACTGGTTTTTAACTTTATACCATCCATGGGCGAATTGAGGAAATAGTCACTTGAATCATTTTCTGTAGGGTTTATTTTTTCATGGAACCCCAGTAAGAAAGACTGCTTGTCTATGGGTAGGGTGTATGCATCTCCCATGTTACCAGATAATGCCAGATTATCTCCAGAATGGTCAATCTGATCGCTGTGAACTATTTTTTTATAATTTGCATTTTTCTTATTACCGATGAGGTTGAGGTCTTTACATATATTTATTGGACATTTAAGTTTCCTATTTAACCCATTTTTCTGTTGGGTTTATAGGACTTTTAAAAAATTTATTCTGAATACTAATCTTGTTTTGATTATATGAATCATATATATCATTCCATAGTCTCTAGCTTGCTTTTATTTTGTTTAATAGATGTTTAATTTTAATGTAATCAAATTATCCATCTTCTTCTTTATGGTTTCTGCATTGGGTGTCTTGTTTCTGAATAGTCAAAGTCTCCGCAGGAAGCAGAATTCCATTCAAATGATACAACTCGTGAGACTTTAATAAAGGGACTTTTTACAGAGATGTGACAAAAGTTGAGGCATGGAAGACCAACAACAGTAGGAAGCTGTTCCTATCCTTAGGTTTAAAGGGGAAAGGGGAGGAAATGGTCTTGCTAGAATTCGTGACAGTTGACACCCTGGAGAAGGGGCCACCCAGAAGCTGTGGGTGTGGAGGGATGGATACTGCCGTGACAGGGGCTCAGAGCAGGAAGGATCAGGAAAGAAATACCCCACCCTCTTCCCCCTCTGACCCACTGGTCTCCTTCTGGTACACTGCTTTCACTGAATCCAACTGGCAACTAGTTGGCAAAAGAACTTAGTTCCTAGGGGGTCAACATTTCAAGGCACAAAGCAAAGCAGAGGTAAGTAGAGAGTGAATCTTAGGAATAAAACAGTAATTTCACATTCCCTCTCCTGAAGCCATAAACACATTCTCCTGTATTCTCTCCTTAAAAGTTTTAAATTAAAATTGTGTTTTACATATTTAGATTTAGTCCACCTGAAATGTATTTTTTGGAGAAATATTAGGTACCTAATTTTATTTTATTTTTGATGAAGTTAACCAGGTGACCCTTAGCCATTTATTGAATAATCTGTTCTTTCCCACTGATCTGTCATACCACCTCTGTCGTATTTTACACTTCCATATATGTGTGGGTCTATTTCTGTACAGTCAATTCTGTTCTATTGATTTATTTATCTATCCTTGTGATGAACATTCTCTTTTAATTACTAGAAATTTATAATAAGCCTTGATATCTGACAGGACACATCCCCCATTTTGTCCTTTACACTTATTACAGCTATCTTTCACCTTTTGCTATTCCAGATGATTTCTGGATTTGCTTACCAAGTTCCATGAAAAAAAAAATTGGGATTTAAATTGGAATTGTATTCAATTTATTGACGAGTTGAGGTGTGAGAGAAGTGATATTTATTTTTTTTAAGATTATTTTATTTATTTATTAGAGAGAGCGAGAGTGAGCACGAGCAGGGGGGAGGGGCCTGGGGGAAAGGGAGAAGCAGACTGACGAGGGACTCGATCCCAGGACTTTGAGATCACGACCTGAGCTGAAGGCTGACACTTAACCGACTAAGACACACAGGCGCCCTGAGAAGTGATATTTATAAAATATTAAGTATTCTTGTCCATAAATGGTATAATTCTCCATTAATTCTCTTCTTTTCATCTGATGAACTTTTCGAAAGGTTTCTATTTTCTCACTTTTCATTTTTGGCCAAATGTGAAAATAGTAATTCTGGAGTCTTTATCTTTACAGCTTTTATTATCACTAAAACTAAAAGTATGATGTCTAACAGTTCCAAAGTGGAAACAAATGAGAGTGGATTGAAAATGAATGTCTGATTCATTACAATTTTTGTCAACCTTTTTGTAATTTGGGCCTTAATTTCTTAAATAACATGAAAAGGAAGTATAAACGCTGTTGAAATTACCTATATTGTTCCCACAAAATCTAGTTATCTGCATTCCCAGTGTGGATTTGCTGCTCTGTGTAATGAGCCCCAAACGAATCACTGCGGTCAAAGTCAGGGAACCTGGCCCCTTTTTAAGTGAGTTTTTTTATATGATGTGACTCTTTCACATTTATGTTTTCTTTTAAAAGAACCATCTTTAGGAATGATTAACCATTATGTATTGTGTGAGCAAACTAAAATTCATAGCATGTGCATTGATTTGTAACAGAACAGCCCAGCAGTGGGCGTCTATGATAGAGATGATATTCTGGCACTCTCCTTTCTAAATTTGGTGTCACAGGTTCAACTTCTGTTTTTAAAAAGGGAAGTTGCATATGGCTCATTCACACTATTATTTTCTCCTTAAAAGCCAGTTTCTCTGATAATTGCCCATTTAAGGAGTTGCATATAACTCACACAAGACTTCTCTAAGAAAACAGTTTTGAAACAAGTGTTACTTAGCAAGATTAAATTTTTCATTCAATATTTAAAGCATGTTTAGAAAAACAATTGACTGGCCACACAAGTGTATCTAATGTGTTAGTGTTTATCTGGGATGCTTACTTTAGTTCTTCCTTCTTGACCTCACTCTGTGCATTTCTGAAATTTTAAATATTAAGAACTTGTAAATTAAAAATTTAACCTTTTTTCAATTTAAAGCAAGGGACTAGTATGATTGGACAGTTGGATAATTTTGAAAAAATGTTTATTCTTATTTATTCTGGCAACAAGTCTTTAAAACAAAAAGCTCTACATCGGTGACTAAAAGAAAAGTCTACACCATTTTACCTAAGTGTTACCTATCTTCCAGAAAACCCAATAAAAATTCAAAGTAGCAAACAAGCTGATTCATTTTTAGTTGTATACTATGTTTACATTTAAACTGGGTTTTCTGGCCACATGTTTATTTTCTAATGATACCTTATAGTCTGAACTTAGAGGCATTTCCTGGGCATCTATACACATTAAAGCTTTGCTTTTTTTTTTTTTTTTTAACTTCTCAAAGTAGAATTTTTACAGCTGGGACTTCAAAAATGGCTTAAATATATTATTTACATTTCCCAAATTACCATAGTTCTCTTAAATGACTTCTTTATTCATAGGTGATTTAAAGGTACACAATCCTAGATAGTTTCGACAAGAGATATGAGACTATGTATAGCAGAAAATAGAATTTAGTCTAGCCAGTCATATAAATGCTTGATTTTGAAACATAAAAGAGAGCTGGCATTAGAGTAATACTTCCAAAAAAAATTATTTTTCCTGTCATCATTTTGCCAAGTTTTCCTGGGAGTTAATATTGGATGATGATATTCATAAAATATTTGATTATTGGCATATTTTTATATTCCATGACCATGAGGGCATGAAGGTGCCAGTAATAAGGGGTCATTTGAACCATTCAGGTAATCACTTGAAAATATGGATAGGCAAGGCTTCACCGCCCCCCCCCATAATTATCAAATGCTGCTGTGGTTTTAAATATCATTTGACCAAGACTTTTAATTCTTAAAGTAGGAAGAGGGGGCGCCTGGGTGGCTCAGTCGTTAAGCGTCTGCCTTCAGCTCAGGTCATGATCCCAGGGTCCTGGGATCGAGCCCCGAGTCGGGCTCCCTGCTCAGCCGAGAGCCTGCTTTTCCCACTCCCACTCCCCCTGCTTGTATTCCCTCACTCGCTGTGTCTCTCTCTGTCAAATAAATAAAATCTTTAAAAAAAAATTAAAAAAATACATGTATATGGTTATTTATATGTGTACACACACACACATGCGCAGCTTAGTGAAAAGGTAGTGAGAGGAAAACATTAGCAGGAGAGATTAACCCCTTGAGTTTATGAAGCTGGTATAAACTCTTCAGCATTCTTTAAATTATTCATTCAGTGAAAACTTACAAATACCTACTGTGTCAGGTACCGTTCTAGAAGCTAGAGACAAAGTGATAAACAAGAATGCCAGTTTTATGAACCATATTGGAAATGAGTGAGGGGTCTGAAGTGTGTGATGAGTTTCATTTCTTTTTCGTTGTGGGGTTTATGGGTTATTAATTCTGTGGGCTAAAATAGGATGCTAACAAAGCCACGGACAGGCAGGTTTGGAGTTCTTCGTGTAAGAAGTAGAATTGTTGTTATTTCATGACCCTAGTGTAAGGTCAAAGCAAAATGGTGTCCAGATCCTGGCACAGCACTACCCTCTTGGTGGCCTCTGCATGTCAGCTTTGTACTTCTTGCCTATAAACCATCTTCCCTGCTTGAGTTCATACTCTTCTCAAGACCCTCCGCTTGGTCTTTCCTGGCTTCCACAAACAATTTCCGTGAATGTTAGAAATCTCACAGCCTCCAGACCTTCTCTGTCCCTGGGAGTCAGCTTGGTAAAGGAGTTCAGTTGGCAGGTCCATCTCCAAGCCTCTGTTCCCTCCTCTGTAAGATGTGAGGAGTACCTGTCCTGCCTATGGCACAGGGAAGCTGCTATGAAGAGTGAACATGTAAATCCACATGAAAATGCCTTCTAAACCATCCTGCTTCTATCCAAACGTTGGGGGAGGGATGGTGTGAGCTACAGATTTCCCAGGAACCATAATGGGTAACAGATCTAGGAGAGTACAGGTAGATTGCTCAAATCTGTCTTCTAGATACGAAAATAATTCCAAGAACATATCCTATTGAATAGAGTATATTATTATCATTATTTGTACTTCTCTTTTCTTTTAGAAATGTGTGAATGTGAAGTTGGTTTTATATTCTTCCAGTTTGAGCAGATTATCTCATTTGAGCCTAAAAATCCCCCATGGGGATAGTCTACATCGTTACCACTTTTTTATAGACTCCTAGCTCTGGGAGGGGCTACAGACATCTTTGAGCCTGAGCACCTCCTTTTGAAGGGTGTGAAAGCAGGCCCTGTGATGCCAAGGGTCTGATTCAGCCTCCCTGCTGGCTGTGGCTGAGGACCTAGACCCGAAATCTCCTGACCAACAACCTGTGCTCTTTTCCCCAGAACCAGTGCTGACCTTAAATCTGTGAAATATCAGATTAAGAAACTAAAAAGTCAACGATTAATCATAGTTAAGTGATTTATTTGTACAAGATCTTCCTACTCCTACTCCAGGACTCATCCTCTCAGCAGGCTGGTTCCCAAGGACAAGGAAGGCGTGGAGGCCATGCGATTTCTAACATTTATTGATGTTTTCTGTGGATGCCAGTAGTGCCCAGTATCTTGAGAAGAGTATGAACTCCTCAAGAAGGGAGGATGGTTTATACACAAGCAGTACAGAGTTGACATGCAGAGGCCCCTGAGAGGGTAGTGCTGTGAGCGGAACTGGGGACAAGGAGAGATGCTTGCGAGAAGCCACCACCAGTCTTTAATGGAAGAGCATCCAGAAGGAAGGGACCACTGGAGTTGTTACCAGGAAAGGCCTCTGCTTTCCAGCTGAGAAAAGGGTGAGAGCAAACGCTGGAGGCTCTAAGAAGGGCTGCTCCAAATTGGACCTCACAGTTTATCTGAAGATTTTAATGGAAAATAGTGGCAATTGGAATAGGAAGGACACTAATGCCCAAAAGAAGCTATCTTTTCTAGTCATGCTTAGAAGGGACTAATCAACAGTGTTAGGGGGAAAAATGGCTTGAAAAGCATTTTCTTCAAATATTATCACTAAGATTTTGTCCCAAGTTTGGATTTAAATATTGTCAGATTTTTAAAGAGAAGAAGGTGTATCTCTAACAGAATAGCTCTCTCTCAGAACATAAGGGGCTGCCGATGCAAAGCAGGCCAGTAATAATTAGGGAAGCTGTGCAAAAGCAGCCCTTCCCTGGAGTTGAAGTTCTGCTTGTGTGAACCGTGACCTCAGGGAGAAAGAGGGAAAAAAACCTGACAAAAGTGGGTGGAGGAAGAGCCGGAGAGGAGTCTGCAGAAGGAGATGTGTTAACATTCTCCATTGCTACAACGAAGTTTTCAATTCCTAGTGGCTGCAAATACTGAACCTGTCTGTGCCATCTTAGAGAGAGAGAGAGAGAGAGTTGTGGTTTCCAAATCACCGTGTCCAGTATCAACTCCTTGGTAATCAGTTAGGTGATGTGCCTTCCAGAACTTTATTTTGAAGTTAATGGTTTTACATTATCAGTGAGTGGGAAGTCCAGGTTCAATAAGGATGTATTTTCCATGAAAAGATGATTGAGCCCAGCTGGCTGCATACAATGCGTCTCAAGAACTGAAATGTTTATTTTATCTGATTTTATTTTTTTGCCGTAAGATCAGTATTTCCAAGGTACAGAGGTGGCTGATTACTACTAGTATTTCAAGTGGAGCCTGAGAGATAAAATATGGTAAAGGAGAAAGAAAAAGTGAAGTTTAAAACTATTTTAAAGTCTTTGTTTCTCAGTTTATATAGCCAGCTTGTCCTGGTGTCATTTCTTGGGTGCATGCTAATTAAGTGCTAAAAGTAGCCTTCAGTTAGTGAAGTCCTCTAGTAGTTTGCAAGATGTGAAGGCCCAGAAACTTTCAAAGAGAAGCAGTGAAGTGCAAACTAGTACCCAGAATACAAAGCAATGTTGAGAAGTACCTCTCTGAAACTAAACTAATGAGTATTTTTGCAAATTACCATCACCGTTCTATTCTTACAAAAGCCATGTTTGTTTTCTCCCCAAACAGATATATTCCCGATAGTTACATGTGGATGCCTGGCCAAATTTCTTATATTTGAAAGTGAGAAGGAGAAACTCTAAACTCTAAATCCTGAGGGTAGGATTATTTTAAATGGGCTTTTAAATGTCCCAGAGAGTGAGAGTGAAAACCACACTTATATTTTCACGAAACATTTCTTGTTCATTTGCTAAGAATAAGCAATGATTAAAAAAAAAAAAAAAATCATGCCATTGCATACTGAAGGGAGTTGACTTCAAAAGCTCAGGGAGGGCTTTTCCTTATCTTTGTGGAGTTGGGTTCCCTGGGCCAGGCGGGGATTGCTGGGCTGCCTTGTGGGGGCTCAGCCTGGGGGGAGGGGTGGTTAACCACCTTGTGTGGGACCACATAAGCAGCTGTTGAAGCTGCCACTTCAAGCTTTGATGGAAGATACCAGAATCTAAAAGTGGGGGAAGTGGGACTCGTATATACTGTGTATACTGTTAAGAGGTTACTACCTTCAAAAGTGTGGAAAGGTGAAAACCTCTTCACTCGAAAACTCAGGTTGCTCTCCTAAGAAGTCCGACCTTTCCTGAATAACGTGCCTTAGCAGAATCTCAGGTCCACTCTGGAGACACAAAGCTTGTCACTTTGATTTTGGTTCTTTTGTACAGGAACACTGCATTTGGTAATCCATTTGCTAGAAAATATCCAAGTTCCACAAAAATTCTGTAAGTTTAATTCACTGCTAACTTCAATTCATGAGTAACAGTTTAAATTCATTTTAAATTCAACAGAGCCTCTGGCCTCTGCTACAAAGATATCACAGGAAGAGATTATTGCACCTTCTATTTCAATGGCTTTTCCTTAAAGTGAGCGCTGAAAGTATAAGTGAGTGGGTGGTTAGGAAACTGTTAGTAGTTAGTGTTGTCTCTAAAAGGCAGAACTCTGGAAATGAAAAATATCTTGGCTTCACAGCAAAATGTTTGAATGTTCTGCCACCCAGCACAGACTGAGCAGGACCTGCAGAGGGCCCTGAGCATTACTTCCATGATGTGTAATTTGGAGCGCACTGTAATGAAACTTTCCAGAGATATCCACAAATAATTAGCTTTTGGCATCGGTTATACTTAAAGAAAAATCTGTAAGATTTTAATTATACTGAGGGTCAAGTAAAAACCTTTTTTATTCTCCTTCAAGATAAAATGAGAAACACGGTCTTTTCTACCAACATTTTAGCCCAGGTTTAATTTCAATAAGATCATCAATTTGATTGATAACAAATCATTACAGAAGAGTTGAATAGGTCTACACTTGTCTTGATGTTAAAGACTTATAATCACCTTTATGTTAGGTCTTAAAGCTTTATTATCCTTAAATATAACTAGTACAGTGAACCATTAAACGCCAGATATCTGAGATATTGATTGGGGTGACAGCCAAAATTTTAAGGTACCTGAATTACTTTTTGTAACAGCTTTACATTGAACGCGCATGTAATTTTCTAAAATAATCATTAATTTTCCAGGGGAGCTGTCTCTCTTTTCCTCGTGTTTTAAATTCGCAGCACTCAGGCATACACACCTCTCCCAATTAGTATACATTTCCCTGCCACATGTAAGTAGTTCGAAGCCGATGCCGTCCTAAGGAGAGGGAAAAGGTTATCCACATGAAGCTTCCGGGCGGAGGACGGGGCCTCTGACCGCGCTGCGTCTCCAAGCCTGGGCTTCCCTACCTGCGTGGGCTCTGCCAGCGCGGGCGGCCGGCCACGAAGAGTGCAACTCGGCTCCGTCCTACTCCGAAAGTACTGTTGACTTGGTGACCCATTTCGAGTGTTGGGCGGAGGCCGCCGCGCGCAAGGGGCATTTTCTGACCCCGGCTCCAGCTGGAGCCCCCGTCCTGCGGTTCGGACATCTCTGCAGGCCGCTGGTGCGTCCGGAGACGGGGGCGTCTGGGAGTGTCCCAGCTGCGGACGCTGCTGCTCCCCCCCTCCCCCCCGCTCTCCAGGGACGCCTGTCTGGAAAGCCGCGCAGGGAGCGTGGACGCCGTGCCTCGGGGTCGAATTTTTGCCCCTCGCCTCCTATCCCCTCCTCCCCCGCGGGACCCTGTCTGCCCTGCTGACCGGCCCCAAGTTGCCGAATAGCTTAGATGCTTGTCATATTTGCGGTCGCGCGACTCAGCGGGCTGTGCGCGCGCTGCACTCGCCGCCGCCTTTGTCACTAGCCGCTCGGTCATTTGCATGAGTATTTTCTGGAGTGTGAGGGGATTATTGGTGGTTAGTTGTGGTCCCCTGGCCCGAGTGTCCCTTTTCCTCTCGCCATCTCCTTAAGCCTTTCCCTAAGAGAAAATAAAGGGCGCGCCGGCCGGAGAGGGAGCCGTGGGCGGCGCTGCCACCCGACGTCTCCCGTGCTCTGCCTGCCCCTTCCTGCTCCTGCGGCGGCCGGGGCCCGGCTCGGCATTTATCGCGCCTCCCGGGACCGCCGGGGGAGGGGGCGGGGTCGGGGGCGGGGCGGGGCCTGCTGAGCCCGGGGCCCGGAGCTCGCGGGAGGCTCGCTGGCCGCACGTCACTCCTGCACAGAGAGTGCTGGAGCACGAGCTGCTGCTCGCTCGGTCAGGGCGCCCCCTCCGCCCGCCTCCCGCTTCCTCCTCCGCTGCCTGCCTGCCGCCGCCGCCGCCGCCGCCGCCGCCGCCGCCTCCACCATTGTATAATGCTCCGAGCGCGCCGGCAGAGGACTGCGGAGTCTTAGCTTCGGTCTCGCCTCCTGCCCGCTCCTCGGCGCCACCCTCGGGCCCCCGGAGCGGGGACTCCGCATGGAGAGAGAGTAGCTTGAGGAGTGGGCAGAAACCCCTCCTGATGCGTTAGTTCCCAGGTGGAGCTGCATGTGGTAAGTTCTCCCGGCGCCAGGCTGGAGGGGATCCTCGGATGCGCCGGGCTCCCTTTGGGTGGATGGGTGGGGGGGGGGGCGGCGTTGGGACCCGGCCAGGGCCGGGAGAGCCCGGAGGGCGGAGGAGGGGCCCGGGCGGCCGCGAGGGTGGCGGGCGCCTCGGCTAGAGGGACCTGGCCTGGTGCAGGTACCCGGAGGAGCGCTCCCTCCCACTGCTTCCCGGCCTCTCACCCTTAGACCCCCGGGGTGAGGGCCGGGGACCCCCCAGCGTACGCGGGCAGATCTGCTGGGGGAAGGGCAGGGGACGGGCAGTCACGGACCCGGGTCAGGAGGGGGTCGAGAGCTAACCGGAGCCCAGCAATGGGGCGGAGGGAGCTGGGAGCTGTCGCTTTTACAGCTGGGATGTGTGTGCGTGTTGTGGCCGTTGTGTTGTTGTGAACGTACGAGACTTTTTTTTTTTTTTAAGGCTCGGATTGCTGGAGTGAAGGCTGCTTCACTTTTGGGTTCCGTGACCGGGTGTGCATCCAACTTGCTATAGTGTGTTTCTGTGAGTTTCTCTGTGTTTTTAGCTTGAAAACATCCCTCTCTACCCTCCTTTCGCCCGTGACAAGTGAATTGATTTTGAATATATGTGTGTATTAAACTTAACGTCTCACTGGCTTTTAAGTTAGAAATCTACAAGTCATCTTGGTGGTAACCGCCTATGACTGAAAGGGAGGGGGCTAAGGGGAGCCAGCTGTCCCTGGCCCTGGACTTTGTACCATTAAGACAGAGGGTGCCAGAGGGCCATTGCATCTAGAGAAAATCATAAGTTGTTCTTATTTTTATTCTTGGCCATCAGTTAGCTTACCTTTAGCAGAAGTTGTGGTAATAGATTGAGATGGGAGTAGTGTTTTGGGTTGTCTTAAATTTCACAAAAAGATTAGGTACAGTTTGTCTTAGAATAACTTTCTGCTTTCAAACTGGGTAGTTTCGGGATGTTTTGGGTGGTGGAAAGTAAGTTTTTACAGACACTGAATGGGGAGGGGACATTAGCAGGGTGAGACATACAGCCTCAGACTATAGCAGTTTTTATTTGAATTGAATTGGGCAGCCCCAGTTAGTCTTAAGGAAGACAGTAAATGTTTTCAAGCTTTGTTCTTGAAATATGCTTTTTGATTTCCCAAGATATGTTTTTTTTTTTTTTTTTTTTTTGATTTCCCAAGATATGTTAAGAAATGTCCATAATGTGTGTAAAGAACCTAGAAGTTGTAGCAGCCAATAGGATCCCTGAGGCCTTAAGTGTTCAAAGTAGCATTTTATAATTAGGGACTAGTCTCTGACAAGATTGAAGTGGGCTCTTGGCTCCACTCAACCCCTGGAGGACAGTCCACCTGAGAGCCTCTTCATTGTTTTGCTGAAGGGGGTGAAGGAGGTAGTTGCTCAGCTAACCAGAAGGCATGCCTCACTCTAGGAGCTCCTCCCATTGCTCCCACTTTTTATAGCAGTCTATTCTGATTTGCGCAAGCGAGGGTGTGCTGTGAGGGTGAAAATACCCATTGGAAGACCCAGCTTCTGGCCTGAGCAAGAATAGCTTGTTCATGGATCTCTGCTTTCCTGTTAATTTTATCAGTTTCTTTGTAGAAAAAGGAGAGACGTGTGTTAGAAAGTTTTCCTTTAGCCTCATTGATTTACTTAGAGAAATTAACACGTTAATGTAAAGTTGTTTATGTTGTTCATCAAGTTTGGAAGCCCTGAAAATAATTTTTACTTACCCCCAACTCCTAATTAAAATGTACATAACCATGTTGCTGTCAAGTGAGAAATTCAATGAAATGCATTTGACAGCCATTTTTTTTTTTTTTTTTTTGACAGTCTGTTCCTTGCTTTATTACAACAGGTAGGAGAGAGAACTCACATTTTATAATACCAACCAAGTGTACAACAAGAGGTGTCCTAAGGAACAGTGTTATTGTCAGGCAAGTGTTACAGCTTCTTAGGTAACAGCTGCTCAGTCTTGTTTCCTTTTAAGAATTAAGAGAAGGATATTAATTCAGATTTTGAAATTCTTTAGGCTCCTGTTTCCTGAATTGTCCCCCTTGGAAGCTTTTTTAGCGAGAAACTGAAATATAAATTTTACCCAGTTGCCACGCACTGAATTACTAATAATGAGCATAGAAAAAAGTAAAAATTTTGCTATTTTTTTTTTTAAAGATTTTATTTATTTATTTGACAGAGAGTGAGACAGCGAGAGAGGGAACACAAGCAGGGGAAGTGGGAGAGGGAGAAGCAGGCTTCCCACGGAGCAGGGAGCCGGATTTGGGGCTCCATCCCAGGACCCTGTGATCATGACCTGAGCCGAAGGCAGAAGCCCAACGACTAAGCCACCCAGGCACCCCAAAATTTTGTTATTTTAAAACTCATTCAAATTTATGTAACAACTGATACTTTTGGCATCCCCTATTTTAAATAACGCTCCAGTGGCCGAATAAAAGTACAACAGTACTCTAGAAAGACACATACACAAAACGTAAAAAAGGTATGGGGGAGGTCAAAAATACAGACAGACGCATAAAGCTTTTTTTTTTGTCAAAGTAGCATACTACAAATTATCAGTATCAAATTATACTACAAGGCTACCCTCTGTCAAGGATTTTACACTTTAACTCAGAAAGGTAAAAGCTACAACAGAAGCTTTTTGAGTTTGTTTTTTTGCTGTGGTTTCTTGCTAAAGAACACTAGTAAAAGCATGGAGCTTTATTTTATATTTCATTTATATCAGAAAAATCAAGATCACTGTCAATATATGTAGATTAAAAACGTGGAGATAAATATGGTATTTAGGAGTGTGAACTTTAATTCACTTGTAGAATTGTTTTAAAACTTTGTTGCTACAGAAATTTCATATTTGTTGTTATGGAATATCCTGTAGGGGACGGCTCTAGTTGCAGTAGTTTCTTGGCCAAGGACAGAAAGAGAAAGAGAGAGGTCTCTTTGATTACTGAATCCAAAGATCACGTATATGCTAAAGGCACCAGAGGGCAAGCTTTGGCTTTCAGTGAAAAGTGGCCTTGCAGGAAGGGTAACGCCCACCTTCATAGGTCTTTCCATTAATTAATACTGACCAACAGAACATACAAAATTCTGCGGCCACTTGCATATGGATAAACGATAATTTTCTGCCTACTGTTGATACCATTACTTAAACAAATGATGGAAACCCATAAGCTAGGACTTCTGCTTAAAAAGTATGTGGATATTTAATATAGTTTTAATATTCTCGAAGGAAACAGCTACTAACCAAAGTTGGCATGTCTTTAAAAAAAAAAAATGTCTCCAGTGGCCAGTGCAATTGGTATGAAAAGCAAACTTCTGCCCTCTGTGCAGATGCTGGGAAACCCTGTGAACAGAACTGTCCCCTGGAGCGCCCATCACTCATTGTGTGGAGCAGTGTCTTTCTCCATGAGCACTGTGTCGCAGTTCATTCTTTGTATGAATCTGTGAATGGCATATGTCAGGCCAATAAGACGACATTCCTATTCTGGGTAATAAATAGATGCCTTGTGGGTTTTTTTTGTTTTTTTTTTTTTTCTTGAAGATCATGAGACAAACAAAACATGCTTGGCTGTCTAAAAATTTTCATTGAAACACAAATAAAAATTTCAAAATAAAAACATCACATTATCTTTGAAAAACATATGACTTTTAACAGGACGAAACAAACGCTTATCATTTGAACGAAGCACTTCATATAGACAATGCAAACTCCCTTTTGAAAATTCTGCTCTCATTGTGGTCTGAGGGCTCCAAAAGCTGGAAAGGCTCATCTGTCTCCTCTTAGGGTCTTCTGTCCCTCATCTGAACTTAATTGGAAATACCTGCCAGGATTTACTGACACAAACATCACAATTTGATTTATGTAGTTTAGAAGCCGAGGATCACATAAGCCGTATTCTGTACCCAGGGCCGCTCTCAGTTCTGAATGGAGTCGGCATCTGCTCGCCTGTCTGGCCTCCCCTTACACTTGCACGCTGCGTGTGCAGTGCTGGCCCTGCCTCTGAGCGGGGACGGCCGAACAAGGGGTGAGTGTGCCCGGCCCGGCCCCACCCTGAGTGGAGTGAGCTCTGCGGATGTGTGGGGTGGGGGCTGGAGGGAGGAGAGTGGAGGGCAGGTCTGGAGCCACCGTGCAACTGCTACAGCAGGTCTGACTAGTTTTAGGTGCCCAAAGGCAGCTTTGTTTCTCTAGTGACTCCAGGTAGCAGCAAACCTAAGTTCTTAAAACTAATTCATGTCTGACTTACTATCTTTTTGTCTCTCTGCAAAAACCTGTAACTTTGCGGAGTTACCAAGTGGTTCTAAGGTTTTTGCTTTCACAGTCTTCATAGGCGGTTAACTGACAAGAAGCCCCTAAACCAAGCATTTTTTGTGGTTCTAGGGAGTTTCATGTAAAATAGTGAAGGGGAAGGGATTCTGGCTCATCAGGGCATTTTATGTATGAACACTCATGTTTGTAGTGGGCTGTGTGAATCTGTTGAACAAAAGTAGAAAGAACGACCTGAATGTGCCAGGGCCAGAAAGTTACATGCGGATGTTCCACTTGCTGCAGATCAACCTTTAGCTCCTTGCTCTCCTCTCCTGGCTGGCTGCTTATCATTCCCCGCCACGCCGCAGCTCCTGGGGCTTCGAGCAGGGCTGCCGGAGTACCCCACCCTGGTGTTCAGAAGTGTTGCCTGAGTTAAACTTGGGGAATCTGAAAGTCCCAAGGTCATCTCTACACCAGAACAGGTTTGCATAAAATTCTAGCCAGGCTAACGAGATAATGACGTGGCGACTGTTTTAAACTGATCCTCCCTGAGTGGTTCTCCCATTCTGTAATAACACATGATACAGATTTGCCTTTCAGATTTCTCTCCTTTTTGGAGGAGGGAACCTCCATGTGCATGTGTACTTCTGTGTCTTCCCTGCTGTCATAGAGAAGCGGTCCGGCAGAGGAATTTGAGCTCTGTGGTCTGCAGCTGAAGAAGAAACTTTTGTGCTGCCTCTCTGCTGGTCATGAAATTGCTGATGGTCTCTTCTGAGTAGCTTTTAAAGCAGGCTGACTTTTAAAAAATATTTTTTTACCACATCCAGAAATGGAAAATAAAATAGATTCACCTGATGATGATTGCTAGCGGTCTAAGGGTAGCTGGTTTACAAATTCAAAGTGTGGATTCTTCAAGTAGCACCTGCCTTCTTGCCTCTGAAACTCCTGAAGATAGGCAGGATGAATGGAATGTTGGGGTAGCGAGTGTGGTACGCTGGGGGCAGGCTCTCCTTAGGGATCATTGAAGAGCTTTGAAGTGTTAAGAGGTTGGTTCCTTAGAAAATAAATATTTATCACATTCAGTGTGGTACTCTGGTTATTTTTATTGTCTTTGACTAAGTGACTTTGTGTTCCATAGGCCATTAATTATCAGTATGCAGAGGTCCTCAGAAAGAAATACATTTTATCTCAGAGTAGCCCCACAGTAATTATTTTTAAAAATGAATGGCTGGCATATTTACAAAGTATCATTCACTGCTCTCAAGTTTAGTTTGTATCCTCATTTTCTTTTCTCTACTTTGTGAGTTATTCAAGTATATGATGTAAAGTTTAAATTGTCTTTGTAAAACCTTATCACTAGCCTGCCGAATCCTTAGGAGTAACTAAAACACACATGCTGATTCTAAGTATGGATGTTGCTTATATGGGAATGTAACGTACACTGTTGAGTAGTTTCCTCCCTTTTATGTGTCTCTTAAGTCTGTTTCTATTATCCTGTACTTTCAGATTATATCCTCTCATGTATGTCATGTTGTAGAAATTTCTTTTAAAGAATCCAGATTTGGACCATACAGTACAATGTTCAGTTTTACTCATTCAGTAAATAAAAAATAAATAAGTAGACTGCATGTGGAAGTTAAAAGATGAAATATGTTTGATATTTTATAACATGTCTTCTTTAAAATGATTTTTCACAGTAATAAAGCATTCTGAATTTGAACACAAAGATTAAAAACTACTCATTGTCTATAAGAAACACTTCTATAAAAATGCTTTCTGTTGTAGTATACGTACTGAGTTTCTGTTAGTTTCATTCAGTGGCAGGTAGTTGGCTAACAAAACCTGGAAGGCAACCTTTTGTTTAATTAAAGATGTAATTTTATTTTATACAGATGCATTCTAACAAATTACATTTGCCTGTTTTAGTGTGACTGTTTTATAGATCTGATGGCCCTCTTTTTAAAAAAATACAAAAAACTGTCACTTACTTTTGGCAAAAAGCATTTGGTTTCTACCCTAAGCCTTTCATGCCCGCTGACATTGTTTATTACGGGTCTCTAATGTGAGGGGAAAAACAAGGTATCTTTGGGGAAAAGACGCTACAGGAGGATTGAAACCAGAATCCCATCCAAGCAATTATAAATACAGGCGAAAAAAATATTTTCATTATGCACGGGAATGGGGGTGGGGCAAGGCTGGCTACCCTTTACAGGCACATTATCTTAAGGGAAAGAAAGAAATTAAAATCTAAGAACTTTTTTCCTTAATTGATTATGAGTCTTTAGATTCAGCATGTTAAAGATGTTCCTGACACCAAATTAGTATGAATTAGCATCATAATTTAAATGATTATAAAGGTTTATATTTACAAAGTTTCAGATGGAAAGATGGGTGATAATAGTTGTTTATGGACATTATTATGGAACATACAACAACATAGAACCTCAACTTGTAATTTGAGTAGAAAAAATTTCAGCAAGGTAGTTACACAGTAAGTGGTTTCATTATCTCTCTAAGGTTAACTTTGTTACATTTTACAATTAAATGGCTCCTCCCCGGTATCCTTTATGAAGTTTTCCCAAATAACTGCCTGAAGCCATTATCTGTTCAGTGTGGAATTAGTTTCCTGTTCTTAAGAGGCAATAGGATTATTGAAGGCTTTTCAATACTGGTAAAATTGAGACTAACTCACTGTGTGGTTGGGAGTTCACTTTAGGACCCCCACCGGCAATTTTGAACTGTTGGCTTCTCCGAGTCCTCACCTTATGACTTGGGTTTGTATGTTTGTTGTTGTTGTTGTGTGTTCTCACTTCAGGAATTCTCCAAGGGTTTTAACCATGGTTTTTGAAACATCATTGTTACTTATACACAGGCAGCAGCGTTTTCTACTACAGTATTTTCAGAGTTTGAATCATAACATAACATAGTTTAGTTTGGGCTTGGCAAGGCCCTTGGCTTGCTTAGCACTGTCCTGTGTAGACTGTAATTTGGGAACAATCTCGGAAGTGTGTATACTTTGAGAGATCTATAGGTAGAATTGCAATAATCAGACTTCAGGCGCGCCTTATTGCTCTGCTGCGCCCCCTTGTGGCTGGATGTGATGTGCTGTCTTTCAGAGTTTGAAAAGAGTTGACTTGTGCTGGGCATGCTTGTTTACATGGAGCATTAATGGCTTTCTTCTGTGTAAACTAACCTATCAAGTTAATAGAATAGTTCTCGCTGAGGGTGTAAATAATTTATTGTTCTTATTTGATTTTTCAAAATCGTAGCATTTTAAACATATGTATTGACGTGTTCTGTGTGTTTTTAACTTTTTATTATGGAAAATTCAAAACACTCAAAAGTAAAGGAAGAGTGTAATGCATCCCCTTATACTTATTACTCAGTTTCAGTAGTTGTCAACATTTTGTCAATTTTGTTTCATCCACATGGCCAGTTTTTTTCTAGAGGATTTGAAAGCAAATCCAGGCCTCATATATTATGTTTTTGTTAAACTTAAGTTCGGAATCTGTATATTTCTGCTCGATCTTTTACTTTAAGGGTGTGGTGCTTTTAGCCAGAATCCTTAGGTAAAATGAAGTAATTGTTAGCATTTCCACTGTCTTTGGAAGAAGGCGACTGGTGTCCCTAGCTTCTTAAAAGTTAGCTTTAAAACCTAAAATTTCCAGCTGGTAGAGGAACCAGTAAGACAGGATATTAGAAACATTTTATACTACTTAACAGTTACATTCTAAAAAGCCCCTTTTTCTTTCCAGATGTTTATTAACAAGGCCATAGTATAGTCCAAAGAAATATTTACTTGAAACATTCTCTCCCAGAATTTGAGTCTGGTTTGCCTACTAAATGCAGTTAGTTGTCAACGTTTAAATTTTTCCTTTTCTTTTTCCAAGAGAAAAGGTGAATTTGACAAACCAACAGTGTCTGAAACGATCTTCGGTTTAATGGAAGCATGGAAGTAAAAATCCTGAGAGGGAAAGCTAGAGTTTCTTGAAACGTGGACTTTAGAAGACATTCTGAAACCGTAAAAGTTTTTTGTTTTTATTTTTATTTTTTTTAGTTGAGTTAGAGGTGGCCTTCCTGGCCGAATTTCGGTTTTATCTGTAGGCTGTAAGGCGCTGTCAGGACAGCAGGGAGGACTGTTCCCTGGGTCTCCGTGGAAATGCAGGGTGTGACGGGCAGCGAGCAGCCGGTGCGGTGCCCTGCGGCCCCGAGCCCCCCCGGCGCAGCGGGGAGAGCCGGGTGGAGGCGCCGCCGCGAGCGTGGTGTCGGGTTACAGCTGCAGAATAGCGCCCGAGCGCGCCTAACTGGCTTCATCTAGTGCCTGGCTTCATAATTACATTGCTGATTTGTTAGGGAAGGCTTTGTCTTACTTACCAATTAGCATGGATGTTACTGCAGGAACCTCATCCTGGATGAGCTTTGGTTTTTGTTTTGTTTTGTTTTGTTTTGTTTTAAAAAAAAAAAAAACCTTTCCCGAGGCAGGCAACTTTAGGGGTTCTGTTACTAACACTCCCCGCTGTCTTCTGGGAGTCCTTACCCAGTCTGTAAATAAGCAGACAGGCTTTCTCCCCGTTGGAATTTTGCCCCTGTTTCTGCCATTCCCCGAGGCCAGAGGCAGTCACTTTGGGGTCTGAAGGCAGCCTTTGGGAGGGCTGATTCCACACCCCCCCCTTCCTGCACCCTCCAGATCTCCCCCACCCACGCCACCACCCACTCCCACATTCGGGGGTCTGTCCCCACTGCGAGGAGCAGCATGGCACGTGGCACAGCCGTGGGTGGTGAGCCTTTGGAGGACTGGGCCTGTTTCTGTTCGCTGTTTCTGTGATCCTGCCCCCCCAACCCCCAACCCCCCCACCTACCACGTCCTTTTCAGGGTGGCCTTTTTGTTCTCCGGGTGTGTTTTGTTGTTACTTGGGGGAGGGAGGGTGTTAGAAGCATAGACATTATCAGATTTCTGAGCCCTGTGTGTTTTTTAAAGTGTAATATTTTAACAGTGTAGAAAGTTGTCTAAGCAAATGTGGCTTCCCCCAACTGAAGTTGGATCGGGCTTTTCCTTCCTGCCTGGGAGTTGCTGTGTGACAGTCTGACATTGGGAAGAACCATTTCTCAGAGTTCTGCTCTGTGGCTGCTGGGAGGTGTCCTCTCTTAGGCACAGAAGCTCTCTGTTTGGACCACCTCAAAAACAGGATCCAGAATGCATCTTAAGGCAAGTATATGGGGTGCGGAGAAGAGAAATGAGAATATTCCGTGTCTCAGAAGTTGTCTCAGAGCCAGTTCTCTGGCCGGCCTCTCTCTGGGTCTTGGAAGTCTGTCACACACACAATAATTTTGCCAGGGGCACTCCTTCCTTCTATCACTACCCCCAAAAGAAACTGAAAGAATGTGTGTGTTTCCACTTAAAGGGCTGTGGGTTTTGGCAGCACAGGACGTCAGATGAGGAAATAGCCCCTGCTAGCCTTTTCGAAGACACTTGTCACACATTTTCTCTTAGCTTCTTTTTTCTTCAAATGAGGTTGATGCATGAGGACAAACCATTGTTCTGAATTTTTGGCATCGCTGTAAATGTCTCATTTTTATGATTTTTAGTGTCAGCATGGGTACTTCTGTGCCCTTCAGCAGCCAGTGGTCACCTTGAAGGATGTAGTGAAGAGATTAGGGATATGGCTTCCCCAAGCTCCGCTTTGAACTGGGAGCCTTTATCTTGAGAGCTAATAACTAGTGTTTTTAAAACATTTTTATTAAAGTACAGCATGCATACAGACACGTGCATAGATCCTAAGTGTACAGGCCGCTGACCAGCTCCCCAGAAGCCGTGCTCCCCGGTAGCTACCCGTCCCTGACTGCAGACACCAGGGCTTCACTCTGCCTCGTTAACTGACTTTTAAAACATGTCACTTAATCGTGAAGCCCGTTAGACTCCCGAGAAGGGAAAACAGTGGCTTTCTAGTTTTTATTTACTGGTACAAAAGGACATTGGAACAGGCTCTGGAAAATGTACACAAGCTATGAACCAGTTGGGCCTTGAGGTGTTTTGAAGTAATGATTTACATCCTTTTTTTGACCAGCACATAGAAAGCCAGAAAGTCAGCCCTCACGGTGGGCTGAGGAGGCCTCCCATTCAGGCCCCCACAGGAGCCAGCAGGGATGCTGCCCACAAGAGTAGCACTGCCCCCCGCGGGCCTGTCTGTGGGAGGCCCCAGAGGGCTGGGGAGAGCCTGCAGGTTAAAGCAATGGCTTGTGGCGGGAGGGGGAGATGACAGAAGTAGTAGTTTGCAAAAGTAGATTTAATATTCTTACTTTAAATATAACACTTATTTTTGACAGTTCAAATAGCATTAAAGGAGAGTTTTTTTTAAGGCATAGCTTTTAAAAAGTTGAAAAACATTGAGTTAAAGAGAACTTTCTGATTGTTTTTTTTTTAAAGTTTGCATTTTTTCCTTAATGCCTTAACAGTATAAAAGCTATGAAATGTTAGCCTTTTAACGCTTAGGTAACGCATAGGTACTGTTTCAGTTCCTTTGTGGATGCTGGGCTTAAGGCCTCACTACCTTGCACCCTAAGATCCTAGCAAGAAGAGGGGCGCCTGGGTGGCTCAGCCATTAAGCGTCTGCCTTCGGCTCAGGTCGTGATCTCAGGGTCCTGGGATCGAGCCCCACATCGAGCCCCACATCGGGCTCCCTGCTCGGTGGGAGGCCTGCTTCTCCCTCTCCCACTCCCCCTGCTTGTGTTCCCTCTCTCGCTGTGTCTCTCTCTCTGTCAAATAAATAAATAAAATCTTTAAAAAAAAAAAAAGATCCTAGCAAGAAGAATCTGGGTCCCACTGAGCCAGTGGGATCTGATGTATCAGGCTGAGAAGCTGGGCTTTACCATTAAAATTGAGCTGAAGACACCTTAATTCTGCAGAGAGCTTTTTTTTTTTTTAATGTCAGTTGTCAGTTGCCATTGCAAAAACTCTGTTCATTTTTTTTTTTTTTTTTTTTCCTTACTTGCTTAGACACAAATAGAGAAGACCTTTGGACCCAAGATTAATTGGGTAAAAATATCCACAGGCTTAAACATGAAATGGCCGGATGGGGAAAAGAGGAAGTTGTGGTTCTCAAAATAGGGTCCCCACACCAGTATTACCTGGAAACCTGGAAATGCCTTCTCGGGTCCCACGCTAGACCTGCTGAATGAGAATCTTGGGGGTAGGGGGTCAGCATTCTGTGTTAGAAGCCCTTGAGGTGAGTCGGGTACTCGCCCAAGTTTGAGAAGTGTGACAGGCATTCACGAGACAGCCTTCTGAGCTAAGGCTTCCCTGCCCACCGGATGTGCCTCAGTCCCATCACTTTGCCTTGAGGACGTCCTGCCCTGTACAGCTGTCACCTCTGAGGTCTGTTCAATTCTCCTCTTTCTCAGACCCTCCCTCCCATGCACAGTTCACACTCAGGGACAAAGACACACACATCTCTGTGTCTTACAGTTCCCTGGCTGTCCCTCAGAGTCTTTCCTCATTCTTTCCATTTACCGTTCATTTAGTCAGCAACTATTTATGGGGCATCTTCTGTGTGTCCGGGACTGCCCTGTCCTGAGGATACAGAGATGAATGAGACAGAGTCTGTGCCCTCACCGGGCTTACCGTCTGGATTAGGAAACAGGCCTTAAGAGACAATCCCACCTTAAATTTAAATCTCAAATCCTATCTCCAAAAGTCTCTCCTGATCACCCCAGCCCATAATAACCTCTCAGACGCCTTGCTATGGGGAGTCACTCAGAATCTGGAAGTGCAGGGGCGCCTAGGTGGCTCAGTTGGGTGAGTAGCTGACTCTTGATTTTGGCTCAGGTCGTGATCTCAGGGTCCTGGAATCAGCCCCACATCCAGCTCCAGGCTCAGTGGGGAGTCTGCTTGAAGATTCTCTCCCTCTCTGCCTCTCCGCACGCCACCCCCCCAGCCCCGCTCTCTCTCTCTCAAATAAATAAATAAATCTTAAAAAAAAAAGAAATCTGGAAGTGCCAACCTTCCGATAGTGAAGTAATATAGGCCCCTATGTTTCTGGTCCTTTTTCTTAGGAATGTTCTGGTGACCCTTTGTTACTTTTGATCATTTGCCCAAGCAGATTGTAGCTTTTGAGGGCAGGGTCCTTTCTGATGAAAGTTGTGCAATTGAAAGCCAGGTTTGGTATGTAGAGTTGTATTTAGGATTAAACTTCCTAGAAAACTCCAGAAGAGAAGTTTTCATTTCTATTGCTACCCATGAGTTTTGCTCTTTATTTTCAAAGCTCAGTTTGCTGTAGTAAATACTTGCTAAAATTTATGTTAAGAAAATTAGGATGCTAGGAGTTTGTTTCTAACAGGTTTATTGGAAAGAAGAGTGTTTTATCGTGAACCTTATATTAAGAACCCCCAAATATCCAAGAGACATGCCTGTGGTTAGCTTTAGACTCCTTTTTGGAGGGGCAGAAAAGGGAGGAAGCAACCACCTCCTTTCTCCATGTGGGGGTTCTCTAACCAGCCCTGAAGTTCAGGGTCCGTTTTGGATCTTTGACTGAAAAACTGGGTAGAAGACCTGTGCTTTGAACTGAACCAAGCCAAGAGAGGAGACAAAGAGGGGTGTCAGGTCTCAGGAGGGCCTAGAAGTCACACTTGTCACACACCCCTCCCTTCCGCGAACTGCAGGTCCATTGTCCTCGTGCAGGTTCCACAGCCAGGGCCTCTGAGGCAGGAACAGCGGAACACCCCCTTCTCCAGTGTTACCTTGAAGCCCCAGTGAGCCCCAGCTGCTGCTTCAGCTTTTAAAAGGTCACGTGCTTCTCCAATCTCTGGCTTTAAAGAGCTATTGTTACTTTGTTAGCTTGCCTGAGGAAAGAGGCTTCTGAGGAGCTGCTGACCAGCCGAGATCCAGGCCCAGAGACACCACTGGCTTTTTGCCCTCAGGTTCTTGAGTGGCGTGTCTTGTCTTTGTGGACCGTGCCCTGCTCCAGGAGGTGGTCATTAACACCCGCCCTGAGGGTGAGAGTTCTCCTCTGCTGAACGTGCTCAGTGGGAACACTTGACTCAGACGATGTGTTAGGCAAACTCTGGAAAAACTTTAACCTTTAAAAAAGTGTTTAGGGGCGCCTGGGTGGCTCAGTCTTTAGGCGTCTGCCTTCGGCTCAGGTAATGGTCCCAGGGTCCTGGGATCGAGCCCCGCATCGGGCTCCCTGCTCGGCAGGAAGCCTGCTTCTCTCTCTCCCACTCCCTCTGCTTGTGTTCCCTCTCTCGCTGTGTCTCTCTCTGTCAAATAAATAAATAAAATCTTTAAAGTGTTTAAGGTCTTAAAATGTGGACTTATTATGTTGCATTTTATTCCTTTCTGTACAGATCTCGATAGAACCGGGATTACAAGTCAGGATCGTGTGCGTTTTGCAGTCTCACTGGGGGTGTGCAGCCAGTTTTGCCTCATAAAATGCTGTAGAGAAATGAAGGCAAACCTGCTTTGAGACACTCTCTCATGGCTTCCTCGGTACACATTTGAAAAGCATCCAAGCTTCGATCTGTCTATCCCGCTCACAAATTTTGCCTACAAGGGTCCTCCTCCTTCCCCTTCCAGCATTACAACATCTTATCAGGCTGTTCCTAAATCATTGGGATTATCACACAGCTATGACCAGCTGGATCATTCTAGTTGGAAATTAAATGCTTCTCACATTGAAATCTCTTCCAAAACATCGCCACCGATCTCCTTCAGCTGTGGGAGTTCTGCTAAATGCCTAGTACTTCATGCTTGGTAAATAGTCAAGTTTTATCGATTCAGTGGTAATTTCTAGAGAAGTAATCCTTATTGAGAAAGTTATTGAGAGTCCTATTGTTTATTCTGGCAACAACTCTTTAAAAGACAACCCTATATCAATGACTTAAAAGAAAAGTCTATACTGTCTTAGCTACTCCCTCTCCCCCAGAAAACCAATAAAAATCCCAAGTGGCAGTGAGCTTACTAGGTTGTGTTTAGTTGTTATTTGTTTTTGGTTTACATTTGGGGACAGTGCTTCTCAAACTTTTTGTGATGAAGAACCATCTTGTTTGTTTGTTCCTTCTTCACAGATGAATACTTCAGTAAAATATAAAAATACTAGAGAAATGAAATTAAAGTACAGAGACAAAAATAGAAGCCTCGTTTTCGAAATTAGATTTACAGACATACAGTTACTCTGTAAATTTGCTGTAAATGTTTCTAAATAATCCAGTATCTCTAACTCTTCATGGGCCAGTAACAGTTCACAGACTGGCACCTTCTACAGACCACACTTTGAGCAACACTGTTTTAGGGTGTATTTGTCTGCATTTGTGTCCTCTCACACAGATGTACATGTGTTGGGTACAATTACATTATAACCTATAACATAGACTATCTAACAACTTTATAATGAGAAGTAAATGCACTCAGTGAGCTCTTTGGCAAAAGTGAAATTTTCCTAGAAATGAATATTTAGATGCTTAAATTTTAGGCAGATACAAACAGTATAACTGTTTCAAAACACAGTCGTCCAGTAACACTTCTAAGGCATAAAGGCGAAAAAGTGTTTTGTAATGTGAAATGAAATCACCTCCTCTCTGATTCACACTCAAGTTTAAATGAGCACAGATACTTTAGATAGGAAATGTTCTATGCAAAGCATATATACAAATGAGACTTTTTAGAGCACTAAACAGTAGGAGATGTTTTTGTCATGTGAAGTAGTAGATGTAAGAGTTATTACCGCCGTATCTTCCTTGCCTCAGAGAACATTATGGGACTGGTCTTTGGTCCTTGTGATCGACATCCCTTTTCTTAATGTTTCCATGAGGGAAGGCATTCCATACAAGTAACTGCCCCTTTATGAACATTAACAAATCCTCAAGCTGACTCTGACGTTGCTGGGTTGCGGCTATCCTCTCCCGGGGACTGAGGCGTGTGAAGGTAGTCCCTGCAGGTGGAACTCATGTGCCCTGTGACCCCCTGCATGTTTGTCTGCTTTGGGTGGGGAGGGGCAGCATGGCCTTCCTTAACAAAGTGTCGCAAGGAAGATCTGTGACGTTTTATTATGGTTAGCCTTATTCCTTTAGGATGAGACTCAATTCAAAATGATAATGAGGTGTAGGACATGATTTTCAGCCCCTTGCAGACCAGGCTTTATTCATCTGTGGGACTACCCTCTTTTCTGGCAGAGTGCCCAGGACAGCATAGATGCAGAATGAGCAAAATATAAAGGATTGAATGAGGCTCCATGAGAATCAGCTGAAGCAATTCAGTAAAAGGCAAGTCGCTTTTAGGAGAAAAATTGGATAAGTACAAACTACTTGTATATGAAGATATCAATGAGTGAGTGGCACTGAGGAGAGGATTAACACTCGCCTGTGGGTAAGTGCTGCAGAGGTGGGTGGGGGAGTGAGCACAGGCTTGGAGTAATGAGAACCACATCTCCTGGTCTGGACGGCATAAGAACAACTTTTTTGGTTAAATGGTTAGCAAGTGAGGCCTGTGAGGTGAAGGCCAGTGGGCTTGCAGTTGTTCTGTTTAGATGGTAGAAGTTCTGAAAGAAAGGACCACTCTCCAGAAGGTGCAGCCAGCTGAGGGGGTCTTCCCTGAGGCCAGAGCAGGCAAGGAGGCAGCCTAGGCCGGGAGCAGGAGGTGAGGTGGGGCAGGAGTTAAAATTCAAGCCATTCCCAAATGCTCAAGGTCTGAGATATGAGGTGGTTGTTTTTTTGAAATACGTACGTATCTCTGGAATCACAGTAGGTATTTTGTTATGAAATGTCTCACGTACTCAAACAGCAATGCTTATAATCAGAACGGATTACTTTTAAATTCGTCCGCTTAAGTTCAGACCTAACTGTATGCAATCAAATTGAGCCATTGTAACTTGGGCTGGGAAAGCCACATTCCTCCACTTTCTTCTAGGCTGAAAAGCGGTGGCAGCTCCATCGCTGTGGTCATTTGACACAGGCCAAGTGCTTCACCACATGTCACCAAACAGGCAGAAAAGCTCTGTGCATAATGAGGAAGGAAAAGGCATTTTGAAAGCACACAGAGTTCTACGAAAATTGTCCATGCCCTCCTCCCCCCTTCTCCACCTTGGTTCTTTTCATCATTCAAGATGTGTTCAAGCTGTAATCTCTGACACCTTTATCTGTTAGGTCATAGCATCGCAAGTGTTTTCTTGGGCGTTAAAAATAAATCTGTTTGGGGGAGGGAAATTGAACCTGCATGGTAATGTTAGGCAAGCGAAAGCAAGCGAACGCAAGCGCACGAGTGGAGAAAGTCAAAATCATGGTTTCCATGGTAACGTTTAACTTGTCTGTGTCGTACACATTTCTCAAGAAATACATTTACCAGACTACCTAGTGTTCAAATTGCTCCGCCAGCATACAAAGGTAGATTTCCCAATGCGCTCGCATTCTAAATCTTCCCCCAACTAATTCATCTCTTCCACCCAACCTTGGGCAAGGAACTGAAGTCCCAACTCCTGACCTCCGAATCAGCGTCTTTTGTAGGGTAGAAATTAGTTTTCATGTGATTAATTCCACTTCCTTCCTTTCTCCTTTGCAGATATATGTTGGGTAAAGGAGAAAAACGTAAGTTTGATGAGCATGAAGATGGGCTGGAAGGCAAAATCATGTCTCCCTCCGATGGTCCATCCAAGGTGTCTTACACCTTACAGCGCCAGACTATCTTCAACATTTCCCTTATGAAACTCTATAACCACAGGCCCCTCACCGAGCCCAGCTTGCAAAAGACCGTTCTGATCAACAACATGTTGCGGCGGATCCAGGAGGAGCTCAAGCAGGAAGGCAGCCTGAGGCCGGTGTTCGCCGCCGCCGCCGCCGCCGCCGCCGCCTCGCCCCCGCCCGACTCGCTGAGCGACAGCTACCGGGAGGCGCCGCCCGCCCTCAGCGCGCCCGCGCCGCCGCCGCCTCCGCCGCCCGCGCTCGCCGGCGACCTCGGAAGCACTACGCCCCCGGAGGTCTGCCTCACGCCCGCCTCGCTGCTCGAGGACCACGACGACGACGCGTTTTGCACTTCCCCGGCCGCGCCGCCCGCGGCTCCTGCCAGACCCTCGGCTCCAGCGCCGCCGCCGGAGAAGGACAGCTTCTCCTCCGCCCTGGACGAGATCGAGGAGCTCTGTCCCACATCTACCTCCCCAGGGGCCGCAGCGGCAGCGCCCGACAGCTCCAGGGCGGGCTCCGGCGCGCCGGGCGTCCCGAGGCCCGACGACCCGAAGCTGATGGACTCTCTGCCCGGGAACTTCGAAATCACGACGTCCACGGGCTTTCTGACGGACTTGACCCTGGACGACATCCTGTTCGCCGACATCGACACGTCCATGTATGACTTCGACCCCTGCACGTCCGCGTCGGGGACGGCCTCCAAGATGGCCCCGGTGTCGGCCGACGACCTCCTCAAGACTCTGGCCCCGTACAGCAGTCAGCCGGTGGCCCCGAGTCAGCCTTTCAAGATGGACCTCACCGAGCTGGACCACATCATGGAGGTGCTGGTCGGCTCCTAAGAGCCCCGGACCGCTGCCTGCGCCGCCCAGACCCTGCGAGTGTCCCCGCACCCCACAGCTCTCCGCACTGTGCATGCACCCTTGCTTGCCTTTTTCAGAGAAAAAGATCGTTTTACACAAGGATCACACTAGTTTTCGCTTTGAGCAGAGTTGGAGTGCCTTCATCCACGTATGACCACTTTTAATACGCTTTTTTGAGTGGTTCTCAGAGACCTACTGCCCTGGAATAGGAAAGAATACATTGGAAGACAATGTTGCTATGCTGAATGACAAAAATAAACAGTTCAAGTGAAGCACAAGGAATAAGTTGGAAAAGCTGTAAATTGCATGTGCATATTTGTCTATTTTTTCTATAAGTTTTATTGCAAGAGGTAAAAAGAGAAAATATATATATATATTATTTAGATAATCTCAGTACCTTTTCTGGCATTTTCGCCCTGTATAGGTTGACTTGGCAATTCAGCCTTTTTAGAGGCATTAACTACTCCTCCTAAGTGTTGCATTTACATGGCTGTTTAGAAACTGCTGCCCAAATTTATTTTATATTTTTGTACAGATTCTGCAGTTTATGATATTGTTTTTCTAAAAACAAATGCTGTTTATACATATGAGATAGCTATTTTGATAGGATTTGCTCACATAGTTCCTGCAAACTTCAGATGTACAAGTTGCACTTGTACTTTTATAGAGTTGTAATGTTTTATATGTGTTTGGTGCAAAGAGAAAATTGGATCAAATTAATCCGCAGTGGATGACCCCAAATGCAAACACACACACACACACACACACACACACACACACACACACACACACTGCTTTAAGAAAGGGCCAGGCGATATCACACCCAAATTTCACAAGCACCAACCCCCTGGCATGAACACCCGCCAGCACTGTGACTTCCAAAGCCAGAGCCACGTCTGCTCATCAAACTTGCATTAAGCAGTTGGCGGGAGATGGCCGTGGAGCTTGGGGGGGGGGGGGGGAGGAGGGGGGAGGGGTTTGAAGTGATGGTTCTCTTTAGCTCCCTCTCTTGAGGGGAAGGCTACCGAATACTCACTGTATTTATGCCAAGTTTGTGCTTTTAGTTGTTCTTATTTTTTTAAACAGAAACCCAAATCTTTCCCTTTTGGCATAATTTTTACAATGACCTGAAATTTTACACGAGAACAAAATTTTCTGAAAAGTAACCGACCTCCTCGGTTAGGGCTCACAAGGAAGAAACTACCCCAGAAGGCATCCACTGTGTTGCTCAATTGTCTTTTCCAGCTTCCCTTCCCTAGAGCTTTTGTTCCCTCTGTTGCTAAGTGCTGAAAATGGCGTCTTCATGATCACCACACTGAGCGCAGCTCACCTCGGCCCAGCCCGGGATGCTGTCTTGTAACATCCGTTCGCTCTTGAACCTGGAGTTGGTACCATTATGTCACAGCTTCCAATCTGGTTGCTTCCATGAATCAACTGCTTTAACTACACTTTACAAAGCTGATTTACCCAAATACACAGACAGGACTTTCTATGCATGTTCCTGCTTCCCCTCCACCACCCCACCCACCCACCCCCAGGACACTGTAGCTTTTTATTCCTCCTGGTGTACATTTAATTTTTAAAACATTTGCAATGTATCATGCTTGTTGCCGAAATTGTTGATGGCCTTTTCGTTTCAGTTTTTTTTCTTTCTTCCAATGGTACTCTAGCTGGTTACAACCTATATTGTTGAAATGCAGATGGCTTCTTTAGGAATAACTTTTATATTTATTTAAGAATTTTTAAATTATGGGATTTGTGTTATTGTTGTTGTCTTTGTTGTTGGTCATTTGTCAATATTCAGTCACCAATTCTGCTCACTTCTTGCCATGGATAAAATTGAGTCTTCCTGGCCAATTAAAAAAGACAGCTTTATAAAATGGCACTTTAAACAAGCCATAGATAGTTTTATTTTTATAATGCACATGGCAAAGCAAATGCATTTGTGATGAAGGAACTGCTCGTTTAAGCAAAAGATTTGTGTATGGTATGGTTAAATTTTTCTATATTCGAATTTACTTTTTCCCCCCACTTGAATGTGTTTTCAAAGGCTAATTGTCCACTCAGTAGGAGCAGTGAGAAACAGATCAGATTGCACTTGTTCTCCTACAAGCAGCCTCCACCTGGACGCCTTTCCCTGCTGCAGATGCAGCGTTTCCTTTGATAGGACCAGGGACCATCTAGTGGAGGTAAGGCCTGTTGTAGATGCTTCCGGTGTCACTGTGCCTGTCCATTTTAAGAGCTTCCTCTTCCTGTGGAGAACAAGTCAGCCCAGGCGCCGCGCTTCTGATAACCGGAGGCCCCGGCAAACTCCCCACACGCCGCCGCACACACATACATACATATACAGACACAATAGTGTTGATTATTCCGAACAATAACAGGGTAAGGCGGTTGATTTGCCATTGTTAAAAACTGATTTACAGTAACTTAGAACAACTGTACTTTGGTTGGATTAGCAAAATCGTGTGTTTAAACAAATCCCATATGTTGGGCAACAGTTCAAATAAGCGCAGCAAAGTGTTGCCCAAACATGGTTCTCTGACTCTCTCGTATTTGTAAGGCTGGGCTTCAAAATCAAAACAGAAACCCCCAACAACAGCAGGCAAATAAATGCTTTTTAACCCTGGACACCCTTGCCGCAAATGCTCGCTATTCAAGGTCTGCTGAGGAAGACGTGGGAAATTAGGGGCCCGTTTTTCAAAGAACAAAAACATCAAGCGGCCACGTTACCACTGTCTTATTTTTACAAAGTGAAGTCCCAACAGGGAAGAATGCGGGCCTGGGTGCGATCTCCAAGCCCCAGTCTGAATGTGGGATGTGCTTCCAGATGCCACCTGGCTCTAGTGCCTTCCCCCTTTCTAAAGGACATCCTGTGGCATCCAGAGTCAGGCCGGCAGTTCGAGGTGCCTTTAGGAGAAAGATGTGCTGGGCGGGGCTGGGAGAGGAAAATTATCGACAGTGATGTGCAATGAAATGACAAGATGAGAGCAGAATCATAAGAGCTTTGAATTTGAAGTGATTTTTTTCGTAAGTTATTTATTCCTTTTTTTTTTTTCTGTGTAAATATATTTATTTTACTGTGGAGCTCTAACAACATCTGGATCGTACCATGTGCAGAATGTATGGTAGGAATGTATTCTCTTGTAGGAATGTCAGTCTGTGTTCCAAGGGGTTCCCAGCCAGACCCCTGGATCTTCTCATTGTATGCACCGTCCACATTCAGTTTTCTCCTCTTCTCTAATGTAGGTCTTTTTGAAATATGCAAAGGGTATGGATAAGGAATGTTTTAATACCTCCAAATTTTTAAGAAAATCAAGCATCAAAGGGTTGATATTTTTAAACTTTTTTTAGTAACACTTTCTCTTGATGACAGAAGGGGCAGCCCCACTGACACCCTCTTTCACACCAAAGGGTGAGAACTAGCCAGAGCCTCCGCTACACCTCGAGTGTCTTTATCAATTGAGCTTTTTATTGCCATATCCCCGTGGAGTATCCCAACTGCCCTGAGGTCAATCAAGGAAAATTTCTTAAATAAATAAGCTCCAGAGAGCCAAAGTATCATCTTACAGATCGTTTTTAAAGCTTAAATTTATTAACCACCTTTGTGGTAAACAATGAATTATGAATACCACAGGGCAGCCTTCTTAAATGACAGATGTGTAAAAAAAAAAAAAAAAAGACTCTACTTTGTGCAGCGATTGTTACCCTCTATATGAATTGTCTTAATTTCAAAACCTTGCTGTTACAAATTGGACCTTTATACCTTTTCTGAAAATATTGAAAAGAGCGTATTTAACCTGTTCTGGCTGTGAATGGTTAACTTCCTGTAACTGCCGAAGGCAGCGAGGTGTGTGCGTCCTGCTTGTATACAATTGTTCTCAGTGCTTCTAAGAATGAGTCTAAATGGTTCTTGAAAATTAGCCAGGATCACACGCTATTGCAGACAAAACCAATAAAAATTTCGGACATGTTTTGGGGATAACAAGCTTGGAAGAGAAGTGCAGTCCAGACAAGCAAACAAACAAGATTTTGGAAAAGATGTACATAGTGACATAGTTTGGTGCATGGTTTTTGAGGAAGGCTCTTGTCAAAAAGGAGGTGTAACCTTTCCCCCACAGACCTGAGAGCTGTGCCTTTTCTATGCAATATTACAGACGTTACATCGGAACCCAGAGAGCTGTACTCACATGTAGGTTTGGGCTGTAATCGAAACAATTGGACAGATTAAATGTACATGGAAATGAGCAGTCTTACTTTTGTAGTTTTATATTATACAATAAACAGTTAAAAGATGAGAGAGGCGTGTTTGGCATGTTTGCAGTTTGCTTCTGCCTGGAGCACAACCAGCTCGGATGTCACGACTTGCTTGTGTGAAGGAACGGCCCACCCTCGGCCTGTTCTGGGGTTGGTGCCGTTGACCTTCTCGCACTGTCTTGGCCTCAGGAGCACCTTTTCCTCCTGGTTCTCCCCCTTGCCTCTGGGACCCTTCTCGACCTCCTGGTGCTCGCTTCTCTTCCCCAGCTCTCTCTTTCCCAGTGGGATCCAATCCACTAGGACGATGAAAACTTGTTTGCATCTCCTGTCTCTCTCCCAAGCTCTGGAGTTAAGTATCTGGCAAGCTCGGCCATCTCACACTCACCACCGTGTTTCCCCCCGGGGCCCATCCTTCGCCTTGGGCCTCCCTCCGGTCCCAGCCACTCTGTTCCCCAATGTCCGTGCTCCCTGGCTGCCTCCTTTCCATCCCTGCCACAGCTTCCCCAACCCCGGCCCTCTTCCCTCCCTGCCTCGGACTCCTGCAGCTGCTTCCTATCTGCTATAACTGGCACCGTGGTTTCTTCAACAGCCTCGATGCTGGAGTTGACGTGACGGAGTACCGGTGGGTCGCCGTTGTGTTCCACGTCCTCCAGCAGTTCCCCTCCTTGCCCGCCCTCAGCATCATCTTCCACGGGTTCACGGAGGACATCCTGTGCAACCTTCCTTGGGCCATCTTTGGTGGGAGTCCTGGTCCAGGCATCTCTGGCCCACCGTACCAGCTGGCAAGGGAATGGAGCTAGATGTGAGGGGCCTGGGTATAATGAGGGTTCCGTTCAACCAGCAGTGGAATATTTGGGGGGTTGGTGTTAGGGAGGGGTTAGGGGTTGAATTGTGTGCTCCAAAATTGATATTGACGTCCTTACCCCCAGTACCTGAGAATGTGACCTTAATCTGGAGATAGGGTCTTCACAGGGATAATCAAGTTAAAATGAGGTTATTAGGGTGAGCCCTAATGCAATATGACTAACGTCCTTATAAGACGGGGAGATGCTGACACAGACAAGCACACAGGGAGAACACCATGTGAAGAAGGCAGAGAACAGGGTGATATGTCTATAGGCCAACAAACACCAAAGACCGCCAGCAAACCATGAGAAGCTGGGGGACAGGCACAGAGCAGATCCGCACCCCAACCCCCCGAGTTCCCAGCAGGAACCAACTCTGCTGACACCTGGCTCTCTGACTTCCAGCCCCAGAACACCACATTTCTGTTGATTAAGCCACTCAGTTTGTGGGGCTTTGTTAGAGCAGCCGTAGCAAACTAACATAGGGGAGGAGAACAGGCAGGATGAGCTCTTTCCAGACATTGCGGTGGAAGATACTCATTAGGCAGCTAGAAATAAGAATCCGCTGCTCAGTAGAGTGGTTGGTCTCCGGAATATGAGCATCTGCTATTAATTAGAGATATAACTTTGGCAAATCATTCACTCTCTCTGTGCTTGTGAGGGCAAGATAAAGTCATAGCACCTAAATCTTTTTGAAAATGTTCACAGTGCAATGAAAATGCAAATTACGAATATTGTCTATCCTCACGCCCACAGCTGTGCCTAGCACATAGTAGGCGCTCGAAATATCTGTTGAATTAAAAGAAGAAAAAAGCCCCATAGTTCTCTTCTCTACCATTTGGGAGAAGCCCAGAGCTCAGCCTTCCTTGTCTGGGTCCCAGGCCTGCTCCTATCCCAAACCTCTGGATGCCCCATTCCCATCACACTGTGTGCCCTTGCTCATGCCCCTACTGCTTGTAGAAAATTCTACCGATCCCTCCAAGGCCAAGCTCAAGTGCCGGTCCATGAGCTTTCTCTGCATCCCCCCGAGTCAGAACCAACCTCATCCTCTGCTAGAGGGCTCTGCAAACCTCTGTAAATGCTCTCAGCAAGTCCTGCCAGGTGTTAGGTGCGCTGTGCACGGATTGTTTGCTCCACTCCCTTCTGCTGTTCTGTGACCTCGTGATGTTCATCTTTGCCAGAGGTCGGCAAACTACGGCCCTTGGGCCAAATGCTGCCGACTGCCTGTTTGTCTAAGTGAAGGTTTGTTGGAGTACGGCCACGTTTGTTCATCTGTGTGCTGTCTGTACCCGCGGTCCTACTCCAGTGGCACAGAGACCGTAAGTCTCTCAAGATCTAAAGTATTTGGCCCTTCACAGAAAACGTTTGCCAGACCCTGATCTTTGCAAACCATATAATGCTTCGGACGGTGTCTGATCCTAGCTGGGGCCCCATAGTGAGGCTGGGCACAGCCCCTGTGCTCGAAGGCGCGTGTAGACTGAATACAGCGCGAGTTCGGGGGCAGGAGTCTCCAGGGTACGGAGTGCTGGGGGGCGGGGGGGCTGCAAGGCCCAGAGAAGGCAGAGCAGTCCACAAAGTCACACAAGACTGGACATCTTCTGAGAGCTAAAGATGTGGGCGGAGGCTGAGACATGAAGTTTGCAGTGAAAAGGCCCCATTTTACAGAAATGAAAGCTGACACACACACAGAGAAAGTGATTATTGTCTAATGCAAGATCAGGGTTCAGAGTCTGGCTCTGCAACCAGACGGCCTGAGTCTGAACCCTGGCTCCACCATTTATAGCCTGTAACCTTGGGCAAGCTCCCGAATCTCTCTGTGCCTCAGCTTTCTCATCGCTAAGATTGAGCTTATTTCATGCAATGGTGGGGATTCAACGAGTCCATACGTGTAAAGCACTTAGTTCTAGGACGTTAAAAAAAAAGAAGTCCACAAATGCTCCTTATAGCTTTAGCACAACAGTGGGCAAGGCTCAAATCCACGTCTCCGCTCAGTGGAGTGTTTTAGGTTGAGCCATAAAGCAAAGCTGGGGCGTCTTGATGCTGAAGGCATGTTCTGTGGGGACGCCACCATTTCCTAACACCGTACTTGTCGTCATGGTGGTCAGCTATTTGTTTACTGAGGACTGTGCTCCCGGCTTGTGTGGCAATCTGGGGTCCCAGAGTGCCTATTGCCTCTTTCATCTTCGCTTTCCATTTCCTTTTGCTCTTCTTGGAAAGGAAGCTTTGACTGCATCGCGAGTCACAGTCTCCAGGGTTACCACTTAACTGCGCATTCACATGGGCCAGACAGCCCTGAGTGCTGGTGTGTGTGATCTCATGGACTCTGCCCCGGCCCGTGGAGGTTTATCTTACCTCCTCCGCTTTGCCGAGGAAGGAGTCCAGGCTCAGAGAGGCTAAGAAACTTCCCAAAGCTCACACAGCTAGAAAGTGGCAGGGCTGGGATTGTGACTCTTAGAACCATAACCCCTCAGGCGCCCTCTCCTAGGGCCCATCTGGTGTGGTGGCGGAGGTGGGGCCGTGGCCCGAGGCTGGGCGGGGTGAGGGAGTCGGGAGGCCTCGGCCCAATCTGAGCTTTACCTCGTTCACTTGCCTGACCTCCAACAAGCCCTGCACCTCTCCGCTTCTTCACCGGGGTGTGGATGTCTCTGGCACACTGAGGCATCGCCCGGACGGACAAGAGGAAGATGGCCCCGTGAGGGCAGCAGGGAACCCGGAGTTAGGGCTGCTCTCCAGGGCTGAATACCCCCTAGGTTCTCTCCTCCTGGCTCTCTGTGACCTTGGGCCAGCCCCTCCCGTCCCAGAGACTCAGTTGGCTCAGTGGCCATGGAAGGGGCGGGCCTACATACACCCTGGGGACGGCGGCTCTCCCCGGCTGCACGTTAGAAGCCCCGGGGGCCCCAGCAGCATCTCTGGGCGCTGGGGCCAGGCCTCGCGGATTTTACGGAAACCCTGCGTGGGAGGAGCCCGCTGCTCTGAGGGCACCAGTGCCAGCCTTTGGGGCTTCGGGGAGGGCACAGGGTGTGCATGACCGGGGACGCGCACACGCCGGCATTGTCCCTGGAGCTGGGACGCCCCTCGGAGCCGCCGGCCGCCCCGGCCCCACAGCCTGCGGCGGCCTCCCCTTGCCCCCTGCTGCACCCCCCCCCCTCCCGCCTCCCCAGCCAGGCCGGGCGGCCAAGCCGCCAGCTGCTAGCGGGGCCTATTGTTCCGCAGTGACAGGCCAGGGCTGCAGGAGCACAGGCCCCGGAGGCTGGCGAGGGAGGGGGAGGGGTGGGGCGAGCCGCGGAAATGTCTCCCAACAGCGCCTTCCGGGCTCCCGGCTCCCGGCCCTCAGGCCCCCGGCCCCCCGCCTCCCGCCTCCCGCCTCCCGGCCCGCGCGCCTGCGGGAGCCCCAACGCAAACACACCCAACCCACGGCAGTCCTCGCTTGTCCTCGCAGGATGTGATCCTCGCTGGACGTGCGTGTCGCCGGTTCTGTGGGTTAATGATGGACAGAGTCAGGCCGCCTCCAGAAAAGGAGTTTTGGTCACTTCTCTCCCAGCCAAGTGCCTGAAAACAGTGCCAGGTGGCTGAGGGCTTTTGAAATGGTGTTGTTGGAAGGCAATGCAATGCACACGCCCGTCGCCCGTCGTGGGGACGCATGCTGGGGTCTGGACGGGTTCCAGCGGCGGTGATAATCAGCCTTGTGTACAGCTCGGTGCTGTCGTGCGGTCACTTTGTTTGATTCTCATGACGATTCTGAAGGGGCTGGCAATGGGGGGGAATTCTGAGCGGACCTGGGGAAAACAGGTACACAGAGGGGGCCCAAGGCTGCTAGGTGCAGTGTGCGTGTGCATGCGTGTGTTTGTGTGTGGGAGGGACGCTGTCTCAAACTCTGGACTCCAACCTTTATTACCTCCTGGCATTTCAGAGCCTAAAGGATCTGGCCCGAGACTTAAGTTACGAAGGAATAATGATCCACAGCAAGGCAGGGAGCTCGAAGTCGCACGTTGTCTTGGGAGCTTTGTAACAGACTCAGGGTAACCGAAGTCATTCAGAGCTTCCATCCATCCTTTCTCTCTGAGAGCCTCCCTCCTCTATCCCCAGACTCACACACCCGCCCCCCCCAGAGCTTTGGGGGGCAGAAGCAGCTCAGAGAAGGTGGCCCCCAGTGCTCTTCCCCAGTTCAGTGTGTCAGGCCTAGGCCTGATTGGGACCCACAGTGCCATCCCAAACATTCAGCCTAAGAGAGAGTGAGGCACTTGCTGAGTCGTCCCAGTTTGGAGACAATCCTAAGTGCCCCCCCCAAAACCAAAATGCTGCTGCCAAAGTGCTGAGCTCCTGCTGCCACCTGCCCAAGCCCAAGGGCTGGCTCTTAGTCTCTCCGTCTCTCCGTCTCTCTCTCTCTGTCTCACTCCCTCCCTCAATCTCTGACTCTCAGTCTCTCTGTCTCCCTTCTTTGCCCTTTTGGCTCAGTCAGTCTGTCTGCCTCCATCTGTCTGTCTTCTGCGTTAGCCCCTGAAGGCCTGCTTCGCTGCCAGAGTCTGCGATGACACACGTCTCTCTGCCCTTGGATCTGGGGGACTGGGTACGGCCGCCGAGTGATCCCGGTGGGACTGCGGGGTGCGGGAGCTCCTGAGGGGGGCTCACCTGCTCATCCAGGGCCTTGCTGCTGCCCCGGGTGGCTGGGTGGCCCCAGGTAGGAGTAAGAGCTTTTTAGCTCTGCTCTCCAGGTTGGCCTGAGCAGCTCTGACTGGACCGAGTGCAGCTGGCCTGCAGGCATGGACAGGGATTCTAAGCGGAGGGGGGAGCGGGCTGAGCTGGTGGGGGTCAGTGCCGGGCGAGGTGGGCTCTGAGGAGAGATGTCTGCCGGGCAGAGGCGGGAGCCAGTGGTGCTGGCAGGGAATGGACTCTGGATGAGTCTTGGGTCATTCTGTTTTAAGTGGTCTGCGAACAGACTGCACAGTGTGGGCAGAGGCTGCTTGGGACCCCAAGTGAGGGCTGGCTGCTGACGGGTCAGGCTGAGGGCCTGTGTCCTCAGGGAGATAGGGGAGGGCACGCTACCTTCTTTAAAGCAACTTTGTTCTGCCGGACACTGCGCTCTCTGGTCAGCCTCTCGCTAATCCATGCAGGCAAACCGAGGCCCAGAAAAGTTAGGCAAGTTGTCCAAGGTGATATGGCTGGTAACTGGGGTCTCGGGGCGGGGTTCTGTGTGTGTCTGTAGGACTCTGTTCTGCACAGTGGGGACATATCCCACTACCGTCCAGGGGGCCCGGGCCACACGGGGGGTCATTGTGAAGATGCTGCCATGCGATGTTTGGACATGGTCTGTAGCTGCCTCGGGGCTGGCTCGGGGGAATGTGGGGCCAGGAGTAGGTTCTCGTCCCCTGATCCCAGCAGTTTGCCTCCCTGGCCTGCCAACCGCCGCAGCTGGGCTCCAAGGAAGAATAGGATGGACAAGAGAGAAACTTCGGAGGCCAGAAGGGCTCCCACCCCACAGGACTGATCCCTGTGGGTCATAACAAACCAGGGGACAGAACCCTTGCCAGCTAGAAACACCGTGTGAACTTGTCTGATGGCCGGTAGCAGCAGGAAGACCTCGGGGGCAGCTCAGGTGAGGGAGCCCTCGCGGCTCGTTTGTACTTTGATTCAATTAGCCTTTATTGGCTCACCCCCAGTGTCCCCAGTGCAGTAGATGGTGCCACACCCCCTAACTGATGAGGCCCAAATCCTCAGAGTCCTTCTTGAGCCCCCGCTTCCCCCCCCCCCCGACCTGCATCATTAGCGGACCCTGTATCCTCTGCCTTCCAGATAGACGAGGGCTCCAGGGGCTCTGCCTCCCAGCTTGTCTCCCTGCCCCTACCCTTGTCTGGATCGTCTATCTTCAACAGAGCAGCAGAATGATCCTTTGGAAATAGAAATCATCACTGTGCTCCCCAAAACGTGCACGTGAATCACCTGGGGAGCGGGTCTGAATGGGGGCTTAGCACCTGCATTTCTAACAGGCTTCCAGGAGCCGCCGGTCCGTCCATGGACCACTCGTCGAGGAGCCGAGTGTTGGGTTATGTTACTCCTGAGCTCCAGTGGCTTTGCTGGAATAAAATCCAAAGTTCTCCTCATGGCCTCTGTGGCCCCGGCTCCTTCTCAGACCGCACCTCTCCCCTGTCCGCACTTACTCTGCCCCAGCAGCCCCCACCCCCAGCCTGCTTATTCTGCCAGCACACAGAGCTTCCTGATACCTGGCTGTGTTCATCTGGTGACCGCGTCTCCCTCACTGGACTATAGAGCCCCGGGGGCCGGCGTCAGTGTTGCTGTGCTCACATCTCTAGAGCCTGGCGGAGGGGACCGACTCTCAGCAACTCCTTGCCCATGGAGTGGACAGACTAGCCCGCGCCAGGCGCCCTGGCTCCAGGACTGAGCCAAGCAGATGGCGCCTGGCCTGATGCAATCCACAGCCTTGTCCCCAGCAGAAGGACAGGCATGGGGGTGAGTCACCAAACGGCTGTGGTCAGTCAATACTCCTCAGTCTCTTCTTGGGCCTGCCCCGGGCGAAATGTTTTCTGTGAAGTATCTCATTTAACCCCAGCGCAGTGAGGTAGGCACTCTCATTACCAGCTGAGCCACCCAGGCGCCCCATGAGTATTCTTTGTAAGAAACTGCCAAACTTGTCTTCCAAAGTGGCTATGTCACCAGCAATGAATGAGAGAATCTCTGTTGCTCCACATCCTCGTCAGCATTTGGTGGTGTCAGCATTTTGGACGTTAGCCATTCTAATAGGTGTGTAGTGATACCTCGTTAATTTGCAGTTCCATAATGACATATGATGTTGATGATCTTTTCATATACTTATCTGTCATGTGATGTAGTGTCTGTTCAGATCTTTTGCCCATTTTTAATTGGGTTGTTTCTTTTCTTATTGTTGAAGAGTTCTTTGTATATTTGGGATACCAGTTCTTTATCAGATATGTGCTTTGCTAAGATTTTCTCCCACTCTACGACTTCCTTTTATTCTCTTAGTAGTGTCTTTTGCAGAGCAGAGATGCTGAATTTTAATGAAGTCCAACTTTGGTGTTTTATCTAAAAAGTAATCACCAAACCCAATGTCACCTAGATTTTCTCCAATGTTATCTTGTAGAAGTTTCAAGTAGTTTTGCATTTTACATTTAAGTCTATAATCTGTTTTGAGTTGATTTTTGTGAAGAATCCAAGGTCTGTGTTTAGATTCATTTGGTAGGTTATGAATGCTCAGTTGTTCTAGCACCTTTTGTTGAAAGGACTATCATTTCTCCATTGAATTGCCTTTGCTCTTTTACCAAAGATTAGTTACTATGTTTGTGTGGGTCTGTTTCCGGGTACTGTGTTCTCTTCCAATCATCTGTTTCTTCTTCCCATACTGTGCTGTCTTTGATCACTGTAGCTTTATTTTAAGTCATGAGGTTGAGTGGTCAGACCTTAAACTCTTTTTTCTCCTTCAGTATTCCCAACTCCTTCCCTAACCAGTCCTCCCCTCCTGCCTCATTTTTCCTAAGTGTTTTCCCTTGCTTGGTGCCCCATGACTCCATTAACCTTTCCGAAGTTGGACTACCACTCCAAGCTTGGTTTTGCTTCAGGACCTTTGCATTTGCTGTGCCTTTCTCCTCTATTCTTATATTTTGTCAAACCCTATGAAATTAGTATTTTTGTAGACCAGAAAAAAAAAGGTTAAATCTCCGTGATTACATGGTGTTCTACCTAATATATTCCATCATTCCATTGTTTCTCATCCTCCAAGAGTCAGCTCAAATGCCACCTTAGAGTAGCCCATCCCTGACCACCCCACCCCACCCTCAGCCAGGCACATCGCTCTGTTTTATTTTCTTCATAACATTTATCGCCATGAGAGGTCATTCCATTCATTTATTTATTTCCTTGTTTATTACCCATTTATTTCCTGTAGCATATAAACCTCCTGGCAGTAGGGACCTTATCTTGGCCGAAAAATTCTTCAGAGACCAGATGGGCTGGGGTCCCTAGATATTTGTACCGATCTAGGGACTCCACTCTAAAACTTGACTGATGTCATATTTCCAACCAGCAATCCTATTGGGAATGGAGCCTGATTTACCTGACATAGAACAATAGGGAAATATGATATCTTCCCCATTAAGTGTTGGGGACCAAATTCAAAATCCCCACAATCATGTGGTTGAACAGTAGCATGGATTGTTCAAGAAAGGTATTCTATTGGAGGCAGAGAGCACTGGGTAAGAACCGGCTCTGCACCAGCAACACCCACTTGTTTCCTTGGCGACCACCTCTACCGGCCTATCCTCCGCTCAACAACAGAATAGCTTTCCTTACACCCCACCATGTTTCTCCAGATCTATAACTTTGGTGGTTCCCTATGGCCAGACCCTGCTGTCTCCTGCCCCATGGACTCTTTCGTGAGTCCTTCCTCCCCCAGTACCTAACCAGACCCTGCCTGTCCTTTGGAGCTCAGAGTAAGGCCCGCCTCCTCCGAGAGCCTTCCCTGCCTGCCTGACAGTGCACGCCTCCCGGCAGTGCCCTGTTATCTCGCTCGGCTCACAGGGTTTCTTTGAGGATTGCTGGGGCCTATTTCAGAGCTCAGGCTCCAGAAGAACAGGGACTGAGTCCAAAGCCTGAGCGCCAGCCGGCCGCACTGCTTCGCTGCCGAGGAGTGTGACTTGCTAGAAAGGGAAGGAGGAGAGACTGAGGGGCCTCCCAGCGAGGGGGGACCTTTGTCTCCTCCTTGGTGGAGTCAGACCCCCAGAACATAGCAGCTCAGAGAGCTGGGGCATGGTTCCCCCCACCCTCCCAGGGGGCCCGTGCAGCAGTCCCTCCTTGCTTTCCCCTTCCTCCCCCAGTGTGGAGCCGGGTTGACTCAAGTGGCAGGAAAAAACGCCCCCCCTTCCAAGCTGCGGCACATCTGTGCCCAGACAAAGCCAGCTATTAATCCTAGCTTTTGTGTGAGTGTTTGGGTGTTGAATTCCACTTGGATCTGCCGGCTTTTGGAAAGGGAGATTGGAGGGGATTTAGTGACAACAAAAGGAACCCACTGAGGGGAATGGGAGGGGGGCCAGGGGAGCTAAGAAACCCAAGTGCATTCACTCTGAGCCTGGTGGGGGCTCCTGGGAGCCCAGCTTCAGCGAGAGCCTAGCAAGGCTCCCAAATTCCCAGGGTCTGAGTCACAAAAAGGGGCCACTCCCCAAGAGAAAAACACCAGCTTCGTGGGCCTGCCTTGCACTCCAGATGCTGCCTGGTGTTGAGGCCCCAGCTTGACGGGGCCTGGACACTGGCCCTGGTACTGTGCCTTTCAGACTGGAGCAGCCCAAGGGGAGTCCAAGGGTGGGAGACAGGAGATAGGGACCAGGCAGAAGGCTGGAGCCCCGGGGACAAGTCCCGATCGGGGAGAGCCTCAAAGCCAGCCCAGCTGAGTCAACAACAGAGCAATAAGGCCAGAGGCCCTGAGGCAATAGGTCGCCCAGTGGCCTGCGTTGGGTTCTCCCTAGAAGTTCCTGGGCACCTGGTCCCAGCCAGGAGCTCGACCTCCAGGGAATCCAATCCATACAAACGCTAGCTCTGGCTCAAGCATCCAGCACTCAGAACAGCCCAGGACAGGGTCAGAGTGTACATGTATGTGGAGAGGGGTGGGCTGAGCGTCTTAGAGAGTCAGGCAATTCTGAGGGGGACACCTACAGCCCAGGCAGGTGTTACTCGATTCTCTTACTCAGCAGTTCTCTTACTCTGGTCTGGTTACTAGTGCCCCGGGAGAGGGCCCTGCAGTGGGAATGGAAACCCCCTGACCTGCCTCCTCCCCTCCTGCTTTGTGAATTTCACCTTTTTAAATGACCTTCCCATCTGTGGGTGCTTGACTCCAAATGCTCACCAAGTTTTCAGGTCACACCAGCAAGTGCCAGTGGTTTTAACTCTAGCGGGGGTGAAGACACACCCAGAGCTTCCTCCCCCTTTCCCTACCTTACCTGGGAGGTCTGATAAAATCATGCGTTCCTCCATTCAATAGCTGATTGAACTGTTGCTCTGCAGGCCAAGTTCTGGTTTAGCAGCTGAACAGTAAATGCAAAATGTGACTCCCGACTGACTCTTGTGTTGCTCAGCTAAGCTTCTGGGTTTAACTATTTTCTTTTCTTTTCTTTTCTTTTTTTTTTTTTTAAGATTTTATTTATTTAGTTGAGATTGAGAGAGAGCAGGAGGGACGGGGGAGAGGAGAGAGAATCTCAAGCAGACTCCACGCTGAGTGAGGAGCCTGTCGCAGGGCTCGATCTCATGACCGTGAGATCATGACCTGAGCCAAATCAAGAGTTGGCCACTTAACCGACTGAGCCACTCAGGTGCCCCTATTTAACTATTTTCTAATGGTTAGCACACTTACAGATTTTTTAAAAACAGTTTTTATTTGGCTATAGTTAGCACACAATGGTAAATTAGTTTCCGGTGTACAACACAGTGATTCAACATCTACCAAGCTGTGCTCACCACAGGTGTAGCTGCCATCTGTCCCCACTGCCCATATTCCCTATGCTGTCCCTTTCATTCCCATGACTTACTTATTTCATAACTGGAAGCTTATATTTCCCATTCCCTGTCCCCCATTTTGCTCATCCCCCACCCCTTCCCTCTGGCAACCATCAGTTTGTTCTCTGTACTTACAGGTTTTAGATTCCACATATGGTGTTTGTCTTTCTCGGTCTGACTTATTTTACTTAACATAATACCCTCCAGGTCCATCCATGTTGTCGTAAATGGCAAGATCTCATGCTTTTTTATGGCTGACTAATATTCCTCTGTGTGTGTGTGTGTGTGTGTGTGTGTGTGTGTGTGTACCACATCGTCTTTACATGAATCTTTTATTCTATGTTAATTAACTCTAGAAATAAAAAAACTCAAATCATTCACTTGTTCATCCCCTCACTCATTCAGGCTAGGTGAAGTCAGGCTGGCGCACCAGGTCCTTTGTACTAAAAACCCCAGTTGTTCCCGCAGCTCCTTCCTGGTCTTCAGGGAAGAGGCTCTCACGGGTGTTCCCTGTGCTGCTGTAAAGGCCCTCTCCTCCCATCACTGTTTCTGAGGCCCTGGTCCCAGGCAGCCCTGCACAGAAGGGGGGTGGAGAACGGGTGGGCCGGTTGCTGCCTCTAGAGACTATGGCCTCCCCTGGGTCAGGGAGCGGGCACAGCTTCTCTGTCTCCCAGACAGAACCTTCTAGAAGACCACAGAGCCACTCTGTTCCCACTTTTGTCAGAGGGCGTCCGCACTGTTGTCGAGGAGACTCCCTGAGCCTGGGGGACAAGGTCCCAGCTGCTGCGCTGACTAGAGAACCCTGACCCTTGCTCTGGACTGCAGAGCTGGGTCACCTCGGTGGGAACGTCCTTCTGGGTTGATAGTGGGGGCCTTGGCAGCATGGAGATGGTCATGGGAGTTGAGAGGATGGGTAGGTGGGTTTTTTTGAATCCCTTTGTCCCACGTTGGATGGTGAACAAGATAAGTTCACAGGCCTTGGGTGGCTCTGAGGAATCCCCAAGTAGACTGTGATGAACAGAGGGTCTGTGGAGGAAGGGTCAAGATGGGGACCCAGGCTCTGGGGGCATTTACAGGAAGGAGGGACAGGGCATGTGGGGAAGGGGCCGCAGTTAAAAGCCCTCACCATGGGGGAGTCTGAGTGGCTCAGCTGGTTGAGCATCTGCCTTCGGCTTGGGTCATGATCCTGGGGTCCTGGGATCGAGTCCCGCATCGGGCTCTCTGCTTGGCGGGGAGGTTGCTTCTCCCTCTACCCCTCCCCCCTGCTTGTGCTCTCTCCCTCTCTCTCACGTAAATAAAATCTTAAAAAAAAAAAAAAGAGCTCTCACCATGGGCGGCCTCCTGGGTAATAGGTCCAGCCCAGAGTCTAGAAGGCCCTTCTGGAGTCTGTGGGTCGGGTTTGGCTTCTCCTCCAGTTTCCTTCCCATATGGTCGGAAGGGCTTCAGTGAATGTCGGGACTGTCAGAGGCTCCCTGTGTGGCAGGAAAGAGTCTGGCTTCCCAAATCAGAAATGATCAGAAGTGCCGTTTATTGAGTGCTTTGTGCCAGGCGATGTGCTAAACCCTTTACATTGAAAGCCTTGTAATCACCAATGAGCTCAGCACTACTATTATTCCCACTTTTTAGTTGTGCACACTGAGGCTTAGAGAGGTTGTTTCACCCAAGGTCACGTAGCTAAATAGAGGTAGATCCAGGACTTCAAACCCTGGGTTCTTTTCACCCTGATGGGAATTCCTCAGACCTCCGGATCTTCTTCTTCCCCAATGCCAACTCCCTAGCCAGTTCTCACAGCTCAACAATGTGGGAAAGGCCTGGAAGGAGAGGAAAAATCCAAGTTGAGCCTCTCTTTTGGCTCCTTGGTTAAAGATGAGATTTTAGAGGAAGATGAGTGGTCAGGGGATTATCTGGAGATTTCATGGCTCCAAGATGTTGACCCTGCCCCTCCCAGAAGAAAACAGATTAGCAAATTTTGCTCTGGGAAGTAAGTTTTAAAATTAAAAATATTTTTTTTTTCCTTTTGACAAAAACAAGTATGTCCTTTGTAGGGCAAAGCTAGAAAATACAGAGAAGCAAAAATAAAAATGTAAAATGCTCACTTTTGTATTAGAGATGAGGGCTGCTGAAACCTTACATATATTTTTGTGAAGTTCCTAAGTGTAGACACACACACACACATACACTTTTTCATACTCTTTATTTTTCTAACAAAGCAAAATTGTTACTATTATTACTTGGAAACGTTTTGCACTCAGTAATTTATCTGAACATTTTCCCAAGCAAGGCCATATGTATTCATCTACTATATCATATTCAGTGGCTGTGTGGCATTCTAGTCTATGGCTACACTGTAATTCATTGAACTAATTTCCTAATGTTAAATATTTAGGAATTTCTGATTTTTTGTTCTTGCTATGATTAACAACTCTAGTTAAAATCTCATGACATCCTTATCTAGAATCTTGAAGTGAAATTGATGGGTCAAAAGGTGTGTGCCTACTGCCAAGTGCCCCCGTCCTCATAAACAGTACTTGAATGCCCCCCACCCCCCCTCCACACACACACACACACACACACACACACACACTCACAAGACACTGGTGCCATTCCTAGGAATATTCTTCCATTTAAAAAAAAAAAAGGTTGACAATTTGATACATGAAATGTTACCTCATTATTGTTTTATTTAGCATTTCCTTAATTATTAATTGGGGTCAACAGTTTTTCATGTGCCTATTAGCCATTTTTATTTCTTCTCTGACTTACCCATTCACATCCTGGGTCCATTTTTCTATTGGGTCATCTTCTTTTTAATGCAGTTGTCTTATTTAGGTGAGTAGCTCTCTACCCTGGCATATGAGAATCACCTGGAAGACGTCTTAAAGAAAGGAAGAGAGGGAGGATGGAAGGAAGAAAGGGAGGGAGGGAGAGAAGGGAAAAGGTCTCATCCCAGAGTAAATATTTGCTGGAGCCCGGCTATCAGTATGTTTTAAAGTGTCCTCGTGCTTCTAATTTGCAGCTATGGTTGAGAACCCTTGTTATAAATTAGATTTCTCCCTGTCTGGGTCCAAATGCTTTTATTGCAGAATCTATTCCCCTTTCTTTGACACCCAGTTTTCTGTTGTGAAAAATGGGCAGCAGAACTGGGAAACAACACAGCACCCCCTCCTAAATTCTATAAATCCCATCAAGGAGGCCAGCGTTTCAGGAGAAAGGGTGAGGCAGATGCTGTGGTCAGGCTTTCTGCCAGGTGGATTGGAAAAAATTAAAAATGCTCGCTCAGGCAATAAGGCTTTCCCCTGAAGACAGCCTGAGCTCTAAGCTGGGGTATGTGTGTGTGGGGGTGTGGGGGGAGTATAAAGTTGGGTTTCTATGGAACATGTTTGCTTCTCTAGGGCACCCCCGCTTCAGATGCACAGCGATCTTGCCCTCTCTGGGGCCTCGAGGTTTCGAATGAAAGTCTTCTCTGAGGCATTTGATCTCCTTTCAGTTGTCAGCATGAGAGAGGAGTGCAGGCCCAAGGAATCAGGTCGTCCAGGAGGGAACCATCCCCTGGCTCAGTGTGCGGCCTTGAGGGTGGGAGGGGGTCCCATGGGTGGTGGGAGGGCTGCCTCCAGGACGGTCTGGTCCTCTCAGGGTTTAGGATGTTGTCAAAGCAAACTTAACTTGGATTCTGTTAAAACCCACAGGATCTGCCCCTCGCCTCCCTCTGCTCCACCCCGGCGCGGGCTGTTCAGGTCCCACCTGGTGGACCGGATGGGGGGAAAGGGTCTTTCTGGTGATGCACTCAGGAAGTTCCCTGGAAAGCCCCAGGCTGGCTCGCTGCCGCGCCAGGGGGTGTGGCTGAGGCCTCGCAGAGGGCCTCTGCTCTTCCAGGTGCTACTGCCCCCGGGGGGCGGGGAGGTGGAAGCCACGCGTGGATCCCAGTCTCCCTGGTGCTGGTATGCGACCCTGAGCCTCAGTGTCTTCATCTGTAAAATGGTAGTAATGCTGATGTTCAGGGTCGTGGAGAGGGCCAACAAAGCAGGCCGCAGCACACTGTGGTTTATGGGTATAGGCCAGGGCTGCTCCGCGGACACCCCTCCACGACTTTTCTCTATGTTCGCGGGTCAAAGCTGAAGGCTCAGGCTCCAGCCTGAGTCCCCACCCTCTTTTTCATCCCTGTGTCCCCCATTTGCTCCTTTGCTCTGGGACGAAGGAGAGAGTCCCCCAAAGTCCCCCCACCCCCTCGCACTGAGCCTCCCCTACAGCAGAAGACACACCCCTCCGCCTGCACTCAGCCCCCTGCTTCATCTCCCCCCTCCCTGAGAATCCCACACTCCCCCATCGGTCCCCCACATCCCTTGTGCTTCCCACCCAGACTTGACTAAAGTTTTTACCATAAATCTACTTTTTATTGAGCTTACTTTGTGCTAGGCACCATGCTTCATCCCCTTGTCCTTATGAACTATTCATAGGAACGTTTTTGTTATCCCATTTTACAGATGAGGAAAGTTAGACTAGTTCTGCATAGCTTGCCTAAAACCACAGGGCACCAGGGAGCAGGACTGAATTCTCAGGCCACCGTTTCTCTGTTCCGTGTCATGTGCGCTGACCTCCTCCTATGTGCCTGGCCCCAAGGAGCTTCAATTCCAGTAGCTGTTCTCTTTCCCTCCCCCGTGCTCCCACTGTATGGTGCTCATCTCTTCAGGATTCATCCTACCCTGCCTTGAATTGGTATTTTTGGGGATACTTCTTGTCTCCTTGGACCATGAGTTCCCCCAGGGCAGAAAATATGCTTTTGTTATCTTATGCATCTTTGAGTCTGGTGCAATGCTTAGAACACTGTAGTCTCTTAAATTATTTTTTTCTAATTCTGAAGTAAGAAGTGCTCATTCTAGAAAAAAATGGAAAACACAGAAAAAGTGAAATAGAAAACAAATATCACCTGTGATCCCACCACCCAGAGAAAACCTTTGTTAATATTTTGGTGAATTTCCTTCTAGTCCTTTGTTTTATTTATATATACATATAACTATATATACATATAATAATATGTATTTTTAGACAATATGTATTTCAGATAAAGCGGAACAATGTACACCACCATTTTTTTTAAAGATTTCATTTCCAAGCAATTTCTACACCCAGTATGGGGCTCAAACCCACAACCCTGAGATTAAGAGTCACACACTCCACCGACTAAGCCAGCCAGGCACTCCAACAATACTATTTTTATGCTGCTTTTCAACCTTATATCATGAGCAACTCCCAGATCATTAGGAATTATTTGACAATGGCATTTTTGATGGCTGTAGATTGTTCTTTCATGTGGTAGTTCTCCTCCTGTTTAAACCACGCTCATATTGTTGTGGTTCATTTACGGCTTCTCTGATGATCCCCATAAGAGAAATACATGAAGTGGAATCACTAGGACAAAGAGAAAGGATATTTGCAAGGCTCTTGACATATCACAGTTGGCTCTGAACAAACCCCTGCTCTCTCAAACCCTCTCTTAGCTCACCTAGCCAGGTGCACCCACTGACTAGCCAGCCAGAGGCCCAGTTCTCTAGGGGCCCCTCTCATTCCTAACCCCTCTGACCTTTCAAACGCTCAGAAGCAGGTGGGAGGGTCACCTGGGAGATGGGACCGGAGGGATGTGGCCAACCCGTGCCCAAATCTCTTCCTCTCTGATCTGGATTCCATCATCGGTATTATTCCTTGGGTGAAGGACAGTGTGGCTCAAAGTTTGCTGGTTGTAAAATGTCTCCCGGTTGAAGACATTCCCCCTAAATCATGGCTACTAGGCTACCCTTCTCTGTCACTAGGTTAATAGCCAAGATTTGGGCCTCAGGGATTGGGACACCTTACAGAGTCATGGATGTTTAAAATTTTATTGAAAACACCATTCTGGGAAAAAAGATGCAATATGAACCATCTCTTTTTCATTCTTCCACATTATTCTAGGTTAGTGAAGTAGTCTCTTCTTGTGAAATGGGAATAACCTTTAATGAGCTTTTAGATCAGTATCTTTGAATGTATCCAATCTCCTCTTGCATAGATTTTCGTTCTGCCTGTGAACGACCCCCATACAGCAGCGGCCCACCGTCCCCAGCAGAAGGCTGGATAGACGAGCCAAGCCGGGAGCTCCCCAGAGGCCACGGAGGACAAGAGTCCGAGTGCTCTTCCAGCTCCACTGTGAACAGTTTGGGGTTCAATCTAGGGAGATGCTCAGTGGATCAATTCTTTGAGGAAATATGTGTCAATTTCCAAGTCCCTCCTGCTCATCATCCAGGAAAGACGATTTTGATTAAAGAAGCCAGGGCTGCGTGGAGGAACACTTCTCCCGGGCCCCGAGGTCACTCAGCCGCAGACGTGAGCGGCTGCGCCCAACAGCCCGCTAACGGAGGGAACAAAGGCGGGAGCGGCGTCCCCGGGAGACAGAGCGGCGCGGCGGTGTCCGCGCTCCAGAGCCGCGCTTCTCAAACTTCCGCGGACGTGACGGTCTCCCGCGGGCCTGCGGAGCGCCGCTGGCGCGCCGCCGAGACTCGGATGCCGGTGTGTGGTGGGGGGGTGGGGGAGCCCGGGCGGGCCCGAGAGCCTGCGCGTCCCACAGCCCCGGGGGTCCGGCCCGGGAGCGCAGCGGGGCGGGGCGGGGGAGGCAGCGGCGCCCCCGGCCGGCGGGACGGGCTCGGGCCCCGGGGCGAGCGGGAGCGCGCGAGCGGGCGGAGAGCCGGCGGCGTGGGGGGGTGGGGGGGGGGGCTGGGGCCCGCCGAGGGGAGCGGTCGGGGCGGGCGAGCCGGAGCCCGGCGTGGCGGGACCGAGGCGCGCGCAGGGGGCCGGCGGCTGAGGCTTCCCTGGGGACCGCCCCGCCGGCGGGGCCCGGGGCCTCCCGAGCCCTTCCTCCTCCCCAGCTGCCTGTGGCTGGAGCACGGGGCTCGCCCCCTGGCCCACAGGACGAGACGGAGGCTTCAAGGGCATGCAGCCCCAGACCACGGGTCCAGCCACCGGGATCCTATCTCCGGGGCTGTTCCTCACAGCGAGGTGGCCTTCGACAGCTCCCTTCACCTCTCTGGCCTCAGTTGCTCCTGTGTAAAGCACCTGGCCTCGAGGGGCATGGTTTCTGAGGTCCCTTCCCGCTGTCCAGGGCTCTGACTGGCCACCTGGACCGTGCAAGTGGGTGAGGGGGCGATGGGGTCCGCAGGGGGGCGGAGAACAGGGCTTGAGGCTGGGCAGGGAGCTGTGCAGTGGGGGAGAGAAGGAGGATGAGGCAGGAGGCTGGCCTCCTGGCCTCCAAAAGGGGAGGTCCCTGTGGGAATCCCCTCACCATCTGGGTGCCTGGTTTACAGTCACGTGTTTGCCGGGGGACGAGGGAAGGAACAGGAAGGAACGTGCGGACGTGACTGGAAAATCCAGCTGGACAGGAGACAGCTCCTGGCTGTCCCTCCCGCTGAGGCCGAAGCGGGGCCTGCCCCTGCCCCTGCACCACAGGCAGGCCCCGCGGGTCCCGGAGCCCCGTCCAGGGCTGCTGCTGCCACCGGGCTGGGAGCTCCTGAGCACAGAGTCTGGGAGCCTTTAGCTTTGAGGCTTCGCACGTGCTCCCAAGACTGGCTGGAAATGACACTATTTTCAACTTAAATCCATTTTCCTATAGATTTACTGAAGGAGTTTAAAGACACTAGTTCTTAATTTATAAGCGTGGCAGCAGCTTCCAACACGTTAACCCAGAGGCCTTCATGGGCTCCCCAGCCCACCCCTACCCTCCTCTGCAAGAAGGGAGGCTCTTACGAAATGTCCAGATGGCTCAGAGAAGAATAGAACACAGTCTGGTTGCAAGTGGCAAAAATGCCCCTGCAAGGAGTTTAAAGATATATGTACAGGGGCGCCTGGGTGGCTCAGTCGTTAAGCGTCTGCCTTCGGGTCAGGTCATGATCCCACGGTCCTGGGATCGAGCCCCACATCGGGCTCCCTGCTCTGCAGGAAGCCTGCTTCTCCCTTTCCCACTCCCCCTGCTTGTGATCCCGCTCTCGCTGTGTCTCTGTCAAAAAAAAAAAAAAGATATATATACATATAGAATGTATAAATACGTATACTATTTTGTATGTATATTTGTCTCACAGAATCTAGATAAAGGTCAAATACCAGCAGGAAGGGCAGGGATGTGATGGGTCTTGAATGCAGAGGGACTCGGAGGGCAGCTCCCAAGCTTCGCGACTTGAGGTCTCACTGCTGCTCTTCTCCGAACATCTAGAGCAAGGGAATCCTTAGCAAACCACACAGAACATTTGAGAAAGGTCTGCCGGGGGCCCCTCCGGCTTCAGCCAGGCCGCTCCTGCAGAACTGTAAATAGGTACCCGGTCAGCGGAAGTGCGACAGCGGCCCGAGGAGGAGGGTTGAGGCGGGGGCAGGCTGGGGAGGCTTGTGCATCTCTCTCCCCATGGAAGGCACTCCTGGGAAGACCCTGCGCGAAAGAAGGAGCGAGAGGGGCTGTTAAACTTGACCCTGGGGCCCCACCTCACAAGTCATCTCTTCCAGGCTGGGGGCTCTGGAAGGAGGGAAAGCGATGGGGCCAGGGCGAGGAGCCCTACCTGGTGGCCCCCAGGAGCTGTCCTGGAGGCACCCTCAGCGAGCTGGACGGCCTTCCAGTGTCCCATTGTTCCGTGCCCAATCTTCCCCCGCTCACCCCTGCCCAGAGTGACCTCTCGCCCCTTGGAATTTCTCTGACTTTCTTTTTGGCTCTTGGCCCTCCCAGCAGGAGGTCTGGAAAGCGTAAGGTGACGACTGGCAAGTTACCCAACCTCAGTGTTCTCACCTGTGGAATGGAGATCATCATGGTAGATACTTCAAGGGGGTGGTGGGGCGGCTCAGAGGAGATCAGAGCTTGAGCAACGGCGCATGCGCTCTAAACTCCAGGTTTCAATCCAGTCTGCTGTGCGCCTCGGGCAAGTTACTTGAGCTTTCTGGGCCTCAGTTTTACGGTCTATAAGGTGAGATGAGAAGCGTGGCACCTATTTCCCAGGACTGCTGGGAGAATAAGTGAGCGAACGCACGGAGGGCACTTTGAGCGGTGCCTGGCCCTTACCGCGTGCTAGGGGGGCGCCCGCTGTAGAGAGGGGAGCGCTGGCTGTGCGCATGGCAGACCCGCAGGAAATGAGCCCTGACGCCCCAACCCCACTCCTCGCTCGGGGGCCTTCTCCCCGGTTAGCTTGCGCTCCTGGGTGGGCGGGGCATGCGGTGGGAGTTTGACACAACTTTGTTGATTCACCATCCAGAAAGCTGCCAGATGCCCTCCTGTGTTTTTCTTACCTTTTTTTTTTTTCCCTTTTTCGGTGGAAGTGGAGGTTGGGGCCGTGTCACAAACTCTGCTGGGAAACTGATGAAAGCTCTGGACCGTCTCCCCAGAAAGGTGCTCAGAAGCAAGTAGTCACAATATGTTGCACAGGGTTTTAGGGGATTCGCGGAGCCCTTGAAGGCCAGGGTGAGAAGCCCCTCTTTATTTTTTTTCAAAAGATTTTATTTATTTGACAGAGTGAGAGAGCACAGCAGGGGGGAGCAGTAGAAGGAGAGGGAGAAGCAGGCTTCCCGCGGAGCAGGGAGCCCAATGCGGGGCTCAATCCCCGGACCCTGGGATCATGACCTGAGCCGAAGGCAGACGCTTAACGACTGAGCCACCCAGGCGCCCTCTTTAGATGAGACACCCTCCATGTCTTGTTTGTTGGTTTTACTCCAACAAAACAAAGCTGCCCCTCTTCCTTTACTCATCAGTGGGAGGCACCTCGGCTTCCACCCTGGCTCCCATGCCCCCCCAATCCCTCTCCCCAGGCCCCCTGGATCACTGAGTGCCTACTCCAAGCCTCGACCCTTGGCTAGGAGTTAAAAACAGCACCTGTTCAGCATTTGAGGGCGAAGAAGAAAAAGAAGAAGACTCAACTTTGATAGAGAAACAGAAGGAATCGTCCTCCAAGCCAAACGCCATAATTCATGACGCTTTTATTCGCTGAGTGGGACTAAACGGTATTTATGACCAACAGGCCCTGGACTCACCCCGAGTTGAGCGACTCAGGAGTTGCCCAAACTCTGGCAGCAGGGAGGAAAGACACGGGAGTAGGGAGATCAGACAACTTGCAGGGGAGATTTTATTGTTCACGATTGGTGTGATTTTTTTTTTTATCTACTTACGGTTAAGTGTAGTTTCGAAATTTTCGTACAAGTTTCTGGGAAGATGATAACCTCAAACAAGATCTGTTAACTTGAGGTCAGTTGTGGGCTTGGAATAGGGCTGTATGCTGTAGAGCCCAATTCATTCATTCATTCAAGATTTATTAGGTGCCTTCCACACATGAGAGCTGTTCTAGGCACTGGAGTTATAGCAGTGCACAAGGCAGCAAAGGTCCCGTCCTAATGAAGTTTTTGGTCTTGGCAGGAGAGCTAGATAACCAAATAAACAGTAAATATATGTCGGATGGTAATGTGTACTGAGAAGAAAAACACGGCACCCAGTGGCTAGACAGGGTCGCGGGACACTATTTTAGCTGGTGCTCAGGAAAGGCTTCTTTGAGCTGAGGCCTAAAGGAAAAGGCCCGGAGCCATGCAGAGGTCTGGGGAGGTCCCAGGGAGGAAGGAAGGCCATCTACCAGGTGGCCAATCCTGGTTGGGTTGGGACAGCCCAGCACGACTGAGGTCCCAAGGGCCAGTTCCCACAGCTGGGGGTTTCTGGATGGTCCCCCACCCTCTGCTGGAAGCTTTCCTGGGGCACATAGGTCCTTCCTGGCTGTGTGCTTGGGTCTCTCTGCCATGCTGAGAGCATGTTTCTTCCAGAGCCTTACCTTCCCTATTGTACCTACACTTTGCAGAGCCCAAAGATTTCTGCTGAAAGCTGGATGGAGTTGGTGATATTTCAAGATGTTGACCTTAAGAAAGGCTATACTGTTTGCTATAGACTGAATGTTTTCGGTTTGTGTCCTCTCAAAATCCCTTTGTTGAACTTCTAAGCCCCAGTGTGATGGTATTCGGAGGTGGGGCCTTTGGGAGGTGATTAGGCCTTTGGGATGAGATTAGTGCCCCTCTAAGACACCCCAGAGAGCTCCCTCACCCCTTCTGCCATGTGAGGATGAGGTAAAAGTCAGCTGTCTATGAACCAGGATGCAGGCTCTCGCCAGAACCTAGCCTAGCTGGTGTCTTGATCTTGGACTTCCCAGCTTCCAGAACTGTAAGAAATAAATTCCCGATGTTACAAACACCCCCATCTATGGTATTTTTGTTTAAGCAGCCTGAAGGGACTCAGACGCTGATAGAGGATATATGGGGGACAGAGAAACCAACAAGCTACATGACACCAGGAAGAAACAGGTGCATCCAGAATGTGGGACATTCTGCAACACAACTGGCCTGGTCTCTTAAAAAAAAAAAAAAAAATGTAAAAAAAATAAGAGGATGGGAGAACTGTTCTAGATTAAAAGGAACATATAGTCAAATGGGATGCATCCTCCTTGAGCAGACCCTGGTTTGAACAGGCAAGCTATGACAGACATTTTAGGGATGATTTGGGGAATTGAAATAGACTGGTTTTCAAATGGTATTCAGATATTATTGTTCGTTTTTGTAGGTGTGATAATAGTATTCAGTTAGATGAGAATATCTTTGTATTTTGATATGACGGTGTGTGGGAGAGGGACATGGGATGATATCCACAATTTATTCTGAAATTGTTCAGCTAGGTAAGTAAATAAAATCTAAGCTATCTAAGGTCTAGGATGGCTCAAGGAGGGAGAATGCAGTGTCCCACGGGCCCTGGCTCACCTTCCTGGAGTTGGCTGGGCCCTCCATGCTTGACAGACCCCTACCTGTGCACTTCCCGTGTGTCCGGGAAGGGACTGGGCACCAGCACCTGGCGTTCACTTGCTTAACCGAAGATGAATGAGTGTGTGGATAGCCTCTGTGGGACTGAACGCCCCCCCTCCTTCACGTTTACCTCCCACCTACCCTTGAAGCCCACCACAGGACAAGGAGAAACATGGGCAGACTTCCACTTGTCACTTTTTATGGAAACGCCCTATGAGTTCTCTCTGGATAATTCTAGGCCCTGCTGCCCTCTGCCCTCCCCTGGAGCCCCTCTGGCATCTCCCGGAGGCCTGCTCATGGAGCCCAGTTATTTCTGGAGCCTCCCTGTTCAGGTGGAGAGGAGGTTGCTCAGAATCACCGGGACGTAGAATGGCCTGCTGGTCCCTCATGATTTCTTTGAGCCAGGGGCTGCATCCTACCTAGCAGCCTGGGTCCCAAGTCAGGCAGGGCACACAGCAGGGGCCCGAGAGAACTTGGCATCCTCAATAATAATACTAAAGATACCTAACGTTTATTGAGCACTTAGTATTTCCAAGGGTCATGCCAAGTGTTTAACATTAACATTAACAGAATTAATGTCTTTAATTCTGCTAAGAAGCCTGGGTTGGTATTTTTTACTCGAGTTCCCATCTGCAGTTTACACACGGGTTCGTGGTCTCACAATTAGGAAGTGCCAGAGCGGGATTCAGACTCTCAAACTCTGGTTGCCTGCTTGCTGCTTGTCTCCCGGGAGGAATGTGCGGGCCGCCTCTTTGGTGGCCCTGGAAGCCCGAGGAGTCCCGTGCCGTGGGGCTGGTGACCGCGTGGAGACAGCTAGCGAAGAAGGGCGCCAGCCCCCAGGGCCCCGGGGCTGCACCTCGCAAGCTCCGAGCTGTACCGATGAGCTGGAATGGTATAGCTCGTGCCCCTTCCAAGTCCTGCGGGAGCCGCCACAAGGCAAGGTCCATCGGGCAGACGGACAAGTGTCACCTTCTATGGAAGTGTCTGGGGGGACCCTCTCCGCGGACGTCGGCCGCTGCAGATACGAACCCGTGGTGGCGGGCTCTCCCCTTCCGCTGGGAAAACAGCCATGTTTCAAGCACCCTGGGCTTTCTTGTCTGTCACGAGGGCAAGGCATTCCTGCCGGGTCCCCAGGAGCACCGGAGCGGGGACCGAGCACTGTGTTTCATCCTTGCTCCTCTCCTGGGGCCGGCTGGTGGGCCGAGGCCGATATTAGATAAATACCAGTTGTCACCGGTTGGCTCTGCCCTGATTTGCTACCCTTGGATGCGTCCTTTCAATAGGTGTTTGGTGACACAGGCCCATGAGGTCCTGCCTGCCTCACAGATGTTAGGTTCCAGCCACAAAACCAGAATAAAAAAAAAAAAAAATCTGGGGTGGGAAAGAAGAGTCCAGATTTCACTGAAAATGAAGCTCTCCAGAGCTGCTGACTAAGGAGTTTTCTTTCCAAACATCTGAAACAGCAAACAGATTGTAAATTAAGAGGGAGTTACAAGATAGTAGCTGCAGGCAAACAAGGCCTCCCTGTTCTCTGGGTCGGAGCTGGGGCCATGCTGCGGGGCCGGGCGCCCAGGGACGGGATCGGAGCGCAGGGGGGCCCGCCACTGGTCAGAGGTGGCTGCAGAGGGAGTTCTGGCCTCTTCTCGGACCCAGGGAGAGCAGTTTCCTCTGACAAGAGGCGGAACGCTGGTCTGGGTCATTCTCTGGAGCCGATCAATTAGTGACTCCCGCCCAGATCAAAGTTCAGGCTCCCAAGGCAACTCAGCAAAAATAAAGTGAAACAAATTGTAACCCATCAAACAGATGCTTCCCATGAACAGGGCCTGAAGGGGGCAGTTGGACGGTCCTTGTCCACTTCTCTCCTCCCGAAGAGTAAAAGTACTGATTTCAGTGAAACGTCTGCTTTCTGTGGAGGCTCGAGTTTCTAATGGAAGGCGAGCCCCTGGGGTAGCTTGCTCTGGTGGCAATCCTGCTGGATTTGGGGTCCTGGGGCCATGATGGGAGCCTGGGCCCAGAACCACATGGTCAGAAGCAAGGCCCGCGCTGCCCACCAGGCCTGCATGGCCGCCAGCTCTGGAGCGGAAGTCCTGCTTTAGATGACAGGACAGAAGAAAAGGGGTGGGCTAAGTGGGAAAGTGGGTGGCCCTCCCGGCAGGTTTCATCATGGAGGATGCCTGAAGGCATCCTCGTTGTGTCCCTCGGGGGTAATGATTATCAGTGTGACATCCGCTTTCAGGGCTATCCAGCTTGTCTGAGCACCCAGCACCCAACGGTGTGGTCACGTGAGCCCCTCTGAGTCACGTCAGGCCTTGCTCAGAGACTGAGAGGCATCTTTACTGATTTCCCATGTCCCAGATAACCATCTGCTCAGGGCACCCTCTGGGAAGTGGTCAGGCTGATTCTAGGTTTGGAAGTCTCCCAGAGAGCCGTGTACTTCTCAGCCAGGGGCCACTGGTGGCGTAGGCCACAGAGCTGTGCTCCAGGAGCGGCCCGGATCCTCATATGTCCAGCCCTTACTTGCTGCTCGCCCAAGGCAGGGATGGAAGCAAAACCAAACCCAAACAAATAGCTTTTGGCAAAATGGAAGCCCCAGGGGGTTGGGGTAGTGTTTGGGGGTTGCTTCAGAGATTGAAGGATTGAGTCAGTGATCAATAGAATAGGGTGTGTTTTGGAAAAAATTCAGATGGGGCTTGAGGTGGGGTTTACGATATTTGCAGGCAAAGGCAAAACACAGATTCTGGAAGGATCCCCATCCATTTCACTGAGAGGCTTATGCATAAACTGGTTTAGGAAGCAAACCAGGTGAGAGTTCGCCTACGTGTCAGGCACTGTGCCAGGGGCCAGGGGGACAAATCTGGGCCAAACGTTGACCCTGCCCTCAAGGACCTCACAGCCTGGAGGAGAAAGAAGAGCACATCGGTCATTATAAAGCAAGGTGACGGGTGCCCTAATGGCCCTCATCATGCCAAGAGGCTGATACCCTGCGGGGAAGCATTCAGCCTTTGGGATCAGACAGACTTGGGTTCTAGACTTCCTCTTCCTGGCTGAGTGACCTTGGGGACATGACATCATGTTCCAAGTCCTGGTTTCCTCACCAGTACACTGGAGTCAGGAACTTCTTAGGTTCCTGGGAGGATTCGGGGAGAGAATGTGCACGAAGCCCCCGTGTCTGGCACTCAAGACTGCTCGGAATCGATGTATACTAGGTTTCGTACGAGTGTTCCATCATCAGACGGGCTTGCTGAGCACTCTGGGAGGCCGTAGAGCAGCTGTGTGGGGTGAGGTGGGGCCCGGGGTGGGGCCTGGGGTGGGGGGCGTCCAGAAAGGCTCCCAGAGGGAGGGGTGCTGGCCGGCTGGTGAGGAGGCGCATTCCCGGCAGAGGCGCGAGCCCGGGTCGGTCCCCAGGAGCCCAGGGGCAGAGAGGGTGGTCTCAGATGCTGTGCCGCACTCACACATATTACGTGATGTGATGGGAAATGCTCTTTTCCGCGACAGCCCAGGCCCAAAGGATCAGCTGAAACAACGGATAACCGACACGGAGGGCTCTGGAGGTCAGGCTGACTTACCGTCAGGAACACAACCGCAGGAGGCTGTGGGGACCCTGGTGTCCGCTCAGTAGGAGTCCCACCGGCCAGTGCTGGCCATCCAAGCAAGCGAGCTTCGGAGCTCGCTCGAGGTCCCCACGAATGTTCACGGGCTGGCCTGGCCACCCCTTCGGAGGGGAGACGCAGGAGAGTCAGGAAAACTGCGGTCAGGTCCTGCCTTTCTGGTTATAGATGCACGATGCTGTGCAAGTCGGTTTCCTGTGTAGGCTTCCCACTGCCTCAGCTTGCAGAAGGGAATCATCCTTGGCTTTGTCAGATTTGTGATCTGCAACACCCCTGTCCCCCAACACAGAGGCCCAGGGAGTTAGTAGTGGCCATCCTCATCACTGCGGGGCCAGCGCTGCGGGGCTCCTGGGGGTGGTTTGCGGGCGCCCGACTGGCTCATCTTCCGGCTCTAGAATTCTATGATTCTCTAAGGTTTCTTCCTACCTTAGTTTTCAGTTCTGTAGACCCTGAAGTACCGGAGCCTTAGAAAAGGGATTTATTCAACATCTTCCAGCTCATTAGTGGAGAACTGTATTTAGAAGACACAACTCCCAGCCTAATCCGGTGTCCCTTCTACCTCCCCCGGCTGCTCCCTACCACCATCCACGATTTGTCTTAGCACAGGTTCCTCCCAGGGCCCAGGAAACCTGTGCGGCCCTCTATAGATTCCTTCCCCTCTTATAAGGAAACACCAGGAAGTCAACAGATCCAGCCCTGAGACAACAATCCCGGAATTCATTTCTCTAGGTATGACTTGAGCTCAATGAAATACTGTGTGTACGCAATGTGAAGTGAAAAGTGAGGCCCAGCTTTGCAGTGGTCCTACAGTATCTGTCCTCTCCTTCTTACTACTAGAACGCCGGTTAGATGGCTGCCCACAACACAGGTACTTCCCTGTCTCTTTTGTAGCCAGATAGGGCGCTGCAACGAAGTTCTGGCCGCGAGGTAGTAATTAGAAATATTTTGTATACCTTATGGAAAGTGTTCTTAATGAGAGGGAGAATGCTCTTCTTCGCTCTTCCTTCATAGATGGCTGGAACATAGGCATGGTGGCTGAACCATCAGCAGCCCCCTTGGACCATGAGGTAGACACCATGTGTGGGTCCTGGTGGAACGAGATAAGTCAAGAGCTTCAGTCACCGATGATCTTATGAAGCCCCTTCACCAGCCCTAGACTGCAAGAGAAATGAACTTCTATGGCTTAAGCCACCATTGCTACGTTTCATCAATTCTGGTCATTGGCTGTAAGGCAGCACTATTTTCAGCACTAACAGAAAACCCACTGCGGGTGAAATGGAGCCCCTCCAATTGTGGGGCACATTCCAATCTCAGAGAAGTTCAGATGTGACAGAAGTATGAATCTTATTACATGGAATGCAGTATTTTGGGTTTTTGTTACTCACAGCCAAACCTAATCCTAACTGATTCAAGAAACATGAGGGAACGAAAAGTGGCAAGTTCTAAATAAAGAACATGATAATCATGTAGAGGGAGGAACAAGTTTCTATATAAAAGAATGACTCACAAAAATAGTAGTGACACATGACTCAATTTAGGGACATTTCTCCTATACTTCCCAGTCTGGATTTGGCCATCAAGTGAGAGGAGACTCTAGGGGATGAGTTGAGCTGGCTTTAAGGTGTCGAGGACACAAAGCTGACTGCTAAACCAGTCTCCACTGCGTGTGACTGGCTTTTAGGGTCTCTGCCGCTTTGGTGTCTTCTCCCCAACTCTGCAGGGCCCACCCGGTTGACTTTGAGCAAGACAAATGGGCAGCTGCTCTGTGCAGCCAACGGGCCCTCCCTTAGCTGAGACCCAGAGAGACGCTTGAGGCTCTTCGCTCACCAGCCACTGCTCCTGCTTTCGGGTGCAACCTGAGCCCTGGTTTGGGGCGAGCACTTCTTGTCCTTAAGGCGAGTACTGACTTTAACCTGTGATAATCCAATACTGATGTGCCTGTTGTGATTAAAACATCAAAGGCCAATAGGACAAGCAAGAGGGAAATCTGGCTTATCTAAACGTGGTTCTAAGATGAAATATCCATCCTGTGTGTCATTAAAGCAGGGTCACTTTCATGAGGAGGACCCACTTGACCATGTCTAAATAATGCAATCACTTATTTTACGGGATCCTTTCTCCCATGATTGCTTCTTGAATCCGCTGGGACTCCGGGGGCCATCACAGGTTTCGCTGACTCTACGTTCCTCCTACCATTTATTGACTCTTTCCTCACGTGACAAGTGTTTTACATTTATTATTTAATACATCAACCCCACAGGAAGGCAGTATCATTCCCATTTTCAAATTAAGGCTCAGAGAAGTTGATTAACTTTCTCTCAGTAACACAGCTAATAGATGGGCTCTGAACTTTCGTTGGTAAAGGCTGCCATCATAGTCTAGTCGTACGGCAGAAGCAGCCCTTTCAGCCTCAATTACCAAAACGTGTAAAGTTCTGCTGAGGAATACTTTTATCCTTCCATTCGGAAGGGTCACTGGACACTGGGGACTTGGGACTATTCTGAAAGAGAGCCTTCTCTGAAACCACGATGACAACAACAAAAAGGTCGGACAGGCACGGTCACTCCAGGCCATACTTCTAGTACGTTCACCAGCGGTTCCCACGGCCTGTGTGATAAGCTGGCAGCACAGGGATGTCCATGCGGGAGGGGCAGGGGGTTCCCACAGCGCAGGAGGCCGACAGGGACTACTGTCGGGCCGGCTGCCCGTTTCTGATGAACTATGTCTTGTGACTCTGACGCAATAGCCGATAGCAATATTTAAAAATTACCTCGTAGAAATTTCTTGCTCACCTTAGTATCATGCATATATTTACTGGCAAAGAAAAAAATTCCCTAGAAATGCTTATTTAACCTTGCCAGTTCTGAAGAAGATACATTATAGTGAATCATGGGAAATTCTTTTATGATCTCATGTTCTACATAAAAATAGCTCCGCCTCAGTACTGATCCAGTTCCTATGGGCCAGATCCCAATTCTTTCTGCTTTCAAAAAAGTGGAAGCCCGACCTACCAAATGATTTCCTCTGGACTGAAATACATTAAAATGGAATAAACCTTCCCATCCAAACTCATCATTTTTCCCTCAGATACCAAAGTACAAAAACACCAGGCTAAATTTCTTTTAAATTATTTTATTTTTGTGTAAGCTAAAAGGAAATTTACACACTGAAATCTCAAAAGACCTTGGGCATGCACATTAACCTTGTCAGAGGTTCTTCTACGTGTCTTTCTTTTTTCCATAGGAATTTCCCCGAACATTTAAAACCCATAGTTTTTACTGTATATACAGCCTAAACCATAGCAATCTATGATTATGTCATTTTACACTGTGCAAAATCCTCAAAAAATAGTGGTACGATAAAACAAAAAATCATTAACAAGTAAATCTCATTGTAAGACATTCATGTAATTTGGTCCTTCTCCAAACCAAACTGATTTAAAACAGACACAATCTCTTTAAACCCCTCCAATCAAGTTCTGACAATGATCCACACCCTGTAACAAAAGAGCAATCGATAAAGTACCTTGCAAAAGGTCAAACAGCAATATGCCAGATTGAAAAGATTAAAAAAGAGCGCAAAAATGTTAAAAGCCAGATCTTAAACCCACTACACATAAAATTGAAAAAAAAAAAATTAAATGGGGACTTTGGAGCTTATTTATGATAGCAAAAATTAATTCAACATATGATATGAAAAATTAATAGGACATTCAATGCAATCTGAAAAAGACTGAAGGGGATTTCACAGACAGTGGAGATTTGAGTTTTTAATTTTCTTTTTTTTATTTCAAAAGTTTTGTAAGAAGGACACCACCAGTGTATTTCACAAAGACATAAATGTATACACCCCAGCAACACAAAAAGAATAAATCTTCAAAAATGTTCATCCCCGATTATTTACATTTTTTTCTAATATAAATTTAGGACTTCAGTATGTAAATAAATATACATTACTATGTATACCTTTCTAGTGCGGCTTACCAACAAATCAGCTGAACTTTTTTTTTTTTTTTAATTAGAGCAGGTATGCTTTTGATGGAAGGGAGGGAAGGGCTGGAGGTAAGGGAAAGCAATTGAAATTGTCCAATTCACATCAGTTATCAGTCTGCTTTCTCTTGGGACCTTGTGGAAGGTGTTAACGTGGCGGGGAACATCAACACCTTGGCATGCATGAACGTTAAGTCCGGAAGGCTAGCGATCACCTTGATGGCTTCTTCACTCAGGTGCTCTTCTCTTTTCGGTTTCCTATTGACAAATGAAAAACGAGAACCGTGTTAATGTGACTTTGTTGTAGGTCAAATGGGAGAAAATCCACTCTCAAGGTAGAGAGTTAGAGATCTGTGGGGACTTCTCTGCCAGGTCCTGAACCTCATAATCCCTGTGTGTGTGCTTCCGTGCCAGATGCCGAATCTCTCGCAGAGATGCATGCCCGAGTCGTGTGTGCTCATTACGGCCAGGCTCGGACTACAGACATTCCCATGTTCCCATGTACGGCTCACAGACCTGCCGAAGGCTCGCAGCATCTACCTGGGCACACTTTTAAAATGTTACTAAGCAGAAATAGAATGCTGGAGCCCTAATAAAAGTTCACCCAACCAGATTTCTCCCTGACCCCCGTGAAACTACCAAAATTACTTCAACATAAAACAAAGTTTATGTCTGGCACAAGATCTTGTAAGTCATTTTAACCTGGGCTTTCTTCATTCCCCATGGGGAATTCCAGGAGAGAAAGCCCTCGGCTCAAAAACCCCCAGTCTCGGCCCCGCTGGGACACAGGCGGCAGGTCCAAGAGGGGCAGCACGGGAGCTGGTTCTGGATGCTGAGAATGGACACAGGCTGGACATGCTCGGGGAGAGGGGAAATCTCAAAATCCTAGGGGTTCTGCAGACGAAGTCCATTTTACTCACTGCCCCGGTATCAGAGGTGAGCAGGTTAGCGCCTAACACAGACAGGAAGAACTCCTTTTCATCCAGGGCTTCCCAGGAGGTGAGCTGCAGAAATGCCAAGTGAGCCTCAAATGTGGCTCAAATTGAGCACATGACTGTAACCCAACCCTGATTTTTCCCAAGATGTTAAATATATTGAAAGAATAGTTGCGGTCATACAGATACTAATTTTAGACCAAAGTTCATTTAAAATTGCTGATAGATTCTAAAAAGCCCAATTCTCTTTCATGGTAAAATAGTTGGTAGTATATTAGGTGTGACACCAGTTATTTCTTCCATCTAATTATTCTCTTTGTCGTTGTGATGGGGCACGGGACGTCAGGAGAAGAAGCGAGAGGGGAAAGACAAATATGGGCCTTTATTTCATACCTAGATTTTCTGTTATCACTTTTGAATTCAGGCTGAAATGAAAAGATTTAATAGAATGACGGAAAAATCAAACATCAGAATTGTAGGACCGAAGTTCTTCCACAAGGGATGGGCTTTAGGCACACCGAAGCCATCAGATCAACCAGTACTCAGTTCTAGGGGTTCTCAGAAGAATGGAATAGCAATCCAGTATTTTCTGCTTAAAATCTACAATTTTAATTACATTTAAATGGTGGCAAAATTATTAGGTGGGTGTTTGATGAAGAAAAACCAGACAATGAGGGCACCTGGGTGGCTCAGATGGTTAAGCGTCTGCCTTCATCTCAGGTCATGATCCCAGGGTCCTGGGATCAAGTCCCGCATTGGGCTCCTGGCTCAGCGTGGTGTCTGCTTCTCCCTCTCCCTCTGCCTCTCTCCCTGCTCATGCTCTCTCTCTCGATCTCTGTGTCTCGAATGAATAAATAAAAATATTAAAAAAAAAAAAAAAAGAAAAACCAGAGAGTAAAGTGAAACACTGTAAGTGTCTGTATGATGGAAAAGGCCAGCCTCTCACCAGTGGTCCATTTTAGCATCACTAATGATGGAGTCAACCAGATTATTATGCAACTTCTGATGCAGTACAACACCTGTGCTGGAATCCAGCCAGAACGTTTCACCCGAATTCATTAAACTTGTGGATATAATTCCTAGCTTACAGGAAATAAGGGGAAAAGAGAAATATATTAACTACTACTTGAAGGAAGCCAACATATAAATCCCGAGGTTGGGATGTTCTGCAGGACATCTGGACTGATCTTTTTAATAAGCTACTGTTAAAACTGAAAACAAACAAAAAGGTTGGGGGTAGATAAGCTGGATTAAAGGAAGCTGAGGAGCCGTAACAGCCAGGTACAACAGTTCTCTGCTTTGCTGAAACCAATACTGAGTTGAGGGGACATCTGAACATAGCTTCGGTATCAGATGGAATAAAAATGCACTTAAGTTGACAGATGGAGATCACAAACTGCAGAGGTAAGTTCAATTTGGCATGGACCATAAAATCTCATTTTTGGTTAAAACAACACACATACATATATTATTTACATAGAAAATGATCTGAAAGGAGTTATACTGATCTGAGTGGTAAGGATGTGAAACTAAGTTTTAATTTTTTGTATTTTCTAACTTTCTATATCTTACTGCTTCTGTAATGATAGAAGGTTATTAAAAACAGTAACAGAGAGACTCTGGACTCCAGGAAACAAAAGGTTGTGGATGGGGAGGTGGGTGGGGGGATGGGATAACTGGGTGATGGGCATTAAGGAGGGCACATGATGTGATGAGCACTGGGTGTTATACACAACTATTGAATCACTGAACATTATATCAAAAACTAATGATGTACTATATGTTGGCTAACTGAATTAAAGAAAAAAAAACCTAACAAATAGGGGCGCCTGGGTGGCTCAGTCGGTTAAGTGTCTGCCTTTGGCTCAGGTCATGATTCCGGGGTCCTGGGATTGAGCCCTGTGTCGGGCTCCCTGCTCAGCAGGGAGTCTCCTTGTCCCTCCCTGCCGACTCGTGCTCTCTCAAATAAATAAAATCTTAAAACAAAACAAAACACAATAACAAAATTGCACCTTAATGAACTTCCTCATTTGTGAAACGCAGTTGGGGTGTGGGAAAGTAGAGCAAGGTAGAAGCTTTTACCCAAGAAATGGTTGGTAAAGATTACTCTATAGACTTTCTACTAATGCCCTTACTTCAGAGGCACTACTCAGAGGCAACAGGAAATTGAAAAAGTTTACAGAGTTGACAGTTTGTGTATTTATCTGTAGTCACTGTGCATTGATGTGATCTAGTTTCTTGGAATATAAGAAGAAAATGCTTGAGGAGAACCTGAAAATAAAAAGTTGTATCATGAACTTTTCTCAAATACAAAAGCAGGGACCTAATTTTGATTTACATTCTCGTTAGCTACGATGTATCCTTTTTGTCAGTGCAATACAACTGAGAGTCCAGAAACAAACCCATATATTAATGGAAAACTGATTTTCAATAAGGGTGCCAAGACCACCGATGAGGAAAAAGAGTCTTTTCATCAAACAGTGTGGGATATCTGCATGTAAAAGAATGAAGCTGGACCCCTCACAACACATTCAAATATTAAATCAAAATGGATCAAAGACCTAGATGTAAGAGTTGAAGCTGTAAAACTCTCAGAAAAAAACATAGGTGTAAATCTTCCTGACCTTGAAGTAGGCAATGGTTTCTGGGATGGCTATAACCAAAAAGTCAGACAAAAACAAGCCTCAGTGAGAATGTGGAGAAACTAGAATCCTTAACATATTATTGGAAGAATGTAAAATGGTGGCATTACTTTGAAAAACAGTTCAGCAGTTGCTCAAAAAGTTAAACATACTGTTACCATATGACCTGGTAGTTTCACTCTGAGTATGGAAAACATCTGTCCACACAAGAACCTGTACATGAATGTTCATAGCAGCATTAGTCAGAATAGTCAAAAAGCGAAAACAACCCAAGTATCCATCAACTGATTAATGGATAAGTAAAATGTGGTATAATTACACAAAGGAATATTATATTATGCAGCCATAAAAAGGAATTAAAAATACTGATACACACAGTATCATGGCCGAACTTGAAAACACGCTAAGAGAAAGAAGCCAGGAACAAAAGGTCACATACTGTATGATTCCATTTATATGAAATAACCAGAACAGGCAAATTCCTAGAGACAGAAAGCAGATTAGTGTATGTCAGGGGCTGGGAAAAGTGGCAGATAGGGAGTAACTGCTAATAAGTATGGAGTTTCTCTCTGGGGTGATAAAAATGTTCTGGAATTAGATAGTGGTAATGGTTGTACAATGCTGTGAACATACTAAAAACCACTCAATTGTATACTTGAGAAGGGTGGATTTTATGGTATGTGGATTATATCCCAACTAAAAGAAAAAAAAAAGACGTATGTATCCCTTTTGGCAAATAGTTGTTTGGCTTGTATAAACTTGAGTCAGAGGTCTGCCGCTACTAACAAGGTGGTCACCCACTGATTAAGGTAAGGAAGTAATTTTTCTTTGGATTAGAAAAGGTAAAGCAAGAAGGAACTATTTTAAAACTAAGATCTTGCATTTCTTTAAAAAGTGAGAAGTTACTTTAACAAACTGGGTACGGAAAGAGATGAGCACATGCATTTCTTCCTACATATGCAGCAAAGGCATTCAGAAAAGAGTATGTGTTTGTTACACGTCAATTTCCTCTACCTACTCCTCCTTTCTTAACCTTGTGGTACCCTACAGTCACTCTACCTTTTGTGTACAGTTGTCAACAGTCAAGAAGATTTTGTTGAGCTTTACTTTCTGTAGTTTTTTTAATTCAAAAACAAAAAGAAAAATAGAACAAAATGTAAAAACAACAAAGACTCTGAAATTTTCTGAAATGATGCATGCCATCCACCTTTCATCCACCCTGTACAACCGAGAATCATTCATGGGGACACCTTATGGTATTACCTTCTAATTGTAAGACGTGAATATTTGCATTTCTTACCATTTTCAAATAATTCCTCAAAACAAAAGACAGAGTTGGCAACTTGGTGGTTTTATTCCGCCCCCCCCCGCCCCGCCCCGATTTGTTGTGTTTTAAACACGAAGCTGGACAGATACGAGAGAGCAATTCAATGCAGTTACAACACTCACCTTAGGATACACACAATGGTTCTAGTTCATTCCGTAATAGTACAGAGTAAGGGAAACAATGAAAATAATTTCTTAAAGTGACAGGAGTTGTTCAAGTTCCCTGGTGTACACGGGATGTTTCAAGGATGAGTTACAAAGTTAGGAGAGCAAGCAAGCTAACAATGTGGTGTAGAGCTCCTCCTAATGGCACAAAGACTGAATTCTCATCATGGGACTTTCAAAGTTCTACCACAGTTCCTTCAGTGCGACTGCAGAAGTAAAAAAGTAACGAAATGGTAGGACTGTCCTTAGAAAAGGTTGCCCTAAAAATGGCAGGGGAAAGCCCAAACAATAAAAGCATCAGTATTTTTTTTTTTAAAAGTCAAATGTGCAGCAGCTTTTGGCTAACATATATAGAAAAAATGGACGAGAAACTTGTATGAGAAGAATTTCAATTTGAAAATATGATTTGGGGAGAGGAAAAATTAGAAAGTGAGCAAAAAGAATCCACAGAGGATTCATTTACAAATAGGTTCACTAAAGAGGATGCTTTACCAGTGCCAGCAGGTGTTACCACAAAGACACGGGAACGGTGAGAACAGGAGAATCTGTGGTGCGTGCATGTTGTAAATTATTCTAAGGAAAAGCTAAGGATATCCACAATTATAAGATAATAATGCCTTTTCATAATTATAAATATTAATAATAATACATATCTGTTGAATGAATGGATATTTAAGTACACAATACAGTTTGAAAGGCAATGGGATAATTCAAATCAAAGTTTTAAGACTGGTAAGCATTTATTATTCATAAGAAAAAAAGACTTTTTATAAATGGCTTTTTTTCTACAGAAGAATTGATTCAAAAGATAAACCTGAATCTGACATGGAAACAGAAGGTATTTATTTAGGAGTAAGGGCTATAATACTTCTGCCAAAGTGGGCCACTAGCAGGTAAGTATTTCCACTTGAAAATGCTGATGACAATGGGTTTGCAACAGTGAAGCTGGCGCTCCTATCAACCAGTATTTACTCCCGCGGCAGTGATTTCTTGGTTCACAATGACTACCTCTTATTAGGAACTGGCCTATTCTTACGGCTAACATGTCAAAGCAATGGCTTACTGTTCTGGTGCCTAGTTATGTAAAACTAAAGGTTTATCGAATCCTGAGCACAGGGCCCAAGTGACATTCCTTCTGTCTGGCTCCAACACTGCTTTTCTAAAGGCCACGTCCCTGAAGGGCCTCCCAGAAAGCTTGGCAAAGCAAGGCTTCACATCCCAACTCAGAGATGTTGTACATCAGCAAAAATGCAGAAAATAAAATAGTAGCCATCGCCTATTCCAGCTTAGGTCAGGAGTAGAAAGATTAACCTAAGTGACTCTGGGAGCATGAAAGTGGGTTCCCACAGATGATCATCTCAGTGGTTATGAAGGGAAGAAGGGATTGTTTCTACAGTGGCTTATGATCTCAATACTTGATCAGAATTCTTCTCCACAAAGTTTGGCGGGGCCGGGGGGAAGAGGGGGTAAGAAGAGAAAACCACATCTGTCAGCCCTTTCCAGCCTCTTATGAAATAGCTCCGCTCTAATAAAGTTCATAATTAAACATAATTTGATAACTGTTTTCTGGAATTAGGCATCATATATTGATTTTTATAAATACAAAGTGAATTTTAATACAATTTATTGAAATACTGTCAACTTATTTGCTTTCCCATTTGGACTGTTTTCTTTAACACAGAATTCAAAACAGGGTGTAATGAACACTATCTGCTTACCTGGTAGATGTGCTTGTCTTCTCTACTGTGGACATGAGTCTTGCAAATGCATCAGTCACTTTGAGGTTTGAGGTGGAGATTTCCAGCTTAGAAGTTGTTAACTCATACAACTCTGGATCCACACCTTATAGTATAAAATGACAGTCAGTGAGGGCAAGCTGCAGTGCGTTACTCAGTCAGCCACGATCCAAAATGCAAAAGGCACTCGTTCTGTAAACATCTGAGTCTTTTACGAGCACAACACATCTTTAGACTACTGTAATATTGCATTTATTTTTTAAATTACAGATTCCACCTTTCAGAATTTTTATAAAGAAGGAAAATACTTTTAAAATCTCACTTTGGTATAAATACAGCCTTAATTCATCTAACATTTATGTAGTAGGTATCATGCAAATATTTCTAAAATTTCTATCTGCTGTAGAAAATTCTCTCAATTTTGGATTAGTGACATGAAAGTTATCAGTGTTTTATAGAGAGCACACATGATTTGTTATATGATACCTCAATGTTTAAATGGACTGATTAACCTCATTTTTGATATTTTCTCTCCCTCTACACCTCTCTAACTGTTCTATCTCCATTACACTCTCTTCCACACCCAAAGATTTAGAAGCTAAAGTCTCAAATATGGTAAATGACTTGGTTAAATATATTCTGACCACGTGAGGACATGAAATATTCCTCAAAGCATCACATTATTACTAAAGATAAATTATATACCACATTGTTCTTTCTTCGAAGTAGGGAGGGTAAAATATTCCCAGAAAAACTAATAAAAGCACTACTTTTAGACAAAATGAAAATTGTCTCAGGGGTTAATTATATTTCTATGGTCTCATATCCGAGCTGGTTTTAAGGAATTCAAAATGAAGCTGAGTTAGATTTATTTGACTTCACTAAAACATACATATATATTTTTATATTTCCCTTGAATATAGATTTGTATTAAATAACAATGACTATAAAAACACTTAAAAGAACAATTAAATATTTTTGACTCAGGCTCAATTTTGGGTAATAGAGACTCAGATAAAAAAAAAAAAAATTAATCCTCTGCTCTCTATGGTACCAGCAAATTACTTGAGGTAAAAAGTTTAGTAGTTTCAGAGTATAGCAGAAAAGCAGACTGTAAGGAAGAATGTCTTATAGTTTCATCAATTTTTATTTATTGTTTCTAAAAAAGCTCTGAAGATCAGCAGAGAAAATTATACATAAATGTAAATACTAATGTTATTAACAAGTTTCCTCCTTTTAAGATATTTTAAGGTTAAGAAAAAAATCAGGAACTGCCTTCTATTAACCAACTTTGCAGATGACTGGCAGATGTAAATACAGACTCAGATGTTTACAGAAATCAAACAAGCAAAAGCAGCTTCCACAGTTATCATGTCCAACAAGGAAGGAAGGCTATAGAAAATGTTCGTTGACTCTCCCAAGTTCTTAATATTTCATTAAGGTACAGTTTCAAAAAAATACTTAATGAGACCCTTTCTTTGTATCTCTGTAAGGATATACGTTTCAATTAAAATCTAAAAAATTGTAGATACCTGTAGGGGACCAAATGAACCCAAAGTACCTCCTTCCTCCACTGTGAAAGGTTAGATTCCAAGTAACCACAAAATTTAAGCTGATGTCTAACATACAGCACAGAATAAACAACTGCATTCTGACTGGCAACAAAAAGTGGTAGTAAAAATTTGGTCAGGTTTGTAAAATACTGGCCACTTGGCTGTCAAAGAATAAAGTGGGAGATCAAAAAAAAAAAAAAAGACAACAAAAAACCCAACCCCCCTTGCCCAAAACAAAACCACCACCATCACAAAAAAACCAAACCAAAACAAAAGAAAACAAAGAACCCCAGGAAAGTACCATGACTATATTTTACATTTTTCAAAAACAAGGTAACTACTTACTCTACACTAATAATTGGAGAGTAATTCTTTTTTAATGGAAGAGTCTGCTTGTGTTTTTTTTGGTTTTTTGTTTGTTTTTTACAGAACCTTAATGAGGCACAGTTTAGTTACATAACTAAAGCTAGCCAACCAAGTTCTATGCCAACCTCCTAAGTCTCACACACAAATAATTAAATAACCGCAAGCTAAGACAAAATGACTTTCCCAGAAACAAGTCAGAAAAAGTGCAAGCAAGTGGTGAAATGGAACACTGAGAAAGGTGTTGATACCTGTAGGTTGATGGTAAGTTTTAACAAAACCCAATAGCAATAAAAAGAAGCCACAGCAAATTTATAGTAATCAAGTTTATAGAGCAGCTAGAGCATATTAATGAAAATACGGAACAAAAATATTTAAAAGGTTCCAAAGTAAGGAGGGCTGCATTTGAGCATGCTAATTTCACTTCCATTACAGCTCTAAGCTTCTGAAACCACTTGCTCTGCTTGAAGCTGTGTATACTGAGCCTGGTTATCACGTAATTTCTGTACTTCATTTGTGTTCTTAACTGAGTTTGAGATGTAACCAAAAATTAAACTTAAACCAGGTTTTAGGTGTCTAAAAATAGTGACCTCATGTAAATTATAGTACAGTTCATGACAAAACAAATCTGAGAGCAAATTTAAAATGGGAGTTTGGTAATTCATTCTTGGGAGTATAGTAATAAGGAAACTGATACACAAGTTTTTGTTGTCTTTTTTTCCCCCAATTAAGTATTTAAAAACAGCTAATTAGGCTTACCCCGGTCATTCCATAGCTCAAACATATTTAGAAGTAATTTGGGTAAATAGTAAAATATCATTTTGAAGTCAAAACCAGACACAGATTGGTTTTTCATATGCTTGCAAAACCTTGGAAATAATGAAAATGATAACCAGGGGCTTAGATTTGAGAAATCCAGTCATTCTACCAAATGGCCTTGGAACTTCCTTACAGCAGGATCAGATTTCCATAACCAGATTTTGGAGAAGGATGTTCTGGGTTCCAGGCTCACCCTTATCTGACTCTTATGGTCTCCCCCATTTCCCACCATGGCTCCTGAACTGCTGGAAGTGGGTGGCAGGGTATCAAGCGGAATAGAATAAAACCAGCAAATTCTCAGGAACCAGGCTGGCTGTTAACTGGCTGCTAGTGGGGATAGACAGGGATCCTCGCTATGCATTCTGGGCATCGGCATCTATATAGTACCCCGACAGCTGTCCGGTGATCAATGGGCATGATGACCAGATCACAAGGGATGACAGGGACTCATTAAAATCATATCAAATAAAATGTAAACATATAAATGCCATTATATTTTAATCTTTTATTCAGTTAAAAAATGACAAAGTACATTAGTCCTTTGGTCAATAAACTGAACTTCGCAGGGCTGAACATTAATTTAACAGGCACTCCAGTAAGTTTTAATTTCTAGCTTTTAATATCTCATAGCAATTATTTTCTACTATTCTGTAACATTTCTTTTTTCTCCATGGAAATCTAACAGAATACTTTCTATTTGAGAGCTACATAAAAACTACATAGTAAGTTCTATGTGGGATCTATATAGAACTTAGTGCTAGACTCTAACATTTTGGAACCCAATTATACACTTGGCATTAATAAACAACTAACTGAATGCTAGAATTTGTAGAGGTTCTATTACCACAGGCACTACAATGTAAAGTCATCTTTGTATACTAAAATATTCTTATATCTCTAAACCTGTATTTTTTCAAATGGCTTTATAGGATATGCTTTCAAAAATAAGCATATAAAAGATCACATTTTGCATTTACAGGAGCCCCCCCCCCCCAAAACCTTGCCTTTAATTGTCTAAGGACATTAGGGCTACTTTATTCCTAGAAACTACTTTCAGCTCTGACTGGTACACTGAGAAAGCTTTCCTTAAAACACATTTCACAGAAGTCATTTGTTATAGTCAGATACTAGAAAATAACAATAGATAGATAAAAGAAAAGTATCAGAAAGATATTATAGAGAATACAACTACTTGTTTCCTTGTTTATAGGAAAGTCAAGTGATGTGGTCATGCTTTTAGTATTAAACTAGAATTGTGGTTTTAACACTCTGCTGACCTGGGATTGTGGTGCTGCTGCTAGAGCTACTGTCATCCACGGGCCCAAAGAAATCAAGGTTCAGAAGAGTGGAACCTCCACTAGCTTGAAATTCAGTGACCGTGTTGGTAGGCAGCCACACAGAAGGTAAGCCAAGGGAGGAGGGGTTATGTGTAAAAAGGGGTAAGACACACACTTGAACATGCAGGTTATAATTAGTAGTCATTACATATTTTAAAATCAACATTAAAACAATGTGTACAGTATTAGTTTTTCATTACTAAGGACATTTCTAAAGTAACAATTTAATAATTCAATGTACATTTTCTCATGTACAAAGTAAATAATTTAACACTTAGTAAGGTTTTAGTTAAGAGTTCAGTTCTTTCAATCAAAACTCAAAGCCATACCAGAGAGACCAAGGGGAAAGTGTACCCGTTAAAGGGAAACAATACTTTAATCTCAACCCAACAGTAAATCACTGTACATGCCCAAATCAATCTTCTGTGTTAGTAATGTTGGTTTCGAATTAATGATTTTTAAAAAGTGACAAAGTTGTCAGTTTCAGGACACACACCAATACATTAACTTGGTTTAAATTAAAATAACATTAATAAGGACTGTCATAACTGCCCTACCCTGATGTGCAACCTCAAGCTGTACTGTTCCCCTTTAACTCTGAAACAGTAATCAGAAATAGCATACAGTTTTAAAGAAGTTGTTTGTTAATAAAAAGCATGATGATTTGACTGAATATTCGAGACACCAGACAACAGCAAAAGGTGCATCCAGGCTTTCCTTCAGCACTGCTATTCAATTGGATGCTTTCCAGATGTCCTAGGACCCCCAGTCTAAGGCAAAGCTGATAGAATGACAGGTGTTTTAGACAATGGCTCAAATAACTTATGAAGTATAAAGAATAAGAATAATTCTATCTTAGGGTCCAATTAAAATTTGTGGTGTCAACACATGGGAAAACTAGCATTTTGTGTCATTTATTTTAAAGACCCACATTACTAGGATAAGTTATTCCTTTTCAGGATTTTCTCTTAAAGCCTTGAGAGAAACCAATTATTTCTGGAACTACCTACTAGTATTTTGAGATAAGTTTTAGAAAAGGATCATGAAAATCATTCATTTTCCATTTGCATAATAAGTGCTCTATAAAATATTATTAAATCTGAAAACTACTTTAAGTCAATAAATACGGATCTATTTGCACACTGTTTTTGGTTATATAATTGTGCTTTGTGCTTTTTTTAAGCAGCCTCTAGCCACAAGACTTTGCATCCAAGAAAATTCCATAAATTAAATCTACAGAAACAAATTTCAAGTAAACTGGTCCTACCTAAAATATCATTTCAACTACTTAGATACTTGTAAAACATAAAGAAGCTTGTTTTTGACTTAAGATAAAGAAATTAAAATTTCACCTAGCTACTGCTACCTACTTATGGACATTAATACTGTTAATAATAGTAACAGCTGTTGTTTTTGAGCAATTACTGTTCAGAAAGAAAGCCTGAATTTCCAAAGATAAGAATAAGAAGTTATGTTCAAACAAAAAAGGAAATCAGCAGAGAGAAGTTTGTCTGAACTTTGTAGCTTTCTTAACTCTAGCTCTGGTGCTAGAGGCTCTACGGAGAGACGTACCATCTAAAGGGTTAGTAAGGCCACTGCTACTCCAGTCAAACTGGACGGGTGGTAGAGACTCCTAGAGTTGAAAACCAAAAAATCAAAATTAATCAGTACAGGCTGTAGCAACATAAAGAATCCTTAAAAAAAACAAAACCAAAAACTATTATAGCAAGATCATTAGGCAATAAAGTACCTAAAAGACAAAATTGGGATAATTTACAATTTCAGAAGGTTACCTAAAAATATGAACACAAACCAAAACTGAAAAATTGACAAACAATACAGTTTATTGATATTAAAAAACTGTCTGAGAAATGGAATTCACTTTACATTTTCAAACAGATTTTTATGGACTGATTCTATGTCAAGATTTCAATCTAGTCTCAAGTTATGACTTAAACTATTGGCTAGATTATAATTCAAATATTAAAAAAATCACTGACTTTAATCACTAAAGAGTGATCTACTTTATATTAAATGACTAGCCACTTAAAATTTCTCAGTGGACGGTCTAATGCAATAGAGAAGGTACCATATTGAAAATGAGATTTGAGTTATTCAAGACCAAATAACTACTAAATAACTAGTTGTATGACCAGGTGTAGCTTAATTTAGTTGGTCTCTTTGTATATAAAATGAGAAGGTTTAAAGTCCAAAGTCTCTGGTTCTTTACAATTTCCCAAAGTAAAAGTATGGGCCAGTAAATAGGAACTAAATTTAAAATTAAAAAAAAAAAATTTAAATCAACTTCTCTAGTTTAGAAATTACTTATAATCAGTATCAGAATTTAATTTTTAAAATAATGTACTTAAAAGTATACTCAGAGCTCATCTGAATATTCAAGGTTTTAAATTTTGTTGACTGCCAAACACATAAAGATAAATTGAGTAAATGATACATGTAAGACGTAAAATAATACAAAACATTTAAAAAATGATCATTGCTTTAAGAACAAATTTTGTAAGAAAAAATTGGGATTCCTGATTTTCTTCTTTTATTTTGGGGTGGTGTTGACAACACTTACTGAAATAGCCTGTGTTCTGACAGACTCTTAATACCAACATGTTTGCTGTCCTTTTTTTTTTTTCTGGTATTGCTTACCACTATGCTTTATTGTAAGGTAGGTACTATTAAAACTTTACATTCGTTTTTTGGTGTGTAGATAAAGACTTGTTCCCTGTAGGAAAGGAGCATGAACTGATTATTTTTGAAAGTTTAATTCCGTTATAATACAATTGTCTTGATAACTGGGTATCAATGACAGGCATGTTACTATTATGGATTTAGTCTTTCCTAAATCAGGTCAGGCCTGGAGGTTGAGGAGGGAGGTATAAACAAAGCAAAATCCTCACATTAGTGGTTGCCAGGGCGTTATAGGATAGTGGGGGTGGGGACGGCCATTAAGATAGTTCTTTATGGTGATGGAAGAGTCATGTATCTAGATTGTGATGGTGGTTACACAAATCTACCCATATGATAAAATGACATAGAGCTATACACACATATTGTAATAATCAAGTCATATCCCTTGTTTTAATATTATGCTATAATTAAGATGTAATTAGGGGGAGAAACTGCTGAAGGGTACAAAGCATCTCCTCTGTACGATCTTTGCAACTTCCTGTGAATCTATAATTATTTCAAATAAAATTAAAAATAATGCTGGTGAAAATCTAGTTTATAACTTACCTGCAAGACTAATAAGCATTTGGGAAATATCTTCCTTAGCTGATCTCAAAAACAAACAAACAAAAACCTCTAAGCATTCCCACAGATTCAACTCCTATTATTCTCCTTAGAGATCAGTGAAACCTTTAGTCCTACTGAATACTGACAGGATGGACAACACCCAGGTTTATGCAATAACAAAATTTCTGGTTAAATGGAGCAAAGCTCTTTCATTAACATGTTTTATCTAAATGATGTCAAGTAGCTGGTTGCTTAGAAATATTTCACTGATTTGCTGGAATTTGAGATTCTTATACAGGTGTACGGCATTTTGAAGACATAGCCAATATTATAATAATGAGGTGCTAAAACACGAATCAACATTTAATGGAAATAAGACAGAAGTAAAACAGAAGACCATAGCAATTATAAGCTAACAAACGGCACTGGTGAGGAAGGCTACTTAAAGAGAAAGCACTAAATGAAGCATTTTAGAACAACCTCAAGCAATGTGGTATGAATGATTACTACAGCGACTAAAAGCACTAAGGAAGATAAGGTCATAATAAAAAAGAGCAAAAACGCTATATGTTAACTAACTGGAATTTAAATTAAAACTTGAAATAAAAAAAATGGAAGGAGAAACATTAAGTACATTTAGATTTATCCCTAAGTATTTCACGGTTTTGTCGCTTTAGAAAATAACATGCTTTTAATCACTTGTTTTTAGTATATATAGAAATATAGGTTCATTTTTATATATTGATCTGATAGCCTGAAATTTTGCTAAATTCACTTATTGGCATTACCATCTTTTTTTTTGGTAAATTCATTGGGATTTTCTATGTAGATGATCATGTCATTTATGAATAAAGACAAAGAATGCCTATTAAAAAAAAAAGAAAAAAGAGCTGCCCCGCCCCTGCCCCCCAAACCAATGGGGACTAGAGATCACAGACTTGGGTTCTAGTCTTAGATGTACCACTGATTAATGATTTTGGGTACATCATTTAGCCTTTCCAAATATGTTGTCTTAATGTAAAAAGAGAGCACAATGCTACATCATCATTTTTTTCTTTCTTCTAACTTTAAAATTCTGATTCACAAATGAAAGAGCCACATCAAGTAGCAGGAAATTGGATAAGTAGTGACTAGCCAGATAACTGCTAGCCAGAGAGCTGACTCTACTCAGCCGTGGATAAAGTATGGTTAACATACTGATCTTACCAAGAGGGGAATCAGTAATGGCACCATGAATGATGTGACCTTGAAATTCAGTGAATAAAGATTTTTTAAAGAACAAAACAACAAAAGTATCACTACTGCTTTTTGCCCATAAGCTGTCTTTCCAAGTAAGAGTATCCTGGAAAAAACACCAGAACAGTTGTTAGTAAGTCATCCAGCTCCTAAACAAGAGATGCAATGGTTACAAGAGTAATGAGTACAAACAAATTTGGAAGAAATAATAAAAATCCAATGGGTACCAAAACAGACAGAACAGACAGATCAGAAAGCAGTTAGTCATAATGAGAATTAAACAATGATGCTAAGTTTGAAAGTCACAGTGGTGCCAATATAAAAACATAAAAGTAAGGTTATGGCTATTTCCTCTGGATATTATGACTAGGGGGAAGATGTAATAGTATTACTGCATGGCCAAAATGTAAAGTAAAAATAATATACACACTGACTGCCAAAGAATAGTGGTAAGAAATATTGCTTTAAGAGAATCTTACAATGCATTTTAGAGGTTTTAAAAATATTTTAACCTGATTCAGGGGTACGGGGCCAAGCAAAGATCATATAATTTAGTGAAGAAGGTCAGGCATCTCAGCACAAAATTCTGATATGGATACTGAAATGTTCAGTTTAATTGTGTGTATGTTACAATGAAGTCCTAGAGAGGCTCAAGTTGATTCAGAATCAGTTTGAACAACAACTTCCACTGGGAAATACTATTTTCATTGGTTCCCAAAAAAGCCTAAAAGTGAAAGCTAATGAGGATCACAAACTACCACAAAAAAGTACAGAATAAACTTTTAAAATTACACATAAGTATTGGATTAACAAGAGAGATGTGTGCACTAAACAGAATAAAAGGATGTGATTAAAAAGTTTTTTTTATATAATTATTAGCAAGAGACCAAAGTTTCATCTTCCAGCAAAAGTCAGATATGCTTGCCTATGAATAGGGGGACAGTAGTCCTTTGATTATAAATCTAGAGGCCTGTGTGTACATGTAAAGAGATAGCAGCAGCTAAACACGTATTATGGAGCTATGACTAACCTCCATTAAATTAATACACATTAATTTCCATTAAAAGTTCCACTAAATTAACATTTTTTTATTAGATCATCTAGACTTTTAGTCATTTATAATTAAGTTCTGTAAGAAAGGTGATATAAACATGAGATGTGACTAGAATAAAATATATGAGATTGATTAAATCAGCTGGGGCAAAAATGACAGGTGAGAGCTAACCATGATAAAATAAGCAATAGCTCATGGGGCTGTAGCACAGAGAAGTGCTTGGATGGGGGAGAAGAGGAGGCGTCGGCATCGGCAAGCAAAACTAGCAACAAGTGGCCTCAAATAAAGAGCGGCTTCATTTTCAGTAAACATACCGGGTAGTTTGAACCAGGTAGTTCAAATTACTTTCCTAACATCCAGTATTGCTGCAAGAAAAATGTTGCTTAAGGCTGAAGTAGGAATGTGCTATGGGAGAAGTAATTTTGGAATCTGCTTATGTAGGGCAGGCTTGGGAGGGAAGCTGATAGCTGGAGAACATATAAGGGCAATTAAAGGAAGATAACTAAGGACAGCCTACCTATGGAGACCAATTCGCCCAAACCTCCTTGCCTGCTGCCCAACTATCAACAAGGCCAGGCATCTTATGCTTCAGGCCTCCCTGCCCACTATTTCAGTGCTAGTAATAAATTGGCTTCAAAGGGATGTTTAAGCTATGCTCAAGTATAAACCACATTGGTACACAGCAGTAATATTAGATGTTGCTTGAAACACACGTGAAAGGGTAGGACTTTGCTTTATATCATTTTCTAAAGTATATTCTTTAAAATACTAGTTCTATGGGTGTTATGACTCTTTTCCCCTGGTCCCTGTAGAGAAGGGTCCTGTGGCCAAGTAAATTTAAGAAATAATTAAAATTAAATAGGGTTATTCACTGCTGGATTCTCCAGAGTCCTTAATGTGTGCTGAGAATCTCCAAGGGTGGTTACAGGGTATGATGTGACAAATTTTCCAAACTTACTTCCCCCTGGAACCCTTCTTTAGTGGAGTATCTCTGGGGATTAGCGTTCAATGGAACACACATTTTGGGAACAGCTGTCCAAATATACATTTTTGTGTTAGATAAAACTGAAGATGATATTGAAGGTAAGAAGTGACAAACACAGAAAATGTTTTACAAATGGTAATGTTCACTTAAAAATATTAATCTTCTAAAAAGAATGCTTAACTAGCACTGAGTCAGTTTCTAATGTGATGTGGGAAGAGTAAGCAAATTTTTTCCCAGATAAAAAAGTGAGGGGTTAGCTTTGATAATAAACATACTAGACTGAAAAAAAAATTTGTGCTTAATGGTGCCAAGGTGGTGAAGAATAAGAAAGGTAAGACAGCTTTCTTTTTTTCTTAATCCAAATAATGTTTTGTAAAAGGCCACATCATTTTCAACTTAAGTAACACTTCTATTCAAACTCTCAAAACAAGAGTTTTGATGTAATAAACACACCTAATTTTATTACTTTATAAAATCTGAAGGCTTCAGGAAAAACACATATTAGCAGATTTGAAGAGCTGGTGTAAATGCAGTGTTTCCCAATTATTTTGAAAATCAGTACTTACCAGATTGGTGTGTCAGTAATTATGATTATACAATGTTCAAGCTGTAAGGGACTTTTAGAGATGCCTGCTGCAAAGTCTTCATTTTATAGGTAAAGAAACTAGGGCCTAGAAAGGTTTTAAGGACTTACCGGTAACCAGCCAGTTCTCATATTGTGCCGTTTTTGAAAATTAAAGATGGCTTATTTATTGTATTCCAAGGGATGTTAATAAGTAATCAAAATAATGTCCATCATTAAATCAATTTTTAAAATATTTTAAACTAAAAGTTACATATTACGGGAAACACTGTGTCTGGACACATGTGTGTATACATGCATAAATATATCAATACATGTACAGATATTTTTACCTGGAATTGGTCAGATGTACATGTGTTCATTTCTGGTGACATGGTGTTTGTCTGACCAATGGAAGCGATTTTTTCTGCAGCAGATAGTGGTTTCAATGGTTCCTTGGTGGGCTCTAACATACCCTGAAAAAGGCATATTAGCCATTAGTGGAAGGGGGTGAGAAACCAACTCAAACTTTATGAGAAAGTCAATCTAGCAGAAAGGTAAAAACCAAGTCATTTGGAAAGTACTAAAGACAAAAAGGAACTATTCTTAAATTTTGTTAAGAGACGATCTAGCACTATAATGGAAAATATTTAAAGAGACAATCTTCTAGCACTATAATGGAAAATGTTTTACAATAGTACCTTTGGAATCCAAACTTTTTGAAGACCTTGTATTTTAAATCTGATTGGTTTTAAAGTACCTAGTTATCACTGTTACACAAAAACATAAGAATTTGGGATGGCAGGGGTGGGGAAGAGGCAAGCACCACAGATTATATCCAGGCCCTAAGACTCCAACAATTTTATGATAGTCCAGACATGGAAACTGCAGAAAAGGACATCCTTTGTACCCTTTACACCATGGTGGTGCTTGGAGAAGTGAGAATTCTAAAACATGGCATCTAATGTGATGCTGTCTACATGCTCCAACGTAAATTTAGTATTTGATCCTATCTCCACTAAAGGATGGGAGCCTTAACACTTAGTTCCTGGGACTAGCAAAGCAGAGACACAGCCATTTCAGAGGGGGGAGAACATCTTACATGTTCCTCTAGGTGTGTTACAAATCTAATGCACTTTCTGAGTAAGAAAGGAAGGCGTTCAGGGAAAGAAGGAAAAAAAAAACAACAACCCAGCATTTTGTATCAATACTTTACCAAACACTAATAATAATGGGTAATCATCAATTAATGGTCTGAAAAAAAGCTAAGCTTTAATACATTTTAAAATAATACTCAATAAACTCTTGAATATTTATCAACCAGACCACACAAAAGTCTCCCTTTACTGGGGGAAAAATATTAAAGTGGCTAAGACAGTAAGGTCAGAATCTGTATATTCCCAAAAACAAGTTTTCAGGACAATCCTCCCTCTTCTCATAAAATAGGGCAAATGCTAACTAAAGCAGTTTACAGACTGAATTCTTAACAATGGTATTTGTGAAAGGCTTTACTCTAGCAGCTTGTATGAAAATAAATTCATGGTCTAACTCAGTAGCTTATATATTAGACAGGCTTTCTATCTAGTGCACCCTTATATAAAGAGACAAAGCATTCAGCAAACAATTCCCAGCCTTAGCCAACTTCTCTAATGTGAACTATCCCTTAAATCAGTGGTTCTCAAAGGGGTTCCCAGTCAGCAGCTTTTGCATCACCTGGGAACTTGTCAGATGAACAGCCTCACCCCTACTGAATAAGAAACTCTGGGGGTGGTGCCCAACATTCTGTTTTAACATGTCTTCCAAGCAATTCTGATGCATATTAAGGTCTGAGACCAGTGACTTAAGTGATCATTTCAGGTCTTACTCCTCCAGACGAGACCAAAGGATACTGAATACCTCATCTGTGTGAAGCACCATGGGAAAAATTCAGGTATAATTAAATTTTGAAACCAGATATGAAAAAGAATAAGTTTCTAAATGTAAGGCATCATAAAGATGGAGTAGGAGAGGTATAGTTACTAAATCAACTTTGGTATTAAAAGCTTATAAAAATGGTGAAATTATTACTAATAGATTATAATTAAGATAGGAAAATAAAGCAAAAATATTAGTCTCTAACTCCTCACTAAATTTATTTATTTATTTATTTATTTTTTAAAAAGATTTTATTTATTTATTTATTAGAGAGTGAGCGAGAGAGAAACAGCATGAGAGAGGAGAGGGTCAGAGGGAGAAGCAGGCTCCCCGCTGAGCCGGGAGCCCGATGTGGGACTCGATCCCAGGACCCTGGGATCATGACCTGAGCCGAAGGCAGTCGCTTAACCAACTGAGCCACCCAGGCGCCCTCCTCACTAAATTTAAAGAACTGGCTAATGTGCTAAGCCTACACATAAGGATTAAGTAGTTATTGCTCCCAATGTGCTGAATGAAAACCCCTACAAATTCATACTTCCTACTCAGAATGTGACAGTAACACCAACAATCTCTAGAATGCTACTCCTTGAGGAAAAAAGAAATACAAATAACCAAAAAGTTAAAGAATGTTCTTCATTATATTTACCACAACAGAAAAAAGTATAAGGATAATCAAGGTGTTTTGAAAATACCAGATAAGTTACATTTATAAAGGAGCAGAAACTGAATAAAAGGCTGAAGCACAGAAAAGTTTTTGTCTAATTCCATAAAACAAACAAAACTACAAGAATGAAACAAAGTAAAACATTCCAATTCAGTATCAATAATTAGAGCTTATTCAGGGAAAAAGTTTGTAAATTAAAGAAGGTCAAGTTCCACAGCAAATTCATTTTCACATGCACATAAAGGGTTGTATGATTTAAATTCCATACCAAGTTAGTTATTTTTTTTCTTAATCATTGTATTTTTACCTTATTTTCAAGTTATTGGTGAAAAAATTTAAAAATATTTTTAGTTTAATAGACAGAACATTTTTGTTCACCAATAACTCAAAGACATACCAAAAACACAAATACATCAAACTTTAAAGTGTGACTGAGTCTTGATAAGGTACAGAAAGAAAATTCCTCAGTTATCCTGGACTACCTGGCATATCTGAAAAAACAAAATTCAACACATTTAAAAAATTAATGGAAAAACTGAGGACGAATTATGGGTCCTGGCTCATTTTCAATTACTATCATACGGTATTCCCAAGCTTTTATACACATCCATAGCTTCACTAATGCAACATTTAAAATTTATCACAACTGGATTAAAACATATGATATCTAAGCCTTCAGATACTTCTGCTTCCACTTTTTAAAAGCAAATTTAGAAAGGAAAAAAAAAAAAAAGAAGAGCAAGACCTCCAAAGGTACATATTACGGAGTTAAGAGCACTAATGTTACTAGGATAAAAATAATCTTCAATGTAAAACAAAAGTGTTTTTAATTAATAGAATATAGAAAAATGTCTTTATTTATTATTTTTTTTTTTTTATAAAGATTTTATTTATTTATTTGACAGAGAGACAGCGAGAGCAGGAACACAAGCAGGGGGAATGGGAGAGGGAGAAGCAGGCTTCTTGCCGAGCAGGGAGCCCGATGTGGGACTCGATCCCAGGACCCTGGGATCATGACCTGAGCCGAAGGCAGACGCTTAACGACTGAGCCACCCAGGCGCCCATAGAAAAATGTCTTTAAATCAAGACTTGAAGGGATTTATGACATCAAAAAGGAAATTAATAGTTATTCATTTAATGTTCCCACACTAAGTGCCCCTTAAAATATACTTTCCATGTCATGCCATGTAAGATAATTTAACAGAATGCAGCAATGATAAATTTGCACAGAGACATTTTTGCACTTACCAATCCTGCTGCATACATGGGCACTATAACAGGCTGCTTCTTATTACCCGTGAAGAGCTACACACATGTGTTAGAGAAAAAGAACACATATTTAGAGAATGCTACGGCATATAATGAAACAGTTAAAATATGCTTGCAATGCTTTATTATATACACTGTGAAACATAAGTATAACAAATTATTAAATTGCCCATATGAGATTATGTTTTTGATCTCTTAGTCCAATCCCTTCATTTTATAATGAACAAAAAACACTGAAAACAACCTTTTCTTAAAATAAGAAATATTGACTGGAGAAAAATTTAGATAGATTTATGTTTAAAAATTGGCATATTCAAAATACATGAGCATTTAAGACAACTAATAATTATTTTTCTGAGCTACTAGCTTATCACAGCTTGATTAGAAGTTGTAACAGTATTTAAAAACACTTATAGGTCCACTAAAGGATTTTCCAAGGTACTAACAAAACTCACAATGTTTCGGGTGTCTATACCCAAGGAGCACAAAAGCTTCTTGTTGCTATGGGAGCCGCCCCACTGATATCTCAAGCCATGTGCATCGTGGATATCCTGTAGCTCGGTCCACACATCCAGCAGTTCCCTGCAAAGGTCATGACAAAGCCACCAACAATGGGTTACTGAATAGCTTTCACCATGAATTCTAGTTTTAATGTGATGGTGAAATGTTATACATTCCAATTAATCTTGCATTTAACGTGAGTATACAACTATTATCTGAATAAAATCAACAGCCACCGCTTAGTCATTAAAGTGACTAAGTTAAACTCATTTGGAACAATATGCCAGTAATCAACCAAAATTTAGTATGTTTTTTTTAACTGTAAAACAAAAATATTTAAAAGGAGAAATCACTCAACCTTCCACCATATTACTACAGCCATTTAATATTTGTGCTTTTTTCCTCTTTGAGTCTTGACCCACAAACACAGCTGCAATTATATAGAGAATTTTGTGTTTTTTCAGATTTTAAGCATTTCTTCATCTACATGTATACCTTTTTCAATGGCTGTGTAACGTTCTGTTAGACAGAATGCATCATTATTTATTTGGCCACAATCCTACAGTTTAAATAAGTTGTTTTACTATTCAGCTCCTATTGTTAGTTAAGGCAAAAATATCTTCCTGTATTTTATGGTGTGTTTTGTTGTAGAGTTGTGTTATATCCCAAAAATGAATCTCTTGGAGAGATTCCTGGGTCTATTTGGACAACTAGCATATTTTTAAATAACACATCTAAATGGTTTTAAGATGGGAAAGCATAAATGTTTTTGTCCCCTTTTCTTCTCAGAAATCACCCCCCCAAAAAACCAAGAAGCAAATCATAATCTTCATCTTTAAAGAAATTAAGAGGTACTTAAAACCTTGCACCACAAGCATTGAGGTTACAAAGAGAGATGAAGGAGAGACTTGCACAGAATGTGTCCAGAGGTGGAGAGTAATGAAATGCAAGAGAAGAGTACAGGAATAAGAGTAACTCTGAAATTAAAATTAGAAAATCAATCTAGAGCCTCTAACATCTAATAATTAATAGGAGTTCCAGAAAGAAAACAGACAATGGAGGGAAGGTAACGTCAATACAAGAGAACTGCCCAATACTGAAGAACAGAAGTCTCCAGATTGAAAGACTGTACACCTTGTGCTCAGTCCAATGAATGAAAAGATTTATCAAGACACTTCATTGTGAATTTTCAGAATACCAACAACAAAAAATCCTAAATTATAAATTTAATGTGAGGGTAGAATAAAATAAAATTTTACCACCCATGTACTTTATTTCTCAGGAGGCTATTAGAAGATGCGCTCCACCAGAATGGGCTCTAAGTGAAGGGAAGTCCCAAGACAACATGTGTTTCTAGATTGAATCCATTCCAGATTGGAATAGGACAATGGAGGACTCAGGAAAAAAATGGAATGGTTAGCCTGCCAGGTTTGATCACAAGTAAAATTGTACTAATAGGCTGCTGGAGGGTAGGAAAAGACTTAGTAAATGAAAAAGAGAGGCAACTATACGTCCAGGAAGAAGCTCTAATAATGGACAGTGAACACTATTTACATGATTATAATCATGAAAATACCAAATATCAACTTAATGAAAAACTATGATATAAATATAACGATGTACTACATGTTGGTAAATTGAATTTAAATAAAAAAATTAAAAAAAAAAATAGGGACGACGAAGGGAGGAGGATAGCAGATGTAAAGTCTAAATTCTCATCTATCATACTAGAAGTCAAAAGATAATTTATAAAATTGATGAGAATATTGATTTAGAAATATTTTTAAAAGCGTTAAAAAATGGAGCAGGGAGTTTTTTTTTTTTTTTATAGCACAATCTTACTTTTTAAACTTCAATACAATGTTACAAGAACATTTCAGAACCTTGATGCTTTAAGATAACCTTGTAAGTTAAAATAGTTGAAAGTAACAAATACACATGCTGTCTAAAAACTGTCTACTACTTACCCACTTTCAGCTAAGGCCTCTCTTGTTTTTATTGGGAAGGTGCTTGTTTCCAGCAAGTGCTTCAGGGAAGTAACTTCCTCTTCAGTATCAGGGATAAATATTGAAGGAAAACATGCTTCAAAAATTCGCTCCAGGCGGTTTAGTAAAGCTGTCTGCATCAAAACACACCCCAAAAGTTTATTTTCATTTCTCTAATTTTAATGATGTGTTTTATCATCAACACACACACACACCTCTAACCCTGTCCACTCCTATGAGAGAGGTTAACTACCAGTCAGGTACAGGAAACACTAAGGGAAAGGTGCATAACTAACTCAAAGGAGCTGTTCTAAATGATTACATTAAGTAATCACAGTGATACAGGGGTGACAAATGTAGTTCTATATCAAGCAACATATCTGGTACTTTACAAACATTACCTTATGTAATCTACTACAGAATTCCCAAAGAAGAAATTCTTACTCAATTGTACAGTGAGAAAGCAATCTCAAAGTGTGAATAATCTACCCAAAGCAAAAATAAAAACAAAGAGAAACATTCAGAAAAACAAGCAGCATTCATATTCTTTCTATCACTAGATGTTCCCTACTACCACTCATGTACTCTAGATTTAAGAATAATTAAATTGAATGTTTATGAAAAGTATTATGCTATTATAATGAACAGAACCTTTTTCTTGAATATAAACATTTGAATTTTAAAAGCCTTTTAGAAATATCTCTGCTGCTAATAGAACAAACCAAAGTAGGAAAGAATGTCTCAGTTTTTACTAAGAAATTCAATAGCTCATTTAATATTTTGATGATCTGTGTTATCTTTTAAAAATTCCATTTCTCTCTTCTTCTATCTATGGTGTGTATATTTTTGAATAGAACACTGCCTTTCCTCCAAGCAAAGACTGGATATTCCCTAGAGCATTTTCACTGAGAACATCGGCATTTTGGAGTATTTTCATTAATTGAAACTTGTTGAATTGAGATTAACCTACATTTTGGGGGGGTACTACTATATTATTCTACATGTGCAGCCTACAATAACATTTATTCCCACTTTCCTAACTGTATGTCAGATACATGTAAAATATTTTCAACTTAGCTCAATTTACTACTTAAACATCAAAGGGGAATACAGACTGTTAAGTTAAAGATTGTTGGAAGTGTACGCCTGAAATGATACCGAGTGTGTAAGAAAATGCCACATCATGGTGGTATTTCTCGCCAAGTAACAAAAACAAGTTAACGCCTGATTTCTGTTGTTTAGCAGAGTCAGCAAACAGGAAAATGAAAAACAAAAGGAAAAATCTTCACAAACATGTTTTCCAAACCAAAATCTCTCTTTTGGAAGCAGTATCAGAGCAAAAAACTTAACACTGAATAATTAGTCTCAGGGTACTCTTCCGCTATCTCTACAAAAGTTACCCTAACACCTTCATTATATTCGTGTGTGTGATATGGGAAAAGGTTCTCAGTATCAATTATGAAACCTACAGTAAAGAGTAGACTCAAGATCCCAAGGCTTGTGAAACTTGAGTGTGTCAAGGGGACCCGCACTTACTTGCTTCAACAGAGGGAATGGACAGACATTACTTTTAAAGGGATCAGATAACCATCTAATTGGAAACATGATGAGCGCTGGCTCCTTCTGGGCAGGGAAGGTAAACAAAAACTCACATATGACCAAATTTTACTTCTCTGTAAATTAAAACCGAATCTCTCTCGTATCCCCTTTGTTATCCTTTTAATGGGAAAGAAAAAATATTTATCAAAGGAAGGAAGAAATGACCCCAAAACACATTTAGTCAATTGGGCAATATTATACCTAACTACCAGTCTTAGGCACACCAGTGAGCAAATGCTCAAATCAGTGGAATGTACGTGAACAAACAGAACATCACATTCACCTCAAGTTTTTACTTCTTACCTAACCTTTTCTCATACAGAATGTAAATTACATGAAAAATTTATAAGAAAGTTCCATTTATCTTTACAGTTAGATATTACACTCAATTGCTTCAATGAAATATTTTGTTGAATGAAGTAGAGCAGGGGTCAGCAATTCTTTCTGTTCTTTTAACAATTTTTTCAATATAGGGCCAGCTAGTAAGTATTTTCAGTTTTGTGCCACCTATAAACAAATAAGTGTGGTGTGTTCCAATGAAACTTTATTTACTAAAACAGGTGGCAGGATAGATTTGTCTCATAGGCCACAGTTTGCTGACCCCTGAGGTAGAGCAATAAAAAAGATTCAAATAATCAGAATCCACTAACTGAACAGCACACCACCCACCACAAGGAGGAACTCTAACAATTCAAAAAAGAAAGCAGCTAACAATTAACAAAGATTGTGATGCAAATTAAATTTCCTGACATTTTCCTTTAAAAGTACATCAATTTCCAGCTATCCACAAATCCACGAGGCTAGTCTGATGGTAAAAGGGAATCCTCTAAAAAGAGTTTCTTACTAATATGTTGTTCATGGTAATACATCCAAATTTCATTTGCTACTAGTTAATTCCAGGAAGTAAGTGGCTGATAAACTAGAATACTTCAACGGAGGACTGTGGACCCAGAGGTGAGACTCAGTTTCTGGATTTATAAACTGGAAACAGGGGCAATCTCACAGGGTGGGTGATGAATTACAGGATTAAATACTTGGCACCCAGTGTGTGCCTCAGAAGTGGTAACTTCATCACTACTATTGTTAGTATCCAGACAGCACACACAAACACCGTGGCCTACCAAGGAATAAAATAAATGTCAAAACTAGGTTCAAATCTCACTAGGGATGTTTCTCTGCCACGATTTAGCATTCTAAATCATTATGAAAATACTTGTTTCAATCTATCAATTTCTACCATAAGAAGAAATTAAATAATCCAAATTTTTGCACCCTCCCTAAGATCCTCCTACTGAATTGGAAAATAAGTACCACTTTAAAAATGTCTATCATTAAGAGCCACTTACATAAATAGAACCTCTTACTGCTACTCTTTGTGGATTTTGTTTTTTATTAAAAAAATTTTTTTTGAGGGAGAGTAAGGGAGGGGGGCGGGTAGAGGGAGAATCTTAAGCAGGCTCCATGCCCAGTGCCCAGTTTAATACATACAACAGCCTTAAACCAAATTAGTAACAAAATTAATGTTACATCAACACTAGGGTCAACAAAGTGATATATTATTTAAACTTGGACTTACTCTACTGTGTGTAAGTGAAAAGGAACTTATTATTACCCTGCTTATAAGAATTCTTATTTCTATATAATAGAGTATATCTAGCCATAAGAGGCAATCTACTCCTGGTTTTGATTAAATGGGGACACTACACATTTTTAAACTCCTTGTAGCTGATTAACTCAGAAAAAGATGTGAATTAAATAGTAATATTTAATAATATAATATAACGATATATAATAACAGTAATATTTAATAATAAATAGTAATATTTATTAACATGTACATGTGGACTTGTATTAGATATAAAATTCTAAAAGACTGTATTTTATTATGTGGAATTAGAGGTAAGGTCAGACTGGCTAACTGAGTTTCCCTAGGCAGACAGGGCAGCATATAGCAAACAGTATCAGTATAACCCTAATCCGTTCAAGAAAGTGAGGGCCGAAATTCAGTAAAATATCACAAGATGTTCCCTGAAACATAGTTAAAACTGCAAAAGCCTGATAAAGCACATTATGTTTTTTATTTAATGCTTACACAGTGCTCACCACATGCCAGGCATTATTCTAGATGCTTTACAAATATTAGCTCACAGAAGAACACAGAGGAACCACAGGAGGGAGGTAACAGTCATATTATTATCCCCATTTTCTAGATGAGAAAAAGAGAGCACTAAGAGGTTAACTTGCCCATAGTCAGATGAATATTACATGCTGAATCCTAATCTAGTATAGTTTCAGTCTGTGTTCTTAAACACCGTATTAAGCTGTCATCAAAGCAGTTCTAAGTTCAATTTCTAAAAATTATAGGAGCTTTGAGGGCAGGGAATACGTCTCATCTTGAATCTCCAGTACTTAGGTTCCTGTACATAGCTGATACAGAAATGTTAGCTAGTTCACTGTGCACTAGATTTAAGAAAAAAAACAAAACACACTTCACTTTTATTTAAGACTGCAGGGGGCATATTTGTTCTACTTATGAAAGTATATCTTACTATAAACCATCTAAACCATTTTTGTACATAGGCTGGATATATTTACATAATCGTAACAAGTATAATAGCTGAATCCCTTACATACTAGGTACTATTCTTGATACTTACATATATTACTTTATGAATCTTTTTCAAAAAACCCCAACTGTTTCCAATATTACAGATGAAACTAAAGCGCAGGGAGATTAATTAACCACAGTCTCATGCTGGTACGGTGCACAGCAAGGATTTGATCCCAAGTCTGACTCCAAAGCCTATACTCTTTTCACCAAATCATGCTTTTATCCAATTTTGGTAGTTTTTCAAACATTTGTAGCCATTAGATAAGGGATTCAGCTGTTAACTGCTGAGGTGATGACTATACTTAAGAAAGCAATGATTCATCTAACACTACAATTCATAGTTTTCAACAAAGCAAATTATAAATTTTTACTAAAAAGTACTACACTGTAAATTAATGAGAAGGTGCTGAGTGCCCACACACTTAGCATAGTAGTTAGCTGAGGTTCCAATAGTAACTAAATAGCAAACAATGAAATAATAGTCACAATAATTACTTGACTTTTAAATGCCTTTAACTCCAAAGTCAAAGAAGAAAAGTAGTCATCAGTTCTCCCTTGAATTTGGACTTAGAGAACTGGTGACTGGTTAGCCGAATACCAGCTATGTAACCAGTTCACACGTGCATCAAATTCTCAGCCTGGCAAATTGCAGCACATCTAGCCATTACACATTGTAAGAACCGAGGGCTCTGATAAATGTAGAGTTGAAAGTCAAATGCTATTCAAGGCAGATTTCTCTATTTTCTCTATTCACGTCGTGCTAGGACAAAGGACGAGGGCACTAGTACTCAGAAGAGGTCCTAATCTGTCAAAACTATTCTGCGAATGGAAACCAGCCCAAAGCAGCAGCTTTCCTCTCAAAATAGTTTGACAGGTGAGTATACAGCCAGAACTAGATGTTACTCCCACACAAATTCTCATTTGCCCCCCTACTATTACTTTCTGCTATTCACCAAAAAAATTCAGTTGCCAACACTATTTCTTTGCACCTTTACAGACCATTTTCCAAGAAGTTCATTTCTGAGATTATTCAGTAACTAACATTTATTGAGCACTTATTATGTGCAAGACAATGTGGTAAGCACATCTATACATATAATTTCATTTTACCTTCGGAGTGAGAGATTTTAAATAACTGCTATTACTATTCTCTAAATCTAAGGTTCAGGGAAGTGACTAATACAAGTTAGTGCTGAAACCTGGATCTCAATCTAGCAGTGTGACTCCAGAGCGTTGCTTTTAAGCACTATACTACTGCCAGGGCCAGGGCCTAAGGCCCACAATAAATTTAGGGATTTATGAAAAAAATTTTTTTTTTTTAAGATTTTATTTATTTATTTGACAGAGAGGGACATAGCGAGAGAGGGAACACAGGCAGGGGGAGTGTGAGAGGGAGAAGCAGGCTTCCTGCTGAGCAGGGAGCCCGATGTGGGGCTTGATCCCAGGACCCTGGGATCATGACCTGAGCCGAAGGCAGACGCTTAACGACTGAGCCACCCAGGCGCCCCTGGAATGCATGAAAATGTTTTAAGAGCTAATTTTTTTTTTTTTTTAAAGATTTTATTTATTTATTTGACAGAGAGGCACAGCGAGAGAGGGAAAACAAGCAGGGGGAGTGGGAGAGGGAGAAGCAGGCTTCCCGCCGAGCAGGGAGCCAGATGTGGGGCTCAATCCCAGGACTCTGAGATCACGACCTGAGTCGAAGGCAGACGCTTAACGACTGAGCCACCCAGGCGCCCCAAGAGCTAATTTTAACAAACTCATCTTTATACCAAGTTATAAAATAGAATTTTAAATATCTTTTATGGGTAAGACACATAAAAGTCATATGCGGCCCTGGCTACATTACTCGCAAAGGTACACTGGCTTTTATCTTTCCCAATTTTCTCATTTCTCATATATTTGTTTTCCTATCAGGGTCCTTTATTACCTTGAATGTCTCTATAATAATAGTTATTACTTTTTCAAACCTGATATGATTTCTGGGAAAGCACAAATGATCAACTATCCAATGGTTTTAATTCATCAATGAGGGCAAAGCATCATGTATGAATTCACTCTCATTCTGAGTTCTGTCATATCTCCATGTTTAGGGTAGGAGGTATATAAGCAGCCATTTCATTTCACCCACTGATGCAAACAAGTCATATTATCGAATGCAGAGTTTCCCAATTGGTAGGCCCCAGTCACAAACAGGCTACAAGTCTCTCCCAAATCTTGAAAGCTATACAGGGACAAATGGCACTCCCTGTTCTGATGGTTAATTTTATGTGTCAACTTGACTGGGCCATGAAGTGCCCGGACAACTGGTCAAATGTTATTCTGGGTATATGTGTGCGGGTGGTTCTGGATGAGTTTAACGTTTGAATTGGTAGACTGGGTAAAGCAGACTGTCTTTCCGAATATGGGTGGGCCTCACCCAATCAACTGAAGACAGCTTTAGGACTGTATTTGGGACTTCTCTGCCTCCATAAAGACCTGAGCCAATCCCTTATAATAAGTCTCTCTTTCTACCCCCACCCCCCATCTCCCAAGCCCTCCCTCCCTCCCTCCTCCTGGTTCTGTTTCTCTGGAGAACCCTAATATACCTCTATTTTATAAATAACTATACTGGAGTATAAAAAGTGTATTGAAAATCTCATTCAGTTTTCCAAAGGGGTGTATAAGACCAGCACCTAGGATCCTAGACTCTGGTTCTTATGCCACTCAAATGCATTATCTTCTTGAAAGTATCTTGTATTTAAGGTAATTCCTAAAGTTCCTTCAACATATTTCTAGTTAAGTTTTCTTTTCTTCCTTTGGAACAAAAGTTGATTAATGTTAATAGTTTTAACATTGATAGCATTAGGTCTTGCTCTTAAGTGGAAGTTTAGAAGAAACATAAAATCCACTGGGTAATTTAATCTTCCATTTAAGAGGTTACCTTATGCCTTGCCACCATTAAATATTAAGTAAGATATCAAGTACGATCTACAATTGTACACTTTATCAATTCCCAATTTCAAGCTATAATGTAAGAAGAGTGACCAACTGTAATATTCACCATGTTCTAAAAAGATGGTTTGGCCCTTCTGTACAATTTGTGGATAAATCTAATAAAGTACTTCTACCTATTTGAAATTAAAGACCAGAATTTCCTGAGGGAAAAAAAAACAAAAGAAATTGCTATGCAGATACTTCAAGTAAGCAAAGAGCTATAAAGCCAAAATCTCAATTTCTTTCTTTAAAAAAAACCTGAGATATAACTGACATACATTATATTAGTTTTAGGTGTACAACATAATGATCTGATATGTATATTTTGCAAAATGACACCACAATAAGTCTAGTTAACATCCATCACCACACAGTTACAAATTTTTCATTTCTTGTGATGAGAACTTTTAAGATCTATTTTCTTAGAGATTTTCAAATATACAATATAGTATTATTAACTATAGTCACCATGCTATACATTCCATCTCCAGGACTTATTTATTTTATAACTGGAAGTCTGTATCTTTTGACCACTTAATTTCTTTATTTGGTTGCTTACTTCTGTTTTCAATAAGTTCAGGTGTTCATCCACAGAAAGGAAAACTTGCACAAATCTCAGGCAGATGATTAAATAAACAAAGGTGAAAATGTGGGGTTTGTTAGAGTCAGTTTGAGAATGCTGACTTTCTGGTGAACAAATCAAAATTTAATTTAAAAGTAAAAATAGGCCAAAGTATTCATAATTCTCTTCCTTTTTCTCTTTGTGATACTCTTAATTTTTAAGGCTCTCAAAACCAATCTTCATCTAGGAACACTTTCCCAGTAGCATTATCAAGTAGATGGCTAATAAGAAAAAATTACTCATAGCTTCCTTTTCTATAGTCAGTTAATATAAAGAGATTACTTACCAATTACCTAAATTCTCAAATAACATCCACAGTAATATTTAAAAAATTTTATAAAAGCTCAGAGTACTTACAATATTAACCTCCTTTACCATATACCTAAGAAAAAAGTCGTCTTGGCTATTTCAATCAAATTTCCTTTCTGGAATATTAACAGGTTAAAAAAAGAAATAAAGAAATCTGGAAAAAAGGACTACTTTGAAAGTAAGGAGAATTTTTTTTGTTATTATCATTTTGCTTTGAACCTTAGCCCAAAAAACAAAGAACAGTCTGGACCTCTTTTCCAATTTGTACAACAGAAATACCACTATTTGATTTCTGCAATTTATAAGAATGTTAACAAGCAAATGAAATATATTGAGCTCTGGGTTCTTTTTATTTTTTTAAAGATTTTATTTATTTGACAAAGAGAGACACAGCGAGAGAGGAAACACAAGCAGGGGGAGTGGGAGAGAGAGAAGCAGGCTTCCCACCGAGCAGGGAGACCGATGCGGGGCTCCATCCCAGGACCCCGGGACCACGACCTGAGCTGAAGGCAGACACTTAACGACTGAGCCACCCAGGTGCCCCGAGCTCTGGGTTCTCAGAAAAAAATATTCACTGAAAGGGAAGAATATTTCTCAATAAATGGTCATGTATGGCTTTTACATCAAGGCTTGAACCTCTGAGTTTCACTAGACCCACATTTGAGAATTAGTTTGACTTGTCCGAACATTTTATAAATTTGAAAGATGTCTTCTTGGTTGACTTTTCCCTAAGTAATAAATTATTACAATAAAGCTGCAACAATTGACTGTCTCTTGACCCAAGGAAGATATATTTTATTAAAATATTAAGATATCTTTTTGATAGCCTGAAAAAAGGAAGTACTAAAAAATAGGGACCCAGACAATGTCACAGTGAAAATTAGAAATTTGAAATGACAACTGCACCATTTGTTTCATTTCTCAAAACAAAGAATTGCTCCCCATGTTTGTTTAATTGAATTAACTGAGCTATGAATTCTAAAGACTCACAACATTCTGTCAAAGCAGAATTTGGACAAAATGACTTAAAGGCACTGCACTCTGTTCAGGGCAGAATTGTTGCATCCAGGTAAGATTCAAGAGGAATAAATCATTCTAAATTTTACCATTAAAAACCTAATGTTCACTGTCATTTGGGGCTCCTGGGTAGCTCAGTCGGTTAGGTGTCCAACTCTTGATTTCAGCTCAGGAGTGCCGCGTCAGGCTCTGCACTCAGCAGAGTCTGCTTCTCTCTCTCTCTCTCCCCCTTTCCCTCTGCCCCTCCCCACACTTGTGCATGCTAATTAAAAAAAAAAAAAAAAGAACTCAGAGTTCACTGTCCTTAGTATGTGAGGATTTCTGTGCTGTCCTCAACACTGTAGCAAGTAGGAGAAACATTTTAGGAAAAATACCAGTAAATCTAATCCTCTCCTAGGGGACTTAGATTAATGTACTTTTCCAGCATATTCTGGAAAAGGAAGAAACTGCAGGCCACAACTGCCTTCACAACAGCAGGATAAGAATGAAAATCACTTCCAATTCAGTCATTTACTCAGCAGGGCTTACCCATTTCCCCACCTCAACTTCCTTCTAAACTTATCTTCCAGCCCCTTCCAATAATTTCTCCTTTCCAAAATCCATCATTTTCCAAACCTATTCAGCAAAAATAAAAGTCTGAGGACCGAGCCAAACAAATCTCAGGAAGTCTTAAATGTATCTTGCCACATCTACACAGTTTTTGCTCTATCTTTATAAAATAGAATCATACTACAAAATTTTTACTTTTCAGTGAATTTTTTTCATTCACTTTAAAATTTACTGTCATTTTATCTTCACAAAAGTCCCTTGAAGTGGATATTATCTCTTTTTTTTTTTTTCAAACAACTGAGCTCAGAAGTAACTTACCCAAAAAGCTATATGAGGCTGAGTCAAGATTCAAACTCAGATTTGTAAGATTATATAAAGCTTATATACTTTATTACTTACATCCAGTTATCAAGTTATAAATAACTTCAATCAACTTGTGTAATGCAAAATTTCCTTTTTGAAGTGGTCATACTTTAAAAATTCATTATCTCATGATGTTACAAGTTCTAGGGCTATAAAGATTATTCAATACCAGTGTCACTTTACAGTAAGATGAAATTAAATAGGAAAGGATTAGGTCAAAATCAACAGTCTTGGCTTTGCATTATATAATTAGTTTACTCCTTGTTTAAAATGGAAAACTTCTACTTCAATAATAAATTAATCAACAGGAATAATACACATTAGCCAAATCGTATAATAACTGAATTAGCAAATTAAGCTATTCAGACACTCAAAGTCAAATGAAAAGTGATTAGCTGTTTCCACCACCTGGTAATACCATAATAATATCTTCATGTATCAAAGCAATGATGTATAACCATTCCAATTAACACTCAGACTTCGGAAATACTTCTAATTGAAAATGGTTTACTTAGCAAAAGATAACTGGAAGAATTTGCAGATTCTGATCTTGTTCTTAGTACCTTTAAAAGAAGCTGGTGAGACAAGTGTTCCCTATATCAACTGTCACTACAAAGCAGTGATTTTCTAGGGAGTGCTCTTCAACACCTCTGGGGTTGAAGAAAGGTTAGGTTTAACACAGGGTATAACTCAGGATTGGGGAACAACTTGGATATCAAACTGCGTCTCTAGGAGCTATTTTAGGTCAAAACAAATCTTACTGAATCTTCTCTGAAATAGTCTGCAACAGAAAAGAATAAAGTACAGGCGCTGGGGGGTAAAAATATTCTCCCCAACACACCTACTCCCCAAGAAGTGTAAACATAAATGTACGTGTGCAGGAAATTATAAGCAAATAAATACAGCCACAGTAAGTCAACCTATGACTGTTTCTCGTTCTAGGTCTAACCCTTAATTCTTCTCATACTCTCATCCCAGGTCTTTAGTCGCTGTCAAATTATGAAGTCCAAATCCGCTTTGTTCAAATTCTCTATCCTTCAATTCCCTACAGCCTTCAGCAGACGCTGGGGTTTCAAATTCTGCTTGCTCTCTCCTGTACTCAAAACTGTACTTCAGGGGCACCTGGGTGGCTCAGTTGGTTAAGCAGTTGGCTTCTTGATTTCGGCACAGGTCATGATCTCAGAGTCCTGGGATCAAGCCCCTCCTCCGATGGGTTCTGCGGGGAGTCTGTTTGAGGGTTCTCTCTCTCCCTCTTCCTCTGCCCCTCCCCCAGCTCATGCAAATGCACGGGCTCTCTCTCACATAAATAAATAAATCTTTAAAAAAAAAACAAAAACAAAAACTGTACTTCAATTACCTAGGTCTTCTGGTGGGCAAAATTAAGAGACATTATTTCTGAAACTTAAAAAAAAAATTCTTCTATACCTCAGTTTAGCCTTCTTCTTTTTTTTAAGTTTATTTTATTTTTTTTAAAGATTTATTTATTTGACAGAGACACAGCGAGAGAGGGAACACAAGCAGGGGGAGTGGGAGAGAGAGAAGCAGGCTTCCTGCTGAACAGGGAGCCCGATGTGGGGCTCGATCCCAGAACCCTGGGATCATGACCTGAGCCAAAGGCAGATCCTTAACGACTGAGCCAGCCAGGCGCCCCTAACCTTCTTCTAAAAATCACTGTAAAGGTAAAAACTGAAGGATTCATTGGATAGTTAATCAGCTAATTAATGAATTTTGACGTAAGTGGTATTTATGTCAATAAAAAAACCAAGCTGATGAATTTCTGTAAATATTAAATTCACTGAGATAAAAAGCTTACCAAGCATTACTTCTTATAGGACTGTCTATGTAAAGTTTACCACCAAAGGGTTGTGAAAAATTTAACTGATCTACAAATCAAGCAAACATTATGTATCGTAAGAGACTCCTTCAACAGGTACCCAATCTAAAAATACTTTCTGTAAAGCCTCCACAGCAATTAATGTATCATACAAAATAGAGAAAATCAGTAAATACCTGAACTGAAGTGGCTGTTTCCTGTAAATGGCCACCAGCAACTGCTCCTTTGGAAGTTGCTGAAGGGACACTGTGCATTTTGGGGGTTCCTGGAGTATCAATCTTTTCATCTGTCCTATGTGACTGCCAGGCTTCCTTTCGATGGTGAGATTCAGTAGCCTGCTGGTCTCCAAAAGCAGCCCAAGAGCAACTATCTTTCTGTCCATCCTCAAAAGCATTCCAATCTACAACTTGGCTAGGCCCAGCTGAACTGAAGTCCGCAAAATCATCGGAGTCTTGAAAAGCACTGCAGTCATCTCGAATATTTGGCACAGAATCAAAATCTCCAAATTCACCTTCTTGCCCAATTTCCAATTTTGAAACAGGATCAGTGCCTGTCCCAGCAGCCTTTCCTCCCAACTTACATTCCTCTGATAAACTATCAGAAGTCTGTTTTAGGTCGGACTCAGTAAATATAATTTCATCTTGGCAAGAAACAGCATTCGTATCCCCAAATTCTCCAAAGTCATCACCTGGCTCACTAAAATGTGGAAAGTGCTCTGAGGACTCTTCAAAAGTGATATCGCTCATTGAATCTTGAGTACCAGTAACAAAAGGTGGGGTTGTGCCACTGGCTGTGCCGAAGTCACCAAACTCATCCTCGTTAGTATCATTGCAAGTCACAAAGTCGTTACTACTATCACCATTTTTTACACTTAGAGAATCATCCAGAACATTTTCTTCTGTAGGATCAATGCTGGCGCTTTGGGAATAAGTGAACTTTCTACTTTCTTCTTTGGAAGAAGCAACTTCATCATCAGCATCAGAAGTGTTAATAGAATCCATACACAGGTCAGCACACTTCGAAGTAAACAAATCAAGTTGTTCCTCAGTTTTACACTCTTCTCTCATACTGGCTTCTGAATTATCAGCTGAGTCTGCCAAACTCCAAGGCTTTGACTGAACACTGGATTTTAAAAATTCATCCTGTTGCAATGCTGGAAGGCCTTGTTTTTCAGTACTGAAACCTCTGGTACTCATGACGCTTATTTCTGAAACACAAACCTGATCCTCTCCATCCAGGTCTCCTTTATCATCAAAACTTCTACCCAAAGACACTGCTTTTACAGAATTCAGTTCACTGACTCTATTAATTTTATTGTTTTCCTGAATGGTTAATGCTTCTCTATCACTTAAAACTTCACATCCTATTTCTTCTAGTTGTATTCTTTCCTTTTTGGAAAATGTGGCAAAATCTGCAAATTCCTCAGCAGGACTAGGTGCACAGTCTAAGTTATACTCAGTACTATGAGCGGTAAGAGGCTTTCTTCCTTTTGAATTGGCTACAGTGTCCAGATCATCTGTTCCCTGAGGATTTACAGTTTCCAGTACTGCAAACCCATTTGTCAGAATCTCCAGACAAGGAGGCTTTTCACCATTGCAGCTCTCTAACTGCCTGTTCTGATGAACAACATTCATATCAGTTCTAAAATCTCCTGGAGAGAAACTTTCAGGTGTTCCAACATTCTGTCTTTGCTTCACTATAGTATTTAAATTTCTGGGACTTTCTATGTCATCAGTGGAAGTATCTAAAGTTTTAGATGAAATTATTTCTTTGCTGGTGGTAGAAAGTAAAACATCAGACTGTCCTTTTACAGGAGAAGAAAGTTCAGCTGTGATGTCTTTATCATTACCATTTTTAATGGACTTAAAGCTAGTAAGGCTATCTACATTTTCTGAGAAATCATGAATTGGCATAAAATGGTTTGAAGGAACAAACTCTTCCTTGGGATGAGTATAATCCGGTGTATCAAAATCAACAAACCCTACACCAGAAGGGCTAACTTCTGAAAACCCACCAAATTCCCCAAATTCATCATCATCGTCATCCTCAGCTCCATTGTCTAGTGGTGGTGGGGATGAAGAGTACATTCGAATGATGTCTGGCTCCATTGCTCAATTGCTTTCAAATAATTAATTTACACCTGAAAAAAAAAAGAGAACAGATTTTTTTTTTTTTTGGAGGGAACAGATTACATATAAGGTCTTTCAAAATTCTCTCAAAGCAATTTCAAAACAATGCAAATTTACAGTGCTCTGTTTTGTATCTTTTAAATTATTTTTCCCTTAGGTTAGATTACTTTACACAGCTCTAATGGCAAAAGAAAAAAAAAAATTCTTCTAGTGCATGTTTCCAAGAACACTGGCATTACATTACTGAATTTGAGGTTTCCAAAAAAGTTGGAATAAACACAAAAGTGTATCTACAAAATTCTCTCTCGGGGAACTTGCTTGTTCTCTTAAGTTCTCTTTCCAGTCCACTGAGGATTCAGGTCCTGCCTTACGGATTTGTACGACTTCTTTATAAATAAGACATGAAAATTTTATCTCTAATAATTGCCACAAATATATTCCTCACTTTGCTTTTCAATGTTTATTTCTGACCCAAGTTAATTTTTTTTTTAAATAGACTTTTTAAAGCAGTTGTTTTAGAGCAGTTTTAGGTTCACTGCAAAATTGAGCAGAAGGTACAGTGAATTCCTAAACATTCCCCACCCCTATTAATGCATAGCCTCCTCTATTATGAACATCCTACAGAGTGGTGTATCTGTTACAACTGATGAACCTACATTGACACACATCATTATCACCCAAAGTCCATAGTTTATATTAGGGTTTGTTCTTGGTGTTGCACATTCTATGGGTTAGGACAAATGCATAAATATGTATCCACCATTATAGTATCACACAGAGTAATTTCAATGCCCTAAAAATCCTCTGTTCCACCCATTCATCTCTCCCTCTCCCCTGCCCCTGGCAACCACTGATCCTTTTACTGTCTCCATAGTTTTGCCTTTTTTGGGATATCATATAGTTGGAATCGTACAGTATGTCACATCGTACGTAGCCTGAACATACTGTATGACTGGTTCTTTCACTTAGTAACATGCATCTAAGCCTCCTCCATGTCTTTTCATGGTTGATAGCTCATTTCTTTTTAGCGCTGAATAATATTCCATTGTCTAGATGTATCCCAGTTTATTTAAGTCAATTTTTTTTATAACTTTCAATACTGAAATCATTTCTGACTTAAAGGATTGCAAAAACAATACAGAGTTCTCATGTATATCCCACCCAATTTCCCACAATGATAGTATAGTAAATAATGATAGCACATGACCAAATCAGAAAACTGAAAGGAAGTTGCAAAAACAATAGAGTTCTCATGTATATCCCACCCAATTTCCCACAATGATAGTACGGTAAATAATGAGAGTACATGACCAAACCAGAAAACTGACATCAGTAAAACACTATGAACTCAGCTACAGACCTTATTTAGATTTCACCAGTTTTGTGTATGTGGTTATGAAATTTTATCACATGTGCAGATTAGATTCAAATAACCACCACTATAATTGGGATAAGAACTGCTGTAAAATAGTTCAATAATATTCATCAATATAAAGAAACTCCCTTGTGTTACCTCTCACTATTCATACCCTCCCCGAAGCCCTAACTCCTGCCAGCCACTGATCTATTCTCCATCATTATAATTTTGCTACTTCACAAGTATTATGTACATGGAATTATACAATATGTAATTCTTTGAAGTTTTTTTTTTTCACTGCGCTTAATGCCCCTGAGATCCATCCATGTTGTTGCATGTCAAGAATTCCTTCTTTTTTATTGCCAAGTAGTCCTCCGTTGTATAGCTGCACCACAGTTTGTTTCTCCGTTCACTCAATGCAGGACATTTGGATTATTTCTAATCACAAATAATTACAAATACAGCTGCTATGAATATTTATGTACAGACTGTTATCTGACCATGAGTTTTTAATTCTCTAAGATAAATTCTCAGGAGTGCAAATGTTGGGTTACAGTAAGTGTAAGTTTAACTTTATAAGAAACTGCCAAACTGTTTTCCAAAGTTAATTTTTAAAGGGACAAATCGATCAACTTTTCATTAGTAATTTTCATTATTTTGCTTTCATACAAGCTTGAGATTAATAAGTATTCACTTTTCTTTTAGTTTTCTTTGCATTTAGTTTTTTTTAATTTAAATTCAATTAGCCAACAAATAATACCTCATTAGTTTCTGATGTAATGTTCAGTGATTCATCTGTTGCTGCATTTAGTTTTTAATACATCTAGAATTTATTTTGGTATATGATCTAAGGCAAAGGTCTAAGCAATTTTTTTTTTCTAAATAGCCAAGCAATTATCATAATCCCATTTACTGAATAATCCTTCCCATACCCATTAGTTTATGGTATCTTCTTTCTATATACATTTAACTCTTATGTGGAATCTATGTCTGGGTTATCCTGTTCCTTTGTAATAAAAAGTCAAAAGGGCCACAAGACAGATTTACATTAAAAGCAAAGGGAGAATTAACAACAAAAGTCCTAGAATAAAACCAGTCCATAAATTGATACTTTCAAAGAACTGAAGCCCAAGGAATATTCCCTGTAATTCACAGTTGCAAAATTAGATACATGAAGAAAATATTTTACTACAAAATTCAACCAGTTTTATAAATTCAAAAAAAAAAAAAACCACACCAAAACAAAACAACCACTTTCTTCCAACTCTCAGAATAAAAATTCATAAGATCCTCCAGCTATAGGGAAAAGGTACCTTAGAAACCACTTAATTTAATTAGACATGAGGAAAATGAGGCCTATTGGTGAGCAACTTTCCCAAAGGTCATACAGCTGGTTAGTAGACAATGGCTTCAGAATTTTGAAAAGGTTCTTTGAGGTCAATGACTGGTCAGTCACTGAGAGTTATTTGAAAGAAATTGAACAAATCAAAAGAAAAAGACTCCATTGCAATATATCTATTTTAAACTGCCTTCCTTACAAAATCAGCATCATAAAGAAGAAAATGATGGCTTTACTTCTGAGATAACTTTTCTGCTGATTTAAAGAGAAAAGGAAAATAACAGTAAAAGTTACATATAAACCCTATTTTCCTCCTCCTTTGATAACCCCTTCCAATGCTTAGGTGTACAGGGTAATTTGACCTCTAACAGTTTCCCTGTGATTATGAAGTTCCTATTTTTAAAAGTACTCTGATTGTTAATGAGTATGTGGAGAAAAGGACATTTGCACACACATACTGCTGGTGGGTGTGTAAATAGTTAGAAGGCTTCCAGAAGGCAATCTGGCTATACTATACAAACTTTTTTTTTTCCTTAAAAGTAAAAATGCTCCAAAGGGATTAGTTAAGGAAATCATGCTTTGTCCTTCCAAAAGGATACTATGTAGCCATTAATATCATGATTCCCCCCCCTTTTTTAATTTTAAAAGCATTCATAATGTTGGCAACATATCAAAAGGACACAAAAGCCAGCTTGAAGGGATTCTTGGTGGTAAAATCAGTGACAACCTGAGCATCAAAATAAAGATAATACTGGATTATAATCCACTGAATAAAAGAATCAACTATCAGTCCTCTGATATAAACATTTAAGATACTGCAGTTTCAAAATATCTCCCCACAACATACTCAATTACAAAGGAAAAAATGTAACTTTACAGTGGTGGAGGCTGACACTTCATCAAATGATCAAAGTGAGCATGATTAGTAATGGGAATATTGAAATCATGTATCACCTGACAAGATGCAACAAGAACACAGGATCACTCCTGGAATATTCCTGCCCAAAATACACAACCTGAATCTACTCATGAAACTTCAGACAAATTCAAATTGAGAGTTAGTCTACAAGACAACTGGCCTGTAATCTTCAAAAGTATCAATGTCATGAAAGTTAAGGAAAAACTCAAGAATTCTTCCAAACGGAAGATGACTAAAGAGACATGACAAGTAAATTCAACACCTGATTTTCAACTGGCTTCCCTTTCTATACAGGTCATTATTGGGATGACTGTGAAACCTGAATAAAGTCCAAGGAGCAATGTGTTGATGCTAATTTCTTGATTTTTTTTTTTTTAAGATTTTATTTATTTATTTAACAGAGAGAGAGACAGTGAGAGAGGGAACACAAGCAGGGGGAGTGGGAGAGGGAGAAGCAGGCTTCCCGCGGAGCAGGGAGCCCGATGTGGGGCTTGATCCCAGGACCCGGGGACCATGACCCAAGCCAAAGGCAGACGCTTAACGAATGAGCCACCCAGGCGCCCCTAATTTCTTGATTTTGAGGGTAGTATTGTGGTTATGTAAGAGAATGTCTTTGGTTGTTGGAAATGCACCCTAACATACTTGGGAGAGATGGGAGATCAGGTTGGCAACAGTCTCAAATTATTCTGGAAAAAGACTTATTTGTACTGAACTTGCAACTTTTTCTATGTTTGTGATCATCTCAAAATGAAAATGAAAAAATTAAAAGCATTCAAGGAGATTTATGTTTGCATTTAAATGTGCACAGTGTATAATAAATGTGTTACTTATATAGTATCTTATTTTTAAAAACTGGCAAAATATACATAAAATTTACTATTTAAAAATATAAAAAAAATTACTATTTTAATCATTTTTAAGTGTACAGTTCAGTGGCATTAAGTACATTCAAACTGTTGTGCAACCATCACCACCACCCATCTTTAGAACTCTTTTTATCTTCCAAAATATTAAAATGTTTTCTGTACTCATTTTTTAAAGAGATTTTATTTTTTATTTATTTGAGAGAAAGAGCGAGAGAAAGAGAGAAGCAAACTCCACACTGAGCATGGAGACCGACATGGGGCTTGATTCCATGACCACGAGATCATGACCTGAGCCGAAACCAAGAGTCAGATGCTTAACCAACTGAAGCACCCAGGTGCCCCCGTTTTTTGTATTCATTAAACAATAACTCCCCATTCTCCCTCCTCCCAGCTCCTGCAACCAGCATTCTATTTTGTCTCCATGAATTAGACCACTCTAGGTACTTCATATAAGTGGAATTACACATTTGTCCTTCTGTGACTGGCTTATTTCACTTAGCATAATGTCCTCAAGGTTCATGCATTTTGTGTAGCATGTGTCAGAATTCATCCTTTTCAAGGCTGAATATTATTCCATTGTATGTATATACTACCATCTGCTGGCAGACTGCTGGGTTGCTTCTACCTTTTGGCCATTGTGAATAATCTGCTATGAACATAGGTGTACAACATACCTTATTTTTTTTTTAACTTTTTGTTTTGAAACAATAATAGATTAATATAAAGTTGCAAAAATAGAAGACACTTGCACACCCTTCACCTAGCTCCCCCTAACGGTGAATCTTATACAGTTCTAGTACAATAGCAAACCTGGAAATTGACCATGTTGGCACAGTACTATTAACTAGACTACAAACCTTCTTCAGTCCTCACCTTTATAAAAAAACAAAACAAAAACAAAAAAAAACTTGCATCCACCTGTATTTGTGTGTAGTTCTGTTTAATTTTATCCCATGTACACATCGGTGTAACTACCCAACTATCAAGATACAGAACTGCTCCCTCCCTCGCACCCCATCCCTGGGAAACCACTGATCTGTGTTCTGTCTCCATAGTTCTGTCATTTCAAAAGTGTTATGTAATTATATAGTATATAACCTCTTGAAGGTGACTTTTTCACTAAGTATAATGCCCTTAAGGTCCATCCTGGTTATTGCATGTATCAGTAGGTCAATTATTTTCATTGCTAAGTAGTATTCTATGGTACAGATATACCAGTTTGTTCAACTACTCATCAACTGAATGACATATGGGTTAGTTCTATATTTTATTTTATTTTTTCAAAGATTCTATTTATTTATTTGACAGAGAGAGATAGCAAGAGCAGGAACACAAGCAGGGGAAGTGGGGGAGGGAGAAGCAGGCTTCCAGCCGAGCAGGGAGCCCGATGTGGGACTCTTGATCCCAGGATGCTGGGATCATGACCTGAGCCAAAGGCAGACGCCCAACGACTGAGCCACCCAGGCGCCCCTCCTATATTTTATTATTATAAGTAGTACATAAACTACATTAATAATATATGTACCAGTAGCATATTTAAATAGTATACATATTAAAGATGCTAACAACATTTATGTACAGGTTTTTGTGTTAACCTAAGTTCTTATTTTCTGGGATAAATGCCCAAAAGTGTGATTACTGGGTTCTATGGTAAGTACAAGTTTAGTTTTGTAAAAGCCTGCCAAACTATTTTTCAGAGTGCTGTACCATTTTACCTTCCATAATACCTTTTTTTTTTTTAAGATTTTATTTATTTATTTGTCAGAGAGAGAGAGAGAGAGAGAGAGCGCACATGAGCGCACAAGCAGGGGGAACGGCAGGCAGAGGGAGAAGCAGACTTCCCATTGAGCAAGGAGCCCGATGTGGGACTTGATCCCAGGACCCTGGGATCATGACCTGAGCCAAAGGCAGACGCTTAACTGACTAAGCCACCCAGGCGGCCCATAATACTTTACTTTTTAAAGAACCACCTGTGATGTTTCTTATTGGTAGAATCTGTTCATGGTTAACCTACTGTTTTTCCTAAAACTTTTCATTGTTTGAAAAATGAAATATTTTACTTGGTTCAGGCTTATTTCAAACTCAGATGTTAAGGAAATACCAATCTGAATCAGAAACTTTGTAATCAAACCAACAACACAGAAAATAGTTCTTCTTGTCACATCTTGAAAAAGTACTCTTTCTCCTTCTTGATGCAACAAGCTCTGTCAGCCTCCCAGACTATGAACATTTCCTTCTTTCTCAAAACTGTGTCACCTACTGATGGGAAGAACTTGGGCTACATATTCCCCTTCAGCAGGTTTTGGCTTTGGTCCAATTCATCCTTCAAAAATCTAAGAGAGGGGCGCCTGGGTGGCTCAGTCATTGAGCGTCTGCCTTCGGCTCAGGTCATGATTCCAGGTCCTGGGATCGAGCCCCGCATCGGGCTCCCTGCTCAGCGGGAAGCCTGCTTCTCCCTCTCCCACTCCCCCTGCTTGTATTCCCTCTCTGGCTGTGTCTCTCTCTGTCAAATAAATAAATAAAATCTTTAAAAAAAAAAAAATCTAAGAGAATGCTACTCTCAAGTTTCAGTCAAGAATGCCAACCAGCCAGTGTGGAGGAGGCTTGAAACTTTCCAGAATTTTCCAACTCAGTAAAATTTGTTAGTTGAAGTACTATTTGTTAATTGAAGTATTTGTATGATGAATTAACTTATTAAGTTTGACTTTGACAAAGCCTTTTTTTTTTTTTTACACAGAAAATATGGACTTAAAATAGCTATTCCTACTTAACAGGAAAAAGGGATAGATGAGCTACTTTAATATTGTGCCTGGCACACAGCAACCTTAATAACTGTTACTGTTTCTTCATCCTTCTTAATGGACTACTTCACACCACAAGGAGTTCTAATCAGTTTTCTAATTTCTTTATCATCTGAACAAGCACATGCACACACGTGTGTGTGTTTGTGTGTGTGTGTAGAAGGGCATGTTCAAATTCCCATTTTTATGCCTGCTTATTCCAAGACCTCTTGAGCAAGTAACTGTTTAAACAAGTAATCGGGGTATCTAGGAAAGAGTCAAGCTATAGTATACACAAAAAGTAGACACAGGGCTTTCATGCTTGGGTAATAAATGGGGTATCCTGAAGCTAGTTAGAGCATGCAGATAAGAGAATTTGGCAGACCTCCTGCACTTTGGAGATCTGTCCATGGGAAATCACATCCTTAATACAGAGCCTAGGGGACAACATAAGTGAAAAATAGTAAATAAAAATGCAAGCCAAAGACGACCTTCAGGGCTACAAACCATGAAAATCAAAGGATCTTGGGTTTGGTAATTCTATTATAGGAGTTGACTACAGAGGGGCCAGGGGAATAATCCACAATCCTAGTAGCAATCAGCAGTGGAACCCTGAGTCCTGTGCCAGATTAGTTGCCAGGGCAACAAGGCATACAATGGGTGAAAGTGATTCAGTATGAATCTCTCATAAGAAAAGAAGTTGCACCTGCTCAAGGAGTTCTAGCCTCAGGTCTGAAATGGTCATGGAAAAGAAGAGGTGGTAGGTCTGTAGGTTGAAACCTCTGGGGTCAAGTGGAAAGGTGGGCCTGGGAACACAGAGGAATAAAAGGAGGAATGGGGCTAACTATCACCTAAGACTATCTGGCAATTTAAAAATAGTTTCCCAAAAGAAAGAAAGTTGGAGCACTTAAGTTACCAGATATCAAGACCTGGTTTAAAGCTACATGTCATGTGATAACAAAGATGCCATTGCAGTGTGGAGGGGGAAAGGACAAGCCTTTTCTTTGAACAAACAGTGCCGGATCAAGTAAATACCTACACAGGCGGAATCAATCTTTGATTCTACCTAATAACTCACACAAAAATCAGCTCCAGACAGACTGTAGGCCTAAATGTGAAAGGTAAAAACAATCAACCTTCTACAAGATAACTTAAGAGATTTTTCATGACCTTAGGGAAGGCAAGGTGTTTTAAATAGGACATAGAAAACAGTAATCATAAAAGAGAAAATGATACATTGGACTTCACGAAGATCTAAAACTTCTGTTCACCTAAAGAACGAAATTAAGAGAGTGAAAAGGCAAGCCACTGCCTGGGAGAAGAAAGCTGTGGTACATATAACTGTCAAAGAACTCAGAGCCAGAATATATACAGAATTCCTACAAATCAATGTGAGACAACCCAATAGAAAAATGGCCAAAATACCTGAACAGGTAAATCACAAAACAGATTATCCAAATAGCCAGTGAGCATATGAAAAGTCGTCAGGGAAATGCATATTAAAACACAGCAAGACACTACTATACACCCACCAGAACAGCTAAAATTAAAACAAAACAATTTTAGGGATGCCTGGGTGGCTCAGTCGTTAAGCATCTGCCTCCGGCTCAGGTCATGGTCCCTGGGTCCTGGGATCGAGCCCCGCGTCGGGCTCCCTGCTCCACAGGAAGCCTGCTTCTCCCTCTCCCACTCCCCCTGCTTGTGTTCCCTCTCTTGCGCTCTCTCTGTCAAATAAATAAATAAAATCTTTAAAACAAAACAAAACAATTTTAATCATAGCTACCAATGGCAACAATATGGAACAACTGGTGTTCTCATACTTTAATGGTTCAAGTGTAAACTAGTATACACATGTGGAAAACTGTTTGTCAGTATATACTAAAACTGTACCAGGTACATACTCCACAAAAGTGAGTACATTCATGCACTGAAGGCATGTACAAGACTGTTCATGACAACTTTATTCTTAATTAAAACAACCCAAGTGTCCATCAGCAGAATGGTTAAAATGAATCATTGTGTGTGTGTGTGTGTGTGTGTGTATACACACACACACACAAATGGGGTACATTATGAATTATTATTACATGCAACAACATGGATGACTATCACAGACATGATGTGTGAAAGAAACCAGATATATACACACAAAATATATATTGTGTGATTCCATTTCTAGGAAGTCTAAAACAGGCAAAACTAAACTATGGTGATAATTCAGAATAGGGGTACCTATAGCAGGTACAGTATTGACTGGAAGGGGGTATAAAAGAGCCTGGTGTGTGCGAATGTTATTTTCTCTTGATCAGAGTACTAGTTACACAGGCACATATATTTGTAAAAATTCATCCCACCGTACACTTAGGACTTGTACGCTTTGCTGTATGTATGCAACAATAAAAAACAAAAAGTATTTCTCAGAAAATCAATATATTTAGATTAACAACAACTACATTACAAGTGAATGCATATGGGACCATAATAATAAGCATACCATTCTAATAAAAAAAAGTTTGCTTATTTATACTTTGCCTAACTGGGATTTAAGGTAATATATGTATGTCTCAAAAAGTAGCATGGTATAGGAGAAAGATCTTGGACTTGGAGTCAGATAGATCCTAGGTTCAGATTCCAGTTTCCTCATTTACTAATTATGTGAGTTTGCCCTCCTTGAGCTTCAGTTTCCTATCTATAAAAAAGGGCCAGCAGTTCCTCCCTTTCAATGCTGTTGTGAGGATTACAGGTAACAGACCTTCAGTACCTGGCACATTCTGTGCCTCAGCAAGTTATCAACTACCATTACATTTTAACTTACACCAAGTCTGTGGTTCAAACCATAATCTACCCTTAACAAAAATCTAAGCCAATGTTTGCTTGGTTGCCAAAAACATTCACATGACTCTGCATATACTTTAAAAGGTCACTGAAAGAATAAGTCACTTAAAAATATTACTAACACTAAAGATACATGACATTGACTTTATTGCCAATTTCTATAACCCATCCCTGGAAAATATGAAACAATGCCCAAGGTTGAAGGACTGAGACCACAGAGGTTAATAGTAGTCTATTAAAAGAATGGAGGTTTTGATGAGGAACAGGACAATACAACCCAGATGTCCTCAGTAGTAACTTGAAGTAAACTGGCTGTAGATACTATCCATTTAGAGAAAAGACCACAAGAATAAAAGCTTCTAAGAAGGTACCTGGTTGGGATGGAAAGGATTCTACATATTCCTCTAAGATCGAGTTAATCCTTGACCACCCCTCTATCCTCCATCATTCACACAGAGTATTAACTATCTTAAGGGTCTTTGGGCTCACATTTGGTGGTAGTGGTGGGGTCTCTAAGAGGCCCTTTAGGAATTTCCCAGATTCAAACACTGAGAGAACCTTCCAGACAAGCTAAAAACTCACCAGAAAGAAACTCCCACGTTTTATAGGGCTCCAGCCAAGCTGCATCAATGTGTACATCAACTTTCAAGGCCAGATAAACACACCCAGATAATACAATCCCCAGCTTTACTGAGGACCTTTCACTCCAAACTTAGTTTTACTGGACTGGAATGGGGGTGGGGGTAATGGAGAACACAAACAAGCAGAAGGATGGTGGTAAGAAATGAGAAAAGAAAAGACAGACAACCATATCTGAAGTTGTGCTATAAGCTTTAAGTAGCACAAACTACACCAGCAAGGTTTAGTTAATGGATCACACACACAAAAACTGCTACCTTCTTACCATGATGTCTGAGGTTTTTAATGAGTCACTTGTCAAATCATTTGGGTGAGTGATGGGGAAAAAAATGTGTATTTTCTTTAGAAAAATGAACGAAAATGTTACATAAGCAATTAACAACATCGATTTGCATTACAAATGTTGCCTGCTATTGCGGTAGTTCAAATTATTCAAATCTTTTTTTTTTTTAAAGATTTTATTTATTTATCTGACAGAGAGAGACAGTGAGAGAGGGAACGCAAGCAGGGGGAGTGGGAGAGGGAGAAGCAGGCTTCCTGCAGAGCAGGGAGCCCGATGCGGGGCTCGATCCCAGGACCCTGGGATCATGACCTGAGCCGAAGGCAGACGCTTAACGACTGAGCCACCCAGGCACCCCTAAATTATTCAAATCTTTACTTGTAATATCCTCACGGGAGTTTTAAGATACTATCAAAATATAGTCTCATTGAATCTGCCCAGCTTACATTCTGCTTAAGAGTCACCTCATCGTCTTGTCTCAGAAAGAGCCCTTCTTCTGAGCGATATGTTTTAGTTAACTTTCTGGTTTTCCATACAACTAGAAATGACTGGACCATGCATGATGTCACAAAAGTTTTCATGCTTCTAAAATTGAAAATCTACAAGAATGATAATTTTCATTTTCTGAGTGGTTTGTCCTCAGCCTATTATATTAGCTCTATGATAACAAAACAAGGAGAGCCCCTAGAAATAGATGCTTTTTAGTAAAGAATTGAGAAAAGTTTTGTTGTTGTTATTTGTTTGTAGGACTCCCTTCAAAACAGGCTGCAAACTTCAAGGCTATTTAATCAAACTTCCATAATCCCCAAGCTGAATATTTTTTTTATAAAGATTTTATTTATTTGAGAGAGAGAGAATGAGATAGAGAAAGAGAGAGAGAGAGTATGAGAGTGGGGAGAGTCGGAGGGAGAAGCAGACTCCCTGCTGAGCAGGGAGCCCAATGAAGGACTCGATTCTGGGACTCCAAGATCATGACCTGAGCCGAAGGAAGTCGCTTAACCCTGAGCCACCGAGGTGCCCCGAAGCTGAATATTTTTAAGAGATCCCATAATTCCTTCGAACTTGCCGATTTAAAAACAAAAACCCAAGACATCATAGACATCAACTGCATAACATGCAGTATTATTTAAAACATTTGTTGAGGGGCATCTGGGTGGCTCAGCTGGTTAAGCATCTGGTCTTTGGCTCAGGTCATGATCCCAAGGTCCTGGGATTGAGCCCCTGGTCAGGCTCCCTGCTCAGCGGGGAGTCTGCTTCTCCCTCTCCCTCTGCCCCTCCACCCCGCTCATGCTCTCTCTCTCGCTCACTCTCTCTCAAATAAAAACTTAAAAAAAAAAATTCGTTGAACAAATAGTATGTTCCCAGTGCTTATACCAATATCAAGTTAACATTTATTCAACGCTTACTATGTGTTGATACTATGTGAAAAGTACTCATGAATTATCTCATTTAGTCCTCATACTATGCTATGAGGTAGAGATTATTACCTTCATTTTACAAATAAAAGCTTACAGAGGTTAAATAATCCCTCATGGTAGTGTAACTACTAAGCAGTGAATCAGTCACAAGCTAATAAAACACTCGAAAAATGTCTTATTGCAGAAATAATTGACAGCAAATACTAAAATTACAAGAATCACCTTAAAGGTTTCTGAAACTTCCACAATAATTTGGAAGTAGAAAAAAAGATGCTTACAACCTAATAACCAACAAAAATGCCAAGAGGTGAATGTCTTCTTTTAATATTAATGTACACAGTATTAAAAATGTGGTGAAGAATGAAATAAGCGGCAAAATATCTTTATAACTAAGTTGATCACCCTCAAAAGGCCAGACTGCCAAAAATGACAACCAAATTTTCTGTCTTCCTGATTTTGATGGGGAAGGATGATTCACAAATAAGGATGTCAATAAGGATGATTCACAAAAGTACAAATATCATACATATAAGGTAAATGATGACAATAAGCAGCAACTCACATTCACTCTTCAATGAATGTTGCTAAATAGCAATAAGAGTTAATAATTTTACAGAAGGTAGTTTTCAAAAATTCCTAAGAAAGAGCTTTCCTTTTACTGTGTATTTTAACTTTCTACGTAAATCTGTAAGACATTTTATTTGTGTTTGTATGGCTGCACAGTAAAAATTAAACAAGATAAATAAAAACATCTGAAATTGCTTTACCTTGAATTCATCATATCAACTGACCATATTTGAGAGATTACTAGCTATTATTCCCCAAAAGGCACTTCAACTTGAAGTTGAATAAATGATACTGGATAACTGTTGATAACAAAGACAACAAAACAGAAGCAGCAGTGAGAGGATGGATGCATTAGCCCTGGGAAACAGTTTTTTCCCTAGTACTCTCTGCTCTTATTACAGTTACAGAATAAATTAGCCACTCTAATTTTCCCTCTAATATCCCTGAAACTTTGCGACGAAAACAGAATCTAAAAGCAGGAACTACTTCAGTTTCATGTCCTTTCACTAAAATCTTGCTTACATCTACAATATTGTCTACAGATAACCCCTGGACCTTCTGTTCTCTATCTGAATTGCTTGCTCCAGAGGACCCTTTGAATTTCTCCATTACTACTGATGCTTTCTCATCAAGCTTGTAAATGTTCAAGAGTCTTCCAACCTCAAACAAATCAGAGCAAAACAAAACAAACTCCTCCCTTCTGTGTCCTTCTAGCTCTCCTCCTCCTCACCACCAAGCTTCTTCAAAGGGCCCTATCTATTCGCTATCTCTACTTCCTAACCTCCCACTCACTCCTCAACCCAGCACAATCTGGCTTCTATCCTACCACTCCACTGAAACTGCTCTTGCAAGAGGTACTTTACTTGAGCTCAAAAGACTGGAAATGTTGTGCAGGAATAGGCAGGCCTCTGTTGTTGGCCACTGCATCCTCAGGGCCTGGTGCACAGGAGGAACTGAATACACTATTATTGTTTTTGCTGGGGCATTTACTCCACTGACTACTGGTGAACTGTCTCCTCCTCCACCTCCCACTAGGTTTCTATAACCCTAGCTCTGGTGCTCCACCAATTAAGTTAGGAAACACTGAAGTTCAGTTAAGGTAAGTAAGTGTGATCTGAGAGAGGCTGGTCTGAAATGTAATACATGAAAAAGAAAGCAAATCCAATCATTTGTGCTGCAACTGTCTGAAAAAAGAATATGTTGAGAGGGGCAGTATTTATATGCAAGCTAGGGGAAAAAAAAACAAAACAGCTAAAGGACAAATTTTTGTTCATGTGTTTTTAACAGACCAGCTAGTATGACTCTCTGCTTTGATTTGAGGCAGTTTCTCACCATAAGTGGAGGTGTCAGCTGGTTTCTCCAGAGCGTGATGCGACTCTGGATGGCCCAACTAATTTCCCCTGCTCTTGTTCTCTGCTCCCAGCAACTTTAATACTCCATGTAAAATTTCCCACAGATTTGCAATCAGCCGACATGAATAGCTGACATGTTTTGAAAGAAATTTCTTACTGTAAAGCTTTAGATTTAAATTCTGGTCAAGACTGATGAGTTAAACCTCAAGATCCCATGGTATTCTGAAAAAAATAAAAACCAGAAACACAAAACCTACTTTGTGGACTTTCAAAATGGAAACCCCCCCTCTAGTCTGTAACTAAAATACATATATGTTGGCAGGCCTTTGGCAGCTGCCCTTCCTGATAGTGCTACTCTCTGTATTATAAATATCTACCATGAGAGCAACTCACCTTTTAGAGAAAAAACCATCTAGTAAAAGTTCTAAAACTGCAACCAAATGCAGTTAGAATTCAATTATCTGAGCTAATGAGAAAGGATGCAGTGTCCTACATAATCTATAACTCACAAATTTGGCTTTAAAATATGACCTATGTACCAGCAGATTTACCTCACAAATTGTCTTTGCTAAGTGATATTTGTTACTTTAATTTGTTCCCTGACCACCCATCAACTGAGAAAAAGATAACCTAGAAACCTGTGAGAAGGAAACCAGATGATGAACCAGACTTAAAAATAGTCATAAATCATCCACAAATAATAACATATAATGACCTTCTTGGGATGAGTTATTATAAAACAAAAGCTTTGTATATGTGAAAAACCAAATATAAACACATTACAAAACAGTGCTCAAGAGTGTATGTGTGTGTGGTATACACAGGTAATGCCACAAGTAGGTCCCCCTGTACTGATAACCTTTATGGAAACTATGGAAGGAATTCCCATAGCAAACAAATTCTAGGTGGTTGACCTTTTAATGGTGGTGTTCCTTGGTTTAAAGTTTTACTTTCTCCTGAGAGGTAGAAAGGCTAAAGGGTAAAAAGAATTTCACCAAAGAGTACTTACCCTTACTCTCTGGGTACTCTTGATAGTTTCATTTTTTCTTAAAAGCTGGTCAGGATCCCCTAAATTGATTTTACAAACCTAAATTTATAAACCAGAAATAGGTCATAACCCAAAGTTAAAAAAAAAAAAAAAAAAAGACAAAAAGGACACTGAAGAATTTAAAGAAAATGACCAAAATTAACAGTAAATTTCCCCTAAATATTATTAGTATCACTGAGGTTAGGGAAATGCAGGTCCTTCTATATAGATGTTATGAACAATGTCAAGTAATCAATAAAAAAAATTTGAAAGTTGTCCATATATTTACCTTTAAACTATGTAAGCGGCACGATATAAGGTGATTTAAAACTTCTGCAGTATTTCTATTCTGGGTATTTTCTAAGACATCAATTCTCCTATGATCAGTTTTATAGGAATAACTCATTTTACAGTCTTGTAGCCATTGCTTAAAGTCTGCTACAACAAGAAAAAAATTCAAAATTATCTCTGCAAAATCTTAGCACAGAATTTGTGTTAATAATGTATGTCTACCATAACAAGAACTGCTTGCACGCATCAATTTTGTTCAAGGTTTAATCCCCCTCACAATAATACTATCATTCTCTTTCCTTCTGATCCACTTCCTCTAAATCCAATTATTGCTTCCAGCATTTAAGAGGAGCGAACAGAGCTTCTTTCAAAACAAAGAACTCCTCCTTGATCTGGTGGTTACAAGGACAAAATGCATTCTTAAATTACATTATTTGAATGAACCAAGTAATTTGATAAAATGAAAGTATTCCTTTTCTCTTCACAGAATTTTACATATAGTAATAAAAAATACTATTTATTTTTCAAATTCATACTACCCCCAATCTAGAAAGCAAGTCACTTTAAGAATAAAATTAAAGATACTACTGGTGGGAGTAAATGTTGGTTCATACTCCAGGCAATTCTGCAATATACCAAAAAATTTAATGCATATTTTTTGGACTAAACAATTTCATCCACAAGAATGTAGCCTATAGAAGCATTCATACAAGTATACAAAGATCATTCCACATAAATGTTAATTCCTACAGTTTGTTTAAAAAGCAACTGAAAATAAATATTTATCAATAAGGAATAGGGTAAATAAAAAATATAGCCATTAAAAAAAAGATAAAGCTACATTACTAATCAGGAAATGTGTCTAAAACACATTTTTAAGTGAAAAAAGCATTTCTGAAAGGCATTCTCTCTTGATTCTCTTACTTACCATAGCCTTTCTCCTCCTTCAACGGATCTGCTTCTTCTGCTTGCCTCTTAAATTTCAGTGTTTCCCAGGCCTTGGCCTCCCCATATTCTTATCCTGGAGAGATCTCATCCACCTTTTGTTTTTATATGTTCATAATGCCAAAACCCCTATCTATCTACAAGCTGCCCAACCTCCAGATCTGTCTACCCAAATGCCTTTCTGAGTATCTCTACTTGGATGTCCCAAAGAGATCTCATATTCTCCAATTCCAAAACTGAAGTCAACCTCTACTCAAAGAACAGAAACCACTTCTTCCTATACAACATTCTGAATTCTAAGTCCAGAAATCTGAGTGTTAGCCCTGACCGTTCCCCCTTCGCCACCCCCATACCACAAATTAAATCAACCACAAATTAAATTTTCTATATTGCTTACTATATTTGTTTTAACATCCCACAACCAATAGCTTATTTCAGGGCCTCATTATTTTTGGCCAGGATTACTACAGTCTACTTGAAACTCCTATTTTATCCAACATGGCTAAGACACTCTCTCTTTGCTCCAGCCAAACAAAAGTACCCCCTGGTTCCTCCACCCACTGTTACCTCTAGGTTGTCACATGTCATTTCTTCTACTATCCTTACCTGTTTGGAGAACCCATTTACTATACCTTCAAACCCTATTCAGTCATGAAGTTTTCTGTGAAGTGAGATCACCAATACTTATCAAGTTATTATGTCATAGGTACTATGCTAGGTGCTATTCATACACTATCCAATTTAATCTTAACTACTCATTTTTATGGAGGAAAAACCAGGCTTAGAGACGTCAAATAATCTGCTCACGGTCTCATACAGACTAAGTATGGAAAGTAGGGCTCTAACATTACAGCCAGTGTTTTCATTATGTTAGGTTGCCTTTCTGAATTAATTAATCCTTCTTTATATCTACCTCTTTTATTACATTTGACAAAATAAATCAAATTTGTTTCCATGTTTTTCTCCCCTAGTAGCCTATAAACCAATGTTACTCAATCTTAGCTTTGTATTAAGTTTTCCTTTTTTTTTAAATAAAGTTTTTTTTTTTTCCTAAAGATTTTTATTTATTTATTTAACAGAGAGAGAGAGAGCACAAGTAGGCAGAGCAGCAGACAGAGGGAGAGGGAGAAGCAGGCTCTCCGCCGAGCAGGGAGCCCGATGCGGGGCTCGATCCCAGGACCCTGGGATCATGACCTGAGCCGAAGGTAGCCGCTTAACGACTGAGCCACCCAGGTGCCCCTAAAGTTTTCCTTTTTTAATAGAACAGGTGGACCTAAAGATTGGTATTTTTTTAAAAGTTTCAAAGATGATGCTGATTGTCAGCAAAGCTTGAGAGCCACTGAGTTAAGTTTCCAGAGGATAAGAATATCACCGGACTTTATAACTTTGGGGATGACATAAATGTCTGTAAACTTCGCTGAACTCACTGATACAGGTAAATCAATGAAATTGTAATTTTTCTTATAAAAAGTTTTCCCCTACTTACAATGATTTAATCGTACAAACATTTCTTAAAGTTCTGTCATACACATTTATCTGAGAATATCATAAAGAAATTTCACACTCAAGATTTAAAAAGAGTTTACAACATAAAATTTTTGATATTTTTCTTAAATGAAACTTGGAAGATTTCCTTAAAGGATCAAATTTAAATTACTGCCATAATCCTTGAAACAGATGCAATTATGTATATAATTTAAATGTTATAGAATCCTTGGAAAAAATAAAATCATGTTTAAAAAATTAATCAGTTTCACTTGCAGTTGAATGTTAAGAAACGAATGTGAACAGCAACAACAAACTTTTCTCTACTTCCAGAAACCAAGGTCACTGGTAATCTGATTAAAATCTGTACTTTTTATTTAGGTGCGAAACTTGCACTGTGTGTCAGGTAAACTTCTGAAACCTAATGAGATGGAAAGCTGTCATCTGCTGGCTCATTATGATATAGAGGAATGCGTCTGAAATATGAAAGGAGTAAGAAGAAATGACAACTTAACTATAGGTAAAAAGTCATGAATATTCTCTCTTTTTTTTAAGTAACGAATAGTCAAATATTCCAGTTTGGGCTTCAGGAAAGAGAAAATTTGAATGAGATTCCTGAAACTCTTGGTGTTTTTTGTTTTTTGTTTTTTTAAGGAACAAAGATGCTATTAAAAATATCCAGTGCAAAAAGAGTTAATTTATCTCTTAATGAAGGTCCATGACTTTTTAAAAATAGCTACTACAAGCAAAAGTCTTAAGAAATCAATGCCTCAGATTTTGAGTGTCACTGTAGCAAAAGTGTTTTACCTGAAAATAGTCCAGCTCAACATTTCTGCATCCAAATAACAAGATGAGAGATTATTAACCATAGCAAAACAGAAAATACTACAAAACATAAGCAATGACTAAGAAGAAAATACCCCAAAAACACCCCCCTTGGAGGGTGGGTGAGGCAGAAATATTATTCATTTTATCTCTTTAAATAACTGTGGTCTCATTAAGATATATACAAATATTAAAGATCCTACTCCTAGAAGTCTTGCTTTGAAAAGTATCATTTAAAAGAATAATAAGATGTGAATTAAGAATGATATCCTCTATTACCTAAACATGGAATTGTTATTTAACATAAAAATTCAATGTTAGCAATGTAGAATTTTTACATTTGTTGTTAAAACTTGCTAGGTATTTTATTTATCTATTTTTTTTGCTGCTCATGTAAAATGGGATCTCCACTTCCATCCTATTTTCTTTTTTTTTTTTAAGATTTTATTTTTTTATTTGAGAGAGTTAGCAAGAGCAGGAACACAAGCAGGGGGAGTGGGAGAGGGAAAAGCAGGCTTCCCGCTGAGCAGGGAGTCCGATGCGGGGCTCGATCCCAGGACCCTGGGATCATGACCTGAGCTGAAGGCAGACGCTTAACAACTGAGCCACCCAGGCGCCCCTCCATCCTATTTTCTAACTGCTAAGTACTATTTATAAAATTGAAAGCTCCTGTTACTTGTAAAGTTTACCATCACATCATAAGCAAACTGGAGTAGTTTGACCATTTCCTTTCCAATTCTTATGTCTTTTTCTTTATTGATTGCGCTGGCTAATGCCTCCAATACCAAATCTAATAGTAGTGGTGATAGTAGGCATTAGTATCCCCCCTAAATTAAGATACTGATTTTTTATCTGAGGCATACATATATTTTATCATATTATAGAACTATCCAATAATTCTTATTTTAAATTGCTTTGTTAAAAAAATTAAAAATGAGTTTCAAAATTTATGCAGCGAGTTACAGTATTTAAGGAGAGAATTACATAATTTTTCCTTAAATCTGTTAAATCAACAAAAAACCCAATACTTATTCATAATTGTTTTCAATGTGTTCGTGAGGGAAGAAGCTCAGTTTGTTTTCTGCTGCTGGAAAAAGGTATGTTTCCAAATAATCAAATAAACATTGTGTTAGATTACTTGTCTGATTACACATGTCAAACAGAAATATTTAACTTAATTGATCCAATTTACTCCTTACTTTCACTTTTACAAATAAGTCTCAAAACAAACTTAAATTTTCTTGTTAAGTATGAAACATATTCAAATTAGTATAAGTTCTAACAGGTTTCATCCAGGCTCTTTTCTTATTCAACTTCCCCCCAAACAATCTCATCCACCTAAGGCTTTAATTACCACATTCTAGGACTCCCAGATTTATCCCTACAGCCCAGCTCTCAAACCTGAGCTCCAGACCTGCCAGGCCAACACTCTACTAGTTCTCTCCACTTGAATTCCTCAACTCAAACTGAGCTTAACAGGAAGATAACTCAAGCTTTTCTTCCTCAAATCTGGTCCTCTTCCAGGGCTCTCTAACTCAGGGAATGGCCCCTCTACTCACCTAGTTACTAAGTCAGAAACATGAGGGCCACCTTTGAGGAAGCCCCTCACCTTCCCCTATCTTCTAAATAACGATTTTTATCTCATAAATCCCTCAATTCTAGAATATCTGTACCTCCTTTCACCTCCTGTGACTTGTTCTGGTCTAAGCTGCCATTATCATTTAAACAGCCCCTTCCTGACTGGTTTCAATCATGCCCAACCCAAGTAATCTTTTAAAAAGTCAATCTGATCACACTGATTCCCTGATGGTGATAAAGATTTTTTAAAAATCTTTAATAAAATTTATATAAGCCATTCCCATCTCTCCAGTCACCTTCTCTTCCCTTCCCCTATTGTTTCCAATGCTCTAAACCAGGCCCTCTTTGATTTATTGAAAGGCAAACATTCTTTTGTGCCACACGGCCTTTGCACCTGTAGTCCTATTGCCTAAAACATTCCCACACATCCTTCAATTCTTAGATGAGGGATCAATTTCTCAGGTAAATTTCCTAACACCCTCCCCCAAGTCCTATATTTCATTCAGAGCATAAGAACTGCAGTAAGTTATAGTCTGTAATTAAACACTTATAATTTGAAAAATGACTGTGCATCCTGTGCATCCTATGAAAAACATACTGACAAACTGAAATATAAGAAGTGATTTTTAAAAACTTATTTACTGCTTTCCAGAGTAGTGAAGTTAATCTTATATTTCTTTTCCATAGATAAAAATAAGTCAGTGTCATGCTCCAGAGCAGCACTGTCCAACTGAAATACAACTCGAGCCACATATACAATTTTAACTCTTCCAACTGTCAATTAAAAAAGCAGATGAAATCATATGCTTAACTCAAAGCATTTAAATTATCTTAATATATGATCAACCTAAAATATATATCTTAACATTAGTTTTGAAATCTGGTGTGTTTTTTACACTTAGAGCACATCTACTTTGGACTGGCTTTATTAAAAGTGTGACACGTGGCCAGTGGTTATTGTGCTGCACAACATAGTTCCAGAAGATAATGTCTTTTTTTTTCTTTTAAATATTTTATTTATTTATTTAACAGAGAGAGACACAGTGAGAGCAGGAACACAAGCAGGGGGAGTGGGGGAGGGAGAAGCAGGCTTCCCGCTGAGCAGGGAGATGGATGCGGGGCTGGATCCCAGGACCCTGGGACCATGACCTGAGCCGAAGGCGGACACTTAACGACTGAGCCACCCAGGCGCCCCTAATGTTGTCTTTCTTGTACTTAAATAGCTTGCTAACATAATCAGAGTTATTTTAAAAAGAACATGGCAGGGGCGTCTGGGTGGCTCAGTTGGTTAAGCATCTGTCTTCGGCTCAGGTCATGATCCCAGGGTCCTGGGATCGAGCCCCGCATCGGGCTCCCTGCTCCGCGGGAAGCCTGCTTCTCCCTCTCCCACTCCCCCTGCTTGTGTTCCCTCTCTCGCTGTGTCTCTCTCTGTCAAATAAATAAATAAATCTTAAAAAAAGAAAAAAAAAGAACATGTCATTAAGCAATTTTAAATTCATATCAAATAAGGACACATCTCCCTTTAAACCCCTCAAAAATGTTTAAATTACGCAAATATTCCATACTGCTGAAAAGCCTAAATCCAAAAAAAAAATTCAGGTAAGCAGTTTAAAAACTGCATTTTTACTGATCACCTGAGGAGATTAAAGGAAGATGGGTACTCTCAAACACTGCTTGTAGATAAGTGATTTTATTATAACCTCTTGGAAAGCAACTGGTTTTCCCTTTGATTTAGTAACTCCACTTCTAAGACTCAGTCCTATGGAAATAACCAAAAACAAAGTCAAAGATCACAAACTTTTTCACCAAGATATAATATGATTCATACATACATGTGTATATGACACTCATATACCCACGGAGGGGCGGGGGTGGGGGGGAGGCGGGAAAACTGAATGCAATCCAAAACATTTGGTTATCTCTTTGTAGTGTGATGACTAATATTCCTTTTAACACATATTATTCCTTTTAACATATATTTACTGAGTGTTACTCTGCGCCAGGCATTAAAACAGATGAGTCCCTGCCATCAAGGGGCATACCAGTTTTCTTTATGTTTTTCCACATCTTCCAACTCTTCTATAATAAACATATTATCCTTTCGTAATTTTAATAACCAGAAAAAATATAATATGGATTTGATTTAGACAAATCAACTGAAAAGAGATATCCACCTGGGGAAGAATTTGAATATAGCCTTCAATATTAGTTTAGATGAAAATTTTCTGAAATGGCAAGGGAAGTTTAGTTGACTAACACAAAACAAAACAGTCTGTATGATAAGACTTCAGTTTGTTAAAAGGGCATACACACACACACATATATAATGTGGGGAAAGTTATACATTAAACTGTTAACGGGATATTTCTGAATAGCAGGAATGTGATTTTCTTTTCTTTTTTTTTTTTTTGCTTGCCAATTTTCTACAATGCCCCTGTAATAAAAGACTATTTTCAAAAATTAAAATATATATATACAGCCACTATTTCTGAGCATCTACTACATACAAAACTGTGCTAGGTTCTATAAGAGGTAGAAATGAGTAAAAGGAGTCACAATCTTAAAGAAAACTATAACTAATTAGGGGGAACAACAGAAGAGAACAATAAAATTAACACAAGCCAGAATATAAACATCAAATGAAAATGTAGTTACAAGGATTCGAAGAAAAAGATCTTACTTGATTGCAAAGAGGAAGAATGGTGAAAATGAGAAAAAGCTTCGTAGAGATAGAATCTGAAATGAAAAGGGTTTTAACTGACAGAGGTAACAGCAGGCACTAAAAATAAAGTATGGGGCAAGTGTCAAAGAACAGTAAGTCACATAATAGGAGTTTGGTTAGAATGTAGGATATATGAAGGAAGTAGGCAGTATGCTGGAAAAGTGGGCTGTGAGGGCCTTGAATTTTCAGAAGGGAGTACCTCTAAGTTTTTTGAATTTAGCAATGGGGAAATTACTAGAGGTTCCAATTCAAGAAACTGTCCATATCACTGTAACCACCTCCTAATGGAATCTTCCTGCTTCCACTCCTGCACTCCTATAGTCTATTTTTTGTACAGCAGCCAGCCAGATCCTTTTTTTTCCCCCTAGCCAGAACCTTTTAAAACAGATTATGTCACATCTCTACTCAAAAACCCTACAATGGCTTCCCATTTCACACAGTAAAAAGCCAAAGTCATTAGAATTTCTACAAAGCCCTGCAACACTGCCCTCTTACCCTCTAACTCTGTGATCACATATACTACTTTTCCCCTTGCAATTCTTTGACTATTCCAGGCATACTTCCGCTTCTATCACTCTTCCCTTGTATTTTCCTCACCAGCTTCAGGTCTTCAGCTTTCTCTGAGCCCATCCTAAATAAAACAGCAAGCCCCAACAAAAACAACCTCCTACTCCTGTCTCTAAGACAAAAAGTCTCAACTCCCATATCCTTCCAAATGGACTGTTTTTCTTTGTGATACTTATCATCATCTGCCACCTCTATATTTTATTTTTTTAATCTCCACACACACATATATATACACACACACACAAATGCAAGAAAATGAAGCTCAATAAGGGCAATTTTTTTTTCTTATTTGTTCATTTCAGTATCCCCAGCATCTAGAACAGGGCCTCATATACTGCAGCAAGAATGAAAGAGAATACCATAGTGTAGTTGAAATGGCTTATGGCATTTTTTAAAGTATTTACATAAATAGAACCTACAGTAAATTTATTCTAATTTACTACTTTATTTTCCTCTGGGAACTGTTCACCAAAACAGTGCTTATAAATTAAGCTTTGAGCATACAGACAACCTTTAATTTACTAGCAATTTATCTCTGCAAGGTTTACTTAAGATTGAAGAAGAAAGGAGAGAGTATTAAACCTATTTTCCTTCTTTTTTCATTTCTCCCAAACTAATGAGCAATGATTCCCCACCTCTCTGCTTCCTCCCCAGTGTATAGTTTCTGACATTTTCCTTTTCCCAGGGAATAGGTCTAATCCAGACCTACGAGCCCCAACCGCAGGGTAAGGCCAGAAATAGAAACTAGAGTTTGAGTGTGATACAGGGCTGTGGAGATGGCTGGCAGGAGTAAGAGGAGAGCCCAGGCAAGGGAGGTTACTGCAGAGGAACCTCGGAAGGGGAACAATTCTTTAAATATTTTCAAGTTAGAACCTCCTTATATTTTAAAGGAAAGTCAATACAAAATGACACTTAACTACTTCCCTGTCCTCTTTTTAAATATACAATGCTAAAAGACAAAGTGACACTTTATTTTAAAATGAAAAACCTGACCTTTTATTTTATTATGATTTCAAGCACACAAGTTTAGGAAAAAAATATAATGAATGATCAAGTACCCACCACTTAGCTGTGTTAAATCCTAACCTTTTACGAAATTGCTTCAGATTTATATTAAAAACAGTAAAGCTATGGTTGAAAAACACAGGCCCTTCCTAGATCCTTTATCCCTCTTCAGTTTTTCAGAGGTAACTTTTATTCTCATTTAGTATTTATCATTCCAATGAATGTTTTTATACTTTTGCTACATATTCCATGATTCCCAGAAAATATATTGTATAGTTTTGCATGTTTTAAAAACTATATTAAAATTACATAAATATAAGCAAAACTATCATATTATATCCTGGCTCTGTTACCAGCTGTTTGACCTTAGGCAAGTTGCTTAACATCTGTGCCTCAGTTTCTTTTCTGAAAAATGGGGATACCACCTATGAGTTTATAGGGTTGTTATGAGGATTAAATGAGTTAATATACTCTAAATAAATCACTTAGATAAGTATCTCACTCATCAGTGTTAGTAATTATCATAAAGTTGCAAAAGGACGTGTGATTGTTATTATATATACACACTCTGAGAAAAGACTAATTATTGAATTGATAGATATATATAACCCATATAATGCCAGACATTTTTCAAATTGTGTAAAAAGTATAAATACTTACGAAGTTCAGGCTGGAAAGATTCACTAGACTAAATAAAGAGGAACTGAAACTGCTAAGAGAGGAACTGAAACTGCTAAGAGAGAATAAAGTCCTTATTTTTTAACTTATGAATTGCAGGTAACATTAAATTACAATATAAACATTTGATTTAAATAATTTATGACAGTTTAAAAATACCTAAATACGTAATGGCCTCCTTTATGAGTTTTGGTGGGTAGGGTTATGAGAGAAGGGGTAATTCCTCAATGGGAAGCTATGCAAAGACTTTTTATTTTTATTTTATTTTTATTTTTAAGATTTTGTTTATTTGAGAGAGAGAGAGAGACAGCGAGAGAGGGAACACAAGCAGGGGGAGTGGGAGAGGGAGAAGCAGGCTTCCCGCTGAGCAGGGAGCCTGATGCGGGGCTCGATCCCAGGATCCTGGGATCATGACCTGAGCCGAAGGCAGACACTTTGGTAACGACTGAGCCACCCAGGCGCCCCTCAAAGACTTTTTAGACTGTTAATTTAGCTCTCACACAAAAATAAAACATTTGGTACTCAAATTTCACTTGTTTTCTGAACTCTTAACTAACTGCAAGTAAAACAAATTAAAATTTTAAATGATGTTTCATAATAGGATTCATCTAGATTACAAAATTTTCATAAAGACAACTGGATTCTGCAAAATTTATCCATGCAATTATGGACTCAGTATCTAATTATGGACACATTTAATATAGGATTATTTTTTAATAGTCTCTAGGTTAAAAATCCGAAAACAAAAACAAATGCCCTACATATTATGTGAATTCTAGTGAATTTCTTACAAGAGCTTTTTAAAGGTTTTAAAAATAAATCTATACTTTGAAGATCAATTAATGTATCTGATTGATACATAAAGGAATTCGATCTAATAAGCATTTACTAGGTGTCATTTACTAGACTAAATATTTTATACAAGATCTTTAAATCCATGTACTGTATCCTCATGGGCAAAATTTACAAGGCTACCATAGGTACTCTGTATAGACACATATACTTCTGCAAACAGTTAAAAATGACTACTACAAAAGCCAACATTTAAGCAGGCAAAGCATATAAAATGTAGATAAACTGTGCAAATTATATCCATGGAACAGTGCTGAAACATTTGTTTCCCCTAGAGTTTGGCATATATTTCAATGTCTAAAAGGTTAACAGTAACAATTAAATGTAACATCAAGGATCTGTCTCCCCCTCCCACCCTCAAAATAAAAAACAAACAAAACCCAAACAACCCAATTCGGAGTATGAGAAAATACTCCGTGAAAGCCAGTGAAGAGGGAAGATTAAAGTTCAAAAGTAAAGTTTTACTTTTCTTCTCCTAAAGTGAGAACTCTGAAACGGAACCACTGCTTTTAATTTGCCCCCTTCCCATGCCCCCACTAAAATATTTACAAATATGAGTCAGTCCTTTCCTCGGCCCCCAAGAGAAGATTCAGTGGGAAACCAAGCTAAAACTTGCTAAACCACTAAGAGAAAAACCTAGCCACTCTCAGTACTTTCCTAATGGAGAAAAGACCCTACCACTGTTCACCCTATACTCTTGTCCTCTGCCTAAGCAAGACACTGCACCTGCCAAACTGGGAGCGTAAAGAATAATGGTCCAACTTTGCGAACGCAATCTGGGGAGGAGACAGATTATTTCTTGAGGAGTGCAAGAAAGGAGCAGAAAAGATCCTTTCAGGAGCGGATGCATGAGCTTTGGGGCTCTCCTCTGCCTGTTGGAGGACTCAAAATCCGCTTGCTTCAGAGACCCTTGGAAGCAGCCGCACTCCGGTCGCAGCCGGCCTCGGGCCTGGGAGAAGCAGGCAGTGTTTACACCTGTCACGAGGAAGGGGGAGGGAAAAAGAGGAAGCCCGAGCAAAGCCCCAAACTTCTCTACAGCTCCCGGGAGGGAGCGGCCGGCCGGAGCTGTGGGCAGGTGGAAGCGGAGGGGCAGGGCAAGTCGGCGGCGGCCGGGGATGTGGGAACCGCTCACATTTCCCCGGCCGGTGCCCGGGATGGCGGGGAGGGATCTGTGCGGTCTGGACGCTGCCGCCGGCGTCCCCGCACCCGCCGCGGAAGAGAGCAGAGCCCAAGTCCAGAGCCCGCAGGCCCGCAGAGCCGGCACCGTCCCTGTCCCCGCAGTCCCAGGCTCCGCGGCAGGCAGGTGCTCCCGGCCCGGGCAAGGATCCGGCCAGTGGGCCCGGCCGGGTCCCAGCACCCTGTTTCCCCCGCGCGGCCGGGGAAGCGGAGCGGTGGCGCTTACCTGGCTCGTTCGGGGCGGCCGCGATGGGCATGGCTCAGGGGCCCGGGGAGTAACTGGCTCCCCGGGGAAGGACCGGCTAGTCCGACGCGGAGCTGGTGAGAGCGGAAGGCAGGCTGCTCACAGCCCTGTCAGCGAAGCAGCGCCATGGACGCCCACCCGGAGTTTCAGCGCTGTCGCGGGACCCCCATCCCATCACCCTCCGCCCTCTTCCGCCGCCGCCGCCGCCTCCTCCACCTCCTCCTCCGCCGAGACCCCCCGCCCACTCCACACACTCTCCCATCATGCAGCGGGGGAACCGCTGCCGCCGACACGTCACTTCCGGGCGCAGGTGGCTAGGTCGGGGCCGGGCGCTGGTGGGTGCGGGGGGGAGGGGCGGAGGACACTCCAGGGGAATTAGTGTCACAGAACGCTTACCCCTGCGCAGGCGCGGTTGTGCAGAGTGCCGGCCGCCATTTTGGGTGTGGGCAAGCTGCCCTTTTTCTTTACTTCCTTGCGAGTCATCAAGCTGTTGCGGGGAAAGACGTCTTTCCGCATTCCGCCTGCCGCTGAAGCTGCGCTCCAGGCGAGGGACAGGTGCTTTTCAGCCGGTTAACGATATCGTTCAGTCAAGACCGAGTTAAGTCTCTTGCTCTCCAAATAAAATTGCCAACATTTTGAAATACAGAACCATATCTTCTCCACCAAAAACCTACCGGAGAGCCCTTATCGGCTTGCCCTTTTCGCCCCGAAAAACGACTTTTCATTCAGTCCAAGTCCCTTCCTCTTTTTAATTTAAACTGACAGAAGAGGAAGCTGGTGGTTGATACATAACAAAGAGATGGTTATAAATCAGTCTTAAGAGGGAAAGCACCCGCCGAAGACTGACAAATCGGCTTTGAGCCCAACACCAAAAAAAAAAAAAAAAAGGAATTTTGCTAACAGATGGAGACGGTGGTAATTTTTCATAGATGCTGCGGGAGAATATCCAATGAAGCTAAAGATAGCAAATCAACTTATGCATTTCTCTAGCAGGGGTCATAACGGATTCTTTTTCTATCATCAGTCTTGAGCAGTTGATCATTTGCGTTTTTATAACCTTTCCCTCTTTTTTTTTTTTATCATCACAAATATCTGTTAGAACACCGACCACTGTAAAAATCAAACTACAAGGCTTTAAGGATTATTGTTATCGTCCGGGATGATGAGCCCGGGGTACCTACCCTGCAAATCATGAGCCCTGCTGAGTGCTCATTCTGCTCACTTTTGCCAAACCTGCACCGGTAATAGTTCCAAGACAACAAAGCTCAACAGCTACGCAAAGAAACAAGGACGGAAAACACCCCCTCAGCCACAGAGAAGTGTCCACCCCCTTGAGTGGAGAAATTATACAAATCAGGGGAAGGATAAGGACAAAAGCAGTTCATCACGGTTTATCCCGCCTCTGCAATGTTCTAGACAAATTAACTTGGAGCGCTAAAATAGACTCGCATTTGTCTTTTTACAACTCAGTCGCTGTAAGAAATACGGAGACTGCATCACTTTAAATTGGAGTACCAATTGCTTTGTGGTGGTACTGGATTTTTTGTTATTGCTCAGTCACTAAAGAAAAATCTATATGACTTGTCAAATTCCTATTGTATTTCGCCCCCTGCTGGTGTAGCTCGCGTGCAAGCGTGAAAAAAAATATATGTATATGTCACTATAAATGTTTATTGACCAAGGAAAGAAAAAAAATATATGTGTGTGTTTGTGTAGAGACTGGAAATGAATTGACTTTAGGTGAACACATGCTTGTTTTAATTTGATAGCTCTACTAAACAGAAATATCGGAATAAGAAGAACATATGATAAAATCCTAAAGCAGACCCTACACCAAGAAAATGTTTAAATTGAAATAATGAATTTAAACATCAAAACGTTAAAAAGAAAACCCTGCTTTAGGAAAAATATCTCCCTGATCCATACATAACATATGATTATAAAATGATGATTCTTGTCAGATAAATGTAGAAGCCAATTGTATTCACTTAAGGACAACAATTTAGAAATCCGTGTCCAACTTTGAATACGGAAATTGAGTAGCCATTTGGTCAGATGACTTGTGAGTGCAACCAACCAACTTGTAATTGGTAATCTTACACAGCATTCTGAAGACAGCATTCCAAAGCCTATGAAAATGTAGTACAAAAGGACAGTCTTGTTTCTGAATGTTTTTAAGATGATGAATCTGTAGGAAACATAATTATTAAAATTTATTGCATTTGGAAAAAAGTCATTGCATTTGGATCTAATGATGGTATTATTTTTGTTTACTTTTTAAAAATTATGACCATAACTTGATTACCTAAGAATTTGCATCAAGAAAAGAAAAAGTAAATGATCATTTATCATGTGTTGTATTTACTTCTAGTTTTTTCTCCTGTGTGGATTTTTTACAAAGCTGTAATCATAACTTAATAAAGTTATGTAAACATAACTTTCCACTTAATATTATGTTGTAAGCATTTCCTTCTATTGCTTAACATTTTATAAAATCTTAACTTTAATTGCCTACATGGTATTCAATGGAGTGGACATACTGTGATCCATCCAGTATCCTATTAGTAGATATTTTCCACTATTGCAAATAATACTCTGATGAACATTTTGTGCATGTGGCTTTGTCCAATTGTAGGACTTTTTTCTCAATATAAAAATGATTGAGCCAAAAACTATTAATGTTTTATTGGCACTTTATCATCTCACATTATTTTCCAAAAGACTATGCCAATTTACAACGCCACCAGGATGTAGGAATGTACCAATTTTACCACCTCCCTACCAGCAGTGGATAATAATTAAAACAAAAAAAAAGATGGAATTATACTTTATAGACTAAAAGTTGAAAGGAACTTAACTCATATTGTATAAGAAATCAACAAGCACAAAACCCCAGCAATGTGATGTTCTGGAAAAGCAATATCATAGACCTGGGTCTATGAACAGGGTCTATCACCACTATGATTTTGTATAAATTACTTAACCTCTCTGGGCTTCAGTCTTCTTATATGTCAAATGAGAGAGTGCAACTAGATCACAGGTTCTCAACTCCTTTAGGACAAGTAACTAGCACATATATCTCTTTGAGAATATGGCCAAAGCTTTGGCCCATCCTGCAGAAAATACTCATCCCACAGAGGTTCAGATTTCTTAGACCTCCTAAAGCTCATTCATGGAAGAGGTAAGTCTATGAACCGCAGCTCCAGAAACCCTGCATCAGATGACTTCCAAGGTCCTTTGCATCTACACATTTTCCTAGGATTTCATTTTATGACCCAGTAAACACTTTCTGGCTAAGTAATACTTTTTAGTGGATAAACAAATGATAATATATTCATAGATGGATTACTTTTCAGCACTTAAATAAACTAGGGCTATAGGTATCAATACGGTTAGATTATAAAAACAAGAGTGAATGAAGTTTCAGAATGGGTAAAATGTGATATGAATTTTATAGTATCTGTGAGTTTTAAAAAGAAACCAATACTTTGTGGATATAAATTTTATATAATAAAATATAAAAATATGGATTAGGGGCTAGTATGGAATGGGCCAGAGAGCAATAAAGTGGACTTTATCTGTCATTGCAATGTTTTATATCTTTAAGAAAATCTGAAGCAAATGTGACAAGCCATTTACAGTTTTTTCTTTTTTTTTCTAGCTTTAAGATCTAACTGACAAATAAAAATTGTATTTACTTAAGATGTACAATTGATGTTTTGACCAAGCCATTAACATTTAATTCTAGGTGGAGGGTACATGGGTGTGTGTTATATAATTCTCTGACATGCTCTGTATTCACTTTTTCATGGTTAAAAAATAGTTTTTCCAGAGCTAGTTAGTTTAAAACCATGAATTGTGAACAGCATTCTAGAGAGAGTTTCTGACATATTGTGCTAATGCTAGTATCTGAGATTTGTACAACTTTTCAAAATGCTTTTCAGTATATTATCCCTCCTGATTCTCACAGTCCCTGTAAAACCTCTAGGGTCCCTCCCTCAAGTGTCTGTTACTGCTCCCCCAAACTTAAAAATCACTCCCGGAGCCAGACTGCCGCACTGGTTTTCTGGAGAGCTTCCTACTGGCATTTTGGGCCTCTACTGGTATGTTAGAACTGACAGAGACAATAATTCAGGTGTTCTGGCCTCTGGGTCAGAACCTAAATTCTTATAGCTTGTAGACCCCCTGAGGTAAATGTTGCTGTGGTGCTTTTCCTAACGGGAAATCAGGCCAGACATCTCCCAGAACAAGGCAAGAGAGACTTGAGCAGGAGCTATGCTGGGACCTTACTCTTCTCTAGCGTAGAGGGGTACTTGTTCTCAGACTCCAGGCAGGATCTTTGCCTCCCTTCATTAATACCATCAAGATGAGTGTCTCTCCTCTCAGGTAATCGAGTCATCCCTAGGCTAAGGGCTCAGAAGCAGAGAGCAACCCCAGGGGGCTGGCAATCACTTCTCTCCACACCTTTAGTCCTGCTGTAATCCTGTCTTAGACTATTTTATCTCACTCAACCTGTGTACATTATTTCTGTTTGTCCCTCCCCAAACTGAAAGACAAAGGCAATTGGACACAATGAGCCCCCGATGTGATATAGATCATAGCTAAAATACACAGGTCACAGAAAGCATGGAGATGGCAGAAGTATGCAGTATTCCTGCCAAATATATTTAATCTGAATCTTACTAAGCCTTTAAAACTACCTTCCAGTTTATAGGAAATACCGGAGTAACAAGTTAAGCAGGACTACTAAGAAACAATTGCACCAGTCCAGTACGTGGATTATTCTACAAACAACTCATTCTCTTCAAAAGGGATAGTCTAGGTTAAAAGAGACTTAAGAGAAATTACAACCTAATGCAATTTGTGGTTCATCGATAGAATTGTTATTTGAATAAATTGGTTATAAAAGACATTTTGGGGATAGTTGAGGAAATCTATGTACTGACTTAAATGTCTTGAGGAATTATTAATAATTTTTAATAATATGGTAATTAAGTTATGGATATGTATGAGAATGTCCTTACTTTTTGGAGATGCCTGACATGAAATGATGTATATAATTTATTTTAAAACGGTTCAGAAAGGGGTGCCTGGGTGGCTCAGTTGGTTAAGCATCTGACTCTTGATTTTGGCTCAGGTCATGATCTCAGGGTCCTGGAATCAGCCCCATGGCAGGTTCCCTGCTGTGCAGGGAGTCTGCTTGTCTCCCTCTCCCTTTGCCCCTCCCCCTGCTTGCTCTGTCTCTCTCAAATAAATAAATCTTTATAAACAAAGAAATAAAAATAAGACAGTTCAGGAAAAAAACCCAAATACATAGAGATAAAGCAAACATGGCAAAATGCTAGAAATTATTAAATTGAATCTAGGTGATGGATGTCTTAGTGTTTATTATGCTATTATTTTTACTTTCCTGCTATTTTGAGTATTTCATAATAAGAAGTAAGAGAAAAGGCTCTTAAAAAATACCCAAGTATACAGATGAGGTCTGGGTTTCCCTTACATTTATTTCCAAATTACTGCATTCCCTAGGCAATCATTGTTAAACACACATTTCTGATTCTGGAGCAGACCTTGTAAACAGTGATCTTGTAAAGGGGTTTAAAGATGTAGAAAGGAGAAACCAAGCAAGGACTGCAACTTCCAAATCAATTGTAATTAGTTTAAATCCTCTAATATGCACAAATACAGTAGAATTACAGCTCTGCTCAACAAGGAGCAGTTCTAATGCAGTGTTAGCAAGAGAACAGCAGGAATTATATTATCAAGAGTAGTGCACTATTTAAGCAGCAGTCTCAGCTGAAGCCCTCTCTGACTTTCCAAGACTGGTCCTTCTGCTTGAAATGCCTTTCTTCCTGCTTCTTACAGTGGATGACTGTCCTTTTTCCTTCTTCTTCTTCTTCTCCTCCTTCTCCTCCTCCTCCTCCTTCTTCTTCTTCTTCTTTCTTCTTCTTCTTCTTCTTCTTCTTCTTCTTCTTCTTCTTCTTCCTCTTCTTCTTCTTCTTCTTCTTCCTTCTTCTTCTTCTTCTTCTTCTTCTTCTTCTTCTTTCTTCTTCTTCTCCTTCTCCTCCTTCTCCTCCCTCTTCTCCTTCTCCTTCTTCTCCTTCTCCTCCTTCTCCTCTTTCTCCTTCTCCTCCTTCTCCTCTTTCTCCTCCTTCTCCTCTTTCTCCTTCTCCTCCTTCTCCTTCTCCTCCTTCTCCTTCTCCTCTTTCTCCTCCTTCTCCTTCTCCTCCTTCTCCTCTTTCTCCTTCTCTTCCTTCTCCTTCTCCTCCTTCTCCTTTTCCTTCTTCTTCTCTTCATCTCCATCTCCTTCTCCTTCTTCTTCTTTGAAGAGCTCAGAATCTGAACCCCTTTCCTATGTTTGGGAAAATCACCAGTTTATGAGTCTAGGTGGGAGGCAAACCCTTCCTCCCAGTATAAAGGCTGAAAGGGCCAATGTGGGGAATTAAAGACAGCTGCAGATTTTGCCACTCTGCAATTTTGAGATGGCATCTATCGCTCTTCTTGAGTGTGTGCTAGCCTGTGGCTTAATTTGACCCACAGCATGGGTGGACATGGTGCTGTGTAACTTTTCAGGCTGAGCATTAAGAGATCGGAAGCTTCTGACTTTGCTGCTTGGCATGCTCATCCTGGAAGAGAGACATCACATAAAATGTACAACTCCCTGAGTGCAGCATGCTGTGGGAAGCCCAATCTACTTGAAGATAGAAGTGACCTACGCTAAGCTCCCAGCCAACAGCCAGCCATGCAAGTGAACCATCTTGGTCATTCCAGGCAGATGAGCCTTCAGACGATTTTTTAGACCCCGGAGGCACCGCTTAGAGCAGAAGGACTAACCAGCTGAGCCCAGTCATTCTACAGAATCTTGAGATATAATAATGGTCATTGCTGTTTTAAGCCACCAAGTTCTGGGGTGGTTTGTTACTCAGCAACTGGCAACGAAAACAGGCAGAAACTTCTTTTCTCAGCTTCCTTTGCTGCTAGGTGGAGCATGCAAACGAGGCTTTGCTGAACAGATGCCCCTCCCCAGACTTCAAATTAGGAGCTAATTAACAAATAGAAGCAAGAACCACAGAGAACTTTTTCTGATGGTGATGGGAGCTGGCTTGGCGACACAGAGCTTCTGAGGCAGCAGTGGCTGGTGCCTGTTTCATGCTCAAGGCTCAATACCAGTTTCGGCAGCCTCCTCACTGGACCAGATCTCTGGCATGTTTGGGGAGATGTTTCTGGCTGTTTGGGTTCTGAGCTTGGTTCTTGAATCATGTAGGAAATTCTGTGAGCTACCTAATATTTTAATAAATTTCCACTTAATCAGTCAATGTCCATTTCTGTTGCTGGTGACTAAGAACTCTGACAGATACTCCCTTAAACTATGTGGCTTCTATTTGTTCCTTAAGAAAAAATTCAAACCACAATAATTACCCCTCCTTCACTGACCTCTTCTCTGTACTCCCTGCCCCCCCCTTAAATTTCTTTCTTCTCTTCTAAGCCCCTGTCATGCCTTGTGTGTATCTATAATATTGCTCTTATCACATCCAGTGTAATTTCCAATTTCCCAAACTGCCTCCCTCACTAAACACATAACTTTAAAGGAAAGAACTGGGTTCTTCATCTCTGTATCTCTAGTGCCTAGTATAGTGTTTATCTAACATTTGTTGGATGAATGAGTAATTGAATGAATGAAATTGATGGTATGAAATTTAGTATGTTTATAACAGCTCTGGACGTAAATAGTTATCATTTCTAAGGTTTTTTTTTTTTTACCATTTACATTCTTGTCATAATAGAACATTGATAAGGTTCTCTTGACAAGAAAAATAGAGCAAATTTTAGAGTATTGCTTTTATAAAATACCACTGTAAATTCTTTGGATACTACTGATATCCATAATATTAATGGATTCCTTCTTAACCTAGCAACTATCTCCCTTTTGTGCACTGCCAGAGACATTTTCATTGTTATTCCAATGATTACTTTTATTCTTTTTTGATGTAAAAATGTTGAAAGTGTGGGTTTAAAAAATCCTTTTAGTGATATTCCCTAGAGTACTTTAATTTAGACATTTGAGATAAAGAGTTGTGTAAAAAAGTCATCTTAGAAGTAAAGCGATGGCAGATACACATTGTGAAGCTTCTAGCCATGATTTAGTGAAGTCATAACAAACATGTTCTCATTTGAGAACAGCATCAGGTTAAAGGTTAATGAAAATATTTGTATGGCCAAAAATCCAGCTACTGAATCAGGATTCTCCCACTGTATCCCCGGGCTTGTGGCATAGACAGCTATGTCTTTCAGAGTTCCACAGGTGATAGTGATGAGCCAAAAGTTGATAACAATTAAGACAAGGGACCATTTATTTACTTTTGGCTATGAGCTTATTATTTAGCCACGTAAGAACATTAACTACTGTGTTAAGGCTCTGTCCCAGGTTCTGAGAAGACAAATATGAACAAGATACTCCTTGTCCCTCAGGGGTCTGCAGCCTGGTATCAGGTACATGCAAAGATTTTACATGTTTTGTGCACTTTTCTGTATGTTTTATACTTCAATAAAACAATCATTAATAGTTTCTACCTCATCGATCTATCTGAGGTCGAAATGAGATGCTGTCAATATGGTACTGAACACAGAGCTTGGAACATACTAAGTACCAGCCAATGGCAGCTATCACTGATGTGGTTATTCCATGAGTGTTGTATCTTTACTGACTGGGACATAGAATCGATTTCTCCCTACTGTATCAGGTGCATGGAGTTTCAGATAGACCCCCGAGGACTCCCGAGCATGAGTTCAAGTGGATCAGTGTTTCAGGATCAGTGTTCCAAGACCCTTCCTTCCATGTTGTTCTCAAAGCAGTTCCTGGACTGGGACGAGGTAGGGCTGAATCCTGGGTAGTACTTGGGTATAAAAGAGAGCATGTAAAGAAACATGAACTAAGGAAATGGTGTTGGTGGTTCCCAGCCCCTGGGAGGTTTTATAAGCTTACTATGGTGCTTTTATCCTTCCATCAGTATTATGTACATATGATACTCACATGTTTATTGAATGAATGAGCACAAATGTTTAGAGTGCATCAGTGTTAAGTCTGTGTTACCTTCTACAGAAATGTGTCCACTCTGAATCCTGGAGCACTGATATGCTCCTGCTGAGAGAATCCAAGTTACCCATCTTTTGTAACACCCAACCTGGAGAAATGTTATTGAAGTTCACTCAATATGCCAGCTTCATCACAGATTAGCAATCTAGATCTACATTTATGCAAATTCTAAATCTTTCGGCCATGTAGGGCAACCGCTTTCTGGTGGGGTATTTCTCAAGACTCCCTTTACTATAGACAACATGGTTGTTTACATTGAAAACTCTCAAAATCTATGAAAAAAAATACTAAAACTGAAAAGTGAATTTAAAAACATTGCATATTACAAGGCTAGTATACAAAAATCTACTCTATTTGTATATGCTACCAACAAACAATTGAAAAAATGAACTTTAAAAATACCACTTATAATAGCATTCAAAAACAAAATATTTGGGAATAAACTTGATAAAAATCTGCAAGACATTTATTCTGCTAACAATAAAGCATTGTGAGAAACTTTAGCAAAGACCTAATTGAACAGAAATATATAATGTTCATGCAGCAGAAAACTTAAATTGTTAAGGTGGCAGTTTCCCCCAATTTAACCTATAGATTCAACATAATCCTAATCAAAATCCCAAGCAGCGATTTTTTTCCAGAATTTCTTTTTAACTGAGATATAATTGACACACAATATAACATTATACTATTAGTTTCAGGTGTACAATGTAACGATTTGATATTTGCCTATATTGAGAAATGATCACCACAATAAGTCTAGTTAACATCCATGACCGTATTTAAATTTGAAACAAAAACCAGAAGTGTATTTTTCCTTAAGAAGAGAATCAGTTTTGGGGCGCCTGGGTGGCTCAGTCAGTTAAGTGTCCGGCTCTTGATTTTGGCTCAGGTCATGATCTCAGGGTTGTGAATTTAGCCCCGTGTGGGGCTCCGTGCTTAGCTCAGGGGGTGAGTCTGCTTGAGATTCTCTCTCTCCCTCTCCCTCTGCCCCTCCCCCTGCTCATGCACATGCATGCTCTCTCTCTCTAAAATAAATAAATAAATCTTTTTTAAAAAAGAGGAGAATCAGTTTTTATTCAATGGAATCTATGAAACAAATCATTTGGATCTAAAATATATTATTTATTCAATGTTGTGTTGAAAATGGCCTGCCCTTTTGATGAAGAAGCTGAAATGAGCTAATGAACTAAACAAAAAGCCTTTGTTAGCTGGCTACTGGGATAGTGATGAAGGTCTCAGATTAGCATAAATTTGTCTGTGCCCTGATATCCATCAAAGTACAGCTTTCTCTGTTGTCATTGATTATAGGGGGATAAAATCACCATTGCTGTCAAATGGTTTTTCTACAGAGCCTTATCCTTATCAAATATAAACTTATAACATCTATATGGACAGAAAGGCTTGTGATAAAGGCTCATACAGTCTTGGAAGGTAGTAAAACAATGATAGGAAATGATGATGGTTGACAAATTACCTTAGTATTAATCACAGGGAGATACATATATGAAATTCCATTACACTCGAAGCATTTTTTTCTTCTACTTTCTCGCTTTTCTCTGGGTTTTTCTTCCTCAAGACCATACAGTGTGATTTCTGGTGTTTGAGGCAGCAAGAACCAGCTCCATTATCTTCCTTTTGCAGGGGTTTAAAAATAAATAAATAAAAGTTCTTCTGACAATTTATAAACCTAAAACTCAATGAGGAGCTTTGTCTCTTCCACAGTGTGCTTTAAAAAATATTCTGAGCTGTGCAATTGGCTCTGGCAAGTGCCTATCACACCACAACCCCACATGACTTTCAGAATAGCTAGAAGGACAGCCTCAAGGTCGTTCTCTCTCTGGGATCTCTCTCGCCCTTTGTTTTCTCCTGCCCATCCTTCTCCTAAACCTGCCTCCTCCCAGCCTCCCTGCTTGAGAACTGGCACTCGTCCTCTACCACTATCACCTCTAGATGCGCTCAGTGTGTACATTCAACCCAACCCAGCAAGGCAAGAGTCTTTGGCCTTAGCCAAGCAGATCACCGTTGTTCCTCAATCCTACCTTTGGGATCTCAAGACATCTATGTAGTTTTGTTTTGTTTCATTTATTTTACAAAGATGGAATCATCTGACTCCCCATACAGTTTTGAGCTAATTACTTAAAAAAAAAAAAGTATATTATGGACGTTTCCCCCATCAGTACATACAGCACTTTTCTCTCCTTTTTTATGGCTGCATAGTTCTCCATAATGTGGCCAACTATGTATTTAAAAAAAAACAAACTAATTCCACATTCTCTACTATGTTTAACTGTGACAAATAATGCCATGATTTCTTAATCAGGGGAGTGGGATAGAAAGTGGAAGTAAGTTTGGAGCATGTCAAAGGGCTGGCTGCAAGTCTGGTTTGGAATATGATGATGACTACAGTAAGTCTGAACTCACCTCCAGAGTGCAACTGGATGCCTTGGAAATGGGGTGAGGGTGAAGGAAGGAGGAAGTGGAGAGGGCAGCAGAAGAGCTGGGACAATGTCTGGATCAGTGGGTAGGTCTTGTTCTTCCCAGTATCCCAATCCTTTTTAGGCAACTGGTGAATTCATTCAATTACCAACATGGTGTTAGCCCCGTGTTAACTCATCTCTTCTCAACTGAACGCTCTAACGACTGGCTCTTCTATACCTTAGTTTGGGAAGGCAGGCTGAGCCCAATTTTTGCAGGATTTTAAATTGTGCACCAAGGAGTTAAAGCAATAGGGAGCTGTTAATGGATTGTGCTTGAGTTGAGACTTCAGATCTCAGCTCAGAAGTTTGCTTTGCGACCACTCAAGTGTTCTTAGGAGATAAACAGCACTATTAAAGAACAGCCAACTGTGGGAAAGAACACAATACATCACCTGTCTGGTTGTGTTTCAACTCAATTGTTTACTTTTATCTCCAGGGGTAGCCCCATTCTACTCATTTCACTTCATATTATTTGTACTCTTTTACTGTATATAACTATGTTCCCATGATGTCCCCCATCCTCATAGCCCTGTTGGTTTCTTCTCTTTTTGACTACTGGTGAATTTATAATGCACACTTGCAGCATTTTCTAGCATAACTTTTAAAGGTAAATACACTTGCGCCACCACCCCCCCCCCGCCGCCTCCCCGCCAAGCCTGACTTTTCTAAAGCATTTGACTTTACAGTTATATCCCCCCCACAACAGAATCACTTTTTCAGTCATCATGTATTTGGGGAGATGGTCATTTCCTATAAGGCATATTTTGCAAAGAGCAAAGTAACTCTAATAATTATAGCAATATGTAAAATGATATGATCTGCATATGTTAAACTGTAATATGATACGATCTATATGCTAAACTACTCATCTAACTACAATCTAACACAAGCCCTCAAATAACAAAATGCTGCAAATTCTCAATTTTGTAGAGTATATTTGAATCTCTTGATGTTATGTATTTATTATTATTATTTTTTTTTAACTCTTAATTCCATTTCCTCTGCAGGCATAACTTCACAGGAGACTCTTATCCTCTTTCCTTCTCTTGTTGATCACCTTTTGGTTGAAGCATGCCTCTGCTTCCCAAACCTCCTCCAGTGTCCACTCTGTTCTTGGGTTCTGCTTTGGACAACCTGCCATGGGGCTTCTGTTTGATCTGGGGTTTCCTAGGCTGCGTTCCTCAGTCGTTTTGCTCAAGACCAAGAGAGGACAGCTCTCCTCACTGCTTTCTGCAAGCTGCCTTTTGCTGAAAGCTAGAGCGCACAAAGAACCCCTTTAGGGCTTGAAAGAAGGTGCTGTCCACATTCGGTACCTTGCTTCTGGCATCAGTCCCTTCCATCTTTCTCCCTGCCAACCTCTTTCTCTCCCTCTCTGGAGATCTGTCTCCTTCGCTGCCAGGGCTCTCAGACTTCATCTCCCCAGGAAATGATTTTCTCAGTCTCTCCACAAAAGCCCAGGAGGAAAGAAACTGGCCTTTCATTCATAATTGGCCACTGTGTGCTATGGGATGTAGTGGGAGTAGGAGTAAATATTCTCCATAGTTGACATAAATGCATCTTCTAACAAAAACCAGCTGCGGCTGTCACTGGAGTGGGTAGAAAGCTTACTGTGTTTGGAATGATCAATGATGAGATTACCAGAAAGTCAATGTGTCAAGGAGTGACTTAGAGTATCCTACTGGATGAGGAAATGAAGATCAATTTATTTTACTCATGGTGTGTATGAATGGGTACTTTTGTGTGTGTGTGTGTGTGTGTGTTAGTGTGTGTGTGTGTGATTTCCTTCCTTTGTAAAGGAGCTAGTTTCTGAAATTGAGAGGACCAGGCTCCAAGGGGATAATTAGGATTTTAACAGCTTACTGTGAGTGGAAAATTTCATTTCTCTAAGTATTGAGAAGTGCATGCTAATAGTTATTCCAGCCATTGGTTAGTCTGCCAAAGATTCCTATCAGACTTAGACATTCAGATAGATGACTGAACAAGCACTACAATCAGCAGAGACCTGTAAAGACTTTTCTGGAGAAAATCAGTCTGTACCCACTGCATTATCCAGGTATGTTTGTTTTTCAGATTCATAAGTATTTTGCTGTCGGAGCAGCCTTTTTAGTCCTCTTAACTTTCTATTGAATTCTTCGAGGTAGCTCTTCCAAATTCTTCTCAATCTTCTTACAAAACTTCTGACCTCCCCCTACTGCCACAGATACCTCTACCCCTAATTTACTGAGAAGGTCAAGGCCTCAGCTCTTCTCTCTACTATCTCAGTTTTGTCTGCATCACCATCCATCCTTTGTTCCCCGCCCCGCCCAGTTCTTTCTATCTGTTTCCAGAGAAGCCACATCCTATTTTTCATCCCAAAGCTAACGTTTCCTGGGGGTCTTTTACCAATGATTCTCCACTTAATCCCCATTGTTCATTATCTCCCTCTTTCTGGCATCTTCAAGTTCTTGTTCTCTAGCTTCTTGAAAGCAGGCCCTGTCGTCTTGACTGCAAAAACCTATACCACAGCTATGCTTTCCTGTCAGATTGCTAGCTAACCTGTCTTTCTGGAAAGTGTAGGCTATAGCCAATTTATCTGGAACGATCACAATTTTTATTAAAACCGGCCTCTTATAGGTCATCAACGCACTGCTTAAACACCACACCCAATGACCTCATGCTGCTGATTTCTGTAACCCTTGATACTCCTGACTGTGGGCCATGCTTAGGAAAGGAGGACAACGGGGGTTGGAGTGGGAGAAGGAGGTAAATGAGATTCCAGAGGGGAGGTGCAGTTTTTATAAGCTGCCGTTACCGAGGTAAAGCTGAGTCAGACACACCAGGACCTTGGGCTTGGTTCCTTTTTGTGGAGGCTGGAGGGGGCAGAGTTGCCTCCCAGGCCCTATCCTCAGAGCCCAAACAGCAGGCCCTGTACGTCCTGGTGGACTTGAGCACAGCACTGCTTGGGCAGAGGACTGGCTGTATGACTTTTGTTTTAGGGAAAGGAGTTGGACAGACATCCCAGGGCCTACGGGGAGGTTCCTGCTTACTTTATGGAGTCAGGCATATTGAAAATGTTCAACCTGAGTGTTTCTAATCGAAAGCACCCAAGTCACTCCAAATCCAACACTATCCTCAGGAGCGGAAGATAACCTTGGATGCTTTCTCTTTCTTCAGATTCTTACCATGGTTTCCATAACACCATGCTATTCCTCCCTCTCTGGTCTTCCTCTCTCACTGGCTCATCTGTTGCATGAGCTGTAATAGTCAAAACACCCCAAGTTCCCCTTCATACTGATTCCTCTTCTCTCAGTACATCCACCCTTGATTTCTCTTTCATTCCCATGCTCTTGGAAAGCCTGGTGAAGCACCCTCCTCCTCTGATGTGACCAAGAGTATACTCGTCCTAGGAGGCACAGTTTATCTTAGATTAATTTGAAAGATATGCAAACATGCACCAGGCTACCCCACCCTAATTCACCAGTTTGGAAGGTTGTGGGTGGTGATGGTGGCCACATTCATTCATGCCGGAAATTACAAGTTCCCATAGAAACAACAGTGCTCATTCCACAAGTCCTTTGATGTTGCCAAATCCTTTCATTGTTCACAATCTTTAATTTAATGGCACATTTTGTAGTCTCATACTAGAGGGCCCATTCCTTCGAGAGGCTCAAGACGCATTGATATGTAATGATAACTAATGAGGAATGTAGAAGGAATGCCAGCATTAGAAAATTGCTATTTGGCCACCACCACAGTAATAACTGCTTCAGGCAAGATTCATCAAGGAAAGCTAAAAAAAATTTTTTAAGTTTATTTATTTAGTTTAGTAATCTCTACACCCAACATGGGGCTCAAACTCACAAGCCTGAGATCAAGAGTCAAATGCTCTTTCCAACTGAGCCAGCCAGGTACCCCAAGAAAAGCTAAAAATTAATGAGCAAATGAAGGATGAGAAATAGGATAGTAATATAATCTCAAAGTATCTCCCCATAAAATACTTATTACAAAGCTAAAATTAGTCATTTTACGATGGAGAAACCTGTGAGATACCACTTTAACCAAGTGATCAAAGGTAACACCATCATTAATGGGACAAAAAGGCACCATGTGCTTCTTGACGTGAACCTCTGAGAAGGCTACTACATGGCTTTTGGAATATTCCTGACAAATATGCATAACCTCGATCTAATCATGAAGAAACATTAGACAAACCCAAACTGAGGACTATTCTGCAAAAGAACTAGCCTGTCTTCTTAAAATCTGTCAAGGTCATGAAAGAACTATTTCAAATTAGAAGGGATTAAAGAAACACGACAACTAAACACGACATGTGGTTCAGAATCTAATCCTGGACCAGAAAAAGGACTTTAGTGGGGCAACTGGCAAAATCTGAATAAAGTTTGTAGATTAAATATTATTGTTTCTTTCTTTTTTTTTTTTTTAAAGATTTTATTTATTTATTTGACAGAGAGAGACACAGTGAGAGAGGGAACACAAGCAGGGGGAGTGGGAAAGGGAAAAGCAGGCTTCCCGCGGAGCAGGGAGCCCGATGTGGGGCTCGATCCCAGGACCCTGGGATCATGACCTGAGCCGAAGGCAGACGCTTAACAACTGAGCCACCCAGGTGCCCCAATATTATTGTTTCAATGCCAGTTTCTTGATTTTGGCAATTATACTATGGTTATGTAAGAAAACGTCCTTGTTTTTTAGAAAATACACAGTGAGATATTTAGAGGTAAAGGGGTATCATGTTTGTGATTTACTCTCAAATAGTTCAGAAAAAATTGCATGTGTGTAGAGAGAGGCTGAGAATAATAAAGTGTGATAATATATTAACATTTGGGGAATTTGAAAAAAGTATATGGAAATTCTTTGTACTACTTTTGCAATTTATCAGTCTCCAATTACTTCACAATATAAAGTTTAAAAATATCTCATAATAAAAATACCAACTTTTATTGAAGACTTGATGAATACTTACTAAATACTCTTCAAAGCACTTTGTATGTGTAGTACCTTTTAATCTTCACAGTAACCGCATGTGGCAAGTACTCTTACTATCTGCAAATTAAAGATGAGGAAACAGGTTTAGAGAGGTTAAAAGACTCGGCCAAAGTCCCACTGTTAGGAATGTTTGAGCCATAATTTAGAGAGGCTGTCTGATTCCAGAGCTCATGCACTTCACCTCTGTGTCATGTATAATTTACCAAAGATTGCTTAGATTAATCAGCTAGCTAGCTCAGCTCTCTGGAAAATTCTCAATGACATCACATCATGTAGATATAACCAGGTGGCTCTGGTTGGGACTACATTCACAGTTTTTAAGCAGTTTTCTTTTTTCTTTTCTCCTTTAAAAAAAAGATTTATTGGGCGCCTGGGTGGCTCAGTTGGTTAAGCGACTGCCTTCGGCTCAGGTCATGATCCTGGAGTCCCAGAATCGAGTCCCGCATCGGGCTCCCTGCTCGGCAGGGAGTCTGCTTCTCCCTCTGACCCTCCCCCCTCTCATGTGCTCTCTCTCTCTCAAATAAATAAATAAAATCTTTAAAAAAAAAGAAAAGATTTATTTATTTATTTTGGAGAGAGAGCGTGCGCATGTGAGTGGGGGGAAGGGCAGAGGGAGAGAATCTCAAGCAGACTCCCTGCCCAACAGGGAGCCCAATGCAGGGCTGGATCCCATGACCCCGAGGCCATGACCTGAGCTGAAACCAAAAGTCGGATGCTTAACAGACTGAGCCACCCAGACGCCCCTTTAAACGGTTTTAAACAGGGGTAGGGAAGAGACCGATACTTCTTACCTCTATCCAGTTCTTTCTCCTTCCCTGGACACTGAAGGCTACACTTCTCATCTTCCCTGCAGTTAGGAAAGGCCATGTGATTAGTTCTAGCCAATAAAATGTGAGCAGGAGAGATGTGTATCATTTCCAATGGGAAGTATTTAAGGGCAAATGTATCCCCTCCATGCTCTCTCTTTACTGTCCGTGGTGACTGTGAAACCGACAAGTTGAAATGGTAGAGCCACAAGATGGAAATGATCTGGATCCTGGAGTCACTGCATGAAGGACAGATGCCTAGAAGAATTACCCCACCCCTGTTGGATTTTGTGTAAACAAGAAATAAATCTATGAAATTAATCACTAAGCTGTCAGGGTTTACTTATGACCACAGCCTAGCCTAGCCTAATATGCAGACTACAAGGGCTTAAATGCTTGCAGGGGCTTGACTAGCAGACAATTAAAATGAATAAAGTAGCTATCAGTGAACTAGGAATGGGAGGGGAACTTTGTTGAATAGGAGGTGCTTGTCCCGTTATAGAAGAGCAGGGCTCAGATCTAGCTCTTTCTCTTATGAAATATTTTGGGGCCAGCATTGCCGGGTCTTAACCGAATTTTTATTTTTTCAAGAGAAGCTGGAAATCTGGATGTTAATGTGAACTCCCTCAAAATTTAAATGTTGGCAGCTCATACAAATTTAAAACAAAATGAAGTCAAAACCAAAAATAGACATCCTTGCTATTTCCTAAACATCATAGGAATGCCTCTGCCTCAAGGTCTCTGCTTGCTGGTCCTTCTGGGATGTTCTTCCTCTTAGACACCTGCAAGACCTGGTCCTTCTTCTCTTCAGGTCTTTGTCCAAATATCACCTTCTCAGCAAAGCCTTTCCTGACCACCATCTTTAAAATTGCAACACCCTCTCCCTCCTGCCTATATTCTCTCCCCTTTCCCTGTTTTTCCCCGCTCCTTCATACTATCTATCACCTTCTAAATTAATAATAATTTAAAAAAACATTTTGATTGGTCTGCCCATTTCCTATCACTATACTCAAAGTATATGAGGGCAAGAAGTGTTTGTCTTGATTTGTCAGCTTTTGTATGCCAAGTGCCTAGAATAGTGCCTGGCAAATAGTGCTCAACATTTATTTGTTAAGTGAATGAATTTTAAAAAACACTCCACTATGTGAATCAGACCAAGCACACCTGGAGATCTGATTCGGTTCAAGAGCCATCAGTTTACAATTTTGCTTTTAGACACTGAGCAGTCCTTGGAGAAAAGTGCCATTTAGGGTTGTGAGCAGTCCTCTGCCTCCCACAGAGTAGACATTTGATTTATTTTGTTCTGGGAAATAGACCACAATGCGTTTTGAGAAAAGTCTTGTCTATTTCAGGGAGCCTCATGCCTGCTTTCGTCTTCCCAGAATACTGGGACAGCAGTCTACTTTTCATCTTGTCTCTGCTGTAAAGCCTGGATTTCATTCCTAAATTTCTGTCTAGATCCTGGCGTGTGGACCAGTCCTGGTCTTCCCAGTTACAGGAGCCAGTGCTGTCCCTTTGGGTTTGAGTTGGGTTTGAGTTGGATTTGAGTTGGTTTGAGCTGTGTTTGAGCTGGGTTTGAGTTGGGTTTGAGCTGGGTTTCAGCTGGGTCTGAGTTGGGTCTGAGTTGGGTCTGAGCTGGGTTTGAGCTGGGTTTGAGCTGGGTTTCTGTCACTGTGAATGACAGAGTGCTGACAAGTTAAGTGTGACTTTGGGCAAGTTGTTTCATGTTTCTGAGTCTCAGTTCCTTTGTTTATAAAAAGGAGTGGGTCACATTAGAAAAGCACCAAAGCCTTTTCCAGGATTTCAACACTTTATAGAATTCTAACACAATTAAGGCTCTCAATCTATGGAGCCCAAACATTTTCCACTGTGGGTGAACTTGCTTCCCCAGAGTCACATGCCACTCTGCCCCTATAACTGATATAGGAAATGTTGGGGTTTGGAGCCCCAGAAAGAATTCTTGAGATGTCTTCAGTGCAAAAAGATGGTTTTGTTAATGCACAGGGACAGGACCCGTGGGCAGAAACGGATTGTGAGGAGCAACTGATTATATACCGTGGAGTTGGGGGAGGTAAAGACAGGGAAGTTTCCAAAAGAACTTCATGTGCTAAAGACTCACAGGATCCTGGAGGCCTAACTATTGTCAAGCTAAGGTTGTTTTTTCCTCTAGCAAAGCATTAACGTTAGGATAGTTGGGAGTCTCCTGGAGGAATGGCCTACTCTGTCTGCCTCCAGTATTTGTCCACGGGCTGCAGGTTATAAGGAAATTCATCTGTATCCACTGTTCTTTTGCCTTTGTTCCCCACCTCGTCGCCACCAGCCCCTCTGACGTAGGCTCTCCCCCTGCCCCTGCTGGTAGAGCCATGCGTAGGTCATTTCTAGTATCTCCAGGTATGTCCTACAACAGGATCCTCGTCGGCGCATTTTGTTCTTTTGGACCCGGCTCTTGCTTGCCGCAGTTCAGGGCATGATGGTAACTGTGGATATGCTCCTTTTCCACGCCCACACGGTACCCTGGTGTCTGGTAGCTGCTGGGCCACACTTGGGCATCAGAATAATAATAACAACTAGCATTTATGGAATGTTACTAAAGTGCCAGGGACTCAGTAGTGCTTTACGTGAATAATTTCATATGAGGCAACTACTCTTTGGTCTAGAACATACTCTTCCCAGAAAACTCACAGTTCTCCCTCATCTCCTCCAAGTCTTTGCCCAATTATTGCCTCCCCAGTGAGGCCTATTCTGACTCCCTGCATCTGGGCCTCACCCCCCACAGCTACCCATCTCATTCCCTTGTGGTACTTTTTTTCCCAGAGCACTTTCTTCTAACATACTCTGCTTTATGATTTCCATACTAGTAGTGTTTCCTGTCTGCCTCCCTTACCGGAATGTAAGCTCTGCAAGGCTAGGATCTTTATTTTGTTTACTTCTGTCTCTCAAGCCCCTAGGACAGTATCTGGCATATAGCTCAATAAATGCTTGTGGAATACATACATATTTTTCATTTTGCAGGAAAGAGAACTGAGACACACAAAGGGAAGTAGCTATCCCACATCACGTACCCAGCAAGTGACAGAGCTTGGGTTGAAATCCAGGCCATCTGATTTCTGTTAACCACGACACTATCTCTGTGTGAACTGGGTAGTCCCCAGACCTAGATGTATCCTCCCTGGACACACTGTTCCTCCTCGAGGCGCTGCCGTAGCCCTGGGGCACGAACAGGGCACTGAGAGTGGGTCCCAATCCACCAGTGAACCCATGAATCTTCCTCTTCCTTCAGCTCAACCCCATCCCTTCCCCAGACACTGCCCACTTCCAGAATAATATAGTACCCTCAATGAGATTAAACTTTCATTTAAGCCAGGGAAAGAGTTCATCTTCTAGAAACATCAGTTTTCCACCTAGCAAGTGCTCCTGAGGTTAAGAAATAGAAGGATTGGCCACTTTCTTGCAATGAAGTAGGATATCCAGAAAACAAAACAGAATCAGCTCTAAGTGCATAAGTGTGTGTGTGTGTGTGTGTGTGTGAGAGAGAGAGAGAGAGAGAGATGAGCAAGACTTTTATACCGTGAGCTCCCCTTACCAAGTTCCTCTCCTTCTCTTCTTTTAATTCTAGTTCCAAAGTCCAGCCATGCTACCAATACCTGCTGAAGCCCCTCTGAACGGAACAGGGTTTTCTGCAAAGCCCACCTCCCAAGAGGGCTGGAGGGAGGGCAGCTCCCCACCGCAAGTATGAGAAAGTGTTGTCCTATTACTGGAGGATTCCCCCCAGCGCCTCCTCAATCCCGCAACGTCCAATTAGAGCCTCCTGTGAGAGTGACTCCTCCACACTCGGTGAGAAACGATAGCTTTTCCTTTGTATGCAGTTCCTTCCGCTCCCTGCCCTGCCCCCTGGGCAAGCGATGGAAGTGTGTCTGTGGTGTTGTTTTGAAACAAAGGAACACTGGACGCGTTGCACGGGCCATAAAAGGCGGAGAGGTACAGAAAGACCGTCTGGGGCTGAGCGCAGTGCTACGCATAGGGTGCTTAGAAAAGGGGCCGATCATCTTTCTGCTCTTGGAGAGAAAGCTGTGTCTTAAAAGCACAACCTCCCCTTTGTGGCCCTATGCTTCTGATGATACCAACAAAGATACTAATATTAATAAAGATGCTATTCTTCTCTCCTTTTCTCCTCCCCCCACCCCCCTTCTAGAAAATCAACACCTATGAATTCTGTGGGGGCCCAGGGGGCGGAGCATTCTCCTAATGTCAGCCTGCCAAGAGGACCCTGGCACTTATCTGAAAAGACATCTGTGCCATAGGACCAGGCTAAGGGGGATGCGTTTCCATCCTCAAACATTTCCTGTCTTTCTAGTGACTTCCCATCTGTCCATGATTGACAAGTAGTTTTAGCTGCTGGGATGGATAAAAACAAAACCAAATCCTGTTGTGATCTTTTCACAGCTGGGCCCTTTGTGTTCATCTCTGAGTGAGTGGCAGGCAGGACCAGTGTGACCAAAGAGGGGAAAGCTGAACGCAACGTCGCCCCAGAGGAGAGAAGAAGAGGACAAGGTGGGGTGCCACATAGCCTGGGCCTGGGCCCAGGGCTCTGAGGTACACAGCAAGGCCTGGGAGAGGCAGACCACCATGAGCGGTTAGGTCTGAGGAACCCCAGACAGTCATTTTTACTGGCCTCCCTTTTCTTCTCCTGTAATTTGGGAGGCTTGGGGGAAGATGCCTTGACAGGATGGCCTCCGGCAAACCACACATCGTCCTACCTCACTGTTCTCCATTTGTCAGGGAACGGTATGCAGCAGGTACACCTGAATTGTGGTTCTGAGGCTGAGAGGAGGCAGGAGGGGCCACATCTCGTGAAGCCGAGCTAGCAAGCAGCGATGCCAGATGTGGCCATGCCAGGGGGTCTCAAACTTGAGGGTTCATCAGAATCCCCTAGACGGGACTGCGGACCCCCCCCCCCCCCCCGCAGTTGCCTTTCAGTAGGACTGGGTGGAGGCTGAGAATTTACATTTCTGACAAGTTCCCAGGTGATGGGAATCACTGGTTGAGAACCACTGCTCTCCCCCTCGCCCAGGCGGGGAAGCCCTCAGAGATGAAGATCACCCGGATGAAGCACAGCGCCGCCCCCCCCCCCAGCCCAGGGTTGCCCCCTCCAGGATGTCTGCCTTTCCTTTCCCTCCCACCTGTAGGGGGCAGCTTCGTTCTGTCTCAGCCTAGAGTAAGGACTTCCCCCCCCACCCCAATAACTTGGAGGTTAACTGCTGATAAAATACTCCTATTTCCTGAAAATCCTAGACAGATGCTATCTATCTGGGCCCTTGGCTAGGGAGCCCCTTCAGTCTGAGTGTTCTCAACGCTGGCTGACTGGGGCTTTAGTACCGAAAGAGGTCAGTTTTGCTAATGGGGGACTCCTAAAGGCAGGGAGGGAGTGGGTCGCATTCGCCTTAGTGTTCCCACTGCTAGCAAAGGGCTGGCTCAGCCTCAGGGCCCAATAAATGGTCCACAAACGAACAAAATAAGACCCTGAAATGAGTATTTGTGCAAGAGCCAGTGAAAGAGAAGGGCAGAAAGGGTTGGAAAGAGTTTTTTTTTGTTGTTGTTTTTGAGAGAGAGAGAGCACACAAGGGGGTAAGGGGCAGAGGGAGAGGGAGAAGTAGATTCTTCAGACTCCCCATGGAGCAGGGATTCCCATCGACAGGGCCGGATCCCAGAACTCCGAGACCATGACCCCAGGCAAAGGCAGGCACCCAATCAACTGAGCCACCCAGGCGCCCCGGGATGGAAAGAGTTTTAAACACTGTCAGTCTCCCAGGGACACCAACCCCTGTTTGTGAAAGCAAGAGTGTCCTCTGAAGCTGAGTGATTCCTTCTCCCCTGTGAGGAGACACAGGACTTCACCAAGGCTAACACGTTCAGACAGAGGGCTGCAGGAGCAAAACCAGCCAGCAGGGGGAGCTGTACATGTGCTCTGTAGGTTCTTAGCGCCTGCAAGGGGCAAGGCATCCCCCAGTCCTTCTGTTCTTATTTGGAAAAAAAAAATGTGATACTGCAAAATGCCTCAAACGTTTATTTAAAACAAGATGAGAGTAAATAAGCAATACACAAGAAACTCCCAAGCTGAATGACAGTATTCTATTTGTACTACAAACAGCCTACCAAATCCAGAGGTGGTGTTGCTCCAACAAATAACAATCCTCCCACTCAGGAGGCTGGCCAGCCTATAGATTTGTTCAGTGTGGAAAGGCAAGGCATTCTGGGGACATGCAAGGAGCAGCAGAGGCTCTGAGATGGGAAGAAGGCGTTTTGGGCAAAAGAGAAAACTAAGCTAATTTGAAAGGGCTCCTCTCTCCTGTCCATCCCTCAGGCTAGGAGGTCAGATTTGCGTAGAGACTCAAGAGGGGGATATGAGAAAAATCACAACAGTCACATTATCTACCCACCGGTACTCACTTTCCCATGATGTGCTGATTTCTATGTGAAAGTGGTACCCTGTGGGGCCCACTCTCAGTAGGAGAGGCCTTCTGGTTGGGTCTCTGAGAGTGGCCCTAGGCTTGTAGTACTGTTCCATTCCCTCGCTCTCTCAAAGTTTCTCTAGTGCCCAGAGTGACCATGCCATGGGACATGATCAGCACATAAGACAAGCTATGGATGGAGGACAGAGCAACATCAAGTGACCAACCCATGACGGACTGCCAGAGTCATGACTGACCCTCAGGAACAATGTTATCTGTCCCCCACACTGGTAATGGACACATCATTTGGTGGCACTTTGCACTAAAGCAGTTCCTTGAGCTTTCTATCTCCCCTTCTCCAAAGCTGGTCCCCCTCCCATATTGTCAATCTGCTATTTTATCATCAGCATTTACAAATTCATCTAAACAAGAAACTTTTTATTTTCTACTCTCTCTGCCATCCACGTTGAGGCAACAAAGAATCCTGATGATTCTCTGTCCTTTCCCTTCCACAGCCACTAATGAGGACTCATCTGGATGGTTCCTAGCCTCTGTCTCCTCAAATTCCATTCTCAACACTGATTCCAGATGATCTAAAAGTCATATTTGATTATGGAGTTCACCTGTTTAAAAACCACTGCTAGCTCCCCAGTGCCTATAGAGGATGAGGCTGCATTACTTTCAGGAACCAGGCAGGGTAGGAATAGATGAATGAGGGAATGAATAGAAACAAAGAGATGGGGAAGAGGAATTGGGAATAAGAGAGTTTTATTGTACTCCTGTCCTGTGATAGGAGACCCCACCACTGCAATCCTGTAAGCCCTCAAGTTGAATTCCAATCAAGACAGGGGAATATGAATTGTATTTAAAATCTTTTATTCGATTATTTATGCCACGCCAGCCAGGCAGGCTTCTCATCTCCTCCTCTACTCTCCTTATAGATTCCGAAAGCACTTTGGACTGCTTCCCTAGGATTTGCGCTGATGAGAAATAAGGTGCCACACGGTCAGGCCCGTGTAGCCTAGCAGACTATACTCCAGAGGGCCTCTGTACTCAGCTGGGTGGGCACTTCCAACAGAATGTCCCTTCTAGTCCTCCCCAGCCTCTAGCTGGACAAAAGAGTATGTTCTCAAAAGTAGAACAATACTTCCTCTTTTAACACAGGCCCTTGTTCTCTACTTTCCTTAGAAAAATATCTTTTTCTGAACACTCACACACACACTCACACACACACACACACACACACACACACAGAGTATTTAGCTTCTGATAAAAATTGCTGTTGCTCTGTTTTTGTCCTTAATATCTGTCTCCTGGGGCTGGTTGGCCCCTGTTGCTGCACTTGACGGGAGCTGACAAGTAACCACTCATTGGTGTCACCGATGCTGTGACTGGAGTGGCCCTGGGATGAGGTGCTGAGACAGTGGTTTTGTGTTTATGCACCCGGGCAACCGTCATGTTTACTCACAGTCTCTTTGGTCAGCTTCCAAACCAGCAGTACTGCACCCGTTAACACTGGGCTCCCCACCAGTGACTGATGGGCTGGCCTCTTAGTTGTAAGGAATTGTTACTTTTAACTTGAGCAATTGGTGGTTTCATTTGAGAAGCACTTTTACAAACACACATCAGAGTTTCGCCTGACAAAAACCCTTCATGCCCAATGGGGCGGTGAAACCAAAAGGTGTGGCTGTGTACTAATCAGCTCATCTGTTCCTCTCCTTGAGAGACTCATTGTGTCTATCAATCCACTTGGATTTGTTGAGGTCCCACTGTGTGTTTGGCATTGATCTAGCCTTCAGGGACCCAAAGATAACTAAGATATGGTCTGCCAGGAGTGGTAAGTATGTGAGCAGGGAAACGCAGGGCGGGGTCCTAGGGCTAGAAAAGCAGGCAGAGGCCAAGTGCTGTGGGAGTACAGAGGAGGTGGAGGGCGATTGGGGAAGGTTTGTGGAAGAGTTGACATTTGAGCTGGGTGCAAAAGGCAAGGAAGAAGCTTTTTAAGAACAGCCATGCCAAATACTGTGCTTGGTGCTTTACTGGCATTGATGGATATGCAAGGCTCATAACAGCCCTGTGAGAAAGAAATTGTTATTATGCCCATTTTACAGATGAGGAAGCAGAGGCTTATGGAAGGTTAAGTCACTTGCCTAAGGTTACATACCTAGTAAGTCAAGGAGCTGGGACATGAGACATTGCCAGTTACATAGTAAGCACTCAGTAAACATTAGCTAATAAAGCCCATGCCCCTTATACCATGTTATTCTGGCTTCAGAAGCATGTGAAAGAAGCATATGTCTGGGTTTTACTCTGGATCACTAGAGGCATGAGTCCTTTTCGGTGGCATTCTTAAAGCTCTGAGTTACATCTTGGAGCCTTGCCTACATTATGAAGAAGGCAGACTCGGTCTATGGCTCCCATTGGTCACAGGCATGCCCCTGTTCCTCTCTCATGCGCTCCTCTTTCTTCAAGCTGCTCCTCCTGCTCTTTCTCCACTTTTAAACAACCTATTTCTTAATAAAGGATCAGGCCATTTAAGTTTGAATCTGAGAACTCGAAATATGGGGGAAAACATGGAGATCATTTAGTTCAGCTTCTTGATTTACAGATGCAAAAACTGAAGCTGAGTTAACCAAGATTCTTTTTGCTTCAAGAAACAACACAATTTAAGCTATCTCAAGTAAAAAAGAGAGAGAGAGATATCAGAGATATATTAGCTTTCAGGGAATTTTTTTTAAATGTCACTGGTTGATTTGTGCTGTCTTTTTAATCTCAAATCTTTTGTCTCTACTTCAAAATGTCATGGCTTCAATTGTTCTTATTACAGTTCGAATTCCTTTATATGGCTGGTAGAAGGTATGGTGACAGGAAACCCCAGGCTGTATCATTTCATGCTAGTGATTTTAGATAAAAGAGAGAACTTCTGTCTCCTTGTTTCAGTGTATATAAATCCCAGGGAAAGACTGACTGGCCAAACTTGGGTCACATCGATACTTCTTGGACCAAGCACTGTGGCCGTCTGGTTGTGTTATGATGATTGACCAGACCTGGGTCTCATGCTATCCCAATGTGGGGGTATGGTAGAGATGGCAGGTATAATGGAGAGCAGCCCTACCAGAATCATATGTGCCTTTATAGAGGAAGGAAGGTGCTCATCAGAAGAGCAGTGAGATAGTAAGCCATCTAAGATGGTCCCAGATGATCCCCACCACCTCCTGCATCCAGGTCTTCTGTAATCCCCTCCCCTTGAGTGTGAGCTTGACCTAGTGACTCATTTCTAATGAGCAGAATATGGCAAAATTGATGGGCTATCCCTTCGGACATTGCTTAACCAAAGTCTGGGACCCCTGCCCCCTCCTTTTTCCTTACTCATTCTGATGAAATCAGTTCCCATGTTGTAAGTTGCCCTGTGAAAAGACTCATGTGGCAAGGAACTGAGGGTTGCCTCTGACCAAGAGCCAACAAGAGACTGAGTCCTGCCGCCAATCACTGAGTGGCCTTGGGAGTGATGCTTCCCCACCTGAGACTTGAGTAGAAGGCAGCCCAGGCCAACTGTTTGATTGCAGCTGTGAGAGATTCTGAGCTGGATGATCCAGCAAAGCTACCCTCCCATTCCCCACCCATAGACACTGAGAGATAACAAATGTGCATTGCTTTAGGCTGCTAAGTTTGGGGGTAATTTGTTACACAGCAATAGAAAACCAACACAAGAAGGAATGACACTGAGCAGATAGGAAAAACGGAGAGATATCCATCACAGAACTTACTAGGACACAAAATACCATCATTGTTCTCGTTTCTGAATGTCCTGAACTTTCCTTTTGAGACTTTTCCTTCCAGTTTTGTATTCTTCCCTGCCTGGATTATCCTTTTATTCTTCATGCCTTTTCTTTTTTTATTTTCCCATTCTCCATGCTTTTATCAGAGCCAGGAGGAAAGGGAAGGGAACAAGGAAGAGAAATATGTTAGAAAACTCACAAGAATGAGGGCCTACTATGTGTCAAGCACTTTGCAGGCCACTTTCCATGACTGGTCTAATTTAGTCATTCCCCCACACCCTATTTTTGTGTTTATTAGTTCTGTTCTACAGGTAAGAAGCCTGGAGAGTTGACATGACTTGCTCAAGATCACTTATCAGGGAAGGGACGGTGCTGGGACACAAGCAAAGCATGGTCATTCCCTGGCAGCCTGCTGCCTCCTGGCATGCAGGTAATTGTTTTTATCCAATAATAGACTCACTTGTTCCTGCTCATGGGGCATGGACTCCAACATCAGGCCTTCACTCAGAGAGGGCTGCCCAGTTTGATTGTACAGCTTCCACAGAATTCCTCTCTTCTTTTCTTTCTGTGCCAACAGGTAAATTTCTAACCAGACCTGCTGCCAGGTGAACAAATCCCCTGGGAAGGAATCCCTTCTTCACTCTCCAAGTCAAATCGTTTCTGTGTTAAATCAAAGACTGAGCGTGCTAGGGAGGACGCAGGGCCACCTGCTCCCACAGGCGCCGGCAACAGCCCTTGTTTATTGAGGACAGATGCCCATCCTGGCAGGAAAGGGGAACCAGGAATTTCAGGGCCCAGAGAGGATGTCCCAGGCCTCCACACCACAAAGTGGAAAACCTCCGCCTTAGCTTCTCCTGCCACACCAGATGGAGACAGGCGATGGAGTGGAGAGGTTCTATGTGCAGATACAACTCTGATTCCATCACTAAGATGGTCCTGTGAAGTCCCATCAGCCCAGCAAGAGAAACCTACAACAGTGACTAGACCATGAGCCTGGTTTCAGAGACAGAGAAAAAATAATTTCCCTGATATGCTCTTCTATGCCGTATGAGTCATAGCCGAACTGCCCAGAGAAGCATTTTTAGAACATCACCGAGGGGACAGTCATAGGTCTAAACCTTAAGGACTACATTTTTTAAAGGTCAACTGCTTTCTCCCTGGAGAGGGTGCTTCTAAAAGGGACCACAGAGTTGGATAATTAATAATTGTGATGTTGGGAGAGTAGCGTGGAAAAGGGAAAAATTGCTTGGAAGAGGCTCCACATCTGATTTGCGCCTCCCCCCTCCCTGCATTGCTCTCATCGAGGGATGCACCGAAACTCAGCTCCGCTTTCCAGAGCAGAGCTCTCACGGACCTTAGTGATTTGCAGTTGCGTTGCAGTATTAATCGCATTTATAGAGCCAACAATCGCATTTCGGCAGAGACCGCTACCACGGAAACGTGTCACACATTCTTGCCCCCCATTTATATTCTCAATAGCCTATGGCAATTGCCGCCATCGTTTCTTCTTGACAGATCTGTGCTGTATTTGTACACACGCCAATATTCAGCACATACCTGGTGTGCGCTTGTAGCCTAATTCAAGAAATGGGAGAAGGAATCGGATGTATGAGGGTTGAAGGCTGAACTGACTTCTTCCCATTTCTGGGACAAGTCACTCATATTCAGTTTCCATCCTCACCGTCAGGATTTCTCTCTGCCTCTTCTTCAATCCCCACTGCTCCCCCGAATTCCAAGCTTTTCATCCCTGCTCCTTGGGCTGTTCTGCTGCCTCCTCCCAGATTCTCCAAGGCTCCTCTCTGCCGGAACTCTGACATGCTGTGGCCACGTCTCCCCCATATTGTGGCTGGCCCTGGAATGGACTAGCTACTTTTTACCTACTTCCTGCAGCCAGGGCTGTTCTTGGAAGGCTGGCCCTTCTCTGAGGATTGTTAATAAGGAACACCCTTGCTGAGCACTTAGTATCAGCAAGACTTGTGCCGAGCTCTTCATGTGTGTTGTTTTCATTAATCCTCACGAGAAGCTTGTTCTCCTTGTCATCCTGCTTTACAAATGAGGACACTGATGAACAGAGACGCTAAGTGACATGCACGGAGTCACCAGTCTAGTGTTGGTCCTGGAATTTGAACTCAGCCAGCTTGGCTCCAGAGCTGATGTTCTTCACCATGACACTGTTATTGGCTGGTGCCAGGATCTTAGACCCTAAAGGGTCCTTTAGGCCCTTGTTATTTGCAGGCCAGGTGTAGCTCTATCATGAGATAAGACAGGTATTCAATAAATTCTATTCAAGAATCATGTGTTGAATATCTGCTGGGTGCAAAGCACTGCTAGCTAGTAAACCTGAGCTGTAGGTTTTGGTGTGGAGATGACCCATGCTAATCTTTCACTTAAAGATTGGAAAGAGAATCCTTTTGCTCGTAAGAAGAGCAGATCTGACTTGAGGCAAAACTGGCAGGTTTCTGTGTCCCATCGTGGGGCACTTCTTGAAGCCTGTTCTCTTCTTTCTTCAACTTCAAAAGCTTCTCCTTCTCCAGCAGGATCTCCTCTCTGTGCTTCTGCACCCAGCATTGCACTCAGAAATAGTTATAGGCACATCCGTGCATCTGTAATGTAAGTTTTATCTTCTGCTTATCCAGGAGGGCCCTTCAACATTTATTCACTTGCCTAGCTCTGGAGAGGCCACAGTGGATCATGGTATCCCCAACCTCACTGAGCTTATACTTTGGTAGATGAGGGCAGACATGAGTCCCTCTAAAGTGTGAAATGAAATAAGAACCCTAAAGGGGAATATGTGAAGTGAGGTAAGACCCCAAGTTGATTTTAAAGGGCATTATTTTCTGGGGCGATGGAGATATTATAAATCTTGATGGGCGTTTTGGTTGCATAGGGAATATATTTTTCAAACCTTGTGTGCATTGAGGACCTGACATTTCTCTGTGTGTAAACTTTACCTAAGTAAAAGCTCTTTTGTCTAGGAAATAAGGAAAGGCGTAGTTCTAAAGGAACACAAGTAAGTAGACACAGAGTCATTCCCAAGTGTCATATAGGTAAATCATCTATCTAAGAGCCATTCATTCAACAAATACTTACTGAGCACCTAATATGTACTAGGCTGTTTGAGGATCCATCAGTGAAGAGACAAAGAGCACTGTGTTCATGGAGCTTACATTCTAGTAGGACCCTTTGGGGGATGAAGGAAGGATTTTAGCAGGAGAGCAGCAGATTTCAGGCCATTGAGATGGCCTCAGTGATCCACAAAAAGGGGGGGATTAGTGAAAAAGCCCCAGAAAGCAGAAAGCCCAAGTTCCTGAGATGCTTTGTAGGCTACAGCTACTCTTTCAGGTGGGGCCCAGAGAGAAAGCCTTCAAATCTTCCAACCCTAACCCCACCCAGAGTCTCCCTACAGCTTGGGAGGGCAGCCTCCACACCCCCTCCCCACCAGTGACTCCGTGGGATGAGAGGACAATGCCTCTGCCAGAGGGCCCAGCCTCCCTTCTGCAAACAGGGCAACAGGGCGTGGGCTCTGGCCAAAGCCAGCAAACTAGGAGGTTGGAAACTTATTTTCTGAGTGCTGGGAGAGGCAGGGAGGTGTCGGTGCTTTTTGAAATCAAACCTATGTCCTTAGAAACACCGCAGAAGGGCTTGGCAGAGCCCCTGGGAGTGGGATGGTGCTGCTGTGAATCACAGGAACCCCAGGCGAGAAGAGGCCATCTGAGCAGGATGCAGCTTCTTTTGAAGTACCAAAATCTTTATTAAATAAAGGATCCGGGAAGCCTTGATCATACAGCACAGTTTAATAACATTGTCTGTGATGAAGGACAACGAGGCAACATATGGTCGTTGTTAACTAAAAATGATGGAAGTGCCATATAATCTCTGAATTTATAAAGATAGCACGACTTATGCGATACATCATATTCTGCGGTTGGTCTTTTTCAGTAAAAATAAGAAGACGCAAGAGGAGAAGAGTTGGCGTTGCAGTCTGTGAGACTTGTCTTAATATCTCTCATCCTTTCCCAATTTTTGTTCCTCCTAGAACGCATTTTTTTGTCCTTTAGTTGATCATACTCAGATTGTTTACTTTCTGTTCCATTAGTTGAAAATATATATAAAACTTCCAGGTGGTATGGGAACTTTCTTTTAGCAGGTGCATAAGAGAAAGAAATTAAGTTCAGGAAGAATTTCCTTAAGCCTAAACAACATAAAAAACTTCATTTATGTTACAAAATGACCAAAATGCCTCCAATGAACCCTGAAAGTAAACAAGCAGCCAAGTTCTTCTCCAACACGTTGGAACTCTTCTCTAGAGGCTGTCTCAGCCTGTGGCTTGCCCAATGTACCATGCTGACCCACAAGGGGGAAAGAAACAGAAGAAAAGACACAGTCAAGAGAGGTCAACACACTCTTGGAATTTGGAAAGCTGATGTATTTTTGCACAAGTTGTGAAATTTTTTCTGTAAAAGTCTAGGTAGCAAATAGTTTAGGTTTTGGGGGGCTACGTGGTCTGTGTCAAAACTATTTAACTCTCTCATGATAGCATGAGAATAGCCGCAGACAGTAAGTAAACAAATAGGTATGGCTGTGTTCCAATAAAACTTTATCTACAAAAACAGCCATGGGTTGGATATGGCCCACAGGCCATTCGTTGTTGGCCAGTCCTTGTATTACTGGTTAAACAACAGGCCAGAGACAACAAAAAGAGAAGTGGGGGAAATGGGGCTGGAAAATGGAGTCAAGGACGGTTATGTGTTCACCAAACCCCATTTTTGTACAGACATGTATTCGCTTGTGTTTTTCCAGCCTCCCTCAGAGTTAGGTGGGGCCATGTGACTGAGCTCTGAAGAGCAAAATATGGGCAGAAATAAGGCATGCTACTTTCAGGCCTGGCCTTTGTGTTCTCACTTGCTCTTTCTTTATCTGCTGGCTGGTACAGCAGGAGACCGGGGAGAACTCTGAGGCCCCAGAAATTGCAGTCACGTGGTTGGAGGAACTTGGGTTCCCAGATAATAGGGTTGGGCAGAGCTTCCCTGCCGACACTGTCAGACCTAGACAGGAAGTAGCCATTAATTCTTCATTTTGCTAACTGGCTGAGAATTGGGGGTTGGTTTGTTACAGCAGCCAAGGTTACTTCTTTGAACCAGTGCAGAATCCAAGGATCATGTTACTTTGTGCCACAGACCCCTGGAAAGCCCAGGAATTGGATGCAACATATACTTTTTTTTTTTTTTAAGATTTTATTTATTTATTTCAGAGAGAGAGAGAGTGTGTGCAAGAGAGCGCGAGCCCCTCAGGTGGAGGGGCAGAGGGAGAAGGAGAGAATCTCAAGCGGGCTCCGTAATGCACGTGGAACCAATGCACCAGCGTGGGGCTGGATCTCACGACCCCAAAATCATGACCTGAGCCCAAACCAAGAGTCAGATGCTCAACCGACTGAGCCACCCAGATGCCCGGCAACAGATACTTTTGAATGTGGGGTAAGGGTGGGGTTGCAATTAGCAGAATTGCTTGAATTTTCAGATTAAAAAAACACTCAGACCCTGAGATCCCACCTTAACTCTGCAAAGTCAGCAGACAGCCTTTCCAGAGGAGTTTTCAAATCCTTCACCTAAAACGAGTCTGTTTGATTCTAACAGAAGCTTTGTTAGAACCCGTTAATTATGAGAAGCAGAGACCATTTAAGCTAGTTTAACAAAACTGGGGAATTTATGATAGAACTATTGGGGCATTGCCACAGATTTGAAGATCAGCATAAAGGCCAGCCTGAGGTCAGGTCAGGGTTCCAGAACTGGAAATCCATCAGGACTGTCAGCTCTGCTTCTCAGCCAGCCGCTGGTTCTTCTGTGACCCAGCTTCCTCTATCAAGGGGTGGCCAAGCTCAGAAACGGAGGTTTTTATTTTTCCCTCTCAAAAAACCCAGCCCAGACTGAACCTGAGTCTCCTGGTACCCATTCTAAGATCGCAGCATGGCAAGTCTGGTTGGCACTGTGTGCGACTGGTGTCCACTCCTGGTCCAGTCAGCGGTGGCCACAGGCTACAGACACTCTGCTGAGGCCCAGCCTGGGGTGAGGTTGGCTCTGCAGAGGGTCAGTGTGAACTGAACCGACCCCCCATGCAGGTAGGCAGGGCAGGTGTTTTTTCCCTCATTTCATATAGGTGGTGACACAGGCCGGGCAGACGTCATTGTTCCCATTTTTCCCACAAGGGAAGCGTGGCCCAGAGAGGTTAATGAATTTCTGTAAGCCACCTAGACGCCTCAGCAGGGCTGGTCCCACGGCCAGCCTGGCTCTTCCTCCAGCTGCTCATCCTTACCACAGTGTCCCTCTGTGTCCCACGTAAATCGGTAATTGTCTGTTATATTTACCAAAAGGATAACCTTCTCAAAAACAAGTTTGGTTTTCCCTATTGCCCTTCCAAAGATTTTGCTTGATTTTGCCATGGCAAGAGGGATGAGGGTGTGAAAGAAAGACCCAGGAGATCCATGGGTTTTGAGCACTATAAGCTGGTTTGAAGACTGGAACTATCTGAGAGCCTCTGCTATAACTCACCTCCTGGACTCTGGCCTGAAAGATCACTCAATAGTATGATTGCTACCATTACTACTATAGTACTGAATAGTCTGATCAAAAAATAATTTTAAAAAACTGCACAAGTAGCCCTAGACCAGAAAGTTCTGGTGGACCGGAATCTTCTCTCTCAGGACCAACCTAGCCCTGCCCTTGGTACCTAGTAGGCACTCAATATATATTTGTTGAAAGACTGAACGCCTTTGTTTCCTGCAGAAAAATTGGGAAGTACTGAGCAGCATAAGGAAGAAATAAGATTCACACATAATTCCACCACTACCTCTTGAAATGTGTCCTTCATACATTTTTATAAAAATAGGATTTTACTCTACATACTGTTTTATCTTCTTTCCTCCCTCTCTTCCTCCCTCACTTCTTTCTTCTTTCTTCCTTTCATTTTACAGTATTTTAGGACATCATTTGTAGTGACAGTCTAGGATTTCATCCCATGATCACATTTATTTGTTGACGATGCTCTCCCTTTTAGGTTGTTTCCAGATTTTTCCCTACACTAAGCAGGCTGTAATGAATCCCCTGGCATCTCAATCTTTAGGTCTATCTTAGGCTGTTTCCATGAGGTAAGTTCCTAGAAGCGGAATTCCTGGCTCAAATGGCGGACGCACTTTGGATGCTTTCTGCTCACTGGCCTGCCGACAAGCCTGCTCCAATGTCTGCTTCTACCTGTGCTGTTTGAGAATGTCTATTTTCAAAGGTCTGATTTTTTTAAAAAGTGTCCTTTGGCTTTAGCAAATGCTTTTAGAAGGTCTGTTGGTTTTTCCTGTCCAGGTGAGACTCCTGAGAGACAGGAAACATTGGCCTGGGTGTTCTAGTGCTTCAGGAGGTGAGGAGGTGGCGTGCTGACAGCAGGGGTGGGGGGGGGTTTGATCTGGAACAGCCTCTTGGCCCATAAGCTGCCCTTTGCAGTCAAACAAGGAGCAGAAAAAAAGAAAGTCTCAGTGTTCATACACTCCGAAGCCCATAAAGTGTTGTATGACAAGCAAAGGGACTTCTTTCTACAATTTGTTCACCAGAATTGGAGCCCTTTTGAGACCATGGGCCACAGGATAAGATGGCTGCAGGGACGTGACATCTACTAAGCGTGGTGTGAGTCTGAGGACCGCACAAGGCTGCTGCCGGCTCCTTCCCACAGGAATGGAGATGGGCCCGAGTCCTGCATGGGCCAAAGCCCTAGACGACTAGGCTTGTTATCAATGACCAGAGAACCAAAAGGTATCATGCGTGATGATAAAACTACATCGTAAAGCATATTCACATGAGGTTAATTTACTCATCACAATGACCAACATCAAGGCCACAGAAACTGTTCATAGCATATATGAATTGTTCTAGGTCACACAGCTAGTAACTGGCAGTTGGAAAATTGAGAATAAGTTTCTGGAGTCTTTATGGTTTGGCCTTTCCACTCTCCTGTGATGAACATTCGTATCCTGTCCATCCTGGGTTACACCCTCTTCAACAGAACCATACTGTGGGGAGAAAATAGACTCTAGAATAAAAACATTAGGCCCATTTAGTAAGTGCTTACTGCCAGGGTGACTGGAGGCCCCATCAGCCTGGATCTTTGAGTGAGGCTGATACGGAATCCAACACTGTCCACCAACCTGAGGTAGATATGTAGCAACAAGCAAGAAACAAACCTGTGTTGTTTTCAGTCACTAAAATTCAAGGATTGTTTATGACTGCAGCACACTATCTAAAGTGAAGGAAGATGGGGAGGCTGGTGGAGCACGAGAGAGAGAAAGTTACCCAGCAGCAGAGCCTGCCATTTTAGCACCTTCTCTCTCCAGACCCAGCTTAACACTTGGCCTTTGTGTCTGCTTTCACCTGCAATGCCCACATGAAGGTACAGGTCAGTTATTGGGAAGAGAAGTGAAAAGCTCATCCTTTTTTGGGGGGGGGGGGCTGTGGGTGGTGAAGAAAAGCCCAGAAACTGGAGGGTCTGCCTGTGAGGACTCAAGTGACTACCTGGCGGAACCACAGACACCCTAGTGGAAGGTATGTGGAAATGCAGAATCCAGTGCCCTCTCGGTTCTCCTCAGCCCAGGGACACAGGCAGATGCCGCGGACCCCAAGGCTGTCGTGGGCTCGGCAGTTCGGCCTCCTCCCGCCAGGGAGCCCAGCACATGCACTGTCCCTCACCCACATGGACTACTCAGGACTCTGTTTCAGGATATGAGTGGAGGCCTCAACTTAGGGAACTTAAGGTCTAGCCATCCTTCTTATTGTCCCCACCTCATGTCCTCTCGGTGCTCATACCCCCATTTTCTGACCCAGTTTGGAGGGCCTCTCAGGAACCCTTGCCCTCCCCATTTCTTAGGGATGGACAGGTCTCCACGAGGCGGAGAAGCCCAGGACCCATGAGTGAGCCATCCCGGCGAAGTGATGCCTGTCTGGAGTGTGGGCAGTGGGCATGTCTGGCAAATGTGGCCTTGGCATCTGTCTTTGGATAACGATGTTATTCTTGGGTACCACAGATGGTAAAGTTATCACTGTCTCTTTCAACAGACTTTCTGCTGGAAGCATCTCTGTAGATCTGAACCGTCTGCAATGCTTCCAGCAGACTACTGTGTTTGCAGACAGCTTTCCAAGGTCGCCTGAGAGCACTTCATCTCAGCCCTTCTCTTTTGTAGGGCATCTGAGTAAGCAGATGAGGCCCTTCTCTCTTTCTGTATCTGTTTTCCTTACCCTTCTAGCAAAGTTCAATTTCTTAGAGGGCCACCCTCATTACTCTCTAAGCAAGGATAATCCTGGGAAAACATGTGAAGTATTTGGAGTATCCAACTCCTTGCCTTCCAGGGCCTTTCCAGCAGCCTGGAACTCCGCCTCACCCCTACTTTTCACACCACCTCCTCCTGCTCCTGGCTTTGCTCCTGCAGAGCCTCCGGGCCAGAGAGAAGAAGATCTGCATTCCAGCTCCACATCTACCTTGGGCACACTGTGATTTTAAGCAGTTGATGTCATCTCCCTGGACCTCAGTTTTCTCATCTGTAAAATGGCAGTATTAGATCCCCTCAAAAATGAGTTCTATGTCTTCTGTCAGTTCCCTTTCTCACTTTAGACCTAGCCTTCCAAGTCCCAGTCCTGCAGGGCCAATAGCTTCGGCTTTCCAGATCTTTTCTTTGAATTCTTCCCTGGTGACTTCTAGAAGCAGGCCTCATCTCCAGAGCGTAACTCTGCTGCTGGGAACGCTACAGCCTGCCTCAGGTGGGTGAGTGGAATTCTGGAGCCGGATTTTGTGGTGTCTCCCACTCGCTGCAAACAGCCAGCCACCCAGAACTTGCTTGTCTAAGGGGTCTTTTTCACCGTGGCCAGACACTTCACTTGCAGCAAACTTCGTGTGTAAGTAGGAGTTTTCTCTCTCTCCTAAGCGGTGGGTGGACTAGGGGGTTCCTTTTAACCTATTGTGGTGTGAGAACACAGCTCGACTTCCCATTTAACTTTCATGGTGATGCTTCATATGCAGGGCTTTTCATAAAAGCCTGTGCAGGGTATGACCTCCTGTCCTCCTGACCTAAAAAGGTTGGGTGCTTTTTTCATTGCTTAACCAGGGAGTTACTTTTTGCGGAAAGGAGAAAATCTGATCCTTTTCTCCTCTAGAGCCCTGGGTAGGTTGTGATAGCTTTCTAGATAGGATTAAAAAAAGAAGTGCATGCTCTTTGGAGTGAAGATGGAAGCCATTCAGGTGGCTTGAAGAGAGCCTGAGACGCAGGCAAATACAAACGCAGGCAAATACAAACACACTCTCATAAGCTCAAATTTGCAAATGACTTAAAATTTGCCAGGAAAGTGTGGATGACTAATCAAAGCAGAAGTCTTCCAGTGCGGGAACTTTCTTTCTTTCTTTCTCTTTCTTTCTTTCTTTCTTTCTTTCTTTCTTTCTTTCTTTCTTTCTTTCTTTCTTTCTTTCTTTCTTTCTTTCTTACTTTCTTCTTTCTTTCTTTCTTCTTTCAACAGTTTTTTTTTTTAAGATTTTATTTATTTATTTGACAGAGAGACACAGCGAGAGAAGGAACACAAGCAGGGGGAGTGGGAGAGGGAGAAGTAGGCTCCCTGCTCAGGGAGCCCGATGCGGGGCTCGATCCCAGGACCCTGGGATCATGACCTGAGCTGAAGGCAGACGCTTAACAACTGAGCCACCCAGGCGCCCTGTGAGGGAACTTTAAAACAAAAAACAAAAAATACCCCCAAACCCCATAACAAATAAAAGACAAAACAAGACCCAAATACCCTAAACAACCCCAACAACAAGATGGGATAATTAGTAAGGCTCTTAGGACTCCCCAGAATTACAGCTGAGCAAGCTCGTTAAGGCCTAAGTGGTTGTTTTCCATCTGGCTCTAGCTGCCGGGTGCACTCGGTGGCTTATTGGAATAAGGATGCCCTGTCACTGCTGTTTCACCAGCCACTAAATAATCCCTTCAAACCGTCACTGGGAGGTGGGTCAGCACATAAGCTTCTCCTGAAGAATCAACCAAGACAGTAACCAGAGTCCCAGCTCACCCCGGAATGGCCCCAAGGAGCCCAGACAGGACATTGCTGTCTCGGGCCCCTCATCACCCTTCCTCAGCTGGTTCGCACTGTGTCTCCGCAGAAAGCCCTGCCCAGGATCCCTCCTCCCAAGTGGCCATGGACAAGTCACTTAAGCCCTCTGGCTTGTTTTTCTCATCTGCCATGTGAGAACCTAGCAAGCTCTGCTGCTCAGGTAGCCTCAGAACTGCTAAGTTGAAAAAAAAAAAAGAACTGCTAAGTTGAAGTCCAGAATATAAAGTATCAGGTGAGGGAGTCATCATTCTGATGTATTCGAAGAGCCACCCTTTGCTGAACGCTCGTTACATGCCAGGCACCATGCTAACTGCTCTGTGGACCTTCTGTTGCTTAATCCTTACAATAATCTTGTGAAGAAGATTTTTGCATCCCCACATTACAGAAGAGAAAAATGAGGCTCAGATTGGTCAAAACTTATACAGGGAGATCACAGAGCTGCAAGCAGCAAGATTTGAACCCCAGTCTGTCTGTCCTAATGCTCTTCCTTTGCACGGTATTTATTTTTTTTAATTAACTTCTAAAAAATTCTGGTATAGTTAACACACAATTTTATATTCGTATCAGGTATAAAATACACCGATTCAACCATCAGTTTGTTCTCTATATTTAAGAGTCTGTTGCTTGGTTTGTCTCTCTCTCTTTTATCCTTTGCCCATTTGTTTTGCTTCTTAAATTCTACATATGAATGAAATCGTATGGTATTTGTCTTTCTCTGACTGGCTTATTTCACTTAGCATTGTACCTCCTAGATCCATCCATGTTGTTGCAAATGGTAGGATTTCATTCTTTTTTATGGCTGAATAATATTCCATTGTGTGTGTGTGTGTGTGTGTGTGTGTGTGTGTGTGTGTGTGTGTATTGATGGACACTTGGGCTGCTTCCATAATCTGGCTTATTATAAATACCGCAGCAATAAACATAGGGATGCATGTATCCATTTGAATTAGTGTTTTTGTATTTTTGGGCTAAATGCCCAGTGGTGTAATTACTGGATCATAGGTTAGTTCCATTTTTAACTTTTGAGGAACCTCTATGCCATTTTCCACAGCAGCTGCACCAGTTTGAATTCCCACTAACAGTGCATGAGGGTTCCTATTACTCTACATCCTCACCAACACTTATTTCTTGTGTTGTTGATTTTAGCCATTCAGACAGGTGTGAGGTGATATCTCATTGTAGTTTTGATTTGCATTTCCCTGATGATGAGTGTCATGTTGAACATCTTTTCATGTGTCCATCTGTATTTCTTCTTTAGAGAAATGTCTGCTCATGTTTTCTGCCCATTTTTAATTAGGTTATTTGTTTTTTGGGCATTGAGTTGTATAAGTTCTTTATATATTTTGGATACTAATTCTTTATTGGAGATGTCATTTGCAAATATCTTCCCCTATTCAGTAGGTTGTGTTTTAGTCCCAATAGTTTATTTTTGCTTTTGTTTCCCTTGCCTCAGGAGACATATTTAGAAAAAAGTTGCTATAGCCAATGTCTGAGAAATTACTGCCTGTGCTCTCTTCTAGGATTTTTATAGTTTCAGTTCTCACATTTAAGTCCTTAATCCATTTTGAGTTTATTTTTGTGGATGGTGTAGGAAAGTGGTCCAGTTTCATTCTTTTGCATGTAGCTGTCCAGTTTTCCCAACACCATTTGTTGAAGAGGCTGTCTTTTTCCCATTGCATGTTCTTTCCTCCTTTGTCAAAGATTAATTGACCATGTAAATGTGCGTTTATTTCTGGGCTTTCTATACTATTCCATTGATCTATGTCCTTTGCACAGTATTTCTGAGTGGAGAGAAAGTGATTCCTCTCCAAGATTTTGTCAAATACAAAGAAGGCACCCCAATTACAGAGCCCTGGCAAGCCTTCAGATGACTGTAGCCCTGGTTGACCGCTTAATTGTAATATCATGAGAGACCCTGAGTCAGAACCACCCACTTAAGCTGTTCCTAAATTCCTGAACAATAAAAACTGTGTGAGACAATAAGTGTTTACTGTTGTATTAAGCCTCTAAATTTTGGGATAATTTGTGGCAAAGCAATAGATAACATACAACATTTTGGCTACCATGGATTCATCCAACAAACATTTATTTATTATTAATTGTGACAAGCACCCTGCTAAATGCTTGAAATGCAGTAGTGAACAAGATTAATATGGTACCTGCCTTGATGGAAATGATCATCTAGCAGGAGAGAGGGATATTAAACGAGCAAAGAGATAAGAGAACATTGAGAAGGAAGCACCTTCTTTAAAATTAAGTTATTGGTAAAGTTGAAGAGGAGACATTAAACCTGAGTCTTGAGGATAGAAAGAATCGGAGGTTCTGGCATTTTCCTCCCCACCTGTCTTGGTGTCCTCACTCTTTGCTGCCTTGAGTTGTTTTGGAAATGAGGCACAGTATTAAAGAAACTAGCAAATGAAATGATAGAGACTTCTTAGCTTTCTTTGGGCCTGAATCTCCCCTATGGAGAAAATGGCCTTTAAAAAGCTCCCTTGGGGAGCTGGTCAGGCCAAATAGCTCTGCATAAGAAAGGGAATTGGGGAGATGCAGAAGCTGTGTGGGGACAGCTAGAAGTTAAAGAGGGACTTGGGGAGAAAAAAATGTCTAGTAGGGATTTTTATTCCGCTGTTTGTTGAGTGGTATGTGATAAAATGCTCTTTTTCCCACAAAATGGCCAATAAAATCTCTTGCCGCTTAACGCTTTCTGGAGTAGGTTGGCTTTTTGAGGTGATGACAAAGCACTGCGTTCTCCTCCAAGACTGGCTTCAGGTGAACCCAAGACTGTTCACAGGAGACCAGCCACATAGGGGTTGGACAGACACATAAATACAATCGTGTTAGTCATAAAAATAAACGAAGGCTTCTGATCATCGCAGCCATCTGAAATGGACAGCTGTGCTCCCGACACTGCTCGGCGGCCTCCGCGGTGCTGCGGGCAGCTGTGCGGCCGCTGCTGAGTTTTGTGTAGCACGGACGTGCGAGGGGCATTCAGGCCGTTGGAAGCCCAGCTGAAGCCTTCTGGACCCAGACACCCTCCGGGGTCACCCCAGCAAGCTCTGTCCTCTGGAACATTCAATGTTCCGCCCACTCAGTCTGGCCCTATTTACTGACATTCATCTTTATGTATATTTTATATGTCCATGACCTGTCTTTCCAGTTAGATCATCAAGTCTTCAAAGGTAGGTGACATTTGCCTTTTATCTCTTTTTATAAGCCACAGTGCCTAATAGGGTGCCTTCATATAAAAGTGCTCCATTAATATCCAGCTTCACTTCATTCGCATCAGTTACCAGTGATTCTCTGACGGGAGAGAGGAACTGTGGACGTGAATAACTATGCAGACGTGCTTTAAGAGCATAAACCGTATAAACGTACTTGCCCTTTCAACTTAGTGAGCTGAATTTTTAAAAATCATTTACATAATTTCGAAGTTATTGAGGATTGCAAGGGAATCCCAAGTCAAGAACTTACACTGCTTACAAAAGCAGAGAGAATGTTAGTTGCCTCAAAAAAAATCCCCAAACTGTGAGGTAACTCCAATATTTGACTTTAATCAGAGTCTTATGAGAGCAGGTCTCTTTCCAATCTCCTCAAATAAAGAGACTGGTCTTGTGTTCCATAATGTGAGGTTTTTTTTTTTTTTAATTTGAGGATTTTAAAAATATAGGATCAATGAATGGTGAATTAGAATCTTAGAGTAACAGACCACATTACTCCCTGAAGATTCTCATTAAAAGAGAATGTTTTCAATAGTTCCTTATCATTTTGTGCATATCTTCCTTGTTCACTTTTTAATGTAACATGAAAAATCATTTTATGTTGAACTAAAGATTATTTTTACTGCATTAGGAGAAACCCATGTTTCTAATTTTGGAACAGCTGTAATAATTGAGGGTAGAAAAAAATCTCTAATTATATTTTACAAACATCATTCTAAATATTGCCTAATACACTGCTAATTTTGGCTAGATTTTATTTTATTTTATTATTTTTTTTAAAGATTTTTTTTTTTTAAAGATTTTATTTATTTGACAGTGAGAGAGGGAACAGAAGCAGGGGGAGTGGGAGAGGGAGAAGCAGGCTTCCTGCAGAGCAGGGAGCCCGATGCAGGGCTCGATCCCAGGACCCTGGGATCATGACCTGAGCCGAAGGCAGACGCTTAACAACTGAGCCACCCGGGTGCCCACCCCCCCTTTTTTTTTAAAGATTTTAGATTTTAAATAAAATAGACTTCAATGAAACAATATTAAAAGCATATTCCAAGGGATTAGACACAGTCTCAAAGACTAGCACTTTTAATACTGTTTTACAATGTTGTGGAGGATTGTTGCAGAAATTGTTATCATGATTCTTATTTTTTTAGAGAGGGAGAGAGGCGGGCAGGGCAAAGGAGGATGGAGAAAGAATCCCAAGCAGCCTCCACACCCAGCGTGGAGCCCGACGTGGGGCTCGGCCTCAGGACCCTGAGATCATGACCTAAGCCAAAATCAAGCCCGTAGCTTAACTGACTGAGCCACCCAGGCGCCCCCGCATCATGATTATTTTAACTCTGGCTTTTTCAGTTGTGATGAATGTTTTATACCTGCACAAGCTGTTGTTAACTCTAGCTCTACAAACACCATGACACAGGGGTCATTATTTCTATTTCTCACGGGAGGGCTAAGAAACCTGGAAGTTTAAAGTGCCCACCTGAAATTGTGACTGACGGTTCGTGGGGTGTTTGGAAAGTTCTTTCTTTTTTTAATTAATTAATTTATTTGAGAGAGAGAGAGCGCGTGGGGAGGAGGGACAAAAGGAGAGGGAGTCTTAAGCAGATTCCACACTGATCGAGGGCTCGATCTCACAACTCTGAGATCACGACCTGAGCCAAACCAAGAGTTGGACGCTTAACTGACTGCACCCACCAGGCACCCCTGGAAAGTTCTTAATCTGACCATGACCATGTGTAGCCGCTTTGTACTGCAATGTAGATTATTCAATTTACCAATGTATTTCAACAATTAAAACATTTTTATTCTTCTTTAAAAAAAAAACCTAAATACAATAAAGTGTCCACCTGAGCTTACACAAGGAATCCCCGAGGCCAGGGCGTCCTAGTCCCGCCTCTCACCACGACCTCACCGCTTCTCTTCCTCCTCTTCCCAGACCAGCTATTTAGGCAAGCTTCGATTATGTGCATTTATCATTTTAGAAATAATGACAGAATACTGATGGAAAGGGAGGTGCTGGGGTCATTAGCAAACGTTTGTTATCATTCTTACTCATGAAAGCTTGGAAGGCCCCCAAAACCTCACATCATCCCCAAGGCCTGTGGCCGGCTTGCTGCTTCCCAGGGCCTATTATTTAGGGACTGTCTGTGTTGCCCTATCAAACAATGATGTCTCCTTACCTTCTGGCTTTGCTTGCCTAGTCACCATCTTTCCCTGGGAGATGGAAGGGTGTATCAAAGCAAGAGAAAGCGTCAGTGGCTATTTCTTCCCCTTCTCTCTTGGTTGAGTATTGTTTTGGCATCTTGTATACACCCATATTAATTAATTATTAAGTATATGTCTTGCAAGGCAGTTCTTTGCCTTGGGCAGGAGACTGTTTTTTTTAGGGAAAAAGCATTGTGAAATTAACATGGCAATTAGTAAACAAGGCAAGCATGCGGTGTCATGTACCAACTCACCAGCGTTTTCTTGTGAAAGGAAGACTCTAAATTCACTTCCAGAATGCCATGAACAGCTCACTGGGGCCATTACCACTTGCCCTCTGACCCCTTTCCAAGTTATAAGCCACTTTGTATATTTGCCTCAGAGAAAAATTGGGCCCCACCCTGGCGATTCTCCAATGAATAACTAATTGAAATGCTTACCAATAAGGAAGGCAGGCTTCTTCCAGAACCTCAATCTTTCTCAGAGCATGCACTGTTTAAAATAGGTGTCAGGGGGTTCCTGGGGTCCTAAGACAACCCAAATGAGGAAGATTTTCATAAAACTTGGTTGAAAGGCACTTTCTTTTACTACAGTGTCTTATATTTGAGGTGGGGGCAGAGTGAAGAGAGGAGAAGGTTAAATCAGGGATAATGTCACATAGCTGTAGGGTTTATGACAGTTGCATGATTTTTTGTGGGGAGAGCAGGACCCGCTTGTGCGGAAATGCAGTTTTCATAGGAAGACATCCACGGGTTGGAATATCACAACCCCATACAGTCCAACAGTTTGACAGCGAATGGAATTCACCAAGGCAGAGTTGCTTAATTTAGGATCCAGGACCACTGATGATATCCAGGATGTTTCTTTTTTTTCTTTAATTTAAATTCAATTAGCCAACATACAGTACCTCATTAGTTTCAGATGTAGAGTTCAGTTACTCATCAGTTGCATATAACACCCAGTGCTCACACATCTCGTGCTCTCCCTAATGCCCATCATCCATCTCCCCTCCAGCAACCCTCAGTTTGCTTCCTACATCTAAGAGTCTCCCATGGCTTGTCTCCCTGATTTCTTCCCTTTCAGTTTTCCCTTCTTTCCCCTATGATCCTCTGCACTACTTCTTATATTCCACATGTAAGTGAAACCATATAATTGTCTTTCTCTGATTGACTTACTTTGCTCTGCATAATACCCTCCAGTTCCATCCACGTCGATGTAAATGGTAAGATTTCATCCTTTTTGATGGCTGAGCAACATCAGGATGTTTCTTAAAAATACAAATTCCTGGGACTGACTCCAGACCTATTGAAACAATCTCCCAAGGGAGAAGCTGGACTTCTGCCTTTAAGCAGATTTCCTGGGTGATTTTTTTTTTTAATCTTTATTTTTTAGAGAGAGGGAGAGAGAGCATGAGCCAGGTGGGGATGTGGGAGAAGAGGGAGGGAGACAGAATCCTAAGCAGGCTCCATGCCCAGTGCAGAGCCCAACATGAGGCTCCATCTCACAACCCTGAGATCATCACCTGAGCCAAAATCAAGAGCTGGACACCTAACTGACTAAGCCATTGCTGGGTGATTCTCAAAGCACACTAAATTTTAAATCCACCAGAGAGCTTTGTCAGTTTATTCATTGATGTATCCAAGTGCCTAGAACAGCAACTAACACAGCTCAATAAATACCTGTTGAATGAATGAAGGCCTTCCGTGTCTGAGGCACTTGGAGGCTCCAGTTAGGGTTATCTTCCACACCATCTAATCCACAGTGCCGTCACGCAGCAAGTATAATGTCATATTCCACAAGGGATCTCTTAGCTAGGCTGTGGGGGAGGGGAAGCTCTCCCATCCCCGCCCAACAGCATCAGCAAATTGTCCCCACCTTAACAGGTGCCACCCTGCCTCTACTCAACTGCAAAAGCCTGACAGAGACCAGTCTCCTAGCTTTGCATCCTTAAAAAATAAAAATGGAAAAAAAGGGGAATAAAAATAATTAAGACATAAGTAGGACAGCCTGTGAGTAAGTGACTCTCTACGCATCTCCCATAACTGAAGCTAGGCAAACTTCAATAAGCCACAGTTTTACTTGTAGGCAGAATAGCCAAGGAATCAAGTTCCCTTCCTAATCATTCCAACCACAGGAAAGAGAAGATGGGGGAAATGCAATCTTGCTTTTGTATATACAATGTGCTAAGACTATATTTAATGATTTATTAGGAAACCACTGTATCCTTAACAGGTGGATGGATTAAGAAATTGGTACATCTGTACAATAGAACACTACTCAGCAATAAAAACTATTGATACACACACCACATGGAACTCAAATGCATTATGTAAATGGAAAAAAGCTAACCTCAAAAGATTAGGTACTGTATGATATTCTTTATAGGACACTCAGGAAAAGGCAAAACTACAGGGAGGGGGCAGAGAACAGTGGTTACCTGATTAGGGTGAGGAATGGGGGACAAGTTTAACTACAAAAGGATAGCACAAGGGAATTTTTGGGGGTGATGGAACAATTCTCTATCCTGATTGAGGTGGTAATTACAGGAATCTATGCATGTGTTAAAACCCATTGTACACCAAATAAAGCTAACTTACTGCATATAAACTGTATTAAAAAAAACCCCATTGGAGGCGCCTGGGTGGCTCAGTTGTTAAGGGTCTGCCTTCGGCTCAGGTCATGATCCCAGGGTCCTGGGATCGAGTCCCACATCGGGCTCCCTGCTCAGCGGGAAGCCTGCTTCTCCCTCTCCCACTCCCCCTGCTTGTGTTCCCTCTCTGTCTTGCTCTCTGTCAAATAAATAAATAAATAAATAAATAAATAAATAAAATCTTTAAACAACAACAGCAAAAAAAACCCATTGCACATACAACATAAACTCATTAGGTCTCCGAGACACTCTCCTTTCCTTGATCAGTTTATGAAGGTGGGAAACATGAACAACTGGTCTTGGGAGTATACATGAAAGCGAGGGAACACTGCCATACCATATGGCTTAGGCTAAGTATACCCTACCTGGCACCAAATTTAGCATTTTATAAACTGGAAACCATTTTGTAGAAAATTCCTTTATTATAGTGCAAATAACTTTCAGCAGTGACATAATAATGTAAGAACACATTTAGCAACATTTTACACCACGCAGTAAATAAGAAAGTGTTTCTTTGAAAATATGTCATCATAAGAACATTATTCCTACATTAATGCCGGAAAATGCCAAGGCTGTTTCTCTCAAGGCAACAGGGCTCCCTCCCTCTTTTTGGATATTTCCTTCTTAACAGAAATGAAAGGATTTGCCATTTTAACAAGCCACCATCATTTCCCAGAGCGACTTCTTAGGGGGTTTTGAACTGAGGTTGGCAAGATTTGAAATGGGGTTTCTGATTTTAAAAAAATAATAATTTTAAGACAATTCTGGGACAGCCCAGAAAGTAGAAGTCACTTCTATTAGTTTTTAAGTAGATACATACATTCACTCCAATTTTGATGCAGAAATGGACAGATTGTCTAAAGCCTGCCTTTTATTCCCCCAGAGCCTGATTGTTATTTATACTCCTTGGTTTTGGTCATGTTGCAAAATTAGGGCTCTGGTCAGAAATAACTCCTTACATACCGAAATGCTTTCCTGTGAAGCTTTAAATTGCACTTTCCACCCTGAATTCCCACCTTAGACCTCACATGCCAATGAGAGGCAAGAACATTGTTTCCAGTTTACAGCTAATGCGTAACACAGCCTACCCCCTGCTAATTGAGCTATACCTGAATCAAACCATCACATCATTTAGATTAATTCCAACAGGCTTAACCAAGAGGTTCCCACTGGGCCTCCCAGAGAAAGGAAGGGTTAACCGTGTATCTTTACACTGAGCTGCCCAAGGGCTTGGCAGCTAAGCGGTTAGCTGATAGGTAGAACAGTGTCACTTCCAATTAGCCACAAGCCCAGCTCCTCTGGTTTCTGCTGAATTATGCAGTGTGTGGGGATGGAGGGCCACTCAAAGGAAACCTCCCGTGGGGGGTCTTCCACCAAAACCCCTACAAATACGGTTCAGGGTACCCTCGAAGTGTCCGCACGAACACGCCTCAAAATCTAGCGGCTTTATAAACCACCAGAAGTGAATCACAGGCTTGAAAGTACCTGGAGCCAAAGAACAGCCCTCTTGGCTGAATATGGCTGATTAAGTCAGCTGGTACATAAAGCTTTTCAACGCTCAGCCAGTCTTGTTGGATAAGGTTATCTTCTTATATAACACAATGGAACTGTGCTAAATAGTTTCAAAGTTGAGAAGTAACCAAATATATCACCTATAAAAAAATTCACGATTTTAGTTTGCTTTTTTCTTAGACTTTGGTACTGAAACACTGTCTACATTCTCGACACATGAAAATGACGTGGCCACTTCCGTGCCTCTGCATGTTGTGTAAAAAAACTCAAAAGCAAAGCAGGACAAGGACATGTCATAACATAATGCAGTAGGCTGTACAAACAAAACCTAAATTATATATAAATACATCCCCACCCCAGCTCCCCCTTGTCCCTCCCCACTACCTGACCAAAGCAGTGCCAAGGGTCCTTCTCTCCAGGGCCAGTGCAGTTTGTGAAGCCCGGCACCCAGGACTCCAGCCATCCCTTGCCGTGCGGTGATATTCACACCACTGCCTCCTCCTGGAGATGCTCTGCTGTCCGATCAGCTCCACAAACGCAGGGAAACCCCTACAGCTTAATTTGAAACATTCACACTATGGGCTGGACTCCAGGGATCTGGAGTTCTGGGAGTTAACCTTCCAGATAAACTAACTGGATCATTTCCTAATCTGGATCCCCCCTTATCCTAATGTCTCAGCACAGCTAACACAGTAGGAAGCATCCTCTCCTCTGAAGTTCCAAAGGCACTGCTTAGAGATATTGGTGAGGGTCACATAATAAAAGTAATACAATGAGCTAACAGCTTAAGTTGATATAAATTATTTCCAAGTAAGTTATTTGGGGCCATTTGCTTCTGCTTTACACTGCATTCCAGAATCATTTTCATAGTACACTTTTGAAAGTTTATATAATAGTTATTTTAAAAATTGTCTCCGCAATCACCTCTTACATGTTTTCAATTAGTTTAATAACAACTTAACAAGCTGTTATAAAGACCTAGGTAAAAGTAGTTAATTAGTCTTAAGGAAGCCAATACTGTGCTAATTCACAGTAAAGAGAAAACGTGATATAAATAGAATTTATGTAATCGTCGATTACTTGAAAAGCAGTTTTATCAAAATGTTGCAAACTTTTCCCAAAAGCACTTACAGCAATTTATATCAAGAGATCCTAAGTTTAGGGGTATGGAAGATACAATTCTTTCATGACTGTAATATGTAATCTTCCCCTTTGGACCTAAGATATCTGTACATTCAAAAGTTCGTAACTTGCTGTTTTTGAGACATTAATCATTCTCTAATACGTACACTGAGTATAAATAAATAACTACGAGAAAGCTTTAAAAATCTGAATTAACGTTATGCTGTGCAAAAACCAAAAAACAAGAATAAATCCAAAACAAAACCAACCAAACCTTGAACAACCTACATTCTATGTAAATACCCTGACTAAAATGTTGGTTGTGCTACACACTTCACTTCAGTGCAGAAATGAGTTGATCTCGGTGTACCATCTTTGTTGGCGGTGGTGGTAAGTCTCAAGCACTTTTGTTTCTAAGTATCCCCTTGCTTTGAAAAGATGAATAACTTGCTACCAAATCACAAATTATCACAAATCCATGTCAGTTTAGTCTGAATAAAATCCAGCATAAATGTATTACTTTGTTCTGGAAATATTGGCTCGGTGTCTTTGTTCTGACAGCTTCCTAAGGGCAAACCACAGTTTGAAGTTGTCGTTTTGGGTTTAAACTGCACAGAAAGAAGAGACAGTGAAGCCTGCTTTTTGTTTTTGTTTTCTTTTTAGGTCTCCAGATCTGGCGAGGACACTGCTTCCAGACCCACAGTCAGACAGTTGTGGCACCTGATCCTATGTGACATAGAGGTGGTTTAAACAGCATCAGCCAAGCTTAGTGATCTGGAGGTCCCCGTTGATCTTTATGGTGTCGATTGCAGATAACGTCTGAATGCGGTGGTAGAAATCAAAAAGTTGGTGTCCATCCACAAACACTCTGAAGCGTGGGTGCTCACAGAGAATTTCCACCTGGAAGAAACAAAATCATAAGCTCAATTCACAATTTCAGTGAACCCTGATGGGGAGAACACACACACAATACTTCAGTTTAGAGAAAGGCAACATCTTCAGTGGTTCTCGAACCTTGGGATCATACAGAAGTACAACACAGGCTGCTGGACGCCACCCCCCCAAAATTTTCGATTTAGTAGGTCAAGGGTCAGATCTAAGAATCTGCATTTCCATCACATTCTAACATGACGCTGCTATTGCTGGAATGAGGAACACACCTTGTGAACCATTGTTCTTCACTCTTCAATATCCTTTAAAGATTTTAATTGTTCATGCTTGACCACTTCTCCGTTCTCTTTGTACTCCAGGAAGTAACATAAAGCAGCACAGATTTATTTATATGGCACTTAAGGCCTCCACGGTCATCCCCTGAACCCACCCCACCCTCAGAGGAGACCCTCGCAGAGATAAACTGGCACCCACTTAGTAGCATGTAATAACAGTCCAGGCACTCAACCATGGTAAACACTAAAGCAGAGAGAAGGTTACAAAGTAATTACCATTGGATCAAGGATGTGTAATTAACAAGGCTTTGTCAGGCCAAACACAAATGCTGATTCCATATGGTAAAAGCTTTTTCTTCCTCTTTTCCTTAAGGAATTCACCATAGATTTTAATCACTGGTTCTGTGCTATGTATTTATTAAAAGCATTGGTGGCCACCATGTAAGAAGAGACTTCATTTGTGATATTAGTCACATTTAATTCATATTATTCCTAAAATTATATCACCAAGAAGGGCCAATTTCATTTCAGTTTGGTTGTTGGGGAGCATTATATTCCTCTTGGCAGACAGAAGCTCTGGTTACTCATACTCATGAGCTACGCATTAAGATTCATCATTAAGAAACTGTCACAGTCAAAAAAAAAAAAAAGAAAGAAAGAAACTGTCATAGTCAAGAGGAGCCTAAGGGGCCATTATTCTAGAGAAGGGCGGAGGGCACGGGTAATATGTACGGGGACCTTCCCCAGACTATGATTAGAAGGGCAACAATCTCAATTCTATCACTGACTAAAAGTCATGGATTCTTTTTCCGCCCCCACCACATGTTATGATGAGAAGAAAAATTATTACTTCTTCATAAGGCCCTTGTAAATGTCTAGATGAAGAGCAACAGGTTAAGGGTAGTTGTGCTTTTATTAGGCTTATATGCAACACGGAGCTTCTCACTGAGCTGTTATTATTGTGATGGATGTTAACAGGTGTAATACAGACAACTTCACCAGGCCTGGTATTTCAATAAATCCTTTCCTAACACATTACCCACATTACCTGCATCTCTTACTTGGCACTGCCCTTCATAAGGAAGGTGCTACGAATGTTGCTTGGCTGGATGGGAAGTCTGGGCTGTGCTTCCTGCCCACTAGAGGGTGGAGAGCCAAGTTATACCCATCCGGGCCCAAGGGAAGGAATTTGCCAGCCACACAGCCGGTGACAATACAACAGACTGAGGCTTCTTAACCCAGAGGGAGACACAAGGACCAGACCTCATTAGCAAAAGTAACAAGAGAAAATGAAAAGATTATCACTATTGTTCTTAAAAAAAGTCACCACTAATAAGGTTTAGGGCTCCTTATAGGTTGAAAAAAAATGAGGAAATTTCTAGCACTTATTATTTATTAATCAATCAGGATATTTTGGGACAGGTATAGATTACGTGCCTAGTACTAGGTTGAGTACTACATAGAAAAGTATTTGTTCTTAACAATCTGGACGTGGGTTTATTTACTAAATCTACTGGCTAAACAGAGCCAAGAGCTACTATGGTGAGTATTAGTTCATATCAGCAAACAGAGCTCTTTTGATCATTTTTCTTTTTTTCACCATCAGGTGACAAATTTCCTAGACATGCAAAAATTGTGGCTGCTTAAAGCATTCTTGGCGTACGCCAGAGGAGCAGAGCACCATCACCCCGCCAGTGGCTGCAGTGGAAGCGCTCGAGGTACTCACCCTGAATGGCTGGTCTGGGATGAATGGAAAGTAAGGGATTGTGGACTGTTCTTCACCTCTTTCGCCAGATATACAAGAATTTCTGAGTAGTTGCCGGTCTGTGAACACAGCTTTGAGTTCAATGGCCACATCGGCGGGAGGGTCTTCGGAGTCACCACAGGTCAAGCTGATGGCAAAACTGAAAAGAACATCGTTTCATTTATTCTGGGTTTGGCTATCATCGACCCAGGCTCCCACAGTTCCTCTTTCTCCTTGGGGTTTGTCTGCTTTGAATGGGCCACTACTCTTTACATAGGAGATTAGACTATGTATGGAGGAGGAGGATTACAGTGAAGCCAGGTATTTTATTTATTTTATTTTCAAAATTTTCTTTAAGAATTTATTTGACAGAGAGAGACACAACTAGAGAGGGAACACAAGCAGGGGGAGTGGGAGAGGGAGAAGCAGGCTTCCCGCTGAGGCAGGAGCCAGATTCGGGGCTCGATCCCAGGACCCTGGGATCATGACCTGAGCCAAAGGCAGACGCTTAATGACTGAGCCACCCAGGCGCCCCCAAGCCAGGTATTTTAATACCGAAAGGAGGCTGTGGTAAGAACTTCGGTGGAGTTGAACATGACTAACATTAGGGATTTCAGATACCCCAAACCACCCACACATCTGTGTCTTAATCCATTTCAGAATTCTCAAAAACAGCCCCAGAAACTGACCAGAGGAAATAATATCTTGTAATATTTGCTTGTCATTTATATTGGTAGATCTTGCTCCAAGCACCATGTTTAAAAACCCTTAAAAAAAATCCTTTGGCTTCCTCAAGGGTCAAAGAGAAAATGATGTGGGCCTATATTTATAATCTCTGATATAAATAGCTGTCTGGAGAAATGATGGCTGGGATTCATACACATTCTTTTCATGGGAACGTGGTACTTTCTTGGCACTTCCAACTAGCAACACTGGCCACAGGGAGAAGAGGAGGAGCAAGCAACCACAACAAGAGTGGGCAGGGCCTTGTAACTGCCTGATAAGCTTTGGGGGTAACAAGGACTCTCTGGCTTACCTCTCTGGGTTGAGGTCTACAATGCCCATCACCAGCACCTTCTTGCCTGGTCTCATGCCACCTTTAATATGCCCACAAAATGGAACTATCTGCAAAGGAGGACAAGAGAAACAGGAGGTGTACCGCCTGTCGGGGCAGAGCCAAGCCCTCAGATCCCGAGGACCTGACCCATCAGAACATGCAATTAGAAAGGAAAAGGGTGCAGGCAGAGACACAGAGCCCGGAACGAAATCACTTACCAGGCGTGGGAAGTACACGTCGGCTTGAACTGGAGAGCCCAAGGAGTTGTTTAAATGCCCATCATCTAGTTTCTAAAAATAGCAGCACACAGATTGGCTTTCCAGAGGCTCTAGTTTTAGGGGGCGTGGGGGCTGGGAGGAGCAGGGGAGGGAGTGGGGAAGCACCTACACAGATCTGGCTGAATCCAGCAGCCTTCACCGGACACAGGCAGTGTCTGCGGCTGCTGCCACCCCACAGCCCACTGAATAACCTCAGAAAGCCCGGGAACAAAACCCGTCCTTCCCACCCGGTAGCTCAGCTTCTGAAGATCCCCAGACCTTCAGATCTAGATCAAAATCCAGGTCGAGGCACGCCGGGGAGCCAGAGCCCCGCGTCGGAGGAGGGGAGGCCCCTCTTCAACCGCAAACGCCTCTGGACCCGCAGTCGCCCAGGCCTGTCCTGAGGGACATGGCTGGGGTGCAGGGCCGCTCTCAACTTCTCTCGGGGGCCCGAGGGCCAGACCCATTTCCAAGGGGGAATCCCCGGGACGTCGGAGGCGGCCGCGGGGCGCGCGCCCCAGACACACTCGCACAAGCGCACACTCACACGTGCAACGTGCACACACCTGGCCGCCGGCTGCAATGGCACCGCGGGGGCAGTCGGTCACCCCCACGCCGCCGTCCGCCCCCATGCACCCTCTCTCCGGTGCACCCGGGGCACCCCGCCTGCCCCCCAGGCCGGCCACTCACAGCCGGCGCTCGCTAACAGGTACCGGGCGCCTTCCCACGCCGGGGGCGCCGGGCTGGGCCTCAGCCTTGTCTACGCCGCAGCCAGGCTGAGCAGGCGGCGGCGTGCGGGGCCGCGGGAGAGGGGCGCCTCGCGTGCACCCCTCCGCACTCACCACCGCGGTATCGCTGTCGGCCACCGATCCCGCCATCTTCTTGCACGGCGCGCCGGGGTGCACGGCTGGCGGCCCGGCGGCGGCGGCGGCGGGGGACGTGGGACGCGGCGCGCGGGCGGGGATCCCGGGGCGGTCCTGCGCCGGGCGGGGGCGCGGGTCCGAGGCTGGCCCGGCGCGCGCACACACCACACACACTCGGGCGCGCACGCGCGCGCACGCCAGGGGCCAGGCGCCGACCCGGCAGGCTGGGCTGGGGTGGAGGGGGAAGGGAGCGGGAGGGCGGCGCGGGTCGGGAGGTCGGAGGTGGCCGCCGCTGCCGGCACCGGGGCTGCCGAGTCGGGGCTGCTTTCTTCCTCGGGGTGCTGCTGTCGCCTCCCGAGGCAGAAAGGTGACCAGGGCCACGTCGCGCTGGCCCTGGGAGGCATTTAAAGGCCGCCGGGGCCCGGCTCGGGAACCGGGAACAGGGCGGGGACCCGGCTGGGCTGCCGCGGCTTGCTCAGCTTGCCCTGCCCCTCGGCCATTGGAAGGTGGCGGGAGGCTGAAAGGGGGAGGGACGGGCCAGTCGCAGCCGGGGCGTGCGGGAGGGCGGGGGCCCTGGGGGCTGGGGAAGTAAGGACCAGGGCCTGCCAGGTGACAGGTGCTTGTGACACCTTCGCCCCTCCCTTCCAGCCAACCTCCTTCCTTCTGTCACGTCCTGGGGCAGGTGGAACGGTGGAGGCCGAGGTCGAGGGAGGACTGGAGGGTGGGGACGGTATTCCAGAGCTCCAGATTTCTTTCAGAAAATTCCAACAAAGTGGAAGAGAAGATTCGTTCGGCCCTCTAGGGTAGAAGGATAATGAGAGGGCTCTAGATTTGCGTAAATAAATATTTGACCCGAAAGCAAGAGGCAGGGAAGACTCAGGGTAAGGACTTTTTTTTTTTAAATCCCAGGAGGCTAGATACAGAATAGGCCTCTCTCTCCCTTGTGGACTGATGGGCAGGCCTGGGCGACCCTGGAGGCTCTCCAGGACAGGGGTCTGGCTATGTCTTACCAAGCGGAACCGCTCCCAGTGAGTCCTCAGCCCCCCTGGGCCCTGTTTTTCACACGTCACCTGCTCAGTGTGGGCCAATAAGTTTCTCACTGGGAAACTCCTTATATCCTCTGTGGAGTAATTCCCAGGGGTACACCCCTCTTTTAGTCCAAGGCACAAATTCCTTTTTGGTATTTTTTTTTTTTTTTTTAAGATTTTATTTATTTATTCATGAGAGACAGAGAGAGAGAGAGAGAGAGGCAGAGGGAGAAGCAGGCTCCCAAGGAGCAGGGAGCCCGATGCGGGACTCGATCCCAGGACCCTGGGATCATGACCTGAGCCGAAAAAGGCAGACGCTTAACGACTGAGCCACACAGGCACCCGATTATGTAACTTCTTAGATAAAGCTGTATCAACATACCCTCTATTAGGTGACATCTTGGTTTAAACATTCCATTGCATGAATCACCAGGGTGTTTTACACTAATAAGCAGGGAGCATGTGTGACATGCTGCAGTCCCAGAGGGGCCCTCACAGGCTCCCTTCCGGCCAGTGCTGCTGGCTTTGTGGCCTGGAACATCACTGCAGCTTTTGGGTCTTAGCTTTCCCCTTATGGACCAGAGCTAATCGTAGTAACCTCGGTCCAGTAGGGAGAATTACCTGCACACATCTGTATGCCACAGTCCTATCCTTTGTATGCTCTGAAGTAGAGACTCAAATGCAACACAGTTGTGGTTCACATTTTTTATCTTGTTTGCAAGTCTTAGCTCAAAATCACACCTTAGTGATTGTTTAAAATATATAGGCAGTTATAAGAAACCATGGACATTTTGAAAGCCCACTTGGATATATCTCGGTTTCTGAGAGTCTGGTATGGGGAAAAACCATCGAAGTCATTTTTTTGTCATTAGTTGAGTGTGACAGAATACATCTTGGTGGTTAAAGAGCCTGTGCCCTGGGTTCAAATCCTGTCTCTACAGTTTACTAGCTGAGTGATCTTGGACAAGTGTCTAAGCTTTTCTGTGCCTTAATTTCTTCACCTGTGAATCAGAGATGACAGTGCTGATGCTAGTGGCTTCTTGTTGGGAAGGTGAAGTAAATGGGTTCTTGGACCTTCCTTAGAATAGTACCTGGCACATAGTAGCACTCACTCTGCAAAAATGCTCAGTGCGTGCCATGCACCAGGCACTGGGGATCCAGCAGGGATTTTGTCTGTTGAACTTCTAGTGGGGAAAGGCAGTCCATCAACAAAAAAAATACATAATATGTCAGGCAGTAAAAGTGCTAGAAAAAAATAGGAAAGAAAGTAAGGTGGGAGAGAGAGATAGGAGGTGGAGTGGTGTTATTTACATAGGGGTGGGCAGGGAAGCCACCTCTGGTAAAGTGATGTTTGATAAGACCCCTGAAGAAAGGGAAGGGGGAGGGAGTCCTTTGGAAGTCTGGAAGAAGAGGTTTCTGGTGGAGGGAACTGCAAGGAAAAAGTCCCAGGTGAAGTATGTGAAGAGTGTTGGGTGCTTCGACAGAAGAGATAAATAATTACCAATAAAATAGGCCCCATAGACCATGTGAGGATTGGCTTTTACTTGAGAGAGGGGGGAAGACATTGGAAGTTTCTGAGCAAAGGAGTGACATAGTTTTTCCTCTGTTATAGATGCATCCCTCTGGCTGCTGTGTGGAGTGGCCTTTGTGGGGCGGGGAGTGCCCAGGAGGGAGGGTACAAGCAGGACTCCTCCATATAATGGTGGCTCAGACACCCGGTGGAAGTGATAAAGATGCGAGAAGCCATGGGCCCTTGATAAGTCTTAGCTGTTACCATTATGAAGCTTTGAGAGTTCATATTGACTTCTGAGCCTGTTTCCTCACCTGCAAAATGAAGGGTTGGGTTCATTCATCATTCCTTCTTAGCTCTTAGAAAGTTCTTGGGGTTCCTGAAAAGATGTGTAAATACCATCTGAATTTGAATGGGTTTGAGAGTAAGGGCTGCTGAATGAAAGCAATCTTGGGTTGACTCTTGGCTTGATAAGTGATTTTATAAGGTGAAGAATAATCCTTTGATTTGTTTTGTAAGTGGAGTTGAAGATGTTTGGATTGCTTGAGATGTGTTTCTTACATCTTGGGAATTTAAAGAACAGGAAGGTACTGAACCGTCCCAGAGTACTTTAACGTGGAAAATTGCCTTTTATCCCCAAAATGCTTCATTCCTTCTCAGTCTACAGAATGACTCATTTTAAATATGAAGAGGAAGGAGAAAGCCTAAATGAATTTTTTATTCTAATTAAAGCTGAACAGAGTCAAACTACTTTTTACAGGGAAAAGTTATTAGCAAATTAATGAATTATAGAGCTTTAATTTATTTTTATTCTTAGTTGTGTAGAGAAGGCAGACTGCTCTCTACTCGGATTTCAGGCATTTGTGTCTAAAACAACGTTAACCAAGACTGTGACCCTTTTATGAGGTGCACCAGTGAAATTTCAAGATGAACTGCACTACTACTGGAAAATGCTAAAAAGGCCAAAGAAGGGGGGGAAGGCAGTCAAACAGATGGTTAACATCAAAAAAGAAGTATAAACAGGTCTTTGAAGATTTTGCTAAATGATCTTCCCAGATGAAAAGAGTAGATCACTTCCTTTTTTCCTTCCCATTTAATGTGTTTTATTCACATGTGTGCAGGCCGCATTTCTAATATTGGGAGGAGACTACAGCATTGATGTCAATTAAACAACTATTTTATGGGTATTGTTTTGTTCTATGATACCATGGACCAAAAAGAAATACTTGAAAAGGCCCAAGTCTTGTCTTGGAGGAGCTCACAGCTCACTCTGGGAACCAATGGCAGAATGTCGTGGTTGGTAAGGTAATAAAGGCCTCACATTTATAGCCCGAGCACTGAGCGGGGGAGTCAGTTGCATTCGGGGGCTTAAGGCAGCTTCCTGGAGGAGGTGGCAAATTTCTGATCAAAGGTGTACAGCGACTTCCACAGTCCCGAAAAAGCATGTCTTCAAACACCACATCACAGCTCCATTTATGGCCTGAATTCTAAATCCAGGCTTCTCTGTTCTCTCTGGCCCAGCAGCTAGCTAAAGCCATGTCTCAGAGGTGGCGTTTTTGTCTCCCGCCCTGGTACAGATGGACATGCCTTGTTCCCTTGCCCTGAGCCTGCCTTTGTAGGCTTTCTGCGGGCCCCGACCCCCTCGGCCTGACTTTGACCTTCTGACCACCTGTTTCCTGTGTGTGTATAGACACATTGGCTGGAGCAGGTTTTCCTAACCTCAACGCCATTGACATTGTAGGCTGGGAAATCCTTTGTTGTGGGGGGCTGTCCTGTGCATTGTAGGATGTTGAGCACTAGATGACAGTAATGTCACCCCCTACTCCGACATTGACAAATGTACCCCATGGGGTGCGGGTGGGGAGTGCAAAATTGCCTCCCATTCAGGACCTGCTATCTAGAAGGTGCTTTAAGATTCCTATTATTCAGAGGCGCCTGGGTCGCTCAGTTGTTAAGCATCTGCCTTCGGCTCGGGTCATGATTCCAGGGTCCTGGGATTGAGCCCCACATCGGGCTCCCTGATCAGCGGGGAGTCTGTTTCTCCCTCTCCACCTGCCGCTCTCCCTGCTTTGTGCTCTCTCTCTCTCTCAAATAAATAAATAAAATCTTTTTAAAAAAAGATTCCTATTATTCATATTTTTATACATGATATGAAATTTATCCAATCTAATCTAGAGTAAACTTGCACATCAGAAACGCCTCCTTTTGTATTTGGTGAGTCATTGCTTCCTGATACTACATGAGCACTTCACCAGTGGTCGCACAAAGAACACCTAAGATGAAGGGGGACCTGTGCAAGCCCCTGTAGCTATAAGTCCCAGCTCAAAATGTCTTTGTAATATTGAGAAATTTGCATTCTGTTTTATCATACTGCCATGTTTATTTCTGATATAAACCTAATGTGCTCCCTACACCCTTAAATACAGTAAAATTGAAGCATCCCAAGTGTTTACCTTCTTTTATCCTGTGGCTTGATGCCCTCCCCACCCCAGGCCCCAAAGGATGGTTGCAGCCTCTTTTGAGGAATGACACCGCACAGTTTTATAGGCCTGTCAGGCTTTCCACTCTCCATAATTGTTTTTGCCAGGCCAGTCTCTGCTCATGATAAATATTCATGTAAGCGGCAAAATACACAAAGTCAGCATCCTTTTGCTTACCTAGTTGGTAGGAGGGCACACATTTATCAAGCTCTTTTTCTATATTTCAATACATGATTAAAGTTCTTAATTATTGTAGGAACTATGCCCACCGTTATCAAATAATTATTTTAGACATGCATACATTTGTGTTGTACCAAAGTAATCAGGGGACAACCATAAAACTTGGCAGTCAATGGCAGTTCCTAACATTTCATTATTTTCAGTTTATTTATGAGGAAACTAGAACCAGCCTCCTGCTTGTGTTTTAATTACGGGCACAAGAAGGATTGATTTCAGAAAAACTCTTCGCTGAGGAAGAGAATACTGAGCCCATCCCCCCGAGGCTTCAGAGGTACTTGCTCTTTCCTACCCAGGGGATGTCACTGTGGGCCCTTTAGTGTGTGTGAGAGCCGCTGGGGTGCACCCCGTCCTGAGAGCTCACTCCCGGGAAGGGTGACAAGAGCTGCCAGGGAAGTGAAAGCCTTCTGCCGAGGAAAACAAAGAACACTTCCAACGTTTGGAATTGGCAGCTTGAATGAAAGATATTTTAAGATTCTCTCCAGCATGGCATTGGGCGTATCCTGAGAGCTGAGGATGTGCTTCTGGGCCTTCTCCCCAGCCTCACCTTTCGGTGATTCCGAGAGGCGGATCTGGTCTTCAGCCAGTCTTTTTGCCAATAAAGAATGTGACGGGCCTGTGTGACTGCGCCCCAGGCCTAATTTCACTCTTCTCATTATGCTTGATGTTTCTGTTTTCATTTGCTGGTTTATAGTCCTCCCTTTTATTGCATCTGTGATTTTACTTTCTTGTTGTCAAGTGGCAGAAAGGGTTTCTTAGTTTTGTAGTTTCATGGAAACTTGCGTGGCTCAGCTGGGTGGAAGGAGATCAACACATTTGGATTTAGCAGTCATTTGGAGGTCCCAGCTAGTGGGGAGGAAAACTCAGGTGGCAGGCTGCCAGGTGGTCATTTGGGTTTTAGAGGAAATGTGGTTGGGTGACACAGATTTCTGGATTTCTTACAAGGTGAGCTACACAGAGTAGGGATTAACAGAGCGCAGCTTCTCAGCAGACCACCAGCCAGGAGAGACCTGGAAATTTAAACTTGGCATCCAAATTTGACCAATCAAAGAGATTCAGAGAAAACAGATTTCATTTATTTATTCATTCGTTTATTATTTATTTATTATTCTTTATGGAGCTGGGCTCCGTTTTGGTCATCATTATGATAATTTTTTACTTTCCAAAGAAGAAGAAGAAGAAGGAGAAGGAGAAGGAGAAGAAGGAGAAGAAGGAGAAGAAGGAGAAGAAGAAAAACAACCATACACATGCTTGCACTTAAAATACTTGCCTTCTTCTTCGATATGACTTTCTTTTTTCTTTTTATTATTATGTTATGTTAATCACCATACATTACATCATTAGTTTTTGATGTAGTGTTCCATGATTCATTGTTTGCCTATAACACCCAGTGCTCCATGCAGAACGTGCCCTCTTTAATACCCATCACCAGGCTAACCCATCACCCCACGCCCCTCCCCTCTAGAACCCTCAGTTTGTTTCTCAGAGTCCATAGTCTCTCATGGTTCGTCTCCCCCTCCAATTTCCCCCCCTTCATTCTTCCCCTCCTGCAATCTTCTTCTTCTTTTTTTTTTTAACATATAATGTATTATTTGTTTCAGAGGTACAGGTCTGTGATTCAACAGCCTTACACAATTCACAGTGCTCACCATAGCACATAACCTCCCCAATGTCCATCACCCAGCCACCCCATCCCTCCCACCCCCCACCACTCCAGCAACCCTCAGTTTGTTTCCTGAGATTAAGAATTCCTCATATCAGTGTCCATATGACTTTCTTAAGGGTATCTCTGGTCTCCTCAGATTGTAGATTCCTTCCCTGCACACTGCCTCTTCCATCTGAAAATATTCAGAATGGGTCTAAGAGCTCCCCGCCAACGTGGTGATATAGCCCAGAAAATAGAAATAAAATGTTTTGAATCCAGAGACTGGTTACATTCCACTTCCAATCAGATAACACATTTTCTATCTAAATTTAGATTATCTGCTACATGTTTATTTTAGGTCTGAATTGTTTAAATGATTAATTTATCTCACAGAGAAAGATTAAATGACGAGTTGAAGAAAACGTTTTACATAGCAGAAGAAGTTCACATTGGCAGTCTACACTGATTAAACTCCTCACATTTCATTCATTCACAACCTTGGCCTGAGTTGGTTAGTGTCGCTCCTACACCTAAGAATAAGTTGGAACTCTATAAATTCAGTAGGGCTTGGCCTAGGCATGACTTTTCAAGATTGCTGGTGAGCGTGCCTGTGTGTGTGTGTGTGTGTGTGTGTGTCTCAAGGCTGGGTTGAATGGGGACAGAGGGAAATTTTCAACTTATCTTAAAAGCCAATCCTCATTTTAATTACCAAGAATAAACACAAGTAAATTGGGGAGAGGAACCAAGGGAAAACTCCATCAAGAGAAGAGAGGAAACTCATGCTTTAAAAAAAAGTTGGGTTTGTTTTTTGTTTGTTTGCTTGTTTGGGTGTTTTTGAAATGAGTGAGGCAGAGACACAAGTATTAAATTTATATCCTTTGAAGCTTTCTCTGTTAAGCCAAGTCCCCCTTAACACTAATCTGGAATCTGCCCTCATACAACTGGATTCCTGGCCAATCCTGCCCACCTCACACATCGGTTGCACTTAATGATGCAAAATAGCTCATTTCCCTGGTAATCCCAGCTTCTCCCCTGGACAGGTTGGTCCACTTCCTTCCTGGTCTTTTAGATTCCTCCCTACTCCTTCTATTAGCTCTGGGCTCTCCTGGGCAGATTCTTCCTCCACCCATCTTTAGTGAGTATGTTCTCAGCCTGAAAGAAAATTAAAAACAAACACATCCTGTTTACATTCGGTCCTTCTTTGGAAGGCAGAAGTCCCTGTCTTTCAGGAGGCCAATACTCATCTCTCTCTCTCCCCTTCCCTTTTTGGCAGATAAAGGTTTGTTTTAGTGAATAACTGATCTGTGTTATTGCCAAAGCCACTAGGTACAGACGAAAGAGAGGGAGTTTTATTTCTTGGTCTCTTCCTCCTTGGACAGAGTCTTGATGATTTCCTCTTTCTTGGCCTGGAGCCACTCTTCACAGCCCTTGTGTGCTTCCTTGGTCTTTGATCTGCGGGCCTCAGCCTGGTCAGCTGGAAGCTTCTGGCAAGCCTTGTCTGCCTTCAGCTTGTGGATGTGTTCCACGAGAATCCGCTTGTTTATGAACACGTAACCCTTCACTTTCAGGTACAGGCTGGGAGACATGGTGGTCAGTCTCTGGCGCAGAATACCTTCTCAGGCATTCCAGCGTTACCTCTTCTCTTACCAATGCCCTTCTGGCGGGCCAAAGGGTTTTTCCGGCACCGAGCACGGGAACGGACAGTCACAGGCTTCCGGATGATCAGTCCGTCTTTGATCAGTTTCCGGATCTGCTGACGGGCGCGGGTGATCTCATTGGTCTCACTGGGGCCAACCAGGCCTTCTTTTTGCCACAGCACAGTACGCGGGAGGCAAGCCTCTTCTGAAGCCCGAGCACAGCATGGCTGCAGCTGCAGTGACGAAAAGAAAGCCATCCTTTTTAATTTTAGTCACTGTTGACAGACTGATGCCATAGCCGGGACAGGCCAGAAAGTATCATCCTATTTCAAGCCAAAGTGATATAGCTAACAAGTATTCTAGAGAAGTTACAACCAAGGGTTGGCTCTAGATGATTTATACAGACAAGCCAATGCTAGATACGCTATAAAAGGAAATAAGAAGGAATGGGCTTAGTGAGGACAGACGATGGGTACCATTTCTGAGTATGGGCAGGATGAGTGTTTTTTCAGGTCTAGTGATGGTTTTAATCTATAATACTGCTCATTCTCAGTGGCCTCCTAGTGGCACATAAAACAGCCACAGGTTCACCTAAAAGCCTTTGAAATAATGACACAATGCTAAAATAGAGTGTCACCCAGGAATCCAGGAGACGCCGTTATCTTTTAGTAATTGTAGCTCAGCTCCCTTCTTCAATGTTGAGCTTGTGTTTGGTCAGCATGGTCTTTTAAAAAATAAGTTGTACCACATCAACCCTCCTTAAGATCACTTGGTGGGTTCTCCTCGTATTTAGAATGAAACCTTAACTCCTTTCTGTGGCTTTTAAGGCCTATGGGATCTAGCCCTATGTCTCCAACTTCCCCTGGGGGCCACACTCTCCCTTGCTCAGCTGCTCTTCAGCCAAAACTGGCCTCCCTGCTGTTCTTCCAGCAGCCAAGTACACTTACTGCTCAGGGTCTTCTCATTTGCTGTTCCTCCTGCCTGGAATGCACTTTTCTGATCTGTCACCCTTCCATTCTTACATGTCCCCTCCCCTTCCCTAATTTAGGCCCTGGCCCGCATCTTTACTGTATCCTCAACTTCTCCACAGTATTTAACCTCCATCTTTAATCATCTTGTTTATTAGTTGGCGTGGCCTTTCCACACCAGAGGGTAAGGGCCTCAAGAGCAGGCTGTTTTCTTTCTTCTTCATGAAGGAGGTGAAACTGGGCACAACCACAGATCCACAGATGAAATATAACCTCAGAGCTGTTGAGGACGCCAGGGTCCCAAGGCCAGAGTCCACTCATTTCCCTCCTGTTACACAGCCTGAGAACAATCCACCTTGGGTTGTAAAGACGGCACTGAGCTGTCCTTCCCACCACTGAGAAGTCTTGATTCTAGAAGCCATCAGTTATATCTAAATTCATGTTAGCCATTGGGAGAAATTGCCGAACCTAAATTTAAAACATCAGAAAATACCCTTGTAAGCAAGAAAAAATTGAGTTGGTAAGAGCAAGCACAGAAAAGATAATAGCGAAAAAAAATCCTAAAGCATAAACATAGCAATACAATAGTTAATACCGGCGGTATTGTTTCCTCATCCTGATTAGGGAGACTCTCAGGCTCTTTAAAGTAACCTGATGTTGAACATTAATTATAACCTCTTCTCTAAGAGGGATGAGTGGTGAAGGTGCTGCCTTTCCAGATTCCTTATTTAATTTTATTTAACAAGCACTGACAGAGTGTTCACTGTACTTCAGGGACTTCTCTAAATACCTGACAAATGCCATCTCAGGTTGTGGTCTCTGGAAGCAGTAGTCGAGACAGAGTTTGGGCTGCTTCTTAGGAATTAACACCTTGGAAGAGAAGGGGAGAAAGCAGGAAAATGTCAGACTGCAATGCGGCTCAACAAAGCCTTGGCCAGCCTGGCAGGGAGCTTGAGGCGAGTGCTGCCCAGCAGCGTCCTGCATCAGACCAGAATGGCCTGCCTTTATACCCCGCCTCACTTAGTCACCAAATGTGGGCTCCCCTAGAAAGGGCACGGCCTCAGGCAAGTCTGCTGGCTGAGCCGCACTGAAGTTGCTGAGAGCTGGAGTCTGCTCAGTCTCCTTTCTGCACCTGGGCAGCAAGGTCGCCCTTGAAGGGGGATCTGGGCAGTGCATCTTCGTGTCTGTTCAACTATTAACTCATTTAACCCTCAGACAATCCTAGGAGGTAAGTCCTTTAATCCTTCCCATCTTACAGATGAGAAAACGGAGGCACGGAGAAATTAATTAACTTGCCAAATTAGGTCAGGTAGCAGAGGTGAGATTCGACCCAGGCAGTGTGGCTCCAGATTCAGAGCTCTTAACAGCTCAGCTGTGCTGTCTTAGCTGTTACTTCAGAGAGGGTTGAACATAGCCTAAAAATAGTAACAGCAGCAATTTTGTTTGTTATTAGTTCTTTCTAAGGTCCTGCAGCCTGCCTCTCTCTCTCTCTCTCTCTCTCTGTGTGTGTGTGTGTGTGTGTGTTTGTGGTGTGCATGCTTGCCTGGTACTAGTGAATTTATTAAGAACAACGTCAAAAGAATGATCATTTTGGGTGGCCTACTACATTCACCTGTAAAAAATCTAAGAATCAGGACTAGATGCTGAGGGGCAATGACTGGGCTGAAGTCCAGAACAAGATGACATGTGCTAAGCTTCTCATGCTGGCCTGGAAGAAGGAAGGGCCCCTTCGGAGTTTAGGGTGAGAGAGTGAGTAGGTAGAAGAAAGGTACTAAAATGCAGGGCAAGACCAATCCTGTGCTCTGCCAGTCACAGCAGTGAGGGCTTAGCTAAGAACGCCTGAAGGAATGGCAGGTGGCACATGGGAAGAGGGTAAAGGAAGGAGAGTGAGGCTCAGCAGCAGGGAGCACGGTGGGCCCTGGGCCCTTCAGAGGGGGTGAAAGACAGGGGTCTGGGCAGCAGAGGAGGTAAGAGACAGGGGTCTGGGCTGCTCCTCAGAGGTGAACTGTGTGGACTTAGAGGAGGAGAGAAAAGAGGAAATCCAGAACATTTTTTCCATCACCATTTTTGGCTTTATACACACACATACTCTTTTAAAGATATTTTTAAATCATTTCCTATATTATGGAATTAGACTTCTTATTTCTAAAGACCAGGCTTAGGTAAGGGAGAGATCCAAAGATGAGGAGTTTTATTTTGGATGACGCAGAATACACATCTCCCACTACGTGCAATTCTATCTCTGTCCAGAAGAGCTCACAGAGTAGCAGTCATTATCCTTAAGACTTTTAGCTCCAGTAGGATTTAGTGGCTTCCCATTCCTTTTGCTGGAGTTTGGTAAAATCCCCTCTTTGAGCCTGAAGAGAAATTTTGTTTTAATCCCTCTCTACCTTTATTTACATGTGAAATCCTGGTTCGAAAGGCTGGGACAAAACTTGGCAGTAAGTGCTCTTTGCAAAAATAGTCATCAGGAATAACATTCAGCAACATGCTGTGTAAACTTCCCAGCAGACCAAATGCGTTCTTTGAGCCGGAGGGATTAAAGGATTCTACCTGGGATCTGAATAAAGGTCATTCTTGCTACTGAACTGACTCTATTGCCGTCGCTGACCCGTACGTGAGCAGGTTCTTTTCCTTCTCACAAGCTCTGTCCCATTCTCTTAGGGATATTTCAACAAGATTTACCCATTTTCATAACACCTAAAGCTGTCTTAGAAAACTTACCCTATAGCTTGCAGCATAACAGTACTCTAAAGAATTCACAAAGCAAAGCAAGTATGTAGATGTTAAAAAGTAATTTACAACTAAGGGGAAACTCGTGATGCCAAGTGCAGATCTTACTTAGAGTAGATACTTGAACTCCTTTATGACACTGAACCAAACTGGGAGAATGTAAAGAGGTGTCTCTGTATCTGGAGTACAGTGTGTTTCTACTGCCATCCTCTTGAAAACGAGCATGGTTTCAAAGAAACACAGCTGTTTCCTGGAGCAGATGGTTTGTATCTGGGGTGGGGGACAAATAATTTCTTCCTGAACTCTATAGGATTTTACTGAAGAATGTGTCCCCAAATGTGACAGGCCTTATGAAGGCAGAAGCAGGAAGAAGTCTGGAGGGTCATCATCCAGCAGAAGGGGTTGAGTGATGGTGGAAGGGAGAGGAGAGATCTTGACATTTTCATGGCCTCCATTTCTCTTTGATGATTCTGAGCTGCCTTTCTGCAGTCACTTCTCAGCTGGGCATAGTGCAGGGGACCCAATGAAAATGAGCCCGACTCCAGGTAGTACTGAAAAGGTGGGCTGTTTCACAATTTGAGATGCCTATATTTAGTCCTTAGACGCTGCACATGGAAGCTACCTCTGCTTCTAGAATGTTTGTCTCTCCCAAGAAGCTCGATTTGGTATCAAAAAGTGAACTGCTTTGGAGGTACCTGGGTGGTGCAGTCAGTGAAGTCTCCAAGTCTTGGTTTCGGCTCAGGTCCTGGTCTCAGGGTTGTGAGATTGAGCCCGAAGTTGGACTCCACGATCAGCGGGGAGTCTGCTTGAGATTCTCTCTTCCTCCGCCCCTCCACTCCCCAGCTCTCTCCCTCTCTCTCGCTCTAAAGTCAATAAATAAATCTTGAAAAAAAAAAGTGAACTGCTTCATTGAATGCTATTCTCACAAGCAAAACCAGGATACGTTCTTGTGAAAAATCTAAGCATTGGCCCACCTAGAGATGAAATTGCTGGATCATAGGGAATGCACATCTAATAGTTTTGTGGATACTACTAGGTTTCTGTCCAGCACAGTTGTACCAACTAGACACATTTTTACTCCCATGTGTGATGCATCTCCACTCAGCTGAACCACCCTTAGGACAAATTCATTTCCCCCTTCTAAAAAACAAAGACAGGGGCGCCTGGGTGGCTCAGTCGTTGGGCTTCTGCCTTCGCCTCGGGTCATGATCCTGGGGTCCTGGGATCGAGCCCCATGTCGGGCTCCCTGCTCGGCGGAGAGCCTGCTTCTCCCTCTCCCACTCCCCCTGCTTGTGTTCCCTCTCTCGCTGTGTCTCTCTCTGTCAAATGAATGGATGAAATCTTAAAAAAACAAAACAAAACAAAGACAAATGCAACAAGCTGCTCACCAAAATTCAGTCTCTAAAAGATGTTTGTTAACAGATCGAAAATGAATTTGATGGCATCAGATATAGACCCTTGGCCCTGGGCCTCTCCCCGTGATGCAGACCACACACATAGCCTTCGGTCTGGTGTTGTCCTAGAATTAACTGTCCACTTCTTTTGTGAGATGACATTCAAGCCATGAAAAGACAGCAAGGTCAGTGAGGGCTGGAAGGGAAAGGCAGTGTAGCTCATAAAACCAAGAGGCACTTAAGATTTAACAAGATTAACAAGTGTTGTTTGAAAAAACCTACTCAGCCTGAGTCACAGAGCGGGAGAAGGGCTCCAGCTCAATTCTCTTGGCTTTGCTGTCACACGAGTGGAAAGCTCCCAAAAGCCTTGCAAGAAACTGCAAGAAAGCTCTTTGGAAAATGCCTGTCTTTCATGGTTATTCCTCTTGGACCTTTACAGAAAGAACCAGTCGATCTTTTTCACTGTCCCAGTTATTTGCTGTGAACATTTCTGGTGTCTGCCTTGTGGGGACAGTTACGTCTGAGGTTTGCTCAGGTTCTTACATTCAAGTCATTTAATACACAGAAAACTCACACTAGACTCTTCTGGAACAATTTCCACCAAAAAAATACAGTGGATCCAGCAACAGCAAGCTGAGGGACAATTCATTCCTTTTCCAGGCTGTGTGTAAATACATGAATTAGCGGAGTTCACGAAAAAACTTGTCATTCAAATGCCTACCGACCTTTTTGTCTCTGGGCAAAAGCAGTTTTTAGCTTTTATAACAACTGCCGTCTTCAGGACACACCATGCTTTCTATTTCATACGCTGACATTTGGCTTTAAATGCTTAAAAACTAGAAGATCTCAGTGATGTTGGGTAATTCCGGGGTAAGCGATTTGCTAAATGCTATCAATATAGATGGAATGCCCAAAGGTATGCCAGGTGTATATGCACATTGCAATATAGACAGGTAAATAGAGCATGAACATTTATTTGGATACCTTTTAATTTAAGGCATGTCATTTAAGGTTTTCACGGTACGTCCATATGGAAGCTACCAGTGCTCTGGTGGAAGGGAGAGGAGATATCTGGGCTCTCACACACTCACCTTACGTCCGTACAGAAGCTACAAGTGCTCTGCCTGGGGGTGCAGGTGGCTTGGTGCTTCTGCTAGGCCAAACACTTCTGGCGGATTACCTAATTTCCAATCTCCCCTTCTTGGCAAGCAGAACTATTTGGAGGTGAGTGACTATTTGCCAGCTAATAAACTCTATTCCCCAGACTCCCTTGCTGCTTAAGGTAGTCATGCAATGCACATCTGGCCAACAGGATGTAAATAAAAGCCTGATCGAAGGGGCTTTTCGAAAAGCCACTGTTTTCTCTCATAAAAAGCTGGCCTGTGTCTTTTGTTCTTTTCTCGTCCTCCTTCTTTCTTACAGGAGCATGGCCATAAAGAGGGCAGGAGCTACTTGCTAGGGATGGCAGAGCAGGAAGGTAGGAGAAATGGGTCCTTGATGGTATCAGAAAGCTTGGATGGCGGACCCTCGGCTGGCAATGCTGCCTCTGCAGCTCTCCTGCAATTCAGGGAACTAAACCACGTGTGTTAGCCGCCGCGGTCGGGTTTCTGTTCCCGGCATCCGAAGCACTGGTACGTGTTGCCGAATTTCCTTAGAGCAGGGTACTTAACCTAAGGAGCCCTGGTTCTAAACAAGAGTGGCTCAATTGTCCCATGACGTCACTCCACTTAGGGTTTAAGGAAGATCAGTTTTCAAACATCCTGAGGATTTGATTTGGCAAAAAAAAAGAAAGAAAGAAAACTCTGAGATTCCTCTCCCAATGCTTGAGTGGCTTCCAGTGGCCACTGTGACCCAAAAGGCAAGAAGGTATTTGTCTGATGGTCTCAGCTTTGCAGAGATTTAGTGGAAGAAGATAACTTTATGGGGTCTGTCTGTGCACCCCGGTCATGCTTACGTAAAAGGCTCCCCTCCCAATCATCCAGCAAGCTTCTCTAGTAGATGAGAACATCAAGAACAAAAGTCAGTTCCATATCCTGCTGCACCAAATAATCAAAAGGAGTTTAAGTGTGCGCACATCTGTTAATGGGCCCACGGACACGTACACCTATGCATCACCGATACTGTTCTTTAGCATAGATGAGGAACCCAGACTTCCTTTTCCCTCAGTTAAAGATCTAGTTTATGTTGTGTAAACATACATTTTAGTTTGGCAAATAGAAATGGGTCCATGGATTGATAGGACCAGAATCAGAGTGGTGGACTCTTGTTTGACTCTCATAATAAAGCCCTTTCCACCTCAAGAGAGAAAGAACGAGAGGTGTTGGTAGAACAGTGAATAGTTCAGTCTGAGTGGGTATTTGAGGCCTGTGCATGACAAGGCTGGAAAGGCAGACCCGGGATCTAACAGGGTGCCTTGGGGCCAGGTTCAGGAGTTTGGAATTTATCCTGTAGACTGGCCTTTCCCAGAGGCTTCCTTAGAACTCTAGAGCAATGAGATGTTTCATAAAAGAAGGATTCCATGGTCAGATAAATTTGGGAACTATACACACTACATCACTCTCCCTTGAGAACTCACACTCTATAATTGCATATTAAATGCTGAGAAGTTTTGCATTAAAGGAGCTGGTTAAAATCAGTCCTGGGTTCCTCTCCCCCCTATTCCCCTTATATTACTTGTTAGCAGGTATATGCTTTGGAAGCTGCTGCAGGGGAAGTGGGGGGCCATTGGAGGTCTTTGAAAAGAGTAATGTAAGCAGCTGCTTTAGAAAGATTTTCAAATCAAAATTTGGGGAAGAGGGCACTTGACGAAAATACTAGAGGCAAGGGGCTCCTCAACTTGGCTACATACTGGAATCATTTGGGGATTAAAAAATTCCCAGACTCCATTGCATTTCTAGAGGTTCTGATTCAGTAGGTGTGGGCTGGGCATGGGAGTGTGTGTGTGTGTGTGTGTGAGTGTGAGTGTGTGTGATTCTGAAGCAAAAGCTAATGTTGGAATTTATGAGTCCAAATTAATTGTGAGGATTATGATAGTCCAGTGGAAAGTTAATGAGACTAGTACTTGGATGGAAGCAGCAGGAGTAAAAAAAGTGGGAAGGATGAAATAAACTAAGTAAGGCAAGAAGCTACATGTCTTGGCAAGTGACCGAATGTGAGGATAGTATAGGGCAGGGAGAAATTCAAAGAGGTTTTCAGCCTGGGTTATTAGGAAAGGTGATGGTATCACTAATGGAGGTTAAAGGTTAGGGGGCCAGGCAGTATTCTGAGCTAAGACGATGCTTAGGTCTTGGACATGCTTAGGTCGAGCTGCCCAGCATATACGAAGGCCTACCGACCAGCGGAAAAGGTAGGTTTCCAACACAAGGGAATGAAGGGGTCTAGATCCATAGACAGATCGTAGTTACAACTCTGGGGACAGCTCAGTGTTCCCAGGGATGAAGTGTAAAGAGGGGGAAAGCCAAGAATAGAACCACAGGAATGCCTACCTTCCAGGCTTGTGCTCTTGAGATTCAGTAGGGATGGCCAGAGGAGCTGAACAGTCAAGAACTACATTACAAATGTCAGGGAAGGAAAGCCTCTAGAAGGGTTCAAGGTCCTCTCCCTCCAGCCAGATCTTATAGCAGACAGTGCTGTGGTATGGGCATTGGGCCTGGCTCCCAGCTCTACTTCTTATTGACGTTGTGTTCTCGAGCAAGTTTACATAACTTCTCAGGCCTCCGCTTCCTCATGTATAAAATGAGGATTACACTGACTGCATGTTATAGGTAAGTGCTTATTGTAGTACCACGCAATATGGTATAAGTGGTATATAACGTAGTATATCACCATAATATGTACTCTATTACATATATTATTGTCTTAGTGAAATGTCCTTTGACCTCATTAAAAAATCAGTTGTACAGAAAAAATAAGTGAAAAAGAGAAATAATCAACCCCAATTCTATCATCCTAAAAGTATTTTTTTACTCTAATGGTTGTATTTTAGTCTTTGACCACGTGCATATATCATTTTACATAGCTACAATTTTGAAGTATGCTTTTGAACTTAGCATTATACCCTAAGACTTTCCTCTTATGGTTACTTAATTTTCTTAATTATCATTTTATTTACTCAATAATTTCCAGTCAGTGGAATTTGAGTAGTTTCCAATGTTGTTTTTTAAATTTATTTAAGCAGCGATCTAATTAACTCAAGCATTAATATAGCCCTCTAATTTTTATAAAATTATTTCCTTCTGGATGAACTATCAGCAATAGAATTACTGCCTCAAAGGGTTTGAACCGTGAACAGTGAATGGTTTTCAAAATATATTGCTGAATGGCTTTCCAAGAGTTGTATTAATTAACATGGTTTCCAAAGGTTATACCTGTTAACAAAGTATGAGTCTACCCATCTCACCATATCCTTACCAGAACTAGTAATATCATCATTTTTAAATATTTTTGCCAGCATAATGGGAACTGACTGGCTGAAAACAAAGATCATTGTTGCTTAATCTGTATTTTGATAATAATTGAGGCTAAATATTGAATATTTTCCATATGCTTATGTTACTAATTGTATCTCCTCTTGTAGAGGAGTCCGACTGACACTAGTACAAAGGTAAACTTGTTGATGACACATCTGTCCACCTGTAAAAATAAAAGCTTATGGAATCACCCTTGGAATGTTGAAAGAAAGAATTGGGTAGGATATTCTGTTAGTCAAGGTCTTAGTTGGAATGTGGTGAGGAGTGTTTAATGAAGGGCTATTTACAAAGGTGTGGTACTATTAAGGGAAGTTAACGAGGGATGGTACAGTACCCGTGCTAGCAACAATGATGTCATTTCTAGGCCTGAAGTGGTAAAGGGAGGGCCCAGGTAAAGGAACCCAGAGAGACAGTTGTAGGAAAGGGCTGCCTGACAGGAGCTGTGGCCTTTGGAGAGATACTGTCGGCCTACGGTGACCCAGGGGGAGGGAACAGGTAATGAATATCCTGACCCTGATGATTTCTACTTACCCTCTGATCTCCTGGGGTGCCTCTCATTGACCCAGCCCAAATGCCAGGGGGTACAGTTGACCCCATCCATTAAAGTCAGTCTCCTAAAGCCCTAAGGAGGATGAAAAAGAGAAGTGAGAGGATTTAGAAGAACAAATGGAAAATATGGAACAAATGCAGCACACATATTCTGGCATTAAGATATTTTAGAATGGCTGGTAATATAAGCCTTCACAAATAGATACGAGATTATGGATCTGAGGTCTCACTTAATTCAACTTTTGAATGTTATTAAAAGCTATTTAATTTCCATAATTTAGCTATTCAATAGAAACAAATGTAATGTTAATGCCATTACTTCATCTGTTTTAAAGAATCTGGATAGGAGAATTTATTCCTTGTTTGAAGGCAAATTTATTATGCCAAAATTTCAGAAGCAGGCAGGAAAGAAGAATTCAAAATCTCAGTCAGTAAGAAAGCAAGGGGATAAGCAAAGAGGAAACTGTCCAGGAATGTTAGGAATGAAAGGGATTATAGTGAGTGTACCCCCAAACTTTCTGATTCAGTAGGTTGGGTGGGTCCTGGAAATTTGTATTTGTAATAAGGGCTCCAAATCATTCTGATATAGTGAGTGGACTGTCATTTTGGACAAAGGTGCAAAAGCAGTTCACTGATGGAAAGAGAGACTAATCAATAAATGGTGCTGTAGCAATTGGACATCCATAAGCTAAAAAAATTTAACCTTGACCTTAGTTGCACACCTTTTACAAAAATTAACTTAAAATGGGTCATGGATTTAAAGTGTAAAATGTAAAACCATAAAACTTTTAGAAAGAAACATAAGAGAAAATCTTCAGGATCTTGGTCTAAGTAGAGATCTTTTAAGCTTGTCACCAAAAGCACAATTCATAAGAGTAAAAATAAATAAATTAGACTTCATCAAAGTTAGACATTTTTGTTCTGCAAAAGGCCCTGGTAAAAGGATGAAAAGACAAATTACAGACAGGGGGAAAATATTTGGAAGCCACATATCTGACCAAGGACTAGCATCTAGCATATAGAAAGGACTCTTGAAACAACAAGGAAAAAACAAAGAATCCGATTAGAAAATGGGTAAAAGACATGAAGATATATTTCACTGAAAAAGACATACAGATAGCAAATAAACACCTAAAAATATGTTCAGCATCACTAGCCATCAGGGAATGGCAAATTAAAACCACAGCACTACACACCTATCAGAATGGCTAAAATAAAAAATAGTGACGATAGCACCAAATGCTGGCGAAGATGTGAAGAAACTGGTTCTTTCACGCATGGCCAGTGGGAATGTCAAGTGGCACAGCCACTCTGGAGAACGGTGTGATGGTTTCTTTAAAAAATAAAACATGCAACTACCATACAACCCAGCAACTGTACTCCTGGGCAGTTATCCCAGAGAAACCAAGCCTCACGTTCGCATAAAAACTTGCACGTGAATGTAAAAAGCAGCTATATTTTATATAAATGCATCTTTAAGTCTCCTGGACTAATCTTTTTAATCCAATTTACACCTCCTATATAGAAATTCTGGAGTCACTACTTCTGCCTTTGTAGGCTGAAAGAGAAAAAAATATATAGAAAATAAAACCAAGTGCTTGATTTGAAGACTTGATACTAAGCCTTCCAGGGAAAGGAGAGATTATATACTATAAAAGCCCCAAGGAATTACATTGCTGCTCTTGGAATCATTGATCTGAACCTGGGCACTACTGGACATAATTCAGAGTCCTGAAAAATGAAAATGTTTTAAAAGTTTAATGAATATTTATTGAGCAGGTACTATGGGTGAAGCATGGGTTTTGCATTAAAATAACCTCTGTACCTGATAATTATCTACAGTGCACACATAAGCCAATTGAAGTGCAGACGGGCTTAGATTAGATTCTACTCTGTGCCAGGTACTTTGATATTCAGCTGTTATCTGATTTAATTCTCCCTGTTAGTCTTGGTAGAAGTTTCCTACCTCCTGATTTCTCAAGTCTTTGGCCATCATAAAGAAGATTATAATAGGGGTGCTCTGAAACTGGATCTCCAAATTAGGACAATGAATTTTGTAGAGCTGCATTAAAATGTGCAAAGAAAGGAGGTCTTGAAATATCAATCTTTGGGCTGTTCCTTCTCCCCCTTCATTCTGGATCCTTTCTTTAAGGGGCCTGTTATAGTCAGAATGCAAAGAGAAGAAAATACTAGTATCGAGGTTATTGTATGCTTCCAAATCAGGTCCTTGCAAATTAAAAGACGAGGCTCTGAGGGCCTTGGGGCAGAGAGTTTATGCCATAGCAAAGACAAGAAGAAGGTGAGAAAGGAAAAGCTAAGCTATCCCTTGCTCAGCGGCCTACACTCCAGAGAGACTCCTCAGAGATCTCTTGTCCTGGAGGGGGAGAGAGCTGGGGGACTCTGCCACGAGAGGACTACTCTGTACCATTTCACTGCCAGGAGCAGAGCCCCGTGGCAGTTCTTCTACTGCTATTCATAGGCTGAATTGTGTCCTCCTACATAGGCAGAAGCCCAGTACTTCAAAATATGACTGTATTTGGAGATAGGGCCTTTAGAGGTGATTAAATGGGTGGGCCCTGATGCACTCTGACCAGTGTCCTTATAAGAAGAGGAAATTTGGGTGCCTGGGTGGCTCAGTTGGTTAAGCGACTGCCTTCGGCTCAGGTCATGATCCTGGAGTCCTGGGATCGAGTCCCGCATCGGGCTCCCTGCTCAGCAGGGAGTCTGCTTCTCCCTCTGACCCTCCTCCCTCTCATGCTCTCTGTCTCTCATTCTCTCTCTCTCAAATAAATAAATAAAATCTTTAAAAAAAAAAAAAAAAAGAAGAGGAAATTTGGACACACACAGAGACACCAGGGATATATGTACACAGAGGGAGGACCCTGTGGGGACAGAGAGAGAAGGCAGCCTCTGCGATCTGAGGAGAGAGGACCCAGGAGAAACCAGACCTGCTGTTACCTTGATCTTGGGCTGCTAGCCTCCAGAACCATGAGAAAATAAATTTCTGTTGCCTAAGCCGTCCAGTGTGTGGCATTTTATCCTGGCAGCCCTAGCCCAATGGCAAGACTAAGGCACCTGGCATCTAGCGAGGGTCTCCCATCAAGCACAGAAAAGACACTATCCTACACCCAGTAACTTTGCTGAGCTCCATCCACGCTGCCCTTGACCAGCCTGCTCAACAGCAGCCCAGGGCACTGGTAAGCCCCTTCACAACGGAGGGTCCATGGCCCACGAGGGGTGGGGATTGTGTGGGAGGAAAGACCCAGCAGAGGCACTTGGGTGGGGCTGCACCGTGGAGAAAACCTTCCTGACTCCAGGTGCAGAAGTTCCTTGGGGTGGGTAGAGCTGCACCCCTGTAGATTATGATTAACCTATGTTGCAGCTGAGGCCCTGGGAGACAAGGGTGAGGGGATATTGGTTTCTTTCTGTCATGGGGCCGAGGATCCAAAAGCTCTCTCAGCTCACTTGGTGGGGAGTGTGTCTTGTCTAACCAGACTCAGGGCAGCCTAGAGGGCCAGTTATGAAGCGGCCAGTGACCAGCATGGCTCCTGGGCAGTAGCCATCCACAGTGAGACCCATGGGATCGCACGTCTGACACACCCCAGAAAGCCTTGGATAGAGGATCCAGTGAAAGGCTGGCCTCCTGCGGTGGTTCAGGCGCTCAGGTGGTGTCTATTGGGCACAGAGGGAAGTGAGGGACATCTGGGTGACAAGAGGCTCTGCTTGTGACCTACATTTTCTCACTTTGCTCTGAGCACAGCAGTTTTATCCTTGGAACTTTCGGATCTGTATTTGGTGCTCAAACTGAAAAATAAATGATGAGATTGTAGAGATTGGAGTGAAAGGAAGTCCATGGTTTTATGCATGGGTAACGAGAGGAAGCAACACATTCCTTCCTTTTTTTTTTCTTTTCTTTAAACTTAAGTCAAAATAACAGTTGCACAGATGAGGATATGTGTGTGTGTGTGTGTGTGTGTGTGTGTGTGTGTGACTGGGGCTGAAGACTTAACCACCGTGGATATTTTTAAAACTTGAGGAGAGGCACAGTGAGGGCTTTCCTAGCACTGAGATCTGAGGGAAAGTTCCAGCCTGGGAGTGAGAATAGACACTCCTCCTCTCAGCTAAACCCCAACTTCTTTTTTTTTTTTTAAACCCTAACTTCTTTGCCTAGAAAGTGGGGAGGTTGGATTAAATGACTGCAAAATATTGTAATTCTAGGATTTGTCATTTTACTTAGATTCTTGTAAGTATTTAAGTCAAACTCTCCCTGTCACTAGGTTCCTCTTCCTGAGGGTTAGATGGCTGTGGATGTGTGTGTGCACGCGTGTGTGTGCAGTGTATGTGTTGTGTGTGTGTGGTATGGGGGCGCAACACGTATTGTGTGTGTGGGGGTTGTGTGTACAGTATGGATGGGTTTGGTGTGTCATGCACTATTTCCTTTTGCTGCCCAGAACAACCCCCACATTGCCCCATTTATGCTGGATTTCCAGATCTTTCGGAAATCCTCTCCCACACACCAGCCCGGTAAGCAAGAACACATGTGGGAAGCCCTTCTTATTCCAGTGTCTCTTGAGATGCAGCCAGACAGCTGGAATTACATGCTTTGTAGAGGACCAGGGACGTGGCATGGCAATGGGAAATTCAGTTTGTATTGGGAAGCCAGATTCCTTGTCCCAAACCTGAGAGGCCGAGAGAGGGTGGAGGCTGGGCTGTCTCTTGCCAGCGGTGTGGGCCGTGTGTGTGTGTGTGTGTGTGTGTGTGTGTGTGGTATCTTTCATAAAAACCTCTGTCTTTTCTAACATTTCGCCACTTACGTGTGTGTTTGCAATTCAGTCCCCAGTTTTGAAAGCAGCCTCTTTCCTCAGCATCTCTTCCTCTAGTTCTGTTGTTCCTCATTCACCTCTCCAGCCCCTTTTCTCTTTTGCCCCACAGCAGGGCATCAAGCTCCTTGTGGACGGGGGCTCAGGGTTCTTAATCTGCTGCCTGGAGGGGGCCACAGATGAAAGCAGGGAAGATTAGACCCTCCACGACGGCTAGGCTCTGGGGCCTCAGAGTCTTTGATGCTTTGAGCTTCCTGGTTATGGCAGAGTTTCCTCTTGATTCTGGGGGCATACAGAGCTGCCAGGGGTCCAGCTTGCCTTTCTACATCTGTCCCAGTCACGTACTGCTGCTTAACAACTCACCCCAAATTCAGTGGCTTTAAACAACAGTCCTTCATTTGGCTCCTGAGTCTGCGATTTGGGCTGGGCACCGCTCCCACGTGGCACCTGCCGGGGCAGCTGGAAGGTGAAGGGTGACCTCACTACTCAAGGGAAGGAGGGTTCTGTGTCCGTTGTAAGCCCAGCATGTGTACCGTGTGTGTGTGTTCGTGTGTGTGTAGTGTGCAAGGCACCGTATGTAGTAATGTCGTGTGCACGTATGAAGCGTAACGAGCACGCCCTCTATCACGGCAGCCATGCTTGAAAATACAATGTGCTGCATCTCTTTCCACCTTCACTATCCCTTTCTTTGCCTCTTACAGTCCTTTTGGTTTAAATTTGTGGGCAGAGATGCAATTTGCAGTAAGGACTGTGTTCTCACATGGGTGCTAAAGCTTACACTTTGGCTTGAATTATGTGGTAGGCAGAATGGCCTCAAAATAAGCCCAAGATTTCTGCTCCCTGGTGCACATGCCCTGAATAATCTTCTCCCCTTGAGTGTGTGTGTGTGTGGGTGGGGTGGGTGGGACTGTGAACATGCTGGGATTTTACTGGGATGAATAGGTTACATGAGATGGGCAAAGGTGAAAGGATTTTGCAGAGGTTATTAAGGTCTCTCATTAGTTACTTTGGGTTAATCGTAAAGGAGATTACTCTGGATGGGCCTGACATAATCAGGTGAGTCCTTTAAAGGAAGGTTTAGGCCTTCCCTAAAGAGAGAGATTCTCCTGCTGGCTTTGAAGGAGCAAGCCGCCATATTGTGAGAAGGTCATATAGCCACAATATAAGAGTGGCCTCTGGGAGCTGACGGCAACCCTCGAACAACAGCCAGCAAGAGAACAGGGACTTCAGTTCTACAACTGCAAGAAAATCCTGCCAACAACCTGAATGAACTTGGAAGAACTCCAGATGCGAACATGGCCCAGCTGACATTTTGATTTCAGCTTTGCCAGACCCTGAGCAGAGAACCTAGCTACTCCACACCCAGGTTCCTGACCAACAGAAACTACGAGATGATAAATGTGCATTAAGCCAGCCAGTTTGTGGTAATGGGTTATACAGCGATAGAAAATGAACACACATCATAACCATGAGCTCCACTGGCAAGAAAACTTTATTGAGTGGGTAACTGGAGAAACACACGGCAGATTCAATAGTGCGACTGTGCACATGTTTGAGCCCCAGCTCAAATGTCACCTCCTTTAAGACCTTCATGGATTACCTTCAGCCAGAAGTAATCTCTTGCTTCGGAAATTCTGTGGCTTTGTTTGTACCTCTTTTGTCGTACTTCTCATATTCTAGTTGTATTTGCCAGCGTATATGTTTTATCTCCCTGATTGGATTGTAACGCCCTCTCTATGGAAATGGTGTCCTTTTTATTTTTGTGGCACCAAAGTACTTGGCATAATTCTTTGCATATCAACTAATGTTTTTTGATAGTTTATTAGGTACTTTTCTCAATGCTAGAACTTCAACTTTTATTTGTTGAGGCTGTTTGAGAATATATTTTGATGTAAGGAAAATCAAGAGATAGTCTTTGTTATTGTTCTACGGGTGTTAGTTTGAAATATCAAAACTAGGGGCTCCTGGGTGGCTCAGTCAGTTAAGCGTCTTCCTTCAGCTCAGGCATGATCCCAGGGTCCTGGGATCGAGTCCCATATCAGGCTCCTTGCTCAGTGGGGAGCCTGCTTCTCCCTCTCCCTCTGCCACTCCCCCTGCTTGTGCTCTCTCTCTCTCTGTCAAATAAATACATAAAATCTTTAAAAAAGTAAAATATCAAAACTAGCTAAGCATTCTGATCCTCATTTGCAATCAGTGGGAATGTTTCTGTCATTTGAGATTCTGAAATGAAGCCTATGAATGTTCATCAAATAGATTTTGGTTCCCAGACTCTGAAACTCTCTGCCAAGACAGAATCACAAATCCATCTGAGTAATCTTTATCTCGATCCTGTAAAGGGAGAAAAGAATTTCCTAAACCAGTGGGACAAGCTGCTGGTTAGCTATTACCTCTAGAATCAGGACCACTATGTGCATGAAGATAGGGATGAAATGTCTTCTTGGAGCACGAAATACAAGTCTATTTAGAGAAACAAGTAGCCTTTAACTATGCTTTTGAATTTAGTTTTGGGACACCAAACACAGAGGAAACAGAAAGGCCAAAGAACGTAAAACAGTCATAAAATGCTTTTAGGATGGCAGAAGAAGCCAGCAGCTCCCAGGGAATCCACACAAGCTGTGCTCGAGGACCTGCACACCATAGGAAACTGTTTTTGGCAAGCTTGATTATTCATAATGAAAAGCATTGCCATTAATAATCTTCCTTGTACCTTTTATAAAAATAGAATTGTAGTGCCGGGAGGGATTGTTTTGGGGCCAAGTTATTAGTCAGGTCCATGCATATGTGCTTTAGGGGAGTGCCAACTGATTACTCTGGGCTCAAAAACATCTTTCTAGGACTTCCAGATCTGGGTTTATAAAAATAGTGAGTAGAAACACTACATTTATATCACCCCTGAGAATTTGCAGAGTTTCAAATACATTATTTCACTATGCCTGGGGATAGGCAAAAGTTTTCCTCTCCTAATCTGGGCTCCTAGGAGCAGGTGAAGTTCAGGGGGCATGATTGTTAAGGCCTCAAATGGCATCTACTTTGTTTGGAAATTAACAGTGTGTGTCTTGTTCTGGCTGCTAATCTCACCCCAGACATCTGGAGCCGACAGATCAGATCACTACTAGTTAGCATCAAGGTGGTGGTAAAGGCCTGAGTCAGAAATTCATCACGCTAGCTATTCTCTGGTTCACCCTGTGGTTATCCCCACGGTCAATAATGAAACTGGACATGACAGCTCCAGATTTTACATTTCATGTGGAAGATAAGTAAGCATTTGGGAAATCTACCAGGAATTATTTTCTAAAAATCCTGGTATGGGATCCGGGGTGTTTTTGCTGTTTAGACTTTAGACAATCTTTGACGCTTACCGGGTATTTATCCTTATAAATGACTTGCAAGCTACATGTGTTAGGGAAGACGGCTCCAGTATCGTGTGTGTGTGTGTGTGTGTGTGTGTGTGTGTGTGTGTGTACACGCGCATGCCTGGAAGGAGGTGGGACAGTAAGAAGCTAAGAAGAGAGCTGGTATCTGCTGCTCCCTTCCCCCACTGTATTGGGAGGGGGAGTGGCTAAGAGGAAGGAAACAGTGTAGGGTTTGAGAAGGTTGGGGTAAGTAAGCTAGGCCCATCCGTCTCTGCCTTAGCGTCACTTGGAGAGATTTTTAAAAACTCAGATTTCTAGATCCAGCTCTAATGAATCACAATCTCTGAGGGCGGGGCCCAGAAAACTGCATTTCAGAAAACCAGGTAACTTTGATGTACTGGTGGGCTTGCAAATCACTGGGATAACAAATAACAGAGTGTGAGCAGCACTGTAAAGAGCCCTGGACTGCAGTCAGGGTCCTGTGTTTAAGTTCCACCACCAGCTTGCTGTGTGACCTTGTAAGAGTTGCTTTGCCTCTCTGGGTCTGTTTCCTCATCTGTAAAATGGGTGGTGGACCAAATAAGTGTTAACATTCCATCCACATTAGAACTCAAAGACTGTTCATGACACAAATGTCTGGAGCCACTCAGGGATTCTGTGAAGATCTCTACGCAGGTGCAGGGAGGAAAGGGAGCAGGAAAGAGAGGCAGAGGTGTGAGAGGCAAGTGGGCAGAGTCTCAGGCAGGTGTCCTCTTTATCAGGGTGGATCCTGGTTTTGTGACACATATAATTTGAAGGTTCCTCCTTAAGAAAAAGAATTCAAAATTACCATAAAAAATTAAGTATAGAGGGCACCTGGCTGGCTCAGTCAGTGGAGCGTGTGACTCTTGATCTCGGGGTTGTAGGTTCGAGCCCCATGTTAGGTGTGGAGATTACTTAAAAATAAAATCTTTAAAAAAATTAAGTATAGGGCGCCTGGGTGGCTCAGTTGGTTAAGTGACTGCCTTCGGCTCAGGTTATGATCCTGGAGTCCCTGGATCGAGTCCCGCATCAGGCTCCCTGCTCGGCGGGGAGTCTGCTTCGTCCTCTGACCCTATCCCCTCTCATGTGTTCTCTCTCTCTCATTCTCTCTCTCTCAAATAAATAAATAAAATCTTTAAAAAAAAAAATTAAGTATAAAAGTGAATGTTTATTCAAGGTAATAAAAGAAGTCACTACAAACTACGTATTTCATGAAAAATACCATAAATATAGAATTCAGAGAAATAACATAATACTTTTATTAATTTGTTGCCTGACATACCTTTATAATGCTTTTTTCCTACAGCTTTGGTCTGCATACACTTTGACTTTCTCTTCATATGACAGTAATTTTGTATTATCACTTTCTCTGGAGAGAATAGAAAGACAATTCAGTCTTACCTCTAATATATTTGAAATTTGTTTTTCTAAGCTATTGATAGTTTTGTAAAGTTTCTTTCAGCTTCATAACTCGTTGGTAACATTGTGTGCGTTTTGGGGATTGCACTCAAGTCTGGGAAAACCTTAATTGAGTTTCTTTCGTTTCAGAACTTTAAGAATTGGAAGAATTCAGGGGTGCCTGGGTAGCTCAGTCAGTTAAGCATGCGGCTCTTCGTTTCGGCTCAGGTCATGATCTCAGGGTCATGGGATCAAGCCCCATGTCTGGCTCTGTGCTCAGTGTGGAGATTCTTTCCCCGTCTCCCTCCCTCCCCCTCCACAGCTCCCCCTGCTTGTGTGTGGGCTCTCTCTCACATAAATAAATAAGTAAAATCTTTTTAAAAAATCATTAAAGGGCTCCTGGGTGGCTCAGTCGTTAAATGTCTGCCTTCCGCTCAGGTCATGATCCCAGGGTCTTGGGATTGAGCCCCATATTGGGCTCCCTGCTCTGCAGGAAGCCTGCTTCTCCCTCTCCCACTCCCCCTGCTTGTGTTCCCTCTCTCGCTGCCTCTCTCTCTGTCAAATAAATAAATAAAATCTTTAAAAAAAATAAAAATAAAAAAATAAAAAAATCATTAAAAAGAAGAATTGGAAGAATCTTTCCATATACTAGCTTGTACATTTTAATCCTTGTTTTTTCCCTCTGTTACCTGATGAGTTCTGGTGCTGGGTGTCACAGGTCACATTCATGGCACAGCATACCCCTGACCTTCACCATCAGGACCCTGGCCGACCTGGCAGAGTAGATGGCTAGCCATCACTGAACTGCACGTGGAAATGACATGCAAACATTCCCTTAAACCCACACCAAATGTACCCCCAACTTAATTCTTCTTGGCCAGATCCCCAAAATGCCCGTGACCACTCCAGGGCTGCCTGACCTCGGGGGGATGCATGATAGAGGAGGAGGGAGAGTGGTCTTAAGCTATTCTGTTAGAAATATGCTATATTTATGTATGCATATCATATAATATATATTACAGATGGACCCTGTGACTTGTACATTTTATAAATACATGCACACATATGCACACATATTATACAATATATATCCATGATACACATATGGTATATATATATTTTATATACACAGTATATATTATAATATACTGCATATGTGACTACATTATGTATTATACATTGCATGATATAATATACCCATATCCTATATATATGTGTATACATATACACACTGCCAATTTTATAAAAATATATGGCCATATGAACCCATTGCTAGCGCCCCTCAAGAGCCATGAAGGAGCCAGAGCAAGGAGAGTCCCTGGGCTAAAAGTTTCACTGGCTTTATAATAGATCCACCTCTGCTCTGATGCTAGGACAGAGACCAGGGTTGACTGTGGGAATCGCAGGGCTGAGATTCTTCCCCTGAGGGTTCTGAGTATTTTGAAAGGCTCGGCAAACACCCCTAGGGTGAAGTGCTGTGACCATGGCAGTGGTGAGTGTGGGGGGTTCATCTGTATTCCTTCCCTTTCCTCTCAACCCCCACCTGGGTGTCAGGGAGGTTTGAGTCACACCTGTCCAAGTAGCTCGGCTGCTATTCTCCAGTTAGTTATCCTCACTGCCCCTGCCCTATATAAAGGTGAGGGTTACTTTTCAAGAGAAGTGGGGCAAAAATTCTAAGATGAATAAGTATCTTGAAGAAGGGCTGAGAAACAGCACTTCCTTGGAACCCCCTTGGAGAGCACAGGCAGAGCTAGACTATCAGTAGAAGATCCAGCAATAAGGCTGACTATGTCATGTTAGGGGCACAGTGGGCAGGAGAGTCCAGCAAAGAAGGGAAAGGAAACCCTGATTGAGATTGGGAGGTGTGGTGGGATTGGGCAGTGAAGGTACTTCTCTAGGTGATTAACTTCAAGAGGCAGGAGGTAACTGGAAACCTTCCAGAATCCCCAAATATGTGAATAGTCAAGAGGACAGACTATACCCAATGGAATATGGACACAAAGACAGTAGAGAACAGTAAATTCTTCTTGTGATGTAGTTACTCTACAGTTGGCCAACTTTGCTCACACTAGCTAAGTGACGTTCTGGAGCACCAAGCTTCCAGAGGGAGATAGTCACAAGAGAGCCTCATCCAGAGGACACCTGCATCCTAGGCATTATTCTGTGTCATGAGGACTTGTCAAACACTCATCATTAAATTAATATCATGAGCCTACTTTAAAATTCTTAGTTCTGCCCAGAATTTTGCAAGTGGCCTCATTTTGTAACTAGAGAGGGAGCTTGTGGGGCAGGGAGGTGCACATTAGCCAAGGGAAGGCTGAAGAAATGTACTAGAACCCAAATTCTGGGAGCCTCCACACACTCTTTGCTGGAGATTCAACTGGATGTTAGACTGGTGAAGAGATGGACAAAGGATCCTCCTTCAGAATTCCCTCTCTCCCTTGGTTTTCTTCTTATTATTTTCTAAAATTTTCAAATTGAAGAATACAACATATGCAGTAGAGTGTTTAGAGTGTATTAATCTTATGTGTAAGCTCAATGAATTTTTGCATACATATACAACCATGTAAGTAGATCAACATATAGGGCATTTTCAGCATCCCAGAAAGTAACCCTTGCTCCTTCCTAGTTAATAATCCCTCCTTCACTTTAGAGGTAACCGCTATTCTGGATTCTATTTACCATTGATTAGTTTTTTCTGTTCGTGAACTTGGAATCATTCAGTATATTTTCTGTTAGTTGCCTACTATGGTATAACAAATTACAATAAACTTAGTGGATTAAAATAACACACATTTATCATCTCACATTATCTATGGGTCAAGAGTCAGGGCACAGCTCAGCTGGATCATCTACTCAGGATCTTACAAGGCTGCAATCAAGGTGTTGGCTAGGCTGTGTTCTCATCTGGTCATTTGACTGGGGAAGGATCTACTTGCAAGCTCATTCAGGTTGTTGGCAGAATTCACTTCCTTGTCATTGTATAACTTTTGGCTAACGGCCACTCTCAGCTTTTATTTTTTTAAGATTTTATTTTATTTATTTATTTTAGAGAGAGTGAGTGCAAGCAGGGGGAGGGGCAGAGAGGGAGAGGGAGAGAGAATCTGAAGCAGACTCCAGGCTGAGCTCAGGGCCTGATGCGGGGCTTGATCCCACGACTGTAAGATCATGACCTAAGCCAAAACCAAGATTCAGATGCTCAACTGGCTGAGCCACCCAGGCACCCCTACTCTCAGCTTTTAGAGAACACCTGTAGTTTCTTGCCACATGGCCCTCTCATGGGCTCTCTCACAGTGTGACAACTTACTTCATGAGAGTAAGGAAGAGTATCTCTCTCTAGTTTGCAAAGACAGAGTCTTATATAAAGTAACAAATCTATTGAAAAAAAGTAACAAATCATGAGAGTGATGTCTCAGTACTATGACACATACCATGACCTAACCAAGGAAGCAATATCCCATCCCCTTTGTCATACTCTATTTGTTGGAAATAAGTCACAATCTCCATCTATAACCAAAAGAAGGGGTTTATATAAGGATGTGACTTACTGGGGGTCACTGTAGAGTGTATCTGCCACATTTTATTTTGTGTCTGACTTCTTTGGTCCAACCTGATAGCTATGAGATTCATCTGTGTTGATGAGTGTATCCACTGTTCATTCTTTTTCCATTTTGTGTAGTATTCCTTTACATAAGTAGACCACAATTTATTTACCCATTCTACTAATGATGGATATTTGGGATGTTTCTACTTTTTGGTTGTTACGAATAATGCTGTTTTAAATATTCTTGTACATGTTTCTAGATGAACATATGCATTTGTTTTTCTGGAGTATATAATTAAGCATGCTTGGGTTTTTTTCTGTAACTTAATTCATTCAACACTTATTTACATTAAGCCCTTCTTGCTGCAATTTTAAAATGACTTGGGACTGAGCTGGAGGATAAAAGAGTTTGACTCTCATTGTGACAATTATGTTCACCTCCTCCCCCCTTGCCAAGGGTGGTGGTGATTGGATCCCTATTTTATGAATGCTTTCCTAATGATTCTTCTCCCCTCCACCTTTTCTTTCAGCAACCAATTAAACATAAAACAGCAACCACCCACCCTAAACTTGAGGGACTGCCTTGTGGTTGTTAATCTGGTTTCAGTGGGATACAGGGTTACAGTTCTCAGGAACAGCACTTTCTATGCTTTTCTCGGTGCATGGTTTCAGCATGCACCTGTCTGAGAGTCCTGGACAACAGAAGACCCCCACAGAAGCAGGTGAAGCTCTCTAGGGGGCTGGAGCCTAAATCTATAACCTTGGGACGACTGCTGGAGGAGCCTTTCCCCTTACAGTGCCAAAGAAATGGAAAGATTCAGTCACATATGAAAGGAAAGGCGAGGTGATGAATAAAACTTAGAAATACACAGAAAGAAAACACTCCAGCTTTTCCTTATCGCTTAAGATTTCTTCTTCCCACTGGCCAGGAAGTGAATATTTCTCACAAAGACTTCATAAATACAAGTAAACCCCATTTTCAGGATATCCAGACCTAAAGATCAAGCAGTGAGTGATCTGAATTCAAAATGATTTGTGGAGTTATTCTACACGGCAGCTTTTGCACGGAAGTGTCTGCTGATGGCATGATGGCACATGACTGGACCATCATCTGGCTAGAAATTTCAAGTTCCATCCCATTAATGTTGCTTCATCTCTCACACTCACTCGAAATAATTACAGATTTTATCAGTGCCATCTCATAATCACGTGTTTAATTGATCTCTTGTTCTCTGCCTCCATGACTCTGCTCCAAAGTCCAGCATCATTGCTTCCTGGATCCATGATAATGGCTACCACTTATTATGTCATGCATTTCATTGAATTTTATTTATTATGTCATTTAATTTCAGAACACTCCTGAGAGGTAGGTACTTTTCTCTCCAATCCACCTCCAAAGGAGAGGGGGGCTCGGGGAGTTTAGACCTTGCCAGGCCATGCAGCTTATAATAGCAGAGACAAGATTCAAACCATTTGGAAATGTCAATGCCAAAGTCTGTGGCACTCTAATGGCCAGCTGGTCCTGCCCTAGGCAATTAAAGGGGCATGCTCTCCTCCACTGATGAGATGATTTAATGGTGGAGAACTGGAAGCGGTTTCAACAGGAAATTGCTCCTGCTCTTCCACTACGGCCAGAAAGGAAGGTTTGAGAACAACTATTCTACAATAGTCATTTTGGCAGAAGTCTTTAAAATTTAATAAATGGTATCCAACAATATTTAATACAACAGATCGAATCAGTCAGTACTTATGGGTCCATTTTCCACATAATTTACTCTGGCATGAGCATTCATTCAGTTAGCGTTTACAGAGCACTTATAATATGCCAGGCACACTTCCAGGTGCTAGAGAGAAAGCCATGGGAAGAAGACAAAGTCCCTGCCCTCATGAAGCTCACCTTCTAGTAGGGGAAATAAAAAACAGGCAATAAAGAATCCGACAATGGGATGATGATCATCTGTGAGCACTGTGGAGGACATGTATAGGGTGCTGTCATAGAGAAGAACAGGGTGGAGGGACATTTCACCTGAGACAGGAAGACTACAGAGGGGACAGCCATGCTACACGAGCAGGAAGGAACTTTCAGGCAAGCACATCAGGTGTACAAGCCTCTCAGCCATGTAAAGGCTTGGCTTGCCCCGGGAATGGAGAGAAGTTGGGTGTGGTAGCTGGACGGGGAGGGACACGAGAAGAGACTGACGAGGTAGACTGGAGCCAGATCATGCCTGGCAAGGAGTTTGGGTTTTGTTCTAAGTGCAATAGGAAGGCACTCAAGAGTTTGAGACAGAGGTGTAAAATGATAAGATCTTTGTTCTTAAAAATTCACTCAGGATTCTGTGTGGACAGCAAATTAGAGAGGGGCAAAGACGGAAGTGGGGAGCAGTTATAAGACATTTGCATCTCCCTTTACTCTTGCAGTGGTCCAAGGGTTATGGGCTGAATTCTGTTCCCCTAAAATTCATATGTTGAAGTCCTAGTGCCCAGTACCTCAGAATGGGACTGTATTTGGAGACAGGGCCTTTAAAGAGACAATTAAGGTTAAATGAAGTCATTAGGGTGAGCCCTAACCCAGTATGACTGGTCTCCTTATAAGAAGAGATTAGGACACAGACATGCATACAGAAAAAGATGATGTGAAGACATAGGGAGAAGATGAAATCTATGCGTCCCGTAGAGAGGCCGCTGAAGAAACCAGCCCTACCAATGCGTTGATCTCAGACTTGCAGCTGCCAGAACTGCAAGAAAATAAATGTCTCTTTAAAAAAAGATTTTATTTATTTATTTGACACAGAGAGAGTGAGCACAAGTAGGGGGAGCATCAGACAGAGGAAGAGGAAGAAGCAGACTTCCTGCTGAGCAGGGGGAGCCCGATGTGGGACTCGATCCCAGGACCCCGAGATCATGACCTGAGCCAAAGGCGGATGCTTAACCGACTGAGCCACCCAGGCGCCCCCAAAATAAATTTCTGTAAAGCACTCAGTCCGTGGTACTTTGTTACGGTGGCCCTAGCAAACTCACACACGAAGTGAGAGATGATGGGGCTTGGACTCGGCGGAGAGTGGAGATGAAGAGATGTAGGTGGGCTTGTCATATGTGTCTGAGGAAGAACTGGCAGATGAGTTAAACATGAAGAGTGAGGAGGAGGGAGGAACTGAGGGTAACCCCTAGATCTCTGACTTACCAGGTGGATTTTGTAAGTCACCTCAAAATTCTTTTTAATGATATGTGGTATGTATGCGGCTTCCCGTTCCCCACCACTCCTCTCCCCCTCTTGTGTGGGTGTTGGGGACTACACTTCTGGGGTCCTTTGGAGGGAGGGGAGCAAGGGCTGTCTTAGACTCTCAACTCAGCCAGTTCGGCTTGAGTTCAGCAGTCTCAGCACTGCCACCAGCACCACTGAGCCAACTGCTGATGGACAACTTGGCCAAGAGAGATGCCAGCAGCTTCTGCGCAGGTGTGGAGACCTGCTCTTGGGAAAGAGGAGGCAGGGGCTGCAGGGGTGGGCCTCGTTTCTGCGCGGCCCTCCAGGAATCAAATCCAAGGTGCTGGCAGGCCTCTCACTGGACACCTTTTCCCCACGGCCTGGCCTGCGTCTCCAGCCCTCTTCCGTGCCATCCCTCACCCTGGCGGTGGGGAAGGAGGAGGCCTCTGTGGGAGGGGTGTCACCTGCCCACTTCTGAATCCACCTTCCTACAGCCTTGCCTATTGATTTTCAAAAGCATCATTTGGAAGAAAGGGAAAAAAAAAAACCCCAGTTGAATATTAACTGTGTTTTTCTCTTTATATTTCTTTTCTTTTCTTTTTTTTTTTTTTTTAAAGATTTCACCTATTTACTTGAGAGAGAGAAAGAGAGAGAGGGAGCAGGGAGGGGCGGCAGAAGCAGACTCCCTACTGAGCAGGGAGCCTGACTCGGGGCTTGATCCCTGGACTCCGGAATCATGACCTGAGCCGAAGGCAGCCGCTTAACTGACTGAGCCACCCAGGCGCCCCTTTCTCTTTATATTTCTGATAAGAAAACTGGAATTCTCCTGGGTAATGTCCAAGTTTCTGACTGGCTCGGGGAGAGAGAATAGAGGGAGAAAAGCATAGCAACTGATGTATCTAGGTTTATATGGGGGAAATAAAACACATATGTACTTAAAGTGGGTCTATATTTAGAATATTTAGATATTTTCATTGATTTTACTTTATAGGTATCTATATGAATTTACAAATATGTATGTGTGTAATATATAAATATATGTATGGAGGTATGTATGTGAGTGTATCTCTCAGATCTGATCATGTCATGCCCAGCTTTAAAAACCTTCCACGGTTCCCTCTTGCTTATTATAGGATAAGGTCCAAACCCCCCTTGGCACGGCCTCCATAACCTCTGGCCTCTCCACTCTCTGTCCCCAGCTCGCCTCCCCTAGGCCACCTCCCCGCCCTCCCCCCCTCAGGCTCCAGCCCTGGGAACACGCACTGGCCTTGCGGTGAACCTTGCTCTTTCCTGCCTCTCAGCCTTTGCACTCTGACCATAAACTCCCCCACTCCCTCCCCATCAGGTGCCTGCCTTGGAAACTTCTATTCATTTGTCTCCAGTGAGCTCGCTGTCCCTTCTGAGCCGAGGCCTTTGAGATCCTAGTGCCAAGCACAGTGCACTCAACACCGAATGAGCTCTCGAGGTCACACCATGGTAAAGGAGTGCCCTCGCTTTGGTCCCCAGAGCTCTCGGCTGTGAGCCCTCCATGAGGGCATTTGTCAGGCGTGTGCTGTACCGGCCTCTCCCGTTACAACCCTCAGGGCAAGACCCTGCCTTTCCTCCTAAAGTGCATTTTCCGTGCCCTGCACAGGGCCTGGCCATGGCTGCCACCCAGCCTGTGTTTGCCGAATGAATGAAAGCGTACTTATAGGTCACTATTCGTGTGACAGATCAGCTGGAAGCGGAGAAACCGAACGCAAAATGGTGGGGCACTGCTCAAGAAACAGTCATCAGAAACAGTGACAACGCCTCCCCACACAGATGACTAGTTCACCGTGGATTTGGAGAGACATGGACATGACCACAGCTCAAGGGGAAGGCAGTGCTTGCATCTTTTTGGGTCCTTCCCCACTGTCATCAGGGGTGACCTGTGGGTATAGTGGTGTCACTGCTCCTGCGACAACCAGAATAGCAGCACCGGGCCAGGAGGCCAAGGCCCCTCCCCCAGCCCAGGGGAGACCCTCTGACTGCCAAGAGCGGTGACATCTGCGGCTGCTGGGTCCAGCCCCTGCCCGAAGCTTCAGATGACCCACCTTCTTCCGCACATGTGTTGGGGAAAATCCAAAGCCACGTTTCCAATTTCCCACTCCCATTAGCTGTTACACTCCTGGCTGGGTTTCTGGCCTTCTCGGTGGCTGGATCTGGGCTCCAGCCTGGTGAGCCCGGCATGCATCTATAAGATTGCAACAGGGTCGGAGGAGGGGGTCGTTCGCCGGCACTCAGCAGCCTCCTAATGACTCTTTTTATTGTCATATTTCCAGTGACTTCCTATTCCTTTCTTTGCATTCATTTCCTAACATCCATCAGTACGTAAGAGCCACAGGGGGCACAGTGCTGTGAACAGGGGCTGGTATGCATCAGAGACCTCGCTGAATAGCAAATGAGTGAATGAATACAAGTATGAATGAACACCTTCTGCTCAGAGAACAGTGTATTCAAACTAAATGAATGAAAGCTGTAGACACTCCTTTGGTTGTTTTTTCAGCTGGGTATCTCCCTGTAATCTGTGATGGCTTAAATCTGGCTCTGATTGAGGGACTGGCTAGATGAACTGGTCTAATTCTTCTGGCCTCAGGATTCCTGGTCATTGCCCAGTGAAGTTTTCCTCTGGCAGCTTCCCCCCACTGGCCGGGAGCCTGTGCCCGCCCGCCCCACAGAGGGAGGTTGGCTTCGGTTACCCTGTGGACTGCAAAGTCGAGAACGCTGAACGGAGGGGCCTGCTCCATGGGGCCAGGGGATGGGGGGCAGGGGGTGGAAGGGCAAGGAGCCCGGGCTCCGTGTGGCATCCGGCTTTAAACAACTGCTTAGAAATTGAAGAGAACCTCTCCGGAAAATGGGAGGGCTCTGGCAGGACTCCCAGGGCCGAGGAACAGCAAGTTCCTGCCAACTTGTGACGGAAGTAGATTTGTGGGAAGGGAGGAGGGACGAGGGCACTGAAGGGAGCCGACACAACCCAGCAGCATTTTTCCTGGTAAAAACCCTGCTCTTAAGTAAACATGCTTCTAAAAATCAGGAGAGTTTTTATTCTGAGTACAGTTAATTCCCAGGTGTGTGTGTGTGTGTGTGTGTGTGTTTAAAGAAAGAATATTATAAGCTATTCATGGCCCCTGCCTGGGAACACACTGGGACAACAGAATGCAAAAATCAGCTTTACCTCTTCGTGTTTCTGAGGCAGGAACAGGCTTTCTCGGTTCTTCCTTCCAGGACAGGCCTGGGAAACTCACTTTTTTTTCTCTTCAGGAAGCTCCTTTCAGGCCCAGTACAGCCAGAAGACCAATAATGGCCGCCTCAGGGCTTCTTTTAGGCCAGAGAGGATAAAGAATCTCTATGTGCAGAAATCTGCCCTACCTGACTATTTCAGCAAGGTGAACTCAGGGAAGGAAGGCTCGGGGTGGGGGTGGGGACCAAGGGACATTAATGGGGGGGTGACAGGAATAGTGACCATTTTCAATTGCAAAAAGATCTAAAATCAGCATGGTTGCTGGGAGACTCAAAGTGGATAAAACACCAGTCTGCAATAACCCATTCTCCTTTCCAGAACCTCAACCTGCAGCTGTCCTCAGTGAATTTGGGGCATCTCACAATCACTTTGATTTCAAATCTGGTTCACCTGGAAAACTGGTTGGGTAGGGGGAGACAGAGAGAAGGAATAGATGGGTTTTTATTATTAATTAATTAATTAATTAATTATTTTTTAACTAGACTCCACACCCAGCGTGGAGCCCAACAGGGGGCTTGAACTCAAGACCTGAGAACAAGACCTGAGCTGAGATCAAGACCTGAGCTGAGATCAAGAGTTGACGCTTAACCGACTTGAGTCACCCAGGTGCCCCTGAAATGGATACTTTTTAAACTCACCCCCTTCACAAGGCTTTCTGAGATGGTAGATCATCTGTGCGGCTACAGGGACTCCCATGCGTTGCTCATGGGAGGGTGAGTTGGTACAACCACTTGGGAAGACTCTTGTTACATTATATAGGAAAGTCCAAGATGTGCAAAAGCTAAAACCCAGCAATTCCATTTCTAGTTACATATCCTAGACCAGCAGTTCTCAAGCCTTTTGGTCTCAGGACCCCTTTACACTCGGAAATATTATTGGGGACACCAAATAATTTTGCTTAGGTGAGTTATATTGACCGATATTTACCATGTTAGAAAGTAAAACTAAGAATTAAAAATAATAATTCATTTAGGAGTAACAATAACAGAGCTATAACATATCAACATAAATAATGTATTTGTGAAAAATAACTACATTTTCCAAGATCGGACAGGTTAGTGGGAAGAGTGGCATTGTTCAATAGTCTTGCAAATCTGATTTGATAGAAGACAGGGATTCTCAACTGTTTCTGCATCAGTGTTTTGAGACAGCTCTTGTCATTTAGCTGTTGGCAAATAAGATGTTATTTGCCTTTTTTACCCTCTTCTGTGAGAATGAGGGTAAAAAAGGCAAATAACATCTTATTATTATGAAACTAGTTTTGACTTTGTAAATGCCCCTGAGAGGGTCTCAGAGGCTCCCAGAAGCCTCCAGACCACGTTTTGAGAACTGCTACTCCAGAGAAAATTTCATCTCTCTCTCCCAGCAGATGTGTACAAGCATACTGAGTGACATTATTTATAACAGCGAAGAAACCCAACTTAACCGTTTATAAATAGTAGAATGGATAAATTGTGGTATATTCATAGTATTGATGAATCTCACAAATCATACTTTAAAAAAACCAAATATGATTTCATATTAATAGAGTTCAAAAACACATAAAAATATATCATTTAGGGGTATAAATATATGGTAAAACCTTAAGGAAAGGCAAGGATGGTGGTTGTCTCTGGAATATCATTGCTGAGGGATCTACCTAAAGTTTCAGAAATGTTTCTTTTCATTATGGGCCAGCTAATGAGGCCTCCATGTCCCTGGTAAGGGTGGTGGGGGGAGGGAACGTGACAAATCATGCTCTTCAAGGCCATCCCAAAGTGGCCCTCGTTGCTTCTGCTTACATTCTACTGGCCGGAGCAACTCACATGGGCAGGCGTAACTTCAAGCGAGTGGGGAAGTATAATCTGACCACGTGCCCAGGAGAAAAGTGAGACATTAGGGTCATTTGGTATTGTTTCACTTCCTAAGTTGGGTGGAGGCTTAATTATTATATACTATATATACTTATAGATAAATTTATGCTTATTATTATATAGTGTATATGTATATATCTTAAATATATGTGTGTATCATTTTTAAGTATAAAAATATTGGAAGAAAGAAAAGAGAGAAAGGAAGAATAGGCCCATAATTGTGCTGAACAAATTCATGTGTTTGGATAAAAAAAAAAAATGCGGGGCTGAGAGAGGGGAAGGTGAGAGCTCAGTGGAGAACCCGTTGCGATTCCTGGAGCCGCGGTCTGTAAGGTCGGGTCAGTGTATGCCCAGGGAGCATGAAGACATTCTAATGGCTTGCAGTGCAGGTGATATTAAAGACATCCATTTCTAGATGCTCACATTCAGGTGTCCTCTTTTACTAAAGCTGGAATCCCTGTGAATGCTCCCATGTTTGGGTTGCTCTCCCCCTTTCCTCTTACAGAAGGTATCTTTTTCCCATGTTTGGCAGAAGAAGGATGTGGCCCATCTTGTCATCTTGTCCTCTGTAAAACTCTTCGACTCCAATCAGACACAATTCAAAGTATTGGTTAAGGCTGAGTAAGTGAACTGCTCTAATGACTGGACTACAAATCCTTTGGCGAGTCAGACATTATCCCATCATTCCAACAAAGGTGAAGGAGAAACTAATGAACATTTAATACTACCAGATGATAAATCACTAACAGTAGTCTTGTCATTATGTGGGATTTTGGGCACACTCCTCAGAAAGAGTTCACACAATCAAATAATGCCACTACAATAAAACACCTCCATTCTGAGCACATCTTCTTGGCATCTATATTTTTAAAAGTGAAAATTACAGATAAGAATTGATGTGGAAACTATTCTCATTCTAGAGAAGGTTATATTCATCCACGGACACATGAAAAAAAAGTACTAACCATCTCATTAAAAAAGGCATTTCTAATAAAATTTTACCTTTTTGAAAAATAGAATTTTACCCAAATGTTCAATAAACGGGTGATACATTTATGTTATTTTGACAAATTGTGTGTTACAACTAATTGTAATGTACTAATTCTGGGAGACAATCTTTTCATGCTGTAGACCAGCACTGTTCAATAGAACTTTCTGCAATGAAGGAAATATTTTCTATCTGCTCTGTCCAGTGCGGTTCCATGAGCCACACATGGCTACCGAGCACCTGAAGTGTGGCTAGTGGGAGTGAAGAACTGAATTTTAGGGACGCCTGGGTGGCTCAGTCGGTTTAGAGTCTGCCTTTGGCTCGTGTCATGATCCCAGGGTCCTAGAATCGAGTCCCGCATTGGGCTCCTTGCTTGGCGGGGAGCCTGCTTCTCCCTCTGCCTGCCACTCCCCCTGCTTGTGCTCTCTCTCTCTGACAAATAAATAAATACAATCTTTAAAAAAAGAACTTTAAAAAATTTTATTTAATTAAAAAACGTAAATAGCCACACGTGGCTAGTGGCTACAGTATTAGACAGCATAGCTTTAGAGCTTTATGACCACAGAAAAAGAAAGAAATTAAATTTGTATTTGTATACATTTTTTTTTTAAGATTTTATTTATTTATTTATTCATGAGAGACAGAGAGAGAGAGAGGCAGAGGGAGAAGCAGGCTTCCCGCGGAGCAGGGAGCCCGATGCGGGACTCGATCCCAGGACCCTGGGATCATGACCTGAGCCGAAGGCAGATGCTTAACGACTGAGCCACCCAGGCGCCCTGTATACATTTTTAAGAGAAATATGATAAGGTGATTAATAAAAGCTTTTAATCATAAATGTATATTATATCAGATGAAGTTCTATAGGGGAAGAGAAATGGAAATAGAAATTCAAGGAGGAAAAGAAATAACGTAAAATTTCTGACCTAATGAAGAGCTCATTCATGGTATTTTAAAAAGGATAATGGAGGGTATCAATTGCTATCACATTTAAATTCTACTTAGATACATCTAAATGAGTGACAATAGTTATTTCAAAATGTTTAAACTGTTAAAATGTTAAAATTTTTCACATTTACAGTGGAATTTAATCTCTTGCAGCTATTTAAACTTAAGATGAAAATGTTCAGTTACCAACACACAAATGTTTAAGGGGAGTGCATAAGGTTTCAAAATTCCTTTGAGGGATGTGCAAGCAAAATGCTTGCAGACCCCTGAACTAGATGGCATTCTTTGTTCCTTTCAACTCTTTGAATTTCGCAGATATGATCCAAGGGGTCACTCTAGTGAGTGGGCACTGTAAATAGCATGGGGAAACATCCCCAAATGTACAAGTTCACTTGGAAACAAGTGTTCTAACAAAAAACAAAATCCAAATAAACAAGCCAAAAATACACACCCCTTCCCATTTCTCTTTTACACACACACACACACACACACACGCACACACACAATCCCCCAGGAGACCCCCCACTCCTACACTAGTGCTTCAGGTGCAGATGGTTCATGAACCGCTCTTTGGAGAAACTTGAGCTCAGTTAGCGATGTGGGGTGGTCTGGCCAGGGAGACATCTCCAGAGGTGAGGGTGGCCTCAAAGAGGATCATTAAAGATCAAAGATGCCGTTTGAAGTGGTTTGCGTTACTGCAGCACCCCTCCGGCCTAAGCGGCCATTGACCGAGTCTGCTACACACACAAAGGTCTTGCATGGCTGTTTGGTTTTGGTGGAAATCAAGCAAGGGCCTGAGACGCAGGTGCAGACCTAGTTCAGTGCACACACATGGCAGAGTGACTCAAACTGAAAAGAATCCAGTGGAAGCAGAACCTAGGAGCCAGAGGTGATCCTGAGAACTCTCACCACTCCCACCAAGAATAGGCAAGGTATCTGGAGGCATTAGCCTTTCCATGGAAGTGGGCCTGAGGCTGGGGTTCAGGCGTGATGAACCCAGCCTGGTGACTCTCATTCCAGCCGGCCTCTCTGCAGGGATGCTCGACCCCAGGTGTCAGGGACAGGTCAGCCTGTTCTCAGCGGAAGCAAGAGAGCAGGAGGGACAGGAGAGATGGCAGGCAGGACTCTGACCTCAAGTCACCACAGCCACCAACCCACCATGGTGCTGAAGGGCATGGCAAACAATTCGCCTGATCCAGTGATTGCGTCCCACAAAGGTGAGCAGTGACAGCCAGAGAGGGATGCATCATTCTGGAAGTGGGTGGGGAGGACGGTATTAGTCATGTTGTGGGAACTGGGATTCTGGATTGGCAGCTCTGAGTCACCCTCTGATTGGCGAGGCAGGCCTCCCTTTCCGCCGGGCCCGGCCCAGGTCCGGCAGGCAGGAGGGGCCCGTGCTCAGCATTGGCCCTGAGACCAGCTCCTAGGAAGCAGCAAAAGACCCAGGTGGCCTTGACACCACTTCAAAGGCTGGCTTCAGATGCTTATCAGCAGGATTTTGCACAAGGCCCAGGCTGAGGTTGTGTAAGAATTTTGAAAATGCCAGGGAAGCTAACACAGCTTTGTTTAGATAGGGCTCAGGCTGTAGGCAGGGTACTTACCTCTTTGGCCTTAGTGGAAGCAAATGCCAACATTAGCCCACAGTTGGAGAAAAAAACAGACACGGGGGGATGTAGGAAGACGGGGGGATGACTCTAAGAGACTCCAAGAGACAGGAGATGCAAAGAAAAGGCAGTATCTGCCCTTTACCTGTGGTTTGAGTGTTGTGCTGTTCATCATCTCTGAATGCCTGAGTCCGGTGGCGCATCACGCGGTGAATGCCTGGGGCAAGGAACATAAGAGCCGAGGGCGATGTTGATGGCCACTGCAGGAGAATTCTGGAGATCTTAACCTGGAGTAAGGGAGAGGGGGGCATTCATGCATTTAACAAACATTGAATCCCTGGGAAAAAAAATCTCTAAAAACCAATCATTCTCAACCTTTATTTTAATGCAACTCATGTGACCTTTCCCTGCATAACTCACCCCTGTGGCCAGTGCAGGATTTTGATACAACTGTCAGATTTGTGTGCAATTCCTGGCTCCCCGGCCCTAATTCCATCTCTGCTTCTCCAGCTTAGGAGCACAGGAAGAATGCATGTAAGAATATTGTCATTATAGGGTAACCGCGAATTGCTCAAATTCATTAAAACAGTAAATTCTTTGCAAAATTGATAATGAACTGAGGTTGCATCTCTTTTATCGGCTCCCCAGTTTGGCTCCAGCTTCATCCCCTTTCCCCCCTCCCCTCCATTGTCAGCCTGACCTTCTCTCTTTCCCAGCGTCACTGTCCTGTGATAAGCCCAAGAAGCCGACGGTCCTGGAATGATTATCTAAAACTCCAGAGTCACTCCTGGTCTTTTGGGCCACTAGAGTCACCTTGGATGCATGGCTTCAGGCTGGGGGTCTCCTCAGTCATTGCCAGGGTTCCTAGATGGCCACCAAAACCAGAGGGGCTAGAGCCTGGACAACCAGCTAGTATGGTTGCTCTACTTGCTGCCAGTTTATAATGCCATGGCTCGTTGGAGCTCCAGAGCCTGTCCTGGTTGCTCCCACCTCCCTGCACCGCCGAGGCTGGGACTCCTCTTGTTGCTGATCCTGGAGTCCGTGGCACAGCCAGCAGCCCTGGCATAGGTCCCACTTTTGAGTACAAGACAGGACAATCCCTGGCCCCTTCAATGCTATACGCAGCTAAGGCTGCTGCCCATCTGGAACCACGAGCAGCACAACCTCCTGAGCAGGCCGGCCTAGGAGAGCATGCAGGGCCAGGTTCCCATGACTGCCTCAGCTGACCGAGAGCCACCGCTCCCTTCTCCCCCTGCTTTCCTATACCCCAAGCCCATACCCAGCTCCTCTGAGTGAATGAGTGATGTGCCTTCAAGGAGGCAAACTTCTCTGGGTTTCCTCAGTAGCAAAGTCCTTGGAATCACAGCCAAGGGGTTGTGACTCTGTTTGTGAGAACTGTGAACTTGAAGGTAAGCCCTCAGCACAAATGTCTTCTCAGCCCCAAACCAAGCCAAGCTCTGAAACTTTCCGCCACCTTGTTCTTAGGGAACTGTGACATCACATGTTAGAATTTCCTTCCTTTTGGGGCTCCTGGGTGGCTCAGTCAGTTAAGCGTCTGCCTTCGCCTCAGGTCATGATCCCAGGGTCCAGCTCTCTGCTCAGCGGGAAGTCTGCTTCTCTCTCTCCCTCTCCCTCTGTACTTTCCCTCTCTCTCTCTCTCTCAGATAAATAAATAAATAAAATCTTTTTTAAAAAAGAATTTCCTTCTTTTTGAAGGACGAATGCTATTCTATCATAACTATGTATCACACTTTATCCATTCTTCCATTAAGGGACACTTTGGTTGTTTTTACCTTTTGGTTCTTTACACCCTCTTCTTAACCATCTTGACCTACAAGTGACCCATGTCATTTCTAATCGCATTCCATAGGGGACCCTATTGCATAGTCCCACCTACACGCGAGGGTGGCCAGGACATGTAATCCCTGGCTGGGCAACCACTTCCCAGAAAGAAGGCAGCCTATGGAAGGGGAGGTACAATTTGTTGCTGTCCCTGCCACTGCTTTACCTCTGTGCTTCCTGTACCAGCTATTTACCATGGCTCAGGGAGAAAAATGTCTTTTTTTTTTTTTTTCCCCTAGTGTCAGTTCCTAACAGGACAAAGGTTTTGAGGTCTAAATGCTCTTTCGGTAGATAGTGATCGCTACCCTTTGTGTCGTCTTTTGCGGTTTTCCTTGTCCTTTGGATAGGGTGCAGTGGTTCGAGTTCTGATTCTGCCTCCGTCGATTTCTCACTGGCTGATGTTTGTAAAACCCTTAGTGCTACAACAAACTCAGTAAGTAGTAATTATTAGTCTTTACAACAACACGAGGTATGCATTATCTCCCCATCTCTATAGGTGAGGATCAGGAGCCCCAGAGAGATTAAGTAACTTACTCAAAGTTACCCAGATCAGAGATGACGACCCTATCTCTCTGTCTACCCTCCTTTCCTGGGGAGCCATCATCATGGGTTTGAAAAGCAACCTTGCTGTCCTCCAAAGGACATTTTGATCCCCCGAACCCAAACTCTGCTCCCCTGCTTGCTCTAGAGCTGGCGGACGGTCTCCTCCAGGACGCGAGCTGAGCCCCACGGGAGAATGTGGTGAGGGAGGACTTCCCAGGACACGTGCAGCACACGCAAAATATATAATCCACTGCTACTGCTGTGGCCACTGTCCAGCAACATTCGCGGAGCCCCTTCCTATGTTCTAGGAGGTGTAAGTAAGCATAAGAAATTACCCCTCTCCTCCAAAGAGTGCATCATCCAGCCAGGGACACAGACCGGCGACTACTCTCCTATCACGTGACGAGCGCTGTGACGTTCGGAGGACTATGGGGATTCCGATAGGAGTAATTAATTTTGCCTGCTATGTTGTGGCAAGCTACAGCAAAGAGGTGACATCTGAGCTGGGTGTACACAGCTAAGAGAGGATGGGGGGAGGGCTATTTTAGATAGAAGGGACAACAAAGTCTCGATGGTGTCAAAGAGCATAGTGTGTTTAAGGACAGAGACCCGGTAGAGCGCCGGCAAAGCCTGGGCGGAGACAGGGCGGAGAGAGGCTTGAGGAGGCTGGGTGAGGTCTGGGGTCAAGGGCTGTGCTGTGATTCCACAGATAAGGCAAGGAGATTATTCATTGGCGGCGGATACAACCATAGCTATCTTATCCAAAGCTTCCTCTGGCTGGGGTAAACAGTGAAAAACAGGACTGATAATCCATTTCGTTCCAGCCCCACTCATTTCCAGAGGGCAGGCTAACCCAAGCCATCCTGGAGTCATCCCTGATGCCACGTAACAGGGTCACCCTAGGCAAAGGCCCCCCGGGGACTTCTGTGTTCCCACCATAAGACTTCCCTCTTAGGCTATAGATGATAAGGGACTCATACAGACTTTCTCTCCCCTTTTTGGATTATAGGGCCAGACTGAGCTGAACCCCAAGTTGGCTATCTGGAAGCCAGGGTCTCTATCTGACACCTGCAAAGGCAGAATTGAATTGGGCATGATGCCAGGACCACTGTGGCTTCTCCCATCTCCTACAGACAGTGTGAAGAAGGAGGCAGAGGGAAACAGGGAAGGGAGGTGGGAGAGGTGATGGTGAAATGATGTCAGAACCCAGCTTGCATCCCCGACGGGTACTCACCAGCACCCCACTCACACAAGAGCTGACTTCCCCAGCCCCCTGGCATCAGAGTGGGATTCCCAGACATTACTTTTTCTAAGTAATTTACAAATAGAGGCAGAAAGGGGAGGATTTCTGGGTTGACAGTGGGTCGTGGTGAGGAATCAAAAGCTGAAGGCAACACTTGCCCTACCCAGGAAGCCGAAGCCCTTCTCTGCCAGGAGGCTGTGGGCCAGACACACTTGCTCTTGGAAGGGCCTTGGAAGCTCGAGTCCTGCCCGTGTGCCTGGGTCTGAGGGCCAACTCGTCACTTCTGTGTGACTTTGGGAGACATTAATCTTGCTAAGCTTCAGCTTTATTATCTGAAAAATGCCTCACAGGATGGCTATTCTGATTAAATAACAGCATTTAAATGTAGGTTTCCTTTTCTTGACTCTAGAGACCTTTCAGATTTATAATATGGTGGCTTACAAGTTCCCAAGGTCAGGGAGCCTGGGCCTTCATGTGCCACACTCCCCAACCTTTGCCTGCCTGGAGCTCGGGATGTGGAAAAGAGCTGGTTTCCAACTACTGAAAGTCCTCCTTTCCTGCTTTTCCTCCAGGCACTTTGATCTGATGGCATATGCCAGCAGAGGTGTGGAAAAGATCAAAGTGGTGTTAAGATTAATCCCTGAGTTTGGCAGAGCTGAACTCAAACATATCATTCAAAATGTACTGATATATCTCTAGTAGCTATATGGGGTGTCATCCACTTGTGATAGATGCTCCTAAGAAATGCTGAGCGAAGTTTTATAAATTGGATCATTTAAAAAGTTGTAGGGGGGTTCATTGTTTAGAAGGGCTGTGTGGCAAATCCATTTTTAAGGAAGTAATTCTCTTGTGCTATAAATTGCTTCCTGATCTAGATTTCCAGTACACAGGTGTGCTGAGAGGCACAGTACAAGGTTGATATCAGAATATACCACTGATTAACTCCCCCCAACTGGCAAACCAGCCAGGAATGAAAACCTTTTATGGATCAGTTTATCCAGTAACTATTTGCCAAGAAGCCAGCTGTGCCAACCCTGAGTGATGAGGGGACATTTCCTGCCTCCAAGCCTTCACGGTCTAGTGGCAAAGCCAGGCATGCATAGAGCTCAGTACAGTACGGTATTCCAGGTGCCATGCATTATGTAAACTGTGATTAATTCTAATCTCTTCATGTTGAATGTCTAATCAAAATACTGAGTTATCAGGCTTTCTTTTCTGCAAACTGGCACTCAGTGGGATCCATGTCTAACATCATGAAAATTGCACAATACCCTTATGAACTAATCATAAATGACACTGTCAGTTTGATACAAAAATCTATTTGGAAAAAAATTCAGATTCTCTCATCAACATATGTCACTATATTGGCAAAAGCATGAATTAATTATTTCATTTTTCCCTCCAATTTTGTTCTAGTCTTTGAGATGACCTTGTACAGCAATGTGCAGGATTCCATAATTCCTCTGACCCCAGCCAGGTCCGGGGCCGTGGTGGTGGTCAGTGGTGAGGCAGCTGAAACACTCAAAGTCAAGGCAGAGCCCATGCCTGGGTTTTGTAAGAAACCATGAGTCTAAGCTGCTATCTACATATCTTAGCAGAGAAAGCTTTTTTTGGGATCCAGAATTTGTTTTGAAGGAGTAAAGATGAGTAAGTTAAGAAATGACATCAGGAAGCCTAAGGAAAAAAGGATCTTTGGATGAAAGTTATTGGAAAGTGGGTTTGGGATCAAAGCAAGGAAGAGTTTATTATAGAGTCATCCAAGATTGGTGGAGGCAGCGGGCTTCCTGCTGTTGTTAGAGGTGAAGCAGAGGTGTGATGACAGTCAGGGGTTCCCAAACTGGGTGGGAGGTTGGATCAGATGAAGTCTGCAGCCCTTTGTGCTGAACTTAGGTCCTTGCTCTGCTTTCAGCTGATAGAACAACCCTGGGCCAGCAACACCACCTCTCCTGGGCTCCATTTTATCATTGCTAAGCTGAAAAGAGGGAGCAACTGTCAGAGCCCTCAATGGTCACTGTCAGGGAACCTCAGCCCGACAGCCCTGGACCTCAAAGGGAAATGAGCACAGTGTTGGGAGTTGGACCTCCAGATCCGTCAACTCCATCTGATGACTCGGAAGTTCTTTCAATCCCCAACATCGGAGACCAGCAAGGCTGGTTTGTCTTGTTCTAATTATTATTTAGATGACTATTTGGCTCATTCCTGAGCAAGGCTTGAATCAAGTCAGACCTGTTAATTGAATCAAGGTTATATAATCACATTTGGGCATTTAAATGCAAACCAATTATTTCGGAGCCCAAGCATCTTATATACAAGGAGGGAGTCTAGTATGTGGCAGGAATGTATGCTAATGCACAAAGCCTAACCCTTAAAGCGGAAGGTGGAGCATTCTTGGGCACTCCTGTTTCGATGAGGTTGTTGTAATAGTTATTGCTCTGGGCACATTCTGGGAAGATGCTGGAAACATCTCAGACAAGTATGACATTGATGTTACCCCAGTTTGTTGAAACCATTACATTTGGAATATGTCTCCCTGTAGCATTTGGCTTGGTTTATAAATATATTTTCAGAATCTGTAGGAAGCATTTGCAAGGAGGCCTCTCTTGGCCTTTCTGGTTATCAACATTCCCTCCTTCTCTCCCTTGACAAAGATATGCCCGATTAAGCATTTAGATTTTTCACTGGGGTGTCTTTCTAGACTCTAGCCTCAGCCCTGATGCCTCCAAATCTTGCACTCCTCAAATATTGGCCTCCTCTACAAAGAGAGAGAAAAGCAGGGAGGAAGCAGTGGAAAAGTCACTGATAAGTTTCATGAGGACTAGCAACATAAAGCAATGCATCAAGGAAGAAGATACCAGACTCGAGTTTGAAGAGTTTGTCTCTAAACTTTCTAAGATTCACCTAGGCTAAACAGACCCAGGGGAGCCTCTAGCCCACAGGCTCCTTGTATATTCTGTCTTCCTCATGGAGGGTGAGAGGCCAGATGCCCAGTCTCTGTCCAGTGTTACAAAGTGACCTGGCAAGCTTAGTCAAGATCACCAGCCTTGAAACATAACCAGATGCCATTGCTGGAGATGCCATGCTCCTAGATGAAGCACTTTCTGCTCTCACACTTTGTCTTTGTCTCTGACACAAGACTGTCAGTCACATATGAAGAGAGACATTCCAGAGAGGGCTTCATCTTTGCCACCATCCTGGCTAGGAAACCCTTACAGACTTGGAGTTGCAGAAGTCCAGGAGGTACTAATCACTGGAGGTGGGGTCCTTGGGACAGTTTCAGTGCAAGCACATGGCTGAAATGTGTCACATGTGTGGGCAGGCGTACCAGCGTGCCTGTATATAGCTTCTGGCCAGAAGACACTGTCTTCAGCAAGGCCAAAGGAAACAGCAAGTTGGTTTTTTCAAATAGGCTTCATTAGACCCACAGAGGACTAACCCTAGGCCTGACTTTGGATTACCTAACTTTTCTTGCCAGGAACTATATTAAATGATTCTACCTGGAACTGAAGGTCCTGATATACCTTGGTGTGGCTTCTCAGTCTTTTGAGAGTCAGCTATCAAAAGCTCATCTTTATTCCAGGTCAGCCCTTCACCCCCTTCCTTCTGGGGCACCCGTGACACAGATAAGCCCATGACATCTGGCAGGGCTGGCAGGAGCATTAAGTTGAGGCGGGAATGTGGGTGTTAGCATATCAAAGTAGATCTGAGAAAACATTGCAAACCAACTCTTCCACGCTGGGAACTCAACCCCTGAGAAACAATCACAATAAGGGCAACTGTCCCATGTCGCAGAGGGAAGTGCAGGGTAAAGGCCATGTCTGCTATGTGCCAGCACTCAGGTAAGAGGGAAGCTCAGCTCGGTTCCACTCCTTCACTTGATGGACTTCCACAAATGCTACTCTGGAGACTAGAGCATGTGAAGGGGGAAATAAAACACCACCCCTGTCCTGAGCTCTGGGGTGGTGGCTCTAAGGCCCCAACATGCCTCTGGAGCTGAATGGTAGCCTACAAGTGCTGGGCTGAAAGATAATGGTGTCAAGTCTAAACTCATTTGCATCGCTCACCCATCAGGGGACTCTGACTAGGAGCTATTTTCAGATGACATAGATCCCCAGGAGGCACTTGCCTCCTGCCTGTGACACTTCTAAGAGTGACTCTTGCCACATGACTATAGTGACAAATGAAGTTTTTCTCTAATGATGCCATTAATAATTCAAACATCCCAGAAGAGAGAGACTATGACTGGGAACAGACTTCCCAGTGTATCCCTCTTGTTATATTCCTAGACCTGTGGGCAGAAAAAGAAACCTATGAATGTTGAGTATTCTAAAAAGAAAAAGAAAAATGCTTTTCAAGTTATGGAATCTGGCTACTTTAAAGTATGTGGTGCTGTCAGTGTCTCAAACAGGAGACGGCCAGACCCAGAGTTCAAAATATCTAAGTAGTTGTTTGGCAGCAGATGTTTCAAGGCAACTTAGAGGAGAATATTGGGGCCATGAGTCTGTAGTCACTTTCCCAGCAGTGCTCTTGGGTCTTGGGTTGCATAAAAGATAATTTATAATCGCAATTCCTCCTTTTAAGGAAATTTTTGTCTAATTGTTTTTTCTGCCCGAGGCACTGTCCTCTATCTCCTTATTTCCCGATTCTATCCATCCTTCAAGACCCAGATCAAATGCCACCTCCTTTCATAAGTCTTCCATGATAGAACCCAGTTGGAATTTACCATTCCCTTCTCTAACTCCCATGGAACTTTATCTACACCTCTCTGATGTCTGCTTTCCACTTTCTGTAAGGTAAATTACACACTTGTTTTATATCAATAAGTTTCAAAAGATTGAATTCTTACAGAATATGTTCTTTGACTACAGTGGAATTAAATTAAAAATTAATAAACTACCTAGATAATCCTAAATACTTGAAAATTAAATAATACACTTCTAAATAACCATGGATCAAAGAAGAAATTTTAAGAGAAATTAGAAAATATTCAAACTGAATGATAATGAGAATTCAATGCTACATTTCAAAATTTGTAGGGTGCAGGTAAAGCAGTGCTTATATAGCATTAACCTGATCATGTTGGAAAAGAAGGAAGTTTTATTTATTTTATTTATTTATTTTTTAAGTAGACTCCCTGCCCATACCCATGTGGGGCTTGAACTTACAACCCTGAGACCAAGAGTCACATGCTCTACTGACTGAGCCAGCCAGGCACCTCAAAAAGGAAGTTTTAAAATTAATTATCCGAATTTCCATTTTTAAAAGAACAAAAAAAAGAAAGTAAGGAAATTAAACCCAAAGAAAGTAGAAGGAAGTAATAACTACAATAATAGCTATAATAATAACTAAAAGCAGAAATCAATATATTGGAAAACAAACTGTAGGGATTTTTAACAAAGTTGGAAATTGGTACTTTAAAAAGTTCCATAAAATTTATAAACCTCTAGCAAGGTTGCTCAATAAAAAAAAAGAAAAGAAAAGAAAATACAAATGACCAGTATATGTGATGGAAGAAGGGATAGCATTACTAATGCTGCAAGTGTTATAATTATAAGATGGGAATGCTATGGACAACTTTACACTAATAAGGTTGGTAACTTAGATGAAATAAACAAATTCTTTGAAAAATACAACTTACCAAAATTGACTCAGGAAGAAATGGGAAATCTAAATAGCCTATATTTTATTTATTTTTTAAACATTTTATTTATTTATTTATTTGAGAGAGAGAGCGCATAAGCGGGGGAGAGGGAGAAGCAGGTTCTCTGCTGAGCAAGGAGCCCGATGTGGTGCTCAATCCCAGAACCCTGGGATCATGACCTAAGATGAGGGCAGCTGCTTAACCGACTAAGCCACCCAGGCACCCCTAAATAGTCTATATTTTATAAAGAAACGGAATTCACTATCAAAAGTTTTCCACAAAGAAAACTCTATACCTAGATGATTTCACTTGTGAATTTAATTCATTTAAGGGGAAAAAAGAATACAAATCTTGCATAAACACTTTAAAAAAGGGAGAAGAAGGGAAAATTTACCAATTTATTTTATGAGGTTAGCATAACCCTGATATCAAGACTTGATAAAGACATTTACAGAAACAAAAATAACAGGTCAATATACCTGTGAATATAGACACAAAAATCCTTAACACAGTATTAGCAAATAGAATTCAAAAATACATAAAAAATTATACACTGTGACCAAGTGGAGCTTATCTTAGGAATATAAAGTTGGTTTAACATTTGAAAACAAATCAATTTAATTCATAATAGTGACAAAATAGAGGAGAAAGACTATATAATCATTTCATTAGAGGCCGAAAAAGCATATGACAAAATATGACAGTCATTCATGATTAAAAAAAAAAAAACAACCACCAGAAATTTAGGAATAGAAGGGAACTTTCTCAATCTGATAAAGTGCATCTATGAAAAAACCTACAGTTAATATCTTATACTTTGGTGAAATATTGAATATTTCCCTCCTAAGATCAGGAAAAATGAAAGGTTGTCCATTTCTAGCACTTCTATTCAACTTGTAATTGGAGGCCTTAGCCAGTGCAATAAGACAAGAAAATAAATAAAAGAATTAAAGTTTGGAAATAAAGAATAAACTGTAGTTGCAGATGATAGGATTGTTTACGTAAAGAATCCTAAGGATAAAAGGCCAATATACAAAAATAAATTACATTTCTATATAATAGCAACCAACAATTGGAAAATAAAATTTAAAAATATAAAATAGGAATTAATTTAATAAAAGATATATAATAAGTCTATGTTAAAAACTACAAGAGAGTACTGAGAGAAATTAGAGACCTACAAAATTGAAAGATACATGTCATGGGTTGGGGGATGCAATATAGTTAAAATGTCAAATTTACTCAAAATGATCTAAAGATTCAATACAATTTCAATTATAATCCTAAGAGGCTTTTGTAGAAATTTACAGGTTGACCCTATAATTTATATGGAAACACAAAGAGTCCAGAATAACCAAAACAATTTTGGGAAGAAAAAAGCCCCAAGTGGGAGCATTCACACCCCCTGATATCAGTACTTCTTATGAAGCTACTGTAATCATAATAATGTGTTATTTAGGTAAGGACACACAAATACACAAATCAATTGAACAGAGTGGAGAGTATAGAAATGCACCCATAAATATACAGTTTATTGATTTTTGACAAAGGTATCATCAGCTTTCAGTGGGGAATGTATAATCTTTTCAACAAATGGTACTGGAATAACTGGGATAAACTAAACTAGATAAAACAAACCTCAATATTTACTACTTCACACTGCATAAAGTTTAATACAAGATAGAATGTAGACCTATTTGCAAAAGCTAACATCCTAGAGCTTCAAAAGAAAACATGGAAGAATATCTTTCTCAGATCAGGCAAAATTTCTTAAGTAAGACATGGAAAACAATAATCAAAAAAGAAAAAGTAAAGATAAATTAGACTTCCACAACATTAAATTCTCCTGCTCATTGAAAGAAATCATTAAAAAAATAAATAGGCAAGCTGTAGAGTAGGAAAAATATTCACAATGCATGTATCTGCCAAAAGACTTATATCCAGAATATAGAAAGAACTCTAACAAGTCAAAACCAAAAAGATAACCCAATTTTTAAATGATGGGTGAAAGATTTGAACAGGCAGCTCATGAAAGAAGATATATGAGTGACAATAAGCATATGAAAAGGTGTTCAACATCATTAATGATCAAGGAAAGACATTAAAATCAAAAGGTGATAACATTTCAAACTTACTCAAATTACTTAAATTAAAAGCCCCAAATGTTGGTGAAGATGTGGAGCAATTAGATCTCTCCTATATTGCTGGTCCTAAAAATGCTACATGGGAAAACCATTTGATGATTTCTTATAAAATTAAAGATAGGCCTACTGCTATAGATGGTTTATGTCCTACCCTCTCCCCAGATTTGTATGTTGGTATTGGGAGATGGGGCATTTGGGAGGTGATTAGATCATGAGGTTGGAGTCCTTATGAATGGAATTAGTGCCCTTATGAAAGAGACCCCAAAGAGCTCCCTCATCCCTTTCACCATGTTAGCACACAGTGAGAAGGCAGCTATCTTTGATCCAGGAACCAGGCCCTTACCAGACACTGAATCTGCTGGTGCCTTGATCTTGGATTCCCTAGCTTCTAGAACTGTGAGAAATTTCTGTTGTTTATAAGACCCTCCATCTGTGGCTTTCCGTTATAGCAGCCTGAACGGATTAAGACTCCTACCCTATGACCCAATAATTCCACTTGTGGGTATTTACCCCAAAGAAAACATACCCCCAAAAGAGAATTTTGTAAAGATGTCACAGAAACTTTATTCATAATAGGTCCCAAACTGGAGATAATCCCAATGCCCATCCACAGGATGGAAATACAATTGTGGAATATTCATACAATGAAACACCACTTAGCGATCTCTCTCTTCACACGTATATACACACATTTACATTTATTTTGATTCCTAAATCTGTACATATGGAAAACTATGAGTTCGCACTGATGCCTACAATTCCAATCCAGCCATTGCAAGGTTTCACTTTTCTCTTTCCCTATCTGTAACCCTCTTCTCTGACAGTGACATCTGCTATCCTTAATATATTTACGAGCTGATCAGTCTTCTTGTATGTAATCTGTCTCCCAGCTCCTCTTCACCTGGAAGCTCTCTTCACCACATACAGGCTCTAACACTGCACATTGGGTGACATGTCCCTCCATGTGGACATCCTCCTTCCCCTGCTAGAGCTTGAATGCACTGCTCTGGGCCACCAAGGACTCCACTGTGGACACCTACCTTGTCTTGCCCCTCTCATGGCTTTAAGACCAAATGGTTCAGGAAGAAAAGTGAAGCAACAAGTAGAAGAGGAAAAGGAACGGATGAATTTCACTCTTGCTTGTTATCATTATTATTATTTTATAATTTAAGCTCAGTTTTTTCCTTCTACACATGTCCTGGGGAGCCTCAATTTTTACAACCAAGTTGGCGGGGAGCTATGGAATTTTCTTAGACAAAAGGGCAGATCTCTCTCTAAGAGAAATTCTCTTATCTGCTAAGAGCATTTATTCAAACAACTGCTAATTTAAAAAATAATACTAGTTTTTTCTTCTTCTTCTTCTCACTGTCAGTAATTTCAACAGTCCTTCTTTGTGCCAAATTGACAGGCACCTATTTTACCTGTTTTAGCAACTCTGAGCTAAGGCTGTCTTCATTTTACAAATGAGAAGTTTGAGTCTTGGATTAATGGAGTAGCTGGGACTTGAAATACAATGTTTCTCTTCTAAAACTTGTATTTCCCACCATACTGAATGGCTTTCCTATAATCCACCAAGAGAGCAAGAGACACAACTCACTATAATGTGGCTGAGAAGAATTACTCTGGTTGTCTGGGGATTCAGATGAGGGAGTTCTGTAGAAAAGTTCTAGCCCAGGCTTCCCAGAGAGAGGACCACCTCACCTGATCAGACTTAGAACAGTCCAGTCAGACTAAGGAAGCAGGAACAGGGAATTCACACAGACCCCGAGGCGTGCAGGGCTCTTTTTGTAAAATAATAGGTTTCTAAACACACTCTCTCTATGATTCCACTAGGTTTTCATTAGTTTAATTATTTGCTTTCAATCTATAAGAGATTTGATATTTAATTTTTTAAAAAGATTTTATTTATTTATTTATTTGAGAGAGAGAGAGCCAGAGAGAGAGGACAAGCTGGGAGGAGAGGGAGAAGCAGGCTCCCCGCTGAGCAGGGAGCCTGACTCAGGGCTCCATCCTGGAACTCTGGGATCATGAACCCAGCCTAACCGACTGAGTCCCCCAGGCGCCCCTGATACTTAATTTTTAAAACCTGGTGAATTATTAGGCTCACACCAGCCCTGGGGGAAGTGGGAGATAGTGGATACTGAATTAGGAAAAACTTCAGTATCAAGTTTGTTATATAACAGACAAAAAAATGTATAAAACTCCACTTTACTGATTTTATTTGAACTTTCAAATGTTATGGACATATTTTATTATACTAGTTTCTAGCATCTGTTTAGAACAAGTCTTAGGGGTACACAGAAGCTCCTTTACTGTTTTTACAATTTCCTGTGTCTAAAATTATTTTGAAATAAAGAGTAACAAAAAGCAACAACCAAGTTCAAGAACACTATAACAAATGTTTATTGTAGAATTGTACTTGAGTTAAGTATTACGTTTCTTGCTCAAATCAACTCTTTCTCTTACAAATATAGAGACCATTTAAATATTGGATTTAAAATACCTGTATATTGAGCTATACATCTATGAAACAATATTTATTTTCTCCAAACATGTTCTCTTTGTTTATTTGCCAAATTTTCTTTTAAAGATTTATTTATTTATTTATTTGACAGAGAGAGACACAGCGAGAGAGGGAACACAAGCAGACTTGTGGGAGCAGGAGAGGGAGAAGCAGACTTCCCGCCGAGCAGGGAGCCCAATGCGGGGCTCGATCCCAGGACCCTGGGATCATGACCTGAGCTGAAGGCGGATGCTTAACGACTGAGCCACCCAGCCACCCCTATTTGCCAAATTTAATGCTAGCTTAAATACTTCTTTTCCCCCAAATTGTTTTCTATAAGATAAAACCTGAAAATTTACCAATTTTATTTCTTATTGAAAAATAAAATATGAGCCATAACTCAGGGGGGAAGCTCAGAAAGCAGGTCCAGCTGCTCTTTTCTATAAAAGAGGCTCCGGCAGCATCCCCTCATATTCCCCTCTGCACTGGTCCCCTGATGTGGCGATTATAGTTTGTTAGGGAATCGCTGTGATCTGGGGTCCATAGACTCGAGGTTTCTGTGGTGTTGGGGAGAGTGTCCAGGGATGAGAATGTGTTGTGTATTTGTGGCTAAGGAGTTGGACTTCATACTCCAAGCAAAAGAGAGTCACTAAGGCTTTTAAAGGGAGACATACATTCCTCTGTATTTAGGCAGGTACAACATTTTATCTAATCCTAGGTATCTGATTGCAAGCCCCACCATTATTCTATGTGCCTCTAAGAAAGAAAGCACACCTCCGATGGGAAAGAACACAGAACAGGACACCAAAGGGCTCCCCTCTCAGTGGAAGGGTAAGCGAGAAATGAACCTACACTGCAGAAAGGGCTAGCAAGGAAGCCTGACTGCCTCCACCTTGGCACCAGCTGGAGGGACACAACACCAATCTCCCCTGGGAGTGTGCACCCCGAACGGCGCTCACACAAGCCTGAGGTCTGAAGTCACACCCCCAATGTGGTCTAAGAAATGCGAAGCAGAAAATGAAAATGGATCTCAGCTGAGATGGTGGAAGTAAACACAACCGTGGCTGTTGGGGTGAGAAAACTGGTTTTGATTTGACTCAAAGACATAGGGTAACCAGCAGCAATTTGGGGAGAACAGCATAAAGCGGAACCTCCTCCTTGCGGCCATCCTCATGCTGCGGACACCAAGTCTGTATCGCAAGACTGGCTGTGGGATGTCTCCATTCCTCTAACACTTCACAGCAAAGGAAGTCCCCTTCCCTGGATCGGCCCCATCTTCTGTGGGCTCCTCAGTCACCCATGGTGAACCTGAGAGTTGTTCTCGATGCTACCTTCTCCCTCACACCTGGCTGTGATCGGGAGGCTCGTGGCAGGGCCCCTCGTTTACTGGTACCTCACTCAGACACCCTTTGATCACCTAGGTATCGGGACCTTGATTGTACCCACAAATGATGAAACCTCAGAATCTGACTTACTTGAGACCAAACAGTATAAATGAGAAGAGAACTTTACGATACTCAGTTCGACACGTACCTGCCAAGGGCACTGGGAGACATGTTCTCTGACTAGGGTGTGTATCCCTGAAGGTCGCCCCTAAGGGGGCCATACAATTCTGTCAATGTTGTCTGCTGGTTCTGAAGTCAGCACCAAGGACAAGGAGGTGGTCAGTGATGGTTGGAGGGGGGACGCTCGGCACGTACAGATGCCTCTCACTTCATCCCTAAGCAGCCCTGTGAGGCAGAGGATTATTAGTGCCATGGTATAGCTGAGGAAAGTGAAGCTCAGAGAGATTAAGTCACTTGCTCAAGGTCACACAGGTAGAAGCTGGGATTTAAACTCAGGTAGTTGTCTCCTGAGCCAGCACTCCTTACTGCTACACTCTACTACTCATACTCACAAAAGGAGAAAGGCTTCAAACACTGTAGGGATATCAAGTCATGTCAAGTCATCCACGCCCGTCACAGGAACAATGTGTAAAAGGAGGGGTACAGTGGGCACAAACCAGAGTACGGCGGGCTGAGGAGGGACTGGGTTTGAGGAAGTAGAACACCCAGCTGTAGACCTCTTTCATAAAGTGGGGCAATGAAAAGGAGTTGGTGGTTGGACTTTTGCTGTGGTTGTTGGGAGGGCTTGGGCCAGGCCTGGAACAATCTCCAGAGGGAGCAAGGAATGTGATCAGGAGTGAAGGAGAAGCTCTGGATGAGGCAAGGGACACATCCTCTTACTCTGAATGCAGGAACCCAGGACTGTTTGGAGATACCAGTAAGTTTATGGGAGGTGGAGGTTGAGATGCTCATACTTTCCTTCCTTGGTGGAACAGGCAATAAGGTCATTAGTTGAGAGTGAGGGAGGTGGGGCCCTGCAGACAAGGGCACTTTGGTATGGCCACTGTGGAAAATGAGAAGGAAAAAGATTATTGAGCAGTAGCCAGATCTCACATTCCCTCAGGAATGTCCTCTAAGACTTTAGCCATCTTGTGCATTTCCAACTAGTTCCACAAAGCAGCCTCTGGGCCCAACATGCCTGTCTACTTTTAACCCATCTCATCCTGAGGGGAACGGTCCATGTGTCACCTTTGGGATTAGCTTAGGGTCATGCTTGGCTGGGGCCATGACATTAGTGGAAAGCAGGTTTTGTTCCTTTCTCTGGGAGGGGCAATTAGAAAAGAGTATAGGCTCTAGATTCCCCAGATTGAATCCTGGCTCTAATATGCACTAGCTGTGTGACTTTGAGTGACTCAACCACTCTGTGTTTCAGCTTCCTCATCTGTACAGTAGAGATAATAATAGTGCCTATTTTACAGGACTGTTGTGAGGAGTCAATGAGTTTATGTTTATGAAACATTTTAGAACTATGCCAGGCACTTAATAAATGCTCAAAAATGTTAGCTATTATTATGAGATCTTATTCTGAACAAACAATAAACTGCACAAATCAGGGGTGAACTGTGTGATGTAGTTTTACAAAGTAAACACACCTGTGTAACCACCTCACAGACTGAGATATAGGACATTAGCTGAACCCCAGAAGCTCCCCTACCCCCCCCCCCAGTCATCTCCCCCAAAGGAAACCACTATTCTGACATCCCATAGACGAGTGTTTCCTGTTTGGGAGCTTTATATAAGGGGATCTAACACCTTCCACCCAGCATTGTGCATCTCTGTTGTGTGTAGCGATGGCTTTTCTTTCTTCTTGCCGTCTAGTACTTCATCAAACAACTTTCCCATAGTTGGTTTATGTACCCAAGCCTTCACTCAAGTTATCCCTTTACTGGTCTGATGTGAACAGATGAGAAGTATGAGTGTGGAGGCAGAGAGAAGCTTGAGGAAATTCACTGTTAGGAATTCCCAGAAGTGCATGGGATGTTTTGAACACTCAGGGCCCTTGGATTGGAGTTTTGGGGAGACTCTAACTCTTTGGGGGGAAGGAATGCCTCTGGGTTACACTGACCGTGTGGCAGGCACTCTGCTAAGCATTTAAAACCTCTTTACTTCAATTAATCCTTACAACAACACCTCTGGAAACAATTAGCCCCATTTTAAAGATGAGGAGACTAAGGCTGTGTGAATCAAGTGACTTTCCCAACAACCACAGTGAGTATGTAGAAATATGGAAAAGTGTAATTAGAAGTGAAAATAGTTGAATAAATTTGTAGATAAGCTTGATAATTATGGGTACAAAGACTAGAAGGAATGGATATATAAAATATTGCTTTAAATTCTGTTAAAGATTAGTGATTATAGAGACTTAAAAAATTCTTTCACTATTATATTGATTTTTCAATGAAAAAGTGATTTGAAAAAACACTTTGAATTCTTCTTTGCACCTCCCAAAACACCGTGCTCAAACCTTTCAACTCTGTTTGGCTTCCTTCGCCTTGCTCTCCTTTTCTCTTTCCCAGACTTCAAATCAGATTAGATGGCCTATCTAGTTTCTCCTGTGATCTTACATTCTCCAAATATACACACACCCTGTTTTGTGAGATGGGGACTCTTTTTGGAGTGTCAGCTCTTGGCTTAAGAAGCCTTGCTCTGGTTTGATAATTTTCTGCTTTACGCTCATAAAAACTACTGGGGCATTTATGGTTCTACATAAATAAAAACATCACCACGTTGTTGTCATGGAGATGGGCCCCTCCCCACCTTCAGCCCGTGAGTCTGGTTTGCGCAGCTGGGTGCACAGTCTCCAGAAAGCTCCAGCCTTACGCAGAGACCGAATGGGCCCCTTGGCATGTCACAGCTACGGACAGTAGCTACTGAGATGGGGCCAGGTGGCTCTGCTGCCGGCAGACCTCCGCTTTCCAGCTTGACTTTGCCCACTGCATCATTACAGATATTGATCCAGCTGTTGCCATTAAGACCTGAAATAACAGAGGCTTAAACCGAGAAGTTGATTTCTTCCTCCCCTAAGCAGGTGCAGGACAGATAAAGGGGCTCCATCCTATCGGGGACCTAGCTTCCTCCTATTTTGTTGCTTTGCTAAATTTCAGTTATTGTTTTCACCTGCTTTCTCCAAGATGGCTCACCGCCACTCTACATCCCAGTTGGAAACATGGGGGAAAGCGGGAAGGAGGGCATGCCCCCCCCTTCAACATCCTGGTACTGCATCCATCGACCCTGGCATAGGAGGTATGGATGCATTGCAGGAAGAAGGCCACAGACAGACTCCAGGGCCAGACCACCTGGGTTTGAATCTTGGCTCTAGCACTCACTAGCCAGTTAACCTTGGGCAATTTATTCATCCACTCCATGCCTCAGTTTCCTTATCTGTCAATTGGGGATAATGATGATAATAATAGTACTCTCCTTCAGCATTTTAAAGCTTGAAGGGGCTATTATGTGAAAATGTGGGCTTTGCATTTATATATAAATTAAACTTAGGTAAATTCTATATAAATTTATGCATTAAATGTGAAGCTTAAATGAGCCATTATGTAGAAAGTGCTAAGAATAGTGTCTGTCAGGGGCGCCTGGGTGGCTCAGTCAGTTAAGTGTCTGACTCTTGATTTTGGCTCAGGTCATGATCTCAGCATCCTAGGATCAAGCCTTGTGTTGGGCTCCATGCTCAGCAGGGAGTCTGCTTGGCCCTCTGCCCCTCTCCTGCTCGTGCTCTCTCTCACTCTCAAATAAATAAATAAATAAAATCTTAAAAAGAAGAATAGTGTCTGTCACACAATAGGTGCCATATGTACATATATGATATTCTCTGTATATTTACTAGTGTATATATATAATAACTAGTATAATTATTGTGGAAGCTTTGGTGTAACATGAAGTGGTGGTGGTGATGACGGTGGTGGTGAGGGGGGTGATGGTGATGATGGTGGTGGTGAGGGGGGTGATGGTGGTGATGGTGATGGTGAGGGGGGTGATGGTGATCATGATGATGGTGATGGTGGTGATGGTGATGGTGGTGGTGGTGGTGGTGGTGGTGGTGGTGGTGATGGTGGTGGTGGTGGTGATGGTGATGGTGGTGATGGTGATGGTGGTGATGGTGGTGATGATGGTGGTGGTGATGGTGGTGATGGTGATGGTGGTGATGTCAGTGGTGATGGTGGTGATGGTGGTGGTAGTGGGGATGGTGGTGATGGTGATGGTGATGGTGGTGATGGTGATGGTGGTGATGGTGGTGAGGGGGGTGGTGTGACTACCATAAGAGCTCATGAAGACCAGATCAGAGGACACAGAGATCCTCTATTGTTGATACATGACCTTGTACTGGAGGGTTGAGCTCATCTGGAGGACCCAGGGCACCCTGGAGATGCTTAGCAGTGATGAGTCCCATTGACTATTGTAGGTCCTGACACAGAGCCAAGCTGGGCTGATGGTGTCAATTCCTGGGCAATATGACCTCGATTTGAGCCAAATGAAATCACTTCTGCGTCAAGGAAGATGTTACCTACTCACTTTAAGGTGAGAGGCCAAAGACCTCTAAAGCAGGAATGATAGACACACGTTTCCACCCAAGTCACAAACACAGATGAACAGGACCTGGGATTCTGCCAAACTCTAAGAGAGCTTCCATCCTGAGAAAAAAAGTTTTCTGAATCTGGAGTGGGAAGGAGACAGGGTTGGAATGAAGCATTTTAATCCAAGTGAATCCGCTCTGAATGGCCTCTTGCCTCCAGAAATTTTAAGGCTAAATATTAAAATCCAGTTGACCTTGACTAATTATCTCATTTTACACTGCATTTCTGTGTCCCACGTATCCTTAGGGCCTCGTGGACACATGCCCACAAACGCTGACTTGGGTTTACAACAGGGTTCAAGGCGACTCTGGTAGACATTTCATATCTCGCCTCAGAACCCTTGGCCCATTCTTGGCTCTGGCTGCTGTGGCAACCAGCCATGTGCAAGTGTACTGGGGCAGCGCCTTGCTTCAGCTGCTCTTGCGTGTATTGCTTCTACCCTGGGATTTCCTGCCACTACCAGGGGGGAAGCCAGTGAGAGCTGCCTACCCTTGCTGAGGCATGCACACACTTGGGACTTCAAGGGGCTTAACAGTCCTGGGGCAATGCTGGCCAATGGGGTATGGGACAGAGTGGATGAATAATCCCTTCTCTTGAGTCTTAGGTGGAAAATTCTCAGGTGCATTCAACACGATTCCTCAGAAGGTCCTCAGTGGGATCAAGCTGCCCACAGTGGTGACCAGCATCATCAAGGACCCTCGGATTGGCTTTCTCTCCTTCCTCATTTTGTCACACAAGTTCCTGAACTCTGGCTCTTTGGATGCACTCCCAAAATAAACTACTTGTATAAAAGCCCTTGATTTGGGCTTTGTTTTTTGGAGGAAATCCAGGTAGGACAGGCACACTGGTCCCTGGGAGAAGACTGGGGGGTGCAACATGACCTAAGATCTTCTTGCTCTTGCCCTGCTTTCTATAGCATGGTGGGCCTGAGAGGGTCTCTAGGTGGGGTGCCAGAAAAGGGGAAAAGAGTGTACCCTATTTTAGGTTATAAATACCATCCCAATGCTAAGGATTCCCAGATTTCTAAATCTGGCCCTTAGCTCCCCCAAGGTCCAGACTCACATACCTAAGTTAAATTGGCCAAGCCTGACTCGCCCCTCCAACTGGCTATCTAATAGGTGGCTCAAATGTAGCACGGCCCCACAAATCCCCACCTCCCCCACTCTTTCCCACTGCCCCGGTGCCCCTCCCTCCTTCCCATTCATCTTTGATAGCATATCACTTACCTATTTGCTCAGGTCAAAAACCTAGGAATCATCCTTGGTTCCTCTTTTCTCCTCAACCCTCTATATCCAATCCATTAGCAAGACCCTTGGGTTGTACTTTCTGAATACCGTATTTCATCAATTCTAAGACACACTTTTTCCCCATATGACAGCATCTATGAATGCAGGATGCACCTTACAGTTGATGGCACACCCTAGTTTAATTAATGGCATCTTCCTTCCATAGGGAAATCTGACCACCCTCACCATCTCTTCCGCTAACATTCTGGTCCTGCCCAGAGTCTCCTCGCCACACACCTGCAGCGGCCTCCTGACCCATTCCCCCCGCTTCTACTCTCGCTCCACTTCAGTCTGTTCAGCATTGGTGGCCAGAGAGATCGTTTAAAGTTATAAATCAGTTCACCCCACTCTCTTGCTTCCTATTACATGTATATGCAGCCCTACCTGACCTGGCTCCTCACCTCCCAACACTGCCTACCCCCTTACTTGTCACATTCCAGCCACTCCCCGGAACCTTCTTATAGTTCTCAGAATGGATCTGGCACATTCTCATCACAGGAGCTTTGCACAGCTGTTCACTCTGCCTGGAAAACCCTTCTCCCAGAACATCCTCTGGCTCACCTCCTCTTCATTCAAATGTCTTTGTTCAAATATCTCCCCTCCCAGAAGGCTTCCCAAGCCCTCCTAGCTGAAACAATGAACTACTCTATCCTCATTTACCTTTTCTGTAGCACTTATCTGAAATCATGTGATTTACTTTTCAGTTTACTTGCTTGTCTGTCTCCCCTACTGCAATGTAGATTCTATAAGAGCAGGACCTTGCTTATTTCCCCCAGCACCTGACACATAGTAGGTGCCTAGTAGATACTTGTTGAATGAGTGAATGAAAATGCAAAGTACTGGTGAGAAGTTTGGATAGCATCACCTCCAGAGGCGGCTCAACTCCTGTTTGCTCACTCTTTCTGTGGGAAGAAGGAGCCATTGTACTGGCCGCCCCTGCGGGGTGGGGGTACATAAGAGAGGCAGGTTGTTTCAGCTGAGCTCTGAGGCCAGGCTTTGTGACTGATTTATTTATTCATACCCAACCTCATTCCACAAAGGATTAGGTATTGCTTACAGGAAATGCACAGTGCATTAGTGAAATATAAATATAGAACAGAATTAGAGTGAGGGGAATCAGAATGGATATTCCAGATGACAAGGCCTTCTACACACTGGAGATATTGGAGTGGCAAATACATCTGAGTTTGCTGGTGGCCAAGAGCAGAAGGCACCGAACTTCCTATGAAGCTAGGTGAGGACACAGAAGGAAAGAGGGACTCTGGCTGATGGGAGAATGTAGGTGGCTCACTGTGGGTCTCTTTAGAGGGGCTGGGTTTGGTGACCCTGCCTTACATTTTCTCTTGGTTCAATATTTAGGGGTGGAGAGGAAGAGAGGGAGGATTCACTTAGAAATTCCAGCTCTGTAGATGGCCTCATCTCCTCTTTTGTCCACCTCTCTGAGCTGGGTCTCAGCAAACCCAGCTGATGAACCCACTGAGAACCCCAGCTTTGTCACCCGCCCCCTTCCCATAAGAGCTACATCACCCATATTCCACTTTCTGGATGAATGACAAGTTGGAGACAGTCCAGGCAGTTATATTTCTTCTTATCCCCTTGTATTTACATGTCTATCCTAAATTTGAGCTGAAACTGAGCTTCCCATCCTGGCCTTCAGTTAGTTCACTGTTTTGGAATGTGGCAGATGGTCAGAGTCCAATTCATTTTGCAAACTTTGCTTATTACAGAGGGGCCGTTGTTTCAGGAGCAGAGTTACTCACCAAGGGAGCTGAAGTGACATATCTGGACAGGTCTATTTGGCAGTCAGTCGTCACCTATACCTGGTTTACTGGTTTCTCATTTACCTTGGTTGCCTCTCCTTTAACATGATGCTGCACGAAGGACAAATGAGCCAAGGGAATCCCAGCCCCTAGAAAGCAAAACAACTCTTTCCCCACAAGGTGCAACACAGTTGTTTTGAATTCTACTTTAGCAGCTAATCCTAAATGGACCCCTACAGTGACCCCAAGGTGCTTCAGAACATGGTTTGAAATCAAAGGTAATGGAAACGACCCAAAGTCCATCAACAGGAGAACGAACTATGTTTATCTATACAATGGAATAAAAAAAGAATAAAAAGACTTAAACTCAGCAAAAAAAAAAAAAAAAAAAAAAAAAAAGGTAGCTATGGATATACATTGAAACACGGATGAATCTCAGAAACATATTCAGTGAAAGAAGCCAGCCATAAAAGAGTAAATAATGTATGATTCCATTTATATGAAGTTCTAGAATCCATAAAGCCAGTCCGTGGTGACTGAAATCAGAACAGTGGTTGCCCATGGAGTTGGGTTTGACTGGTGGGGGATGATAGAACTTCCTGGGGTAATAGAAACAGTCTATATCTTGATTGGAGTGGTGGTTACCCAGCGGTATATATCTGGTAAAACTTATCAGATTATACATTTGTGATCCATGAGTGTCACCGCATGCAAATTTTACCTCCAAAATTAAAATAATAAAATGAGCAAGTAATCATTGATCTTGGAAATTAATCATGCTGTACTGTTTAATTAAAAGCAGGTTTGAAACATCTTGTGCTGTGTAATTACTTGTATATTTGAATATCTATAGCAAGTAAGATTTTTTTAAAAACCTCCTAACTGAGCTTTGTGGGTCCCCTCACTTGTGAGTATAAAATGAGATCAAATTTGCGATTCCCCAGAGGAGAGGGGATTGCTGGATCTCAACCCTATGGCCAAATCACTTCTGTCCACTCCAAAGCGTCTTCCAAGAATTTCTGGAAGTCCTTACAGAGATACCACCCATGAATCTACAAACCAGCCTGTCTGTGGCCATCACTGTGCAGAATCTATGGGATTTCTCCCTTCCAGCTACCTTTGGCTGTGGTCCCTACCCGCCCAGTCCTGGTGCCCCAATGCACAGAGCGCCTCATGCAGACGCTGTCTCTTCTCAGAGGGGCTCAGTTTCAGGCAGACACAGGAAGAGAGTGTTTTCCTACCACCCTGAGACCCAGGAGAGTGGGGCCTCTGCCCTTCACACTCCCTCCACCCCTGCTTTGGTCCACCTTTCTTGAAATTTAAGGTAGTTTCTAGGACCCCTGTTGAGCCTTGCTTCCAGGACAGAGGCCTGAAAGCCTAGCTGCTCTGCAATGCTAGTGGGTCTTTCCGATCAAGACATCATGCTCTACCAGGTAGGTCTCAAGTCTTGCAGGACAAAAGGCTGACTTTTTTGCATTCATGGGACCAATCTTCTGGCCCCACCCCTGGGTCCCTCACTTATCCTCCCTGCTGGTGTTGATGTTTGGGAGGCAGGGGTGCCTTCTCTTGAAAGAGATCCCGTTCTAGGAATGTGGTGATTATGGCCTCATGAGTTTAAGAGAAGACAAAAATCAGAAGATGTTCTAATGCTTTTGCTATAAATTTTCTATCAGTAAACTTAATGTGACTAGAAAGCAAACTACTGTTCACATTTTCCTGCACACTCTGAGTAAGACTACCATTTGTGGTCATTATCAAGGACCCAGGAAGCCACCTTTGAGAGAATGGGTGACAGTGGGTGGCATGATGGATGATGCAGCCTCATGCGTAATGATATAACCAGTATTAAATAACGGTACTAGGGAACTGCAGAGGTAGGAAGATCTATACTGTTTAAATACAGAGAATTCCAAAGATCCATGGAACTGTGAGGAACAACAACATGGCTACCTTTTTGGGTGCTTGGACTTTAGAAAGAATCTTTGGGTGTACTGACTGAACAATAAACACATAGAGAAGTTCCTCTTTTCTGCCCATTATTCTAAATCTTTATGGATAAATGGCTACGTCTACCATGGATCTGTGTATACGGTAATACAGCAGGTGGTTCTCAGTACCAGAAAGCCCATTCTGGTGGTGACAGTCCCCAAACCAAGGAGTACTCATCCCCAAAGGTGAATAGAAGGGTCCACATCTAAAAGCTAAAAAAACCTCCTGGCACCTTTAAAATAATGGTCATTTTTTGGCTCTCAGCTCCACTGCATCCCCACCCTGCTTCCTTTCCCATCATGCCAGTTTTAAAATCCTTAAGGTCCGGGCTCACTTTAGCCACCCTGCATAGGACAAGTATGTAATGACAAAGTCAAAACACTTGTTTCAAACCTGATCACCATCTTGTAAAGTATGTAAACTCAGGCAAGCTACTTCACTAAAGCTTTAATTTCCCTTTATGTCCTATACAGACACTCCTCTTTATTTTGTACAAATTGGTTTGAGAATGAAATGTGCTAACCCTAAAGTACCTAACACAGTGCCTGGTAGAGAATGCTAGACGTGCCATTAACATCAGTGCCCTTGTCTTTCTTCTCTTTAGCAACAGCTCCTTCCGTGGCTTCGCAGCAGCTGATGTTTCCCTCTTTGGATCCCGAAAAGAACACTTTTCTCTGAAGGTGTTTTATATTTGCTGGGGCCCTCCGGGTCAAGTTCTGAAGCAAGTGTTGGGTGGCAGGATCAGGGGTGTAGCTAGAAAGGCTGAGGAAAACAAGCCCAGACTGGTCATTTTTGCTACAGTGTCCTAGACAGAAGCAGAAAAATCACTGCTAATATAAAGCATGCAAAACAAAGCTTATGAAACGTTCAAACAAGTGCAGATGAAGGACCAATGAGGAGAAAAGAATTATGTTTGGGGGAGACAGACTTCTAGTAATAGAGAGGTTCGGTGAGTTCAATATTCTCTCCATGACCGGACAGGATGGAAGGCAGAATGATTAGATTATCATAATAATGACTCTCCTTAGTTCAGCCTTTGAAGGTCTACCAAAGCATTTTAACCACACTCTGGCCTACAACTGTGAATCAAACAGATCATGGATTATCTTCAACCCCAAAGGAAACTTGAGGCCTGGCATCAAAATGTGACTTTTTCTGCTCTACCCTCTGCCCAGCCCAAGTTCTCGCTGCATTCACTGGCTAGGAAGAATTGTTCCTTCTTCAACTGTACACCAAGCTCAAGAGGCCAAATAGATAAGCTGTGCCTAAAGCTCTAAGCGGGAGAGAAGAGGCCCAGAGGATGTGACTACAGAGACAAGTAAGTGCTTTGACTTCTTCAGAAGCAAGCTGCTCTCTTTCACCAAGAAGCTGCTGAAGACAAAGCGACACTGTGGTGATGACAAAGTGCAGTGAGAAATCAGCTCCCTTTTTTTGTGGGCTCTTCTAACTGGGTCACAGGAAACCAGGGAATCTTTGCATTGCCAGAGGCCCTAGACATTCGTCACTCCAATCTCCTGTGAGATGGAGGATGTCCCCGATGGCGATGGCCGGGCCATTGTGGGCCACTCCCAGACCAGGGGCCTTCATTTCCCTGCAAGACAGCCATGTCTTGTAGGGCCAGCTCCAGGCCCAGGCAGGGCTGGCCCAAGGCATGGGGCACCTCTTCACATGTCCCGCCTGTTTTCTTACTCTTCTTGTTCTCTATAGCAGCGCAGAGGAAGTCAATGTCCCTTCCACGTGACAATTCTATAAGGTGACCATCACGTTCTTCTAATTGGTTTCTGTTTCAGTCCAAACATCTTCAATACCTTCCACCATTCCTTTTTTTTTTTTTTTTAAGATTTATTTAGTTTTTTGAGAGGGCTGGGGGAGCATGAGCAGGAGGAGCAGAGGGAGAGGGAAAGAGAATAACAAGCAGACGCTGCATTGAGCCCATTGTGGGGCTCGATCTCATGACCCTGAGATCACGACCTGAGCCAAAATCAAGAGTCAGACACTTAACTGACTGAGCTACCCTGGCGCCCCAAAGCTTTTGTCTTTCTAACTGAAAGGATAGACACTTCTGGCACAGTCTCTTTCTCCTTCCTTGCTCCCTTCAAAGTGCATGTGGTGCCCAGAGCTAGGTTAGCCATCTTATGACCATGAGGGAGAGGTAAAAAAAATATCTCAGAGGCTCTAGGAATGAAGTTTTTGAGGTGCAGAATTGGTGCCACCAACTGCCTACTTCCAGACTTTCAGCTTCATGAGAAGTGAATCCTCATTTGTTTAGCAAATTGTAAACCAACCTTTATGTAATTTACAGCTGAAAGCAATTGTATCTGATACTCCTTAAAATGTTGCATTCAGGGCTAAGCATGATGTTCCAGCATTATGTGACCATAATGGGATGTGTTTGAGCTACTGTCTACCTTGTATCACCCAGAAGACCAACATTTTGGCAGCCTCATATGGTTGACTTGCGTTCTTCCTAGTAACAATAATAGTTGAAACTACCATTTATTAAGGGATGATTATTTGCCATATATTATTTGTTTAACATGTATAAGACACTATACTGAGAATATAGTAGTAAATACAACAGATAAGTTCCTGCCCTTACAGCCAAGTGGAATTATTCTTTTTTTAAAAAAAGATTTTGTTTATTTATTTGACAGAGAGATAGAACACAAATAGGCAGAGAGGCAGGCAGAGAAGCTGAGCAGGGAGCCCGAAGCGGGGCTCGATCCCAGGACCCTGGGATCATGACCTGAGCCGAAGGCAGACGCTTAACTATCTGAGCCACCCAGGCGCCCCGAGTGGAATTATTCTTAATCCTAGCAACATTTCAAACTATATATTATCATTGTCGTTTTTGTACATATTGGGTTTGTGTCCAACTAAAATCCCCAAATGCTTTATACTTGAACTTCTGAGAAAATCGGTTTCTCCATCCTGAAGTTTATCATAGCTGTAGGGTTTCATGTAATTAATTTAAATTTTTTCTTAATTTTGGAAACAATCTCAAATTTACAGAATAGTTGCAAGAACATATTTTACCCTGAAACAATTGAGAGTAGATTTACAACATGATAGTCCAGCATCCCTGAATACCTTACCGTGTATTTCCTAAAAATAAGGGTATTCTTTTACATAACCACAACTGTTGAAATCAGTAAATGAAGATGGATATAATATTACCATCTAATTATTACACAGTATTTGAATTTTGCTGTTTGTCCCAGATATGTTCTTTACGGCGAAAGGATTCGGGTCAGGATCACACATTGCACTTAGTGCTCAAGTCTCTTGAGTCTCCTTCATTCTGGGATAATTCTTTTAATTTCCTTGATTTTCGTGTCTTTGACACTCTTGAAGATCACAGACCATTTATTTTGTAAAATTTAATTTTGTCTCATGTTTCCACACAAATAGATTCATGTTCTGCCCCTTGAGTAGTTATGTCAAAGCAATGATGCTGTGCTCTTGGCATTGCATTTTATCAGGTGGTACACAATTTCAAGTTGTCCCCTTAACTGGTGAGATTCATCTAGAGCACCTGTTTGTTTTTCCATGGTAAATGATTATTTTTCCTCCTTGTAATGAATAAGTATTTCATAGGGAAGTACTTTCAGATTGTGTAAACACCCTGTTTTTCAACAATTTATTCATTCATTTATTTATGTCACTACGGACTCAAAGATTCCAATCTTATTAAATGGATTATAATCCATTGCCATCATGATTATGGTGCTCAAATTATTTCAGACATGTCCAGCGGGAGTTTCCTAAAGCCGGTTTCTGTGTCCTTTTGATGTGTTCCCATTGCTCTGTGAGTTCTTCCTTGCTCTCTGACACAAGATATTCCAGGCTCATGTACTTTCTCCACTCTAGCCCTAGAAATGGCTATTTTTCCAAGGAGTGCTAATCCTCTTAGAAGAGAATGGTGTGTACAAACCAAGTCCTGGGTCTATCTGAGCCTCTCTTTTCATCCCTCTATGCTGTGTTTAGACCCCCAAACATGACATAGGAAAAGGCTGAGGCCTGGCTGTGAGCTTGACAGAACCCCAACCCAGGACACATGCTCTCAGTCACACTCTGAACAGACAGGTCTGGGCCCTCCTGTGCCATCGGTGAAGACTTGGGTTGCAGGGTGTGCCCCCCTGTAGGATCAGACCAGTTCCAAACCCTCTATCCAGTTCCCCGGTCCCATCTGTGAGAGGGGCCCAAGGGAAGTCTGCCCAAAAGGGGGCTTCAGAGTTAAACTTGAGGGGCTCCAACAACACAAGAACAAACTCTTGCTTTGTGCTTCTTGCAAACAGCTGGGGAGAAAATTTGCAAAGAGACTGTTGGGAAGGAAAGGAACAGAGAGCATCTATGTGGGATATATGTATGCCCCCACCACATCAGACAGACTGAAGCTGGCGAAGGCCATTTACCCCAGCAGGTGCTTTCCATGATCTTTGCTTAAGCTGCTCTCGGGGCTGGGCACTGCCTCCAGCTGGGGTGCTTAGTTCTAGCTCACAGCCCAGCAGAGGAAGATCCAACAAAGGAAAAGAAATATCCCTTAGAAGAGCAAGAGGGGACTGGAGCCAGGCCTGGTCATGAGCTCCACCTGCCACTTCTTAAGGCTGCAGGAGGGGCAAAGGGATCCTTCTGGTTTGGCCTCGTTCACCTCCTCAAGAGAAAGCCTCATAAGAAATGATCTTGCTGGACACTGTGGGAGGAAAAGAAGGAAGACCAGGCTGAGTGGATGGGCGAAGTAGCATTGAAGTTTTGTCCAGACTGACTGGGACTGCTGCTCGTTGCAGATGGAGAATTCGAGAAGGCACATGGGTGTCACTTTCTCAATGGCAATGGTAGACTGTAGGTTTTTTTGATTCTATTAGACCATCCCAGACAGAAGAGGAAGAGAGGAAAAGAGAAAGACTACTTTTTAGGACTGCGAAGATGAGAACATTTCCAGGCAGAAGAAGGTAAGGGAAACAAGGTTGCCAGGTCAGAGGCTAGATTATAGAGAGTCTTTGTATGAATTATGGAAGTGTACAAGGGGTGCTTTTGTGCTATGAAAAAAGAGTGCATCCCACACCAGAGTACACAGCTTAGCAAATAAAGCTCTGGTTGAATTTCAGCCTCCACTCATCCCCTCAACAGGGCATATGTGTGATCTATACAATTGTCCACAGTGTCCCTGAGGGTTGATTTATTACTCAGAGACTCTGAATTTGCTGCCTTTCCTGAGTGGAAGGAAATATGACCCAGGGAACTCTACCTTTCCTGCTGAAGATTTTCTCAGCCTACTTTGAAGCCTGAGTAGGCCATGGGGAGAAGTATCAGTGTAAGTTCTGACTAGGGAGAAGGAATTGTGCACCACCTCAGGACCTTCCCATGTGAGAGGAGGAAGCACATTCCTAGCTCATGATGGATAAACACCCTTGAGTGGAGCATGAACTGAAGACCACACCTGGCATCACCCAGAGAGGAAGAATTGCCACAACTTCAGGAATGAGGAAGAAGGCAGGAGAGGGCATCCCTTTGGGGCCAAGGGAGAGACTCCTTTTCCCCAGAGGTGGAATAGCCGTCCCCTGTGGCCAGGCTGTGGAGGGAGGCACCTGCATTCCCCAGGTAGCAGGTCACACTCCCTGAGCAGGTGTGGAGGGAGAGAGTTGAGATGACTCTTAAGCAGGGGAGTGGTGTATTTCTGTCAGGCAGGTCCTAAGGCCCTGGGGTGCTTCACTTTCTTTCTCTCAACCCCACCACTTTTCCTATGACCTGAGCTGGTAGTTATCTTTGCCAGGCTGCCAGTCAGCTAGGGCTTACTCAAGCAAGAAAAATCATGAGCCCCGGAGTCTGGCTTTACAACAGGCCTCAAAGCCTGGTCACTTCCTTGACCCAGCAGGCCCTGACTGAGGGCAACCCAGGGATGAAAGAATATAGGAGGGATGTGTGTGTGCGTATGTGTGTGTGTGTGTGTGTGTGTGTGTGTAGGAGGTGATGTGGAATCTCCTCAGAGGGAGTCCTATGCACTGTGTGTCTTCTCATTAGAGCATTCTTACCTGACACTTGGGGAACATGGCTCATCAGGTGAGGTAATCCCTGTGGGAATCACCACCTACTCTCACCTTAGTGTGCTATGGTTTATAGGAATTACTGAAGGAAGGAAAAGCTCATATTCAGTAGCTGTCCCAGCCATGGGGTGAGGGTTCTGCAGGTAGACTAAAGGGGACTGACCCTCAGTGAAGGGCTGCAGGGCTGTGGCCCTAGTTCTGGATCCACTGAAGGATGGAAGCCCCAAGGGGATCTTCTCCTCATTGCTCATCTTGTTCTTCCCCCACCCCCCAGAATGTTCTCCCTCATCCTTCATTTATCCTTCAGAAGCCACTTGATTTCTCCTCTGTTCCTAATAACTCTAGCCCCTCACATGCTTGTGATTTGGAAATGAGCAGAGCAGAAATTCAAAGTTCCATCTCTGAAAGCAAGACCCTCTGCCAACCCAGAAGTCACTGTGTGCAACTGACAATTCTGTGGGAGGGGTGATGTTGGTCCATATCCCTTCCCTGCCCTCCAGAGTCCCCCCCCCCACTTCCTTTAGGGACTCTTTGAGCCACAAATGTCCCCAGAGCCTCAGGCTTGGTGTGGTGTCCAGCTCAAGTCAACTTGGTCTTCCCAGAGATGTTGGTGGGACGTCACCACCACACTGTCTTTGGTCTGGCTCCCATGAGAAGAGCCAGAGATGAGGTGTGTGAGCACGTGATTATGAAGGCAGTGCTTCCAGGAGCCATCACAGGGAGTGAGGAAGTAGACAAGGCAGGGACAGAGCCAAGCAAGGATGTAACCTCCGGTGAAGTCCAGCACCAGCCTGGCTCCTGAGAAGCTCCAGAGTAGAAATTACACCTTAGCCTTTGTACACCTTGAGGCAAGTTTGCTGACCTTTCATCTGTCCTCAGTCCTTGGCTACAGGTGACCTTGGCAGTTTATACATTCCCAGGCACTTCCTGCTCCTAGAGGGAAAAGTGGTTCTATTAGTGCAAGGTCAGGCCTCTGAGGAAGCTGCAGGTGCAGGTTGTTCAAAGCGAAGCACACACAGTCAGGAGCAGGGATCTGAGAGGATCTGGGTGGAGCATCATCAGAGTATTCGGAGGTGAAGGGGTGACTAGCACCCAGCCGGAAGCAGTGGACATGGGCTAGGGCTTGGAGTAGAAGACCAAGGCTCACATGTGGTGGGCAGGGATGTCTTATCAGAGTGGAGAGATTGGGTGTGGTTTCTGAGATCACTGTAGGCCTCCCTAGTAAGTCCTCTCAATATTCTTTTTTTGTGGGACCAATGGATTTTCATGGCAGAGTTCAAGGCTTTCTTTTCCAGAATTATATCTCTCCTTCCCACTCCACTCCCCCTTCTTCTAATTACCTGATTTTTTCATTCTTTGAATTCCTATATCACCTATAGTTGAATTCCTATATCATCCACTCTCTGAACTACTCCGATTGCCTAGCCATCCTTGTAGGGGGAGCTCACGGTAGTGGTTATGAGCACAGGCTTTGGAGATGGACTTGGATTTGATGCTCAGCTTAAACCTTTACCTACTTTGTGACCTGGGGCAAGTTATTTAACTTCTATGAGCTTTACTTTCCTCTGTAAAATTTGTAATAGTAGTACCTACTTCAGCTATACCGTGAGGATTAAAATGAGTGTAATCCACGTGAAGTGCTTAGCAAAGTATCTGGCATGGTCCATGCCCAATAAATGCCAGCTCTTGTTTTGAAATGATGGTCATTATTCTTTTTTAAAATCTAAGACAAAATTTATGACATTTTTTTACATAAAGAAGGACAATTTATAGTAACAAAAGTGGCCACTCTTCAAGCAGATAATCATGAACATTTCACACTTAACGAGAGGGCTCCAAAGTACAAGACACGAAAGGATAGAATTGAGGAGAGGTACAGACCCCTCAACAGTAATGGTTGGAGACCTCAGTACTCGGGTTGTCATATTCTTGTATGCAGATACATCTCCACACTATACTGCAGTCCAGGACAGGCACCAGCTGCAGTACCTTATGTACTGAAGTAGGTGTTCATATATGTGCGGGGTTTACACATAGAAAATTCTGGACAAGAAGACAAAGGATTCAGCCTCCGCCGCACTCCCAGTTTCACAGCAAAGCCCAGGATGTCCATGCTCCTCACACAAAGCTACTTCCCCAATTGAGGGCAGGGCATCTGCCAGGACAAGTGCCCCCCTGGCACTATCCCACCTCTTCACGACACCAGCACCAAGAGCCTCATGAAGGAGGCCCCCTGACCAGCTCTCTGGGAAGAAAGATGTACAAGACTATGTGGGAAAAGGTAGCAGAAATGAAGGCTGGAAGTCACCCCAGTGGGGAGAGTAGGGAGGGCAGTGATGGAAGTCCCCACACATTCTGTTCTCCCCAGAACAGCCATGGACCGGAGTCCCCGGCTTGTCAGAGAGCAGAGAGCAGGTTTGACTCTGTGTTTCCAGGCTAGCCCAGGCTGACTTGGATGTTACTCAGTCCTGGGTGTGGTCACCCCAGCTTCTCTCCTAGTCGGTCTTTTTAGAGCCTTATCAGTCCCTGCACTGCCTTTCCAGTTTCAATCCTTGCTTGTCCCTTTTTCCGCTGCCAAGGGGAATGAAGCTGACCATGCTCTGGAGGTGCTCATCCACCAGCTGCTGCCTCTCCTGGGTGGGAAAACAATGCTTTCTTTCATCCACAGCCACTGCCCAGGGAGGGATGGGTAGGGCATGCATCTTGTTGGAAATAAACAAAACCCACTCTGGAGAAAGGGATGATATTGGGGCTTATGTGAGGAGTTCAAGGTGGGCAGGGGGTGGGAAAGTTGGTGGCAGGGGTTTGGTCTCCCTGAGGAGATTCCAGCCATTTTGATTAAGCATGACGGAGCCCAGGAAAACTAGGACCCGCCAACAGGGGTTGGCACAGGAAAAATGAGACACAGCTGCCTGTCAGATTGTTACACTCATGCTCAGTCTCTCCCTCCCTCTCTCTCTCTCTCTCCCTCTCTCTACACACACACACACACACACACACGCACGCACATCAGTGTCCAAGATGGAGAATGAAGGATGCCCACTAATGCATTCCTCTACCTTCCAACTTCTCAGAAAACCAAATAACCCATACTCTCTTTTTCTGTGCACTGAAGCTAGTCTAACCTAGACAACCTCATTCCAGATCTTTGTACCAGAATCATGATAGAACTCACCCTCTCAAGGCCTTCTAGGATCGGTAGGAAGTTAAAACTGTGGGGAAGATAGTGGGAGGTCGATGGGCCAGAACTTTTGCAGTTTCTTGGACAACTTTAAATCTGAAGAAAACTAAGGAGCTCTCCCTTTAGAGAGACATGCCTAAATCATAGTGATGCAATACTGTACATACAATTTTAGAAAGTCATGGGTCCTCCCCTCCAATACCTGTCTATCGGCCCTGAATCCCTGAAGGATTCAGTTGCGAGGAACAGAGCTGCACAAGGGGCAGAACACAAACGATGCTGGCACTGCATCCAACACACCTGGAGTCCCAAGCTAAGTGATGTCATCCTGAGACTCAGAGACTGACAGGTGATGATGTCAAATGAGTGACACTTCCCCAAGAGAAATCATCCCTCGTGGAACACTGGCTCCCAAGGCCCTCAGGAGCTTTCTCAGGACCATCCATTAGGTTCCAGACCTTCCAGCACTTAGGGTACCACACTCCTGGGTCTGTGGGAGAGCAGGCCTGGAGTGGCTAAAAGAAACATTCTCAGGTGATGGGAAGCTTCATGGTTGATGAGGTAGGAGCTTAGGGGAACAATCAGGATGGGAGATGGACTGGTGAGTGAGTTGACTTAAACAAAAAAATTTTAAATGTTGTTTTATGTTCATGTAACTCAGGGACCTGCCCACTGCTATAATCCTCAATGTCTCCAGGCCTTGAACACAGAGAGGGATTATGGTTTCCCTCACTTACATCTAAGGCCCTGAACCAACTCTTCTGGGATTGGTGGCTCTGAGAATATCTCTTTCTTTCATGGTAAACCCTCTCACCACCTGCACCTGGAAGGGTCTGACCTAGTCCTGTGGTCCCAGCAAGGCAACCATCACAGTTTATAGAACATTTCCCAACACTCCAGAAAATGTATGGGATATGGGCTTTTGTTTGTGTTGCTGTCATGATTCAAAATATCATAGAACTGATAGGAAAGACAGTCCACTAGAGATAAGCCCAGAAAAAATGACACTGTACACATGGTGAGTGGGAGTAGAACTCTAGGTGCCACACACACACTCACACACACACCTAAACCACACTTCATACACACACAGATTTCATGAGCAGACATCACCATCCGGGATGAAGAAAAGGACAAATTCCTTTAATTCTCAAATGTTCAGCATGCATATTATCCCTTGTTTTGGATTGGTCAGACTTGGGACATCCATGAGACATTAAATAAGAGGAAGTTACACAGGCAGATAGCTCTGTGGGCCAGTCTTGGGCTGGAGAGGTCTGAGCTGGTGAGACAAATTTGGGAGTCAACAGCAGAAAGAGGGCATTTCAATCCCTGGGTACTGATGAAATGAGCCAGGGAGAGGGTGTAGACAGAGGAAAACAGAACCTGAGACCAAACCCTTGAACTGCCCCAGTGTTTAAATGTGGGTGGAGCAGACTAAACAGATGTGGGCAGGGAGGGAGGAAGAGAACCAGGAGAGAGGCTGACCCAGAAACCAGGCTAGGGTCCAGGAGGAGGAAGCAGTCAGGTTGAAAGGATTAGGACAAAAACATAGCAGTGACTAGGGGTCTTGACAAGGGCCATTTCAGTGGTGCCAGGAAGGTAGGGGTCTCGAGAGTGGGTAGAGAAGTCATTCTAGAAATATGGGTGGGAGGGGGAACGGAGATGGGGGGCTGTAGCTGGGGGATATGAGAGAAGGGGAGTTTTTCATGTTTATTTTTTATGCAGATGGGAATGATTCAGAAGCGAAGGGGAGGCATCAAGGCAGCAGAAAGGAGAAAGAGGGGCTATGCCAGCCAAGACCTGAAGTCCTTGGGAAGATGTCTCCCACAGGAGACAGAAACTGGCATTTGGTAAGATGAGAGATATCTAACACTTCACGTGTGAAGGAAGGGAGTTAAAGTTTATTCAATTTAGCTGTGAGAGAAAATATTTCTTGCTTCTTTCTCTCTGGGTGGTTTGTGTTTATAGGTGGGCTTGGGAGAAGTCTCCTTTAACAGCAAGATTCCTGGCAGTGGAATGAAGCCTGCCTGAGCTAATCAGAATTTCAAAGGGCTTATTTAGATGCACTTTATTGTATCAAAAGGGCATGGGTGAAGTGTGGGCTGTTTACCACTATCTAGGTCACACTTATTAAAATATAGAAATCTGAGCTCTCTTTAATCCTTAAGATGAAAACAAATATTTCCAGACAGCAGCGAAAGTACAAAGGAACATTCCATCAGCGTGGCCTCAAAATTGTAGAGTTAAAAAAAAATACAGTAAGTGTTGCAGTCAAATAGTCCAGGAAGCCAACACAACACCACTCTATTCTATTTTTGTCTAACTTTGTGAAATAATGATCTGGTCTTTACCCACACTCACTAACAGAAGAACAGCCAGTCACCGTTGGGAGTGAGTGTAATGGTTGTTGTATTCCTTGGACGTAGCCCAGATCTCTGGAAATGCACTGCCGGTGGTGAAATTCATCTTCCAGAGAAAAAGTTACTTGGGTTTTTTAAACTTTGTATTTCTTCTCAAAAAGTGAGGAAGAGATATCCAAGGAAACAGAAAAATATGCAGAGAAAGACAGTTAGTCTTAGTTGCTTCTTGAGTGCCCCCAGTGAAGCAGGTGTGAATATGCATTGCAGAAATGAAGGAAGGAGAGGCTTCCATGGGTTTGAGAAAACCAGGGCAAGTGCTTGGGGTCTTTCTTCATGAGTAGTGCTCCCTTCAGAATCCAACCTGTAGCTTTCCCTTCCTTCCTGGGATTTCCTTCGGCATTTAAGCATTTGATCTTTGTCATAATTTCACAGGCTTTCTTTCCAGAGCTCTCTAGACATTTCCTGTTCTCTGAACACTCTTTGCCCATCCTCCTCACCAGAGGATTCTTACTCTTAAATTTGCCCCAACAGCAATTATCACTTTCAAGAACACATTAATTAACATTAGTTGACTGAACAACCACAAAAAAAATGTGTCTGCTCTGGGTTAGGTAAGCATTGACATGCTACCCTAGGGTGGAACCACAGGCTCTGTTTGGTTTTTCTTTACTCTCTAGTCTCCATGCCCTCCCAGATTCAAGTAAGACAGACGGCCCAGAGGAAGCCATGGGGCCCAGTCTGCTTTCCTTAACCACCTTGCTCAGGACATCCTGCAGTACCTGGGAGATCACACACCACTCAGGTTTTCAGTGAAGTTTCCAGGGCCTTGTGAAGGGTGGGAATGAGTGGAGAGGTCTGGGAGGGGCCCCTCGGCTGAACACCAGAAGGAGTGGGGAGCCTGCCAGCAAGCCCTAGAGGGTGACTCAGTGGGAAACAACTTTATAGAGAAGAGTGATGAGCAGGGATGTAGCCAAGAGAGGCATGAAGAGAAGACGCCTTTGACACATCATAAAGTCAATGTGGCATGGCGGTTTAGTCAGCATTTCTCCTGGTTTGTACTGAGATCTCTCCTGGCCCAGCTTCTGTTTACACTCCAGCTCGGAACCCTGTGGGACCCTTGCTCGTATGGGGGGCTCCTCCATCCCTGGCTCCCGTGAGCTCCTCAACCATAACCGAGAGAGCAAAGGACATCAGTTGCCTTTGGAGCCACTGATATCTTGAGGGTACGTGGTGACCACAAAAACAAAGAGTTGTGCTTGTGGTTTGGAATGTCATTCCCATTGTGGGGATGCGTGTAATCCTGCATATGCAGAAGCTTGCTTGTGGTTGAATGTGGGACAGATGACAAACTCTAGCATGTGTTTCTAAGAAACACTGATACCCTTTCCTTTGGGGCTTATTATTAGACCAAAGATGTCACAGGAGGAAAACCAACCACGCTGACAGCCTCAGACTCTTCCCCATGAGCTTGGCTAGCTGGGAGCACCTGCGCTGGTCCCAGTCTGCAAGGGAGGCCTCCTGCTTGCGGGCTCTGCTGTCACCCGAGCACAACGACAGCTCCAAGCTGGCAGTATCAAGTACATGCACGATAGGACCTCTCTGCGGAGCCCTCTGTACCAGCCAGAGAGTCTGATCCAGAAAGAGTGGGGTGGGTCCCAGTCTAACTCATAAAACCTATTTTAACACTATTTTTTAAAAAGCCCTAATTGCCAAGAAACTGATATGTTATTGCCTGTTTATATGGGGAAGGGGAGAGTGTGGAACAAGGTGGGAAACAGCTTCTTAATCTTTACCTTTTTATATCTTTGTGAATTTTGAACCATACGAGCATATTATGGATTTTTTTTTAGTAATAAGGAAAAAAAACCTCATTATCTCAGGAAGTTTCTTCTAGCCAAGAGTTTCCAAACGGTGTTTCTTTAAAGTTGCCTAGAGAAGAGAATTCACACCCATAGATCTTTATCAGGCGTGTGCTACGTGCCCTTGGCCTTTGATTCAAAGTGACCGCCTCCCAAAGGCCAGGGACGCCTCAAGCAGTGCATATGGGATAATGTCATCCGTCCCCAGTTTCCATAATCTCATGGCCTCTGAGAAAGGTGTGTAATGAGATGATTCCCTGTATCCCCAATCCCAAAGGGGGACCCCAGGGAGGTAGAAGGGCCTTTTGTAGACTGAGGGGAGGAGTAATCAGCACCCCCCCTCACGTCTGACACAGACATACCCCACTTGCGGCTGGAGACCATCTGCTGTGGTTTACTTACCACCACAGCCGTGAGGGGCTATGGTGGAGTCTGAAGGAAAGCTATGTATCTCCATATGCATTTTTTAAATGATTAATTTCTTTCTAGAACATTAAAGTAGTTGAAGAAATATTGAAAGATTGAAAAGTGGGTGTATTAAAACTCACAGCATTATTTTAAGTTTAAATATTTGACTTATACCCAAGTAGAATTTACTCTCATTTTAGTTCTGCTTAAATTAATTAAAAATTATTTAAGGTTGTCACTTAGTCCAGAGCAATTGTCAGACATGGCAATTCTCTCAATTAAAAATGAGATAAGCAAAGAAGCATATTTGGAAAATACCCAAATGGAGTTTGCTTTCACTCATGCCAGGGGCACACATTTTTCCTTTTGCCTCAGGCTCCACTATGGCGCAAACTGGCACTGATTTTTTAATTTAAAATTTGGATATTTTGTTCATCATGGATGTTTTGTGGCATTTTGAGAGCATAATTCTGATTTTTTAAGAAATACAGCATTAAAATATTATTTTTCTTGATTGCTGAGTTTTTTGATGTCCCCTTAAATTTTGCACTCAAGGTGAGCACCTCGCCCTAGTTCTGGCCCAATTAACCACAGTGGCCCAAAGGTGACCTTTATCCTATGGATTGCTTCCTGCATCACTGTTGTCAGATTTGCATCTTCACTCAAGTCATAACCAACTCAACAGTCCTCTCAATGCCCTTGACTGAGGAGCCATTTTCCCTCAGAGAACTTGTTTCTGCATTATTCTCGTTATTCAAAGCCCTAAGCCCTGGAACCAGCTCCAGTAATTCTCTATTTTCCATGCATAAATCTACTCAGAGAATCACCAGCCATTGCCCTTCAGCCTTTGGCTAGATGGAGTCTCTGAATGTAATTCTCTTAATCTCTTGTAAGGCCCTTAATCACTCGTAACATACCCTGCCTGATCCAGTGTCCTGAGCCACATCCTGATGAAGCAGGATAACCGGAAGAAAGAGTGACCCAATGATGCATGAACAACTAACACCCAGCTCCTTCCAACAGTCCCCAGTCCTCCTCCGGATGCCACTTTTCAAGAAGGGGCATTCTAGTGACTCCTTTTCATTTCCCCAGCTGACACCCTTCCCCCACCAGATGTCTAGCAGCTGGAAAAGAGGGGTGGACAGTTGTTTCCTTTGTAAAGAGCTGCAGTATGAATATAATTTTCCACATGCTGATTCATGAGACTGTCAGTGCCCCGGTGTCCAGTACACAGTTCCACTCCTTTGCCGACTTCAGGGGCAGGGTGGGGGACTGACTTTGATCTAGTAACTTAAGTTACTCGTTGCCTCCAGTAAGTAATGCCTCCATTACTTACTGCCTGCAGTAAGTAAGAACACTTACTCCCTTCTGCAGGCAGAAGACAGACTCAGTGACCTCTCTCAGTCTCCTCCAACCACAGGATTCCATCGGGCTATTATTAGAATCATCCGGACAGAGCTTCAGTGTGACACGAGGCGTCTGGGTGTGCAGAACCAAATGAAAATGTTTATGGGGCTTCTGGCACACCAAACCACCTCTGATGACTTTCTGGTGTCATTCAGCTTTACCAGGGCTATTTCTCTGAGCATTTCTTTCCGGTAAATGCTTCTGCTTCTTTTCCTCAGCCTGTGCATTTCTTTCACCTTTCTCTCCTGTTTTCCCTCTTCACTAGGTTCCACTTACACGAAGGCGGGAAGCCTCGTTCCCTGTGGGACCCGCCCTGGCATGTGGTGCACAGCAGGAGTAGAGAACGTGGGCTTGGCCATCAGGTCTTCGGTTCCTCTTCTATAAAATGGGATGATAATATGCGGCTCACAGAATATTGCGAGGATTATAGCCGATCAAGGGCAGAGCGCAGTGCTCAGCACTGAGCGAAGACAAAAATATTAGCTGTTGAGTCCATAAATGAGCCTTTGCATGATAAAAAATAGCTACACCAGAAAAGCGCGAGTATGTTCCTATTGCACAAATTCAAGAATACAGAAGTATACAGAGGAAAAAATGAAAGAGCCCTTTCAGTGACTGCCCCTTCCCCTCTCCCTCCCTTCCTCTTCGTTAATAATAGTTCTTTCTTTCTTCGTCTCTCTTCTTTGGGGGAAGAAGGAGTTAATTATCTGACATGTGAATTTGTTCTTACTGTAAAGATCCAAATGGTCAGAAGCATACCACTGCCCCAAATTTGAAGAAGATCCCCTTCATCACGTCCTTTCCTCTTACTTCTGCCTCTGGAGGTGACCACTCTTGCTAGAGACTTTTCCCATCTCTGTTCTATAATTTACAAGTATGTAATACACACACACATACATACACATACACATTTAGGCTTTTTAAAAAATATATACATCTTTCAAATACTTTTATATCACAGAATTCAACTATATTTGCTATCTTGAAACTGTTTTTTTCTTACTTAGCCATATGTTTTCAACATCTTTCCATTTCAGTACACATAGATCCATTAAATTCTTTCTAATGGCAATATAGTATTCTGTAATGACATATGTACTCCGACTTACTTATTTCCTGTTGGTAGACATTAAGGTCATTTACAAAATTTCACTGTCATATAAATAAATACTTTTAACCTCTGCAGGCTGAATACCAAGTAACATCTTTGCTGTCATCCACATTGGCACCTGTCCCCAGTGTGGCCTGGAGGCAGTCAGCCCCTCTGCTGTCAGAGAAGCACCGTCCTGGGTCTGAGCAAGGACCCCTACAAGACCCAAGGTCATTCAGATCCTTGCACCACCGCACCTAGAGCCATGCTGGTGGCTGCTGTCAAGGTCCAGTTCCTTGGGGGCCACATGGAAGGGCTGGAGCCCAGACAATCTAAGTGTCCCCCAATCAGAAAATAGGAAAGGGCAAGACCCCTTAAGGAGGTTGCTTCCAACTAGGTTTGCTTCCTTGAACGACTGGCCCAGGAATTAGAAGTGATAGATAATTTATAGTTCTCTGGTATCTGAAGATTTTAAATGTGAGCAAATGTAGATTTTAAGTATGAGTCATTGCCCAGGAGCATCCACTACAAAACCCAAAAAGGAGCATCATTGGAGTGAAATGCTGACATGACAGCAGATGGTAGAGCTGTGGGCCCAGCCTGTGTCTGCACGTTGCAGGTCTCCCATAAAGATCTGTTGAATGAATGGGGCTGGAGGTGGAGGGAGGATGAGGCCGTGAGAAAGCTCGAGTAGAATAAAGATCTGGTCTGACCAAGAGAGCATTATGGGCACTAACATCTGAGGGTTCCCCCTCACCCCGGTTCCCTCCCCTGGGAGCCCTGGGATCAGGGGCCCACCGGCACAGGGGTTGTACTTGGGAGTGGTGCTGGCATTCTCCACATGCAGGAGATGGCAGGAGCTGCTGGACATAGGAGAGGCAGCCCAGGCTACTGCAGTTCTCCAGAAATGTCAAGGACCGTACGCATATTGAAAAAGCCATAAAGTTCCAGAGTACCAGCAGGAAGATGGCACACTTGAAAGGGTTTAACTGAAGAGACTTTAGTGAAGGGATCATTGATGGAGGTGGGCAAGATTAAAAGAACCACAACAGGTAATGAGGTACCCAGGGACTAGCCACTGGGGAGCCATTATTTCCCCTAGGCCTAAAGGAGGTGAGGGGAAGAAATGGTTTTGCTGGAGCCCCCTGAAGAAGAAGGGCAACCTCATGGAACTGTGGCTACAGAGGACCCCAGCCACAGCCAGGACCTCAGTCAATCAGGAGGAGGAAAGGAGAATAAATATCTAGACCTCCCTCTCTTCCCATCCCTGGATCCTCTGCAGACTGCAGTGAATCCCAGTGGCCAAACCCGCCTAGAAGCAGAGCAGGGCACAAAGGGTAGGGGATCGATCTGGGCAGGGGGGTTGGGGGTAAGGCAAACAGAAGAGATTCAACATGTGAGGTCAGCTTGGGGTTTCAGAGGTGGGGGTGAGAGGCGGTAGCCTGAGCTGAGGCAGGATCGGGCTCAGCCATCCTAAGTGAGTCCCCGAAGCCCCAGCTATACGGCCAGCAACCTGGTGCCCACTGGTTTGGGTGGACTGACCTTGGCAAAGGAGCCAAATAAATCTCCAGGACACAGGAGCTAAAACCATCTCCAGGGGGTGGTAGACCACTTCCAATTCCATCTAGAAAAGTGAAAAAGTGCAGGTAACCTAAGAAAGCCTGGATTCATGTCCCTGTCACTTTCCTCCAAGGGCATGAGGGTGATTTTGCAAAGTACAAAGGAACCAGGAACACAGATGTAAAGAAATCAAAACCTCTGAATACAAGATGGGCCTTGAGATAGATAGATAATTCCTTTTGAGATAGGGGCCCGCATTATTCTGACCACTGCAAAGGACAGAGAAGGGTTCTGAGGGCATTAGGGATAGAAGGAGGCCTTGCTTCTCCCCAGGATGAAAGGCTTGCCAAGCAGAAAGATGAAGCGTACTGCCAACTCCAGGAAGACATTTTTCTCAGGGCAGGGGTGGGCAAACTTTTATACATGCCCCGTAAAAGAGAATGGAATGACTGAGTATATTAAGGATTTGTTATCAGCTAGCACATCAGCAGTGTGCTAGTGTTTGATGTGCTATCATGTCCATTCTTCATTGGTTTGCCACCGAATTTTGATTAATATGTACAATTGGTTTCTGCTAAAATGTAGAATGCATATTCCTAGAGTCCTATCTGGCAAATAAAATGTTTTGTCACAGAAATTTTCCAATGTCATGTTGAATACAATTCATTGCAAGTAAGAGGTACAAGGCATGACATGATAACAATCTAGCACCAAATGAAATTTATGGATTTACTAAAATGTGGGAGAATAACACAGGCCGGAATAACATGGTGGTTAAACTTACTTCAGGCCCTGGAGCCAGACTCTCGAGGTTCAAATCCTGGCTCTTACTAGTTATGAGATTATAGCTGAATTTCCTCATGGATAAAATAGGGGTACTACTCACCCCCATAGATTGTTAGGAAGATTGTAATATTTGTAACACACTTAGAACACCACTGACACATAAATATTAGCATTACCTACGAAATTATGCTATCCTTCATTCACTATTCACTCAAATATATATTGAGTATCTACTATGTTCAGGCATTATGCTAAGCTCTGGGGATAAGCTGTAAGAAAAAGAAAGACACCATTTGCCCTAATGGACTAGAGGAGGAAGCAGGAACCAATAATCACACGAACAGATATGAAATCGAAGCTGCGATGAGCAGTGGTCCTAGGAGCCAGGACAGTTGGTAATGATTCATCGGGGTAGGCCTTCCTGAGGACACTTACATGCTATATCATGTGTTCACAAGGTCAAGTTTCACAGGTAAAGATGGGAGGACAAAGACCAAATATATATTTCTTATTATAAATCACAGTATCACAGGCTACCAGGTAAGGCTAGGAGCAGAGACATCTTGAAAGTGTTGTAGATTCTGGGGGAAAGGGTGACAGATGGCCTGGACAAAGACACTGGTGGAAACAAAGTAAATGGGAGATGCCATTTTCCTTTCTTGGAAGCACCTCTGCAAGGAGAAATCCTCTGTACCCCACCGCCTGGCATGGGCTACATCCGTAGAGATGTAACCTGGACCAGGGCAAACCCACCGACAGCATCTCAGCACCCATGGCTTCCAAGTAGGCCTCAGGGGACCTTCAGAAGATGAGCATAGGTTCTTCCTTGGATGAAGTCTGTTTTCTCTCTTAGAGCGTCTCACCAGGGGCAGGTATGCTCTTTATGGTGCTGCAGGCAGGAGGTCTGAGGGTGCAGGCCGGGCTGCTCGGGCCGTTTTAGACAGCGCCTCCTCCCGCCCCAGTGGCTGTGAGGTAAAAGCCTGCATCCACATGTGGCTCATTGAGTGTGTGCTTCTGGCTCCCGACTGAACCTACACAGAGCACGGCATGGCAGATGGCAGAGAGCTTTGGGGTTAGAGAAAAACAGGGCCAGAATTAATAAGAGAATTGATATTGGGAGTCGGGGACTGGGTATGACAATTGTACCCCACTCATCGCCAGAGAGGGAAATGTGTGGATGGCTCATGTAACTCTGTGTCAACCAGTTAGCACACAGTGTCTGGCATTTAATAGATGCTACTTATTGCTATTGTTTCCTCCTATGCATATCTGAATAATTTTGCTTCATCTAAGATCTTGGGTAAATGCTTTTGGTGGGGGGCACTTCTTATCTAGCGGCTGGCTCTTTCTTGGCCCCTGAGGCTCACAGTCATCCTGGGGTCTCCTTGCCTTAGAAAAAAGTCAGTCAGAGGTTCCCAAACACCATCATTCTCTTACACACAGCCTGGCCCATACCCAGGGTAATCATTTTGTTTTTCCTCTCCTCTCCCCAAGGCTCTCAGGGTTGAGGGCTCTGGGAGAACCTGTCACACAGGAACCACCAGCCCAAGGGGGAACTGCTGCTACCTGGGGGAGGCTCCTGCCAGGGATCCCCTAGCTCTTTGCAAGGAGCCACCCCTGGAAAACCATCCTGCCCTGGGTCTATAGTAGTCTCAGAGACTTTTAAACCAACTGCCAGCTGGAAAAAAATTTCAGCTAAGTCCAAGCTTAGCAGATAAAATAAAAATAATAAGAGCCTACTGTATACTGAATGTTTGTTACGCATCAGTACAGTTGAAACACTGCATTCCTACAGGAGCCTTGTGAGGTGGATGCTACTAGTATCCCCATACTAATGGGGAAACTGAGGCTTAAAGAGGTTAAGCGCCTCCTAAGTGAATAGAGTAGGAGTCCAACATCTGGGCTCATGCTGAAGACACTATTTATCCAGCTTTTCCCAGAAACGACTTAGGCCCTTCGGGTTTCCCCAGCTTTCCTTTTCCTATTCCTCAGAGTGCACTGCAGGATATTTAACAAGAGATGGCGTCCATCTCATCTACCACCTTGCTTGGCACACAGCGGGCACTTTACACGGGCAAGATGGCAAGACTCTCCCCACCCCCTGCTGCTTCTCAACACCAGGCTTCACTCAGGGTAACAGTTGAGATCCCATCTTTCACACATGTCTTCTTCAACTGAACTCGTGGCTCTTGGTAAGAGGTGGGTAAAAGAAATATCCACTTATCTTTTTATCCAATCCTACCCTGTGCCAGGCTCAGTGCCAGAGGCTAGAGATAAAGATATGAACAAACCCCCTATCTTCTCAGAGCTGACACCCTGGTCAGGGGTGAGAGACAAGCAAATGGCTCGTTTTCATAGAGAATGATGGGGGTCAGCACCTGGGGTTAGGGGGCACAGGATGGAGCAGAGTCATCCAAGAAGGCTTCCTGGAGGCAGTGTCTGAGCTGAACTCTGATGTGGAAGTGAGTAAGAGGAGGACATTCCAGGTAGAGAGAACAGTGCAAACACACAGTGATGAAATAAGTAAGAATAAACAAGAAGCCATGAAAAAGAAAAGGAACCTAGACCAGTGGTTCTCAACAGGGGTGATTTTGTCCCCCACGAGACATTTGGCAACATCTGGAAACTTTTCTTTCTTTTTCTTTTTTGCTTATCTTAACTGTGTATGTGTGCACATCTGCTACTGGCATCTAATGGGTAGAGACCGGGGATGCTGCTAAATATCTTACAAGGAACTGGACAGCCCTCACCAAGAAAGAATCCTATCTGGCAGATGTCAATAGTGCCGAGGTTGAGACACTCTGGCTTAGATAACCAAATATAAAAAGGCTTATGGCACCTGGATGATTAAAAACTTCATAGTAGGGATGCCTGGGTGGCTCAGTCAGTTAAGCGGCTGCCTTCGGCTCAGGTCATGATCCCAGGGTCCTGGAATCGAGTCCCGCATCGGGCTCCTTGCTCAGCAGGGAGCCTGCTTCTCCCTCTGCCTGCAGCTCCCCCTGCTTGTACTCTTGCTCACTCTCTCTCGCCCACGCTCTCTCTCTCTAACAAATAAATAAAATCTTAAAAAAAAAACAAACTTCATAGTATTAGTACACGAATAGATTGATCAGTGGAACAGCTTTGGAAGAATATAAGTGTATTTAGTATATAAGAAAGGCCACCTACCAAATCCAGTGACTAGATGGTAAGTGGTGTCGAGATTCTCCGGACAGCCAGCTGGAAACAAAATTCAGCTGGAGCCATACCTCACACGATCTACTAGTATAAACTCTGAATGGATTAAACATTTACATGTAAACAAACAAGCAAACCAACCAATCACAAAAGTACCAGGAGAAAATATGGGAGAATTCTTTTACAACCTGAGAGTGGGAAAATCCTTCCTAATTACAACTCAAAAACCACAAGCTATAAAATAACAAATCGATAAATTTGCTAATAAAAGTAAAAACAAACACCAAAAAACAAAAAATGTTCACAGCTTGTGCATGCCAAATAAACAAAGGAAACTTACATAAGGGAAGTAAAAAACCAAATGAAAACCTGGAAAGAATGTGCGCAGTTCAGCAAAGGGCGAATCTCCTTAAATTATAAAGCTACATGGACAAATCTCTGAAGAAAAGACCAATGAAAATATGAGCAAAGGATATGAAAAGATCCCTCACAGGAAAAAAAGAGATACAAATGGCTGTTAAACATAGGAAAGATGTCCAACCACGGTCATGATAAGAACAATGCACATTAAAAGTGCTGAGATGCTGTTTTGTGTTTTTATTAAACCTACCAGGCTGGCAGAAAGCTGCGTGTGAAAACACACGTTTCATTGCGAGGACACAGATGACCCCACACATTGCTGGGGACATGTCAGCTAGACAGCCCCTCGAAGGCAACTTAGCAATATTTATCAAAGTAAGTGCCTATGTCTTCTGATGAAGCAACCCCGCATCTTAGCGCTTTCCCTACAGGTAGATGTATTTGCTATGCATATAAAGTAACATATGCTGACAATTAGAAATTGCAGCGAGGGGCGCCTGGGTGGCTCAGTCGTTAAGACTCTGCCTTTGGCTCAGGTCATGATCCCAGGGTCCTGGGATCGAGCCCCGCATCAGGCTCCCTGCTCGGCGGGAAGCCTGCTTCTCCCTCTCCCACTCCCCCTGCTTGTGTTCCCTCTCTCGCTGTGTCTCTCTCTGTCAAATAAATAAATAAAATCTTAAAAAAAAAGAAATTGCAGTGAAAGATTAGAAACGACTTAAATGCTCGTTAATAGAGAACTGGTTAAATAATTCAGGGGTCCACAAATGGGCCCAAGGGTCCCTCGCCTGCTTTTGTAGGGCCTGCAGCCAAGAACGGTTTCAACATTTTTAAAGGGTTCAAAAAAATCGAAAGAAGAATGATTTTTTTGTGACACATAAACATCACATAAAATTTGAATATCAGTGTTCACGAGTAAAGTTTTATTGGAACACAGCCACGCCCCTTTGTGTGAACACTATCTCTGGCTTCTTTTGCTCTACAACAGAGAGCTGAGTAGTAGCCACAGAGACTCGATGGCCCACAAAACGTAAAATGCTACTATGCGGGGTCCCCGTGCCATTGGATACTGCAGAGCTACAAAACCAACGGAGGGGCTCTTCATGTATTGTTACGGAAAGGTTCCTGGGATATTATTATTCAATTTTTAAAAAGCAGATGTAGAAAGTGTGAATTGCCTATTATCATTTGGGTAAAAAAGGGGAGGATATAATTGTATTTTATTGATTATGCCTAAAAATTATCTGAGTGGAAATACATGGCTTGATTCAACCATGGTTATCTTTGGGGGAGTGTGGGTGTGTGTGTATGTGTGTGGACATGTTATCTACTCAAAAAAGTAAATTAAAAATTATTTTAAAAATTACACTGTGCTAAATAAAATACACCACTGCAAGTGGTTGGGCCTGGCTGGAACAGAGAGGGCGAGTGGCATCTGGATGGTGATGAGGCTGGAGATGTCTGTAAAGCCTGGTCGAGTTTGCATTTTTGCAAATCCTGAGGACAACGAGGAGCCACAGGATGTTTGAGCTCTAAAAAAAATGCAATTCTGGAAAGAGAGAGAAGGGGCTGGAGGGTGGGGATCAGTGCCGCCCCTGGGCGAGGATCTAGAAAGCTGGAACCAGGAGTAGAAGGGAGACTTACTTTTTACTATACATCCTTTTGGTGGATTTATGCATGTGTTTTCACCACCATGTGCATTTATTTCCTATAAAAATACTGTTGTTTATTTGGAAAAGAAAAGCTTTTCAGGGAAGGTGTGAGGAGGGCCTGAACTGTGGTGGTGGTTGGGGGTGGGGCACGAAAAGGGGAAAGTCAGGAGCCCATTCGCCAGGACTCGGTGGCTCAGGGAAAGTAGGGGTGATGGGCCTAGAACCTGGCCCCCATCTCGGAGGACCTGGGGAGCAGAATCTTGTGGGGAGGAGGGCTGGAGGGTGAAAGGTTTGCCTGCCTCGAGGTGACTTCCTGGGCCACAGCACAAGACTCCAGGAGGCACAAACCATTACCCAGACGCTCTGGGCCTCTCATTCCACTTTGACCCCAGCAAGTCATCTCCAGCCTGGACACGACCTAGGGGCAAGCCCCTTCTTATGCAGATGATAAGGCCCAGCCAAAGCCCACCAGGAATACTGACCTGGGTCCCTTCCTCCCACCTCCTCCCAGTGCCCCCCAGCCCCTCCCTCCTCATTGCTCTAAAGGGAAGCTCTGCATAACAAGCTCTGATACTGGGTTTCTGGACTCTTGCTAGGACTTTTCTTTCTATTTGTGTCTATCATCCTTGCCCCAATGACATTGTACCAGAAAGTCTTTGAGGCAAAGACTAAATAAAGGTCTTTGTGACCTCATGGAGGCACACCATTTCTTTCTGTACGGTAGGTGCGCACAAACGTGCTGACTGGCTGATTGATGGGGACTCCCCATCTCAGCAGCACTGCCGATGCACCTGCCCTCTGACTCTGCCCAGCCCAGCCTCCCAGCGCAGGAAAAAACTCCCCCAGGGCCAAGAAGTCAAGAGTCTGCTCAGGCATTCCTCTCCCTTCCACTGTTCTCCACATTCAGCCCTTCTTTGCCCAGATGGTATCAGCCAAATGGAAACCCATTAGCCAAAAGCTGTATTTAAGCAAGTGATCTGTTTGGACATCAAAGGAAACATAACAGTGGAAATGATAATAAACAACAATGATCACCATCATTTCAAAGAGACAACATCAGTGCCTACGGTTCCAATGAGACCCTGGAGTGTCAGTTGCTTTATCTGCAAACACAGACTGCAAGTCACCTGCCTCTTCAGGTATAAAGAGAAGTCAAAATGCTTAGAAAACTGGAAATCACTTTATATGCTTAGAAAACTGGAAATCACTTTATAACTGCCACTTACTGTTATTGTTCATAAGAGCTTTGGGATTGCAGCTGTAAGGACCCCAGTACGCTCAATATAAATGAGGGTGTACTCTCAGTACAATGGAATTAAACAGGTATTTAAGGGCAACCTCAGCCCTGATCTCCGGACAGAAAATAAACCCACAACGCGGCTCCTCAGGGACACTGAAGCTGCTCTCACTCTCAGAGAGTGCGGGGCCTGGAATGACATGGCCTTTGGTCCGGGTGAAAGTCCTCCGCTCTGCCCCAGCGGGAAGGGCAGAGGCTGAGCAGTTCTCACAAAGGAGCCTCAGGGATCTGGCTCTCCACCACCCCGTCAGCCAAAGGGAGAAAGGTCTTTTCCTTCCCGCTCCTCTGGGCAGAGCAAAAGTGGAAAAGGGTTACTTATTCCTAATGTTATTTATAGCTTAGCAAATGACTGCTAGGTCTGGGAGCTGCCTTCTGCAGCCGCTCAGGGGCAGGGTCCCAGTTAGCAGCAAAGCCAGGGGCGATCTCCTGGTGGCGCTTTATACTCATAGTATAAACTGCAACAGCCCCCCGGGTCTCTGGGAAGGAGAGGATCTCACCGCAGAAACATTTGTCCAGAAAAGGGTGCAGTGGTAGAACTGCCCGGATAACGTGGGGTCCAGCGCCATCTAGCGTCTGCTGCGGGGCTTGGTGTGCCTCCTGCTCTTTTGGTGAGGTTTTTGGGGGAAACTGGCTCTAAACAAGAGGGGGACTGAAATGAGGAAACACGTTCTCTGTGCACAGGGCTGTCCTCATGCCCACGATAAGGGACTAGGGTTTTGGTAGGAGAAGCTGAAAAGCTACAATCCTAGTGCGTCACAGACGGGGGCGTTGAGTGAGGGCATGGGGGAGTCTTTCTCTTGGAAGGAGGCTGGGGTGACTCACAAGTAATATTTAGAGTCTTCGTCCCAGAAGATTGGCTTGGGTTTGTCTGCTTGAATATTTTTGCTCACACTAAGAAAAAAAAACAACACAAAAAGCACTGGTGCTATTTTACGACTTCTATGCTTTTCAAACTAGTTTCTCAGTGCTTGCCCAGAGCCAGCATATGGGCTGTTTACAAAAGTACTTGCAAGCTGTTTCATCACTGAACCCACTCCTGCTCCTTGTTAATGCCTTTGTGGACCAAGCCGTCCCCTTTCCTTACTGTCCCTCTTCCTAACTGCCTCAAAACCTCTGCTAAGTCACCGTTTGCTATTTGCTTTACACAGTTAATTTAAAATTCAGAACAGCCCAGGGAGTGGAAATTGGTATTCTCGTTTTATACATGAGAAAACTGATTCTTGGGGAGGTTAAGTGACTTCTTGAGGGTAATTCCATCTGGGGGGTAGCCAGCTATTGCAGAGGAAGCTACCAGATCCAGGAGGTTCTAGAAAAGATAAACACGGCTCTAGCTCAGAGGACACTTCCTACTCAGGACCAGTCCCCGTGACCCCAAGCCTTGGCTGGCCTATTGGTGTAAACACCCTCCTTCCTCCCAGCATCTGTCCTGCTGTCCCCACCCCAACGCAGACACTTCCGCAGCCTATACTCCTCCACACTTGGAAACCACCCCAGAAGAATAATGAGAGCAAAGAGCAGGGATTTGGCAAATGTTCAGAATGCCAGGAGAATCATGGATTTGTCTCTGGCTCCCTGGGCTTTGGCCTCACCCAGTGGAAAAATGGGAAAATTCCCTGCAGGCTACTCCCTTCCCTTCCCTCCTGACCCCCTCCACCATTCACCACCAAATAGACACACCTCCAGAGCAAAGTGAAGTGGGGTCACTCTGGATTCCTCTGAAACAAAATTGGTGCTTAAATATATGGATTTAGAAATAAAGTTTCAATGGGGTAACTCACTGCAGTGGAATGCAGACCTCCCCCCCAACCCCGACCTCCACAAACGGAGTAAATGTTCAAGCTACTGGCAGCCCGTGGGAAATGGTCTGGGGTAATGGAAGGAGTACCGGATTAAGAGACCTGAACTTAAATCCCCACTCTGTCACCCCCAGCTGAGTGACTTTGGGCCCTTCACTTAATCTCTCTGGGCCTCAGTCTCCTCATTTACCGAATGAAGCCATTCTTCTCTTACCTGCGAGGTAATGGATAAACAAAGGCTTTGTAAAGCCCTGCAGGGTGGGAGATGCCACAGGCAGGAAGCGCGGGCATTAGCAGGATTTAGGTAGGAGATTTTTATTCACTTTCCCCTTTTCCCTTTTCTACCCGCCCCCCCCCCCCCCCCCCCCCGCCAAAGACATCTGTCTCCTTCTACAAAATGGACATTAACTCACACACATACACATATTCCCATGGTCCCTGTGGGGTCACCACTTTTTTTTAGAACTAATGAACTTGGGAAAAGCTTTTCCAGTAAAGACCCAGTGGTCCCTGGGTCTTTCTTTAGGGGAGGCAGGAAAAGCAGAACCAGGAAGATGTATGGCAGCATCCGTTATCTGCAAGAGGAAGGCCTCGAAAGGCTATTTCCTCTGCTAACAGCTAATAAAGATGGACGTTTGTGGTTGACACGGAGGGGCACCATCCACAACAGCCCAGCAGAGCTAGTGCGTTCAAGGGGAGAGGAACATGACCCTGATAAGGAGCTGTGAGGGAGATGGAGGTTGAGTTTGGCATTTTCTCCCTGGTGGTAAAGCCAGTTTGAAAACCTCTTGATTTCTTCACAGGCTCCATTTCTAATTTAAGATGTCTCCACCCGGTTTGGCAAACTCTGTGCCTCTCCACCAGGGAGGAAATAGCTTCATAAGAGAGGCTCAGGGAGAACAAAGGCCTCATTAGGGTCAATCACTTATTCTGAGTACACATTCCCAAGAATCTCTATTGATGATCTCGGGTACAAATGAAGTGGTAATTAAGGATATAATGCAAATGATCTTCAGCTTAGTAACTCCCCTTGTAATTGAAATTTACTAAATTAAGTCTGAGGTTTTTGAAACTAGGTCTTAAAAAAAAAAAAATTCCTGATTATCTTTACCCCTCTCCTCCTTCCCACCCACCCCTCCATAATGTAATTAGTTTAAAATAAGATCCATGGTACAATGACGGTGCGCTGCCTACAGATTTGTTAAAGTGGCACTTGCTCTCTGAGGTGCTGGGCTCCTGCACGCAATCCCCAGGGAGCGAATGGGGAGAGGAGTCTTGCAAGAGTCAGGCTGCTGGGGTCTAACCCAGGACAAGGAAATTGGACGTGGGGCTGGCAGCACAATGCTGGACAAGGACAGATTTCTCCGTGTCTCTCTTCCGTTCCTTTCCTCTGCATCCTCAGATCTAGTGTGAGCTGAGGATTGTTCAGAGGAAGAAGGAAACACTTGTTCTGTTGGGGTTGGAGAGGAACTGGAATCTTTTTGGGGTCCTGACAAGGTGCGGATGGTGGGAGACAGAGGGGTTAGGGGACATCAGAAACCCATCTCTGTTTTCTTAAAGGTCAGGGAGCCAGACTCAGACTGGAACAGCCCTGGGACGCCTCCAAATCCTGTCCTCCACCACTGGATGCGACCATCACTGGCCTGAACTCACTTCTCCTGACCAGGCCCACCAACCTCAACCTGCCTGAAGGAACCCCAGAGAAGCCAAGGGCTCAGAGACGGGGACCCAGGAGGTGGTCCAGCCTCCCTATCCTCATCCCCAGTTTGGTCCCCTGTCCAAACCAAAAAAAGGGCCGAAAGCTGTCCTGAGGACATCTGTCTCCCAAAAGAGCACATTGCCTCGTTTCATTTAATTCAGAGGAAAGACCTATTTGTCTTTGAAATCACGCTCCAATTTCGTGGAGAAACAGCAGAACTGGTGTGCGGGATCAGGAGAGAGCCTCCCACAGCCTGCCCTTCATCCTCTCTACCCCCACCCCCCGGACCCACAGCTTCTGGGAGCCGTGAGGTGCACACAGAAACACCTGGAGCTAACCGCTCACACGGGGAAAGTCAAAGGCTGCGAGGTCCATCTGAGAACTCAGAAAACAGCAGGTCTCAGGCAGGCCACAGAGACTTGAAGGAAAACGCCTTCTCCCACTGACCCCACCCTTTCCATTTTGTGCCTGTGCCTGATTTCCCTTCGTCAGTTCCTATCACTAGTGCTGAGACTTCAGTAAATGCCTAGCTGAGCAATTCTGGATGGCAGAGACAAGCAGCAGAGTTTTTGCTGGAGAGCATAATAGGTGTACCTTCCTTTCATAAATCAGATTAAAAAAAAAAAAAAGACAATAGCAATCCTGTCTCCAGATAAGCTTGTACTTAAAACACTGCTCTGAACTAAGGTGGGTGTGTCGACTGTTGGGTCCCGGTGCCCTGTGTGGGGCCGGGCACCTGGTGGGCGCTCAATAAATATTGGTTGAAGGAAGGAATAAATGACTCTTGTTCAAAAACTTTCAGTAGCTTCTCAATGGGAAGCAAAAATGCCCTAATTCTAGAATCTGGTATTTAGGATCCTGCAGTCAGATGCCATGCCTGCCCAGTTCCCTAAGAGGCTTCCTGCATGCTGACCGCCCTAGTCTAGTCATCAGAATCACCTGGAGGACTGGTTAACACACAGCCAGTGGGTCAGTCAGTGCCAGAGTTCCTAAATGACCAGATCTGAGGTGGGGTGGAGAATCTGCCCTCCTAACAAGTTCCCAGATGATACTGATTGGTGCTGGTCGGAGACCATGCTTTGCCCGTACCACTCCATTTCCACAAAGGGCACCCCTTCCCCTGAACCCTACGGGTCAAAGTCCAGCTCCAGTGCTACCTACCTTGCCAAAAAACTCAACATGCCAGTAAAACTGCTCCTCCCCGCCCCCGGCCTTTACGCACTTCCTAATCGCTGCAGCTCCCCCTGTCGGCCAAGACTTTAATCTGCTCAACTCTCTCTCTCAGACCTTGCAGGTCAAAAGGTCCTGCTTACCTTGACCTCCAGCTGCTTGCCCTTCCATTCCACTTGCCGTGTTTTGGAATCCCACTCACCCTGCAAGACCAGCGGAAACCCCATTCTCCTGCCTTTCCAACCTGGTGGACATGGGACCATTTCGTCTTCTCCTCTGTGAGTCCCCCAGCTCATCACTGACTCCCCTCCCTCTCTCTGTGGAGCTCTTCAAAGGCAGAAGCTGGGCTGCTACCTTTTCATGCACCTCACAGGACCTCATCCAGTGCAGCCTGATGACCGCAGTGAGCTAAAGATGCACCGTTTGCCTGGCCACATTCTATTCCATTCACTGAGATCGCATTAGGAAACTTAAAGTACCCGATACTGCACTGGGCCCTGGGGGGTCCAACGATGCATACAAGACAGAAAGTACCCTGGGATCGATGTCTGTTTTCCAGTTTATATTCACGGCTCATTATGCCCACTCTGCTTTCCTTCCAGCCACTGACCTACACAGACATCCGGATGTCCTTCCTCGACTTCACAGGTGAAAGGTTCCTACCACTAAAACATGGTTCCAAGTTCTCCATGTGTTGTCTTTGAGACTCGGATGGGAAGTGTGACTTTCGGTGGCAAGCCACATGATCGAACTGCTCATGGACATGTGAGAGGCGGATAAAAGGAGATGTTCTGCAGCCTGTTTCTATGTTGGTGACGAAGATGCAGGGAAGGCACTGAGAGTATCTCACTTCTTGGTTGTGGGCACCTGAGAGGGTATTACCCCCTCCCCCATTCTCCTGTGGCCGGAGCCTCCAGCTTCATGTCCTCCCATCCTCATGATTCTAAGCGTAAGTTATGGAAACTCAACTCAGACTGCTTAGGCAAACTGCTCACCTTTGCGGCATGGCCCAGGGCAGCTGATGGAACTGAATAAGGAGCTCTAGGAACCTGGATTTAGAGACCAAGGCTGGGCCCCAGGATGCGGGGACCCTCTCTCTGTCCACCTGGCTCTCATCTCTGCACAGCTTCGCATGTGGCCTAACTCTTCTACTGCAGGCAGGACACAGGGTACTGTGATCAGGCCAGTCCGGGTTCGTGCCTACCCTGAAGGAGATACGGGTGCCCAAACCAAATGTCCACTACAAATGGCTAGTAAATGTCAAGTCTTTATAATATGCCAGGCATTGTGTGAAGTGTTTTACAGAAATGATCTCATTCGATCCCCAAGCTGACTATAGGACACAGGTCCTATGAAAGACATTTGCCTGCACTGGATGCTCACTAACTAGAATTTAAATAATTTTAAAAAGAAAAAAAAAAGACATTTGCCTGTCTTGTAAATGAAAAGACGTGACACAAATTATAGTTCGGTCCTTTCTGCCAGCTCCAGGGCTGGGTTTGGGACCCTCAGAAAATATGATTTATGATTATGAAATAAACATATGGCTTAGGAAGAAGGTCGACAAACCATTGGTTAGCTCTGGTTGTCTCCGTATGAGTAGCTTTGAGGCTAAGACTATAAATGTTGTTTAGCCTCTTATAAATGTTGTTTTATGTTTCCAGTTGTTAATTCTGGATAATTAAGAACTCTCTAGGAAGGCACCCTCTCTCTGTGTATCAACATTGAAGGGAGATAAGTCTCACCATGGGAAATCAAAGGGGCTCCCTTCCCTGTCCCATTCAGCCAAGAATGCACATCCTTTGGGATTGCATTTAAAAGGATAGAAAATCCAATTAAGTCGGGATAAGTCCCAGGATTCTCCTTCCAGCCAGAGGGTATCTGCCATCTGGAGATGTTTTCATGGGTTCTAGAACGCCTCCCAAAGAAGGATTCCTCCTCTCCGGGTTTATTTGTACGACCGGTTCTTGTCTCTTTTTCCTCTAAGAGGAAACAGCCTTAAAGACTTGCTCACAATATTCACTAAGGGAAAATGGATCATAACAGACCCTTGTCACCACCTGACGGAATGGTCTCATGTCCCATGAGGGGTGGGGCTCTTTGGCTGCCAAGACTCTCCAGGCCTAAGGGCAACCCCTCCAGTGTTCCCACTAGACTGTGCACTTCATGCAGTCACAGACTCGGCCTCTTCTGCTCACCATTTCACCCTGACTCCCAGCATGGTGGCTGACCCCCAGGAGGTGCCCAATAAATGTATTTTGAATAAGTGAGTAATATTCTATTCTCAAGTGATGCCTCAGAGAATTATGGAAATCGGTTGGTGACCATGAGCCAGAGCCACTGGGCCGGACTGTAATTACAAGCAGCAGGGGTCACCCTTTCTTAGATCTGAAATAATGACCCAAGTTTGTCAAAGACACCTCCAGTTTTTCTCCCTGCTCAGTCCTGAAGGTTCTACTTTTGGTTGTGATCAGTGTAAATGCCAACTCTTTAGGAAAATATTGTCACAAATTCTTCTGAAATATTCTGCCCTGCATTTGTTCTATATAAAAGTTGTGACTACAGACTTCAAATCTGGGGCAAAGAATATTCAGCTGAAGTCAGGCGCCCAGAGTTCACCAGCTCTACACCCCTGGTAAGAGCCGGTAGTTACTGGGCCGGTAGTTACCAGGTGCCTGACCCTTTTAGGCATGATCTCATTTAATCTTCAAGAAAACCCAATGTAAATGGTGCTATCATCATCTCCATTTCACTTACAGGGAAAGTAGGGTTTCCAGAGCATGTGCACCTCATTCAATGCCACATGGCCACATGGTACTAGTTACCCGAAGGCTCGAATGCATCCGTCTGACTTCAGTGCCTATGCTCATGAATCACTCTGCAGCACTGCAAGTTACTTAACCTCCCAAGGCTCAGTTTTGTCTTCCTTCAAATGGTGATAGAAAAAATCACCTTATGGGGGAAATAAACACTGCTATGTTGATGCAGAGCAGAAACTGTAAAGCACCACTCACCTTCTAAATTAGCATTGCTATTGCTCCAGTTCAAAGCAGAGTATTAGAAGCCAGCACTAGATTGATAAATTCTCCCGCTACCCCCCCACACACCCTTAGTTATCTTGCCAATGCTTCGTCCATCAACAAACTGTGCAAAACACCTACTTTGTGGCATTTTACACAAAAATAAGTAAGAGAGGGTCCTTGCCCTGGGGAGGCTCACGATCTTATGAGCATTTCCATGACTTCATGAGGCTCAAGGTTGGGTCTACACACTTACCCCAAGAGTCACCATTGCCTGATGGTGTCTTGTTCCTCTGGAGGAAAGGTGAAGGTGAAGTTTGATCCTGATGGTCAGACCTCTAGGAGAAGAGATTAAGAAGTCAGGTAGGAAGTGGAAGTAAGGCCACGCTGGCTTTGAGAGTCACACCCCAGGGAGGAAGGAAACTCTCTGCTCCTGCAAAGGATGATCAGAGTGGTTAGTGGGTTCAAATAGCCCTTTGTTTTCCTGGCCACATGACCTCTGGTAAATTACGTAACCTCTTTAAGGCTCAGTTTCCTCACCTCTTAAAGAGGGGTAATAGGGACACTTTTTTTTTTAAAGATTTTATTTATTTAGAGAGAGTGATAGAGAGTGAAAGAAAGCACGTGCACAAGAGCGGGGGGAGGGGCAGCAGGAGAGGGAGAGAGAGCATCTCAAGCAGACTCCATGCTACTGACCTGGGGCTCGATCTCACCACCCTGAGATCATGACCTGAGCCAAAATCAAGAGTCGGATGCTTAACTGACTGAGCCACGCAGGCACCCCATGGGACAATTTTTGATAATATGTATAAAGAGTTTAGTTCAGTTGGTGGCACATAGCAAACATTAGCTCATGTGCAGCCAAAAGTGGTGGGAGCAGTCAATACCAGCCACTGTGTGAGGAGGGCATGAGCGAGTTAAGAGGACATGGCGGGAGGGGAAATGGCAGCTAGTGCCCAGAAGCAGGAAAACACTCAGGGGAGGAGGGATGGAGGAGCACCCCCGCCTCGGTGAATTGGGAGGGGGCATTTGGAACCAAAGCCTTACTTGTCCAACGTAGCCAAGATTTAAAAGGACCAGGTGGAGGAGCAAGATGGCAGAGGAATAGGAGACCTAAATTTCGGCTGGTCCCAGGAATTCAGCTGGATAGGGATCAAACCATTCTGAACACCTACGAACTCAAAAGGAGATCGAAGAAAAGAATAGCAGCAACTCTCTGAACAGAAAAGCAACCACTTTCTGGAAGGTAGGACGTGCAGAGAAGTGAATCCGAGGTGATATTTGGGAAGATAGATGGTGGGGGAGGGGGCCTCCGTCCACCGCTTCTGGCAAGTGATAAGAGCCGCGGAGCACAAAATCGGAACTTTTAGAAGTCTGCTCCGCTGAGGGACGTCACTCCAGTGGCTAAGCGGGGGGTGGAACCCTCGTGGGACAGTGTGGTCTCAGGACCCACGGGGTCACAGGAAGACTGGGGGTGCCTGAGTGCGGCAGCTCCCAGGTATCGGAGCAGGGAAGCCAGCTGCAGAGACGGAGCTGAGGAGCGGGCTCTCAGCTCGAGGTTGCCATAAACCGTGATGTGCGGCACAGTCGGGCCACTGCTCCTCCAGCAGGGACCCAACAAGCAGCAGATCCGGGGAGACTCACCTTCTTCCCCCGGGAGGAGAGGCGCGGGAGCACACCGCAGGGATCTGCTGGGTTTGGAGACTCCACACGGGGTCGGGTCCCAGAGACAGAAATGCTCGGTCACAGGCCAGGTGAGCACGGAATGCGGCGGAGACTGGGGAGACAGGAGTGACTAACGGCTTTTCTCTGGGGGCTCACTGAGGAGTGGCACCCCAAGTTCTCAGCTCCTCTGGGGCAGAGACTGGGAGGCCGCCATTTTCACTCTCGTCCTCCAAAGCTGTACGGAAAGCTTGCAGGGAACAAAAGCTCCCGAGAGCAAACCCGAGCAGATTACTCAGCCCCACCGGCAGGGCGGGGCAATTCCGCCTCCGGCAAAGACATTTGGGAACCACGGCAACAGGCCCCTCCCCCAGAAGATCAGCGAGAACAGCCAGCCAAGACCAAGTTTACCCATCAATGAGAACGGCAGAACTCCAGCGCTAGGGGAATACTGCACATAGAATCCATGGCTTTTTTCCCATGATTCTTTAGTCTTTCAAAGTTAATTTTTAAAACATTCTTTTTTCTTTTTCTATTTTTTTAGTTGAATTTTTCTTCTTCCCTTTTTCAACCAACATCTTATCAATTCCTTTTTTAAAATCTTCTTTAATTTTCATTTTTACAGTCATATTTTATCCCATCATTGTATTTAACCTTATTTTTTGTATATATGTAAGTTTTTCTTTCTTTAAAATTTTGGGATACAGTTTCTTCTAACAGACCAAAATATACCCTAAATCTAGTGTATGATGTTGTCCTAGTCTCCACCCTGATCACATTCTCTCTCTTTTATTTTTTTACTTTTTGTTCATTATTTTTTCAACCAACTTCTTAACAATTCCTTTTTTAAAAATCTTCTTTAATTTTCATCTTTATAGTCATATTCTATCCCTTCATTGTATTTACCCTTATTTTTGTGTATATATATATATATATATATATATATATATATATATATATAAGTTTTTCATTCTTTAAAATTTTGGGAGGCAATTTCTTCTAACAGACCAAAATACACCTAAAATCTAGTGTGTGGCTGTATTCTATTCAGCAACCTGATCATATTCCTTTTCTTTCCCCCCTTTCTTTTCCCCCCGGTTTTGGGTCTCTAATGATTTGTTTAGTGTATATTTTTCTGGGGTCATTGTTACCCTGTTAGCATTTTGTTCTCTTGTTACCTTCTCCTCTGGACAAAATGACAAGACAGAAAAACTCACCTCAAAAAAAAAAAGAACAAGAGGCAGTACGGACTGCCAGGGACCTAATCAATACAGACATTAGTAAGATGTCAGAACTAGAGTTCAGAATGATGATTAGAAAGATACTAGCTGGGCTTGAAAAAAGCATAGAAGATACTAGAGAATTCCTTTCTGGAGAAATAAAAGAACTAAAATCTAACCAAGTCGAAATCAAAAAGGCTATTATTGAGATGCAATAAAAAATGGAGGCTCTAACTGCTAGGATAAATGAGGCAGAAGAGACAGTGATATAGATGACCAAATGATGGAGAATAAAGAAGCTGAGGAAAAGAGAGATAAACAACAACTGGATCACGAGGGGAGAATTCGAGAGATAAGTGATACCATAAAGCAAAACAACATTAGAATAATTGGGATCCCAGAAGAAGAAGAAAGAGAGAGAGGGGCAGAAGGTGTATTGGAGCAAATTATAGCTGAGAACTTCCCTAATTTGGGGAAGGAAACAGGCATCAAAATCCAGGAGGCTCAGAGAACCCCCCTCAAAATCAATAAAAATAGGTCAACACCCCTACATCTAATAGTAAAACTCGCAAGTCTCAGAGACAAAGAGAAAATCCTGAAAGCAGCTCAGGACAAGAGGTCTGTAACCTACAATGGTAGAAACATTAGTTTGGGAGCAGACCTATCCACAGAGACCTGGCAGGCCAGAAAGGACTGGCATGATATATTCAGAGCACTAAAGGAGAAAACTATGCAGCCAAGAATACTATATCCAGCTAGGCTGTCATTGAAAATAGAAGGAGAGACAAAAACTTCCAGAACAAACAAAAACTAAAAGAATTTGCAAACACCAAACCAGCCCTACAAGAAATATTGAAATGGGTCCTCTAAGCAAAGAGAGAGCCCAAAAGTAACATAGACCAGAAAGCAACAGAGACAATATACAGTAACAGTCACCTTACTGGCAATACAATGGCACTAAATTCATATCTTTCAATAGTTACCCTGAATGTAAATGGGCTAAATGCCCCAATCAAAAGACACAGGGTATCAGATTGGATAAAAACACAAGACCTATCGATATGCTGTCTGCAAGAGACTCATTTTAGACACAAAGACACCCCCAGATTGAAAATGAGGGGGTGGAAAACCATTTACCATGCTAATGGACACCAAAAGAAAGCAGGGGTGGCAATCCTTATATCAGACAAATTAGATTTTAAACCAAAGACTATAATAAGAGATGAGAAAGGACACTACATCATACTTAAAGCTTCTATCCAACAAGATCTAACAATTGTAAATATTTATGCCCCTAACATGGGAGCAGCCAATTATATAAGCCAATTAATAACAAAATCAAAGAAACACATCAACAATAATACAATAATAGTAGGGGACTTTAACCCCCCCCCCCCCACTGAAATGGACAGATCATCTAAGCAAAAGATCAACAAGGAAATAAAGGCTTTAAATGACACACTGGACCAGATGGACTTCACAGATCTATTCAGAACATTCCATGGCAAAGCAACAGAATACACATTCTTCTCTAGTGCCCATGGAACAGACTCCAGAATAGATCACATCCTGGGTCACAAATCAGGTCTCAACTGGTACCAAAAGATTGGGATCATTCCCTGCATATTTTCGGACAACAATGATTTGAAACTCGAACTCAATCACAAGAGGAAAGTTGGAAAGAACTCAAATATGTGGAGGCTAAAGAGCATCCTACTAAAAAATGAATGGCTCAACCAGAAAATTAAAGAAGAATTTTAAAAATTTCATGGAAACAAATGAAAATGAAAACACAACTGTTCAAAATCTTTGGGATGCAGCAAAGGTGGTCCTAAGAGGGAAGTATATAGCAATACAAGCCTTTCTCAAGAAACAAGAAAGGTCTCAAATACATAGCCTAACCCTACACCTAAAGGAGCTGGAGAAAGAACAGCAAATAAAGCCTAAACCCAGCAGGAGAAGAGAAATAGTGAAGATCAGAGCAGAAATCAATGAAATAGAAACCAAAAGAACAGTAGAACAGATCAACGAAACCAGGAGCTGGTTTTTTGAAAGAATTAATAAGATTGATAAACCCCAGGGCAGACTTATCAAAAAGAAAAGAGAAAGGACTCAAATAAGTAAAATCATGAATGAAAGAGGAGCGATCACAACCAACACCAAAGAAATACAAACAATTATAAGAACATATTATGAGCAACTATGTGCCAAAAAATTAGACAATCTAGAAGAAATGATGCATTCCTAGAGATGTATAAACTACCAAAACTGAAGCAGGAAGAAATAGAATATCTGAATAGACCCATAACCAGCAAGGAAATTGAAGCAGTAATCAAAAATCTGCCAACAAACAAGAGCCCAGGGCCAGATGGCTTCCCGGGGGAATTCTACCAAACATTTAAAGAAGAATTAATACCTATTCTTCTGAAACTGTTCCAAAAAATAGAAATGGAAGGAAAACTTCCAAACTCATTTTGAGTCCAGCACTACCTTGATCCCCAAGCCAGACAAAGACCCCACCAAAAAGGAGAATTACAGACCAATATCCCTGATGAACATGGATGCACAAATTCTCACCAAAATACTAGCCAATAGGATACAACAGTACATTAAAAGGATTATTCACCACAGCCAAGTGGGATTTATTCCTGGGATTCAAGGATGGTTCAACATCCGCAAATCAATCAATGTGATACACTACATAAATCAAAGAAAGGACAAGAACCATATGATCCTCTCAATAGATGCAGAAAAAGCATTTGACAAAGTACAGCATCCTTTCTTGATTAAAACTCTTCACAGTGTAGGGAGAAAGGGTACATACCTCAATATCATAAAAGCTATCTATGAAAAACCCACAGGGAATATCATACTCAGTGGGGAAAAACAGAGATTTTTCCCTAAGGTTAGGAACACAGCAGGGATGGCCACTCTCACCACTGCTGTTCAACATAGTACTAGAAGTCCTAGCCTCAGCAATCAGACAACAAAAAGAAATAAAAGGCATTCAGATCGGCAAAGAAGAAGTCAAACTCTCACTCTTTGCAGATGATATGATACTTGATGTGGAAAACCTAAAATACCTACCCGAAAACTGCTAGAACTCATACAGGAATTCAGTAAAGTGGCAGGATATAAAATCAATGCACAGAAATCAGTTACATTTCTATACACCAACAACAAGACAGAAGAAAGAGAAATTAAGGAGTCAATCCCATTTACAATTGCACCCAAAACCATAAGCTACCTAGGAATAAATCTAACCAAAGAGGCAAAGAATCTGTACTCAGAAAACTATAGAATATTCATGAAAGAAATTGGGGAAGACACAAAGAAATATTCCATGCTCATGGATTGAAAGAACAAATATTGTGAAAATGTCTGTGCTACCTAGAACAATCTACACATTTAATGCAATCCCTATCAAAATACCCTCAACTTTTTTCAAAGAAATGGAACAAATAACCCTAAAATTTGTATGGAACAAGAAAAGACCCCGAATAGCCAGAGGAATGTTGAAAAAGCAAAGCAAAGCTGGTGGCATCACAATTCCGGACTTCAAGCTCTATTACAAAGCTGTCATCATCAAGACAGTATGGTACTGGCACAAAAACAGACACATAGTTCAATGGAACAGAATAGAGAGCCCAGAAATGGACCCTCAACTCTATGGTCAACTCATCTTTGACAAAGCAGGAAAGAATGTCCAATGGCAAAAAGACAGTCTCTTCAACAAATGGTGTTGGGAAAATTGGACAGACACAGGCAGAAGAATGAAACTGGTCCATTTCCTTACACCACACACAAAAATAGACTCAAAATGGATGAAAGACCTAAATGTGAGACAGGAATCCATCAAAATCCTTGAGGAGAACACAGGCAGCAACTTCTTCGACCTCAGCTGCAGCAACTTCTTCCTAGAAACATTGCCAAAGGCAAGGGAAGCAAGGGCAAAAATGAACTATTGGGACTTCATCAAGATAAAAGGCTTTTTGCACAGCAAAGGAAACAGTCAACAAAACCAAAAGACAACTAACAGAATGGGAGAAGACATTTGCAAATGACATATCAGATAAAGGGCTAGTATCCAAAATCTATAAAGAACTTATCAAACTCAACACCCAGAGAACAAATAATCTAATCAAGAAATGGGCAGAAGACATGAACAGACATTTCTGCAAAGAAGACATCCAAATGGCCAACAGACACATGAAAAAGTGCTCAACATCACTCGGCATCAGGAAAATCCAAATCAAAACCTCAATGAGATACCACCTCACACCAGTCAGAATGGCTGAAATTAACAAGTCAGGAAATGACAGATGTTGGCAAGGATGAAGAGAAAGGGGAACCCTCCTACACTGTTGGGAAGGCAAGCTGGTGCAGCCGCTCCGGAAAACGGTATGGAGGTTCCTCAAAAAGTTGAAAATAGAGCTACCCTACGACCCAGCAATTGCACTACTGGGTATTTACCCCAAAGATACAAATATAGTGATCCGAACAGGCACATGCACCCCAATGTTTATAGCAGCAATGTCCACAATAGCCAAACTATGGAAAGAGCCTAGATGTCCATCAACAGATGAATGGATGAAGAAGATGTGGTATATATATAAAATGGAATATTATGCAGCCATCAAAAAATGAAATCTTGCCATTTGCAACAACGTGGATGGAACTAGAAGGTATTATGCTAAGAGAAGTAGGTCAAGCAGAGAAAGATAAGTGTGATATGATCTCACTGATATGAGGATTTTGAGAAACAAGACAGAGGATCATAGGGGAAGGGAGGGAAAAATGAAACAAGACGAAACCAGAGAGGGAGACAAACCATAAGAGACTCTTAATCTCAGGAAACAAACTGAGAGTTGCTGTAGTGGAGGGGGGTGGGAGGGACAGCGTGGCTGGGTGATGAACATCAGGGAGGGTATGTACTATGGTGAGCGCTGTGAATTGTGCAAGACTGATGAATCACAGACTCATATCCCTGAAACAAATAATACATTATATGTTAATAAAAAAATTTAAAACAAGATTTAAAAGGATCAAAATACCACATAATAAAGGTGAAATGCTTTTTCCAACAATGTTTGTGGGTAAAGAATATCAGGTATTTTTGTTATGCTTTCAAATTCATTATCTCATTAGATCCTCAAAACAACCCCATGAAGCACACTGGAAGAAAATGCTCATGCCAATTTTACAGATGGTGAAATTGAGACTCAGATGAAGTCTCTCGAGGTAAAGCCATTTGATTCAGATCACATTGTTAGGAGTGGTGAAATGGAAATAACACTTAGTGCTTGGTTCAGGGTTCCACACCGTCTTTCCAGGCAAATCTTGGTGGAGAAAATGGAAGAAATACAGATACACATCTGAATTACCAGGACAAGCTTTAAAACTTCTAATTCTTGGGCACCCCTACGACCTTGTAAATAAGAATCGACGTGTGCGGGAACCCAGGAAGCTCCCCCAGGGGAGCCGATGCAGTGAGGCTGGCTTGGTGAACAGGCATCTGGAAGCCAGCAGCAGAAACAGTTATGATCTGTTTGTAGTTGTAAAAGGATTCAGGCACATGCCGGCCTCCGGCAAGCCTCTGGCTGTTCTTGCCAGGACAAATGCCATAGCCCACCAGCTGGGGTTCCACCCATCAACAAGGCTACCACTCCTCCTCCCCCTGCCCAATTCACCCTCCAACTGCAACCAGCAAGAGCATGTCTCCACCCCCTACTCACAGGCTCACGAACCCTTAGCCTGGTTGACAAGCCCTGCCTGATCTAACAGCATTATCTGCCATTCTCTGTTCCCCAGCCCCACGTGTGCCTTCAGAACCCAGAGATTCCCTCCGACCCCAGGGCCCTTGCACGTGCTCCTCCTGCCATCTCCCCATCCCACGGCCCCACCCCTTCCTCTGGTTCACACTGCCTCCTTCTGCTCTTAGCATTATTTCTTCAGGGAAGTCTTTCTCAACTCCCAGTCTAGGGCAGAGTCTTTGTTATAACTTCTCTTGCCTTTCTTCAGGGGTTCTCTTCACTGATTGTAACTGTGCACGGAAGGGTGTGGTTATTTTATTTAGGTCTATATTCCCTCACCACCAGTGCTGGGTTTCTGGAGCACAGGAGCCATGTCTCCATGTCCGCCCTGCTCATCAGTGTCTTCTCGGTGCTTGGCACTCCGTGAACGTGTGTGGAATGATGTTGCAGGATGTGTGTGACAGGAAAGACCAGGAGCCTGCTGCCTCCACTCTTGATTTCCAGGAGGCAAGATGTTTTAAAAAGGCCAGTTCGAGGAAGCCGTTTTCACATTGGTGCCCAGTCAGAGTGCAAAGTCACTCGGTTTTATTGCCAAGTAACATGCACAGCTGACACTCTTGACGTTGTGCTGCCCACGATCCCCACCCTGACGGTGAGGGACGCTCCTGGTCTGCTTGATCTCTGTTTTGTTTGAATTTTTATGAGGCGAATTATTTTTATAATCAGCAAAGGCCATAAAGAGAATATTTGAAGTCTGTCAGCACTGGGTAAGACTCTAAGGTGACATTAATTCTGTCTCTAAAAATCAAAATTTGGAAGGAAGTGTAATGTATTTAATGTAGGTCTTTTATTGAAAGTAGTTAAAGAAGCGCTGGAAATTCAATCGAAGTTTTTCTGGGCATTCTGAAGTTAAGAAAAAGAGATAATGGTATGGCTCAAATGTCGTCATTGCCTCCATATGCCTGATGCCGGCAGGCCGGGTCCAAGGACCCAGAAGAGGGGGTCCCCCAGGACCAACCAAGACGGTCTTCGGTTTCACGCAGGATGGAAATCAAACGTGAGCCAGCAGAAGGGAAAGGCAGAGTTTGTTGAAGATAGAGAGCAGATATAGATGGACTCAGTCCAAGAGACTCAGAAAGGGAAGGAGGGAGTCTCTCCTTTGCTTGGGGCCTGGGGTTTCTGTTGGCAATTGTGGTCTGGTGTACGTGTCCTGTCAGGCATCGGGGAACTGGTCAGAACAAGGACAGGGTCCAGGTGTCCTTCGTAAGTCACTCATCCCCTGAAGCCAGGGCACCAGTGGTCTGGAGTAGGCACACGATGGCTCTGCTCCGTGATTCCTTAGATACCATCTATTGTGCTGGAAGACTCAAGATACCCTCTTCTCTTTGTCCCTTACATGGAGGACATACGATGTTCCCATTACAAGGCATGTGTAGAGTGGGGCTGTGGTGCAAGTCCTAGCTGGAATAGAAGCCAAAAAAGGAGCAAAGGGGAAAAAAATGACTTTCTTCATGGGGTCCCTTCCGTTTCCTTGTCTCACCACAGTGGTTAACTTTAAGGGATCCAGCAGAGAATTTGAGAGGCGGACCATTAAGATACAAGTAAATTCTCAGAGAAGGGCACCCTCTTGCTGGTCTGATGGCTGGCACCTCCTAAGGCAAGTAGATGGAGTCCAAACAGGAGGCTGGTTCTACGGGTCGGGTGGTGCCAGCCCTCCTCCCCTCACTGCCTCCTTCCCCAACTCCTGCTTCACCCCAACCTCCTCCCCCCCACCAATATGGAAAGGAAGGCCAGCAATGGTGTGAGATTATTTGTTTTTTCACAGTACTGGTTGCTTTTTAAAACCCAAAGACTTAGTGTGTGTGTTTTGGTTTGGCCAAGTCAGAGAATCCGCACATGAAATGACCTCACTTACCCAAGACTATGCCTCCCCTCCCCCTCCTGGGACCCTAGATTCTGGCTCACTTCTGGCTTCTCACTGGTGAGAAGCTCTTTGATTGCTGGGTTATTAGAAAGAAACATCAGAGAGCTGTTAAAGAATCTGTGCTCTTGGTTGGGTCTGGAGGAGAAGGCAAAGGGCTGTCAGCGGAGCAGAGCCTTCAATAACAGCACAGGACTCGCCGGCCTGGACTGTCAGGTGTTTAGAGCCTGCTTCTGGAGAACCAACCTAAGATACCCATCTCACCGACTGCTCTGTACATGTGACCCAACAGTCCCCAGGTGTCACCCTTAACCCTCTGTCCGCTTCCTAGAAACAAGAATAATCTAGTTGTAAGAGAAGTGGCACTTCACATACACTTCACTGGAATAGTAGTATTGAACCCTGTCCAAGTGCAAAGTCACCAGGTTTTATTGCCAAGTCTTGTGCTTGGCCAGTGTTCCTGACCTTGGTGCTGTCAGTGACCTCCACCCTGATCCGGAGGGACTCCCACAGTCTCCTTTATCAATGTTTGGTTTGAATTTTTATGTGGTGCATTATTTAACCCACACCTAATTGGAATAGTATTAAACTCCTTCTTGATTAATTCTCTCTGGAAAATCTCATCTTATTAAGTACTTAACAGAAGTTCAGCTTCATTCCCGAAGCTGATCGGGTTCTGTTATTTAATGACTGAAAGGAGGACAAACGTCAGACACACCGACCCATTTTTCTGGTCAACCTCCTTTGACAACACAGTTTTTCTAACTTGAAGGCAGTCACGTTTGTTAAAAGAACAGTCCTTTTAGCTTTTCTCTGATTATTAAGTATCTAAATGCCCTGCAGATCCTCAGAATACCTACAACAGTTTCTAGCGACACTTTAAAATAAGTGTGCACTGGATTCACCTGGGGAGCATCTATTTCCAAGGACTCCTGGGTCCCACTCCAGGCCAGTCAGTGGTGCTGTCTGGGTGGCAGATTTAAAGTTCTCCAGGTGGTCCTCATGTGCAGCCAGGGGTGAGGACCAACGGTTTAAGGGCACAGAGCTTCTAGGAGGCCATGAGCACCAGCTGCCCCAGGAGCTGCAGCTCTGGACAATGCAGGAAGAGCTAACAGTGTCACTGGTGGTAGCCCCAGGGGGCCCCCCACATGCCATAATAACAGAGTCACTACACGTGTGACCTGCTGCGCACCTCGCTCCCCCCTTCCCTCCCATTTCACTCCCTGCACTCAAGCCAAGAGGCCCCAGGAAGCCCCTTGTCAACCCACACTCTAATGAGGAAACATCCACCATGCAATAACCTTTTGCTCCCATAGCATCACAAAAAACTCTCTTCCCCACGGAGATTTCAAATCAGGAATTGTATCTTCTCATTTGAAAGTCTGGGCAGTCGAGCCTCATGCATTTTCATTCATTTCCCTCTCTTCCTATCTGGGTCATTTTTGCTCCTGGCTGAAACTTTGGTTATTTTCTCAGCCTTGGTGGATGTGGCTGCCTTGATCCCTGGGGTGTAATTCTAGAGAAGGAGTTCCTCATGTTCCCGGAAACAAAGAAATGTTAAAAAGAAAAGAAAAGACAGAAAGAAAATAGAACCTAGAAGCTGCGACCTCAGTTTATGACTGGCCTCTATTAAGCCTGGCCCTTAATGACCTTGGGGCCCCAGAGGACTTTTTTAAGCCTGATAATGCTCTCTCATAAAACGTTAAGAAACCACAGTGAGCTTTTGGGACTCCAAGTCAAATGGTAACTAAATTTAATTAAGTAGGTCCACGAACTTTCTAAGATGTTTGTATATTTTGGTGTGTACCTGCATTTTTCTGAAGGGACAGTCTCAAATATTCAGATGTGTATAGTGACCCAATGAGGTTTGAGAATTAGCGACTTCATGCCCAACACAGATGTTTGACAGGAGGGACTTTCGTTGAAACTTCTACACACCCTGGGTAGTGTGGGTCTCCTCCCTCACTCTGTTCTCTTACCTCTTCTTCTGCCACCACCCTTCACCCTCTAGGGGCTCTGGAATGCCACCACATGTAAATCCTTGGTCTCAGAAGAGGGGATCTGAGGCCACAGGGCTCCCAGAGGCCAAGGGTCAAGGATACCAAGTGACCCAGCACTCCGGGCCTGGCAGTTTTTCAGAATGAAGATCTGGCACGGGATTTCGGGTGGCCCATGAGGTCCCCAGCAAACACGGTCCAAGACTAATGTACCTGCAGGCTAAGAACTGAGTCAGTGAGAGAGGATGACCTTCTCTCTTCTGCAAGTTTATGTGATGATTTTCTTTCTGTGCATTCTTTAGAAGTTGTGAGAAGGTGGTCATCTGTCACTGTCAGGCTTCCGACTACATCATTGCAGACCCCCAAAACACCCAGACTGAGGCAGAGAGAACTACAGTCCTCACCCTGGCATACATTTCACTCCCCGCCCCCTTTGGAAAAGCCAACCCTTCTCAGTACCTCTTCTGTGATGGGGGGGGGGTGGTGGTGGTGGAGGGTATTAATAATGTTTTCCCCCCAAGGGAGGAAACACAGGTCTCTGCAACTAAGTTCCATAAAGGGGAGGGGGACTGTGAGTATGTATGGAGACATGGAGGGGGCACAGGGAGAAGGAACCAGCATTTATTCACTACCTAGAATGGGCCGGGTGTGTGTTAGATCCTTTCCCCATGATATTGCCTGCAGGGCATGCTCAAACCAGGAGCAACTATGGCAGAGTCACACTGTAGGGCTGGAAAAGTCCCCAACCCCAAGGGACTTACTCCTGAAAGGGGCAGCATAAATCTTTCTATTGCCTGTGAGAATGACTGCCCATTGTGTCCCGGGATTTCACTCTTTATTCTTTTTTTAAGATTTTATTTGTTTATTTGAGAGAGAGAGAAAGAGCATGAACTGGGGGAGGGGCAGAGGGAGAAGCAGGCTCCCCGATGAGTTGGGAGCCTGATGCGGGACTCCATCCCAGGACCCCGAGATCACGACCTGAGCTGAAGGCAGACGCTTAACTGACTGAGCCACCCAGACGCCCCTCACTCTTTCTCCTATAGCAGCACCATCCAATAGAACATTCTGTGATGATGACAGTGTTCTGTATCCATACTGTCCAATACAGTCATCATGAGCCATGTGTGGCTATTGAGCTCTTGAAATATGGCCACACTGACTGAAGAACTGAATTAGACATCTTATTTAATTTTAATTCACTTAAATTTAAATAGTCACATGTGGCTAGTGGTTACCAGTATTGAATGGTGAGTTCTAGAGTCGCCCTAAGCTTTGGCCCTGCATGTGGTCACCTGAAATAAAGACCAAGTTTCACAGCCTCTTTTGCAGGCATATGATGAAGTTTTGGCCGACAGATGTGAGGGGAAGTGACGTAGACAACTTCCAGGTTATGACCTCAAGGGAAGAGGCATTCCCCTCACCCCTCAATGCCTTCCACGTCTTCTTGCTGGCAGGACAGGGACAGAGCTGTGCACCGTTAGGAACCAAGTGATGAAGACAACATCTCAGGGGCCGCAGAGCAATGAGATAAAAGGAACCTGTGTCCCCAAGAATGACTTCAGGTGGCAGTTCCCCAATTTCAGCTCAGACAAGTACACGTGAGAGAAACTAAAATTCTATTTCATGTAAGTTACTGTAATTTTGGGTCTCTGACATTAAGCCACACCTATATCCTGTCCTAACCATTATACTGCCCACCTCTCTCTTACAGAGACTGTGGGGAGCAAATGTCCCCGTTATGATTTTGATCATGTGATTTCAAAGCTTCTGCCAGGTCTTTATACAGCTGAAGGGCAGATCCCCAGAATAAGGGGCCTCTGCTTAGCAAGGCATTTTGGTGAGCTGGCAGATCTGCAGGAAAGAGGGCCTGGAGAAGGGACAAGGCAAGACCTGAGAAAGTGGCATCAAGAAAGGGATCAAGTAGCAATATCCCACCCCCATCACAAAAGAGGTACTGAGAAGGGTTGGTTTTTCCAAAGGGGTTGGGGAGCAAGAAGAAAGTGGCATCATCAGAGATGATATGGCCAGCAGGGCATTTCCCAAGGCGACAGTAAGTGATGTTCCTGTGCTGTGCTGTCACCTCTCTACCGTTCTAAACACCGCTGCACACCACGGCCACATGTTGATGGGACTCTGGAGAAAATGAAGGATTTAGAGCAGCGTCCAGCATGAGACAAAGCAGTCCTAGGACGCAAGACTCAGGGTTAGCTCAAGAGTGCAGTAGGAAGCAAGAAATCTGAGCTAGAGGTGACTAGGACACAAATAAGCACTTGAGCGTCCCCAGAGACATTGTGGGAAGGAGCATGCTGGCTTCCACCATTCTGCCACTCTGCTTGAATGTTAGAGAAAAATGTCACCCCCAGACGTCTGTCTATATAGCCTACGATATCCAGGCAGCTGAGACTTGGTTTGCAGTTCTATGGCACCATCTTTCTCCTGGCCGGCTCCCAAAGACCTGACAGCCAAGATGGGAAGAGAAACACGTTTCCTTCTTGCTTTCTCTGCATTGGCCTGGATTAAAGGAGATCGGCTCCTCTTAAATCTAGAGTACACAATCATTAGGAGAAGTGAGAAAATCTGTAACTGGTCAGAGGGAAAGATGGAATAGTGGGCCAGGTGGTTGGAGACATAGGGAGCAGGAGCTTGGGATGGGCCAGAACCCATCTTTCAACTGGCTCCTGAGGCAGAGCATGTAACGCTTGCAGAAAGGTGTTTGCTGTCATTACTGCTAATAGTAACGCTTGTGTTCAACAGCCAAATATACCCTGTTTACACTTGCTCAAGTGATGGAATGATTTATTTATTTGAGAGAGAGAGTGAGTGGAGAGGGGAGAGAGGGAGAAGGAAAGAGAGCAAGAGCGCAAGAGAAGCAGACTCCCTGCTGAGCATGGAGTCCAACTCAGGGCTGCATCCCATGACCCTGAGATCATGACCTGAGCTGAAATCAAGAGTCTAAGTCTTAACCAACTGAGCCACCCAGATGCCCCTGGCAGGGGATTTGAACCCAGGCCAGCTGCCGTCAGAGTCCACACACTTGCCACTACCATTTCTCGCCTCTTTGTTCTGTGGGTGTTACACTTGAGCCCTGGTTACACACAACCCTTCAGAACCATCCAGGGCCCTCCCATGAGCACAAAACCTAGTGCAGAAGACTCTACCCTCAGATGGCGAATATCCTGGCTTAAAACTACATGGCTATTAAGGTACTGCCTGGAAGTTTTTGTTTTTGTTACATTCATCTCTTTATCAACTTAGTTACTAGTCGCGTCATAGAAACCATAAAAGCAGAATGTTTCCAACACATTTCTGTGACTTGACATTTCCAGTAATTTAGATTCCAGGCAAATAAGAATTTATTGTAATTTGAACAATAAATGGTCATTTTCAACCCCAACTCTACTGAACAGATATAGCTCACTCATTTCATTATTTATTGTCTGCCAAAATAACAACACGCAGTTTCACTAAATCTTGTGTTTAGTAGGAAGATTATATTTCATTTGAATATACATGTGTAGTAGTTCTTTTGAGTTAAAACTTAATGAAACTCATTTTAAAACATAGAGTGTCTGATTGAAGATTGTATTCACAGTACATTTCTCTATGTCCTTTTTTGTTGAGGTATAACTGATGTTCAACATTATATTAGTTTCAGGTATACAGCATAATGATTTGATATTTGTATATGTTGTGAAATAACCACCACAATAAATCTAGTTAACATCCATCACGATACAGTTACCATTTTTTTCTTGTGATGAGAACTTTTAAGATCCGCTCTCTTCGCAACTTTCAAATATGCAAGACAATGTAACTACAGGTGCCATCATTTTATAATTGGAAGTTTGTACCTTGTGACCCCCTTCACCCATCTTGCCCATCCCTCCCACCCCCTGCCTCTGGTAACCACCTCTATGTCCTTTCTTAGGACCTAGGGACAAGCTTCACTCTTTTACTGCAAACCTATCCAAGTAAAAGAATATATTCAATGATTCTGGAAGAAGACGATTTCTTCCATTTCGAGGTAGTATCTCTTATCTTAGAATTAAGAACTGGAGGTTTATCTGATACTGACTGCCTGATCAAAAATATTTTTTGTATTAAGACACTAATTTTTAAAGGGGAAGCTCCAGGATTATCATCCTGTTATATATACAAAAAATTTGTATTTCAAATATAAAATGCACTTTCAGTTCTGTATTTTGGTGTATATTGAACCCATATTACCCCATAGGTAGAGAGCAAGAAGAGGGTTTTTAGATTTTCTGTTGTATTAACAGTTACATCGAATGTATAAAAGAGAAGATAGGGTTGAGCAGCTTGTAAAACCACTGAATCTGATTTTCATTCTGCCAGACTGATAGAATGATTTGGGAGTTTAGCCTCGTCCTAAAGAGGCTCAAACATGAGAAATGTGTCAGTGGTATTGAAAAAGGCCTCAAAAGAGCTTCTCCCCACGGGATTCAGAACTGTACAGCATCTTCAGCTAGTCTCAGTGCTGCTGGTGAAATCTGGCTTCTCAGATAAGAGAGGATCCCAAGAAATGACATTTACAGAGTGTGGGTCGAGCCAGTTTGGAGCAAGACTTCGCACATTCACTCTTCCGTCCTCACTGCTGGCAGGGACCGAATTGTGAACATTTTTAGCACGAAGAGCTGGCACTTGGCTCTGACAACCCCCCTCCCCCCGCCATGGCTTGCGCCTGTAGAGAACCAGATAAGGGGGTGTACGGCTTGCTCCTAATAAACATGTCCCCTTGATGTTGTGAATTTTTGCACAAAATTACCCAGAAGGCAACACAAAATGCTCTTTATTTCAGGAAATCATTCCTGTAAGTGAAAAATCTATAACAATCATTGGAGGGATTGGGGTTTCCTTTTCCAAAGTTTTTGGAGCCAACTTGAAGTTTCTTTCCACCCAGGGAAAAACTGCTATAACACTTAGGGGGAAAGAAGTAAAATTTGTTTGTTTTAAATGTGAGTCATGACAAACCTAGGGATTAGAAACTTAGAAAGAGGAAACTTATCTGAGCAAGGACAGTAGCCAAAAAATTCAGAGCAAAATTGGGGGGAAAAATCCTGTTGCTTCAAGACTTTTCAGGCTTGTGTGTGTCTGGTGCTGTTGAGAGATACTTTGCACCCAGCTATTTACCTCACTGACCTACGGGATGCCTCAAACACTCCCACCAGTCTCTTTTTAGGTAAAGGTACATCTCTACAAAGCAGAATAAAATGTTATCTGGAGGAAGGGGTACGTCAATCCAACATTACTGATTTTCCAACTATCAGAATCCCTAAAGTAGAGACTAAGGTTGGGTAAGGTTGGAGATTGGGAACTGAGTGGAGAAGGGAAAGGGGATCAGAAAATAGGTTCAGAGTAAAAGATGGGACAGTGCCAGGCATGAATGGGGAGCCCTGGGTCACCAAGGGAACCTGGGCGCCTAAGGTTTGGGACTAGGAGGTGGGACAGAAGCAAAATCATCCTTAGTCGCCTCTCCATTAAATCCTCATCAACTATGACACAGGTACACCTATTTTTTTAACCAGTTTTTCATAAACTGTTATGCAAGACTTGTCTTCGGTCATCACAAAGCCTGCAAACCTGGCTACACCACACAGCGGCATGACTCTTCCCACAGTGTCTACGCAGCCCTGGTTTCAGTGGCTCTACCAATCACAGCCATTTCTGGATGGTTCACTTCCAAAGTACTCTGTGTCCAGGAGCAGCGTGGGTGCCTGAAATCCACAGACGTAGACGACTCATTACAACCATCAGCCCAGACCTGTTCTCATGGACTTTTTCACTGCCCGGAACAGCTAACTAAGGAGGAGGCATTTCCCCTCTCGCCACCTCCTGCCCTCTAAGAGCAAAAAATAGAGTTCTGTGGTCACTGAAGTCACAAAATACAGTCTCAATCCGGAAATTAAAAGGTCCAGTCTTATATAATAAGGTCAGCACCTCTGAATTATCCTCAACCCACACAAGATGCCCTGGAATCATCAAGAACCACTGGGGTTCCCCTAGATATTTTTCAGCATCCTCCCCTCACACTCAGCTTTGCAGATCACTCAACACGCCCTGTGTCACGGATGATTTACCAGCTATTTTACCAGTTACATTACTTCACAGTGGGTGGAAGCTTCCAATTGGCCTGTGCCCTCCAAAGCTTAAAAACAAGCCTATTTTCTACCATGTTGAGCTTTCAGGCACTAGCCATCACGTTAATATACCTGAGCCCCACAGGACATCCTTAAAATAGGGGAGCTCCAGAGAGCAGCCCTGACACATGGGCCTGTTTCTTGTCTAAATTAAAAATGTCCACGTCTATTTTTTCCCCTCTTTCTGGGAAGCTGACCTACACAAGTAAGGATGTGCTATAAATGTCTTTCAAGACTCAACTTGCAGGTTCTAATTATAATTAAGACAACAATAATATTACTTTGCATTTTCCTGCGCCTTTCTTCCAAAGCGCTCGGAGCATTCTCAGCTGCGTGAGGGCAGGTATTACAAGTTCGTTTGTGTCTACCTGCAGATTCTAATTATACCTTCTTTTGATTCTGATTCTAAACTCATCTTCCTTCCCAGAGCCCAAGGCCCAAGGGTGCATCACCCGGGCTAACTTTCCTGGGTGTCTGGCCTGCCCTTCCACCCCGCGTTATCTGATGGAGGCGCTTTTCACCTTCGAGTTGCCCCCGGTGCCTGGGCCTGAGCCTCTGGTGTTTTTAGAAGTGCTGAACTGGCTCAGCCTCGTCCCTTCCTGCCTCTCGAGCCTCTCCACCACCGCCCTGGCTCCCCAGACTCCCCGGTGCCAGGGAGTGACCTCGGCTTCCTGCCTCTGCCGCCGGGAAAGGGCCTTTCCTCTGAGGGCGCAGGGATCCCCAAACCTGCCCTGGGTGGACCCTGTGCCCTCGTTGTTCCGGCTGCAGGGCAGGAATGGGCGCGTTATGTCCATGTCCCTGCTGCTCTGTGCTAGTGTGCTGGCAGCCAGGTATCACCCAGAAGCTTTCTTTTGTCTTCCAGGATCCCTCTGAACTTGCAGTGTGGGCTCTTCCCCTGGCCCTGGAAGGAAACCCAGGCAGACCCTCTGACTTTTCTGGTCCCTCTCAGCAAAAAATAGAGTCCTGTGGTCACTGAAGTCACAAAGTACAGTCTCAATCCAGAAATTAAAAGGTCCAGTCTTATGTAATAATGAGAACTCTGAACCAGATTTAAAGTTGAGGCTTCTCCTGGCTCCCAGCTCAGGCTGACTGTTGGGGTGGGGTGGGGGAACAGCCGTGATTGATTCTTTCCCCCACTTCTCTCTGAAAGCGCGGACTGCAGTTTCCGGCACACTGTCCCCACCCGCCACCCCCCTAGCCCCCCCCCCACCACACACAGCTGGAGAAGGAGAAGGGAGAACTGGAAGGGGAGCAGGAGAGTGCCAGAGTGGACCTTCTCCGGACTTGGCCAGTATGACAGTTCTGTTTTCTTCAGAGACCCCCCCACCCCACGCCCTTACCAGCATCACTGGGTTCCCTCACCTGCGTGCCCTGGGGACAGCGGTGAATGGGACGAGATCCCAGTGGTTTCTTCTACTTCTTTGGTTCCTGGTAATTCGGTGATGTCTCTGCTTCTCTCAGCCGAGGTCCTTTTCTGGTCCACCCCCTAGCAACACTGCCGTCAAGGTGACTCCCTGGGGTGCAGTGCCCACGAACCCACTCTGGTTCTCTAAACATACACGGTGGGTGACTGCATTCTTTGTCCTGCATGCACTCGCCCAGCCCTCTTTCCTGGCTCTGCCAGCGAGGCCACTAGCCAGTCCACGTAGACCAGTCCAGGTTGGTCCAAGCCACAGTGACCCCCAAACTGAAGGCAACACACATTAAGTTCTCCATAAGCCCCTCTGTGGGGAGGGGAAGGAGGTGCATCCTGCGTCTGTTCCACTGGTGTGCAAGGATGTGGGAGCCCTCAGCTCAGCATGCTATCGGCTTGCTCCAAAAATCCTTAATGAAAATCTTGCCTCTCAACTCTGTTTTTAAGTTGGCTGTTGAGAGGGCATTATGAATAATCTCTTTGTACCTCATTTTGAACATGGTTTCTATTGTTCCTGGTTCTTTGGATGTAACCCAAACCTGGTAGGAGAGGGAAGCACGAGCAGAAATCTTAGCTGGCCTCCCTTGGGGACTTTAGCATCACACGCTCCCAAGATCCCTGATTGTTAGAACACAGGTCTTCCCCACTTCCAAGTTGGAGCTGTTATGAGGCAAGAGGGTTGAATCCCTGAAGGAAAATAGAATTAGGATTTCTCTGTGTGTGTTTCCCTGTGAAAATTAGTAGAGCTATATCTTCTTGGCCTCCACCAAAATTGACGTGGGCTTTCGACCAAGAGCAAGCAAGCCAGCCACAGTATTTGAGTTCACATTACAAATACATCTTGTGGGTGCCTGGTACCCAAGAGTGTATCCCATGTAATCTCAACCTATTTCCCTAATTAAGACAACCGTGGTATGCTTTGGCTTACCCACCCCTTCCATTAGTATCCTCTGGGTGACTAAGAGAACACTTTGGAAAAGCATCTAGACATTTTTAAAAATGCTGGTCAAAGACAGTGCCTGATATACTACCTAATGTTTCACCTTATAAAGGTAACTACATGATAAAAAACCTATTAAAATTCAGTACCAGAAGATATTTCTATCCATACTCAAACTTGCGTGCTTTCTTTTATTTGCCAATGAGAGCTATATAACTTGATGTATTTCTCATTTTGCTTTGCCCGCCGGGAAGCTCAGCACTAAAGTGAATGCTCCATTGCAGTGACTGATTCATCCCAATAAGGTGGTGTGTCTACTTTATTCCACTTTTAATTGGTTTCCATTATTTCTATCTTGAAAAGTTTTGCTATATTTTTGGATATTATTTTAACATTGTAAACCACCTGCAATCCTTTTTGTCCTTTTGATGTCATCAGGATATAAATCCTAAATACATACGAATAAAACTCACATTTATTTATTCCTTCAAAAATATTTATTGGCCACCTTCTACTTGCCTAGCATTTTGCAAGTTTCTCTCCATTGGTGAAGAGGAGGTGGTCCCACTAGCTGCCTTCCCTCCTTTTGGGACTTTCGTCACACTGCAGAATGAGAAACAATGGTGAGCAAGCCAACCTTTCCTCCCCTCAGGGAACTCACAGGGCACCAGGCTCATATGCAGGAGGAGGGGCACTAAAGACACAGGGCACTGGAGAAGACCCTGAGAAGGAAAGTCAGGACATGGTGGGGTTACGGAAGCCAAAGGAAGTGAGTGTTTCCAAAGAAAGAATAATCTCCTACGACAAAGAGACCAAGGAAGACAAGAATTGAGGTGTGCCCACCCAGCAACAAGAAGGTCATTAGCTACTCTGCCCAGAGCAGTTTCACTGGAATATTGGATGGGAGATGAAGAAGTAGGGACGGTAAGTGTAGACAGCTCCTTCAAGAAGTCTGGCTATGGCAGAGAGAAATAGGCTGCTGGAGGAGGGTGTGATGGCTGTGCCAAGAGGGGACTCAGCCCCATCTGGGTAACTTCAAATGATTATTTGAATTTTGGTTGAGTTCCAAGTCTTCTTTTTTTTTTTTTTTTTTAAAGATTTTATTTATTTATTTATTTGACAGAGACACAGCAAGAGAGGGAACACAAGCATGGGGAGTGGGAGAGGGAGAAGCAGGCTTCCCGCCGAGCAGGAGCCCGATGCGGGGCTCGATCCCAGGACCCTGGGATCATGACCTGAGCCGAAGGCAGACGCTTAACGACTGAGCCACCCAGGCACCCCAAGTTCCAAGTCTTCTTGTGTTTAGGGTGAATACTAATTTTCCGGAAAAGAGAGGGTCCCAGGATGCCTGGGCTAGCAGGTCAAGGAGGCAAGGAAGGGTGCAAACACTTGAACTGCTCACTGGTTGGCTATCTTCTCTTAAATATCACTGTGGCTGTGGCTGATATCTTCTCTGAGCACCCAGGATCCCAGGAGCACCTAAGGACTCTATTCTCGACTCCAATGTCTGGCACGCTTGCCTGCCAGTCCACAGCTGGCCTCCATCCCAGCTTGACTTAAGAACACCACATCTTTCCAAAATCTGCACGATCAATTCCTCCACACAGCAGAGGAAGAGGGTTGCCAACAAGCCCCCACGAGCATGGGAAATACATTCACATTCCACTTTCCCAGCCCTGGGTTCAGGTCCCATTTGGACCTCTGCTGGTTGCTTTTTTTGTTGACCCTGCATTAGCTTGATTCCTATTAAGGATGGCTCTAAAGACTTATGAAAGAAATCTGCAGTGTGGTTGTAATGTTGGGAGTCTAAAGAAGGAGCCAGATAGCTTTAAGGCAGAGAGAGGGGCCATGTGAAGCTTTTCCAAATTTGCTTTCCCAATTGTTGAAGGAAAGTGGTAACTTTCTCCAAAATCATAGTGACTCAATATATAATTACACGATATTCCGCCTGCTCTTTCTTCTCTATCATGCACTTAACTTGTACATCATGTAAACATTCAATCAACTCTCTCCTATTTTATAATGAGAGCTCTGCGATTGCTTGCATTTCTTTCTTTGTGTTGGCTTCCAGGATGCTCATATTTGGGTTTTATTTTCAGATACAGCAACCTTCTTGAATTTTTGGTTGGCATATTTATTTATCCACTTTCTTTGATACTTTTAATTTTGCTCATATTTTATTTACTTCCTGTACATGACATTTTTGGAAGCTGCTTCATTTTTTTTGTTGTTGTTGTTATTTGGAAAATGAGGTAGGGAATAAATAAAATCGATAAACAATTTTGCAACTCCCTGTTTTATGAATTCACTCTGCTTTCAGCTTACTCTCATTTGTGATATAGGAGGGATTCTTAACTTGTTTTCAAAGATAAGCTCCTTGCTATTTCACTGCAGACTTCAGGTAGGGGTGTGTGTATGTAACAAGACACAGCAGAATGTGAACTTGGAAGAAAGACTGCCTGGGTTCAAATCCCAAATCCACCTCTAACTAGCTGGGTGACTTTAAGCAAGTTCTTTAATTCTGTGTACCTCAGCTTTAATTATGAGAATAAGACTTACTTCTTAGCGGGATTGTGAGGATGAAATGCTAATACATTCACACATGGGGAGTGCTTAGAACAGGGGCTCACTTACTGGGAAGGGTTATTGTTGGTGCAGTCAGGTAATGCTGAAATCAGGGCTCTCTACAGAGGGGTAGAAGAGGTGGCACCAGCAGCTGTCCCTTCTCTTCCTGGGACATTAGCCAGCCTGTAGAGAAGAAAGACAGGGCTGGGCGTGCTGACTGGCTTGGAAATCAACCCTCTCTGCTCAGTCGGCGTGTTTCCTGGCGGACACTCTTCCTCGACACGGTCTCACCCTCATTTCCCAGCTTTATTGGTTGGACCAAAATACTTCTATATTTTGGGAGCTTTTGGGAGCTCTATTATTCGGTTGAATCCATCTCTCAAGCTTTTAATTCCAATGGCTTGGACTTTCAGTTTGGTTCTCTGTTATTATTAGTCAGGGAGTCCATTTTTATTTTTATGAAGTTCCATGGGCTCATTGTTGAAAGAGACAAAGAGTCCTAGAAAAAATGGCCCCATCGGAAGGCGTTTACTTGACACTAGGAGTTCTCCTTCCCAGAGAAGTTATTTTCAGCTCTATTAGTTGATTATTTGGGATTTACTGCTCTCTCTCTAAACAACATGTTCATATTGTTGTTTCTGGCCTGCTTATTAGTTTGGGCGGCTGGCATTATGTTGCAATCCCACTATATAGTGAAAATAAGGGTTGAGTTTGCTTCCACTCATGTCTCCCCACGTCACCCGTTCTCCCCACATTCCATCCTTCCAATGGTTATGCTCTCGGTTGATTAGATCACTACTCAGTGTTTAGACTGTTGTGATTACAGAAACACCTTTGATGGCTGGGCAATGTAATGTGCTAAGAATACTTTTCCTTTCCCGCAACAGTTTTGTTTCCCACGGAACCAATACTTGTTGTCCTCACTTGCTTATTTTCCTATGAATTTATTGCTCATTTAATCCCAACCCTCTGACAGTTGTTTAAACCTCCTCTTAGCCTGCTCAAATACATCAGGTATCTCATCAACCTTGTCTTTTTCTTATTGAGGGAGATTTTTATGTATTCAAAATATTAATCCTTTGCTAGTTATGTTTATTTCAAGTATCTTCTCTCGTTGTATATTTTGTTTTTTCACTCTTTTAGTGGCATGTTATGATGAACCAAAGTTTTACTTTTTTTACATATTCGAATCATGAATATTTTCTTTTATATTTTTACACATTTTGTGATTTATGAAAATTTTCCTTACTTGGTGGTCATAAGAATATTCCACATTTTTTTTTAAAGATTTTATTTATTTATTCATGAGAGACAGAGAGAGAGAGAGAGGCAGAGGGAGAAGCAGGCTCCCAAGGAGCAGGGAGCCTGATGCGGGACTCGATCCTAGGTCTCTGGGATCATGACCTGAGCCGAAGGCAGACGCTTAACCATCTGAGCCACCCAGGCGCCCTATTCCACATTTTTTATAAAATGTTTAAGTTTTGCCTTTTTAACACTTAAATATTTCATCCACTTAGAATTGATTTCTGTGGTATGGAGGTTCTTCAAAAAGTTGAAAATAGAGCTACCATATGATCCAGCAATTGCACTACTGGGTATTTACCCCAAAGATACAAATGTAGGGATCTGAAGGGGTACGTGCACCCCGATGTTTATAGCAGCAATGTCCACAATAGCCAAACTGTGGAAAGAGCCAAGATGTCCATCGACAGATGAATGGATAACGAATATGTGGTATATATATATGAAATGGAATATTATGCCGCCATCAAAAAGAATGAACTCTTGCCATTTGCAACGACATGGATGGAACTGGAGGGTATTATGCTGAGTGAGATAAGTCAATCAGAGAAAGACATGTATCATATGACCTCACTGATATGAGGAATTCTTAATCTCAGGAAACAAACTGAGGGTTGCTGGAATGGGGGTGGGGTGGGAGGGATGGGGTGGCTGGGTGATAGACGTTGGGGAGGGTATGTGCTATGGTGAGCGCTGTGAATTGTGCAAGACTACTGCATCACAGATCTGTACCTCTGAAGCAAATAATACATTATATGTTAAAAAAAAAAAAAGAAGAAGAAGATAGCAGGAGGGGAAGAATGAAGGGGGGGAAATCAGAGGGTGAGACGAACCATGAGAGACTATGGACTCTGAAAAACAAACTGAGGGTTCTAGAGGGGAGGGGGGTGGGAGCATGGGTTAGCCTGGTGATGGGTATTAAAGTGTTCTGCATGGAGCACTGGGTGTTATATGCAAACAATGAATCATGGAACACTACATTAAAAACTAATGATGTAATGTATGGTGATTAACATAACATAAAAAAAAAAAAAGAATTGATTTCTGTGTGTGGTATGAGGTAGGAGCTCAATTTCTGCCCCTATCCGTTTTTTTTTTTAAGTGGTTAACCAATTCTCCCTGCTACATTTTTGATTACCCCATTCCCTTCTGGACTGATTTGTAATGCTTGCTCTGTTATGAATCAAGTTTTTTCACATAGTGAATTTATTTCTAAGCTCTCTTCTGTTCCATGGGAGTGGTCTTTTTCTACCCGCCCCCATCACTTCTCCCTTCCACCATCTCTTAATTGCTAGGGTTTTATAGTAAACTCTCCATATCTGGTAGGGCAAGTTCTCCCCCTCCTTCTTCTACTTTTCCGTCTTCAGGATTCTGTCTCTTTTTTCTGGCCCTTTGCCCTTCCATATGTGTTTTTTAAGCAACTGGGGTTTTTCTGCAGAATATCCATAAAATATTTCCATTGAAATTTTGATTGAAACTACAGATAAACTTGGTGCAAATTGATCTTCATGATATTAGGTCTTTGTATCCTTGCATATAATTTATTTTTCATTTGGGGGCCTTTTTAACCTACCTTTCAATAAGCTCTCTTTTTTTTACTATTTTTTTATTGAGGTATAATTAACATCCAGTGTTATATTAGTTTCAGATGTACAATGCAGTGCTTCAACAATTCTCTGTGTTACTCATGATCATCATGATAAGTATACAATGAACTCATATTTTACATCCTGGTCAAGATAAGTTTTTAACATTAGGATCACAGCCTGGGTTTCCACATTCTAGAGATAATATGAGTTTAGATCTCACCTTATGCACAGTACATACTCCTATTAACCTCTGACTTTGAGTTTTCTTTTTGCTTCTTTAACTTGGCAATTTTCCTTTCTTGACTTCATGCTTAGTTATATACTGAAAACATTTTGATTATATTTTATCTAGAGTTCTTAACTGTCCAGAGTGAGTGAAGGGCTTCCACTAGTGTGTTTATTATCTTTAGTCAAAGTCCTCCCTATAACTCTGCAGAACATCTCTCTCGGTTTCACAAATGAATCAGAGGTTGGCAAGTCTGCAATAGAGAGGACAGTGTAGCTTTCTCTCATCAGCCATGTCTGTCTGGGCCAATTCCCATCCTTCTCCTTTTGGGCTTCCTGACTTATTTGGAATTGTCAACAAAGGCACATCTACTTCTTCAATACTCTGATGACTTTTTTTTTAAGATTTTATTTATTCATTTGAGACACAGAGACACAGAGAGAGAGAGAGAGCATGAACAGGGGGAGAGGGAGAAGCAGGCTCCCCGCTGAGCCAGGAGCTCGATGTGGGGCTCGATCCCAGGACCCTGGGATCATGACCTGAGCCGAAGGCAGACGCTTAACCATCTGAACCACCCAGGTGCCCCTACTCTGATGACTTTTAAGAAGCACTCAAAAATAGCAGAAATAAACCCATTAAGAGCTGACTGCTACATTTGCAAATATTTGTTATTTCTTTCATAGAAGGAAAAATTGAGAAACATCTGTGGTAATAGCCAATAGCGAAGCTTTTCTGGACTGCAGATTACAGGTCTTCATTCCTTCCTCTCTTTTTCCTCCTCGAAGTAAACAAAAATGCCAGTTAACCCTGGAGGCTATCAGACAAATGTCCATTGTGTTGACCTTACTTGACTCCTTTTAGAAAAACAGCATACCGTTGGAAATAATTTGTAGAGCTATGATCTCAGCAACTACAATGTCGGTTTTCAGCACGCTCCTGCTGAGTAAGAAAACAGAAGATTTGACCACATTGGTGAGAAAGTCAGATGTTTTACATATAGGTCACAAGACTGTGTTGCCTGCTGCCTTCTGCAGAAAAAAAAATCCCAGGCAAACATATTTCCTCTCTTGAGAGGATCAGACTCCTACAGAACCACTCCCCACCCCCACCACCCCACCCGGCCCCCGGAAGGAATGCAGTCAAGTGAAACAACTCATAGATGAGGTAGGAAATGTCTCTGACAGAGAAGGGTAAGCAGAGGATATTTCACAGAGAATGGCCATGAAGGGAGCAGGAAACAAAGAGTTAGAAGATGCAGCTCTGTTTCTCAATGGGCCTGAGCTAATTTCTGCTGTGCGGCTTTAGGTCTTCATTTGGTGGCAGATTGGATGAGTTTCTGAGTGTTCATGACTCTCAAAATAAAAATATGACAAAAGAATCCTACATTCTTATGATAAGACGATATATCTTGTTCAAAAAATAATAATGATAATGCAGTAAAAGATAAATTAAAGGAGAAATGGCCCCATTGGAAGGCGTTTACTTGACACTCGGGGGAGAGGCTGAAGTAGCCCAGTCCAGCCCCTCTTCTCTGCAGGAAAAGAAGGTAGGCCTTGAGTCTGGGAACAGAATGATGGCTTGGGCTCCAGGAAGCTATGGGCTTTCAAGTAGTAGAGTTTCTGCTTCTTTGTAGTCCCCAGAGAGATGCCTCAGTCTCAGAGGAAAATAACGAGCTGGGAGGCTGGGGAGGTGGGGGGACCCGGGTGCTAGGAACTGGGGTTCCAGCCACTGCAAACACTGTGAACCTAAGCAAGGAATGAAAGCAGCAGAGCATCCCCCTCTGCGTGCTTGGACAGTGAGCGAGCACGTCAGCAGGTGACCGACCAGTTTGGGCTGAAGGCCAGAGAGCCTCCTGGAAAGTTCCGCTTTGTGTCAGTTTCCTCAGGCCTTCTCCTAGCTTGAGGGGAATATTCCCAATAATGAATAAGATGCAGACAGCAGAGGCTCAGGGCGAGGTGTTGTTTGATTTAGAAAGCAATCGGGGAGTGTTTTTGCACCTGAGTGTGCTGTTTACAAATACGTACCTGCCACAAAAGCCACTGTTTTTCCTTAGCATTTACATGCCAGGCATAGAGCTAAGTATTGACATGCTTACGTCTCACAAAAATCATTTCAGTGTATGTATTGCCATTAAATTAGACACAGCTTTGATGGGGAGCAATGTCTGACATCCTATATCCTAGAGGACAAAAATATTTCACACCATTTAAACAAAGAGTGTTTGCTTGTGGTTATGTAAGTAATGTCACATATGTAAGTCGTATTTCTACTTGTTCTTTGTGCAAAAACTGCAAGCTTTCCGTTAACATAAAATATAAAAATGAAGAAGAACAATGCTTCCTGTCCTGGGAGAGGTTGAAGGAGCGTCAGCAGGGTCCTGGGCTGGGAAAGACTGACTGACTCACAGGAAGCCACCCTGCAGAGCCACGGACAACGGCCTGACGCAGCAGGGGCGGCCCCCACCAGTGGAAAACCCTTTCACGTCATTATCTCCAAGACTCTCCCCACTTTCCAGGCAAGGGAAACGGGGCCCGGGGAGTTGAGGCCGCTGCTTACGGTCACACTGCTGACAGTAAAAGAGACAGGAACTGAACTCGAAGTCATCCGATTCCAGAGTCTATGAAATTTTACCGATGAAGTTGATCCTTCCCTCCCTCCCCTTCCCATGATGTTTTGACGGATTTCCTCAACAGGACCCATTCTCCATCAGGAAACAGAACTGCATTTTGACCTCTGCAATGACAAGGCAGATTTGAAATGAGAGAAAGGGCCCCAGGAGCGGCACTGATATCCGTAGGGTTTTCCTTTTTTCTTTCTTTGGTCCTTTTTAAGCACAGAGCTCTGGAAGCAAGGTGGTGGTAGAGGCACACGGAGCCGCATCGCTTCGGCTCGTTGCTTCCAAAACGCAGTTTCAGAGCCGCTTCCGTTCGCCCTCGCCCCAAGCAGCCAGACGTCCTCCCGCCCACCCACCATGTGCTGGCCGTGTGCGGCTAAGCTGCCTGTCCCTAGCACCTCTGCGGGGTGGCACCAGCTCGGTCCTATCAGAGATTAGCTGCAGACACCCCGCTGTTCATCAGCACCCCTGCATCTCGAGCTAGAAATAGCCCTGCAGTTTCCATGTACCATGAAGAACAGAATAGGGATGGATGTGGATAACTTTTTTTTTTTTCAAGCTATTGGGTACTTAATTGTTTTTCTATTAGGCTGTGTATATGAGTTCTTTTCAGAGTCAGGAGAACCTATCCACTTTTGGATAAAAGAAGCCTTCACTGCCAGTCAATCCAGAGCCCTGGGCTGGCCGGCCAGCAGCCCCGTTTTCTGCTCTCCCATCTCCCTTCATCTTCAGGGAAGCAGGGGGGCCTTCTCCTCTTTCTGACAGCTTTGGTCTTAGATGTCTTCTTACAAATCTCTCCTGCTGTTACTAGGAGACAGCCCTTATCACTCTGAGAACTGAAGGTGCCAGAGTGGGATATGGGGGTGTGGGTAGGTGAGGGGTGGCAGTCAATGGTCCATAGAGTAAGGCCAGTGGAGTGAACAACACTCCACCTCACTGATTTCTGATTGAATGCGGGTTCCCTCCATACTCTCCCTCATAACTTTGTCAGTCTTCCTAAGAACCAGAGGACTCCCCATGGGGAGTGGGCCACCTCTGGTCCTTAGGGCTCCTGTGACACAGCCTCTTGCCAGGGTTCACTGTCAGGGAGAAGATCCTGGCTAGATTTCAGCCCCCATTTACTCCCTTAGTTGGATGCCCTTGCACAGGGCACAAGCTGCACAGCTGGACATGGACTCCCTTGTCCTATCTGCACACTTCCTCCTGCCAGTACAGAGATGGTCATTTCTCTCATTCTCTTCTGCTTTTCCGAGTCAGTTTCCTGAAGGTCAATGAACCAGCTGCACTTTATGCACTTTCTCCTGAGCAGTTTTAATCTGAGAGCTATTGAGAAAGGAAGCGTCCCTAGACACCACAGATATACATTATACGGAGGATTCTTAGTTACCAGGTTCTGTTAGCTTGGGCAATGGTCACAGAGTCTGCAATTTTCTTTTCCTTTTTTTAAAAAAATATTTTATTTATTTATTTGACAGAGAGAGACACAGCGAGAGAGGGAACACAAGCAGGGGGAGTGGGAGAGGGAGAAGCAGGCTTCCTGCGGAGCAGGGAGCCCGACGCGGGGCTCGATCCCAGGATGCTGGGATCATGACCTGAGCCGAAGGCAGACGCTTAACTGACTGAGCCACCCAGGTGTCCCGAGTTTGCAATTTTCAAACACTGTAGGACATTAGTCAGCTTTCAAAATGTATTATTGCCTGTATCTTCTATAAAATCTTCTATGGGGCAAGATATAATAAAAACAGAAGAAAGACAATTCTAAGTCTTAAATAAACTGAAAGTCTTTTATTCATTATCTGTTCACCAAATATGTATTAAGTGCCCATTGTGTGCCAGCCGCTGGGATACAAAAAAGACATGAGACGTGATTCCTGCCATTATAAAATTGACACAGTAGGGGAGAGAGAGATTAAACAAAGAATCCCACAAAAGCATATCATTAGAAGCCATTCGAGTTCTATGAATGAGCAGTACTCACTGCCCTTTGAGAACACAGAGTATGTCTCATTTACTCTGATATCTCCGATGCCTGTTACTTAGTAGGTGCTAAATAAATATTTATAGAATCAGTGGGTGGCTAGATAACCACATGAAAGAAAGAATAATTGCATAGCATTAGAACCATCTAAATGCACATCATTGGTGAGATATTGTGAGGACTGAGCGTTGTTATTCCTGGGTGATTTTCTCACCTTGGTTAAACTTTCATGCCAATCTCAGATGATCAAATCTCTCTGTGGGTCAGGTATACATTGGGTGGTCCAGAGTCCCAGGCATGCCGCATCTCCTCACCAGACCTTGTTTGCTACTCTCTGAAATTCTTGGACTGGAAACCTTGTACGTTTCTGGAAACCAAGTACTGTAAACAGTCCTTCAGTAAAGAGAGGCAAAACCTGCATTAGGCACGGTGTGATTTCTACCCTGTTGTCTTCATAGTCTTCTTTAGGTTTTCCCCTGGGTTTATGGCATTGTGGTCATCTCTGACATTCTGATTTCCTACTTGTCTGGTTTGAGACTCTTTGGTTATAAGATACTGAAATACATTTAAAGAAACTAAAAAAAAAGAGCAGGGGGGAATCATAAAGAAAGAGAGGGGATCTCATAGGAGCCAGTTTAGAACATAGAGCTTACCTCTCTCTCCCTCTCCCTTCCCCTCCCTTTTTCCCTCTCCCGATACAATGTCATCTGTGAACAAAAAGTTTGATATCTTCCTTCCCAATCTGTATACGTTTTAATTAACTAATTAATTAATTAAGCCTTATTGCATTTGCAAAGCCTTCCAGTACTATGTTGAAAAGGAGATGTGAGAGGGGACATCCTTGCTGTGTACCCGATCTTAGCTGGAGATCTTTGAGTTTCTTACCACTAAGTATGATATTAGTTATAAGTTTTTTATAGATAGTCTTTATCAAGTTGAGGAAGTTATAGCTTTTTTTTTTTTTTTGACACATCACTTTTTTCTACCTGAAATTGTAGTTATTTCTTTCAGCATCTTCCCTTAGGTTGTTCTCACTGGGTCAAGTGCAGAGGCCAGCTCCCACCTATTCTTGGCACTCAAAGACCCACTTATGTTCTTTAGGAGCACACCCCATAGGTCAGATGCTCTGGAGTTCCCTGCTAAATCATGAAGTCCTTTGGGGCAGTCCCTCCTTCACTGTTGTCAGTCACCTCCTCCCAGAACACTTTATTGTGAATAGGTCCAAGGGGAAGATCTCTGCTTGCTGTTGTTCTCTAGTGGCTGGACGAGATGGGGATGGCCTCCAGGAACTAAGAAGGAGGGAAACACTCTAACTGCTAAGGATGTGGGAGGCAAATGAATGGGATACAGGAGTGTCTCTGAGACCTCTAGTCCCTGTGGACAGCATATGGATTAGAAGATGCACAACTTGAATCTAAAATAAAGGGCCATTTTGATCCTACTAAAGAATGAATGTGTTAACCAGGAAATTAAAGAAGAATTTAAAAAATACATGGAAGCAAATGAAAATGAAAACATGACAGTTCAGAACCTTTGGGATGCAGCAAAGCTTGTCCTAAGAGGGATGTATATAGCTCTACAGGCCTTCCTCAAGAAACAAGAAAGGTCTCAAATACACAACCTAACCCTATACCTAAAGGAGCTGGAGAAAGAACAGCAAATAAAGCCTAAACCCAGCAGGAGAAGAGAAATAAAAAAGATCAGAGCAGAAATCAATGAAACAGAAACCAAAAGAACAGTAGAACAGATCAACGAAACTAGGAGCTGGTTCTTTGAAAGAATTAATAAGATTGATAAACCCCTGGCCAGACTTATCAAAAAGAAAAGAGAAAGGACCCAAATAAATAAAATCATGAATGAAAGAGGAGAGATCACAACCAACACCAAAGAAATACAAACAATTATAAGAACATATAATGAGCAACTCTATGCCAGCAAATTAGGCAATCTGGAATAAATGGATGCATTCCTAGAAACATATAACTACCAAAACTGAAACAGGAAGAAATAGAAAACATGAACAGACCCATAACCAGCAAAGAAATTGAATCAGTAATCAAAAATCTCCCAACAGGGGCGCCTGGGTGGCTCAGTCGTTAAGCATCTGCCTTCGGCTTGGGTCATGATCCCGGAGTCCTGGGATCGAGCCCCACATCGGGCTCCCTGCTCTGCGGGGAGCCTGCTTCTCCCTCTCCCACTCCCCCTGCTTGTGTTCCCTCTCTCACTGTGTCTCTCTCTGTCAAATAAATAAAATCTTTAAAAAAAAAAAAAAATCTCCCAACAAACAAGACTCCAGGGCCAGATGGCCTCCCAGAAGAATTCTACCAAACATTTAAAGAAGAATTAATACCTATTCTTCTGAAGCTGTTTCAAAAAATAGAAATGGAAGGAAAACTTCCAAAGTCATTCTATGACAGGCATTACCTTGATCCCAAACCAGACAAAGACCCCATTAAAAAGGAGAATTACAGACCAATATCCCTGATGAACATGGATGCCAAAATTCTCATCAAGAAACTCACTAATAAGATCCAACAGTACATTGAAAGGATTATTCACCACAACCAAGTGGGATTTATTCCTGGGATTTAAGGGTGGTTCAACATTCACAAATCAATCAATGTGATATACCACATTAATAAAAGAAAGGACAAGAACCATGTGATCCTCTCACTAGATGCAGAAAAAACATTTGACAAAATATAGCATCCTTTCCTAATAAAAACTCTCCACCGTGTACGAATAGAGGGAACATACCTCAATATCATAAAAGCCACATATAAAAAATCCAGGGCAAATATCATCCTCAATGGGATAAAGCTGAAAGCTTTTCCCCTAAGGTCAGGAACATGACAGGGATGTCCACTCTCAACACTGTTGTTCAACATAGTACTGAAAGTCCTAGCCTCAGCAATCAGGCAACAAAAAGAAATAAAAGACATCCAAATTAGCAAAGAAGAAGTTAAACATTCACTCTTCACAGACAACATGATACTCTATGTAGAAAACCCAAAATACTCCACCAAAAAATTGCTAGAACTCATACAGGAATTCAGCAAAATGGCAGGATATAAAATCAATGCACAGAAATCACTTGCATTTCTATACACCAACGATGAGACAGAAGAAAGAGAAATTAAGGAGTTGATCCCATTTACAATTGCACCAAAGACCGTAAGATACCTAGGAATAAACCTAATGAAAGAGGTAAAGGATCTGCACTTTGAACGTTTATGAAAGAAACTGAGGAAGACACAAAGAAATGGAAAAACCATTGCTCATGGATTGGAAGAACAAATATTGTTCAAATGTCTATGCTACCCAAAGCAATATACACATTCAATGCAATCCCTATCAAAATACTATCAGCATTTTTCACAGAGCTGGAACAAATAATCCCAAAATTTGTATGGAACCAGAAAAGACCCCAAATAGCCAAAGGAATGTTGAAATGTTGAAAAAGAAAACCAAAGCTGAAGGCGTCACAATTCCGGACTTCAAGCTTTATTACAAAGCTATAATCGTCAAGACAGTATAGTACTGGCACAAAAACAGACACATAGATCAATGGAGAACCCAGAAATGGACCCTCAACCCTACGGTCAACTAATTTTCAAGAAAGCAGGGAAGAATATCCAATGGAAAAAAGAGAGTCTCCTCAACAAATGGTGTTGGGAAAATTGGACAGCCACATGCAGAAGAATGAAACTGGAACATTTTGTTATACCATACACAAAAATAAATTCAAAGTGGATGAATCAAGTGCCCTCCTTAATGCCCATCTCACCTAAAGGTGAGATAGGAATCCATCAAAATTCTAGAGAACACAGGCAGCAACCTCTTTGACCTCTGCCACAGCAACTTCTTGTTAGGTCTCCAAGGCAAGAGAAACAAAAGCAAAAATGAACTATGGGGACTTCATCAAGATAAAAAGGTTTTGTGCAGCAAAGGAAACAGTCAACAAAATTAAAAGTCAACCTACTGAATGGGATAAGATATTTACAAAGATATTTATCTTATCAGATAAAGGGCTAGTATCCAAAATCTATGAAGAACTTATCAAACTCAACACCCTAAAAATCCAGTCAAGAAATGGGCAGAAGACATGAACAGACATTTCTTCAAAGAAGACATACACGTGGCCAACAGACACATGAAAAAAATGCTCAACATCACTCAGCATCAAGGAAACACAAATCAAAACTACAATGACATATCACCTCACACTGGTCAGAATGGCTAAAATTACCAAGTCAGGAATCAACAGATGTTGGTGAGGATGTGGAGAGAGGGGAACCCTCTTACACTGTTGGTGGAAATGCAAACTGGTACAGCTACTCTGGAAAACAGTATGGAGCTTCCTCAGAAAGTTAAAAATAGAGCTACCCTATGACCCAGCAATTGCACTACTAGGTATTTATCCAAAGGATACAACCATAGTGATTCGAAGGGGCACATGCACTCTAATGTTTATAGCAGCAATGTCCACAATAGCCAAACTATGGAAAGAGCCCAGATGTCCATTGACAGATGAATAGATAAAGAAGATGTGGTATATATATATATATATATATATATATATATATATATATATATACACAATGGTATATTATGCAGCCATCAAAAGAATGATATCTTGCCATTTGCAATGACGTGGATAGAACTAGAGGGTATTATGCTAAGCAAAATAAGTCAGTCAGAGAAAGACAAATACCATATGATTTCACTCATATGTGGAATTTAAGAAAGAAAACAGATGAACATAGGGGAAGGGAAAGAAAAATAAAATAAGATGAAACCAGAGAGGGAGGCAAACCATAGGGGACACTGAAATCCAGGAAACAAACTGAGGGTTTCTAGAGGGGAGGTGGGTGGGGGGACAGGGTAACTGGGTGATGGGCATTAAGGAGGGCACTTGATGTAATGAGCACTGGGTGTTATATGCAACTGATGAATCACTAAATTCTATCCCTGAAACTAATAATACAGTATATTTTAACTAAATTGAATTGAAATAAAGATCTTTAAAAAAATTTTTAAAAAATAAAGGGCCATTTTGAACATTCTTTTAGATGTTTTGCCTGTGCCTGGTGAGCTAAAATAAGCCATGATACCTAGCTCTTCCTCTAATAATCAGTAAATTTGGCCCATTTCCCTAGGAAATGTTTGATCACTGTCTCCCACACCAGAATGTAAAGTTCCCCAAGGGTAGTGACCATGTCTGTTTTGGTTCCCTGCCCAGAACAGAGCTTGGCACATTGGAGGCCCATAGTAAATATTTGCAGAAGGTCTACATACTTGATCTAGAAGATGGGAGGCTAAGCAGGCAGCCAGTCTTGGAGGATGGGGGAGAGGCTGAGGCTGAGAGAGTATGTAGAGCCAAAAGTCAAGCCAGGGTATGGGAGAATTTGGAGCAGGGTCAGGACCAGAGAAGAGGGGCCCCAAGGCTGCTCTGGGAGGCAAGGAACAAATGCAGGGGGTCAGGCAATGATGGTGATGAAAGTAGGATTAGCAGGCTGAGCGGGCAAGTGAGAGGGGTCAGTAACCCAGGGCTGCTGCCTAAAGCAGGTTTCTACTTGCCTGGGTGAGCAGAGCAGACTGCCTTTAATGGTCAAAGGTTAAAAAGCAGGTAGAATGTGATCAAGCAATGGTTCTCAATCCTGCCTGCATGTTTGAATCACTGGAGGTATTTTTTAAAATATAAAGCCACAAGGCTCCATGTCCAGAAATTTATTTTTGTTTTCATCCTAAAGGCAAAGAGAAGCTACAGAAGGTTTTAAGGAGGTGTGTGTGTGTGTGTGTGTGTGTGTTGTTTATTTGGATAACAGATTGCAGAAACCAGTTAGCAGGGTATTAGGCATATGACTCAAGAATAGGTATTTTGCAAAATGATCCCATGCATTTAAAGTATGCAGTAGGGTTAGGAACCACTGTTCTAAAACAATAGTCTTTAGTCTTGGCTGCATATTGTATTCATCTGGGGGGCTTTAAAAACTTTTGATGCCTGGACCTCATTCCCAGAAATTCTGATTTAATTCTGTGCATAGGGATTTTTCAAAACTCCTCCAGATGTTTATAATGTGCGACCAGGGTTGAGAACCAGTGGGTCAGAGATTTGCCGCTCAAAGTGTGGTCTGAGGACCAGCAGTATAGACATCATCAAAGAACTTGTTAGAAAGGCAGAATCTCAAGCTCTACCCCAGACCCACTGATTCAGAGTCTGCATTTTAAAAAGATTCCCTGAGTGATTATTGTGCAAAGTTTGAGAAGCATCGGTCTAGAGCAGTAATTCTCAAAGTGTGTTCGTTGAAGCAGGAACAGCAACATCACTTGAGAACTTGTTAGAAATGCAAATTCATGGGCCACTGAATTGGACACTCTGGGAGATGAGGTTCAGGATTTTAACAGGCTGTCCATTATGGTTTCAGAACCATAATCCTAAAGGGTTAAAGCAACAATTTCAGACTGAAAATCCACTAGGGAATCCAGCCAGCTGAGTATTTCAGAGCTTTGGGGGTTAACTCACTTCTCTAACCTCTGTGTGTAGCTTTGGCTTCCAATCCAAAAGACTTGGAATAAATAATAGTTTCTCCTCTGTGAGACCCACCTTCCTTCCATCTTGGGACACATCCGGTTAGAGATGGCTTGACATTTTTCTCACGATCTCTCTAATCCCCCACTCAGGATCTCTGCCAGAGGTTACACTGACGCCTGCCCAAAGACTGACTTCCCAATGAGCTTCATATTAAATAAAGAAAAGATGGGGCGGAGGGAGCAGCTGCGGAGACTCAGAGGCAAAACCCAAGAACTAAGGAAGCAAACACTATCTGCTCACAGGAAATGGGTCTCCTCTTTATGGCTCAGATGCACAGAGCAAGACCTGGGGAAGTGAGAGAGGCCACTGCAGTTGACTAAGGAAGTATTCTCCCCACAGGTGCATTTCTCTGGCTGTACCCTCCATGTAACAATACGTAGCCATAGGTGTGATTTGTCTCAAGGTATCCAGCTCTTCTCCTCCATCTTGTGACTAAGTCAGGTTTTTTTTTTTTTTTAAGATTTATTTATTTGAGAGAGAGAGAGCAGGATAGAGAGTGCGCACAAGCAGGGAAGAGAGGGAGAAGCAGGCTCCCTGCAAGCAGGGAGCCCAACGCAGGGCTCGATCCCAGGATCCCGAGGCCATGACCCAAGCCAAAGTCGGACACTCAATCGACTGAGCCCCCCAGGCGCCCCTTGTGACTAAGCCAGGTTTTGAGCAGGCAGCAAACTGTAGAAAGCATGCAGAGTCTGACACTGGAATGGGGGGTGGTGTCTATCATCTCACAGTAATGAGATCAAGGGTGGGCTTTCCCTCTCTCTTTATGGATTTTTACAACTACTGGATTATGGATTTTTAAGCAGTGTGCAGAAGGTCTATAAACGCACTTCAGGGACAGGCCAGAGGGCTGACGCTCCACTTGAGTGTTTAATATGGTACGAGAAGAAGTTTTATGTCCTTTCATCCCCCTACCCTAGTAGGAAGGGGGAAGGGTCCTTTGGTGAGGCAAGGCAAAGACATGGATACTTCGCTAGCTTAAGAACGGGCTCATCCTAAAGGAGGTTATAGGAGTCTATGACGGAATAATTGAGACATTATTCTGAGGTTTAGCCTGGCTAGTTTTTTCCTCCCCTATTCCAAGAAGGTAGCTGGGCCCTTTGAGGTTCCTTCCAGATTCCAGTGTCCAAACTTGGAAATAGGCAAGAGAGAGTAGTACTCGATGTTATTTTAGAGCAGGTGCTGGACCTGACTTTCTATTTACTAAGGCGATTTTACAACTGTGCAGGGGTGAGGTTAACCTACAGCTTTTTGTTGGCTAGAGATGCAAATAATTTCTGTCCAGCAGAACAGATAACCCCCAAAGTTACGGTTTATGGCCCTGTTGGCATTTTAACCAGTTTTGTATCTGACCCAGCTATCTACTAAGTCATGCACAAGATTCTCAACTGCTGTTTGGAGCGGTTTAGTGTCTCACCAGTTCCCTCATAAACTGGAGTTGAATACAATCTTCAACATGTGTTCATTTCATATTTATACAAAGGCCGTTCTTTTTAACCTTTTGAAAATTCGACATTCTTTCGAAATCGGTTTTATGTTACATACGACTTCTCTTTCTGGCTTTTGTTTTGCAAAAGCCTAAGCTTCTTGGCAGGTTTATGCTAAGTGGGGAAGGAAAGAAGGCAGAAGCAGCAAGACGAGTGGGGGAGAGTCCCCAAGGCTGAGAAGGCGATGGGCCCATATGTTCTAAAGTTTATGTTGACCCCTGGCCTGATCTCTCGAAGAGTCCTGGGAAACTAGCAGGACTTCCAAAGGAGGATGCTGACCAGGGCACCCAGGGGGCTGGATCCCAAGCATAGCATTCCCAGCCTCCAAGGTGATCCAAGTACAGAGCGTGGTCTCTGATTAAAGTCACTGACCAAAGGGGCCATGAGAGCTTAGATAACAATCTTGAAAAGGGACCAGGGCGAGTTAAAAACCTGAGGGTCTGTGGGGGATCTTCACACCACCCTGGAGGTATTAAGATCTCCAATAATGACTGAGCTCAAATTTGGGAAATTCGAGCCTTAGAATCAGATGTAAAGAGAGCAAATTAATGTGACATTTGTCACATACCGTAGATGGTGGGATAAGATTCCTGCCTACCATCTTAGCAGGGGAAAGGTTTGCTTGTCTTACCTATGTTCCTATTGGAGGTGTCTAAAAGACCCATGCACCCTCCCACAAAGGCAAGGACGGAGCAGCTAGGAGGAAGGTGTCCCTAGTTCCCAGGGGAACCTAATCAGCCTGTTTTAAATCCATCACCAATCCTTGAAAAATAGTTCTCACCAACCTGGGGGGCAGCAGCCGGTGTGCCGCAAGGTAGGATCAATCCAACGTGTGATCAAAATAACTCCTCTAGGGTGATGTGAGAAAAGATTTAGTAGAGCCCCCTGCCCACAACGGTCAACCTCGGTAGCTAAGCTTTCTGAGTCAAAGCTGCTTTCTGTCAAGCCTTCAGATTTGCAGATCTCAATACACATATCCCTGGAAAACCATGAACCCTCGGCTTCTAGTTAGCGTTTCTCAGGTGCGTTCGATGAAAATACCTGGGTCAGAATCAGCTGGGGAAACTTAATAAAAATGTGTATTCCTGCGTCCTGCCCCAGACCTGTTGAATCAGGTCCTCTGGGAAAGAGAAAGGGGGAAGGGTACCTATAGTTTCCACAAGTGTCCCAGGTGATTCTGATATCCTCTGAATTCTGGCAGCCTCTGGGAAGGGGTGAAGGGAAAGGGCAACAATTTGGCAATAAGCATGTGGGGCTGGGCTCACTATCTTAGGGTGTTAAAGGAAAGAAAATGGTCCCCCATGAGTATGTGACTGCCATGTGGTGAAGGGTTTGTGTGATAAGCTTCTGTGTGTTTTTCAGGGAAGAGTGGTCTTACCTCCCATCGGGTGTCCCGGGCCTTACTATGCAGGGTGTGTTCAGAACAACAGAAGAAGCAACATCACCCTGAAGCTTTTAGAAATGCTGGCTCTCAGGCCCTGCCCCAGATCCATGGACTCACAACTTGTATTTTAACGCAGTCCCCTGCTAATTCCCTGGCATGTTAAGTTTGAGAAGCACTGCTCTAAGGCGGGTGGGGGACACTGGATGATGGTTCTGGTGCGTTGTCGCAGACCCCCTTCTGGGGCCTTGCAGCTCTGCTCTTGTGTGTGGTTCTGTGGCCAGCCCGCCGCGGCCTCCCACAGAGCAGCAGGGCTGCGGCCGGCCTCCTCGCTCCAGGCTCTCCCCCGAGAAGGTGAGGGCGGCACGGGGGCGGCAGAGGCGCCCGCAGCAACACCCCCCTGGCTTTCCTTCCGGGGCAGCTGCGGGCTGTGCCCATCTGCTCCTACAGAAGGGCCCGGCGTCCGGAGGGGCCGTCACCCGGACGTGGCAGAACGCAGAGGTAACAGGAGAAGTGAGTCAAATTGCACCCCCACCCCTTCGGTTAGAGACTGTGTAGGCGAGCGAAACAAAGGGCAGGCGGGGTGCTACCTCCCAGCCCTTTCCCTGCGGACTCCCGCGGAGTGTGCTCCTTCTGACCTGGATCTTGGCCGCCCTCCCGCTGCTCAGTGCTCCCCCACACTCGCCTTCTTCTTCCACACCGCCTGCCGGCAGACTCGTTACTCCGCTCCCAACGTGGAGCTGGCCCGGGGCCAGGGTCTGGCTGCCGACAGACTGCCTCCCCACTTAGCCGAACGATGGCCTCCCCTCCGTGAGCAGCAGCTAGCACGTCCTCTCCGCAAGCGGGCTGCAAGGGAGCCTCCTGGCTCGTCTGGGTCTGGGCATGCCTGGGGGCTGCTCTGGCCGTGGGCTTCAGAGCCTTCCTGCTTCCATTCACTTTGTGTCACCACTTCTCCTACGGGCTTTTTCCCTTCCTCTGCCGTCCTTACTCATCTCGAATTCCTTCTGTTACTATTTCTCCCCACCCCACCAGTCAATCATGGTTCCCACCCGTACATAGACGTGCTTCTGTACCACGAAGCTCTAACATCCCCTTTAACCCCACAGACCCTTCTAGCTCCTGCCGTCTTCGCTCTCCTCCAACAATACCACCCCTTGGAACGACTGTCTGCACATATTCTTTCCCATTCCTCCTTTCCATTTGTTCTTTTTCTCGCTGCAGCTTGTCTCTACCCACACCGCTCCACCCAAACTGTTCTTACGAAGGACCCCACGCCCACCATGCTGTAAATCCAACAGCCCTGACAGTCTTTGTGTACTTGACTTCTCAGCAGCATCTGATACAGTGACACACTTGCTTCTGACACGCTCCAATCTCTTGTCTCCGTGGCAGCCCAGACCCTTTGTTTTCTTCTTAGCTCCTTCTTGGCTGGTTTTGTCAGCTTCTTCTCTTCGGTATGACCCATAAATGTGGCAGTCTCTCTGCACTCAGCTCTGGGCCCTCTTTTCTTTTCTACCTGCCTTCTCTTCCTCAAATTAGAGCCCAGATGATTTCTTTATAGAAAAGTAAAGTCATTTTTTTTTTTCTGGAGCATCTCATCACGGACTGAAATTCACCCCTAAAGAACAGCAAACATAAATCTTCAATTTCAAACCATGATAAGTGCTTTGAAGAAAAAACTGAAATAGAGAGAGTCTAGTGAAGAGCCTAATTCACACTGGTTTATCCTGGGGCAGGGGGAGAGGAGGCGTCTCTGAGAAAGCGATGTTAAAGCTGAGACCTGAAGGATGAAGGGGAGTTGGGCAGGTGCAGGGTCAAGAGAAGCAGCAAAGACAAACGAAACAAAAAGCAGCAAAGCCTAATGCTGATGACATTCATATTCCTATCTTCAACTCACACATCTTATCTGACTGCTCTACACCATTCACACCTTCTGGAGATTTCCATTTGGTTATCTCTCAGGTGTCTCAAAACTATTATGTCCATGACAGAAGTTTGGATTTCTTTACATACACTTACTTGTTTTCTCCGCAGACATCCACCCTTCAGTAAATGGCTTCATCTTCCACTCATTGCTCAAACAGAAACTTGAGAGTTCTTATTGACCCCTCAGTTTGCCTCACTCCCCAAATCTACCCCAATGGCAAGATGTGTTTATTCTACCACTAAAATACTTCAAGGATCCATCCACTTGCTCCATTGCCCCCCATCTGGTTTGAGCCACCATCTTCTCTCACCTAGAAGACTGCAATAGCCTCTCAACTGGTGTTCCAACCTGTACACAGGCTATTCATTCCCCACATAGCAACCGATGTGATCTTTAAAAATTGGGCAGTGTTTGCAATCCTTCAACACCTTTCAACTCACTTAAAATACAAATTCTCTGACATGCTCTATGCATTTCTACACGATCTGACCCCTGCCCATCTTCCCAATCTCACCTTGAGCTACCTTTCCTCCACTCACTGTGCTCTACCCTCAGGCCATCTTTCAGTTCTGCAAAACTATCCCATTCTTGTATGCTGCTTGTCACAATTTAGATGATTAAGACATATATTTTTCTCTAAACCACTGGGTTTCCATTCTACAGAGTGGTGGAAACTCACCTAAGCCAATTTGGAGCTTCTCGGGTATTGTCTAATTTCCTAACATTTAAGCTGTGCCAGGTCACTGGGTTGATGAGGGTCCACTGGTCTGGAGTCACCCGTCTACAAGGATGTCAACTGAGACATCCTTTGTCCTCCTAATCATAGGCCATGGAGACATGTGGGTCACTGCTGAGAGGAGATCTTGGGCTATCTGCCCCTTCACAAGTGGTGGCAGGCTCTCACTGTGGCTTTCATGTCTCATTTGGGAGATAGGACTCTCTGCCTGGAGACAGTGTAAGAACTCTCTCTGTGTAAGAACTTTTTGTCCAGACTCACTGCACAGCCATTTTGTAGCCAGGGTCTTGCCTTCACTTAACCCACCCCCTGCCCCCACTGGATCTTCAGGACTGACAACATTTCTGGCCTCTTCTTGTCCCTTTCACCTGACCTTCCACATGCCTGAGGTATCTCTTCTAGTCCAGGGGAAACACTGCTCCCCTGAATCTCCATATCTCCCAAATATTTTGGCTCTAAACAGAGTCCTCTACAATTCCCTAAGGGCTGTTAAGTTCTTGGAAACCAAAGCCAGAAAGATTCATTTCTTTCTGTTACAGATGTAACATGCTACAGCTACGTAAGTGTAACTCGCATCCTCAGATAACTTCTATGCAAAGTGGAGTTTGTATATTTGTATTGCAGTCAATATCTAGTCAAGAGAATAAGGGGTTGATCAAGTAGGAGCGGAGGGCCAGTATTTTAACAATCTCTGGAAGCAAAAATGGGAATTGAAGAAGTAGTTCATAAGAGTTATTGGGATCCATTTACTAATCGCATGAGTCTCTTCCAGGTCCACTCTGCTTTGAGTGCTTTAACTTAAATTCTAAGGGGCTATACTAATTCTGTTTATGTTACATGTTATGTAACCAAATAACAAGAATCAGTCATTTCTGATTTTAGATTTCACTCAGAGTCTCTCCGACCCTGCTTACCTGATAGTGAAATGTACTGACAAGACTAGTCAAACACCCTGATGTCTAGAACACAAGCAAGTATGGTATGAATGAAAAGGTCATGAGTATTCTGTGAGTTCTTAAGGAAACAAGTCTAATGAGATGATTAGTAGCTTCATTACTCCTTCTCCAAGGAACCGGGGTTGAACCATTTTTTAAAGTGTGTGTGGGGTGTGTGTGTGTCTGTGTTTTTGTTTTTGTTTTTGTAGGTGTGTTCCTGAATGTTCCAGGGATTGAAAAGAATTGAACTAGTCAGATTTTAAACATTCACAGATTGATGGGTCAATGTGGTTTCTCTTTTGACAGTTTAGGGGCAGCAAGAACATTTGTGTTCTGTCCCACTAAAAACTAAGCAAGTCACTTTCCCTTTCCACTTTCCGCTCCAGAATTCTGAAGACTAAATCTAGGTTCTGTGAAACCTATTGAGATCTGATATTTATTTCCTGGATGTAAGTAGATACTAAACTATTGAATTGTCCAGTTTTTAAGGTAAATGGTGTGTACAATTTAAAGAACATTTTAACCATCAGTAGTATATTCCAAGTTACAAAAACAACAATAATAAATAACAAAAGACATGAAATAGCTGCAGATCTATTGGGTAAGACAATTACCGCAATAGTCTGGAAAATAAAATATGACCAAAACTATATATAATTTGCATAAATGGCCTTTTTAACATTTTCAAGTGATAAGGCAAATAGCTGATAAATTAATTAGATCTTTAATATAGAATGGGGATTTTAATTTGTTTCCCTTAGTTTGTAGCAAGCACATTAATTCCTAGTTGATGTCTTTATATTCACAAATGGAGAATGTGTGATAATGCATCACATCACATTTATTCTAGCTCTGCTCTTAATAATGAGAATGATTAATTCTTTAACATAATTCTTTTGGAAGGTCTAATATTGGAAAGAATGGTTTTCTGTCTCAAACCACTCAACAAGAGTTAATGAGGAAAGTAAGAATGCTATGGGATGAGATTGGTAATGACCAGTTTGGTGGTGACACCTACAAGGATCCCATTATCTGTAGGTAATAAAAGAAATGTGGAACTGAGTAATAGTCTACTATTTGAACATATTTGAAAATGTTTTATTTTGGACATAAATGGCTTTCTCTATCCTCCTGCATCAACATATGAAAAATTTGGGGAAAAGATTTTTTTTTTCACGCTAACAAATTGAGTTTTCTAAAAAACACCAGTTAAATTCCAAATTGTTAGAATAGTACTGGCCCCAATTAAAATGTAATACCCATAGTTTTCAGTTTTTATCCACTTAGGGCAACAATGGATAATGCAAACCAATCTCAAAGGAAAAAAGAAAACAATAAGAAAGCCCCATTCAACACAGAGCCAAATCATCTGGAATTGGGTTGGGTTCATTTTGGGTGGGCAGCTCTCCCAAGTGCTGTCTCTCCATCTCCTTTTGGACTCCATAACTCCACTGGAAACTGAGGAAAAGTGGGGATTCTGCACACAGGACAGATACAGGAAGGATCTGTAGTACCAAGTGTAGGTGAGCTACTGCCTCTGATCTTCCACCAAAACAACTGAAGTCTTATTTCCCACGGTTCTTCCTTGAAAAAAAAATATGAAATGATGAGGTACAAGGAGCACCAACCAGATGCCAAATTCATTTAACCAATAAATCTGAGATTGGTAAAAAGTCCTGTTGTTCTCTCCTACATTTGCCCTGCCCCCATAAATGACTCACTCAGATCCACACTGGGCCCAGTCACAGAGGAGGCAGTGAGGGGCTCAAAGTGACTAAGCACTTCGGGAAATTAGCACTCTGGTTTCTCAAATGGTGGATCTGATTATATTTGCACATCTTGGGCCCCGCCTCGCTGTGGCACAGCCTCATCCAAAATCCCCCCCAGAGCTGGTGTGGAGCAGACACAAGAGCCTCCCCGGCTTGAAAAGGACTTTGAGAGACTAATTGTCTACGGACATGAATGGTTACAGTCACAGGGCTCTCGAAACTGGAATGCAGCTTATGAAGAAGAGCATTATTATTGCAAAACCCACATTCTGCAGACAAAGTGGAACTTCTCCAACAGGTTGGTGAGCTGCTCAGTTGTTTACCTCTGGGCTTCATTTCCAAGGGCAGCTTATTTCCCAGGTCTCACCGGCTACAGGAAGGGAAGGCAAGGGTCCGAGTTACAAAGAGGTATTTGATTCGGGCACCACCTGGTTTCGCAGGATGTCAACGTTCACCAGAGCTCAGAGAGGCTCCGTGGGTTGTTCCTGCCCCGGGGTCTGAGCTTCCTGGCTCCACATGGAGGCAAGTCTGCCCTGCAGGCCTCAGAGAGTGTGGGCCTCCCAGCTTCAGATCGCCTGCCCTGTCCCATGACTCAGGGACCAGTCTCAACCAGACCTATTGGAAAGGGGTGAGGTGTGACTCTCAAACCCTTTTTGGGACCCCAAGCTCAACCCCTCCCACTCAGGGCAAGTTCTCCGTCTCATAAAGGAGTTTGAGGGAAGTCTTATCTTTTCTTTGCCCCTTTATATGAGGGCCCTAATCCCAACATCCAGGACTTGGAGATAGGTCTTCTCCTGCAGACCCTCTTCGAAACAAGCAAAGCCCTGATGGTGTCTTGGATATTCAGGTCCCTGAACCGGGCAGGCAAGTTAGTTCTAGCTGCTGGCCTCACTGTACAAAGGTGTTTAGGTATCCTCTTCGTGATAATACAATTAAATACAGGCATTCAAACAGGAAATTTACATTTTTTACATTCTTTAGCCAGAGTTAAAGCCTTAGTGCCAATTAGGAATCTGTGCAATGTGAATGTTTTTCATATTTTTCCCTGTGTTGGAAACAATGTTACTCTCTCCATCCTCCTCATCCCCAGGAGTGACAATAGCCCACCTTCCAGAGCCTGGTAACAGCTCTGAAAGAACTAGAGCATGGCACAGTGCTTTCAGGATCAGCCTTTGGCACTAGAAACCACTTTCAAATCTCCAGGCCATGCCATCATTTAAAGGGTAAGCCTTGAGGAGGACAAGTCAAGGAGAAAAGAGAAGAACCAGGAAGGTCTGGTATCCAGAAAGCCAACAACAGTGATCGGCTCTGTGCAAAGTGGACAAGTAAGACAGCGAGGTGGACAGGGTCATGAAGGAATGGACATTTTCCAGCAGCTTCGCTGTGAGGGAGCTAGACAGTGGCAGGCTGGCTGGGGAGAGAGTTTTTTATTTTAAGAAGGGAGAGACATGACCATGTTTCTAGGCTGCTGGGAAGTGTTCAAAAGTGGGGAGAAGAAGGAGAAAGGAGAGAGCAAAAGGCCAGAAGAAATTGGATCCAGAGTCCCAGAGGAGGCTCTGTGCAGGAGGGAATCCGTTTTCCTTGAAAGTGGAGAAGAGGGCTGGATGTGATGGCAGGAGAGCCCGAAGTTCTGAGGGTGGGAGTTGAGGGAGTTCATAAAATAGAAGCTGCTATGGACTGAAGGTCCCCTCAACAGTTATATGTTGAAGCCCTAATCCCAAATGTTATGGTATTAAGAAGTGGGGCCTTTGGGGGAGTAATTAGGCTTAGATGAGCTCACGAGGGTATAGCCCCCATGATAGAATTAGTATCCTCATAAGTAGAAAAGACCAGAGCCCCCCCTCTGTCTACCATGTGTGGATAGGCAGCCAATTGCAAACCAGGAAGAGGGCTCTCACCAGACACTGAATTTGCAAACATTTGATCTTGGACTTCCCAGCCTCCTCAACTGTGAGAAATAAATATCTGTTGTTTAAGCCACCTCATCGAAGGTATTTTGTTATAGCAGCCTGAGCTAAAACAGAAGACTTGGTCATTTGCTGAGAGGAGGATGGCCATGGTTGGGGAGAGGGCAGGGGTGCTGTGGTGAAGGTATAAGATGGCAGCTGGGGGAACAGGGGAGGAAAGGATGCTGACTAAAGGTGGCCATGCTGAGAACCCAGCTGAGGTCAGAGGACACACCACAAGAGTGTGAATTCCTCCAGCTGCCTTCAGAGGCCCTCACAGTAGAAGAGAGATGGAAAATAGTTAGGTGCATCCACAGGAAAGTGTTTGTAGGACTGACACAGCAGAAGGAAGGGAGCAAGGAGGTGGAGGTTGCTGACAAGAGAGCGACAGAAGAGTTGTGTCCTGGGATCCAGCCATGACATCAGTGATGAGCTAAGAGAACAGAGTGGAGATGAACAGCCAGTAGTCTGGGAGAAAGGGGGTGATAGAGCTAGAAGACAAAGGGATGGGTGGTGTGATTCTATATATACACACATACACATGCAGATACATATATAATTAAATAGGGATAACAGAGGTAGAACAGGTTGCTAAAGTGGAGTGGGGGTGAAGTTTTTTTTATAAGATGTTATCAACTAACGCTTCTAGAAGATTAACCTTTTTCTGGAAGAAAATAGAAGTAAGCATAGCCCTCAGAAGGCAGATCGGGATGCATGTTGCAGTTTCCCTCCTGTGCCAGTTTATTATTAATGGACATTAATTATTGGACAACCACTATGAATGGACAACCACTCTTTCCTGCTAAACCAAAATTCTTGTCGATATAGGACTCCAATAGCCACTGCCAATTAGCTGGAATTTGTCCATGAGATGGAAACTGCCTTCAGTCCAGGTCCAGATGAAACGTAATAAGCCTGGACTAGATTTTTGTGTCTTTTTTTTAATTTAAATTCAAGTTAGTTAACATATAGTGCAGCATGGGTTTCAGGAGAATCCAGTGATTCATGACCCACATACAACACCCAGTGCTCATTCCAACAGGTTGGGCTAGGTTTTTAACAGCAGGGATGAAGTGATGGTAATGTGGAGGAGACCCAAAAGAAGGAGCAAGAATATCACACAGCTCAGCCTCAGTTGACGGGTTCACAGAGCCTGAAGGCGAAGGGTGGCTCTAGGAATGACCCCAGAACTCAGAATCGCCCTGGGAACTCCCATAGGGCCAGTTTCTACTGACGCCGGAGCTCACCGGGACTGGTTCTAGTCGTCCCAGATGGAAATTCCAGGCCAGTTAGCCTTGGCTGGTTTCCAGAGGTGGAGAAGGAAGCAAACCACAGATCTCATGACTGAGTGATCTTCCACATCAGAATAGATGAGTGTCTCTGGCCCTGGCTTGGTAGAAGTTCGTGGGAAGACACAGTTAATTCCCTCTCGTCACTCTGGGGCCCAGGGTCCTAAAAGCTAGACCCAGCCTGAGGCTAGAAGAAAACAGAAGCAGCTTTGGGCCCATCTCTGAGAAACGCCTTTCACTTTCATCCTGTCTTCCTCTGGGTGGAGGGCTTCTTCTGGCAAGAAGCCTCATTTCTTCCTCTCTGCTAGAACTCCCTGGTTTTATACCTTTGTTTTCTTCAGCTACTGCAAAACCCATCTCTGATTACACAATCTGGGTAATGCGATGACAGTGAGTGAGACTATTGCATCCCATTCAACCCCAGGGTGGTGGTAATAGAGCAGACATTCATATAAAGAGTTAATCATATTAATCCCTGATTTGTCACCACAACTTCCTTTAGATGTTATTCATATCAAACAGAATAAGTCATCCATCTGCATCCTGGTCTCCACTTGTTGAGGGTTCTTTGTTGTTACGTAATGAAATGGCTTTAATGTGAAGGCCCCTGGGGCCAGTTTTTGCCATTTGTCTCTTGGTGGATGTTTGCTTCCCCTTAGGCACTTATCAGAAGAACAAAGAACTGGAGGTAGTGGACACTCTGTGTGAGTTCAATGATCCAAAAGGGACTGGGATTTAACGGAAAGCTACAGAATTATAACACCAAAGGCTTCCTGGAAGAGTTAACAAGGAGAGCACACAACAGTGAGATTGTGTGTGTGTGTGTGTGCGTGCGAGCGTGAGGGAACACAACGTTCTTGCGTGGGCAGGTGGAGGTGTGACTTGAAATACCTATGAGCAGACACAATGTGGCAGGTTTGAATCCTCAGAGTCACACGTGCTCCCGTGGCGCTGGCATTTCCTCAAGGCCGAGGTGTATTAGCATCCAGTCACCCACACTTTTTTTCTGTGTCCTCTCCTAACACAATTAGTAGAAGATTAAGTTCTCCTGAGTAAGTGGCAGAATCTCTTCAGGGGCAGTCTCTTTTGGCTAGGTCCAAAAATAGTGTCCTTGTCACTTCAGATAGCAGTAGGAATCCGGTAATTGATTTACAAACGGGACAACACTCAAGATAGATGCAACGTTCCTAAAGCTGTAGGCCACATTCCAAACAAGGCTTTAATGGCTACCCTGAAGGCTCCTGGCCTGTTCCCTTCAAGTTTAGCAAAAGGATCTTTCCTTAGCTACTAGGCATTAATTGAGCACCTATTGATGAATAAGAAGGATACACGGATAAAGACAGGCTGGGTGTTATATGCAACTGATGAATCACTGAACTCTACCTCTGAAACTAATAATACACTATATGTTAATTAATTGAATTTAAATAAAATAAAAAATAAAATAAAATCTTAAAACAAAAAAAGACAAGCTGACCTTAGTCAGTTTAGAGATCTTAGTTTAACAGACTGATTAGGGAGGCAACATTAACACACCTAGGGCTGTAGGTATGTGCTCTACAGAGACTGACCTTTGGGTCCCCCTCCAATTCATATACTGAAACTTAATAGGATGAGTGCCCTTATACAAGAGACCCCAGAGAGCTCTCTCCCCCCTTCGGCCATGTGAGGAAGCAGTAAGAAGATGGCCATCTAGGTGGTGGGCCCTCAGCAGACACTGACCCTGCCAGCATCTTGATCTTGGACTTCCAGCCTCCAGAACCGTGGGAAATGAATTTCTGTTGTTTATAAGCCACCCAGTCTATGGCATTGGTATAGCAGCCCGAAGGGACTAAGACAGCACCTCTGTGACTCTACTCACAATTAGCAAGGAGTGTACAAGACATGCTAAAAGGAAATCTGTGAGGCCCAGAATAAGAAGAAATATTTTCCCGAGATGAGCTATGAACAGATTCTAAAAGCAAAGCCATGAATTGTTTTAGTTTTTAAAATAGCCTTGGAATTTTTGACCACAAAACAAATAACTGTTTATTTTAGAAAATACAGGTAGGGGCGCCTGGGTGGCTCAGTCAGTTAAGCGTCTGCCTTCGGCTCAGGTCGTGATCCCAGGGTCCTGGGATCAAGTCCCGCATCGGGCTCCTTGCTCAGCAGGGAGCCTGCTTCTCCCTCTGCCTGTCACTCCCCCTGCTTGTGCTTTCTCTCTCGCTCTCTCTGACAAATAAATAAATAAAATCTTTAAAAAAAAAGAAAACACGGGTTAAAAAAAATTTCAACTCACCAACTCTCCCATGACCAAAAGTTAACTGTTGGACTCATCCTGCACCCTAGGCCCCATCTTCTTCCCCCTCTTCCCTTTCTACCGCTCTGGTCTGATCTACTTCACATCTGCAAAGTATCTTCATTAGATTTTATTTCACAAAATGTTTCTAATGCTAAAGCGAGTTTAAAAACTATTGTTAACCACCTGGGCCAGGTGGCTCTCCTGGAGTCCTGCTTTCTTAGCTTCACTCTCCTTCCTATTAGTCTCGAGTAGCACCCCCTTGGCTTGGCCATTCACAGCCCTCTGCTTCTGGCTACAATCTACCTTTGTACCCTGGTTTCCCATCATCCCCTTAGAAGACTCTGTTTCTAGAATACAAGATGTATGACACTACTCCCAATGTTTTGCTCACATCTTTCCACCACACAGTGGGCCCAAGTCTTCTTTTCAAATGTCTGCATTCAAACTCTACAACCTGAGTTTGTCTAGCTTTATTGGCCTATGAATCATAGCAAGAGCAGCTCGCCTACAATGCTCCACCTGAGTAATGCAAGACTCTGAGGCCCCTCAAAGTCACACCCAGAAATTTCACCCCAGGCAGTGTTTGACTCACAATGTGCCACAAAGAGGTGACCTCTGCCATGTTCTTCCTTTTCTGCTCCAGCCACTCTTACGCCCCACATTTATACTTCCAGCTGAGGCCACCACTCCTGTCCAAGCCCTCTGTGGATACCATAATGTCTTTCCTCCTGCTGAACCCAAGGCTCAATCTTCAAGGCATCAGAACTGTAGCCTCTGGAATCTTCAAGGCACAGATGCTGGACCAGCCTCCATCCCCTGGACTCCAGGGGACACTACTCTCAGCCTCAGCCAAGTGACTCAGATCCTTCCTGAAAGCAGCTCTTTGGGCATCTGCCCTCTTTCCACAGGCTCAGACCAGAGTTCTTCCCATTCTCCTGCCCCTGATCCCCCACAGAAGGAGTCTTGACAATTTATTTATGTAAATGGATACCCAAGAGCTATTTGCCCAGCTGGCTTGTCAGAGGTGTTCAGAGATATTCTAATCTTGCTGGTGGAAAGAGTTTAGATTCAAACCAGGAATCTCACTGCATTCTCTTTAAGAACCTCAGACTCAGCACCAACCTTCATGAAATCTTTTCTATCTCAGGCTGAACAAACTCACAGGCCTCTGTAAGCAATCAGGGTTGTACAATTAATTTGGTAATTAATCATGTATATCCTTGTGACAACTCTCCTGTTCTTTCCTTAAATTGGTGTTAAAAATTTTATTGTACTAAAAAAAATAAATTTTATTGTACTAGAAAAAAAATCTATTTTAAAAGAATACTTTTCTGATTCTGGGGATACTGAGCAAAAAAATAGAAAATCAAGAAAGATAGTCCCCTTCCCTATCAATCCTTACGAACTTAGGTATAGTTTAAATAACCAAAAAGTATTTGTGTTTCATGTTTATGTATTACTTCATCACTGATGTAAGGACCATGGTTTTCACTACTTTGTATTTGTAACCCTGGCTGATATTCAGTAGGCACTCAGATACTAGTTGGTTCTTTCATTCTAGGGAGGTTTAAGGTCACTATTTGTACCTTAATGGAGCAGGGGGGAGGGAAGACAAGACAAAGTAAAACAGGACAGAAGAAATCACACAAAATAAAAATTTCCAGAAAGAGTAATCACAGAAGAAAGTTGACTTTATAATTTTGGTGATGGGATAGATGATTCCTAAAGAAATTTCCCATGTTATAGGCATTGCTTGAAATGTACATATTGATTATCTCATTCCCCCATTCCACAAACACATATTAAGGACCCACTGTGTATTAAACAGACTTCTAACAAGACAGACAATTTCCCTGCCCTCCAGAAACTTCCAGTTTGATGTAGAGAAGCAGAGACTAAAACAGATCATTTAAGACTATGATAAATACCATGAAGGAAATAGAATGGGGAGTAAAGGTGTATCTTCTTTGTGTTAAATGGTCAAGGAAGCCTTCTGAGGAGGCGATATTTGGGCTGAAACCAACAGGCACCAACTACATGCAGTCCCATAGGTTGTGCACTACACATGAACTCCATTTACATGGACAATAGTGGTACCCTCAGAGTTGTGCGGTGCAGTAGTTCAGAATGTTCCAGGCATGTGTAAGTCAATTCACTTGTATAATTAATTTACTTTGCTCAAGTAGCCTTGCATATCCATCAACATGCACTTAGTCTATCTGGATATAGGGGCAATCATGTCAACCATGTGGTGATTCAGACAAGTCAGGAAAATGACCCTCAGCAAATTGCAGGCTATAGTCGATTGTTCAGCTTATGACTATTAGGTTCTCCACTTCTGGAGACATGGGAGATGAGCCTAGAAACTGACAGACTTTAAGTGAGAGAAGCGTAAGGTTATTTTTGGAACCAATCCACTGTCTACTCCTCTAGTCATAATGCCAGGAAAAGGAAATATGAGTAATTGCTGTCCAAGCCTAAAGCTGGTTTTCATGGTGAGAAATCCTCCTGCTTCAGGAATGATCAAATGTGGGGTTTTGAAAATAGCTTTTATAATTACAGACTATACTATTAAAGGCATGCCACTCAATTAACCATTTGCTGCATGGCATGATGATATTCCATAATGACAGGTTAATGGATTCCATGCTTAATAAAAAGAGACCATCAGACTTCTAGTAAAGAAAGCTCTGTAACTCTTTGCTGGCCACAGATCCCCTGTTAAACTGTCCTGAAAAGCAAATGTATAAAAAACCTTTAAGATCCCAAACTGGTAATAATGGGTTTCACAGAAGATATTCAAAGGTAGCTTTCCCATCAATTTAGAAATGGAGGCTTAAATAGAGGTCATACGTTGACCTCGGTTCATTCCAGAAGCAAGACATCTAGGAACCGACTCCCTGTTGCCTGAATCTCTCAGCTGACTCTACTTCCTCTCCGAACTGTGCTAATCAGTGTTTGAATCTGTCCAAGTCAGTTCTGAAAAGGAAGTTCCAGTCATTCCTCCCCCCGCCCCCCACCTCAAAGTCTGGCACGTAGAACCCAACAGGAGTCCAAGGGGGAGGGGAGCTGTCAGAAACACAGGGCAGGATGGGGCAGAAGTAGTGCTCCTGGGGAGGTGCTAAAAATAGAAAGTCATGCCTAAACAGGGGAAGGAAAAATGCTGGCCAGGTTTGGCAGGTGGCATTATACAAGAACTTCCATTTGTTGGAAGTGGGACGGAGGTATCCATCCACCAGCGCCAGGTGGAGCAAGGTTATTCTGGGATATCCAATTCAAGATAGGTGGAAAGATGGGTCAAGACGCAAGACCTAAACAATGAGGGTTGACCGACAGACCATAGGTTCCAGATAGCTACCCAGAACATGTTTTGCAAAGTCACTGTGTATGAATTGCCTGGAATCTGGCTAAAAATGCAGATTCTGAATCAGTAGGTCTGGGGTTCTGCAGTTGATTCATGCGCCACACTTTCAATAGCAAGAGGATAACATGCTGGGTAAGGTCCTTCCCCCTTTTTCTACTAACCATCACGGGCCAAGAGAAATAGGGAAGTCTGTTTGGGGTTTTAGAGGGGAGGGGGGAGGGGGGATTGGTTAGCCTGGTGATGGGTATTAAGGAGGGCACGTACTGCATGGAGCACTGGGTGTTATACGCAAACAATGAATCATGGAACACTACATCAAAAACTAAAGATGTAATGTATGGTGATTAACATAACATAGTAAAATTTTTTTTTTTTTTAAAGATTTTTTATTTATTTATTTGAGAGAGAGAGAATGAGAGACAGAGAGCACGAGCGGGAAGAGGGTCAGAGGGAGAAGCAGACCCCCCGCCGAGCAGGGAGCCCGATGTGGGACTCGATCCCGGGACTCCAGGATCATGACCTGAGCCGAAGGCAGTCGCCCAACCAACTGAGCCACCCAGGCGCCCCATAGTAAAATTTTTTTAAAAAATTTAAAAAAAGAGAGAAATAGGGAAGTCTGGTACTTTAGATTAGGCAATAACCCCACTACTGCCCAGTAACAGTGCTGACATCAGCCCATGGACTGGGAGCAGTCAAAGCCCTCCATTCATTCCAGGGCAGGGGCTAAGGAACTGGCTGCAGCATGGGGCTCAGGGCAGAAAGAGCCTGAATCAGTGGGTATAAGAAAATTAATTGGAAACAAAGATGGGTCATATCTGGCAAATCAGAGGGAGATGTTTAATCTTTTTCCCTTTTTAACACCTCAGAAAAGGGACTTTCTCCACTCCCCCTGAGGTCAGGGCTCTGACTGAGGTCCCCCTGCAGAGTGGAAGTTGGAGTTCATTGAACGAACACTGACCCAGGCCAGAATGTGGGGTTTGTGGGTTACTGCTCTCTCACACTAGACTTCTAGGAAAATGCAAAGGGAAGATCTCCTCCCGGGCCACTTTCCTGGGCTGTAAGTCGGGTGCTGTGATGGTTAGTTTAATGTGTCAGCTGGGCTGGACTGCGGCACCCAGCTGTTCAATTAAACACTAGTCTAGGTGTTGCTGTATTTTTTAGATGTGATTAACATCTCCAGGCAGCTGACTTTAAATGAAGGAAATGATTCCTGATCATCTGGGTGGGCCTCATCCAATCACTTGAAAGGCCTTAAAAGCAGAACTGAAGTTTCCCTGAAGAAGTCAGGATTCCACCTGTTAAGTTCAGTTTTGGCTTCTGCTAGAGAGTTTCCAGCCTGCTGGGCTGCCCTACAGATTTTAGACTCGCCAGGCCCCACAATCACGTACACCAACTCCTTGCGCTACGTCTTGTTAGATATACAGTCAGTCCTCATTATTCACAGATCCTATCTTTGTGAATTTGCCTGCTTTGTATCCCCCAAATCCACACTGACAGAGCTTCTGCAGTCATTCGTAGACATGAGCAGAGTGACAGAAGATTTAAGTCGCCTAATGCATGTTTCCAGCTGACGTTGAACGAAGTGACCGAGCTTTCCTGTTTAGCTCACATACTGCAAAGAAGTGTTCCTTCTGTGATCTGTTCAGTGCTATGGTTTTCATATTTTTGTGCTTCTTTTTGGTGATTTCACTGTTTAAAAGGGCCCCTAAGCACAGTGCTGAAGCTCTGTCTCGTATTCTTAACACTAGGAGGTTGTGATGTATCTTGTGAGAACATATGCATATTAGATGAGCTTCATTTAGGTGTGAGCTGTAGTTTTTGTCAGCTGCAAGTTCAGCGGTCATGAATGAACAATACCTGTTGAATAAGGTGTCTTTAAAGACAAACACAGATAAAACAAGGTCATATCTCGATGGGTTGATGCAATGCTGTGACCGGGGATTCACAGAAGCCTAACCCTGTATTTCTCCTAGGAGCAATGGCTGAGTATTTGCTAATTGAGTGTTTGTGGTGACTTGCTGGAGCATTCCTGTGAAGAACGAGAACAGACTGTGTGTGTGTGGAGCAGGGGGTCCTGTTTCTCGGGACACAGCTCACTGGTGCGGACGCAGTACCCCTCTCTCCTTCAGGGCTGACTGCGTGGCACAGAAGATAAGGGTCTTCTGACCCCCGCCTGACAAGATTCTGTGGACAGAGGAGAGAGGCCCAGGTATGAAACATCTAGTGGATGTTAATAATCCCTTGTTAAAAGCAGAGTTTGTCTCTTACTAGCTCATATTTAGGAACACCAAATATACGCAAGCCCTGTAATTTGCTGTTACTCCATCTCCCTGATACAGTACGAAGGAAGCTAGACTGGGTAATAACTGGAATACGGTTCAGCATTTTTAATGTAATTTGGATGATGAGCCCCAAATTACTTTTCCAATGTAAACCAATCAAGTATATTCCAGTTGGAGTGTCTTTACCAAAAATAAACTTCTTTATGAATGTATAAAAAGATAATTAGACTGTCTCCAAGGCATTGGGCCTGTTCCCAAAGGCAGAGGGAAGCCAGTATTTCTCAGGGTAAAATGAAGGCACCCGTTCAACGACCCCGCTGCCCTTCCTCTCCCCACCTCCGTGGTCAGTTTTAGTCTTCTCAGAGGCTTGCCAGTCCATGGCTCCAGGCTCCATTCCTCATTCTAAATTTGTCATCTTCCATGTTGCCCTGTCTATCACCGGAGGGACTGGCAAAGAGGAGTAATGTGTGTGGTCAAATCCCGCCCCGCTCCTGGAACACCGCACAAGCTCACACCCTGTGGTGCGGGTCAGCGGCGCCAGCTCTGTGGGGACCACGCACCTTCCCCTGGGTGCCCACTGACAGCCGAATGAGGCTTAAAAAGACTTACAAATCTCTTGTTTACCTCAAGAACATGTCACGGCTAAGACCAAGCACCATGCATCTGCCACTCTTGATCCTGAAATAAAATGCTGTTTGGACAAAAAGAGTAAAAGCTTCTTTCAGGCACAGCTTCAAGGAAATCAGAACACCATTCACTTCTCAGACCATCCACAATGTATTTCCAGTGTCAAAAAGTGTTCAATGCAAACAGAAGAAGGGGATGGCAGAGTACAGGTTGAAATCCATTCGGATTCGAAAGTGTTTCCCTTTTAATGTTTAGCAACTTCCATGACACTAATAGTATTCTAAGCTATGAAATGGTAGAATAAGAGCTGGCTTGCACTTTGCCTATTGAATTGATATACTGAATAAGAATGATATACTAAGTGAAATTAAAATGAGTGAAAAAATGTGTAACCCCCATAAAAAAAAACTGTAGAAATACCTATGTAGCAAACAAACTGATTGAGTCAAATCATTTTAACTCAGAAAGAAATGTTTAAATGAAACAGGACTGTTATGAAGCTTGGCTTATAAGGTCCACCTCTCCAGTGGCTTTTTGTGCCACATTTATGCACCTACCGCCCACCTCCTCTTCCCCCACATCAGGTACAAGTGCTCCCTCCCCTGCTCACAGCTGGTTGTCCCCTTTGAAAGGATTCAATTAAGTCAGGGGTCAGAAACTGCAGCCCACAGGCCGAATGCAGCTCACTTCCTGTATTTGTAAGTGAAATTTTACAGGAACCCAGCCATGCTCATTCGTCATGTACCATCTATGGTGCCCCCAGCCTACAGCGACAGAGTTGGGTAGTTGCAACAGACACCTTATGGTGCACAGAGCCTAAAATATTTACCATCTGATCCATTGTAGAGAAAGTTTGCTGGCTCCTGGATCAAGTCCTTCACTAAGGTGTAACAGTTTTATATGTTACTCTTCCAGGGGATACTTGGATTTTAATAGGAGGTGATTTTTTCATCTAAAGGAATTGGCTAGTAGCAGGATTTCAGTCATCAGCAACGAGCTATTCAGGAGATATTTGGGGACAGAAGAATTTCTTAAGCTCAGTTACTCATACTCCACCGACCCATGAACGTAGCTGTGGGTCCACCTATTGAGGATTTGATGAAGTTGAGAGGGTTATGATGGATGGAGAAAGACCCAAAAGAGAGGGAGGTGTGAAAGGATGGAAGGAAGGAAGGAAGGATGGTGCAGACGACATTCTCTGGAGTGGGGAACACACAGCCCAGGAGACTGATATCTGTCTCAGTCTGACTGATATGTTTATCCTTACCATTTACAAATTAACAAAAACATTTTGTGGTTCATTTAAAGGGAGTCAGATTCTTGACTTTGCTTGTCCCCTAATCTTTTGCTTTTTTACTTTTCATGGATATCCAGCTTCATACACCACACACACACACACACACACACACACACACAAACCAACCCAGAAACAAAACAAAAACAAAAACAAAACCTTTATGGCACATAGAAGATTTTCTCTCTGAGGTTCCCAGGAGCCTTTCTGTAAGGAAGTCTCCTACAACAGCGACTGAGAGCTCACGGTGGAGCATTGCTTTCAGGACATGGGGGCTCCATTCACACCAGCATTACTGAGTAGACTTCCCAAGACTTTGAAGTGGCCGCTGCACAACATGGAAACAAGAACATCTGGTTTCCCATCCCGAGGTGAATCAGGGCTAAGCGTGCATGGGGAGTAACGACCATTCCTAACATTTGCATTTGTTCAGGATATTACAGTTCCCAAAATATTTCCTGGAACCTTCTCCTGTTTAATCTTCAGGACAATCCTTTAATGTAAAAACTGTCATCCCCTTTTAAACAGGTAAGGAAACGAAGGATCTGAAGATTTAAATGAATCACCTTAGATCAAACAGCTGTTGGAGTCCTCTCAGGGTGGAGGGTTGATTCTATGAGCCCATACAGGAGAGAGCCTGGGCCCTCATCAAATTCAGAGAGACCAGCACTCTCCTTCATGGAACTCTTGAATGGCAAGGTTTTGTCTCTCTTTAGGTACAAGAGTAGTACGTGGCCACCTAAAGAGGCATAGGCTCCACTCAGATGTGCCCATGAGCTATTCATCTTGAGTGCCATGATGCCACTGCACAGGGCTCCTGGACCCTCCTGGGATGGTGGCCACTTACCACTAGCATTTAAGAGGCTTTGCACAGACTAGAAAAATACAGACCAATTACACAAAGGTATTCCTTCCCCCAGCTGACCCAGCCCCGGGCCAGAGCTCAGCTCAGCAAGCTGAGCAGCCAGGTCCAGCCCCTGCGTCAGCCCTCCCCCCAGACAAGGCATCATTGTCCAGGCACAGCTGGTACAACTGTCCTGTGCCTACACTGTTCAGAGACCTCCCTGCGCTAGGAGAGGACCTCTAAAAAGAAGAAAGAAAGAAAGAAAGAAAGAAAGAAAGAAAGAAAGAAAGAAAGAAAGAAAGAAAGAAAGAAAGAAGAAAGGAAGAAAGGAAGAAAGGAAGAAAGAAAGAAAGAAAAGAAAAAAGAAAAGAAAGAAAGAAAGAAAAGAAAAAAAGAAAAGAAAGAAAAAGAAAAAAGAAAACCTTATTGAGAAGAACTGAATTCACATAGGAAATTAAACACTATAGAGTTTATCAAGAAGCTAACAGTCACAGTCTAAACTCAGTATGATTTGGGTGGTCATGACAGTCTTTCTGAGCTGGCTAACTGGAGCTGGTCACCATCCAGGTCGTCCCCCTTCCACCTGCTTCTTTCTCTTAGCCAAGCCTTACTCTGCATCCCAAGCAAGCCTATTTCCCCCATTAATTCCAGTGCTGCCAAATCTAATGGTAGTATCCGTGAATTGGAGGGAACATACCGCTAGCAGGAGGGTAGAATTTTTCTTGGCGAGTAGGTGGGTGGCCATCCCCTTCAGCATGTCTCTGTCACCCCATGACAGGTGATCCTGCTGAGATAGAACACCTCCTTCAAGCCTACACATTACCAAGAAACCAACCACCATCAGATTTTCTCATCAGAGCATGCTGGGTCTCTTCCTGTTCCTCCTCTAAATGTTCTGGGAGACTGCATCTTCCCCTAGTCCAGTTGGCAAAGTCCAGCTGAGCTCAGTCACTTTCCTGCTCAGGGGTCAAAGGCAGGAAGGGCTCCCAATCCTGGTAAGGGTCCTCTTTGGGTGGTAGACCATCAACTTTTCCTTGTACATGGCCATGAACAGAGAGAGGAAGCAAGCTTTCTCATGGCTCTTACGAAGGCACTAATCTCATTCTTGAGGGCTCCATTCATATGATGTCATCGAATCCTAATTACCCCCAAAGGCCTCACCTCCTACTACTACCACAGTGCGGGTAGGGAGTAGGGTTTCAACACCTGAATTATGGGGGATCACAAACATTCAGTCCATAAGAGGGGGACATCCAGGAATATTAAAATATGGCAAGGAAGTTGTGATCTCTTCATCCCTAGCACATTGCTGGACAAAGAGTAGGAGTTCAGAAAATGGCTGTGAGGGTAAATCAAGTTATTCTTGTCTGTAAGTGGTATGGTTCTACATCTACAAATTGAGTAATTTGTGTGTCTTAGAGGCAGATCATATTTTGCAATCAATTTCCTCCAGAACATGTTAATCAATACTCTTAGTCAATAGGCCTTTTCCAGAAGAATGGGTTTTTACCACCAAAAGCCACCAATGGTACAGAATTACATAATTTTTACTATCACCAAGGAAGAGGTTTTTAATTTCCCACACTGGAAATACTAAGAAAAACAAAACAAAACAAAATCCTTTCAAGGCACTTTGTGGTATGGAGAGAATTTCAAGAAATAGCCAAACAGGATAAAGGTTGGGGGAACCCTGCCCTAGCATTGACCCTAAGACTCACTTCCTGTAATTCATACAGTTCACAGACTTTTTCCACCTGCATAGACACCTGCAGGACAGCCACTTACATGGGAGGCTTGCAGGGTTCCAGAAAAGGCCCATGGCTGCACCCCTACGGCTGGGTGGCTCATGCTGACAGGTCAGTGTACAAAAGCTGTGAGCCAACAACAGGCAGTCTGCTTTTGCTTTCCAGCTGTCTGGGGGAAAATGCTGACAGGTCTCGCCACCTCTCTTCCTATCTCTGTCTTCATGCTGATCTGTGTGTGCTTTTATAATCTCCTCACTTAGGTCTCATTCGACTTCATCCCAAAAGAATAATGGAAATGAGGAACGACTTCGGACAGCCTGTTAGTACCAACTCAGGTGAAACCCTCCTAATGAAGGCAGCCCCCAGTAAATTGTGAGGAGATTATTCACATCACAAAATAGTTTTGGAACCCAGAAAAAATAAAACTGGAAAGGAGTCTTAGAAATCTTTTGTTGTCCTCATCCTCTACTTTCTTATAGGTGAGAAAACTGAGCCCACAGAGGGAAAATGACCAGGCCAATGATCTTCTCATTCCTAACTCAGACTTTTCAGAAAGGAAAGTTTTGCCACAGGTATTTCAAATTTTTTGGAACAATCAAAATGGATTTTATTTTAAAATATATAACTTATACATTCCTGGGGAAATACCTGTATAGAGTGAAAGACAATGGCTCAAGAAATGGAGTATGAATTTAAGTACTACTACATTTATATATGTAATTCTAACCCGTAGAATAATGGATCCTCCTCCACATCCAGATCAGTATTAGTACATCCTATTAACAACCTGTGCTCAGAATAAATACATATTATGAACAGAATCATCCAGACAGGCAGTTAATGAACATTCTTGGATTATATATTGACACAAATACATGTTTAAAACTTAAGAAGAGGCAAACCATGGACTAAGTCAAGGTCACCTCATTTGCTCTTGCTAACCTTTGTAGACACCCTCTCACCTGCCTTCTTCACACTCTCCAGCATCATTTCTACAACTGACATTTGTGATTTTTCAAGTAGCAGCTGTGTGAGCACACGCGCGCATGCACACGCACACACACACACACACACACACACACACACAATGCTCCTAGGAACAAAAGCTGGCACAGAACATTAATTCAATTCAATAGGAAAGAAAATGCTTTTCTTTCCTTCTTTCTTTTTTTTTAAACCTTGGTGCAGGCACCCTTCTTAGGGGCACGCTGTAGGTCTGGGCTTTTGTCTTGGCTGGCTCCTGATTTTTTAATGCATGCTGAAAACACCACTCATGCAAACTCACTCCATGGAGGCCACTTTGGATCGCTGCCACCTGCCCTCACTGTATTAAGAAGCATGGATCCATTGCTATTATGGAGCCTGAAGAAGAGCCAAGAAGAAACCTCAAAGGGCCCTCTCCCTAGACATATGTGAGTAGAATAGAAATGAGACACAAATGAGAGCATGAAGGCCCAGCACTCTTAGGGAGAAGTGAGGGGCTGGGTTGGGGGCCAGGAGGATGTTCTGTGTTCTTGGGTGAGACATGAAATGAAAACATGTTACCCTTTACATATTAAGTTCCTTCAGGCCCATCAGCAACAGGGTGGGTCTTCTTCTGGGTTGTTGTTGTTGTTGTTGTTGTTTCCTGAGAAATCCCTTAAAGCAAAGGCACACATTCAAGGCTGAGCAGGGCCGAAATGAGAGATGGCTCCATGACTTTCCAAATAACCCAGGGGCCCCATCCTGCTGATCAGATGACTGAGGAAGCACTCAAATATACTCATTTATACTAAAGTATTAGAGACTTAATGTGTTACTCCTCCCAGTGGTGTCTGCACTCCAGAGGTACTTGCTTCCCAGAGGCCCCAGGAAAGCGACAATATTTAACCTAGAAGAATATACAGAACTAGTGGTAGAATTCCAGAGCTTTTAAATCACCCTTCCTCAGAGACCATCTATTAATACAAGGGTGGATCTAAATATATCTGTCTGATGAGAAGGGAGCGTCATACATAATAAACCTGGAAGGGTTTAAGTCCTGATCCTTCTGTATTTTCTTCCTCCTTCCTTTACCAATCATTCTAGCCCTCATAATGATTTCTGCATCTTCATACCTCCAATTCCATTGTCCCTGTGACTAAACCAGTTCTGAAGATTCAGCAAAGCTTGTCCCATGTTTTGTTGGTAGAGATAAACTCAGTGCTGAGTTCAGTGCAAAACAAAATTAAGGGTCAAAAACAATGCCACGGAACAGAAAAAAAAAAAGGCAAAAATTCAGGTAGAAATGTTAGGCCACACAGAGCCGGCAGGAATAGCACACAAAGCCTCAGGAATCACTAATGTTTTAATGGGAAAGGACACTCAGTTAAGATGTGTGATTGGCTTTTTCCCCCCTTTTATTATGAGAGTAACAAGAAAAGAAAACCCATTTGGTTGTGTCAGGGTCAGAGGATTTACCAGATACTTGCGGACCAACTGCCTCTCAGTGATTCTCCATCATTCCTCCAAACTCAGGCATTATTGCCTTTGACTACACCCTCCAGTTCCAGCAAGACACCATCATAGTGATTGATTGGGCTTCTTCGTGGCACCAGGGGCAGGAGGAGTGGTCCGCCCCAGGGGCAGGCAGTCCAGGGGTGCCTGGCCTAGAAAGGACTTAAAAGCAATCATCAACCAACTGAAAAGCCAGTCTGCTTTCTATTATCACCATGGCAAGCAATTCTAAAAAGATGTCAGTAATATACTGCTCTCCCCCGCCCCCCCCCAAAAAAGATCTTTTGTTGGGCTAAGTTCTAAAGAACTGCAGCAATTGCTGTTGGGTTTTAATAATATAAACGTAAGCTTCAATTTAGCACATTTTTTATTGCTTCTCCTTTAGTATACATATTCTACATGGACGCTAATTCAGAGAATTAACTCCATGCATTCATTCTAAGAGTAAGTACACAGTAAAGCTTGTCCTGGGCACAAGTCTCCCACACCTCTCTGGTACTATGTATTCTTGCATTCAAACAATTGATTCAAAATAAATAATGATAGCATAGTTCATTGTAAAGACAAACAGAACTTGGGTTATTTCAATGCTGTCATGCTATGTGACTGCTTGGAGTTTTTTACTGTGTTTAAATTTTCTGGGATTTATTGTGAAAGCGGATTTTTATGTATCTCTGCCAAATGCATCCTTACATTTAAGACTTTTCCTGTTTCTTTAATATGTTGCTTCATGTGAAAGAAGCCTTTCAAAATTAAAATTAATAAAAAGTGTTCTTTGATCAAAGACAGGTCGACACTTCATGAATATGGGAAGAAAAACAAGTTTGACAAAGTCACTGACAAATTTGCAGAAGTTAATGGCAAACACAGAAACTGTAAAATTACTATTCATTACTGTGAAAGACCAATAAGTAGGTCTAAGTTTTCATTTTTTTCTTCAAAAAACACGTTAATGAAATTAAAAGTATTACTCCAGAAGTCTCTTCCTTTTATGGAATATGATATTTATTTTATTTTTAATTTTTTAATGTTAGGATATAACATTTCATAAAAGAACATTTCTTTTCTGGCCACTATCATTATTGGTTTCACTGTGTGATTATTACTAAAAATAATTTGGTCCTATAGGAAGGGAGTGTTAGAAATGATCCGCTCTGGGAGTCAAATATTAGCACCCTAATCTGTTACCTATTCTATTTTGGAGCTCTCTGACTCCACCTCATCCCCCACCTCACCCATCCCTCCAAACAGGACCTGTTAGTCAAGTATTAGAGAAGGTAGATCTGATGCACTTTAAATAGTTCATCTTTCCTCCCAAGTTCTTCCAACGTTCTCCCACTTTTTCTTCTAGAGAAGGGAGTTAGGTTACAAAATTAGAAGGGTTAAAATGCATTCCTCCTCTCTCTTTTCCCATTAACTGAGAGTAGAGATGATCAGAAGCCTGTACTCCGCCCCGGATCTGCCTACCCACCTGCGTGAGGCCTGAGAGGGGGTGGGAGAGAGGAGGATTCAGCTAGCACAAGTCTGCCTGGACTCTCGAGACCCCGGGTCAAGCCAGAAGCCCTCAGTGGCTTTCCTTTCCGGAGTGAGTCTGATAACCCAAATCTTAGCACCTTCCTGATACCGCAAGAATACTTGGTCCTAAGATGCTGCATTAATCAGCACATCCCTCCCAGCTTCCACACCCAGACCCCCAGCGTCACCCCTAATCCCTCAGAGAGAAGGGAGTTTACATTTCAGTCCACACCCACCACCTCCCTCCCAACTCTGGTCAGCCTGATGCCCCAAACTCTGAAGAATCAACTCCAAGCAAGAGGGAAGATATTTCCCACCCAAACTTAGCACAGTATTATCATCACTCTTCAGTTCTCAGAAGGGCTCTAAGTCATCCAGTGGAGATCCATTATATCATTAAGCTAACATTTCCTTCATGTTGGTAACGGGGGAAAGTTATGATATTTATTTTTCATTTTTACTTACGGAATATAATGAATTCCACTGATGACCTATTTCTGAAATCCACCAATCAAAGGAAATTGTAAAGTTCACCATAGTAACAGTTCAGTGTCAGTCGCCTGAGTGAGAACCACACAGCATAGGAGGCCCGGGCCAATCACTGGGCAGAGTAATGTTACCATCTCATAGCAACCAAGAGATCTGCATGGCAACCTCAGTTGCTATATGAAAGAAAAATTAGAAACAATATTCTGCTAGGGAGAAATAAAAGTATTAACTGTTAAGTCATACTTGAGTCACGGTTGGAGGATCTATCCTAAAATATCCACCTAAACATAGCTCCGATAATACCTGTCAGATCCAAGAGTCCATGTGCTAGGAACCCCTCACCCACCGCCAACTGGAACCACCAGCGCATGAAAGAGAGGGGACTATCCATAGAACAGACCACTTCTGAGTGGGAAGAGAAAGAGTCCTTGAATACTAGGAGCAATAGGCAGATTTGGGGTGTAAATTGCACATAAACCATCACATTTGATTCCGTGAGGGAGGCAGGGCAGATATTATCATTATCACTAAATTCTCCATTTGCTACCCCCATTCCAAATCTGTTCCTCCCCCAGCCTTAACTATCTCACTGAATGGCAACACAACTCTTCCAATTGCCCTTTCACCAGTACACTAGAACCTCACAGGCCTGCCTCCTTGACTTTTTTCTTTTTCTCACACTCAATCCAATTCATCAGCAAACCCCATTATTTCTACTTTCAAGAAATGTCCAGAATCTCACCAGCTCCCAGCCCACCTCCACAGCTACACCCTGGTCCAAACCCCTATCATCTCTTCCTCCTAACCCACGTCCCTTCTTCCTGGCCTTGCCCACCCACAGTCTATTCTCAACACAGCAGCCAGAACGACTCTTCCAGAACACAAGTCCTAGGCTTACAACCCTCCAGTGACTTCCCATCCTCTCTAAAGCAAAACCCCAAGTTCTCACCATGGCCTACAAGACTGCACAGAGCTTGGCTCCCTCTTGTTCCCCCTGAGCCCATCTGCTGCTGCTGTCTGCTTTGGTCCAGCCACACTGCTCTCCTTGCTGTTCTTCTGGCACACCAGGCTCTCTCCTACCTTAGGGCCTTTGAACCAGCTATTTCTTCTGTTTGAGACATTCTCCCCCCAGAGAGCCTCAGGGCTCACTCTCTCATTTCCTTCAAGTATTTGTTCAAATGTCACCTTCTCAGTGAATCCTTTTCTGACCTATTTTAAAACTGGACCCTTTGTACCCTCACCATTAACCTACAGCCCCTAACCCCCTTCCCCCGGCAGTGGGCACCCGGAACAATGCCTGGCACTTAGTAAGTACCTAACAAATATCTCATTGTGAATAAAAGAAGCACTGTTTTACAGATAAAGTAACTGGGCTCAAGAAGCTAAATGATTTACTCAGAGGCTCACAGCCAGAACATATAAAAGTTCAGACCTGAACTCAGATTTGCCAGTGATTCCCCAAACTGTGTTCTCTCGCTCTACCAAATTTTGATTTCCTTTTCCAGATCTGCTACCCCTTCTAATAAATGCCATGAATTCATTAATTCCCTGGGATGGGAAGAGGGACCACTGTGCTGATGGGGCATCTGTGGGCATGGAGAGTGGGGGTAAGCTGCCCAGAGCAAGAGTGATGCACAGGGATGCTTGCAGGTGAATCAGGAAGCGGGGCTGAGACCGTGTCAACTGGACAAGGATACCCCACTGGTGATGACCTATCCCACCCCTTTGCTTGGTGGTAGATCATTCAGCAATTCCTATCTCTTTGTCCACTCAGGTAAAAACAAGGATTTAAGTGGAATTTCTAGTCTGTGAAATGTTTCACTTCTTGCTAGTTTGTTCTGAAAGAGTCTCAGAGTTGTATTATGTGTACATTGCATGACCGATAGGAAAAAAAACAAAACAGAAAAATCCAATCACCAAATATGTTTTTTGGTCTGCATAAGAGTTTTGGGGGTTTGTTTTTGGTTTTGTTTTTAAACAAGCCACCTAATGTTATGGTATTATGTGGAATATTGTTCTGATTAAAACTATACTAAGAACTGGCAGTGGTATGCTTACATTTTCCATCCTGATTCTGATAGCAGGTGGTAAGTGCTGGAGTAGGAGGATGGGTGAGGAGAAGGGGGAGGCTGCCCAGATGCAGAGCAAGGAGAGGAATAAGGCAAAAGCAGGAATATGTTGCTTCCATGACCTGTACTGGTGATCAAGAAATGCTGGTGTAGACACAGACTCCTTGTTGGGTACCTGCTGAAGAAAAAAAATGACAGCCCTTTCACCAGGACACTAGAACATGACAGACAAAATCAGGGATAATAGTAGCTACCCCTTCTTGAGCATTGACGGTATGGCAGGCATTTTGCTAGGTACTTTCATAAAGTTTTACATTTAAGCCTCTCAGCAGAGCCCTCAATAGGAGGAATTTCCCCCAACCCCCCATTATATTACTTTAGTAAGTTTAGAGAAACGAAACGATTTGCCCAGGTTCATACAACTAGAAAGCAACAGAGCTGACCCATTTGTTTCCAAAGTCTTTGTTCTTAACTGTTACATTACACCTTCTCTCTTCAAAAAGATTAATTCATGGGATATAAATAAACATGGAAGACTCAAGGTGACATAAGGAGGTGGACATAAGGAATCATTAAAAAAAAACAAAAAAACTTCAGTGAAAGTACCCATCCTTACAAGTATCTATGTATGGAGAGCTAGGCCGGTATGTGGAGGCCGTGAAGGGGCCAGGCCTACAGTCCTGCTTCTCATCTCAAAGGCAACACCAGCCTTCCTCCATTTCATGCCACAAATTTAGCTCAGTATTAACAAAAAAGGAAATGCCAAAGCCATGCTCATAAAGGTTCGTGTTGCTAAAGGTTGCAGAACACATACTGTTCTGTAGTCACTTCCTAGTTGACATAAAACTCACAAGTGAGATGTGTCATTACATCAAGAACCCGGGATGGCGGGCGCCTGGGGGGCTCAGTCGTTAAGCGTCTGCCTTCAGCTCAGGTCATGATCCCAGGGTTCTGGGATCGAGTCCCACATCGGGCTCCCTGCTCTGCGGGAAGCCTGCTTCTCCCTCTCCCACTCCCCCTGCTTGTGTTCCCTCTCTCGCTATCTCTCTCTCTGTCAAATAAATAAATAAAATCTTTAAAAACAAAACAAAACAAAACAAAAAAAACCTGGGATGGTGAGCTCTCTCCACATAGTGGGGGCATTAAGGGTGGGCATGAAGAGCAAATGGAATTTGGGGGCCTCAGATGTTCCACTGAAACTTCTGACCTGGTGGGGAGGAAAGAGCAGGTGTGTGTTAAAGCAACAACCCCTTCTCGGCTGCATCTCATTCCTTCCAGTATTTTTCCTCAGAAGCAAACTTCAACCTAACCAGGGAAAAATGAAAGACCTGTTACAGATTCCTGAATTAAAAAAAAAAGAAGAAGAAGAAGAATCTAGCCTAACTTTACAGAAAACATGAAGCCAACATGCTATAGGATCTGGCATTCTGACTTAGTTCAGGGCAGTTTCTACCCAGACTAAACTTTCTGGCTCTTTAGCCTGAGAAGCAGATAGTTCTCTGCATTTTAAAGGTGATTTTAACTGCGTTACTTAATATTCAGGGCCGTTGGTTCATTTCTCTATTTTTCAAGAAGTGACAGCTCTCACCTTTGCAGTGAAGCTACCCTTATGCACACTGGACCCGAATGCCCTTAGCATTCATTATTTGGACCAAACAGCAGGCACTCTCATATTTGCAAATACTGTAGAAGACGGAGTGATCTAGTGGAGAGGGCCCTGGAATCCGACAGATGGGAGTTCCAGCTCCAGCTCTGTGATTTGCTCATTGCGGGTTTTTTGGCAGATTACTTACCCTCTCCCCGCTGCAGCTCTGATATTTGGAGAGTGAATACAAACATACTTGACTTATAGAAGTTTTTGGTGAGGAGTAAATATTGGGGCAGGGCCGAGTCTAGTGCCTGGACATAGCAAAAGCTCAGTTATTATTTTAAAAGTAAAACAAATGGACCAAGAGATGCCCATCATGGGAATGTAGCTTTCTAACTGGATCTCTCAATCCTTGCTGAACTACCCTAATTAATTACATATGTACTGGCTTCTCAGGAGAGAACTGAAGGGTAAGCAAGCCCATCCTCGAAAAGGAGACAACTTATCACCCCAAGTTTTGAGACAAGTCTCCTACATTTCCCTCAAAATTGAATGTCAGTTTTCTTGTCAACATACTCAAGGACAAAGCCTCTCAATCTAATGATAATGAATATTAGATTTAGGCTCAAAGTTTCTCTTCTGATTGTTGCAACCCTCTGCCTCATCTCACCAAAACTATGGTTAAGGACAGCGTCATCTTTGACTCACTATCCACAGGTCTTCTGCTAACCTGTGAGTCCATAAAAACTATCTGTATAATCATGGTGTAGATTTCAGGCTATAAATCCTGTTTAAATGCACATGCCCAAACCTGAAGTGGGTGGGAATGAATAGTCTTTTGACAGATGAAATCCCTATTTTAAATGACGTAAAACAGGGCTGTATGTTAGCCCCTCTCCCTTCAGACCGTCTGGGTTAATGATTTGGCACAGGCTCTAAGGTGAGTTAGATGGATGCCCTCCGTGCCCATGTGAGTTTATAGTTAGGAACTTGGGGCAGCTTTATGAAGCTGTTGGACCCGTCACTTGATTATTGTTGGAAGGTACAGCTGAGCATGAACTGTAGCAATAGGGGTTAGAGAAGGGGCAGCGCTGACACACAGCCCCAGCTCAGGCGTTTGGCTACTGGGCTGGGGAGCAGAAGCCCTGTTTATTTGCTGGAGGACTCAGTGAGCCCTGGGGGAAAAAGAATGAAAAAGGGAACTTTGGAATTGAAGGGAGCTTGGGGATGGAGTCAAAGCCCCAGATGCCTGAATTCTGCCCAGGCACCCTGGCTGACTGTTGGTGTGGAAGGATGCTTTCAGATAATACACAGGATAATGCTAGCCAAATATCCTCTGAGCCAACTCGAGGGCTCCTGTCTCATGTTCCCCAGGGAGAGGTCTATTAGGAAATCGATTAAGTCCATCTCTTCAGGATGCTAATGAAGGAATCATTAGAGAGAACCCTCACCCTCAGAGCAGCAGATTAAGTCTGCAGACAGCAGAGCAGGAATGGCCCCAGCGACAATGGCAAGACAACTTGAATGGCTTCCCAGGAGAAGCTGCAAGATACACTGCCCTTAGATGCAGGCAAGGGAGCACCATGCTTTGGAGGGCCCCATATGTCACAAACACAAAGAAAAAATGTTAAAGAACACATGGGCAGCTTTGTCACTCGGGTCTGGGTCTCAGCTGTGGTGCTCTGAGACCCTACCCCTCCACATCTGCTTTCCTGACTGACTTTGTTCAGGCCCCCAGGAAACATTGCCCTGCATCTCTTGCCTTGCCTCCAAATGCTGTCGTGGATTGCCGGTTCTACTGTGGCGGGCTTCCAGAAATGAACACTGCGTCAGAGAGGGTGGGTGGGATTTGAGCAGCTAAAGCACTCAGGTAAGAGAAGAGGACGATTATTTTGCCCCATCTTTCTCCTCAGTGCCAATGGGATAGATGACTGCCTAACAAAGTGTTGTTTTGCAGTAGCCCCTCTAAGACAATTTTCTTGCTTTTTTTTTTTAATGTTTCGATTTGTGGGTCAAAGAACGGCACCTATTTTATAATTTGTTAGCTTGGTTTAAAATGTATAAATAACTCCATTGATGTATTTGGCTGAGCCCCCACGAATGTCAGGGACCTATCTGCGAGTGACAGGACCTGCCGCAGGAAGGAACAGGGCTGGAGCACCCAAGACTGTGATTCTGCTGCCTGGGGATCATTACCTTTACACCTATTACCCAGGGCTCCTATGTCTTCTCCCAGAGGGTGTAGCCCCAAAAGGCCAGTGTTACCAAATACCGAAACCAAAATCATCCTGTTCAGCAGACATCTTCTAATATTGATGTGGATGCTGCCTATTTGGCTCCTGCAACAGATCAACTGAAGGAGCACATTGAAGGGCTGGCTTGTTTGAATAGGAGAAGCATTTTGATATAGAACTTCCACTCTCCTCCCTTCTTGGGGAATGAAGGGAAGAGAATCTCCAACTTCCGTCCCCACCAACTTGCTATTGCTGTCCAAGGGAGGAATGGCTGATCCAGTTGGGCAAAGCTTGAATTTATTTTGCCACACTTTTATGGATAGTGGGGTGATGGGGTCTCATAATAGGAGAAACAGTCTCTGGCCTATAGAGTTCAGTTCTTCCTGCCACCGCTATAGTAGGAAAACCAGGAAGGGGTTCTCACAAGGGGAAGAGAACCATTCTCCTGCCCTCCCTGTTCAGCCCTGGTGGGTGAGTGAGAGGACATTTGATCTACCCAGCTGGCCAGGTTAGTGGTTGGAATCTATGCCGTAGGTCTTGTCCTGTCCCTGAAGGCACATGCGACTTCATGAATCCCACGGCAGAGATTCAGGGTCAGAGATAGGAGATCATATAGGTCCAAGTCATACTTCCTAACACATTTTGCCAGAATCCCTGTTTTTTGAAGGTATATTAGACAAGGTAGGCTAAGAGGCTATATAACTTCAGACCCGCTAAATCAGAGAGAGTATGGAATCATCTCTCTCGTGTTTCAACCTAAGGTGACTGGCTCTGGGTTGGCAGAGAGCTCTGCTCCACACAGTCATCCTGGGTCCCAGTCTGACAGCACCTCTCCCATCTTCAACGTGTAGCTTCCAAGGCTGCTCGATTCCAGCCACCCAGAAGGGGGAAGAGAGCGGTCCAGGGCCAGAGAGTCCGCTTAAGCAAATGAGGTAGAAGTTGCCCATATTGCTTCTTCCCACATTCCACTGATAAGAGCTCAGTTGAAAAACCTCGTCGACTCTATAGGAGGCTGAGAAAAGGGAGCACAGATTTTGGTAGACAGCTAGCATTCTCCACCATGGAGGAGTTAGTGAGCCTAAAGACTTTACTTTTACTCAAAGGTGGACACCCTACAGGAATATACTAAAATGTTTGTTTGTGTATACCCTGGGTAGTAGACTGGTAAGTTACTCATAAAAATGCTCAAGTCCAAACCATCTTTTACCTATAAACTGTTATAGAACTCTCTCCATGTGTTTGTTGAATTACTTGAGAAGCTTCAAAGATTTGGGGATAAAAATAAATACAGGTTCTTCCTATAGGCCTCATGTAGGCTGTCTTAGGATGGAAGAGGAATAACCTACCACCTTAAGACTCCCAAGTTAGTACACTTTTATCAGTTTTATTGCCCATCTCTAAAACTAATCAATGATTTTATGACCCATCTCTGGTAAAAAGTAAGTTGTGGCACCTTTTAATTAAGAGACACAGCCTAAAGGATATATTAGTTCCACTCATTTAGGTTCTCCAGGCAATAATCCTAACTTCCTATATTGCTATCTTCTCTAGGTAAGATAATTAGAAGGTCACATATCTGGGACATATAATTTTAGTTGCCATCCCTCATGCCCCACAAAAAAAAAAATTGATGAGTTTTTTTTTAAGTTATGCACTTGAGATTCTTGAGGCACAATATTTTAAAATAACTATTTATGATCAATTATTTTCTTTCATTAAACAGTAGTTGAACACTTCATCCTTTAAGTTACTCATGATTTCTTATATAAGCACTCATGCAGTAAATTCTTTCTAAAATCCTGAGCTGGAAAATTTTCTATCTTCAAATGAATATAATGCATCATTTTTTTTTTCCTTACAAGAACCATACAATTTACCCACTCCCCTGTTTGTTTTAGTTTCTAAGAAGATTAACATTAAATGTAACAATCAACTATAATCGCTGGTTATATTCTGGTGTCTGAAATCTATGCCCCAGTTTGTTTTATGTTTTCATAGTTTTTTACTTTGGAATAATTTTAGATTTACAGAGAAGTTATAAAATAGTACAAATAGTTTCTATATATCCTTCATCCAGGTTCCCCTAATATTAACATCTTACTTAATCTTGGTATATTTGTCAAAACAAAGAAATTAACACTGGTGCAATATTATTAACTCAGCCACAGACTCTGTTTGGACATCACCAGTTTTTCCACTAATGTCCTTTTTCTGCCTCAGGGTACTGCACTGCGTTTAGCCCAGTCTGCTTTAATTGATATATGGTATCCTGGCTGAAAATCACTCCTAAGAAATTTAATGACTAGCAACTAGAAAGCGTTTGTTTATTTAAAATTTGCAAAAGATTTTTTTCTCAAAAAAAGAAAAGTAGAGACATTAATTTATCCTTAGGGCAAACCATTCCTTTGTTTGTGGGAAAAATTACTCTGGGATATTTAGTTACACAAATATGAAGTAAGTACCCATACTGTGTTTGTTGAAGCCTAAGGAACAAGTAATTTTAAATATATTAGCTGTCAGTTTTCAACATAAACAAAGAGTTCTATTATGCAATTTAGTTGGGTTAAAGCTATGTATATGCTGGCTTTGTACCTCGTGGGGGATGGTCATGAGGAGAAGACTGGGGTTTCCTTAAAATGAGTGAATGTTCACGCTGTCAGTCATCCTGGGAGAAGACAGCTCTTGGGACAGAAAATGGGGACTCGGGAGGAAAGCCTTGGATCTCAGTTAGGGGTGAGGAGTCTTCCTTCTGTCCTAGCCTTGGATTTCAAGTAGTGAAGACAAGCTCGAGGGATTCCCAGCAGTGGGAATGAGCCAGCCCTTGCTACATGGAGACAGGTTGAGCACCACCAGTCTCATGAGGCTGGATTTGGGTCTGCTGGGATCATTGAGATAGCCACTAAGTTGTACTGCCCCTGTGCTAAACTTTCAAACAAGTCTTACCCAAAATTGCAGTCTCAGCTGTGTTATGGGATGTCAAGGGTCATGCTTGGGGTGGAGTGACAAAGAAGAAATCAGTAACCTCTCTCCCGATGCCACAGGCAGTCTGGCTAGAGAAGGAGCTGCAGGTTCTACATTTCTAAACACACATGAGCCCTCACTTTCAAGACCCCTAAGAAATACCTGGGCGTACTTGATGGGAGTTAATTTCCTGTAGCGCCAGGCAGAGGCTCAAAGTCATCATAAAGTGAGTATTAAATGTGACTTAACTTCGTGATCTCAGACTACTAAGGTCTATATGTATAGTTATACTGGTGTTTCTGCTCTGGTTTCTTTTTTTTTTTTTTTAAGATTTTATTTATTTATTTATTTGAGAGAGAGAGAGAGAGAGCATGAGCAGGAGCAGAGGCAGAGGGAAAAGCTGACTCCCCACCAAGCAGGGAGCCCGATGCGGGGCTCAATCCCAGGACCCTGGGATCATGACGTGAGCCAAAGGCAGACACTTAACTCACTGAGCCACCCAGGCGCCCTTGCTCTGGTTTACTTTAATTGCTTAAATTCATTTATTCTTGCATTCTTACTTATGGAGCACCTACTCTGTGCCAGGCACATTTCTGGGCACTGAGAATGAAAGAGAAAAAAAAAAAGACAAATCTGACTTCATGAAAAAGTCACTACCCACATGGAGGAAAATACATTGCAAGGTACATTGTGTGCTTTCTAAATCCTAATGATGAGTGTAGAGAATTATTGATATTTTAATTTTTAAAGCTATGATTTCATTTAGATATAGTTTTGCTACATGATAAAGAACTCTGATTGGGTCCTTAAAAATTAGAAGGATTGAGTAGATGTGGCTCATCTGTGGGTTTGGGGAGCACATCTCCAAACTAAAATAACTTTCTGAGAAGAGAAACGGCCCTCTTAAGACTTTTGGCTCTCCTTTACCCCAAGCCCAGGGGTAACCATTGAGATTTCCTCTTGGCTTATGGCCAAAATCTAAATACTGTCTTGGCCACTCACATCTGAAAAGACAGAACAATAAAGTCCTTAGAAACAGAGAGTCTTTAGACATTTCTTTTGAAAAGATTACTAGAATAGAGCTTCTAAATCTTCTAATTGCCACTGCTGACGTAGTCTGTTAAAAAACACAATAGTGAATAAGCAAGGACCAGAAGATTCCAAATTGTCAAACATCGGAGAGATACCACAAATCATCTCTCTTAAAAAATATGGCTGTCAAAGCCTGTGATCCTGATTGCAAAGACATCTGTGACTAAATAACGCTGGTTATGGAAATTGCTGAAAAGTTATAAATAAAACGTTAAATAATACAGTACAGCTAATTCCCCAGGTGTTGTTTCTATTTTCAAGTAAGGATCTACATGAACCAAGTGACAGCATACAACTTTCCTGTGGGTGTAAATCTCTAGAGATATGGTTCACTCACATTTGCTTATGTCCTTTTACTTGATCAGTCGCAATAACATTATTTCTTGCTTTGTTATTTCTTCTCTCCAATCTACATCAGTAGCCTGTTCTTATAAATAATTCAGCATCTGTCTGGGCATTTGTTGGCAATATTATCTTACATGATGTTATATAGGAAGTGGGAGAGCAGTAATGCTTAAATGTGGGGAAATAATGTTTCTTTCAATTGTTCATATTTGCAAAGTGGTTCTGTCACATCCTTTGCCTCTGAACTTACACTGAACTTTCTCTTCCAGAAAGTCTGGCTGCATGGATTCATGCCTGCTGCAAAATTTGATATAACTGAAACTTGATAAGAAGGTTCAGTCCAGTCAAGTGTACCTACAAAATGATCTACCCTACCTATAATTCCTGGTGAACTTGCATCTACCTAAATGTTCAAACATGCATCAAAGGAAGCATGTCAGATCATCTGTATGCATTACAGGGCAAGCAGAATCTTTTTTTCCCCCTGCAAAATATAGTGATCAAATGTTATTGCAGTCTCAATTAATTCCACTTAATATCAAAAGAATATGAAAGATTAAAAATATGGAGGGTTTTATGAACACAGAACTCAGAATTTAATTTTTTTCAATCAATTTGAGATAACACTGTTAAAATTTCCAGGGCAATTTATTTATTTATTTTTTAAAATTATTTATTTATCTTAAAGAGAGAACGTGCACAAGCAGGGGGAGGGGCCGAGGGAGAGGGATAGAGAATCCATGAGCAGACTCCCCTCTGAGCACGGAGCCCGAGAGCCCAACTTGGGGCTTGATCCCAGGACCCTGAGGTCATGACCTGAGCCGAAACCAAAAGTTGGCCCCTTAACCAACTGAGCCATCCAGGGACCCCTCCAGGGCAATTTAGAGCCAGGTGTTCACATTTGAGATTTGTAGTTGAAACCTTGCTGGCTTACTTCCCACAAGACATCCTGCATATCCTTGGAGCTATTGGGAAGTTCACCATTACTGCAACAGACATTCATCTTCTGGTTTCTAAGTAGAACTAAGGAAGACAAACTTTGAAAATAGAATAGAGTCCATTTTGGAGCAGTTATATTTATACCTCTCTTGATTCCCAATGACTAAGAATATACCTTTTCTAAATTACGAAAACCTATAGCAATCCAGGTCAAGTGTTGACTCAGGGCCCTTGGCGCATGCTGTTCCCTCTACTCAGAATGTTGTTTCCTTCCCATCCACTCTGTCTAACTTCTAATCTCAATTCACCCTTAGGGTCTTGGCTCCCCTGATAACCTCAGAAGGGGCTGAGGGCCCCAATACATGCCCATATGCTGCTGTCTTTCTCCACTTTGTAGCACCATCCTCTTGTCTTTAGTGGCTGATTGATGTATGCTTCTCTCAGAAACATAAAGAAGTTGTAAGAAAGCAGAACCAGATCTGTCTTATTCACCATTGACTAGCCATGTTGAAAGTAGTTGCTCAATAAGGACTTGAATGGAAAAATTGATGCTGTGTTGAGTGTTTTACATGCGAGAATGAATGGATGGATGAATGACCATCGAAAATGAGCACTAAGAACTTTAAAATCATCTGAACGAACAGTCGATCCCATCTTAAACAAGTTATGTATGAAGCTTTTTGTTTACATAAAATTTAGAGGAAAGTTTCAAAGTCCACTATTATATGATTTACCTGATTTGCAAACCAGGGAGAAACCCAAGTTTTATGGGTAAACTGCTAAGATTGAAGCTTGGAGAAAACCACTCAGGATAAAACAAGAAGGTGCTAACAATAGCCAGGGAAAAGAGGAGATAGGAGATAAGAAGCCCAGACTAAATGTACATTTACTCAGGTTCCCAGAGAGATATGTAACCCAAAAAGAGTTGAAAACTAATGCTATTTTGAGAACTACATTTTTCATTTAGTACATGTTGATCATCTTACTGTGTCATTAAATGCTCTCTGCAACATCTTTTCAAGTGGCTACAAGAATTCTATTGTAGGCATGTGCCATTATTTATTTACCTATTCTCCTAAGGTCGGACAACATAAATGTTAGGTAAATTCCAGTTTGTTTGTCTTTTTGTTTTGTTTTGGTTTGGGTTTTTGTTTTTTGTTTTTGTTTTTTTATGTTTTTTTGCTATTATCAACTTGCAGCTAAATCTTTGCACAGATGTCCAAATAATGTCCAATTATTTGCTCAGAATAAATTTAACATATTGAAGGGACAAAACTATAAGGACCAATATTTCCAATTGTATTTGAGAAAAACATGGATTCATATATATTTTACCCAGGCTGAGATCATATCCTTCCTTTAATTCATAGAGCACAAAGCTGACAACTTCAAAATAATTAACAACATTTACAGCATTTTTATCTACACCCATTGAGTTACTTCAATGTAAGAAAACGGGCAGGGGAGGAGTCCAAGATGGCGGAGGAGTAGGAGACCTAAATTTCGTCTAGTCCAAGGAATTTGGCTAGATAGTTATCAAACCATTCTGAACACCTACAAACTCAACAGGAGAATGAAGTAAAGAATAGCAGCAACTCTATGAACAGAAAAGCAACCACTTTCTGCAAGGTAAGAGGGGCAGAGAAATGAATCTGTGCATCTGAGAATCCAAGGTGATATACGGGAAGATAGACCACGGCAGGTGGGAGGGAGCCCCCATCAGCCAGCTACCGGCAAGTGATAGAGCCACGGAGCACAAAATCGGAACTTTTAGAAGTCGGCTCCGCTGAGGGACGTCACTCCAGTGGCTAAGCGGGGGGTGGAACCCTCGCGGGACAGTGTGATCTCAGGACCCTCAGGGTCACAGAAAGACCAGGGGTGCCTGAAAGCGGCAGAGCTCCCGGGTATCGGAGCGGGGAAGCCAGCTGCAGAGACAGAGCCGAGGAGTGGGCTTGCAGCTCAGAGTTGCCATAAACCATGATCCACAGCACAGTCGGGCCACTTCTCCTCCAGCAGGGACCCAACAAGCAGCAGATCCGGGGAGACTCACCCTTCTCTCCCGGGAGGAGCGGTGCAGGAGCTTACCCAGAGATCTGCTGGGTTTGGAGACTCCACACGGGGTCGGGTGCCAGAGATAGAAACACTCGGTCACAGGCCGGGTGAGCATGGAGTGCGGCTGGAGACCAGGGAGACAGGAGTGATTGGTTTTCTCTGGGTACTCACTGAGGAGCGGGGCCCCGAGTTCTCGGCCCCTCCAGGGCAGAGATTGGGAGGCCGCCATTTTCATTCTTGGCCTCCAAAACTGTACCTAAAGCTTGCAGGGAACAAAAGCTCCCCAGAGCAAACCTGAGCAGATTACTTAGCCCGGACCCAGCAAGGGCGGGGCAATTCCGCCTCCGGCAAAGACATTTGGGAACCACTGCGACAGGCCCCTCCCCCAGAAGATTTGCGAGAACAGACAGCCAAGGCCAAGTTTACCAATCAATGAGAACCGCAGAACTCCAGCGCTAGGGGAATACTGCACATAGAATTCATGGCTTTTTTCCCATGATTCTTTAGTCTTTCTAAGTTAAATTTTTTTTTTTAACTTTCTTTTTCTTTTTTTTTAATTTTTCTTTTTCCTTTTTTCAACCAACATCTTATCAATTCCTTTTTAAAAATCTTTTCTAATTTTCATTTTTACAGTCATATTCTATCCCTTCATTGTATTGAACCTTACTTTTCGTATATATGTAAGTTTTTCTTCCTTTAAAATTTTGGGATACAGTTTCTTCTAACAGACCAAAATATACCCCAAATCTAGTGTATGGCTCTGTTCTATTCACCAGCCTGATCATATTCTTTTTTTTTTTCTTCTTCTTCTTTTTTCATTTCCCCCTGGTTTTGGGTCTCTTCTGATCTGTTTAGTGTATATTTCTCTGGGGTTGTTGTTACCCTTTTAGTACTTTGTTCTCTCATTCATCTATTCTTCTCTCAATAAAATGAAAAAATGGAAAAACTCACCTCAAAAAATAGAATAAGAGGCAGTACTGAATGCCAGGGACCTAATCAATATGGACATTAGTAAGATGTTGGAACTAGAGTTCAGAATAACAATTTTAAAGATGCTAGCTGGGCTTTAAAAAAAGCATAGAAGATACTAAAGAATCCCTTTCTGGAGAAATAAAATCTAACCAAATTGAAATCAAAAAGGCTATTAAAGAGGTGCAATAAAAAATGGAGGCTCTAACTGCTAGGATAAGTGAGGCAGAAGAAAGAATTAGTGACATAGAAGACCAAATGATGGAGAATAAAGAAGCTGAGAGAAAGAGAGATAAACAACTACTGGATCACGAGGGGAGAATTCGAGAGATAAGTGATACCATAAAGTGAAACAATATTAGAATAATTGGGATCCCAGAAGAAGAAGAGAGAGAGAAGGGGGCAGAAGGTATATTGGAGCAAACTATAGCAGAGAACTTCCCTAATTTGGGAAGGAAACAGGCATCAAAATCCAGGAGGCTCAGAGAACCCCCCTCAAAATCAATAAAAATAGGTCAACACCCCTACACCTAATAGCAAAACTTACAAATCTCAGAGACAAAGAGAAAATCCTGAAAGCAGCTCAGGACAAGAGGTCTGTAACTTACAATGGTAGAAACATTAGAATGCCAGCAGACCTATCCACAGAGACCTGGCAGGCCAGAAAGGACTGGCATGATATAATCAGAGCACTAAAGGAGAAAACTATGCAGCCAAGAATACTTTATCCAGCTAGGCTGTCATTGAAAATAGAAGGAGAGATAAAAATCTTCCAGGACAAACAAAAGCTAAAAGAATTTTCAAAAACCAAACCAGCCCTACAAAAAATATTGAAAGGGGTCCTTTAAGCAAAGAGAGAGCCCAAAAGTAACATAGACCAGAAAGGAACACAGACAATATACAGTAACAGTCACCTTACCGGCAATACAATGGCACTAAATTCATATCTTTCAATAGTTACCCTGAATGTAAATGGGCTAAATGCCCCAATCAAAAGACACATGGTATCAAACTGGATAAAAAAGCAAGACCCATCGATATGCTGTCTGCAAGAGACTCATGTTAGACCCAAAGACACCTCCAGATTGAAAGTGAGGGGTGGAAAAACCATTTACCATGCTAATGGACACCAAAGGAAAGCTGAGGTGCCAATCCTTATATCAGAGAAATTAGATTTTAAACCAAAGACTGTAATAAGAGATGAGGAAAGACACTATATCATACTTAAGGGTCTATCCAACAAGAAGATCTAACAATTGTAAATATTTATGCCCCTAACATGGGAGCAGCCAATTATATAAGGCAATTAATAACAAAATCAAAGAAACACATCGACAGTAATACAATAATAGTAGGGGACTTTAACACCCCTCCCCCCCCACTGAAATGGACAGATCATCTAAGCAAAAGATCAACAAGGAAATAAGGGCTTTAAATGACACACTGGACCAGATGGACTTCACAGATATACTCAGAACATTCAATCCCAAAGCTATAGAATACACATTCTTCTCTAGTACACATGGAACATTCTGCCCAATAGATCACATCCTGGGTCACAAATCAGGTCTCAACCGGTACCAAAAGATTGGGATCATTCCCTGTATATTTTCGGACCACAATGCTTTGAAACTCAAACTCAATCAGAAGAGGAAAGTTGGAAAGAACTCAAATACGTGGAGGCTAAAGATCATCCTACTAAAGAATGAATGGGTCAACCAGGAAATTAAAGAAGAATTTTAAAAATTCATGGAAACAAATGAAAATGAAAACACAACTGTTCAAAATCTTTGGGATGCAGGGTGCTAAGAGGAAAGTATATAGCAATATAAGCCTTTCTCAAGAAACAAGAAAGGTCTCAAATACACAACCTAACCCTACACCTAAAGGAGCCAGAGAAAGAACAGCAAATAAAGCCTAAACCCAGCAGGAGAAGAGAAATAATAAAGATCAGAGCAGAAATCAATGAAATAGAAACCAAAAGAACAGTAGAACACATCAGTGAAACTAGGAGCTTGTTCTTTGAAAGAATTAATAAGATTGATAAATCCCTGGCCAGACTTATCAAAAAGAAAAGAGAAAGGACCCAAATAAATAAAATCATGAATGAAAGAGGAGAGATCACAACCAACACCAAAGAAATATAAACAATTATAAGAACATATTATGAGCAACTATGTGCCAAAAAATTAGACAATCTGGAAGAAATGGATGCATTCCTAAAGACGTATAAACTACCAAAACTGAAGCAGGAAGAAATAGAATATCTGAATAGACCCATAACCAGCAAGGAAATTGAAGCAGTAATCAAAAATCTGCCAACAAACAAGAGCCCAGGGCCAGATGGCTTCCCGGGGGAATTCTACCAAACATTTAAAGAAGAACTAATACCTGTTCTTCTGAAACTGTTCTAAAAAATAGAAATGGAAGGAAAACTTCCAAACTCATTTTATGAGTCCAGCACTACCTTGATCCCCAAACCAGACAAAGATGCCACCAAAAAGGAGAATTACAGACCAATATCCCTGATGAACATGGATGCACAAATTCTCACCAAAATACTAGCCAATAGGATACAACAGTACATTAAAAGGATTATTCACCACAGCCAAGTGGGACTTATTCCTGGGATTCAAGGATGGTTCAACATCTGCAAATCAATCAATGTGATACACTACATAAATCAAAGAAAGGACAAGAACCATATGATCCTCTCAATAGATGCAGAAAAAGCATTTGACAAAGTACAGCATCCTTTCTTGATTAAAACTCTTCACAGTGTAGGGTGAAAGGGTACATACCTCAATATCATAAAAGCTATCTATGAAAAACCCACAGGGAATATCATACTCAGTGGGGAAAAACAGAGATTTTTCCCTAAGGTTAGGAACACAGCAGGGATGGCCACTCTCACCATTGAGTTCAACATAGTACTAGAAGTCCTAGCCTCAGCAATCAGACAACAAAAAGAAATAAAAGGCATCCAAATTGGTAAAGAAGAAGTCAAACTCCCACTCTTTGCAGATGATATGATACTTTATGTGGAAAACCCAAAAGACTCCACCCCAAAACTGCTAGAACTTATACAGGAATTCAGTAAAGTGGCAGGATATAAAATCAATGCACAGAAATCAGTTGCATTTCTATACACCAACAATGAGACAGAAGAAAGAGAAATTAAGGAGTCAATCCCATTTACAACTGCACCCAAAACCATAAGATACCTAGGAATAAATCTAACTATAGAGGTAAAGGATCTGTACTCAGAAAACTATAGAATACTCATGAAAGAAATTGAGGAAGACACAAAGAAATGGAAAAATGTTCCATGCTCATGGATTGGAAGAATAAATATTGTGAAAATGTCTATGCTACCTAGTGCAATCTACACATTCAGTGCAATCCCTATCAGAATACCATCAACTTTTTTCACAGAAATGGAACAAATAATCCTAAAATTTGTATGGAACCAGAAAAGACCCTGAATAGCCAGAGAAATGTTGAAAAAGAAAAGGAAAGCTGGTGGCATCACAATTCCGGACTTCCAGCTCTATTACAAAGCTGTCATCATCAAGACAGTATGGTACTGGCACAAAAACAGACACATAGATCAATGGAACAGAATAGAGAGCCCAGAAATGGACTCTCAACTCTATGGTCAACTAATCTTTGACAAAGTAGGAAAGAATATCCAATGGAAAAAAAGACAGTCTCTTCAACAAATGGTGTTGGGAAAATTGGACCCAAGCCACATGCAGAAGAATGAAACTGGACCATTTCCTTATACCACACACAAAAATAGACTCCAAATGGATGAAAGACCTAAATGTGAGACAGGAATCCATCAAAATCCTTGAGGAGAACACAGGCAGCAACCTCTTCGACCTCGGCGACAGCAGTTTCTTCCTAGACATATTGCCAAAGGCAAGGGAAGCAAGGGCAAAAATGAACTATTAGGACTTCATAAAGATAAAAAGCTTTTGCATAGCAAAGGAACCACGAAAAAACCAAAAGACAACTGACAGAATGGGAGAAGATATTTGCAAATGACATATCAGATAAAGGGCTAGTATCCAAAATCTATAAAGAACTTATCAAACTCAACACCCAGAGAACAAATAATCCAATCAAGAAATGGGCAGAAGATATGAACAGACATTTCTGCAAATAAGACATCCAAATGGCCAACAGACATATGAAAAAGTGCTCAACATCACTCGGCCTCAGGGAAATACAAATCAAAACCACAATGAGATACCACCTCACACCAGTCAGAATGGCTAAAATTAACAAGTCAGGAAATGACAGATGTTGGCAAGGATGTGGAGAAAGGGGAACCCTCCTACACTGTTGGTGTGAAGGCAAGCTGGTGCAGCCACTCTGGAAAATAGTATGGAGGTTCCTCAAAAAGTTGAAAATAGAGCTACCCTACGACCCAGCAATTGCACTACTGGGTATTTACCCCAAAGATACAAATGTAGTAATCCGAAGGGGCATCTGCACCCCAATGTTTATAGCACCGATGTGCACAATAGCCAAACTATGGAAAGAGCCCAGATGTCAATCAACAGATGAATGGATAAAGAAGATATGGTATACACATACACACACACACACACACACACACACACACACAATGGAATATTATGCAGCCATCAGAAAATGAAATCTTGCCATTTGCAACGACGTGGATGGAACTAGAGCGTATTACGCTAAGCGAAATAAGTCAATCAGAGAAAGACAATTATATGATCTCACTGATATGAGGAATTTGAGAAACAAGACAGAGGATTGTAGGGAAGGGAGGAAAAAATAAAACAAGATGAAACTGGAGGGGGAGACAAACCATAAGAGACCCTTAATCTCAGGAAACAAACTGAGGGTTGCTGGAGTGGAGGGGGGTGGGAGGGATGGGGTGGCTGGGTGATGGACATTGGGGAGGAAATGTGTTGTGGTGAGCACTGTGAATTGTGTAAGACTGATGAATCACAGACCTGCACCCCTGAAACAAATAATCATTATATGTTAATTTAAAAAAAACCAGGAAAGGAATTATTAAAGGCTAGGGAGCTCTGGATCTATTGCAACAATAATAAAGCAACATTTCGGCACCCCTGAAAAAAAAAAAGAAGAAAACAGGGCCAATAGAATAAGGCAAAGTTTCAACCTTTTGGTAGCTGGCTCCAGACAGGGTAAATTCCATCCTGAAGTTGTTTATAGCATACTGTTATCTCTTGGGTTGGGACAGAGACCAAGAAAGATTTGACCTGGGGATCTCAGGAATGCTGTATCTCAGGCTCATGGATGCACCTGGCAGAGACCCCTAAAATGAAAGCTCTATGGTCACTATCATGACATCACTGTGGGAAGACCCAATGTTAGGTCAGGTGCCATGTTTGAAATCAAAAACAGTATGCTGCTTTGAGCTAATAATGCAGACTTATACGAACCATGCCATGCTCTGACCCAGAGAAACGGGACCAGTTTGGTAGAGCAGGAAGAGGTCATTTTCCAGACTGGTTGAATTCTAACAGAATTTCCTAAAGAGCAAGAAGGAACCATGCTATGTTTCCCTGCAAACAAAGTAGAGTGGGAAAGAATGATAAAGTACTCAGGAGTGAGTTTTGGCACACAAAGAAATTTTAAAAACATGTAGGTGGAGATATAGGCATTCTTAGAGGTGAGGTAGAGTCTCACAGAGATGTAAAATGAAGGAAATGTTTAGAATAGAGCATCCACAGGTCAGGAACACCATGCCTGTGTCTGTTCTGCACACTGTAGGCACTCAATAAATGTTTGTTGACTTGAATTAACATGCTTCATAGTTCTAAAATGTAGTCCAAGGCCTAATTAGCTAGTCCATGCAAGCCCTCAGGAAAAAAAGTCATTCTTAATGTACCTCCATTTTACATTTGGAGAACGAGAGACATGAAATGGTTAAGTGACATCCTCAGGTCACCCTATGAGTTAGAGGCAGTCAAGACAAGAGCCCAGATGCACAAACACTCACCAGCCACCACTCAGCGGGCCAGATACTAGGAAGGCCAGTTGCCGAGGGGGCAGGCACTCTAAGATAAATGGACTCGGAAGTCTAGACTCAGACAATTTTTAGCTCCCTCAACAGATGAAGGAACTTGAAGTTAACTCATCAAACTCTCCCAATGCTTGGCTCAGGAAATTGGAGTTTCCAAGTTCAACTGAGAAGTTACGGAGGAAGAATTCTAAGATGGCATAAGGAAGACTAATTGACAAATGGCAAGGTCTCACAGAAAGGGCATGAGCTCTGGAGGCAGACAGTCCTGGCTTGGAATCCAACTCTACCACTCACCAGCTGTGACCTGAAGCAATTTACCAACCTCTCCAAGACTCAGTTTCTTCTTCTATAAAACAAAAATTGTAATAACCATCTTGCAGAGTTGATGTTGAAATTGAAGTTGTTTTATAAGTCCCTAATATGAACACTAGTCCATAATAGGCACTCGAGACAAACCAACAAACAAAATGCCAGTTACAACAATGATTCCATTAAGAACAGCAGAGCATTATACATTTAGAAGGCGTGTGAAGGTTTCCACCAACCTGATGAAAGGAAACCTAAAGCCTAAAATAAAGTCCATGGACAGGGAGGCACTCAACTGAAGATCACAAGGATAATTTTATTCCGTATGAGAAAAATGCTATCCAGCAACTCATGAGCAGATGTCACCCTGGAGTGGTGCCCTTGACACAGAGCAGGCTGCCTTTCATTATCTGTTCTCTAACTCTTTCAATTACGGCTTTTGATATTTGATGTTCGTCAGATACACCACACACTGCATGGTGGTATATCCATATGCCATATAGATTGTGTTTCTTTTTTAATTGAAGTACAGTTGACAGAATCTTACTTTCAGATTGCATTTTTAATACAGAGTCCCAAGATTGAGGGCAGATGTAATATACACTTAAATTTGCCCAAAGACTTAAGAAAGAGTTTAATTACTTACCGTTGCACCCATTGGCAAGATTTGTGGCAAAATTGGCTACCGAACATGGGGTTTTCACCTTCCAACCAAAAAATCACATTAAACCAACATAGTGAGGTGCATTTAGAATTTTATTTAGCAACATAATGGTTGATATTATCTATATCTCTGTATTAAAGGGAAACCATTCCTTTATCACATGGAACTGATTTGATTTCAAAGGGAGTTACGTTTTTGAGAGAGAGGTACTCAAGAGATCTGTACCTGGAAGCCTCTGAGACTACAGATGTTAAATAGTTAAATAGCGTTGAAAGAGCCTCAGTGGTCTGCTGAGAGCCTTGAAATATGTACCAATTACACACATGACTGCCGTCCAGGTGCCATTTAAATATCTGTGGTAATACAGTGACCATTTAGAGTAATTTAAGAATTACCTCCAAAGAGCAATCACATTAAGAAAATAAAACAAAACAGGGCGCCTGGGTGGCTCAGTTGGTTAAGCGACTGCCTTCGGCTCAGGTCATGATCCTGGAGTCCCAGGATCGAGTCCCACATCGGGCTCCCTGCTCAGCAGGGGGTCTGCTTCTCCCTCTGCCCTCTTCCCTCTCGTGCTCTCTGTCTCTCATTCTTTCTCTCTCAAATAAATAAATAAAATCTTTAAAGAAAAAAAAAAAGAAAATAAAACAAAACAGGATAGAGAAAACAATTTGATTCCCACTAAAAAGTTAAAAATCCTTGCAACTTTCTCACTTCTTTAGGTTGATATAAGTCAGAAGACTTCGGGTTAAGGAAAGCCAGGAATATAAAATCCAGGGTAGGTTTTTAAATTAAATTTACCAATTTACAGTTTCCTTTAACACGATCAAAGCCAAACTTTTACAGGGACGTTTTCCCAATAATAAAGTCAAGCTAGTTCACCTTCTAAGACATTTTCATGTCTACTCAACAGTTTCGTTTACACAGTACCCTATTTTCTTCAAAATTAAATTTCATATTTGTAAATTTTGATCAACAAACTAGTCTTAGTTTCCCAGATTTCCTGCTCAATCTTGAATGGCCTAGAGGGGTACTGTGAAGTCAGGGAAGTTTATAAAGGCTCTGCTTTGTCTGTCTTCTCTAAATGTTGGGGTTTTACAAAGTTCAATCTTTTCATCTTCTACCCTCATCTTATCTTACTTTACAGACTCTCCCTGGGTGATCTTATCCACTTCTCTCTACATGCTGATGACTCTCAACTCTCTACCTACCTCTAACTCAGCTCTCTCTCCTGAGCTTCAGACTGCTACCTCTAAATGCCTCCTGGATATTTCTGCTTGGATATCCCATTCTCAGATTCATCATGCACATCGTGGAGCACTTCTTCTCTAGCAAACCTACCCTCCTCCCCCTTTCTCATTTTCCTTACTGGTGCCAAGATCCATCTGATCACTTAGGCCAGAAACCCGAACACAGTGCTATAAGAGCACAGAGGAGACTTCAAGTATAGTAGCAATTTACTGCAGAGTGGGAAAGCAGGGAGGCATTCCAAGCGGCATAATGTAATTATAGAGACATGAAAATGAGAGCGAGCATGGCATGTGTATTTTTAGTCAGGATAGGATAGGTGCTGCTGAGATGATAAATAAACCCCATAATCTCAATGACTTTTTTTTCTCATTAAAAAAAAAATCTGATGCCAATTGCATCAGTTTTCTTGCAACATAAACTCCGGGCTAGTCTGCTTCCATCTTGCAACCCACTGTCTTAGACTTCTGCACTTCCTGGATGATAGACAAGAGCATGAAGAACTCAGACCCCCTCTTAGCTTCCTTGAACCAGAAGTGTCATATCCCTTCTGCTCACTTTTCTGTTGTCAAATATTTGATCATTGTCTCAACCCAACTGCAAGAGAAGCTGAGAAATATCTTCTCATCTGCCCAGGAAGATGAAATGAGGTAGTGAACAGCACCATCTCCACTACAACATGTTTAGGAAACTATAAGAAGAGTGGCATATCTGGAAATCAACAGGGATGATGAGGGTGGTATGTGTTGTGGGGAAAAGGCAGGTAGACAACGCCCAGAGAGCCAGGAAGGTAGGTAAAGCCAAAGCCAACAAAACTACCTAGAAGGCCTGAGTGGGGTTCAAGAGCCCGAGTGCCATGCTGAGGATAATGGGAATTTAAAGATGGGAACAGTGTTGGGGCGCCTGGGTGGCTCAGTCGTTAAGCGTCTGCCTTCGGCTCAGGTCATGATCTCGGGGTCCTGGGATCGAGCCCCGCATCGGGCTCCCTGCTCCGCGGGAAGCCTGCTTCTCCCTCTCCTGCTCCCCCTGCTTGTGTTCCCTCTCTCGCTGTGTCTTTCTGTCAAATAAATAAATAAAATCTTTAAAAAAAAAAAAAAAAAAAAATAAAGATGGGAACAGTGCAAACACAGGGATATGTAGTCAACAGAGAATCCTCGAGCTCAAACTTCCTGACCTGAGGTACCCGAAATAAAGGGCCAGCCCCTGCTCCCAGGGCCAGCCTAAGGTTCATATTGCTTCAAGAGTCAGTGGAATCCAGACTGAACTGGCTGGGATCCAGCCTAAAAACAAACAAATGAAAAAGCTCCTGGTGGTACTATGATCACTATCTCTGGCCACCGCATGATTCTTCCGTAAGGGCTTGGTCCCCACACTTCCCTGTTGATACGGCCTTCTCAGCTGCATCCCTGCTCCCAAAGCAGGTTCACCTCCCTGTTCTCTCTGAGTTCAGCCTGACTTTCTTTTTGACTCTGGGGAATGTGGTTTCTTGCCCCCTTTGCTTCTGAGAAGGCCCCACCTCCAGCAGTATTTACCCCAGCTGACTTCCACTCTGTTTTACACTCAGCCGTCATCTGCCAGTCTTGTCCAGTCAAAAGACAAAATAAAAACAATAGCACTTACTGAGTGTTTGATAATATGCCTGGCACTGTTCAAGCATTTTAAATATGTGATACACACACACACACACACACGCACATAAAAATACATGTGACCACTATCCATTAATACGAATTATATATGATTAATGTATTATATGATGTTATATCATATTATATATACATTTGTCTATATACCCTGTGTATATAGATCATTTCATTCTCAAACCACGGCCATGAGATAGGTGGTATCACTTCCATTATGCAGATGAAGAAACTGAGGCAAAAGAACTTAACTTGCCACATTCACGCAGATTGTAAATTGGTCAAACTGGAATTTTAATGCAGGATGCCTGGCTTTTCACCACTATGCTATACCACTAACCAAAGGATGATGGAGAGGAGGGGAGATAGAAACAAGATGGCTTGATGATGTTAAAAAAAAAAAAAAAAATGTGAGGAGCAGTTGTGATTAGCCTGAGAAGGCAGAAGAAAGAGTCTCCATTGGAGAGAATCGCAAAGGAGGAGGTGCCACCAGAGGATAGAAAGCCTACAATTATTCACACAAGGGGTATTTGTCTTCTTTAAAAGGGACAAACTCCTGAAGAGGATAATGCCTGAATTTTTATCAATGGAATTTCACATGCGTGGCAGGTGGGAGGCAGGGAGATTTGAGCCCCTCGAATTACAGCTCCTGGGCCCTGCCTCAGAAAAGTCCATTCGTCTTGGCAGAGCCCCTCCCACACACGCACAATGTGCGGTCTCGAGGCAGGACATCTTGTCAGCCCAGCACACAAAATGAGAACTGTTTCCCCGCGCGCAGCTGGCGCGCCCTTTCAGCGGGTCCCAGCTGCCCGGAGCCGCGCACGCAGCGGGGCCGCGCCCCCTGATGAATATTCAAGACTGCCTTGTGCTCAGAGCCCGGGATTTCAAAGCCTCTAAAAGGATTAGAAGGACCACAGGGCCTCCCTGATAGGGAGTTAGAAGGAAGGGGGGAGCTGGAGCTGGGCTTTGTCAGGACTTGCTTTTGAGGACTACAAAGAGGAGAGAACACTTGGAAACTGAAGTCCTCCATTGCTAATCCAGGCGAGGTCAGGTTTATAAAGGGAGCTTGGTGCTCCTTGTAGTTTATCAAGTCTTTCAATGTCCCTCCACACCAACAACGAGCAACTACTGCTGTTTCATAGACAAGCTCTCTTTCTAGCACTGGGAACCATGAAAACCAAGAGTAGGCATTAGCTGTGTTGAGTGCTGTTTCATAACTCTTATCCAGGTAAAACTCTGTGTTAACAACACACCTCTTTCACAAATGGTCCTGGTGCAGTTATGTTAATTTGTGCATTCTTATGATCTAATCTATGACTTCTGTATGGGTGTCAGTCTGCGTCAGAGGCTAGAAACTTAAGTAAACTTTTATAATATATATACTCTTAGATCTAGTTGAGACGTAATTAGGGAGTTAACCATACCTATTAATACGCATATATGGCTCTATTATTTTTATTAATGGAAAAATGTCCCAGCACAGATGACCTGAAATAGTAGATGGTTCCCAAATGCATTTCATTGACTTATAATACAAGGTAGGCTTTTGGGGAAGTGCATTCAGTCTTTTGTTGCTGTTGAGTCCTCAAGAGTTCACTTTAGAGTTCACTGAGGAGAAATCACAGGGAAATTTGTTGAGTGCATCTTTTCCATTAATCCCTCCATTAAGAGGGAGGCTTTGCTTCTTACCTACAAACGGAAAGTGGAAGAAATAACATTACTGAGAGGAAACCAAAGAATAAGAGGAAGGAATGTAGTGTGGAAGCACTTAGCTACTTTAAATGAGGGCAGACTACTCCCCCACCTCACTTCCATCCCAGAGAACTGAACACATGTGGATGTAAGGGTACAACCACTGTGAGCAGCCATGAGAACTTATGGACAGTTAGGACAGGGACCAGACAAAGGACCCAAACGAATGTCCCAGTAATCGTAGATTCTGGAAATTATAGACTGATAAACTTACCATTAATCCCCAGCAAAGTTCTACATTGGATAGCTAAGCAGGCAGCTAGTGAGCACTTAAAAAAGATGACTACTAGGAACCAATGAGAGTTTACCAGGAACTGGTCAAGCCAAAATTTATTTCCTTTTTATGTATTTTTTAAAATGAAGTGTTTGACTAATACATGAGAAGGCCAAAAACAAGGAACATCTTGACAAAAGGACATTCTATTTATCTTCCCCCACCTTTTTTCTTTTTTTTTCAATATTGGAGTTAGGATTCAAAATGAGCAAACTGAGCATCTGGCAGCCAAAAGAAAGTAAACTCTAGAGCCAGAAAGAGTTGGGTTTGATTCCAGGCTGTACAACTTACTAGTTGTGTGACACTGGGCATCTCTGAGTCTCAGTTTTTGCAACTGCAAAATGGGAATAGAATATCTACCTGACAGATAAGAAAGAAAATGCAAACAGAGCATGCAGCACAGGTACTCGAGAAAGGGAAGTTATTATTAAGATACAATGTAAAATGTCAAAATTCAAATATAATAAACTCAGGAAAGAGAAGGACTGAATTGAGTGATTTATACAGAAAGATTTTTTTAATTTACTGAAAGTTCAGTGTGAAATAACCAAGTAACATGTTTTAAGTGCAGACTGAAGTTTATTAATATAAGTATGTGCAAACCCAAAAGGAAGAGTCCCTTGATTCCAGTTGGTCAGATCCTATCGAAAATTCTTTGTCCTTTTCTTTCTTTCTTTTTTTTTTTAAGATTTTATTTATTTATTTGACAGAGAGAGACACAGCGAGAGAGGGAACACAAGCAGGGGTAGTGGGAGAGAGAGAAGTAGGCTTCCCGCGGAGCAGGGAGCCCGATGAGGGGCTCAATGCGAGGCTCGATCCCAGGGCCCCGGGATCATGACCTGAGCCGAAGGCAGACGCTTAACGACTGAGCCACCCAGGCGCCCCTCTTTGTCCTTTTCTGAGGAGGATACTTGAAAGATAGCAAGGAGACATTAAACAACATTTGGGATAGTGGGAGACCCAGAAACCACAATATCTGAAAAATAGTCAAAAGAAACGGTGGTGTTTATCTAGGAGAAGAGATTACATGATGGCTATCTTCTGATATTTGAAGAGCTATGATGTGCAATAGGGTATAAACTTGGTTTGCACAACTCCAAATGGTAGAATTGGGACAAATGATTGGAAGTTGCAATGAGATAGATTTTGGACTCAACATGTAAGTTGCTCAACAATGCGAAGAACATTCTTGAACAATAGCAAGCTCGTAATTACTAAAAATATTCCTGCAGTGGGGAGGGGCCAGCTCTCAAAGATAGTGTAATAAGAGATTTTTGCACTGGAAAATAGAGTGGCCTGGTTTTAGATTAGTTAGTAATACACCATATATATGCCACCCTCCACCCAGCAATGGCAGACATGACTAATCAATGATAGTTTTTTTTTTTCCTATTGAACTAAACTCAGCCTGGCAGTCTTTTTCCATGCATGCTCCAAGCTATCACCACTAATTAGTTCATCAAAGTTGACAACCCACCTAACCTCGATGATCTCTTAGAGTCTCAAAGACCCAATAACTTAGAAATCTCCCCCATATTATAACTATGCCCCCATATTATAACTACTATAGCTTTTATATAACTGTAAAACATGTCTGTAAACTAACTAGAAGGAGAGCCCCAGTTAAGTGCAAACCTATATTCATGTATCTGTGTATGTGTGTGTGTTAATGGCTGTATATGTGCCTTTGTGTGTACGTATATGTAGGATAGATCATAGACGACTACACAAAACAGGAATCACATGAGGGAAATGACTAATGATCCATGAGAGCCCTTAAATAGTGAATCCCAATTGAACCATGCCAACAGTTAATGGCATTGTCTTATGAATACCCACCTCTTTCTTGTACATAAAGTTCAACCCTTTTCTAACTCTCTCCCACCTCCTATAAAATTTCAATTCATTTTGTAAGCTGTAACTTTTGGGACATCAACGGCAAGTTGGTAGAAAAAGAGAATTTGAAGGGTTGGCGGAGATAGGGCTGGGGTACTTAGTAAACCCTCAAGAAAATGGGGGATTTTATTATTAAGCAGAAGTAACCAAAGAGGTCAATAAGAAACTAAATTACAAGGTCCAAGGTTATAGTGAACTTAGAGTCCAAGCTAGTGGGCAGCAGGAACCTCTTGGGAGGGGTAGTAGTAGAAGACGGTGGTAGCTCATATTTTCGCTTCCCAGCTAGCAATGAGGAGGAAGAAAGAACCCAGTCAGTCTAACTTCCAGGAGAGGGACAAACATACAAAGGCAATTAGTTAGAGAAAAGATAATCTTTTTAATAAATAGTGCTGGAATAATTGGGTATCTATACGCAAAAAATAAAATACCTTGATTTATACCTCTTACCACATGCAAAAATTAACTCAAAATGAATCATAGACCTAACTCTAAAACTCCGTGAAGTTTTCTTTTTTAAAAAGATAAAGCTATTTAAAATTTAAAAGTGAGTGTTTAAAGAAAAATGGAAGTAAATAAGAGTATCTACAGATGAAGTGCAGATATGCAAAAATCACTAAGGGGGCACCCCTTTGCTACAGCCTCCTTGGGCTCGGGACGGTGTCGTAGCCGCATCCCGGCAGGATGGTATTTAAGACAGAACTGCACTCTCAGGAGGAAAGTCAGCATGCAATCCAGGAAACTCTACTGGAACTCCTGTCATGTGGGCGTGGGAAAATCATGTTGGAAGAGGGTGAGAAGAAGCTGCCGTCTGCAGCCCAGTGCTCCCCAACGCCCAGATCTCAAGTGTAGGAGACAGAACGTGAATCCCAGACGCCACTAGTCAACACTTGGGTGGCTACTTTAAAGCAGCCTGGCCTGACAAAGTGGGTTCAACTGGACAAGCCAGAACATGAAAAGCAGAACTAGCAGTACCTGCCGCTAAGAGAGCTGAGAAAGGTAGGGGCAAGTTGTCTGCAGCTCATCTCATGTCGTAAATTCTTAGTCGTGAAATTATGACACCAGTTATGTCTTCCTTTATCAGGATCAAACTCCAATATGTCACAAATTATAAAACAGCTATGTAACAAGTATTGTAACACGCCAATTGATTTTCTAAGAAAGGAACAAAATAGTCCTTCCTTCTTTACCCTTAAAATTCTTATAAAGGCAATATACATTGTAAGGCTTAAAAGCATTAGCTATGGTGTCAAGTTACGTGGGTTTGAATTCCAGCCCTGTCTTCTATTAGACCTGTAAGCTTTCTGAATCTTAGCTTCCTCTTCTGTGAAATGGGGATGACCAAAAACCAAAACAAAATGAAACAAAAAAAACGCCTTCCCGCAGATCAAATGATAATGCACATGAAGGTGTCTCTTTGATGGTGCATTCAGCACATAGTAAGCGCACAGACTTATGGAGCTGAGAGCATCTGAAACCTCCTATCTGATGTATTAGCAGAGCAAGACCCAGAGACACGGCTGACCTACCCAATATCTCGCAGCTACATTAGGGGCAGACTTGCTTTTCAAAAACTGAAGTGCTGTCATTTTTTACTTCAGTTTCCTTTCCTCCCTTGGTGCCTGGGATCATTTTCCTTGTGCCTCTTCTTCTACCAGCCTTATAACAACTTGCACCATATTTTACTCTGATTTCCCATGGCTTCACTGTGACCCCACATTCTTTTAGCACTCCTACATGATGAAAGCTGTACACCATCTGTCATTTGATGAGTGTGCAACAGTCCCTCAAGAGCTTAGTAAATGCCTTTTCTATGAAGCATCCTTCCGTGTTCAGCATAATGCAATGTTATAATTTAACTTTCAAGATCCACTCAGGATAGAAGGGATGGTAAGACAGGTCCATACATAAACATTCTCCCCTGGGCAGCATGACTATAAATATACCAGGATGTGCCCTTCTTGAGCTAACAACAAATTGCCTAATGATCTTCCATTTCCAGGCTTTTAAGAACCCTTCTTTCAGAAAGAAAAGATAGTTTGGTTTCTACATCATCTGTTCATATAATGGGCATAGGCTATTTTTCCAAACAGATTTCTAGTCGCACAAACTAGTACAGGTGCAAATCTCCTTTGCCTTCCCATTTTCTCAAAGTCTATAGGGTAGAGATATAAACTACAGCAGGTTTTACTAATAACAGCTCACCAGAAGGACAAGCTATTTGGAAATTAGGTCATATCTTAGGGCTTTCTGCCAGACTCACACACAGGAATAGTAACATTATTGCCAGAAGTATCTTTGAACACAAAGAACAATGACAGATAATGTTGTTCTGCTGGGAAATGCTGAATGGCTGGATTCTTATAGGGTCTCTTGGAGTAAAGTTTCCTGACAAAAATAAAGGGGTTGTGGGGACTGTTTTCAATGTCTTCTTTTCCAAAATAGACTACTTCTCTACTCAGTTTCTCATTATATTTTATATTCCCTGTGCCTAAAATGCCCAGCATGGCGTAGGGGATTAAAATGTACAGAAGAGAAGAATGAATGGTCTCTTTTCTTTCTCTTCCTCTTCTCCCTCATCCCCATATTGCCTCAGAGAAACACATACATAAACACAAGCTTTAAGACTCTCCCTTTGGGTTCTGTTCCTGAAATTTGTGGGACATTTGGTCAGGGCTTTGTATTATCAAGTGGCCTTTGAGTGCTCAGCACACCACCCACATCACACCACCTGTCCTTCCTACCTGGGAAAGTGGTAGACGGCAGAATCTCAGGCCTCACCCCAGACTCAAAGTCTGCATTTTAATGTGGTCCCCAAGGGAGACTTGTGCACACATTCAAGTTTGAAAAGCACTAATATAAAGCCTACTTGAATGATGGATCCTCCAAATACCAACTGCTCGCTGGTCTCTAGAAACGTATAGCCTCAGATTGCATTTCAAGTAGGTAATTGTTTCCAGAAAGGAAAAAAAGACAAGGAGGCCATCATACTTCCGGTGCTTGCAAACTGACAGCAGTCCTTGGATACATAGCAAGGGACAGAGCATCTGTTTCAGGGGACTGAAACTCACAGTTGGCATAGGCAGGCAAGTGACACTCACTTCTGTACATCTCAGCAAGACTTTGAAACTATCCAGGGCCTCTTGTTCTTTTTCTTCTGTGCATTACATAAAAATTGTTGCCAAAGCATTTCAAAACTTAAAATTACAACTGATTGCCTGGTTGTCTATTAAGAGAATAAAGATCTTGGAAGGAGGGGGGCAATAAATTCCCATTCCAGAGGAAATCAATCGAAAATTTTAGTCTGTCAGCGGTTAATTATTGTATGTATTGATTTCCATGGCTTTTAGGGCTCTTAGGGCTCTTAGCAGCAGCAGGGGAAAGGCTAATTGTTCTGGAATGTGTGTGCACTTGGAGCATAGCCCCAGGGAACAGGGAGCTTGACCGTTAGTCAAGAGTGTGTTATAAACAAATTATAGGCAAAGATTCCCTTATTGTGATAGAATTCTCAATTTCAGCAACTCTTTAACATTTGTAAGGCAGGCAATACCAAGGATGGAACAAACGTTTAACAGCCATCTGCTTTGCGTGTGGAATTGGACAGACCGATACACATGCAGCATGGTGCTTTAACCTTCATTTAAAATACTATCAGCAGCATTGTTCAGTGAAACCCTCTCCATCAGCACAAACTCAAAAAACATGCCGTGCCACTATTCTGCTGTTATGTTTTAAAACAACTGACACATAACTGGTAAAGGTTGAGAGAAAATACTGGAAACATCTAGGATACGTGTTCCATTGTAGATAGAATCTCATCTCCGTATATTGGTTCATGGAGTTCCTACTGCTTACAAGCTTCCCCCATCCATATCCATTGGTTCAAATCCTTCATATATTTCTCACAGAGGTTCTCTGTGGAACTTTCTCAGAGCTTGCAAATTGGAGTTCTCTTGCTTCCTTGATGTTCTCACTGCAAGTTATGTGATCTTGGAACTCTTTCTACCTTACATTATAGTTATTTGACATGCTTTATCTCTGCTGCTACACTGCGTAGTTCTGCGAGCTACACCTTATTAATCTCTGTGGCTTTCCATCCAGCACAGTGCTTGGCATGTTGTGTATAGTCCCTAAGTAGTTATTGACTTGAACAAATAAGGGTGTATTGAGTACTCATTATCCAGTATCCCATAGCCCAGTGTGACCACAGAGCAATCAACAAGGAAAGCAAATATTCAGGGAAAAGCAATGGGACTCCACTAGAGCCTTAATTCTCTTTTGTCAACCAGTCAACAAATATTTAACTAGCACTTACTGTGTACCTTGAAAGAGGAAATTATGGAACAAGGAGAAGGAGGTTACAAAGACAAAATTTTCAGGGCAAATAAAAGGCAAAAATATGAAGCAGGCAGTTTTATCTATCATCTTTTGTATACCTACTGTCCTCCTTCCTCTGATTTCCTGCTGTCTTCACTTTCTTGTCTCCTTTGCTACATCCTTGTAAGTGCATCTAGTGTAATTCTTACCACTCTATGTTATAATTCAGTCTGGAAATTAAGTTTAAACTTAGGCCAGAGTTAGGGTTCAAATATGTCTATTTCCCAGCAATGACCCTAGAACAAGGCCTGAGTTCTTAGAAAACAGAGCTGAGAGAGAACTTGAAGAAGGCAGTGATCACTTAGGACTTTGGAAGAGAAGGGGCCCAGATCCCTCTGCAACAGCACCCAGAAAACAAACGTAGCACTCAGTGAAAGGGAGGGGCATTCTCCCCATGTCTGCATGGATCGAACTGGATTGCAGTGAGACACGGACTGAAGGACTAATTGTATTTTTGGCATTCATCCATTCAGTGTTCACGTGTCTTAAGCTGCTAGTAAGTGGTGCTGTTCTAGGCCCAAAGAATACAACACTGAATAAAATGGACAAAGCTCCTGCCCTCTTGGAACTTATTCCTGTTGTGTGCTGACCAGAAGGTAGCGTCTATAGAAACATATGTTCTTTTAAAATCTACCCCCAGGTGCCTGGGTGGCTCAGTCAGTTAAGCATCTGCCTCAGCTCAGGTCATGATCCCAGGTCCTGGGATTGAGCCCCAAGTTGTTGGGCACCTTGCTCAGCGGGGAGGCTGCTTCTCCCTCTGCCTGTCACGCCCCCTGCTTGTGCTTTCTCTCTCTGTCAAATAAAGAAATAAAATCTTAAAAATAAATAAATAAATAAAATCTACCCCCAAAAAGGAGAGGCAACTGGCTGAGCTTGAGAAGAAAATGTGGTCTCAGCCATTCTTCTGGCCCAATTTCCTCCTGTCTTTTACTTCTACATTTGCTTACTGAGTTAAACTAGACTCTTCATTTTGGAGCAGGTCAGACTGGAAAACCATAAGAATTCTCTACTCTGAACTGTTCTAGAGACACTTGCTACTAGTCAGGCTGCCTACTACAGAGAGGTATCCCCTGTGAGGTTGTTTTCTGTAATTTTTTGAAAATAATATGAAAAGCTTTAAACTAGTGTAACAAGTCACATTGTTTTCTTCCACCATTAAATAAAAGTTTGGAAGTCAAAAATCAAGAGAAGAAAGATGCCAGACTCCTGGCATCCCTGAGTCTGGAAAGCAGTAGATCCCAACAGGCAAGAGCTGAAATGGGAAAGCATAAGTAGTCAGTGTGGGAAACCACGCGAAAAGCCTGGCAGGAAGCTAGGTTCCTACAAATGTAGGCGGGGCAAAGCCTGCAAAATCTGGGTTCGTTCTCTTAGGAGGACCATATTTGTACTCATGGGCTGATGGAGCCTGGACAAATTTGGGTTACATTATAACTTATTTACTTACTTTCTCCCCTTTTAAACTACAAGCACATAGATAATAGGAACCTGATGTCACCAACACCTCGAGGAGCGATGGGTGCCTATTAGGCCTAGCTCCAGTGCTTAATAATTATGTGAGAAAGGAGAGGGAAAAAGGAAATACTAATGGTTGCAAATATTTAAGATGGATCTGTTTTTTTTTTTGCAAATGGCAGTAATCCAGAGCAAGCCTGGTGACAATGTGATAAATCTCCATCAACAGCAGATATTACAATAAAGTGGGGAGATTGGAAGAATTCCAAAGATACTTGGAGAAATGGAGGCATTATTGGAATATAACTTCCAGTTGCAACTGCATTTAACGAAACACATTGGGTGTCTGAGCTGTGGCGTGTGTGCTAAAATCTTTCTGATACTTTATAGTCACACCTCGTGTGTCAGGTGCTAGATTGTGTGTTATTGATCATAAGGCCTGCAGGAATTTAAAAAAGAGCTCATTATCAAAGAAAGTTTTCATCTACCCAGTTTTTAAAAGAATCAGTATTACAGTCTTGGCACTGACATACTGAACTTAAGAAACAGAGAACCAGGGACGCCTGGCTGGCTCAGTCAGTAAAGCGTGCAACTCTTGATCTCGGGTTTGTGAGTTCAAGCCCCATACTGGGCATGGAGCCTACTTAAAATTAAATAAAAATTTTTTAAAAATTAAAAAAAAAAAAGAAATGGAAAACAAACAAACAAAAATAGAACACAAAACTGATCAGCACCTCAACCAAAAATGAGGAAAATGATTAAAGGAGTACACAAAGTGAAAATCTAAAAAGAATGGTGAGGATGCTTTTGTTTACAAATAACAGAAATAAACTCTGGCTGCTTTAAGTAATAAAGGGGACTTGATAGAACAATAATGGCAGAATGATAGCCAGCCAGTTCACCCTAGGATGCGTGTATGTGTTTGTGATTGGTTGGTGTTCATGCTGTACCTTTTGTTAAATATTTTGGCCACCAGCTCTGGACACTGGAACTCCCCATAGACTCCAAGGGCAAGACACAGCCAGCTCTCAGAAATGGACTAGAACCTGTGTATCATACATGGTAATTTTGGCAACAAGCAACAGAAAACTCTGACTCAAACTGGCTTATAACAGTGGCTGGCAAACGACAACTTGTAGGTTGGACACTGTCTTACAGGAACACATTCGTGGTTACTCATATATGTATTACGTAGGGCTGCTTTAGAGCTACAATGGCAGAGTGGATTAATTGCAACAAAGACTGCATAGACTACAAATCTTAAAATATTTACTATCTGGCCCTTTAAGAAAAAGTTTGGTGACCCCTGACTTCTATAATAGGCCATTTATTATCTAATATATTTGATTCAGTCCAGGGTGGGCTCAAAAATGCCATCAAAGCCTCAGGATTTTTAGAATTCTTTTTGCTGCCATCTTCAGTATTGCCTTCATCCCAGGATGGTCACCCTCATGGTGGCAAGAGAACAACAATGGCAATTAGGACTATGTGCTTCCTTGTTCATCTCCAGCAAGAGAAAGAGTAACTACCCCCTTCCCCGGATATAGAATACAAATTTTTAATCAGATTGGGTCAATCAATTCAGGATGTATGCCCATCACTAGATCAATACAGTTGCCAGACGAGTGCCATGCACATGTTGTCTTAGACCAGTTTGCAACCCCCTCTAAGAATGGGTGGATCCAGAATGTGATCAGCATTGCTTAGAAAAGAGAACGTAGAGAGTAGATGTTAAGTAAGCAAGCAACGGGCATTGGCCAACTATGGGGAGCCTAGGAATCTTCCCAACCCTCCACCTCTATGTCTCTGCTCCCCTCTTTGACCCTGATTCACTGTTCTTTCTCATCAAACCTCTTTCTTCTACTTCTCCCAAAACATGGTGGAAAATAAAGCTGTCAGTAGCTCAGATATTTAGTATTACGGTCTTATAACTGAAAGAAACAGATCTCTTTTTCTCCATCTTATTTTTTAGTTCCTGGAGAAAGATTTTGATTGGCCCAGCCTGGGTCAGAGGAGTATCTTTCAATCAAAGGTGAGATCATGTCCAGGAATTGGAAACTCTCACTATAACCAAGTGGACAGTGGTAGAGAGAGGGTCGGGTCTGGAAAACAGTGTTGTGAAGATGAGCCAACAGGTGTCTGCTACAGTATGTTCATTTCTTTATGTCAGATTAAATAATCCAATACTTTCTATTATAGGTGATTGTGTACATTAGGATTATTTTTCATTTTGAGAAAAACAGACCCCAAAGAGCAGTCATTTAAACAGGATAGTTTTTCTCTCTTTCATACCAAGTGGCAAAAGTAAGCAAGTTGGTATGGCACTTCTATCCACTCATCTCCTGTGTCGCCCTTGTCTTCATGATCCAAGGTGGCAGCTGGAGTTCCTTGCTAGTGTGTCCACAGTTGTAGCAACGGGACGGAGGAGGGGATGGGGAAGGGGCAAGAGGTACACAACAACTACATTTAAGGAAAGCTCCAGAAGTTGCCATATAAGACTTTCACCTAGTCCTTTGCAAGGGAAACTGGGAAGTAGCCTTTTTCTTCTGGACAGCTAAATGTCCAGTCTAAAAATCAGAGGTTCTGTTACTATGGAAGAAAAGAGAACACATATTAAGTGACAAATAGCAGAGTGATCATAGTCTCTGCATAGTGATCATTCATTTTTAGAACACACAAGACTTTTAAGCTAAAAGGGTTTACTTTGAACTCTGAAAGGGAAAAAAAACAGTCATCATTAAGGAATTTAAAGGAGAGTTTAATAATACAACTCATGTCTTTTACTCCCATAATTAGAATTTCAGTGCATTAAAGTAACAGAAAAACACACAAAACCCAGCCATTGTTTGCTTACACCATGTATGGCCTTCAAATAAAGGTAGTGGTGTGTTCTAGTGAAGAACAATCTCCCAGACTGTGACAACCCATTCATGTCATTTTAGACAAAATTCTGTGGAATTCTATAGCTGCTGTGGTATAAAAGGAGACAGACTAGCATTCCTTAAATTCAGACTCAGAAACACAAAATGCTGAAAAACTATTATTTAAGCCCAAGAACTTCTCCTACTGGCTAAGCTATCAAACTGGAAATGTCCCTAATGACCAGGTGTATTTGCTCAACTAAAACAAAACTGTTCTCAGTTCTACTTCCTACAGTGATAGCTTGAAAGGCTCCATCAAAGCATTTGTAACTTGCCTGTCAAATTCTGATTGATGGGCCTACGCTTTTCACAGCCAGTTTGCTATGGAAAGAAGATTCAAACAATATTCTCCATGCTACCCTGGTGACTGCACGAACCTGACTCGGTCCATTTGGATTTAGAAAAAATAGTAAAGCTCAGGTCTCTTACCAGTGAATGAATGGAGAGTCGAGAAAGGGATTTTTTTTAGCACCTGGAAAGTTCCAGCAAAACCAGGCCTTGCTGCAGAGGATGTGTCAGTGTTCAGGGCAACACCCTTCCTACAGTCAGGGAGTATAAGAGCATGTACTCAAGTATTATTAGGTGACAAGAATAGAACATTATTCTAAGCAATAAAGTGTTATTCAAATTCTACCAAAGTACACAGATGCCGTAACAGGGTAATTATTCTAAGAAAGGGTGTTTAATTTAGAAATTACCTAACCTTTATGGTTTCTATTTTTTTATGACATTTGTAATCTAAATTAGCAACAAACCTGTGTCTCTCAAGCTTTTACATCAAACTCCAAACCTGATCTGCAATTTTATTTTAGGATCAGCGATCCGTTTACTAGTGCTCAGTCTGTTTCAGAGTTTTAAGGCCAGTCTAGGGCCAGGTAATCTGCAGACAAAGGGTAGAGAAGTAAAATGAATGAGTGCTGTTATTTTCAAACAAGGCAGAAGAGTAATCATTTCACCGTTGGACTCTCTCATTCCCCCTGTGGTGCTCCTAGAGATCTGGGCAGAAAAGAAAGTCATAGCACAACTGATGCTTGCCAAGTGTTGGGATTTTGGCCTCTTGATGCAAATCAACAAAATAATCAATCTAGTGTTTGTTATACTTAATTAAGTCTTAGATCCTCTGCAAATTCACTTATTAATTCATTATTTTGGCAATAATTTTTTCAAGTACCTGTCCATACCTGGTCCTGTGCTACACTGTGGGTATACACACAACGATCAGAAAGGGTCCCATCTCAAAGGGTTCCCACTACCATCCAGTGACAGTGATATTCATTTCAGTTACAGGAATAATCAGCATGTTTATAGAAAAGTGATTAACAGAAAATATTTACAAATGATCATAACAATTAGATGGAATTACAAGTAATTTGTTAAATTGTCCAAACTTCCTATAATGTTATCCTATTCCTATAATGGTATTATACTCCTCTAATGCTTTTAATAAAAAATACATCAGAAATTTCAAACCCTAGTGTTAAAAACTGAGTGATGAATTTTGATCAATCAAAGTTACTCTAAGTAATAGAACTGCCACTGTAAATCAGTTGCTTTTTAAAAACAAAAATTAATTGTGTAATCATAATAACAAATTCTATCTATCATATGCATAACAGTTATTACTGCAAATCCACTTAAGGCTTCCTGGAGTAGAGAGAAGGGCATGGGTGAAAACTAGAGAACAAAATAGCTTATACTGTTTTAGGCCTTCTGATGAAAAGGACGGTGAGATGAATGACCCTTTTTAACCTCTTTGCTAAGCATGTGTCACTTAGTAAGTGCCCATGATGTCATTGGTTGGGCTTACCAGAAAACACTCTTGAGCAGCCTCAAAAATTTTGTCATTAGCACATGTAGTCCACCTTATATTACCAAGAAAAGTACTTCCTAAAATGTCTCAGAGAGGGAAGTATTCATATAAACACGTAACAGCTCTGTTGGTCATCAGACCTAGACCGATGGTGTCGATGGTTTTACCCACAAACCAACTTGCTGTCAGAATCCTACCCACTTTCAGCTGAGGATGCAGGTCACATGAATTCAAGGCCCCTAACAGTGCTATGAATACCAGGAGGATGATCCAGACAGGGCTATGAGTATTATTCATGAAAGATGGTATAGGACAACTATTGAGTTGTTTTGAGCAGGAAACCTGATGAATTCAACCCTTCAACTAACTGCCTTTCTGATGCCTTCAGAGCAGAAATACCCTGGTTATTTGAGTATTTATTTATTTATTTATTTAAGATTTTATTTATTTGACAGAGAGAGAGAGCGAGAGTAGGAACACAAGCAGGGGGAGTGGGAGAGGGAGAAGCAGGCCTCCTGCCGAGCAGGGAGCCCGATGTGGGACCCGATCCCAGGACCCCGGGATCATGACCTGAGCCGAAGGCAGACGCTTAACGACTGAGCCACCCAGGCGCCCGGTTATTTGAGTATTTAAAAGGAGGCTTTACCACAAAAGAAGGGATGGCAGGACAAGATGCTCATCAAGTTCTTCAAAAGCAACAATTGAAGTGAACAAACTGTTGTGGGTGCTTTTACTATATGAACTTGCAAAGTTGTATGCTCATTTCTGTCACCAGGAAGTAGGAGATAAAAATCCCTTTTAAAATCACTGAATCAACACAGATATGATCTTTACAGACTTTTCTCATTTCTGTCACTCCTGTCTCTGAAGATTTGAACTTTTATTCATTCAAAATATTTATTGATTTCCTACCACGTGGCAGGCAATGATCTGGTGCTTAGAATGTATCAGTGAAGAAAACAAATAGGGATCTGTGTCCTTATGGAAATTACATTCTAAGTAGCAAGCAGAAAATAAACTATAAACACAATAAGTAATTCCACTAGACATTAGAAAGGATAAGTGTTATGGAAAAGGAAATATTAGACCAGGGTAAGAGGCTCAGGAGTGTTAGGTATGGAGAAGGAAGGCAAATCCAGTTTAAATAGGTGGCAGGGTAGGGCCCATTGAGAAGGCAACAACTGAGCGAACGTGTGAAGGTGAGGGAGTGGGCCATGTGGCTGTCCAGGGAAAGCATTCCAGGCTTAGGGAACAAACATGCCTGGCTGTTTGAGGAACAGCAAGGAGACCAGAGACCACTCCAGTATGGCTGGAGTGGAATGAGTGAAGGTGAAGTTAGCAGGAGTTGAGGCCAGAGAGGTGATGGGGGAGCAGGTCTCTGGGGGTACATAGACCTTTGTAAGGATTTACATCTACTCTGAGTGAAATAGGACATCATTGTGAGATTTTGAGCAGGGGAGTGACATGATTTGATTTGCATTTTTTAGTATCTGACTTAATTCTTGCAGCTAGACTGTCATAGAAGTGAGGGGCAAGGGTAGAAGCAGGGAGGCTGGTTAGGAAGAGATTGCAGTAATCCAAGAGGGAGGTGACAGTGGCTCAGACCAGGGAAGTAGCAGTAGAGGTGGTGAAAAGTGGTTGGATTCCAGATATATTGAAGTAGGAACCAACAAGATTTGGATGTGAGGAAAGAAAGAGAGTAGTCAAGGATGACTCTCAAGTGTTTGGTCTGAACTATTAGGGATAGAGTCGCCACCATCGGAGGGGGTGGAGCAGGCTTTAAAAGAAGAATGAGGGGCGCCTGGGTGGCTCAGTTGGTTAAGCAACTGCCTTCAGCTCAGGTCACGATCCTGGAGTCCCGGGATCGAGCCCCACATCGGGCTCCCTGCTCGGGGAGTCTGCTTCTCCCTCTGATCCTCCCCCTCTCGTGCTCTCTGTCTCCCATTCTCTCTCTCAGATAAATAAATAAAATCTTTAAAAAAAAAAAAAAGAAGAATGAAAGTTCAAGTTTGGACTTGTTAAGTTTCATACATCAAGTAGGCAATTGGATAAAGGTCTAGAGTTTAGGAGAGAAGTCTGAGCTGGAGATACACATTTGGCAGCTTATAGATAATATTTAAGGCCATGAAATGGGGTAAGATCACCAAGGGAGTGAGCAAGGAAGAGAAGAGGCCCAAGGAGAAAGCCCAGGGGCCCTCCAAGATTACTTAGTCAGAGAGAGGAAGAGGGACCAGCGAGGAGACTGAAAAGGAATGCCCAGTGAGGAGGAGGAAAACCAAGAAAGGGTGTGTCCTGGAAGCCAAGTGAAGACACTGTTTCAAAGAAGAGGGAGGAGTCAGCTCTGTCAAATGCTCCTGACGCACATCTAAGTTGTGGACCGAGAACTGACCTATGGGAAGCATAGGTTACTGGTATCTTTGGAGAGAGCAGTTTCAATGGAGTGTTCATGGGAGGAACACCTGTTTAGAGCGAGTTCAAGAGGTGAGAAGAAGAGAGAAATTAGAGACAGCAAATATGAATAACCCTTTAGAAAAATTTTGCTTAGAAGAGAACAAAGAAATGGGGCTATAGCCCCATTTTCCTTAAATGTTTTCTTCTTGTGTTAATATAAAACACTACACAAGAAACAACACGTGTTGGCGAAGATGTGGAACCAAAGAAACCCTTGTGTACTATTAGTGGGAATGCAAACTTGTGTGGCCACCGTGGAAAACAATATGGAGGTTCCTCAAAAAATTAAAAATAGAACTACCATATGATCCAGTAATTCCACTGCTGAGTATTTACCCAAAGAATATGAAAACACTAATTTGAAATATGCACCCCTATGTTTATTACAGCATTATTTACAATGCCAAATTATGGAAGCAGCCCAAGTGTCTATTGACAGATGAATGGATAAAGATGTGGCATATATATGTATATATATGTATGGAATGTAATGGAATATTACTCAGCCATAAAAAAAGAATGGAATCTTGCCATTTGCAACAACATGGATGGATCTAGAGAGTATAATCCTAAGTGAAATAAGCCAGTCAGAGAAAGACAAAAACCATATAATTTCACTTATATGTGGAATTTAAGAAACAAAAAAAACCTGAACAAAATAAAAAAGAGACAAACCAAAAAAAAACCAGACTCTTAACTATAGAGAACAAACTGATGGTTACCAGAAGGGTTGTGGGAGGGGGGGATGGGTGAAATAGGTGTTGGGGATTAAGAGTACATTTATCGTGATGAGCACTGAGTAATGCATCGAATTGTTGAATCATTATACTGTACACCTGAAACTAATATAACACCATAAGTTAACTATACTGGAATTAAAATTTTTTAAATAAATAAAAACAACATGAAAAACTAATAATTACCAAATGAATGCCCTGTTGTTGTTGTTTTTTTTTAAGCAGACAAATGTGTCCTAAACACGCTTATTTACTATGGAGTTATTTAACAAACTGTTAGTACTGTGTTCTGTACAAGATCATTTCAGAGACTATAAAATCACCTCCACTATAAAAGATTCTTTATGAGAAGAGATCTTCTCCAACTGATATATGTTTTGGTGTTTCTTACTCCCATCCCTTCTCAAAATGCTACCATTCATCTGAGATGGAGTACTGCAGTGAAGCAGGAGAAAAGCTCTCTTTGTTACCATACCTAAGACCTTGGTAAAGTCTCCTTGCATCCAATGCCTTACTTCTAATAGTACAAGCGAAAAGGGAGTGAGTTGGTGTGCGGGCACTGTGGGTGTTGCAAAGATGGGGGAGGGGAGAAATAGTATCTTCGATGTCAGATCTAACTCTGGTAACCAATTTTGCCTGCAATATTGATGTTTTGTTTTAATAACTAATTTCAAACCCAAAGGGCTCTGTCTGCACACACATGTGCATGCGTGCGTACGTGTGTGTGTGTGTGTGTGTGTGTATTTTAAATGTTTCCTTTCTTTTGGAGGGATAAGAACAGCAGGAATTCTTTGCTGTTCTGCTCTTTACCACATTCAAACTATTGTCACTGTCTAAGCCATATATTATGATACCTAAGTCACAGCCAATATTCTGAGACTCATTTTTAAAAACCTGATTTAATTAGGGAGCTTTGAAAGCATCCTCAAAAAGAGAAGATAATATGAATATTGCATCCACAATCATAGGTAAAGATCATCTCTAAGTAAAAGGAATATTTTTATCTTATATCTTTTCACTAAAGTGAATCATTCAACTCTCCTTGCTATATAAGCAGGTTCATTTTATAAGAATAAATGTTGAAATAATATTTACTATCTTAAGAGAAGAATTTATAGCAAATGGCAATTTTTAAAACTACTGCTAACTACTAAAGTTTCAGAATTGCAGGTGTCCTAAAATACTATGAGGTTAGTATTGCCATCATTCCTATGCCAGAAACTTTCCCACAGGGTGACGGAAAGCACTAGCACTGGGGACCCCAATGACTTTGATGACCTGCGCAGGGGCAATGAAGGAGTGGGTTCCCCCTCCTGAGTCCACCTGGGCACTGTGGAGGCCGGCAAAGTGCAGGGTTTTTATCTAGGAGGAAGTGGCTCCCATGGTGGAGGGTCTCGCAAGACAGAACATCAGGAGGATGCAGGACCTTGTACTCCCATGCAGTGCAAATGCTATGGGGCAACTAGGACTCCATGCAGTAGAAGCTCCAGTTCATGGAGTGCTACATGCTCAGGTCATGGTGACCTGCAAAGGTGGAGAAGTTCCGGGACCAGCCAGCCTGGTGCTGCTGCATTACAACAACAAAACCAACGACTTGATGGATGTCAGGAGCAAGTATGAGGATGAGCACATAAACCACATTACTTCCATGATCCAAAATATAAAGGGGTTCCTCTCTCTCATTCATTGGGGAATGAGAAGTTTTGCCTACAGGGCCACCAGGTATGGGAGAAGGAATCTCTTGAAAAGAATGGAATGTCTTATCTTTTAAGCAAAACTAAGAAAAGACAAAATCGAGAATTGCAGTAAGTTTAAATAATACGTTGGTTGCTACTGGATGCTTGGCTCCATTATGCATTTTAATCCCTAGAAATGGAAACAGAAGAAAGTGGCGCTAAATCTTAGGTGAGGGCTAACACAAGATTTGTCTAGAGCCCAAATTTCATGTAATGAGAGCTTGTTTTGACTCTATGGATCTCCCTCGTCTCCCTAAGCCAGAGCCTTCTGAGCTACCAGATTGCTGGTGGTTAGACGGATAGCAATGGCTGGCAGCTTCCCTTAACGTGCCGCTGGTCTGGTGCAGTTTGAGGAGGGGTAACTGTGTTTGTTGCCAACCTCCCGTATCCCAGCAGTACCACCACACCATTTTCCATTGGCCAGGAAGCAACAGCCATGAGGTTATATCTAATGTGAAGAGAAAGAATATTTGGGTGGTATTTTTGTTTTGCTTGGTTTTATACTAATATTCAAGGGCCTGAAATTGATTAAGATGTGGAGCTAAGGGAGGAGCGGTCAAGATTAGAGCTTTGAGAGACGCCTGATGGATGTGCCTTTCTCGCCACTAAGGCACGGCTATGCTTTTTTTGAGGTTCCTGCTCCTCACATCTTTTAGCCTGGCCCCCACATGATACATGAAGGGCACAAGTCACATGGGTTTGGGAAGTGGAGCTTCTCTCTCGCCCACTGCCATGAGGGCCGCTGAGCCTGTCTTCCTCTGCTATTCTGCAGGAGAATGGTGGGAAGGGCAGTGACACTTTGCCCTTGAAAAGAAAGGGGATTTGAATTCTAATACGTATCAGTGTCTGGGAATGCACAGTATAAGTTGGATTCTTGGCTGCTTAATTAGGAAGAGTTGTAAAGTACTGAATTTGGCAAGACCTGTTTTTTTTTTTTTTTTTTTTCCCCAAGCAAATGGAATGAGAATCTAAACGGGGCAAGCATTGCTTACTTAGCCCCCTGAAATCGCAGAGCCCCTATGAAGATGCCGGTAACAATGACCATAAGGAAGCTATGGATCCCTCAGCCCAAAGGAGGGGCAGCATTCCCTTTACCAAATACCACTTCCTGTCAGGCCAGAGGCCTCTGGGCCATGCCATTATCCTTCCTCAGCACTGGCATCATGCTGATTAGGATCTTGTTCCCTTTCTACTACCTATTACTTACAATAATAACATAGCCTGTATGTTTGATGTTTCAAGCCTATGCTATATTTTCCTAGTGATTAAAAAATAAATAAAGTTTACTACCTCCTCCCCCAATAAAGCCCCAACTAGGAATCAGTCCAGTATTTGAATCCCAGCCCCTCCGTTTACTAGCTAGGTAGCTTTGGGCCAATTATTAACCAGCCAGGTCATGGTTTCCTCGCTGGTAAAGTAAATAGGAATCATTTTGCCTAACTTCATAGGTAAGGAGCAAGTCATTTAGTGCAGGTAAATCACTTGGTAACCAGTAAGCTTTCAACCGTTGGTGGCTATCAGAGTTCACTGTTTGGATGAAGAGGATATGGTTAGGAGCCCTCCTAGATAGATCTAGCACAGGAGGATCTGCAGCAAAGTGTGCAGTGGGTAAGGAGAGTCGATGCAGCAGGTGCATCTCCTGTTCCTTGGGAACTCCCAGGAACTGCCACATCAGTCTCGGTGCTGCCCCCAACACGCTCACCTGTGCTAATAACTTTTCTGGTGGAACTGAAAATACATCGAGAACTTTGTGAGAAAGTCAACTGTGGCTAACTGTGACTAATTATCTATTCCCCTGAGAACCCCATACTACAAGAACACACAGACACCAATCTGGCTTCAGAGCAATCAAGAGTCAAAAGGTAGGGCAACTCTAGAACAACTATTTTCCCTGGGCTAGAGCAGAGTCAGAGATATTTGGGGACCTATCTTCATGGTAATTATTTCTAAGAACCTTGATAAAATGTACAAAGCTAGATTAGGAAGTAGCAACATGAAAGCGGTGGTTGGAGAGAAGGGTTCTCTAAGAGAAAGAACTAATTAATTGGTTTGACTGGAGCTTCTTTTATATATTGATTCCTACTACTCCTTGGTCAGCACCTCCTTCCAGGTGATGAGAAAATGGTGAACATAGAGCAAAAGGACCCGGCAGGTGCACAGAGCTAAGCTAACAAACATCCTTACTGTCCCCCAAAATATTTTCACTCCTTGTTTCTTGGGGACTGCTTCTTCTCGGGGTCCTTCCCACTACTTTCCTGGTAAAAGCACCTAAGAGGCTATGAAACAAATCCCAAATCTGGGTGAAATTTATAGCTGAAAGAATATAGTCATAGGCTTTGGGGTGACACAGAACTAGGCCTCTCCTAATACCAGCCCAGAAAATTGGCCAAACCAGAGCCTTGGTTTGCTCATCTGTTAAATGAGTCTTAATAAGGTCTGCTTCTCTGGGTTGTTGCCAGAATCAAATGAGAAATGTATACAAAGCCCCCAATACTGTGCATGATACACAGAAAGCACTCAGGAAGTGGTAGGGCATTATCATTAAGTAAAAAGAGTAATGATTCTTTAATGGCTTTTTTTAACATGGGAGTTTCTGTCCATCTCAAATACAGGATGATAACCCAATCATTAATAGAGTTTGTGATTATGCTGTCCCACCCCAGTTCCTGTGGAATGCTGAGTGCAATCAGCCTGAAGCCCTCAGCCAGGTCCCTGGGCCTGATCTTTAAATCCAGCATCACTATGGCAAAGAACTGGAGGAGGGGAGAACAGCACCACTGTATCAGATATGCCCTCCTTCCCTTTCTTCCTAAAGCCTGTTTGCTCCCTTCTCTGGGTAACTCTTCAGTTCCCAGGGAGCAAAGACTCTTGGGAAACAGGAAGTAGCAAAAAGCCTGTGAGAAAATCCCCAGATGAAGATCAGCAATAATCTCTCCAGACAACAGTTTGGTCAGAGGAGGGAAATTCCCCACCAGCCCTCAAAAACAGTCCCTCAAGAAAGCTTAGCGGAGGTTAATTTGGGAAATCCCCTCAGAGGCAACAGAACAGAAACGGAAATCTGCTTCTTGAGAGAAATCTAAACAGAGTACGACCATCAGTGGCTGCCTGGGGAGCGCTCTGTGTAAAGCCACACTGCTGCTCCTGCCCACCTTCCTCCTTTTCATCCTGATCCTGAGGGTAACCCCGAAGGTTCCCAGTTGCCAGAGTCACTTGATACCCACTCTCCTCCAGGCTCCCAACGCAGGGGAATTAATGGCACAACTCTTAGCCTTTTCACATGGGCTGCTGCTAAGCCAGACTCACTTCCAGTGAGGACCTTCTGTAAGCCCTCCCTCCCTTTCTCCCCCCACCCCCCCCCCCCGCATGGTAGACTATCAAACCACAGTTGTCATACTGCAAGTTTCCCATCAGGTTTTACTGAGTTCTAATCTGATTGTGACCTTGGGGTCACATTTCTGAGCTGCTGCTAAGCTCCAGGAGGCAGGGAGAAATCCTTCCCACAGGGAAGGGAAAAAAAATCACATAAACCTCGTTCTATGAAGGGCTGAGAATGGAATATCCACTGCTTCGCCGTAGCAGAGAAAGTATATAAACACTGTAAGAAGGGGATCTGGGGAGGGGGGTGGGAACTGTTGGCTCCGTGACTCCCCCGTCTCTACATGCAGCTGAGGCCCAGGTCAACCAGCTCTCCACAAATCATTCCCTTCCCATAGGACTTCTACATGGTGTGTTTTTTGTTTGTTTGTTTGTTTGATCTGTGACGTAAAATGACCACTTTAGGAAGATGACAAAAATGAGATTTTAGTAAAAGAGAGAGGAAAGTAGTCTCCTTCGTGACAGCTGAAATTTCCTTTACTGAATACTTACCCAAAATAGGTATCAAATTTTGGTAAAAAGGAGTTTTTAAAGGAGAAAGTACCCTGGGTTTCAAGTCCTATAAAATATTGTGTTCTATTAGACTGTGTGCCCTTTTCCATAGTCAGAACCAATCACTGTGTGATTCACAATTACAGATTGTACTTTCAAATATTTTTTGACTCCTAGAGAACAACCCTGCCAGAAATCATTTTCCTGGTATCTTCAACCAAACATGGTTCTTACTCACTTCAATTCATGTGGCTTTGTTAAGATTCTCTTTCCAAAAGTTGTAAACATTCTCAGCCACCTACTTTTCCCCATGCTTGGAGTGAGCCAGAAAACTCCAGACTCGGGTTTGCGTGTTTCTAAGCAATTAGAATAGTCTTTAAATTCATTCGATAGGGGCGCCTGGGTGGCTCAGTCTTTAAGCATCTGCCTTTGACTCAGGTCATGATCCCAGGGTCCTGGGATCGAACCCCACGTAGAGCCCCGCATCGGGCTCCAGCTCAGCGGGAAGCCTGCTTCTCCCTCTCCGGCTCCCCCTGCTTGTGTTCCCTCTCTTGCTGTGTCTCTCTCTGTCAAATAAATAAATAAAATCTTTAAAAATATAAATTCATTCTATATACACAAATAATAATTATAATAGTTACATTCAAATGACTATCAAAGTCTCCTGTGCTTGCAAATTCTAGATAGATCATCAACATGCCCTCAATAGGTATTATTCCATTTTTCATTTGAGAGCCTAGGAGGTATTCAATTCACAGTTCTAACAAGACCAGGGAATATTTCCTGATTTCAGGGGGAAATTTTCATGTGCTCTCAGCTCTACTGTAGTTATGAATGTGAAATCAATTAAATGATGATGCACATCAGCAAAAAAAAAGAAAAGAAAAGAGAAAAACAGCCCTTTAGTGCAGGCACAAATGAAACAGATTCCAACATGGGTCTGAGAGTAATAAATAAACTAATAAAAAAGGAAAGCATGGAGCAACTTTGATGGAAGTAAGCTGTTTGCCTTTGCCCTGGAAAGTTTATAGTGTTTTAAACAATTGTAAACATGTCAGTATACATGGATACTGTTTCCATAGCAGCATAGCAACAGTTAAGAGTTTCTCCAAACATACCCAAAAGGAAACTAAAAATAGCTTGTCTTCAATATCAAAATACATACATATACATATTCAGACAACAGTACACAGAATGATGTATAATTAGAAGTTCTGCAGACACCAACCTTTCACAAAAGCACATTGCAGGTAGTTTTAAAAAACAATGTACCTTTAGAAATGGGGTGGAGACCAAAGAGTCCAAAGGAGGGAAAGGCAGATGCCAACTTGAATTCTAAGATCAGAGGCTCTTGACCCTAAATGCCTCCAACCATTGCTTTGCTGGCTTCACCTGACATATCCCTTGCTGCCAAGGGCCCTCGCATCCTGTTCACCTCAGGCTCCTACCATTATTAGAGTTGAGGGTATGATACATGGTCTTACCTCCATGTATCGCAGTGTTCTCTCATCTTCTTAAGTGTTCTAGCCAATGTTCTCCATCCTCCTGATGGGAGGGTGAACAGTATTTGCATTTTTAAAAATAACGGAAACCCAAATGCCACACTTTCCCAATGAACTTACCTCACCTGACAAACAGTGACAGAAATAGTGATTCTGAGATGAAGACAGCATGTCAGTACATTTTTGGGGCCTTCACCATTTGTGCTTTTTATTTATAGCCAAGTATTACAAGTAATTCAAAAACATCATCTAGTGGCGGGGCACCTGGGTGGCTCTGTCAGTTAAGCGTCTGCCTTCGGCTCAGGTCATGATCCCAGGGTCCTGGGATCGAGCCCCACATCGGGCTCCCTGCTCAGTGGGGAGCCTTCTTCTCCCTCTTCCCCTGCTCGTGCTCTCTCTCTCTTTCAAATAATTAAATAAAATCTTTAAAAAAAAAGAGCATCATCTAGTGGGAAATATTATTGTAGGGTATATATAACTTATCACACAAACTTGGACACTTTTTAGAGTGGGGGGGGCTATTTATAATTACACTGGGGAAACAGATGTAAACCAAGACAGACCAGGCAGGTCCAGATGAACAGTCGGTCCTACAATGTCACATACAAGTATAAGTGTCTTGAGGGCAGGGATGATGTTTTAGTTACTTTTGTATCTTCAGCAGCAATTGTCGTGCTTTACACTTAGAAAGAATGCAATAAATGATTGTTAGATTAAGAAATTCTATAATTAGGTTATGTTTTTGTAAAACTTTTAGAAGTACTTACATGTAAGACTACAGTAAAACATGAACGTATTTCTTTTTTTCGGTCCACAGATCATGTGTTGAGGTTAAATAAAATCCCACGGAGCACTACAGGGTGAATCTTACTTCATCATCTAATCTTCTCCTTAAAAGTAAAGAGGATAAAAATGGGGAAGCAAAATATATCTCTGAGTCACAAAGAAAATAATTCTATCAGTCTGAGGTGGTGTATGAAAGCACTAGAAAAGGGTTGGAGTATGAATGCAGATAAGAAGCAATTTCATAATTTCTACAATGGTTATTATCCTGGTTTCATTTTCTCTGCCAGGAATGTTGATCCCTGGGGAGAAATGGAGATCAAGTAATGGATGAGTACACTCCAGCTGGGAAGAATGCTATTTGTCTTTCATGATGAGGAGTTGAGAAGAGTACTAGCCATTGGTGAACTCCCAGGAGCGAAGGTCAGAGCCTCTTTACTTTGTGCCCAGATCTCCCAGCAGCACAGGGAATGTCTTACGCAAGTCCCTTTCCCATCTGATGGACTGCCAGTTCTTGGTTTATAAGCTGCATCAAAGGATTGCCATGGGAAGTAATCATTACATTCAAGAGAAGCACTTAGCAGCCCTCCTATGAGAAGCACTATAAATCTCCCTACCCCTCCGTGGAGAGACAGCAGAGTTTGGCAGGTGGTGTGGTCTGTCAGGATCTGACTCTGCAGCTCTGGTGTTTGTCTGGGTTTGCAAGACAGATCACCCTACAAGGTGTTGCGTCAACTTTCTGGGCCCCGATTTCATCTTTTAAAGAAGGAAAATAATAATTGTACTTGCGTAAAGGGTTGTTTGTGAGGATTAAATGATATGCATGTGAAACACCTAGAACGTGAATGTGAGCTATTATTCTTTGTTAGGCAAGGGAACTATTGGAGACAAATTTTTAATTAAAGGCAAAAATTATGCTTTTATGTTTCCAATCCCAAATCAACCCAAATGGGTATACCTAATGCCAGAAGGAAGCTGCCTGGCCGAGGTATCTCTCATCCCCCTCCCCAGAATTTAATTGCTTATCACTCTAACATCAAGGGGGCTTTGCATTTATTATTATTATTATTCATTAAATTTCATTAGATCCAAGCCAGTTTATGGGCTGGGCTGTAACTAGCCACTCCATTTCAGGGAAAGCTGAAAACCTCCACTAAAGGAATAATATCTCTATTGAAATATCTAACTTAGAGGTTAGGAAAGCTCCAGAGAAGTGAGGGTTTTTTTTTCACAGAATTATGTAAGGCTTTATATTTAATGCATTTCTGGTGTCTGAGCGGGGGGAGGGGGTGGGAAATAGGCCCTTTATAAATATCAAATCATGTTGTTGTCTATGAAGAGTGTGCCAGTTGGTTACATAGAGCCAAATTCTGTTCAGTTTGATAATTACTGAATATGACATTCATAGAGGTTCTTTTTTAATTCTGGGAATAAGAAATCCAAAAACTCATTCAATTATGAAATGTTTCAACCCTATTATCCTAATATAATCACCCCATGGGCTACACTGCCACAGGAAGTCTTTGGGACAGCTCCTGGTGTTTAGAAAGTCTCAACAACAGGGATTCAATTCATATAAAAGCCACCACAGTGTGGTTTTAAAAATGAAACACCTGATTTAGGGTTATAGTTAATGATTCTAAGGAAAGATACGGTTACTCACACCCAACACAGAGTCTTCTGTCCAACAAATCCACACTGGTGTTCAAAGAGAAGGACCCCCAAAAAAATCTGTTTAAGAATATTTGGGGGCAGGAGAATTGGCCACAACATCTGTCTGTTCCTTTTGAGTAGTAATAGTAATAGTAATAATTCATTTACCTAGTTATATTGCCATTTCTTCCTTAGCCACGTTCAGGGAAATCTAATTATTTCTCACAAAATAGGAGTTTCTAATGAAACTTTTATTATTCAACACATTTAATAAACAATAAAGGTCTACATAGTACCTAGAGTTTGTCTTTAGGAACCCTGTCTTCATGTCTGCTTGAAATGTCCCTGCACTAATGAATGGAACAAGCATGGTAGAGAGAAAGTACTTGGGACAGGGAGTCAGAATTCTGTGACTTATAGCTACATACTTGAGCAAGTCATTTTGGCAGTGAAATGTTGGACATTCACATGGTCTCAAAAAATCACCCCATAAAGTACTTCTTTATCACAAAGGGGAAAGATACCTGCATAATGGACACCATCTTAGCCCAATGATCAAACGTCATGGTCAGTAATGGGCAAACTGACATTATGTGACCTCATCCCATGCCCATGGCAGATGGTTCTCAGCACGGTTTCCCAGGAAGCCAGGGCACAGCCTCACAATCTTTCTCAAGACTGATGGCATCCTCCTAGAGAAGAAGTTCGAGAACCTAACACGGTGCTGATGTCATCCCACTTCGGCCTGCAAATAATAAACACAGCAGAAAGTAGTACCACTTCTAACAGTCACAAGGGCCTCCAGGACATCTCCCAGTTGGCTCTGTAGAGGTAGAGGTCCTCGGTAGAGGAAGCATTGTAGATCCCAGGGCCTTATGGATAATATAGTCAAGATGGCTTTACTGACTGAAGAGGAAAGAAACTCTGTGTGTGTTTGTTTTTAAGCCAAAAGCAAAACCAAACCAAAACAAACAAACAAAAACAAAAGCAAAAAAATGAGCTGCCAAGTGAGACACAATCTATTCAATATCACAGATTATTTGTGATAACTGTTATCATTTTTGAGGCCACTTTGCTGACAAGGATCATGTTCCCATATCCTACAGAAAGAAAATTTGCTGTGGGAAAAGTGGGTTCTGCTCAGTCCATTCAGGTTTCAAAATTGTCCTCCAAAATTAAAGCTTAAAACGTACTCATTTGAATACTCCCAATGGTGGCAAGTGGACACGCTTTAATGCTGAATTTGTGCTTAGGTGTCACTTTTCCCATCTAACAAACTGGTTTCTTCTTGTTACTTCCCAGCTCAGTTCCTTATCTGTTTCCGTTTTACCATTTATCCCAACTGGCAAGTGTTTTTTAAATTTGTTTGTCAGCATGTTGTTATGGGGGTGGTTTTGGTCTGTCTTTCCAATTACATCAACTCCAACAGAGCAGGGACTGTTTCTGTCTTGTGCATCACTGAATCCTCAACTTCTAACACACAGCCTGGCACACGGGGCAGTCAGTGGATATTTATTGAATAAATGAATCAATAGATGAATGAATAACTGAGCAGATCTGTTTTTTTTTTTTTAATATCTCAAGTTATTTGGCATTAAGTCTATGGAGGAGAAAAAGAAGTAATCAACTTTCTGTGAAATGGCTAAAAATTGAGGTGAAACACTAAATAGTTTTACGTGATTCCCAAACCCTACCCCTGCTTCTAAAGGCAACTCTAAAATAAAAAGTTCCAAAATGCTTTGAGCAATAGTGTCGTTGCTAGAATAAGTATATGTCTCCCAGTGTGACTCCTTGAAGGATAATACTAATTTGAATGTATAAATTGTGTCATTTTTTTTTTAGTTGTGTCTGTTTTTAAAGCAAGTTTTATTCATTGCCTCAGAGTCCTGCATGCCCCAAATATCTTACATAACACATGGAGAGGAATGTTCTCACTATAACCCTTACTTTAGAAAACTCTCTGGTTGTCAGCTGAAGCCATGAACAAAGTGTTCTTTCAGTGCCGAGCAGGACCACAGCTGAATAGCAGATCAGATTAACCAATGCCACCATAGATGTAATGACATCCTTAGAAACACGAGAGTCCTCGCTGAAAGAACAAAGATCAATATTTCGTTTCTTATATTCCTTCTGGGCATTCCATCACATTTATGGCCTCCTGTTCTGCCACTTCCCTCACTTCTAGCTCCATATTGCTCTTCTGGGAAAATGAAAAGGTCAGACTAGAAATAATAGTCATACAAATATAAAAGCACTTTCAACAAAACGTAAAGTTAGATCACACAATATTTGTGCTTTGTTAACACCAAGGTTTGCCTTTTTTTTCCTAAATACATTTTTTGCTGATATATTTTCAAACCTTTCAATGTACTTTCAGTACAAGCCAGGTGGACTTTACTCTTGATTAACTCTCAGGTGAAAGGAAGAAGCAGAAGTTATACCTAATTATTTTATATCCATTTTATTCACGGAACCCCGCAATCCTAAGCATTGCAATTAAACTCCTGGCCTCAACCATTCCCAGATATAGACTTTATACACTGCTGCCAAAGTTCCAACTCACGCAATACACCAACCTCCTAACTTTCACACGTTTAATTTAATTTTTTACATGGGCTGAAAACATTCTTTTATTGAAAAACTATATCCAGACATATAAAAACTGTGTATTTATTATTAACACCTTTCATTTATGTGACTTTAAACACCTTTCATTTATGTGACTTTACATAGTGTAATCTATGAACGGTGCTGCAAACACATCTTTAAAAGAAATAACACTGCACTTATTCGTATCCAATACTACCATCCTTATAAACATCTGGCATGAATGTTTAGATAGTGTTAATTTAATTTTTTAATAGAACAAAAAACTAAGACTAGTTTTGGAATAATAGACTTAAACCATCCATCAAAACATTTGAGTTTGGAACTGATGGTGCCGGTGGCCCAGGTGGTCAGAGGGGACTGAAAGCTTTAACTCTCTAATCACCTGTAGCCTCCACTGGCAGCCAGCCTCCATCTTTAGGTAGGATCCAGAAGGCACGTCATTAACATAACAAAAGACACCTTTGTTGTTCTCATCACTTAAGAAATTCTAGGGGTTTTAGGAACTGTGAGCTAGAACCATGGGCAAAGACCAAATATATGTGACAAATATATTTTGGTCATCCAAATGACCAAATATATATTTCTTATAAATCACAGTATTATACAACATTTCGATTAATATCACCAAGAGGCTGCCAGGGTAAAAATGGAAGTTATTTGCCAAACAGAATATATTTAATGAATGACCCATATCACCTGAGCAAGTCCACAACCAGAGGATGATGAGACCGGGCCAACCAGATTTTCAAAAGACCTGAGTAGCACATAGCACTGAGTGTGACAAGACTTCCCATCCCACATTCCTGTGGCTGATGCGGTGGAGAGCATGGAGAACGGCAGAGCTAATGGTTGCAACCTACTGCCTTCTACAACTCAGTCAGACATCACCATGGGCCTTTTTGTTCTCTGAATTGTGAATAATCATTTTTATGCCTTCATTATTTTCCACAAATTTATCATTTGTGAAAATAAATTCCCTGGTCATGATAATGAGATAAACAAAAATGACAGACTTTTTTTCAACCTACTGGAGCATATTTCATTTTTTTTTCTTATGACACAATCCATTTTTATGTTTTTAAATTACTCACTTCTCAGGAGCCTAACCATCCTGTTGAGCAAGAGAGAGAGAGGGTACCTTGCCTGAGGTGCTCAGGCATTAGCTGATTAGGCCTCTGGGCAATGGTACCACTGTAGCTCTGTCACAAGGTTTCCTTTCCATCTCTTCCCACAATGCCCTGTCCCCACACACCAGCCCAGCACGCCTGTCTCTGAGGGCCTTGGGTCTCCAAAATGATCCCTTTTTTTTTTAAGCCTCATACAAAGAGGCCAGCCATGTGAAGGGTCCAGCCTCATGCAAAAATGAGAAGTTGAAATGTTCCTTTGTTTCTATCCCATCTGCCCCCTCTCATATCCCTCTCCTCTGACATTCCAACAAGGAGGAGGAACAGGCAGAGGGAGATGGTCCTGGGTTTGCAGGAACATAGGAATCTTTATGGGATCATCTCTTTCTTTGGACCTCAACCTACCTCTTCAGAGTCTGCCAAAATTTTCAATTGGCAGGAGGAGTCAGATAGCTCAGTGGAGCCAGAAGGTGATCCCACTGGCTTAATGATTTGTTATCCAATTTGTGTTTGGAAATTAATTTATTGGTTTGCAATTTCACCTGATTGTGAATTGTCAATTAATATTTAATAAGACTTTTAATTCCATTAGAGTATTTCATGTTTAACCATACTTTAGAAGAATGTTTTATACCTTGTTCAGTGTTCCCCACTCTCCAGTTTTCCACACACTCAGTTCTTTCAATTTCAGAGTATATTAATAAGGGTAACACTAATGCTATACCAGATAACTATCAAAATGTCAATGGGTTAGTACAATATACTGGGCAGCCTTTGCTAGGGTCTTCTTCCGTGACAATCCCCAAATCAACAGCAAAGGCTTATTTTTTGCTCATGGTGTACGTTGACTGTGTGTTAGTTGCAGCCCTGCCCCATATGTCTTCTTCATCTGGAACCCAGACTGAAAGCCTGTAGCCTGAAGGAGCAGCTTCTACGTGAAGCTTGCTGTTCTCAGGGCAGGACAAAGAATAATAGTGGAGTCATGCCACAGCTCTTGACGCTTCTGCTCACGTGTGGTCTATATCCATTCTGCTGACATTTCACTAGCCAAAACAAGTCATATGGCCAAGTCCAATATCAATGAACAGGAAGTACAACCTTTCTCCGGGGAAACTCGCCACCATAGACCCCTGCTGCACAGCAGCGGATAGTTGGGAACAGTGGTACAATCTATCAAACAATAGAATTTTGTTTCTCACTCACACGACAGTTCAGTACAAGTGTTCCTAGTGTGTAGGCAGCTTTCCTCCTTGTGATCATTCAGACTCAGACTATTTCCATCACGTGGTTCCACCATGTGTATCCAGCCAGCAGATGGGGAAGAAAGAATGGGAAGAAGCTCGACTCACTTTTTAAAAGCCTGGCCCTAGAAGAGACACATATCCCCTTCTGTCACATTTATTGGTGACCACCTGGATGCAAGGAGTCAGAAAGATGGTGCACACTGAAAAATGTAGCCTCTGCCTGAACAGCCACCTCCCACAACAACTCCACTAGGGAAGGAAGAGGATGAATTTTTGGTGATCTCTTCACCATTCCTCCCACACAAAATTTCAAGCTCCCTATCCTGGACATGCTTAGGCTTTATTTCTAGACCCACTTATGCTGAAATTGGAATGGCCAAAAAATATTCAGGATCTCATGGTTTGGTTTTATTTTTGTTGTTGTTATTAATACAGATCTTACTCAAATAACAAAGCATCAGCTACTTAGAAAATTGCTGTGTTCCTTTTCTAAGATAGATGTTTATCCTATCTATCATGTTCCAAAGACCAGTATAGAATTTTATGTTTTGATAGTTCAGAAGGAAAATATTAGTAATGATTTTCGCAGGTTGCCTGCTAATTTTCCATCATCACTTTGGGGTAACACAACCACTAACATAGTTGTGATTGTCTCCAAACCCCTGAATTTGCACATGCAATCACTCAGTTGCTTACCTACCCAAGTGAAAAGAATACTGATTGGTTATTTACAAGACTGGTGAGTAGGAAGAGGGGCCTCACAAAATCGGGGATGCAAATATATAGACTAAATTGAAAATTGGCCTCAATGACCACAAATACCTAGTTAAAGTAGTTGCTTCTGCAGTCAACCGATAACCTCTTTATCACTAAATCCCCCAACTAACTGCCACTCACTCTCTAATGAGCCCTCTACTTCGGCCTTTTCCAAACCTAATGGTAGCCCAGATGCACAAGATATTGGCCCAGAGTTCTTTGCAGACATAGTCCAGGACTCCCAGAGAACTTTGTTTTTACCTCTTTAACAGCATAGTCACATTCTGTCTTGTACCTTAATGGTTTGTATACAACCCTTCCATCTCCTTCTAGATAACAAGCTCCTTGAAAACAGGATCCACACCATGTTTATCTTCCTGTTTCCCACAACACTTACCTGGCACATAATCAATCCTTAATTTTTATTTGTTGATGTGAATTAGGTCAAGTTACAGATTAATCCAGGCCCAAACCTGCAACTGAGACCACATTCAGATGGTGTTTCCACTAATTTAGCTGCTGGGCACCCACATTGCATTTGCTAGGTTGAGGGCCTTCAGGCTGCTCATACCCTCCACTTCTGTCTTCCTTTTCAACAAAGGTGCTGATGTCACTGAATCTTGCCTCTACAGCTTCATGTGCTAAGAAGAGGAACTTGAGAAGGAAAGGGAAATCTTTGTCCAGACCTCACCCTTAGCTTCCTTTTTTCCTTTCTTGGTTTCCATTTTGGTCATGTGACAAACATAGGAAAATGTTTTGGAGTTCTCACTATAAGGCTTCTGAAAACGTAGAGAAGCCTCCTAAACCTCTGGGCCTCCTTTGTGGTCTCTCCTTACCCTTACATTCAGAAGCCAGAAAGGTCATCCTGTTTCCTTCAATTCTTTAGAAAATTGGAATTTAAACCCAAACAGACCTTTCAAACTTCTCTACTGTGAGACTTTACACATCTCACTAGTATCTGTGAAGAAACCAGAATCCAACGTTACAACAAAGGAAAGGGAAGGAACCATGGGAAGCAGCAATGACGTGATGGAAAGAACCATCTAGGCAGGAATGAAAGGACTTTGGGTTTGATCTCTGGCTCTTTTCTTTTTCATCTGGCTGACCCTGGACAAACCATGTCACCCTTCTGGATCTCACTCCTCAGTATATAATGAGCAAGCTCATTAGGGTACCTCTACAGTCCTTTCTGGGCTAGGAAGTAGGAGACACTAACTAGGCAGGTGATGGCCATTATACTGGACCCACCATCTCCAGTCTACCAGAGGTGTGGTTTTCAATCCAAGCATCTGCCATCTGCCTTTTTGCATGTTGGGTGCCAACCCATCACCTGGGCTAGATGCAAAATCTTATCCAGTGAATTAAGTGACATGTCTCCCATTTTCCATTTAGAAGAAGCACAAAAATACACATCCCATCCCAATAAAACAGATTTTCATTTTTTAAAAAATGTGACTAGTGGAACAATACCTTCCCAGCACCACCACCTGATAATATCTCTCCAACTGTTTACTCCGGATGGAACGATAACAAGGCCTAAACTTCCTCTCTTCTGTATTGAGCTCAAAAGTAAATAATGGTCCCAAGTAAAGAAAGAGCTTTAATTTCTGAGCTCTAGTTGGAGCAGGGGGTTCTGTTGTTTGGCAGGATGTTCTAGTGAGCTTCTCACGATAGGAGTTAGGGCATTATCTGGCAACAGGAGAAAGGAACTGAAAGTGTTCTGCATAAAAAATGTAAAATTCTATCTCCCTTGTGGGCACAGGGATTTGGGCATATATGTTGTATTTAGAAGGGAAACAGGGTTGGGGATGGTTCTTGCTCTTAATTTGAATTTGGGCTACTCAGTCTCTGACAATTGCTGCGCCCGCACTTATGTATGTGTTTGTGGTGTGTGTGTGTTGTGGGGGGGAGGGGTAGAAAGGAGATGCTCTCCTGTTCATACACCCAGAGCCTGCAGGCAGAATAGAAAACGTCCGTACATCCCAGCAGTGAAGAAACTGTGGAGAGAGCCTTTCCTGGAGGGCCAGGGCCCGCTATTGACCGTCCTACGGAAGTTCCGACGGGGCTATTCTTTTTTTTTTTTTTAAGATTTTATTTATTTGACAGAGAGAGAGATATAGCGAGAGCAGGAACACAAGCAGGGGGAGTGGGAGAGGGAGAAGCAGGCTTCCCGCCGAGCAGGGAGCCCGATGCGGGGCTCGATCCCAGAATCCTGGGATCATGATCTGAGCTGAAGGCAGACACTTAACGACTGAGCCACCCAGGCGCCCCTCCGGGGCTATTCTTAACTGAATAACTCACACCTTGGGAAATGCTGTTGTGGCATCATTAGACTACCTGGTCAGACAAAAGGAAGCATCTGGTAGTGAGTTTAAATTTAATTTCCCCCTTTGGCGGAAAGTTTCACCCGAGGCCAGCTGGTAGAGAAACTAAGAAGGAGAACATAGGATTATTGATTTCTTAGGTGGTGTTACTGTTTCTCTTTCCATCTCATACCTTTTAGACCTGAGGGGGAGAAATGGGAATGGGTTTTCCTAAAAAGAGGAGGGTCAGGGAAAAGCTGGACTAAGCACTGGCAAAACCGAAGAATGGGCCCCTCTCAGAGAGAGGAGACAAGAAGAGTCTTTGAAACACTAGAGCAAGGTGAAGAACTAAAGAGTGCCTACAAAGAAAACTTATGGACAATTTAAATTGCTTCAGTGATTTTACCTTACTCTGCTAGAACATGCATTTTCAGCAGGGGTGGTATCACCCCAAGGGGGCAAAATTGGTCCTTGGGAGATATAAAATCTTGGTATAAAATCTTAGATATCACAGTGGTTTGTGGCCCTCTAAAAGGCTACGGTAAATAAACAGATATACAGTGTATCGTGGTGTTTAAATTTCATGGGCAGGGATGAGGGATGGGATGGGGTGTAAGTAAGAGGAAAAAAAAGGTCTAAAAAGTCTCCTTAGGGGGTGATAAAGCGCTAAGGAACGGAGTACTAGAACAATCATACTTACCTTCAGTTTCACATTATCCACTTCTGTTTGTAATTCCCTCTAGTCACTTCTATCCTTCCATTAAAAAACACACAAGTCTTGTATTAGAGGAGGTGTGGGGAAATAGGCCCCCTTCACGTGGGCTCCCAGTAGGGGCCACATAGAGGGAGCAGCAAGAGGCCAGGGATTCCACTGGGGACAGGCAGTGATAGAAGCAATGGCCCAAGGCAGAGATAAACACTGGTGGGGAGGGCGGGGAGAATATCATGGGACAATTCAGGAGCTGACAGGAGGCCAATTGCCTTTGTTGTTCTCAAAGTATGGTCCCAAGATGGGTAACGTCAGTAATCACCCGCAACTTGTTAGAAATGCAAATTCAAATTCTCAGTCCTGCTCTAGACCCGTGAAACAGAAACTCTGGAGGTGGGGCCCAGCCATCTGTTTTAACAAGTCCTCCAAGTGATCTATAGTGAGTCAAATTTGAGAGCCCCTGAGCTAGAGGCAGGTGACCCAAGAGAGTGGAGCCATCCTTTAGGTGATAGAAGGAAGTACAAAGTGGGGCCTCAGTAAATGAAAATGTTCTACTCTCTAGTTTTTAGTCATCTTTTAAAATTTTCTTTCAGATCTGATTAATATAAACATTGCTCATTTTCATAGGCAAGGAAAACAACTCGACAGTCATATTTGCTGAGTACAAAATGGAGGGAAGTCTACACGAAGGTGGCTAATTAAGGCCACGTAAGTAATCAAGGCAAGCAAGTCAGGGACAATAAATCTCAGATGTGGCTGGTTCTGCTATCTTCACTGATCACCCAAACTGAATGATCAGCAATTGCTTCTTTATTTTTTACTATGTGGACATTGACAAAATGTTCATAAAGTATTCCTAATTCATAGCAGAAAGATTAAGGTGTTTGCTCAAATCTCTACGTTGGGAAACTAAGTTGCCTATTCAGGATCACACCATCACTGATGGGCAAGATCCAAGCTCCAAGATTCTGATTCTAAACTTGCGAAGTATCGAGTTCAATTTTTTCTTTCCCTTTTAATTCTTTCCTTTTTTATGAACCATAGCAATTTAATGTATAACTTTAATTTGCTCTATTTATGAAACATTCATAATATTTGTCCTGAAAACATATTGCCTTTTTAATAAGAGGTAAATTAAGGTTGAATGCAAACAATCTGGTAACAACAGACTTGAATTTGGCTCATTTTGCTCCTTAGGCCCCTGCATATTGTATGAGCTTGCAAAACCCTATATTAAAACCCAGGTTCGTGATGACGCTTTTTCTCAGAGTTAACTTCCATCAGGGACCTACTAATCACAGACTAATTATAGAAGAAACTCTAAAGAATAAGGACTTTCCACCAACCACTCCAGTATTAGTCCCTCCCCCAGGTTACACTATGAAGGTAGACTCCAGTGAAAATACACCAAGGATTTTTTTTCTTTAAAAATTTGTTTGCTGTGATTAATGTTTAGGATATAAAAATTATGCCTCCACGTTATTCCTGGTTTACATCTAAAATGACCTTGTATCAAGTGTTTTGGTTCCCATGGTAAGGAGGTAGTGAGGATTAACCTAGAAGGTTATTGGCTTCCCCTGCACCCCAGGATTTAAATTTACATTTACACCCAGGATTTCTTTTTTATATTGTTATTCCCCTTTCTCCTACTGGGCCAGGTGACATATCACTTTTACAATAACTTCTCCCCTGTGTTTCTCAAAGGCTCATCCTGGCCTAGATCACACACTGAATTTCAGATCTGTGCAGTTATCTGAAAGCTCACAGCATCTTTCTTCTCATGGGCTTTTAATCAGATACTGTTATACCTGGGTACAGAGGTCTGCCTCAAGCCAGCGCTCACTCCCAAGCCCCAGATGCGGACTGACCAACAACCTAATGAGAATGTATTCCTGCAGAAGAATAGAACCCCTCTTGAGATGTGCACTCTTTTGTGAAGTTCTTTAATTGCCTTTTTTTTGAACAAGTGAGACAGTGAGTCACTAAATGTTCTATTATGTTATCAAATGAGTACAGATGTAAGGAAAGCCTTTTTTTGCATTCTTTTTGTTATTTGTAACACTGAATTAGCCAACTAATACACACTTAATAGCAGGTGTAATCCTCCTTAAGGACATTTCTTAAGGAGCACCAACCTCAAGGTGTACCTGATTTTATTCAAACTATGAAGTGATGATATCCAGTGGAACCTCTATGTTCCCAAATAGGTGCCTTGGTACAAACTGTAGATAAACGAGTCAAACCACATCATAAAAGTAAGTTTGAGCTACAGATAATAAGAGCTAATGTTTATTGACCTTTTTAGTTTTTGTTTTTTGTTTTTTTGGCCAAGGAACAGACCTATATGTTTTCCATATATGAATTTGCACTTCTTAACATCCTGATGACATAGGTGCTCTCATTATCCCCACTTTACAAATGAGGACAGTGAAGCCCAGAAAGGTTAACTTACACAAGATCACACTGCTGGGGGGTCGCCAAGCCAACTCACAAGAGCTCTAATATGCCGCTTGCAAAGATCTCCCCCACCCTCACTCTTCCTTCACTGCCTCCCACTAGTCCTCCTTCCCACCCCTACCCCATGCATTTTATACTGTGGGGTTAGCCTGGAGCCCCAGTTGCCTCCAAGCTCATTTGTCTCCCCAAATCCTATGTTCCTGGTTAGCCACATCCCTGCCCCTGGCTGGAGTCACGCAGAAAGTCTGAACATCTGACACACATTGGTCATGCCTCCTCCCTTTGGGGACTAATTTCACACTGTGCTTAGTGATGCATACAAGAGCATGATCTCCTGTTGCAAGCAGCAGTCCCTAGGGTATCGTGTACCCTGCCCAAGGCTAAAATTGGGGAAACTGAGGCACGCTAACAGTGCAGGAGCAACTTAATTCCTCAAATGCTTGGCAGATGAGGTAAAGATGAGATGGATATATTTGGACTCATGTTTCAATCTGGTGGCTCATCTACCACACTGCCCCTCCCCTCAAGCCTTTCTCCCCTGAGGACTTCTTGGTGGGGAGTTGCCCAGCCCACAGCCAAGCCAAAGCAGACTGGCAGAGCACTGCCAGGGCACCACACCATTTCTAATAAAGGCAAGTGACTACTGCTCCTTCCTCTCTCCCCTTATATGAGTGCCCAGTGGATACGGGGTATCTGACCTGTGTGTCCTACCTTAAGGACCCTGAAGTATTAACTATCGTTAGCTGACAAAGCCGACAGGATAAAAAAGAAAAGAGCCTGTCCATGAATAGTAAACATGTCGTCCTCCTCTGCACCCCACCCCACCAAATACTTGTGTCAAAAGCAGCTGGAGACCACAATTGTTCCATTCAACATTTGTCCACTTGAGACCATCTTGGGGTCTGCCTTATCTCTGCCAGCATCCGAACTCATGGGGAGTGTTAGGATGGGTCCATACTAGAACAGGTTTATCTTTGCCACATATGACTTGGACCATATTGAGGTTATCCTCCAAAACTTATTTGAGGAATGTGTACTCTAACATCCAGGAGTTTCAGAGCCTACTTAGGGAGAGCTTTAACAGTAGGATGAAGCACAAAGCCAGGCTCCTGGTAAGGCTGAACTGTGGCATGAATAATTTCTCTTCATTCCACAGTCAACACAGATTTATGGCATCTGCCAGGTGCCAGGCCCTGGGCCTGCAGAGGTGAGGACTACAGACAACGTTTCCTGTCCTGATGAGACTTTACGATGGCTTGTTCTGGGAGGATTCTTGGACATCAACTATTTACTTTCAAAAGATTCAGTGGGAATTATTTTAATTTAAGAAATACTCATGACAGCTGGTTCGGGGGCAACTTTTCCAAACATGCTGTAACAAAATTGGCAATTTTAGCTAAATCACACCCTGTTCTTCAGACACTTGACTTGCATTTTTCTTTACTACAGTAAATTTGTGTTCGGAACGTGGAAACTTGTAGGGACCAGCCACTCCGGCTCAACCTTAAAGACAGCTTTTCAGGCTAGGCTTCATTTTCTAGAAGAACAAATCCTTTAAATATTTTCATTGAAAAAGGACAGTAACTGACAGGACTGACTGGACAGGTAGGCCATTAGTGACCACTGGTGAAATGAAGGGAAGTCTGCTCCCCTAACCACCACTCTTCCCTGCCTCCCCCTCCACACACGGAAGCCGGTGCAACAGGAACTCCTTCGTGTAAAAAAGGTAGGTCAGATAGAGTCAGTGTAGGGTAATAACAACCTGGGGACTCCCCTAGAACCAATGCCTACCTCTAGGGAGAGAATGAGCACATATCCTGATGAAAGCAGTCAGTGTGGGCTTTATAGCAAATTGAAAACACAATCAATAAAGCTCAGGGGCTTCAGGGTATCTGCAGACTTGAATTTTGAGGCAGTATCTCATCCCTCTGATCACTCGTGAAGACCTTACATGTAGGCTCAGGGAGGGATACGTGTCAGAATTTGTAGATGAGATAAAAACGCTCAATACTGCATGGACCCAAGAGCTCTCCATGCCTCCATATTACACACGTCCCCAGAATGCTCCATAGGTATGTTATGTAGTGATTTCTATTAATTAAATGTGTTATAATTTTGATGAAGTCCTGCCCCTAGCCTAATTCAGATGCTCTCAGGCACATCGGGTACAGGGTGGGGGGAAGGATAGAGCTCAGCCATCTGGCAGCATTCCATAAAACTGGACAGATTTACCGTAAAATATGGCACTGGGGGAAGTGGTAGATACAACTTTATACCTGAGCACGATAGAGTGTATTTCCCTTAGATTCTGCCTGGATATTTTACCAGGATCAGGATGTTTTGAGGAGGCATGGCCACCCTGACTCCAAACCCCAAATTAAAATTACAGCAAGTAAAATTAGAGAGTGTCACATGCTACTTTAATTCTGAGCTGCTGTTCTTTAGTGGCTCCTCATTTAAGAGTACGTAATTATTTTCAAATTATCATTTATCCTTTCATGGTTAAATTAGATTATCAGCTAGAACTTTCAGGGAGATTGGAATTCTACATGCAAACTGGGTTCTTCTGATCACTATTTATGCTCCTTTTGCTTGGCTTTATTTCCTGAACCTTCAGATCATCTGTTTCACAGATAACCATCCTATGACACTGGGGAATATTCAAATGGAAACGATCGGTACTATTTCATATGGCATATATGTAAAAGACATAGTTTGTCTGTAACAGAAACTTAGCATTCAGTAGCAGTATAGGCTTCCAAGAATATTAAAATATTTCTTTAAGGAAATGTAATTCACGTGACCTCTAACTTCTTAATTATACCCAGGTGTGTGCATGAGTTTTGCGTGTGTGTGTTTTCTACATGTTATTTTAATAAAAGAGAAAGAAGCTCTTCAGAGGGTCTCTGCCTTTATACATGGAGACAAAATGACTTAGAAACTCCCTGGATATCCTCTGATCAACTGTTCTCCTTGCAATTTTGACAGCTATAATGCTTCTTAAAACACCAGGCTCCTGATATTCTTCTTTCTTTCTAAAGAGAAACAGTGATTTTATTTACACATACAGTCAGTATGATAATTTTCTAAATGTGTTTCTACCAACCCTGCTCGATCTCTGTAGTGTCAACTGACAAAATCTATCCCTTTCATAGGGCCAAACAGCTTTCAGATCCCAGGTCAGTGGTCACTTCTTTGGGGGAAATCAGAAGACTTTAAAGAAGTGGAAAAGCCTGGATTTCCTCACAGAAATTGGCCTCAAGGGACTATCTTACAACCTTCATGTTTTCCTAATTCCCACCAGCTCTGTGATCATTTGATTGGTGTTCATCTACTCCATGGGACATTATAAACTCCATGAGGGTAGAGTCTGGGTTAGTTTTATGCACCATTATATTCCTAGTGCCTGAAACAAAGAGCTCAAAAAATATTTGTAGAATTAATGAATGTAAAAATATATATGTGTGTGTGCATTGATTAATAAGTGAAGTAAAGAAATTGCTCAAACAGGCTTTATCCGTAATACTTTATAACCTCACTCTCCATTCAGTAGCCACTAGCCACACGTGGCTATTTAAATTTAACCTTAAATTAATCAAAATTAATAAAACTAAAAATCCACTTCCTCAGTTCCACTAGCCACATTTCCAACACTCAATAGTCACACACAACTAGTGGCTATTGGATAGCACAGATTATATTTGACAGCGCTGATTACGGGGCATTTCCATCATCGTACAAAGTTCTAATGGACGGCACAGCTCAAGGAAAGCTAAAATTCTAGTCCAAGGGGAGTATTATTCTTCCAGGCTCAATCAGCTCATTATTATTGCTGCTATCACTAATATTAACTGGGTGACTTAGACCCCTTTCCTATAAAACTGTTCTCCACTTGATGATTGAGCATAATCTTCACCTCTTTTTCTTCCGAATCATCGACAAACCATTTGGCTGCTTTGATTTGTAAGAGTCCAAGCACGTAGGTGGTTCTATGTACTTTCCCAAGTACCCAAAAGAATCCTTGAAATTGAGAAAATCCACTGTTCTGAAAGTGCATTTATTATACAGGGCAGGTCTCTATGTGCTATACTGAGAATAAGAATGGGAAAGATCTAGTGTGCTCTAGAAGTCATCATTAGTCTACAAGGAATTTGGATTTGTGTTAATTTACTTAATTATGTTAAGTGCATGATTGCACACATTCTGAAATTGTAATTGTGTGTTAAACTGGTCTAGCCTTCCAAATGAATAATATTCAATATGTTTACCGAGATTTTTTTTATTTCCACAATTAAGCATTTTTAAAAACGTAAGACTGTACTTACAGCCATCTTATCCCATACACTATAAGCAAATATTTTGTCTCTGAGACCAGAGACTAGAAAGTTGCCAGGGGGTAGGATAACAAAACTATAACATTTGTAATTAATTAAAAGTAATAATTTGATTTAAGTACCCATACAAACAAAAGCAACTTTAGTGATGATACAAGTGCTAGAAAGAAGGTAAGAGACTGATGAAGATGATATGATGTTCAGATTCAGGGACACAAACCAGGAAACTGAGCACACTGGGAGAAATATGCACATTTCTAGGAAGCTTTGTCTCTTGTAATAAAAAACCAGGTTCTATGCCTCATTTTAGCAAGCTAGACTCTATATAGTCCCATTTTTCTCCATCTCTATTAAAAAGATGGTCTCCAATAAATACTATGGTTACCTTAACCACACCCACATGTTTTAAATTATATATCACAAACTTTTGTCAATCTGCATCATAAAATACCAAAACCAACTTTTGAACCAAATACATTTTACCACACCATCATTATCATGTCCCAGGTTTCGGTGACAGTTAATACATTCAATGAATACTAGCACTCTTTTCGACAGACAACAACCTCAATGCCAAACGTGCTTGTCAACATAGCTAAAACACTATCATTTATTGTATTCTGATAACTTCAAATTTTCATACCACAGGTGTTCCAAACCATAGGAAATCAAATATTTCCCTAATACCACACTTTAATGCTTCAAGCTCTACAAACTGAAAAGTACACAATTAACTTTTTTCTAGGCACATTTGTGGGGATTGCACCTGTGCCTACCTGTGAACAGCCTCAGATTCTCTGCTTCACTCTTAGCCTTTATGTCTCAGGACTTTTTGTTTACAAAATGCATGTCACGTTTGGCAAAGACGAAATTGTATGGTTCCACCACTGGGCTTTTAAGCAACTCAGATCTTGTTTCTTAGAAGGTAAACCTAGGAGTTGTCAGAATGCCACACAGCAAGTTTATCAATAAAGAACTTTAAAGAATGGGTTTGGAGGTGAGAGGCCAGATGAGTAGAAAAAAGAATTGAGAGGATTCATGCCCCTCATCTCTGCTGATGTCCATGTGGAAATCCAAGACCAGCCCACTCCTTAGAAATCTGTCTTAATAACTGTTATTTTGCAGGAATTAGACACTCAATGTCTTCTAGCTTAAGGGATGTAATATTTGATGAGTGAAGTAAGGCTACTTGACAGGTAAGGAGGGATGAATGGGAACTGTGATAAGCCCCACCCGAAAACATTTAAATTTTTTTAAAAGTACATAAAAGATAGCACAAGCCCATTGAGTACAATCTATGGAGGTGCATATTTGAAGTTTCTACTTGAGCATAGGGCAGAAACCAGAGTTCCTTGCTGGACTTTGCATTCCAATAAAAGTCACAAGGCCATGCTTTAAAAGGGGCCAGAAAGTCCATTTAGAACAAGTTTTTCAAGTTTTAGGTTGTAAAATTATATCTAATTACAAACTAACTTTAACCTTTCTTCACCTTTTCTCCATCTCTCAAATCCCTCAACCTTCGGTTGGCTTGATCAAAGCTGCTTCACCCAACACAGCCACATCCCGAGTCCTTTCTGACAACTGGTGTTGTAATCCATATCATGGAGAGCAGATTTAGAATTTGCCCCAAATTTGTGTGAAACAATAACAACAGAAAGGGAATTCTGAGATCCTTTGCAAGTTTTGAAGGTGCTGTATTCCTGAAGATGATCCTCCGACAGGTGGTATTCCCACTTCCAATTCCATGGGAACAGAGTATTTAAAATGGTTGGGCTTACACTATTCCACTGTAAACAAACAGGTACTGTGTTCAAATCCTGTGAGATTTGGGGCAAGAAAATAATCTTTCTACTTCAATTTCCTCAACTTTTAATGTGAATGATGATGGTACCTAGCTCATAGGGTTGTTGTCAGCATCCTATGTGTTGATGCATATAAAGGTGCAGTGCATGTTACCTGGTAAGTACTCAATAAATAATATCTATTTTATTGTAACACTTCTCACATCATTTGCTAATAATCCTGAACATTGATGATACAATGCCAATGACAGCAAGAAATCTGGTATAGGGGTTAGTTAGAAGATACAACGTAAGAGGAAATGGATGGAAAACAAAGGAGAATTTATTTATTGGGTGCTCACAATGTGTCAGATACTATGATAAGTGCTTTCTTTATATGTATTAGGTCTCATCTACTTTTCACAACATGTCCATGGGGTATGAACTTTTAATAACTGCATTTTGAAAATGACTCATATGGTGATTTGTACTACAAAAACCTGGTTAGGTTAGACTTAGGTTTCCCAGAAGCCACTTCCTTGTATGGTTCTGGGTTTGATTTGGCCAAAAGTGCAATTCACATGAGATTTGGAACGCAGAAGTAAAACAGCAGCTGTTACTCTCTGGAGGTCATCATGGTTAGATGCAGCAGTGGGGACCCAGAGATGCCAGTAGGTTCTCCTCCACTCCACATCCTGCTCTTTGGAGGACCTCTGGCCCTGCTGATGAAATGCAGCATCACCAGATGCTTGCATGCAAAACTTGCAAGGCAGAAGCTCCCCATGGACTCCTTTACAGCTCCCTGCTCACAGGCCCATTCCAGCAGCTAGTCATGGCTGTCATCTCAGACGGACTGATCTTCACTTCCGCAGGGTCTCCCACACCAGCAGTTCTGTTTCCCTAATCAAACCTCGACTGATACAAGGCAGTGGCATCAGGGCGAGATTCAGTAGGTCACCCAAGGTCACTCAGTGCATGATGGAGCCAGAATTGGAAGCCTTCAACTGCCTCCAGAGCCCAGCTCTTAATCACCACTATGCAGCATTGCCTAGAAGGAGGAAGGAGAAGGAAGGGAGGAAAGAAAAGAGGATTATAAATTAGGAGGGAAGGAAACAGAGGTAACATGGCTAGAAGGGGTGAGAAGGAAGCAGGAGGGAAACTATGAGAACTAGATAGTAAGCAATGAGGAGAGGGGGAGGAAAGGGCAGAGGAAAAACATACAAAGGGGGGACAGGGTAGCAGCCTTCCCAGCTCTACTTGCTCTGCCAATATGTCCTCCTCAGCACAAAGAGGGAATTCTAAGCATGGCTAATACATGCCAGAGAACTGCAGTTGTAGTGCTCAGTTGTTAAGGAAGCAAATGCCCTTTTGGTTTTATTCTTCTATTAGAAATTGAATCTAAAGTTTCATAAAGGTTGTTTTTTTTTTTCCAACAGACCTAATAATGTCTCAAATTACTCACTCTTTTCTTTAGCCTCTGCTATTTAATTTTTTACAACCTTGCATAAGTCATTGGTAAATATCAACTTGTAAGCCAGCAAGCTTTGTTATAGACTGTCCATAAATTGAGAAATCAAATAGTTTTATGCCACAGAACAATGACTAATAATTTAATTACAGATCATCATGTTCAGCTGGGGTGATAATCAATTTAACTATGTGATATTCAACATGAGGGATGTGGCAAACTTTGCACATAATTCCAAAATAGAGGTGTGAAATATCACTTTCCCCTGTGACTACTTGGTTTACCCTAGATATTTACTATGTTTAATATTACAGCTGCCAAGGAGGCATAGAAATTAATTTAAAATCTTGTTGGACTTTATTTTCTACTTTGAAGCAGCTAATACTTTTAAAATACCCTGTTCGGGGTACAGAACGTGCTCTCCAAGTGTCCTGATGTGTATAGAGGTGAGAGGACATGATGCCTGACTTTGAGAACAAATCACCTCGTCCTCGCCATCATCCCGAATGATTGCCCACGCATTGCTCCTGACTTGCATTTTAAGCATTGGTCAGCATGCTTTTGGCAAGACTGTGCCAGGAGAACAGGTTTTATGAGAGGACAGTGATAGAAGATGTGATAATCTTGCCCTAAAACCATCTCTTCTCTCCTTGGGGCCTTGTCCTCCTCTAAGCTCCATGATGTCATAGTCCACTCAAGGGACCAGGTTATAAAGGGACAAGGGGATGCCAAACTTGCTTTTACAACTGGTTGCCCTCTTCCTGCCCCAAGATGAGGTTAAGAAGTGCAGGCTCGAATCAACATTTTTCTTTTTTTTAATGCTGGATTCATTTCACTGGATTTTGGTGAGTTTTGCCTCTTAAAATGTTATCACAACCTCAAAATGACATTAGAAGGCAAATTTCCATTTATTATTTATATAGTATTTATACTATAAACCACTAACATAGGAAGTAATTATCTTATAATTATCACTATCATAAATAATTGTTCATTATTTGCTATCACTGTGAAAAGAAGGGGCAATGTTAGTCCCCTGGAGCTTCTGGGGCTGGGCCTGGAAACCGCCTGAACCCATCCAGCTCACCCATTCAGCAGCCATCACCACGTGCAACTGTGCACATGGAGCCCTAACACCTTCAGCCTTTGTCCTATACCTTTTTGTATGCCCCCTCTCATATCTTTTCTCTTTACTAGTTCTCAGCCTTCCCAGATTCTAGCCTCCTGGGTTACTTCCTTGTCTATCGCCTCGGCATAATTCTGCTGACCACTTCCCTGGTGCTAACCTCTGCCTGTCCCTCTGTTCACAATTTGGATACCCAGTGAGACCATGGGTTCCCACTCCTTACCTCAAACCCTTCCAAGTAGCAACTTCCCAATTCACCCAGCAGCAAGGGGGACTTGAACACAAAGGTAGAAATCAGAAAGACATGGTGTTCCCTTAGGTAAGCCTCAATTCTGGGGGTAGCTATTAATAGCTTGCTCTAGTCCCTGCACTGGGGCTCTGGAGGATAGTGGGGCCATTGTGGTGTCAACATTATACCTGCACTAAGGTTTCCTCTACCTGAACCCTGGAATACATGACAGGGCAGTGGGGTAGCAGTGGACAGAAAATATGGGGGGATTGCAAAGCAGGGAGATGGACGTTCAGAGATCAAGCGTGTTTGCCTTGCCTGAGCTTATGATCAGTAAAGTTTTCCTATACCAAGGAGGCACGGCCCAATAAAGACCCAGCTCTGCTACCTCATTCATAGACTTCAGTCAGACTTTTTCTTACTGGATTCAACTTGTACTCAGCTTCCACATTTGGTTTTGGTCAACTGGCAATGGTTCGAGCTGTACCTCTTGGGTTAGGGTTAGAAGGTGATGGTGATCCTCTATTACAGACATTGATTTGCCTTCTCAGGAACACTTCAAACATGCTTTGTAAAACACACGTGCTGCGTAGCTGGGCAACAGCAATAATCCCTACACCCACTCTTGCATGGGACTCTAGCCCTCAGCCCAGTCCAGTTAGCTCCAATCCCCAAGAAAGGGATTTGAGCAACTTTAGAGCAAGTATAGTAAGAGTGAGAGGGAAGGAGTTATTAACATTTATTAAGCCCCTGTTATAAGCCAAGTATTCTTCTAGACATTTTGTTCATAGTATCATGAACATAGCATCGTTTTGTTCATAGTATTTCATGATCCATAGTAATTTCCATAAAGTCAGAGAAATTTGCTGTTCTATCTCCAGTGCCCAGAACAGTTCCAGGCTGATAGAAAATTCTCAGAAAATATTTGTTGAGCTCACATAGGACCCAGATTTTGGTTTCTAAATGCCATTCCCTAATAAAAGGAACCAGGACTCTTTGGAGAGATGGCTGATTTTAGAACTGGAGCAGAGAAAATATAAGATGAGCCTAGAGCATCTTATAGTACCAGAAAGCAAAGAAGTGCTCAAAAACACAAAAGCGTCAAAATATGTCAAAGGGGCACAGGAAACACCCTGAAAGTGCTCCCCATGGACAAAGCTGGAGCAATTTGAACAGCAAAATAAATAACATAGCATTAGATTATTACCTAAAATATAAAACATACGTGAGTCCATACTAATATAAATGAATAATAATTAATTAATTAAGAAGAAAAAACAACTCTTCCTTACAAAAGAACTCCAAATATTATATATGGACAGTGCCCCTCCAGGAGGCAGAGCTTAATCCCCCACTCCACACTCCCATCTTGACTGGCTCCAACCTATGTCCAGCCTGGTTCCCAGAGCTCCCCATTCTAGCTAGGCATTTACAGCTTGTCATGACCTTGTCACTGTAGGTATCCCAAGTTAAGACAATCTTAATAACTATTTGCTGCTTAATATAATCAAGTCAAATTCTGCCCCTTTATACACAATTTATATTAAAACATTAGAGTATTTTATACAGTTATCCAAGGGCTCAGAAAATATTTCCTTTTTTGTCTTAAGGTTTGAGTAATAACTTATATTTATTGAAGTCATATGTGTGGGCATATTGTTCACTATAATCCTATAAGTATTATTATCACTCATTTTCACAAATAAGGAAATTGAGAGTCAGTGAGGGTAAAGGACTTCCCTATACAACTAGTAAGTGGTAAAGCCAAAATTTAAACTTATTCTGATTCCTATGCCTATATTTTCCCACTGTGCCATGCTGCCTTACCAAAAAACAAAACAAAACAAAAAAACAAAAACAAAAAAACCCTAAAAGTTCTATAGATACAGTATTCCATATGCAAAGCACTGTGAAAACGGGTAGAGCTAAAATTATGTCTACCAACTTTGTTTCAGATTCTACATGTGTGCTGAGCTTATTGTTTCTTGCCTGATGATTTACTTTCTATACTTGCCTGACAGAGAGGGTAACAGATGTAGTGTGAGAGCAAAAAAGAAACAAAATGTGTCCTGATGCCAAAGTCAAAATTAACTCTAACAAGAGGGAAAATTTGAAAGAGGAAATTTTCTTTTTGATAGAGTTTAGTTTGGATCACCCATGCTTCTATAACAATTTATAAATCATAGAATATTTTGGTACTCTACCTTGTTTTTTTAAATTGTTTCTTTAATGGAAAGGTTTGCAAATTTTAAAAAAATAGATAGTTTAATGGTTCTCAGTTATTTGGTTTCATGCCTTTCTTTCTCTACCAGGTTCTATGATCTGTGGAGACCACCATGTCTTATTCATCTTTTTAATCCCCACTGCCTGACAAAAAGTAGGGACCCCCAAAATAACGATTGAGTGAGGGAATAAATGAATGAAGGAACAATAAGCAAATTATTATCAAGTCAAAAATAGTCCAAAGGAAGTTGGGCATTCACAGATGAAGTCTTTTCTCTCCAACCAGAGAGTTCTTTCCAGTCCTCTATCAATCCTTTTGATAGGACAGATTTTCTTTCCTCAAGGCTACAGGGTGCTTAAAAAGCAGATTCAAATTCAGTTAACACCCACTGAGAACCTGCTATGTGTCAAGATAGTTCATGTACAATAGCTTATGTAAAACATCTAATAACCATGTAGCTATTATTATCCCCATCTTTCAGATGAGGATGCTTAGGCTCAAAGAAGTTAAATGCTTTGCTGAGGGTCTCACAGCTAATAAGGGGCATGATTGGAAGCTGAACCTGGTCTCAATTAAATTTCAGCACTCCACTCCCCTGCCGTTTCCCCACAGTGTACTAACCCAATGCCACATTTTGGTAGAAATTATGGCACACCTTTTTCGCAGCTTAACATCTTTGAAATAGGAATGCATTTTATAAATGATAGCCTTTAAAATTCCTTGAAATGTAGTAATGGTTTCTCAAAAAATATTGAATTCACCATCTTTATCCTGTATCATTACCTCTGACCAAAAACTAGTATTAGAGACCTCTATTCTGTTTGTAGTATCAAAAGAGGGCTGAAAGAGCCTAATTGCAATAATTTAAAGAACTGTAGGAAGACAGATCTGATCAAAATCCTTTTCTGCATTTTTTTTTGTCACTTAACAATCAGAAATTCTTAGCTTAGTTAATAGCAGTTTTATTCGCTAATTTCCTCTTAACCTCAACTGAGATCACCTCAGAGGTAATGAGGGTTTTGACTGGGAGTGGAGTGGAGGGCAGTGAGGGAGTTGATACCATTTGAGAGGACAGTGGGGTACTGTGGGAAAGATAAGAAGGTTCCTCAGGGGAATGTTAAACAATAGGGACAGGTTAAGGAGTGGAGTTTAAAATGAAATAAACATTTTAAAGAAGGTAAATAAATACACTGAAAATAGAGACTACCATACATTAATAAGAGTATTTGTAAGAAACTATGGCAGGTAAGCAAAGGGAAGCTGTTATTTCACATTTATGAATAAGTTAACCAAATGCTCAGGATGAAGTGAAATAGTCCCTAATTTATATTTAGACATCAAAACCACTTTTAAATCACTGATTATTACACTGCTCTAAAACAACTGTTGCCTTTTGTGCCTATTACCACCAAAAGCACTCTCAAAATTGAATATCTAGGTCTTGATCAAAAGTATCTAAGAAGCCAGAGATTTCCTGCATTTGACCCAGGATCATTGGATCCACTTTTTCTGTCTCATCTGGGAAGATTCATCGATCAACTCAACAAAAATTTTGTCCTGACCCAGAAGTCCCAGGTCAATTTTCAGGTCAAGACCAGTGCATTTGTGCAACCAGTTCAATGCCCTGTGGGCACAGCAATGGAGTACTCTCCTCTCACTGGCCTAAAGGGTCTATATCCCAGTTTATTGGGTAAGCCAAAATGGACTTCAACCCACAGTTCCTTTTCTTTAAGCATGGGTGGCTATGTTTTGTATCTCATGACCCAACATCATGGTTGTTGCTAATTGGACCAGGGGAGGGCATCTAATTCAAGGAAAGCCTATTTGTAGACTACTCAGCAGCCTATGTATTCTGATTCAAGAGCACTTTTTGATGGTTGCCTAACTTGGACCAACCAAGTTCTCTCTTTGAAAGATGAATGATTTAGGGTTGCAGAGATACAATGATGCAGAGAAAGACAAATGGTCATTGGAAGTGGGAGAAGAAGACAGACACAGAAGAGAGCATAATGAAAGGGAATAGCTAAGTTACTCTAGCGTAGAACAGTAGAGTAGATGTGGGCAACAAGGTTTGTGAACAACATTCCAGTTCTATTTTCTGAGACAGCAGGCCATGGTTCTTTTTTCTGAGATATTTTGCTTATTCAGATTTATCCTGAGTACTCCTGAGCCCCAGTGCTTTGGTCAGAAATGGTTAAGTTTTAACCAAATGGTTAAGGTAATGTAGAACATGAATACCTCAGCAGTTTAACACAATGAAAGGTTATTTCACTTTTTGCAGAATTTGCTCCAGATTTAAAAGACTGTTCAGGGCATATGTTCTTCAAAATTCCAGATTTCTAGCTGAGAACTGATCACTGACTCAAATACTTCTCCCTACATGTGATGTAATACTTCTGCTCCCAGTAATTGGCCAAAGCTTATCACATGGTGCAGTTAATGACAAAGATACTGAGAAATGTGATTTTCCAAGTACTAGGAAGAAGAAAACTAGAAATATGAGTGAATCAGGTACCTAAATATGGGATACCTTGCTACCATATCTTTAACCTTTTCTTGGTGCCTTATGTTAATCATTTTACCTTTCCTATGCTTCGCTGAAACCCATCAGGTAGTGTTACATTCATGTCATTTAACTCACCTTTGATTCACTGTCAGACACACCTAGTCACGCCTCTCTAGTCACTAGCAAATTTGATGCTTCACAGTAAATCTAACAAAACTTGTAGCAAGCAGGGACTTGCATTGTCAAGTAGATGCTTTCAGTAGATGCTTTTTTTCCTTCTAAAATAAGAACAGTAGCAGAGAATGATGGATTTTTGCCATGTGCTGGGGAAGGCAGGGGAGTGGGGTGAGACGATAATGAGAGTTACTGAGATCATCTCAGTGGGACCAACTACTGTAATTTATTTCTTTGTAATTCTGTAATTTACTTCTTCTCTGGGAAGAATAAGTTCAGTCTGAAAAGGAAAAAAGGAGGGGATGGGGCTAAAATTTACTGAGTATCTACTATGTGCCATCATCTCATACAGATATTACCTAATTTATTTACCACCAAGCAGTATCTATGGGCTAGATATTACTATCATCCAGCTGATAAAATTGAGACATGAAGAGATTATATGATTTGCCCAAAGTCACACAGCTATGATGACTGAGAATTCAATCCAGGCTTCTAAATCCAGATCTTCAAATCCATGCTTCTCACAATTTCATGAAACATAAGCAGCAGCAAACCTCAAATACATCCTGGAAGAAATAATCCAGATTTTGGGGGGCTATTGCTAAAGGAAATAAAGTTCGGGAAGGATTGAATTGATTTTAGAAAAATCCCAGAGGATTTTGAAGACAGTGATCTCATGCATTTATATACTCATTCATTTATTCAAAAAGATGTAATAAATGAAGATTAAAAGGAAGTGAAGATAAAAAGACAAAATGGAAAATCCCTGTTCTCAAGTTGCTCACTGTACTTAGGCATAGCCTCACAAGTAAACAAACAATTATGATGATATAGTGGGATAAGAGTTATTGTAGAAATAAGCAAGTGGTGTTGAGGGTCCTAAGTCAGTGTTGCTACTTAGACTCTAAGATGGAGATTTGTGCACAGGAGTCTTGCCTTCAGGATTAATCACCTATAGGGGAAGTGAAAGAAACTGAACTGAACAGAAGAAGAAGTTGGACTATGATGCAGTCACAACAAAGTCCTCAGACCTTTCACAGGAGGATTATCGGGCTAGGATGGCCTGCAAATTATCCCGACTGGGGCAATAGGATGAGGCCTCTACACTTCTGTATCAACTAGTCATTGCAATATGGGCTGCCCATAGGAAGGAAGGCATGACCTTAATCAAGGGGCTCTCTTCAACCAAGGTCAATCTCCAAAATGAAACTTAGCTGAGATGTATCTGTTACTAACACTCTCCACAGTTAGGGAATGAATGTTTCATTCCTGAGGTCGTAGAGGAATCCAAGCAGCACACCATTGGACCCACCATAGCCACCTTTGTGGAAGGTTTTCCAGAGAGGATGGCCCTGGAGCTGAGTCTTAAAGGACAAGTAAGAGTTATCTAGGAGAATGGCACATATGAAGATATGACAGCCTGGGGAGAGTACATTTAGGACAGTTTATCATGCCCTTGGGAACAAATAATGCAGAAGGGAAACCAGCAAATGCTGAGGTTTAGACGTAGAGGCCAGATTCTGCAGAACGTGACACACTATGCTAAGGAGTTTGATCTTCTTCCTGAAGGCAATGGGAGGGCATTCAAAACTTTTATTCAGGGAGTGATATAATCAGATTTGCTTTGTAGAAAGATCATTCTGACAACAGGTGAAGAATATATCAGATGGGGATGAAACTGAAGGAAAAGAAGCAGACTCATTAGGAAGCTGTGACAGTGATCCCAGAGAGAAGAATACTTGAATTGACAAGTAGCAGTAGCAGTGAAGATAGATAAAAGTGAATATTAAGGATATTGCAGAGACATTAAGTGGGCAAAACTGAGAAAACTCAAGAAATCAATTATGTGTTGTGGGTAGGGAAAATTTTAAAGTCAAGAGTAACTCAGAGGATGGTTCCATGTATTGTTGATATAAATCCAGAGGAAAACATGGTAAGTTCAGTTTTAAACATTTGTGGAGCATTCATGTGGAGATCTCCAGCATGGGGAGCTCCATCTGCCCTCTGGAGCTCAGGAGAGAAGTCTAGTTGATGACAGAGTCAGAGTCCATGTATGGATGACAATAGAAGTTATGGGAATGGAAAAGCATGTTCTAAAATGTACATAGACACAGAAGAAAAACAGTATGTAAGGTAAAGAGGAGCAAACAAAGAATTGCTAGGAACATAGGAGGAAAATCAGGAGAGAGGGATGTCTTGGAATTGAAAAGAGGGGAGAGTGTTAAGAAGTTCCAAGTGCAGTTGAATGCCACTGAAAGATTTAAAAAACAATTTTCCAGAATATTGAGTAAGTTGAAGGTCACTGGAGACCTTGGCAAGGAACAGTTCAATGACATGGAAAAGACAAAACAAAGACACTAAAGGAAACATGATTGACCTTAAGGATGTTGTGCTAAATGAAATGTCAGTCACCAAAGCACAAATACTGTATGATTCCCTTTATATGAAGTACACAGAGTTGTCAAACTCACAGAGACAGAAAGCAGAATGGTGGTTACCAGGGGCTACAAGCAGGGAGGAGGAATAGAGAATTATTGTTTAACAGGTATAGAAAGTTCAGTTTGGGAAATGACGAAGTTCTGGAGATGGATGGTGGTGACAGTTGTAGAGCAATGTCAATGTACTTCATGCCACAGAGCTATGCATTTAAAAGTTAAAATGGTAAGTTTTATGTTATGTATATTTTACTAAAAGAAAAAAGAGAGAATAAAAAGATTAAATGAGAGATGAGAAAATGTAGGGACTGAATATAACCCTTTCTCAAGAAGCTTGGTTGGGAAGAGAAGGAGAGAGAGAAGGTAATAGCTAAAGGAGGGTGTAGGGTCCTGGGGAGCATTTTGAGGAAAGAGCCAGTAGAGAGGCTCTCTGGAGATATCAGAGGTGCATCAAAGAGAAGCAGTTCTGTGAGCTGAGCAAGACAGAAAGATGGTGAAATGGGGGCCGTGAGAGCAACAGTTGAATCTCATTCTGGTGAACACTGAGAAAGGTGGAGTAACGTAGCAGAAGAATGACTTTTGACCCATGAAGGATGAAAAAAGGTCTTGCTCTGCCAAGATGATGAACTTCAGCTGAGAAAATTTAGTAAACCATTAATGCTCTCTTGAGGTTTAAAAATCAATATCTAGTTCATTTGACTGTTTTAAGCAGCTAATAGTGGCCACACAGTCTTTTACAGATTAAATTGGTCAATCACAAAATACAGTGTGTCCTATGCAGTGAATAGACACAATGATAATATTGTGATATGTAAGTTTTTATTTTCCCATTACATGTTGGGTGATGTTTTATCCAATAAAGGGCAAGAACATACACGAACTTTGAAGCTCACCATAATGTCAAAAAAGAGTATTGTCTAAATTTTAAGGAAGAGTATTGTCTAAAATTTAAGGAAGAGTGTAACTTTCAGACGAAAGTTACACTCTTAAATATTTCCCTTTTTCACTAAATTTGTAAAATACTATATACTTTTATAGTATGTTATTTTAAATACCTACAAGAAAATTATATTCAAGTCATGGGTTCCCTTGAGTCACAAAGAAAAAAAAATAGTAAAGTAAAACAGCAAATTGTTTTCTCCAGAGTGAAAAACAGAGGGGTCTTTTTAGAAGCACCACATTTAATTCATACATTTTTAGTCTGTCTAAATGGTCTGGGCAAATTAGTATCCTACACATCAGAAATAATGCTCAAATATTGCACTGTATTTGTTTCTGTCTAGACATAAAAGTTTATAAATTACAAAGATAGAAATCTTTGATATACCTTTGCGTGAACATACACATACACTCGCAAGTGCTTAGGGAAGATCTGGCTGTTGGCCATGATTATGTGAATTTGCATCATTTCTTAGTTATATGAAGACACAGCACCGGGAAATCACATACAAACAGAAATGCTCTCTCACTTCCAGTCCTCTGATGTGAATTGAGTTTTGGGCTTTCTGTGGCAGTTTTTAGCTTTAATCTATATGAATATGTAGATGGTTATAAGAGCTCTCCTGTTGGGTACATGTGTGTGAACTTGTCATTAAAAAAACACCTTCAGGGTCACAATATGAGGTGGTAATAATGACACTAAAATAGAACTTTCTGTGCCACTATATGCATTAATCTCAAAAAATAAAGTAAATTTAAAATCTTTATTTGGTAAGAAGTATGTCATAACCATCACAAAGCATGTGTAACACAAGTATGACACAAAAACAAGTATGTCTTAGGAGCCGCCAATATCACACCCATTGTGTGTGCATGGGCATTTGGATGTTGAGGCTGCGCCACATTAAAAATGAGAGATCGCATTGTCCCCTGAGGTCTGGAACATGTGAACCAATTAAAAGTTGTAAAGAGAAAAAGGAAAGGAAATTAAAAGATTAGTCTTTTTTGAGCTGTCAAGTAGGTGGAGATAAGATTCCCTTTCAACATTTTCTTTTAATAAGCAAGGAATAGATCCGTCCTGTCTTTACACTATTGCTGCTAGAATGCTTCCTTTCCTTTAAAGGGGAAGAAAACAGGGCATTGTGTTCTTTTAATGAATCTGCTATCTGAGCCTCATCTAGGTGTGTAAAGGACTGTTCTAGGCCAATTGCTCAGCTGTTGCTTTGACAAGTCCTGTCATACTGATTCAATATTTAAATGATTTCTTAGAAAATAAAATAAGAGAAATGTTTTTAAAAGGAGAAGTATATTCTCTTACATGGCTGAAATGCTGTCCTAATAATAGACGGACTCTTCCCAACTTACAGACTAATCAGTATATATGTGCTATTTGAAGCCTTAAACTGGAAGAAAGAACAGAGCATCTCTGGCATAATAAAACTTCATAAATAGATCTCTCTATGTTGTTATAAACTCAGATCATATTTCATAAAATATTTGAAGCCCATCAGAAGACCTATTCACAATCAGTTACTCTTTATTAATTAAATGCTCTAAGTCTTCAATGAGTGTGGGACCCACCTATAAAAACTCTCTGATGTTCCTAAGTACTATTTAGAAACAAAGCCAAAGTAAGATTTTCGTAAAAATATTAGATCGTTACCCTCTATGGTGTCCAAACACTTAGAAACAAAAATCAAAATGAATGGTTTAGCATGGTTTTTAAATGGAATATTAAAATTGGAACTGTCTTAAAAACTCTACAAAAAGTAGTCATAGCTACACATCCTCCATCTGTGAATTTGCCCAAGAATATATTTTCCTTTTTCTTTAAACTACATCCATTTCTTTGATTTTTTTTTAATTAGCAAAAGAGCTTGAACAAAACTAACTTTATGCATAACTATGTTTTTGTCATTGACATAAAGCACCACTTCTGAGTGAACAAATATATATGTCTAAATTAAGTAATTATCTCCCACACAAAGTTTTCTTGCAACCCAAATAAAATGTTAAAGCTATTCAGTAACAAATGGTATTTTTTGTTTTTTGAATGTTGTCTATGATCATTAACCAATTGAAAATTTCTTAATAGCTATTTTTAAATTATTAACATTTTTCATTGAAAATACATCAAACACCTAAGCAGGACATGGGAATTTAAAAGAACATGCAAGTCAATAAAAGTAATGTAAAGTAGATGAAAACATGATTTTCTTATATTTCTAGAATACTTTTCATAAATAATTTTTTCAAATGTTCCCATGAATAGACTGGAGAGTGAAATTTTGTAATTAGTGTTTGAGTTATCTGAAAGATACTAGCTAAGCAACAGTTGGCTCATTTTTTTAAAAGTGGTAATCGAATGTATTGCTCTCAAATTACATTGAATGTAGTTTTTAGCTTTTTTTGTCTTTTTGTAGCTCAGAGAGCACACTATGGATCATGATTATCATCATGAGACCAATCATCAATACAGCACTATAGGGAAAGTATAGGAAATCCAGTTCAACATTGTATGTAAGACATACTGCTCTTCAAAGTAAACCCTTGGTTTATTTGGTGCTGAATACCTGAAATTTTTTTTTTTTTTTAAGATTTATTTATTTGACAGAGAGAGACACAGCGAGAGAGGGAACACAAGCAGGGGGATTGGGAGAGGGAGAAGCAGGCTTCCTGCTGAGCAGGGAGCCCAATGCGGGGCTCAATCCTAGGACCCTGGGATCATGACCTGAGCCGAAGGCAGACACTTAACAACTGAGCCACCCAGGCGCCCCTACCTGAATTTTAAGTTCAGAGATCTTTGAAGAACATCTGGTGTCCTATTTTCCTCACAGAAGTATAGAATGGGGATAAATCCAATATTTTACTTTCTTAATAGCTTGAATTCCTGATAAATTAAAATTTCTTATAATTTGTAGAAACACATTTTAGATACTGTATGATTCAGTATTAACACATAATCCAAGTTGGTATTAAGTGCTGGGACTATTTTTGTTGGGCCCTATGACACAAAATAGTGTTAACCTTTATTTAATATGTCTATTTGTACTGTTTCCCAAGATAGGAAACTTTATTTATCTGGTATCATTAGAAAAGAGGTATTCCACATAGGAAAATTTTCCAGATACTTGAAGCTCATCCCTTTGAATGCACATTTCATTTTAACCATATCTACTTTTGACTTTTTAAAATATGCAATACTTTCCCCTGTTTTCTTAAACAGAGAGTAATCAACATAATGTCACTAGTTCTTGATTATTGGGGTCTTAATTGTACATATTTTATTGTACCATTGTTACATTCAACCACTTTATGTATTCAACAAAACCCTCACAGGCTGGTGTAGTGTTTTCAGGGCCCTTTCCTTTTATACAGAATTGTAGACAAAATGCTTTACAAGTTCCCGTGTTTCTGGGGCTTTGTTAGAGTAGTGAGGTGGCAGAGCAAGAAATTAAGCTTTCATGTCAGACAGACCTGGATTCAAATCCCAGGTCCGCTATTTACTAACTATGCAATTCGGGGGAAATTTATTTAATGCTTCGTAACCTCAGTTTCTTCATCTAAAAAGGGGCTGCTTCTAAGTTACAGCATGGTTGCAAAGAATGAATTCAATAATAACTGTAAAGGGTCTGGTGCTCCCAACCCTCAGCCCCCTGCTGTTGTGCTGTTGGCCTCAGCTCCTACCAGCTCACTCCTCTTACAGTTCCCTGGCCCTTGTAGACCTTGACAGCAGGAACCTCCCCAACCTGTTCATCGCTGTATTCACAGTCCCTGATGTCTGCCTGTAATGCCCAAATTGTGGTCTCTGGTAAAACGCTTGTATTTGAATCCTGACCCTTCTGGTTTCTACTGTGTGATCTTGGGCAAATTTAACTACCTCTCTCTACCTCCGTTTCCTTGTCTGAGAAATGAGGGGAATCATAATACATACCTCCTAGGATTAAATTAGCTATTTATGTAACTATCCCTCACACATAGTAAACACACAATAAATGTTAGAGTCTATAATAACTGGGGGTTAAAAAAATTTATTGCTTCTAATTTTCTGTGACTAGGGGAATGAAATATCAAGTTTATTTAGATGAGTTTAATATTAGAACATTTTCTACTAATAAAGTTTGTGATCTTTAGTATATAGCTTTTTAAACATTTTTTCCTTTTTTTTCAGCAGCTCAGAAGTTTTACCTTTGGGTTATTGGGTCCTATTTTGATTGCTGGATAAATGATCTCAAGATAATTAGGATTTTTACCCTATAGGACTATGAGATAACCTATCTTTTTGTTTCTTTTTTTTCCTCCAGTGTCATTTGGTTCCATTTTCTCTGTTCCATTTATGAAGATAGATTTGAAGTTTCTTCTAAGCTAACCAGTTTGCCTGTGTTCAGGTATAGAAATGTTTGCCTTTTATTCACATGTGGCCAACCATATCAATAGCCTAGGTCACAATTGGGCATGTCATCAGTAAAAATTCATAGCAGTTATATTTCTAAATCTTAGCATCTAACTTATTTCAAAATGGGATGCTTACATTATGTATTCCATTTCTTTATGTTAAGTATCACCTATTTGTCTTCAACTCCTAGCTCAGGCTAATCCTCCAGTTGAATAATCTGTTGGAATTTGGAATTGGAGAGTGAAAGATGAGGGTAGAGAGCTGTGGTTAAGGAATGAATAGCAACAAATTGCTTTGGATACCAAAATAATCTCATGAGTGTTATTATATGGTTCTAATTGAACAACAAAATTTAGAAATTGAGTAAACAAAAGTTCAAACTGAACTTGCAATTATGAAAGGGTTTATTTTTTTTATTTCTTATCAGTCCTACTACTTTATATGTATAGGACAAGGTTTTTACTGAATTTCCTGTTTATTCTTCTCAATCAGCAAGACCACTTCTGAGTGGCAGAGCTTTCCTGAATTCTAGTTTTCTGGGAGATAAGAATTACTTTTCATGATTTCCCTAAACATTGTTAAGACTGGTCAGTAAGAAACTAAAATGTAGGTGTCTGTCATAGTAATGATAATCTTCATATGAGCCAAATTGCTTTCTTTAAAAGTATATAATACTAATGGGCTTTTCCAGTACCATTTCCCCCTCTACATCAAAGGATTTTTTTTTCCCACATCCTAGAGATGATCTTTGAAATTCTTAAAGCCAGAGAGAAACTAGTGAGTGCAGGCAAGACGTTCAATAAGCAAAGGGAGACCCAGGCTAGTGACCCACGGTTTAGAATATGCTATTTATGAGAGCGTCTTAGGAGAGGGAATTATAGGAGAGTTTTATGGGAATCCTGGTTGGGTCTGGGAAGGAGGCTGGAGTTTCTCACCATAGGGATATAAGTGTTGTGGTCAAGCACTATAGAATGTCTCTGTGACTTGACTTCAAGAAGTATCTTCAGCCCGATACCTGACCTAGAGAGAAATTTTAAGGGTAAGTCTGAAGAAAAATGTAGTGGTATATTTTCTGCTATTGCCACTCAAGAGAATAGTATCAGGGATAAGAGGTGGGAAAGTAATTATTATGGTATATTTGGAAAATATGGCCATTTTCCTGTGTGTTGCCTCTAGTATCTCTGATAATTCTTTACACCAGCATTTGCTTAATATGTGGAGAGCCAAATGTATGACTATAATTTACGGAGGCCTTGGGGAGCAGAAAATCTATCTCAATATGTAAATCACCAGGCATTTTCAGTTTTACTTATTATACTGATCTGATGTCACTTAATTAATTAATCAGACTCTTTATAATTGTTCTCTGAGGTTCATACCTAGAGTAAGACAATTTTTTTATCCATATTCTGGACTCACTTGGTCTACTTTTATTATTTTTCCATATATTTTATGGGAATACTATTTTATGTATTTTCTCATACATATACTCTCAAGTCCAAGTAAGAACTTTTTTCCTTTTCATTAGTGAGGCAAAGGCTTTTCTATTTCTATTACTTCTCAGCTTCCAGGTAAATTGATTCTTCATCACCACACATCTTCATTAGGTAGTATGTCTCTCACTCCCCATTCACTGAAACATGTTAGAACTATATTCTTTGCATTTGTTATGTACTAAGTCCTCAGTCTTTTCTTTCTTTCAAGTTAGATTTTAAGCTAGTTTTCTTAGACACTTTTATATTTATCTTTCTAGACCTCATGCTGTTTCCACGTCTACATATGACATTATTTTTCTCACCCAAGCAGGGTTCTTTCTTAGTAAAAATGTTAGCATATCTAAAACTCAATTTATCTACATCTCCTACCACAATGAGTTATGGTTACACTTAAATCTACACATATTTTGAGGCAGGATACCCCCATCAAGCCTAGCTCTAATGGGAATATAGTCCCATTGAACTTGCTAAAAAGATTAAGTTTATTCTTCTTTTTAGTTGCCCAATTTCTGGGGGATTAGAAAGAGATGCTAACCCTGTTTTATGTATAAAGTTGATTCTCATTCTTCATGGAGTATGTATTCGTGAATTTGCCTACTAGCTAAAATTTATTTGTAACCCCCAAATCAATGCTCATAGTGCTTTCGCAGGTCATTCATGGACACGGGAAGAGTAGCCAAAAATTTGAGTCACCTGGCACCCGCATACCTAGCTGAGGCTGAACAAGGCAATGCTCTGCCTTCTTGTCTCAGCTCTCATAGTATAAATAAGTGTCCTTTTTGTGGTCCATTTAGCACCACATTGTTCAAATTTTTGTGCCTTTTTTCTTTTTTTGGTGATTTCAATGTTTAAAATGGCCCACAAACATGGTGCTGAGGTGCTGTCTAGTGTTTCTAAGTATAGGAAGGCTGTGATGTTGCCCTCAGAGAAAATATGTGTGTTAGATAAACTTCATTTAGGCATGAGTTATAGTGCTGTTGACTGTGAGCTCAATACAATATATACTAAATAAGTTGTCTTTAAACAGAAGTACACATAAAATATGGTTATCTATTGCTCAGTTGACTGAGATGTTGTGACCAGATGCTCACAGGATCTTAATCTTGTATTTCCTCTAGGAGGCATGGTTCAGTATTCACTAATTCAGTGTTCACAGCAGCTTTATAGATCATAACTACTACGAATAATGAGATTCAAGTGTTCATGTGTGTATGTGTATTTCTATGTAGCAAAATTACTGCAACTTGCTAATACCTCACTGAACAGCATATTAGAGTTTATAATGCACCCCTGAAAATCCTATAAGTTAAATCTAGTGAAATTATATATACATTTACCCTTTGATCCAACAATCTTATTTCTAGAAATCTATCCTGAAGTTATAGTGGCAAATAAAAGAACACCCATCACTGTGAATCTTCTAATGGAAACACACGACACCACCTTTGAAACAGTCTTGACAAAATTGAACTTGAATCTTTTATGCCTCTAGATCTAACTATCAATTTATGCAAAATTCAAGGAACAGAGGAATATGTAAAACACATGTGGATGCAAGCAGCGGAATCCAGACTAGACATTCTACTGACCTGAATTCCTCAGCAACAACCAGCCCCCTACACCCACGCACCCACCCACACACACAAACACCACTTAGACCACTTAGACCTTAAAAGAGACTTAAGCACTGGTAGTCTTATGGAAGAATGTTCATAGCAGCTTTATTCTCAGTAACAAAAACTTTCATTAACCAGATTTCCATCAACAGGAGAAAGGATACACATATTGTAGTAGTGATAGCAATTTTAAGAAGTAGACCAAATGAATCTCACAGACATTATACTACGAAGAAGCTGGACAGGGGCGCCTGGGTGGCTCAGTCGTTAAGCGTCTGCCTTCAGCTCAGGTCATGATCCCAGGGTCCTGGGATCGAGCCCCACATCGGGCTCCATGCTCCACAGGAAGCCTGCTTCTCCCTCTCTCACTCCCACTGCTTGTGTTCCCTCTCTCACTGTGTCTGTCTCTGTCAAATAAATAAATAAAATCTTTAAAAAAAAAAAAAGAAGAAGCTGGACATAAAAGAGAATAAAGGCCTAGAACAGGCACTAATCTAAGGTTAAAAAAAAATCAACATGGAAGTTTCCTGTGAAGGGGTAAGAGACACAAGGGGACCATCTAGTGAGATGTAAATTCCTATGTGATGATAGGGATATGAGTTATATTGATATATCCATTTGTCAAAACTGTACAGCTAAGATTTGTATGTTTAAATACATGTATATTTTACCTCAAAACACTGTTGAAAAAAATAATGGAATGGAAGTTAGAGAGTGGGTGGAGGTAGAGATGATACAAGGAGACGGACTGCTGGTCATGGTTGAAGCTGGGTGGTGCGCATATATATTATACTGCTTACTTTGTATATGTTTGAAAATTTCCATAATATTAAACTTTTTTAAAAAGAGAGAATTAAGAGATAATAACAACCAATTGCATTTTTGGCTCTCAATTCTTAAAAACTGTCTGGATATTTGAGGATATTAAGGAAATATTCAGGAGATTATTTTTAGGTGTGATAATCACGTTATAGTTTCGTTTTTAAAATAAAGATACCCAGTTTTTAAGAGACACATATGGATATACAGATAAAATTATATGGAATCTGAGATTTGTTTTGAAATAAACCAGTGGGTGTGGTGGAGGTAGAGACAAAACAAGGTTGACCAGGAGTTGAAAATTCTTCAAGCTGGATGATGGATACATGGGATTCATTGGACTATTCTCTGTTCTTCTGTATATTTTGAAATTTCCTATAATAAAAAGATCTATAAATAATGCATTAAAAACATACTCCCGTAAACTGAAAAACTCCAGGCTGCTAAGTCTGGTCAAATGGATGGAACCGTGTGACTCCGCTAATGTGCAATGATGATTTTATCAGAGAAGAGACAGGCTGGGGGCAGGAGTCCCGGCTGGTAACACTAGAACGGGGTGTATGGTGACTCAGGTTGGGAGGCTGGGAGTTTTATACAGTGACACAGCAGGGTGGGGTTGTGAAGAAACTGATCTCTGAGAGGTAACTGTGGAGGCAGGACCAGCAGGAGACAGATGCTTAAAGCAGGTTGTGAAACTGAATGGGGGAATTATCTGAGAAAAGATTAAAGCAGTACCAGTTCAGGAGACCTCGTTGGGAGGAATCAATCCTGAGAAAGGCAGAACTTAACTAGGAAAATTTTATTGGCAAAGTCCAGGATTCCTGTACGCAGGCCTACAAAGAGATGTTAAAACAAAACGAAACAAAACAAAAACTGATATAGAGAGTAGACTAGAGAAGACTACCAAGGAGGGTTTGGGTTATGGGGCACCAACATAGCTGGGAGGGCAAAACAAGGAGAATTAGAGTGAGCACCACGTATTGCCAACTTTAAATATGGCTGTTTACCCTAAACGCCCTCCGTACCCCAGCCTGGCTCCCCAGTATTCCCTAACCATGCCTCAAACGTGTCTATCCTACCACTCCAGTAGTATAGAGTGGTAATGCTCCACAGTCAGTGTATCTCTTTTGTACTTGAACGCTAAGAAAGTAGTATTTTAGAAAGTCAGGTATGTTCTTAAAGGTATCAGTAAAAGATTTTAGAAAAGGAGGAATATAGGTAGTTATGGCAAAGTCTTTGAAACCGTTTTCAAAAATGAATGAAAAATAGGCTCCCACAACATGGCAGACTGGGCTAATTGTAGCCACATTTTCTCATACAAATATATAGACATCCTGGGTAAATATAACAACATAGCTGAGCTTGAGAGAAATCCTTATTGCCAGAGGGGAAAAAAACCTTGTATCAGGAGAAGGGGACTCAAAGCCAGAGACCTAAATCTCGGCCTTAAGGGCCTGGGGCCAGGGTTTTAATGCCCATATAGGGACAGGAGATGTGTATTGGTATTGGCAATGCAGAGATTAGAACTGGGATCCCTACTAACACCAGGACTTTCAAATAGCTGAAAGCCAATATCCAAGCTCAAGGCAGTCAGGCAGAAGGAAATTCCTCATTTGTGGAAGGATCAGCCTTTTTGTTCTATTCAGTCTTTCAACTGATCAGATGAAGCCCACTCACATTAGAGAGTGCAATTCGCTTTACTCAGTTTAGTGATTCAAATGTTAGTATCATCAAAAAACACCCTCAGAGACAGACCTAGAATAACGTTTAAGCAAATATCTGGCGCAGTCAAGTTGACACATAAAATTAACAATCACTAGTATTTATCTCATAGAGTTGTGTCAAAGATTAAATGAGATAACATAGAGCAGGATGCTTGGTCAAAGTAAGATCTTAATAATGCAATAAATGTTAATGGTTGTTATCGTTATTACTCTACACACTCTCCCTGGGGGATCTTTTTTTTTAAGATTTATTTATTTATTTATTTATTTGAGAGAGAGTGGGGCGAGGGGCAAAGGGAGAGGGAGAGAGAGAGAAGCAGACTCCCTGCTGAGCACAGAGCCCGAAGCGGGGCTCGATCTCACGACCCTGAGATCATGACTGGAGCCAAAACCAAGAGTTGGACACTCAACTGACTGAGCCACCCCTAGGCACCCCTGTCCCTGGGGGATCTTACCCACTCTCAGGTTCAGTGATGGCATGAGTCCTCAATATTTATCTCATGCCTGCTAGATATCATCACATTCACTTCAAACTCTGTTGTCCAAAATGAAGTTCATTATTCTCTACAAAGTTGCTTCTCCTCTTGTGTTCACTATATTAATGAGTAACTTCAATGTATAATGTCCAGTTACACAGCCAGAAACCTCAAAATTATCCTTCTCTCCTCTTTCCCTCACTTCCCACATCCAATCAGCAATTGAGTCCCGTTCATTCTATCTCTTGAATGTCTTTGGTATCTGTTCTCTTCTTTCCATTCCCACAGCTACTTAGTCTGTCCATCATTTCTCACCTGAATTATTACATATTCTTTTAACTGGTCACCCTGGTCAAACTCAAATATGATTTATATCACTCCTCTGTTTAAATTCTTCCAACAGTTTCTCATTGCCAAACTCCTTGGCATGGCATGGCATACAAAGACTTCTGTGATCTGATCCCAGAAAATTTACCTAACTTCATGATTCAGGGTGCCCACATCACACCCTATCATCTGGCCTGAATTGCTTATAGTTCTGCAAGTGGGCCATGCTATTTCAACTTCCATGCTTTTTCTTATAGTGCAAGCTCTACTGAAATGTCCTTAGTCACCTGGTGAGTACCTCCTCATTTTTCAGGACTCAGCTCAACCACTACCTCCTCTTTGAAGTGTTTTCTGACTGTATTCTCATGTAAAATTGATTATTCCCTTGTCTACATATCCACTATTTCCGAAACATACTTCTAGAAAAGTGATTATAAAATTTTGTTGTACTTATCTATTCCCTTGCTTATAAGCTTTTTGAGGGTAGGAAACATGACTAATTAATCTTTACATCAATAGCTTGGCATTATGCTCAATGAGTATTCAATGAAAGAGTTAATGCATTAAATTTGAGGTATAAAAATACAAGTAATTATTCCATGAGCAGGTAAATCAATAGGGATGGAAACACAATCTAAATCTTCTCTCCACGAGTTTTCCACTTCTCTCATTATTTAGTATTTTTTAAAGTTTCAAAATAACTGCTTGCATACGTGTTGGTTGGCCTAATACTGAGAACATACAGGCTGCATTCTTCAGTATATAAGCACATTCCTTTAAAACATTAAAATCTTAACTAGTTTGTCTTTGACATTTTCCAAATATATCTAAAATGTCAGAGACAGCATTTGGGGCCTACAAATCTTTTGAGTGAAAGCCCAGGCCTTCAAATTGTGTGCCATTCACAGGTTTAAAATAGGAACATGTTCCATGTTGACTGTGAGCTATTTGGAGACTCTGAGAACATTAAAAGAGAATAATTTTATTTTAGGGAGGAGGACTATTGGAAGGTAGAAGTTTTAAGAGATAACCTACATAATTTATGAATATTAAAATGCATGCCTCCCTCCCACCCCAACACACATTATTACTTTCAAATCTGAGAGTCTTAGCAAGAGTTCAATATGCAGTCTAGGTCTTCCTGATCCCAAAGACAAGACTGCCTGTGTTTCTAGTAAAAAAACAACTTTTAACGTACATGCACTAACAGGATATAATCATTTGTCAGTATAAAATATGAGAAATTTGGACAAAATATGAAAAGGTATGTTCATATGCTGCAGATGAAACATTTGCAATAAAAGGAGAAAAATAAGTTTGTAAGTTTTTTTCAAGTCATAAGAAAAGATTGGTATATCCAATTCCCTCTACATCATTTACTAGCAAATTAGATTAATTGCATGATGTTTTGGAGAAAGGTATCAATATTGTGATCTTTTCCTTATATTCATATTCTAAATACCATTTTCATGTATGTTTGGAAGGAGGGTAGAAATACAGTTTTAGTTGATTTTTATATAGTCAGATGTGGAGGAAACATTGGAATTTACTGAGCAAAGTCCCAAGATCAAGAATTTTTTAGAATTTAAGAGATCTAACAAAACCTAAGTTATTAATCCCCCAGGATCCACTTTCTTACTGAAATGACTAGATATTTGAATATACCAAATTTGAAAGTGCAGATAAGCAACAAAAGGATAGCTGTTTTGGTCAAAGAAATGTTCAGTATTAAACTAGATACACAGACTGAGTAGATGATGGTAAGTGAAGGTACACTCATTTCTTTTCCTGTGACTGAAATTTCCTGAATTCAAAGCACTGCAGATTTTGAAGAACTATGTAGAAGTGTACGGTGAATACAATTTCAAAAAAGAGAGTCACTGATTTTCATAGGTAAATGAATGCCACCTTGATTTTCTACCCAACTTTGGAGTACGAACCCCATAATATGTCTAAATTGGGCTATCTCAACCTTATTATGGTGGCTGCTTCAAAGTAGTATATATTGACTGAGCATTTACTCTATTCCAAGGACTTTACATGTATTTCCTCTTTCAAGAAAAGCTGATTGAACTAATAGTAAGGGATGTTCATACAAAAGATAAACTATTCCTGCAATTTTAGTGACAAGTACACGAACTCCAGAATTATGTTGAAGTTGCTGCCAATGAGACCAAATTTTGAGCAATGTGTGGGTCTGCCTGATTGTGGGAAATATACTTTATTTCATGAAACTACTATAAGCGTGTAGCTATTCTGATTATATTCAGCTGTACATACATAGAATACAAAATAACAATGCCTATAAATAAGAAAGAAGTTTATTTCTCTCTCACTTAAAAGAGGTGAAGGAGCGCCTGGGTGGCTCAGTTGTTGAGTGTCCGCCTTCAGCTCAGGTCATGATCCCAGGGTCCTGGGATTGAGCCCTGCGTCAGGCTCCCTGCTCCTCAGGAAGCCTGCTTCTCCCTCTCCCACTCCCCCTGCTTGTGTTCCCTCTTGCTGTGTCTCTCTCTGTCAAATAAATAAAATCTTTAAAATAAAAAAAAAGAGGTGAAGAGATAGAAAGTCCAGAACTTATGTCAGCTCTATGGTCATTAAGGATGCAGATTTCTTCATATTTCTGTTTCTACATTCAAGCATACCTTTTGAGGATTTCATTTTATCTCCACTGTTGACTTATTAGCTATACCCATTTGTTTTATTTTCAATGGGCATTCTAAGATTTAGAATGCACATTTTTAATTTATCACAACTTACCTTCAAATAATAGTACAACATTTCACATATAATATAAATTCTAACAATATAATTCCATTTCCCCCTTCCATCCTTTGTACTATTATTGTCAAGCATTTTACTTCTACATATGTTATGAACCCCATAAAACAGTGTTATATTTTTGTTTAAGTAGTCAATTATCATTTTTTTTAAATTTTTAAGTTGGGGGGGAAGCCTTCTGTATTTACTTATATAGTTACCATTTCCAGAATTCTTCATTCTTTAGTATAAATCCAAGCTTCTGTGTGTGTGTGTGTGTGTGTGTGTGTGTGTTTAATGCTGAAAAAGTTGCTTTAACATTTCTTGTGGTGCAGCTCTGCTGGTAACATTCTCTCAGCTTTTGTTTTCTTTAGCTTTCCTTTTTTTGAAAGATATTTTCTCTAAATATAGGATTCTGTGTGACAGATTTTTTTTTTCTTTCAGCACTTTTTAAAATGCCCTTTCATTGTCTTTTGACTTGCATAGTTTCTGATCAGAAGTTTATTGTATTTTTGTCTTTATTTATACATAATGTACCTTTCTTCCCACTGGCTGCTTTTAATATTTTCTTATCACAAGTTTACAACAATTTAATGATGATGTCTTTTGTAGTGGTTTTGTGAGTGTGTGTGCTTACTCTGCTTAGGGCTCATTGGACTTCTTGAGTCTCTGGGTTTATAATTTTTATCAAATTTTTAGCTATATTACTTCAAATAATTTTTCTGTCGCCCTTCTCACCTTTCTCTTATCTGGAACTCCAGTTGCACAAAAGTTAGAATACTTGGTATTATCCTACAGATCACTGAGGCTGTTTTTCTTTTTCTAGTTTTTGTTGTTTTAGTTTTTTTTTTTCTTCATGTGCTTTACTTTGGCTAGACTCTACTGCTATGTCTTCAAGCTTACCAATCTTTTTTTCTGAGAGTCTAATCTGCTTGAGTGTTAATCCCACCCAGTGAAATTTTTATGTCCATTGAAATTCCATATTTTTATATCTTTAATTTCTCTCAGTATATGGAGCATATTTATAATAATTTTTAATGTTGTTGACTGCTAATTCTACCATCTTTGTCATTTCTGGCTTTGTTTACATTGACTGACTTTTCTCCTGGTTATAGATTACATTTTCCTACTTCTTTGTACGTTCTAGTTCCCTTGCTAGTTCCCAGGCATTTTCATGATCTTCCTGACTACTCCTTAAGTGCTGGTGTTCCCCAGGATGCTATTGTTGATTCTTCCTTTTCTGCTGTACATACTCCCGGTGGGGTTATTTCAACCATTCCCATAATTTTGACTACCATCTATATGATGGTATATTCCAATTATAACTTCTGCTGTCCAGATCTCTCTTCAGAGCACACACACACACACACACATATATATATAGTCCACTTCTCCACAGAGATGTCCAGAATTATCTCAAACTCAACATATCCAAAGTGAATTCATCAAATTCCCCCTCAAAAGCTGTTCAATCTCCTATATTCCCTAACTCAGTGAATGGCATCACTAGCTCATAAATCTGTGACTCATCCTTCTTCTTCCTTGTAATAAATATTGTGGCTCCCCCCTTGTCAGCCTTTGTTCTTCGTTTTCTGGGCAATCACCTCAGTTTTCATTGGGATATCCACACATCCTCATCACAACTTGGGGGAATCTGACTCCTTTGGGTCTAGGGGCAGGGCATATGTCTTTATCCTAAGATAATTAGCCTCATGTCATCCCCTGGCCATGTATAGACACATGAACCAATTCTTGAGGCTTCTGAGAAAGGTGTTTTCTCTCCTTTCTAAGAGAGTTTTCAAAAATTTTACTCTTTTTTTTCTTTTCATGTGCCTAGATGGTGAAACTTAAAACCACAGGAATTTTTAAAACCACTGTCATTTGACCATAGGCTAATACTAAGTAAGGAAAAGCAGTGAAACAAGAGAGAAACATGACATCTTTGAACTGTTGAATCATTCAGCTCTGTAGCCCACCTTTTCACTGGACTTTCTATCTAGATAGGTAATATTGGTTTATTGGTTAAGCCGGTTAGAGTTGGGTTTTTGCTGCTTGCAACCAAAAGCATCATAACTATAACTTTCCTTCACCTTTCACCCCCAAACACAGGCAATTGCTCACTAGGTCCTATTAATTCTTTTAAATAGTGCCTGAGTACCCTCAGTTCTGTCTCCTGCTACTGTGAATGCCTTAGTTCAGGCTCTCCTCTTTTTTTAAATGCATAAAATGCATTTCTAAAATACATATCTTATCAAAATTTCATCTGCTTACATCCTAGCATGAGTTTCCATTGCTTCTAGAAAAGAGTTCACATTCCTTAGCATATTGTATAAGATTCTTCATGATCTAAGCAGTTTCCCTTACTTTTTATGCGTCTCCTCTCACCACTCCCTCAACCCTGTTCTACCGACAATGCTGAACTCTTGGCATAACCAAAATACTGTACAGTCTCCTGCCTCTAGCACTTTGCTCCTGCTGCCGTCCACCTCCACCTGCAATGCTTCCACCCACTTCTCTCTTCCCCTTCCTCCACCAAAGTGCACAAACATGCTGATGCGTAGTCATCTTCAAGCTCATATGTTCTTGGAAGCATCTCCTGACCTTGCTTGAGTCTGGGGCAGCTATGTACCAAAGCACCTGGTGTGCTTTCCTGTTACAGTATTTATCACACTGAGTCCCTTTATTTACCTGTCTCCTCTGTGCACAGCAAGCACTTTGAAAACAAGGAATGTTTCTTTTACATTCTTGTATCTCTACTTCTGAGAACTAATAAAGTGCCTGGGACATAGTATACTCAATAAATGTTTTTTTGAATGAGTAATTATTTGCTCTACAAACATAAGGATTTCTGATCTTGAGATTCTATTTGAAAACCTCCAATTTTTCTTCCGTGACATGTGTTTCTGATTTATAAACATTAATCTTTTTCTTCCAGGGTATGGGTTTCTAGCTAGGCAGAGAAGGAAAACAAAAGAGCTTGGGACAGGTTGCCTTTAGTGCTTTAGAGATCCAGTAACTGTATCCTGCCTTTCACCACTCTCCTCCAACACCAGTTCACACCTGGGCGCCCGATATGGGTGTAGACTTAGCTGACCAGCCCAACAGCATACTCAGACCTTGGTTCAGACTTCTGTTATTGCCAAATGAAAGTTTGCCAATATAAGTACAGTAAACAATTTTCAACCTCCCACGTATCGTTTGAATTTATGTATATTTCTTTAAAAATCGTAGACCCTAAAATAAACAAATCTGGATTATTTTACACTGGGCAAGTAAAAAATACCAATCCTAATCCTGAACTTTTACCTTTGCTGGTCTTAAAGTTTGATGTGACTAAGTGAAAAAATTAACTATGGGATTCCGACAGTGTTCCTAATAGTTTTATCACTTAATTGTTAAGTTACTGGAAGGAACTACATTTCTACAAATCTTAAGTAAAAAAACAAAACAAAACAAAAAAACCTTGAATTTAAAGCAGAGAGGATTCGTTTGAGGGAAGGGAAGGAAATGGGTATTTCTTTTTTTTTTTTTTTTAAGATTTTATTTATTTATTTGAGAGAGAGAGAATGAGAGAGAGCACATGAGAGGGGGGAGGGTCAGAGGGAGAAGCAGACTCCCTGCCGAGCAGGGAGCCTGATGTGGGACTCGATCCAGGGACTCCAGGATCATGACCTGAGCCGAAGGCAGTCATTTAACTAACTGAGCCGCCCAGGCGCCCCGAAATGGGTATTTCTGATTCAGAATTTTGAAAGAAAATGAAGCAGCAGGGAAGGCGAAATATCGACAGGAAGTCAGATTTCACGGGGCACATGTGAGTGGTGAAGCTAGGAGCTGGGGGTGGAGCGAAGTAGGAAGGACTAGCTGAGGGCGGGATCCCTAACAGCACCTAAGACAAGAAGGGCCTTGTTCAGCCCGCAGCAGCAAAGAACACGTTCTCTGCCTCGGTGTGTCGGTGACCATAGTAACAGTAGGGGCCGACTCGCGCGCGCGCGCGCTCGCGCGCGCTCCCTCTCCAAGCATGCGCAGTGCAGAGAGAGCGGGGCAGCATCTTCAACGATGTTTCCCTTTTTTCTTCAGTCGGAAAACTACAACTCCCAAGAGACCACTCGGCGTCGCGTCACCGCCTCCCGCTGTGGCCCTGCCCGGTCCCCTCCCTCCTGCCCCGCCCTCCTCCTAGTCCCCTCCCCTCCCTCCGAGTGTGTGTCAGTGACCCAGAGGCGGTGTGAGCCTGAGGGACCGTCGGGGGGCGCCGCCGCGGCCGCCGCCTCCACCAGCAGCATCAGCCGCGCCGCGCGTTCGGATTTGCCTCGAGCCCTCCGGGAGCGCACCACAAAGCGGGCCCCGCGTCTTTCCCTCCGTCCGCGGCTCCTCAGCATTCGGCTCCGAGGCCAACTTCCCTCGCGGGGCTTGGCCGGCTGGCGAGGAAGGCGGCGGCAGAACGCTGGGCTCTCTGCTCGCGCTCCTCGCGTACGCACACTTCACCCCCTCGCTCCGGATCTCGGGGCCGTGCTGGGATTGCGGCCACCAGCAATTGTCCGGTGAGTGTGGCCGCGGCGCGCCGCGGGAGGGATGGTGACGGGGCTGGCGAAGGGTGCGGGCAAGGCGGGCGCACAACTTCCTCGGCGGCTGCCCGGGGCGACCGGCGGGCTCTCCCTGCCCGCCTGCGCGCCCCCGCTCTAGAGGCGGCCGGGAGCGGAGTTTGCGGCGCAGACATCCCGCGCCCTCGCAGGAGGAAGAGCCTTTGTCAGGAGCCGGCCCGACGCTCCCTCCCCCTCCGCCCGGGAGTCCGGCGCGCGGCGGCCAACTCCGAGCCCCGCGCCCCGCGCCCCGCGCCCGGCCGCATGCTGCGGGAGGGGAGCTCCGCGGGGGCGGGGAGGAAGAGAGAAATGAAAGAGAAACAAAGGGGGCGGTGGGCTTTTCTTTTGTTTGTGCGAATCTGCTAACTTATTTCTCCTTCCTTATATAACGCAGACTTCCAAGTTAGTCATTTCTTTTTATTGTTGTGATTATTGTCATGTTCTCTGCGTGTCTCTCGCATTTCCTTTCATCTCTGGATCTCAGAGCGTTTAAAAACACTAATTAATTACACCTCTGGGGTCCCTGCGAAACAAGTTAATACGCCCGTTTTCCTAAGTGGGTAAACTGAGGTCCGGAAGAGCTCTCTAATTGATGGATACTCTTGATCTTCCGCCGCGCCTAGTGTCTGAGGACCTGAAAGCATTTATGAGTAAGAACTCGTTCTCCAATGCCCCGTGGAAAAGTTAAAGATGCTCATTTTAGTTACAGGTTAACTGAAGTCTAAAAGAAGTCTGGGTAATTGTTAGGTAGTTCAAACAATAATTCTTCTTGCATAGTATATGAATCTTAAAACCTCAAGGACTCTTGAAAAATACTTCGAGTGTGGAAAATGCTGTAAATCATAAACTCACCTCACCATCTACTTTTAATTTTGTACACTCGGGTCTCTTATGAGGCAAGATGGGGAGCGGGAGGGCAGAGATTTTTTTTTTTAATGTAGATTTGACAGATATTAATCACTACACACAAGGAAATGTGTCTTGGTTTTAACAGCATCAACAACCTTCCCATCGTGTAGTCATCAAACAGTATGTTAACAAATAATTGAGGGAGCATTTTATCCATAAGGTGCTGATTGTGCCATGGACTGAAGCTTTAAGTTTGAAAAGGTCATCTGTTTGTTTTGGTTCAAAGGCTGTGTACTTTTCCTCCTCTGCAAAATGTTATTTTGTTTTTGTAGCAGCTGATCTTTTGTTTCAGAACTGGCTTTGTCTTTTTCTACATTGAATATGTATTATAATAGAAGAGGGATGTAAGATGCTGGGTTTTTTGTTTTTGTTTTGTTTGTTTTGCACTGTAGTGTGAATTTAAATTTTTCAATTGTGGAGAAGGTTCAGTCTCTTCATTTCTTCTGTTTCAGTTTATGATGTTTCCTTTAAAACAGGAAATGTTTTCTCAGAGTGATCAGATTTACATCTCTCAAAACATTGTCCTCATTGTACAAATATATCATATGAATTCCTTTTGTTTTTTATTCACACCAACAACCTTTTCTGGAGGAAAATGCTTAACTCTGAGGACAAGCTTATTTATTTTGGTAGTTGAACCAAACTGGAGGGTACCAAAAATTTAAATCGAGCATCATTTCTAGTAGTTATTTCCTGAGGTGAATGATGATCAGAACTATAGTAACAGTGAGTACTTTCACTTATCCTAATTACTCTTGAATTTAACTTTGTGTAATATAGTTGCCCCCAGATTTTAGATTCTGGTCGTTCCGTCAGAAAAGGAAAGTGAGACATTTGCTATTTTCATATTTCTCTCCAATCCTCTAACCTGTCCCCTTCCTGTTTAAAGAGGTCTTGAGTTTAAAACAAACAATTGGAAATAGAACAGTTAAGTGTATGGAAAGTTGCATGTAGTGAAGTGGTTTTAATGCCCCATCTAATAAATTTACACCTTTTAAAGAGAATACTGTCACCTAGGTTTTCATTAATGTATTAGAGGTGCTATAATGCAATAATGATAGTATTTATTGACTTAAAAAAAAAAGCTAGACATTGTGTCTTAGTGACAGATTTGGGGTGAAGGGGGAGAAGCTGTGCTTTCCTTAAAATTGTCATTTCAGTGACCTTGCAGTTAGTTGGTTATGTTGAACTTTTTCTGTAGCTTTTACAAACCAGATTTGCCAGAGGCATTTGTACTTTAAGGAAGCTACTGACACAACATCTTTGCTCAATCACTGGAGTCCAAAGGCGGAAGTTAGTGTTGACTGGCAAAGGCTTGCACTGCAGTGTCCTGGTATCTTTGGGAACCCTTAAAGAAATGACTGAAAAGCACAGGTCAGGGAATGGAGTCTGGTACCGCTGAATGCTAATCAGGCAAGTTTCAAAGGGAAGCCTCCGTAGGTTGCTATTTGACTTTGTTTCAGCTTCTTTTCAGGTTGTCATAATGTCACATATTATTCAGAATCCTGTGATTCAAAATATGCCTTATGGTAGTTGTCCAGTGGGTCAGATGATAAGGACTATACTATAGTAATCCTGCTTTGTGAACAACTGTTTGCAGACAAACTTCTGGGGCTGATGAAGATTTTAAGCCCAGACTTAGAGTTGAAAACTATCTTTCTAACATTCTCACACACATACATTTTACCATTGCACATCAGTATAGACCTACCCTAGTATTTATTAAATCAGAAAGATTCATATGGATTATTTTATTACATATATTTTAACTGTACAGTATATAATATATTAAAATTTCAAAATGACAGGTATATGATGGTACTAAGATAGTTCCAGGAGTTTCTTTGGAAAAATCATGTTATTCCAAAAGTTACATTTATGTCATTTAATTAAAAAGAATGAAACAAATTTAAGAGCCCGTGGAAAGAAGGAAGAAGAAAAACAACAGAAAGAAGGAAACCTGATGAAGATGTTTTCAAAGAGTATAATATAAAAGATTCCTGGCAACATTATATAAGGGACAAAATTCTAGCTGAAATCTATAAACAGTGAATTCCACTTAGCACTTTCTGTTTATAGATTTCTAGCCATCTTTTCCAGATTCCCTCTAAATATATTACACAGGAAAAGTAAACAGAAGTCATTCTTTCAAGGGATTTGGGTTGTTGGAGATTGTTTTTACACATGTGGAAAGGGGGAGGGTGGGCTATTATTGTTTTTCTTTAAGTTTGACCTCTGCCAGAGAAGGCCACACTAATGTGTGGGAATCTAAAAACAAGAAATATTGGTCACTGAAACCACTAGATATAATTCCAAGTTATGCCACTAGCTTTTTCTTACATTATCTTGAAAGACCACTTTTAATTTTCCTTTCAAAGGTTGAAAATAATTGCCTAACATATTACACTTAGTAGGTCCTACATAATTTCTGTTGTTGTTGCTAAATTAATTTGCAGGTAATAAAGAAGCAGCAATGATTGTTTGAGGGAATATCAGGGAATTTGTGATTTTTTTTTATCCTTTTTAAATAGAAATAAGTAATCGAAACATATGAATATCTGATTGGAGCCTTTCAATTAGCATAGCTTCCTTCAGAAATAAACTTAGAGGAAAAGAGCTTCGTCAGGTAATTTAAGAGAAATGAATTGTAAATGAGTCTAAGAAAATGTGATTATTTTTTCAGAATGTGTAGACGATGTTTTAGATTTTTTTCTTTGCTGCAATAAACTCTGTTTCAAAGAACTAGAATTCTATATAATACTCCTTGTATTACTTCTGTAAGACTTATATAAACCTCAAAATACCATTTACAGAAAAATAGAATGTGTTGCTGTTGCCTATAAATGGGAAAATCCGGACATTTGTCATTCCCATTAATCTTGACCATTCATGGGGTTAAAAAAAAAAAAAATCTAAATTCAATACACTTGTAATTTACTTCCTTTTCAAAGAATTTATTACTGATTTTTGTTTTATAATGGACCCTTGGGATGTTGCTAATTCTAAAAATACATAATACCCCTAGTTTCCCACCATCTTCTGCAGTTTCTTTTCCTATCATTTTTTGGCTACAATTTGCTTTCTGCCCTAAGTTGTCTAAAATAAGCTAAGAAATATTTACACATACTTGACAAGAAATACAGTTATTAATTATGTTAAACTTCAGCTAAATTTCGTTGTACAGGGTGCGTTGAATTTGTTTTGGAGATAGAAGTACACTTACTTTGAAACGGGGGAGGTAAAGCAGGGATAGCAAATAAATTTCACCTTAGGTACCAAACCGGTTTCTTGGTGGTGGCTCCCTGCACCATATTTAGAAAACTGGGAGTGCTGTGATTAGCAATTTCTGCTATTGGGTGGGCAATGGACTTTTGACATGAACGCCAAATATTCATTCATTCAGTATTTATTGGATGTCTTTTGTGTGTCAGGCACTGGTCTAGATGCTGATACCACTCACACAGACTACAAGTAAAACCTCTGCCTTATGGTGTTTACATTCTAAACCAAGACACAGGCAATAAAATAAATAAGTAAAATATTTCATGTTTTAAGGATAAATGATCTCATTTCTTTTTTTTAAAGATTTTATTTATTTATTTGAGAGAGTGAGCGAGAGACTGTGAAGGGCGGGGGTGGAGGGAGAAGGAGAAGCAGACTCCCTGCTGAGCATGGAGCCCTGATGCAGGGCTCCATCCCAGGACCCCTGGATCATGACCTGAGCCGGAGGCAGATGCTTAACCGGCTGAGCCACCCAGGTGCCCAAATGATCTCATTTCTTCAAGAAGTAAATAACAAGAAATAAGAAAGGGAGAGGAAGCTCTAAGATTAAAAGAGACTTCAGAGGCATATCCACCAAATGCAGTGTATGGACCTTTGATTCTGCTTTGAGCAAACTAACTGTAAAAAGATGTTTATGAAAAAATGGGGAAATTTAGAGATTAGATATTTGATTAAAAGGAATTGTTAGTTTTTGTAGGTGTGATAATGTATTACGGGATTTAAACAAGAGTCCTTTTAGAGATCTAATGTATTTATGAATTAAAATATCGTATCTGGATTATTGCTCTAAAATAATTTGGAGGGGAGAGGAGCATAGATGAACCAAGACTGTCCATATATTGAAAGTTGTTGAAGGTCGGGGCGCCTGGGTGGCTCAGTCGTTAAGCATCTGCCTTCGGCTTGGGTCATGATCCCAGGGTCCTGGGATCGAGCCCCACATTGGGCTTCCTGCTCCGCGGGGAACCTTCTTCTCCCTCTCCCACTCCCCCTGCTTGTGTTCCCTCTCTCGCTGTGTCTCTCTCTGTCAAATAAATGAATAAAATCTTTAAAAAGAAAGTTGTTGAAGGTAGATGATGGATACCTGAGATTTTTCATATTCTCTCTACTTTTGTGTATGTTTGAAAATTTCTGTAATGAACAGTTTTATACACACACAGGAGAAAATAAAGCAGAGAAGGGGGAAAAGGGACAGGTGGGATGTGATAGGAGGAAATTGCAGAACAGACCTCATTGAGAAGGTGATAGAAATTTGAGTAAAGACCCGAAGGAGGTGAGGGAGTAAACCTTGCAGATAATCCTTGGGCAGGACACAGGCAAAGAGAACAGCAAGTATGATGGCCCTGAGGTAGAGAATCTTGACTAGAATGCAAGAAACTACAAGAAGACCAGTGTGACTGGGTTAGAGTGAGAAAGTAGCAGGTGATTGGGTAAGAAAGGTAAAGGGAGGTGCCAGGGCCTGGTTGGTTATCCATCCTTGCTTTAAAGTAAGGACATTTATTTTATACACTTAACTAAAATAAGTCTACTTTAGTCACCCTGAAAGCTATACACTTATTTCAAGAATATTAGCATTACTCAAAATATTTTTGGAACTACCTTTTTTTGGTAATTGCCTTCTAAGCCAGTTTAGGAGCCACACATGAAAATAGCTCAGTACTTTATATTTGTTCCTTGTTTTTAAGGAAAAAGGGGGTATTAGCCACATGATATCTCATTTCATTTATCAGATATGACTCAAAGGATTTTGGACAGAAAGAAAATAGGAAATAACTTCAGGCTGTTTCTAAAATTCACATCCACTCTGAGAAGGCAATTACTATTTCTAAAAATCAAATCTACCCATAGACTGAAAAGGAGTTTTAATAAATGTTGTGGACAATTGTAGCATCATTTAGAATAAGGATCTAACCTCTGAGAGTGACTAATATGGAAGAGACTATTAAACTCACTGAGATATTTAAGTTTTGTCTGATGCATTAAAACACATACACATATACACACAAGACTGTGCACACTTCTTAATAATTAAGTACTCAAAACAATCATTGCAGATAAGTTTCCGTGTTAGGTATTCAAGACTGAAGAGATGGCATTTATAATGTAATGAAGTTGTATAACTTTCTTGTTGCTATGGCATATACTTGGGGAATTGAAAGACTAGCACACGTTTAGTGTTAAGAGACTAATCTGGCTCTTAAGTCTTATATTCATGCTTCAGTTCTCAGATTAGTAGTTGCTTCCGGAACATGATGATTTGCCATAATAAAGAACTGTGTTTAAATATTTTATTATTACATAAAAATTGATCTCATCCTCCAAATGTTTGAAAGACCCCCTCAAAAAAACCCTCCATAAATACGGATTTTTCAAATCATCTATTCATAGGACAATATACATGTGGAGATTACTAGTTTTGAATGATTGTACACTAAAAGATTTAAAATGACAAATGATTTTCATTTTTTGTAGGGATAAGTTTTCCAACCTGAGAAACTAAACTTATTTCAATGATTTTTACTTTGTTGATAACATTGAATTTAAAAAACCATTTTTTCTAGTTAATTATGCATAATAGGGGGGCACAATGTTTTGTTTTGTATTTTTAATCAATAATATGTAGGATTTAATGGGATTAAGTAGAATTTGTGAACTTTTATTATATAATAAATTGCAGGGGCACCTGGCTGGCTCAATCAGTAGAGCATGCACTCTTGATCTCAGGGTTGTGAGTTTGAACCCCATGATGGGTATAGAGATTACTTTAAAAAAATAAAATCTTAAAAAAAATAACAACATGAGTTGCATAAAGTGACTAAGAATGTAAGTATGTAACAGTATAAGGAATACTTGAACAAAGCTCCCTATTTTAAACATTTTTCAGAAAAATCTTTAATTTCTTTAATTCAATCAGAGTTTTTGGTCCTTTTAGTGTGTATATATGCATACGTATATATATAGATAGATAGAACCTTTCTTCATATACTGTATATACTATCAGGATTTAGATGCTAGGCGGGATTATTTAACGTATTTTAAACACTAGCCTACTGGCATGGAACACAGAGCCCATGTTTAATTCTTAGGCTTTCCATTAACTCTGAAGGTCTTTACAAGCTATCTTTGATTCATCTGTAAAATACAATAAAAAGAATAATAGTTTTTCATGAAGGACTTTGAAATTCTATGATGGGACCATTGTGATGTGTGGCTCATTTTAGAAATTGCTTTCAGTCTCTTGATTTGGTAGTAGGATTATGAATCTCTTTTTCATTTCCATTTTTGTGGAATAAATAAATAACTTATGGTGGAGGAGGAAGAGAAAGAGGGGGAGGGGAAGAGAAGGAAGGAAAGAAAAAAATTGGCTGTCACAAAATAGTAAACATGTCCATAGATAATTCTTGTAACTTGGATCTACTTAAGTGTCCATGACTTAATGAGCTCTAAGACTCAAATTTATAAATTAAGTAGAGAATAGTAATAATAATACAGCTTCCATTTCAAGAAAAAAAAGTTGCTTTGCGAAAGGGACATCTTAAATTTCATGTTGGCTTAAACTTTGTGACCATGATAAAGCTGTACTTATTTTGGGAAGTAATAACAATAATGAATTGATAATAATGTTAATAATGATGGTGATGATAATTAACAGTAATGAAGAATTATTTGAAAATTCACTCTGTTGGGGCACCTGAGTGGCTCAGTTGGTTAAGCATCCCACTCTTGATTTTTTCTCAGGTCATGAGTTGAGTCAAGCTCTGTGCTCAGTGGGGAGTCTGCTTCTCTCTCGCTCTCTCCCTCTCCCTCTCTCCGTCTCTCCCTCCCTTCTCCCTCCCTCCCTCTGTCCCTATCCACCTGCTCTCTAGTGCATGTCCACTTGCACTCTCTCTCTCTCTCTCTCTCAAATAAATAAACCTTTTTCAAAAAAAGAAAATTCACTCTATTACTTAAACTCTGTAGATTTTTGCAGCATCAGATTCCAGGATGTTCTTTTCAACTTGTGATTTGCAAGATATTAGTATTCCACATCTCTGCAGCTCTCACTTCATCTCTCTCTTACTTTCATCTCTTCCTCACTTTTTCACTGGCTCTGTTTATCTTCCTTTGCTTGCTTTAGTGCCCATTGCTCTTCCACCATGTTTTCTACGTGTCTGCCATTTTTTTTACTTACAAAGTGGGCTTGGAATGAATGAAGGGTCTTAAAGAAGTCACAGGTAGATGACAAATAAAACACTTGTCCTATTTGTGTCTTACCTACTTAGCTTCTTTTTATCTTTTCTTGCCCCCCTTTTTTGGTGTGTGTTCTAGTGGAGAGATAGTATATCCCATCAGCTAGGCACTAAGAGATAACTGGGTGACCCAGAGGATATAGTACTTTTTGAACTGAATAATGTAGGGAGTAATAATAAACTCATTAAATTGAAAGCCTCATGAGTTCTGCATCCATCCAGAACTATACCTAAACTAGCAAAATTTGGTAGAATTAACAGCCTAGTAGAATTTCAAAGGCCATTTTCAGCTCTTGGTGTATGTTGTCTTTTCCAAAAACATCATTCAGGGACTTCGTCATTACTGTAGTAATAAATGGCCTTGAAAAAAACTGTGTCTGGACTTCTGATAAGGTGCTTTTTGACAGTTAAGAGGAAAGGATAGAAAGATCAGTAATATGGTAAAGAAGTTTATAACTTCTCCATCCTTTCATGGAATAAATTATAAGGTGATTGGCCCTGATTTTTTGCCACTTAGATGCTTGTTGTAGTGTTCAACATATCAGTTGGTTTAATCCTTAGAAGGCATCATAAAGTTTAATTTTATTTTTTAACAATAGGTTAAAACAATTGGAGGTGCTTTGTTGGTTCCTCAAAACCTTAGTGTTGCATTCCTGGTTCTTGGCAGATAATATCCACAGTACTTCATGTTCCTCTGGGTCTATGCCAGATTTAATGAACTGCATGTACTGGAAGCACTAAAAGCTGATTTTCTTTAATTTAGACTACAGATAACATAATAGATTTTTCTCTGAATTGTTTCTCACTACTATTCTTTAAATTTAACAAAGGACCAAAACATCCAAATTCCAAAACTAGTTAAGTTTATCTTTCATGAGAAAATGCGTTAAATGTGCGTTTGTTTCATAAAGTAGTGGTTGCTTCTAATTAGAAACCACAGTCATATAGACAAACTTCATGTATCTGAAAGCTTTTTAAATTTACTTACTGCTTTACTGTAATTTTCATTTAAATTGGGATGATTCAGCCTCTGAACTAAGTCCTATCGGTTCACCAAAGGAGCAATGAATTTTCATTTAGGTCCTTAAACTGTTCAACCTAGATCATGTCTGTAACTTCAGTGACACCAGACCTTTTTTTTTAAATTCATCACTGATAGTTAACAAAAAGAAAGTCACATTTTGTTAAAACTTGTTGGTTGTGTCTCTTTTAGAAATGGTATACCAGTTTATTTGTATATAGTTCAGTTCATAAAGACCAGTCTTTAAAGGCTTTAGCCCGAACCTGCCTTCTGAAGCTGTCTGTAAAATGGCTTCCAAAAAGGATTTGCTACATTTCAGAACTGAGTAGGTTGTTAATGATTCAATATGCCCCCTTGTTCTCCTCCTACTTCTTAAATTGAAAGCTTCTTCATAGCATCTAGGTGCCCTGAGTCATCCTGGCTAAACTCTATAAAGAATTGTCACATGGAAAAACTCACCATGAAGTAAAATTGTCAGAAAACAATCTGAGTCAGACATCATTCACTGATCACAGTGATACAACCTAGAGGTTGTGGGCTTCATTTAAATCTTTGAATGTACTTAAAATGTAAGTCTTTGTTATAGGACTTATAAATTATGAGGACTTGTTTATTCCCAGTTAAATTTTAATTGGCTTGATTTTTGCTATTACATGAAAAGGATTTTCTATTTTTTATTGAATAAATGTATCAGAGAGGAAAAGCAGGAGGATTCTGGATATAAACCAGTATATCAGGAGTCAAGAGACCTAGAGTTCTGGTCCATTTATTTGGTGTGTGACTCATATATTTCATTTAACCTCTCTAGGCCTTAGTTTCCTTATCTTTACAAGGTTAGCAACTCTATGGTAGCCCTCTTTGGAACCAACCCATGGCAGATATACCTAATAGCTGACCCCAAATCATCTCATACTCCCTTTTTGGTACTACACTGTCAGCAGCTAGATAGTTGGCATTCTAGATGAAATCTGTCACCTCAACGTTATAAGGTCTCTTCTAACTCCATGATTCCATGATTTTAAATGACTTGCCAATAGAAAGTCTTTTTCTTAGTCTTTACTGTTTTTTCACATTGAACGATCAGAGTTGAAACTTTGTGAATTAAGAATTCTTTGTAGTCAGAGATAGCATGTTTGTGTTTCATGTAATACTGTAGACTCAATGTTTGTATCTCCCCAAAATTCACATGTTGAAACCTAATCCCTAATATGATGGTATTTGGAGGTAGGACTTTGGGACAGGATCAGGTCATGAGGGCACAGCCTTCAAGAATGAGATTAGTGATCTTATAAAAGAACTCAGATATCCCTCACTCCTTCTGTCAATGTGAGGACACAGTAAAAAGATGACCATCTATGAACCAGGAAGCGGGCCCTCCCCAGACACCTAATCTGCTAGTTTTGATCTTGGATTTCCCAGTCTCCGGTACTGTGAGGAATAAATCTCTTGTTGTTTATAAGCCATCCATTCTGTGGTATTCTGTTAGAACAGCCCAAATGGGCTAAGATATATTGTGAGGTTAAAAACATATATTGAAGGGGGCACCTGGTTGGCTCAGTTGGTTAAGTGTCTGACTCTTGGTTTCGGCTCAGGTCATGATCTCAGGGTCCTGAGATCTAGCCCCAAGTCAGCTCGGCAGTCAGCAGTCTGCTTCTTTCCCTTCTTTCCCTTTGCCCCTCCCACTGCTCTCGCTCTCCCTCCCCCTTCCTCTAAAATAAATAAATAAATCTTAAAAAAAACAAAAACAAATACTGGAGAAAATTCATGGGAACACTTAAAATTACAAATGAAGTGGAAACATTCACAATGGTTAGTGATGACTTGTTTTAAACTCATTTCAACTCCTAAATGTTTCAATGGCAAAACTTCAGGTTAGTGAAGTTCAAAGTGATGTGTCTGTTTGAAGGGCACATAGTGAAGCAGAATGAATACTAGCCTGAGAGGCAAAAGGCCTGACTTCTAGCTCTGCAAACTTATTTTTTAACCTGGTTAGTGTCTTCATCTATGTAATGGTATCAGACCATTGCTTCTCAGACATTAATGTATTATGCAAATTATCTGGGGGTCATATTAAAATTCATTTTGTGGTTCCATAAGTCCGGATGAGCCTTGAGATTCTACATTTTTAACAAGCTCCCAAATGTGTTGCTGCTGTATACCATGGAACATAGTTTATAAAACTATTATGATGGTTTGATGTTCTTCTGGCTGGGTCTTTAAATCTTAACTCTACTTCTTTTTCTCCGACTCCTTCACATGAAATTTTATTAAACTTGTTTTTGAAGCCTCATTTCTCTAGGTTCATTCCCTATTTTCTCAGTCTGATAGCTCCTTTAGTTTTGCTGTTTTTCCCTTCCCAGAACCAACTTCATAGGGTCATTCAAGTTAGAAGTAAGGTAGTGTACAAAAAGAGGCTTTGCTATAAAGAAAACTGGATTTATTTTTTTTTAAAGATTTTATTTATTTATTTATTTGACAGAGAGACAGCAAGAGAGGGAACACAAGCAGGGGGAGTGGGAGAGGGAGAAGCAGGCTCCTCGCTGAGCAGGGAGCCCGACTCGGGGCTCGATCCCAGGACCCTGGGATCATGACCTGAGCCGAAGGCAGACACTTAACGACTGAGCCACCCAGGCACCCCTAGAAAACTGGATTTAAATCCTGCCACCGATTAACAGCTCTGCTGCCTTGGGCAGTTGACTTAGTTTACTTAACCTCTCAAAGCTTTGAATACCTTCTTAATAGGGTTGTTGAAAGGAATAGAAATAATATATAAAGCCCTCAGCACAATGTCAAGCATAATGTAGGTGATCAAAAATTGGAAGCTGTTTTTATTCCTCCTGGCATCTTGATTTGTAGAGGTGGAAGAAGAGAGGAAAAGATCTGTTCCCCAACCCAGGACCTCTCTCCTGTGTGCCACATTTAAATTTTCAGCTGCCCGACAGACCTACTAATCCAAATTCTTCAAATTTACCATTGTCAAGAAGATCTCTTCATTCTTCTTTCAGTATCTGTTCTGCCTCCTTCAATCCTGATGGAAGTTAACGGTTTCACTCTATACATGCCCAAGCCAGGAATTTGTCAGTTCTGCCTTGGTTTCTCAAGTACTGCTTTTCTCTATCCTCATTTCCACATTCCCCTTTGCCTGGGCTCTTTATCCTTTCACCTGGGCTCTTTTTATCTGATCTTGTTGGTTCTAGTCTCCTCATGTTTTTCACATCCTCCTTCTCCTCACACATCCTCCATAGTGCTTTAAAGTTATTTTCCTAAAAAAAATTTTTTTTTTCTTAAAGGCTTACTATGTAGAAGGCACCGTGCAGGCATTGAGTATATGGTGAGAGAACAGAATGAGACAGTTCCTAATGAAAATCACAGACTAGGAAGGGCAGTAGATATTAAAAACAAGTAAATATACAAGTAAATACGGAACAGGGTGCTGAGAGAGAATAATAGGAGGGGACCTGTGTTATACTGTATATTGGATGGTCAGAGAACACTTTCTAAGGAATTAACATTTAAGCTGCTATCTCAAGAATGAGGAGCCAGCTAGGCAAAGAGCAGGGAATATTGCTCCAGGCTGAGGGTACAGCATGAGCAAAGATGCTGAGTATGTTTTAAAAGTGAAATGGTAGGACATGGTGGTAGACAGAATATAGAAAATGAGGGAGAAGGAGTTATTAAGGACGTCCAGATTTCCAGTGTGAGCAATTACTGGGTTAATAGTGGTGCCATTTACTGAAATAGATTAGGGATAGGATAGGTTAGAGCAGGGGGTAGGATCATGACTCTAGTTTGTCAGGTTTGAGAGTCTGAAAAAAATAAATATAGTAATGTCAGTCCATTCTCGTTCTGCAGTTAAACATTTGACTCTTGGTTTCGGCTCAGGTCGTGATCTCAGGGTGGTGAGATCAAGCCCCGTGCTGGGGTGGAGTCTGCCTAAGACTCTTTCTCCCCTTCTCCCTCCGCCTGGCCCCTCCCTCCGCCCCCAGTTTGTGTATGTGTGTGCATGCACTCCCTCTCTCTCAAATAAATAAATAAATCTTAAAAATAAAAAAATCTCCAAATTCTATCTTGGCTTATAAAGTCCTTAAATTGTTGACTCTCATCTGTCTCTAGCTTATCTCTCACTTCCCTTCATTACTATGCATAAGTCATAATGAAATTTTCATTGTTCTCAAAACAGTTTTGAACCTTTGCATATGTTATTGCATAGAATAAACATCTCTGGCTGAGCCTTTTTATCCTTCAAAGCCCATCTTGAATTTTATTCTTCTATAGAATTTTCTCCAACTTCTCCATGTTTAGGTTAGGTCTCGGGCTTTTTTACTTTTTATTGTCATTTGGTTAACATTTGGTTAATACCTCTGTTATAGGGGCTCCTGGGTGGCTCAGATGGTTAAGCGTCTGCCTTCGGCTCAGGTCATGATCCCAGGGACCTGGGATCGAGCCCCACATTGGGCTCCTGGCTCAGCGAGGAGCCTGCCTCTCCCTCTCCCTCTGCCTCTCTCCCTGCTCATGCTTTCTCTCTCTCTCTCTCTATCTCTCTATCTCTGTGTCTCAAATGAATAAATAAAATCTTTAAAAAAAAAAAATACCTCTGTTATAGCACTGATCACATTGTATTAGAATTTCTCTTTTGACACATCTGGACACATTTCACTAAACCATGAGCTATGTGGATCCAGAGATCTAAGCTTATTGTTTTTGTGTTCCTGGGATCTAGTGCATAGGAGCTGCTCAAAATGAATGAGTGGATATGTATCTTATACAAAGCAGTCTGACCCTACCCCCTCAATTGGGATGAGTATTCTTTGCTTCCATGGGGCCCAGATACTACTTTTACCATATTACATTGACATTAAATTGTTTTACATACATTTCTTAAGGACAAGAACTGAGTCTTGGTTTTCGTTATTTATCCCAATACTGTGCTTAATGTGCAATCAGGAAAATTGCAGTAGACTATAGTGTCATTGCAGAATATCTCACCAATATAGCCTTCCTTGGATGGGCATTATGGGGGCTGGAGGTGGGAAGAAGGCAGACCCAATATAATTATCAACATATCTCAAATGTTTGCTTGCTGTTCTTGATAAAAAGATACATAAGTGTGTTTAAAATAAAATGAAATCCCATTAATTCCTTTGAAATGGCTATGGAGATCACTTACTATCTCCATATTGTTAAATTCAATGATACTTTTCTCATTTATTTATCTTACTTGACCTCTCAGCAACATTTGACATTGCTGACTACTTCCTACTTTTTGAAGCATTCTTCTTCGCTGCCAGGATGCCATACACCATAGACCAGCACTTTGATGCTGTTGCTTTTTAAAATCTCTTTTAGGAGTTGCTCCTGTTCTTTCAGATTCCTAAATTTTTGAACTTAATCTTAGGCTTTTTTCTCATACTCTGTACTCATTCCCCAGGTAATTTCATTTGTATGTTGAAGATTTCCAGGCTTATATTTCCAGCCCAAGCTCCAGACCTGTATATATAATTGCTTCTAATGCTCCATGGATGTCTCAAAGGCACCTCAGATTCCCATGCTCAAAGTCAAACTTATGGGAGCCTCCTGGCTATAAAAGTTGTTGAAGAGTGATTTATTACCCTTCATAAAAATTAATTTCCAGGGTTGTCTTTCTCCCCACCAAATTCTCTTTAGCAAAAAATAGTTTCTATACTAAAATAATTATTTGACAGTATAAATATCCAAGTAAATAGAAATTGGCTATCAAAAGAACCATAACAATAAATCTTAATTGAACTACTACTATGTGCTAAACACTTGGGTCTAATTCTCAAAACAACCCTTTGAGGTGGGTAATATTATATTGTTGAAAGGTAAGTAGATTGTAGTGTTTATAAGTACTGACTCTTAACCAAGACTTCTCAGGTTAGCTGTATGACCTCTGGTAATTTACTGATCTGGACCTCAGTTTCCTCATGGATAAAACAGAGAAGATATTATTTATCTCCCAAGAACATAATTAGGAGTTAAAGAACTAATATGTAAAGCTCTTTCAAAAATACCTGGCACCTATTAGGATAAGCACTGCATACATGTTAATATTATTACTTATTATCTTAGCCTTGAGGAGATTGAGCCTCAGTAGGGTTGGTCCAAGACTTACAGCTTTTAAATGACAGTGCCAGAGTCAACATAGACAGTATGACTCCAGAACTCCCTTAACCACTCTATTTTATTTCATCTCAACTAATAATAATGTATCTCATCCTCTTGCACACAAGACTCTGTATTAATGATCTCATTGTGATCATAGGAGTATTATAATTCACTCTAGTACTCATACCTGGTGTTTAAAATGTAAAAGATCTAAAATATGCAGTTAAAAGCTTACTTGAATATGTTACGAGAAACGCAAGGATATACATCTTAATTCCATTTTATTCCACATGCATTGTTTTTCTCTTTTTCTTGTTAGCAGTTAAGTCACCAAAATCCCTAGAAAGTGGGAGTACTAATTTTATATATCACTCTAAAGTGTCTTTAGTTGTTGTGAATTACTTATTCTTTTAAATCTTCTTTTGCTAAATATTTTCAGAATGACTTGGAAGTCAATAGCATGTCATATTCACATAGTATGCTTAAAATCAGTAATTTTTATGGTTATGATTAACTATTACCTCTTTTGAAATCATGTAGTTATTTGCCTATTTTTAAAAGTCATAGGGGCACCTGGGTGGCTCAGTCGTTAAGCGTCTGCCTTCGGCTCAGGTCATGATCCCAGGGTCCTGGGATCGAGCCCCGCATCGGGCTCCCTGCTCCGCGGGAAGCCTGCTTCTCCCTTTCCCACTCCCCCTGCTTGTGTTCCCTCTCTCGCTGTGTCTCTCTCTGTCAAATAAATAAAATCTTTAAAAAAAAAAAAAAAAAAGTCATAGACATTTCAATTTCCCAAGAAGTTTTCCTATTAATTTTTTCAGCTGCTTTTGGAATAGGAACTTTGATTTCAATATTTTGAGGTCTTTGTATTAGATTCTGTATGTAGTTGAATCTGCTCAGTTGTGTAAGTTTTAGTCCCTGACTCTCATTTAGGCCTTTAGTAAAAAAAGTACATCTGGTTACAGTTTCTATAGATGATTTACTCCCCCACTTCCCGGTTGCTTATTATTTCTTTTTTCCATTGTTGGTTTTTTATTCTTTTTTTTTTTTGGCAAAAAAAGAAATTCCTTTGTTTTAAGACAATATAAAGGCAGAAGATAAAAGTCTTCTATAGCCTTTAAACTTAGCCAGGAGGGGATCTTGAGAAGGAGAGTGGACTATGAAAAACAAGAATCATTTATGAAGAAGAGTCTGTTTTACCATGTTTTTGGAACTGAATTCTGTGGCCTAGCGTATTTACTGTTGGGGAAACAAACTCTATTATGATAGAAAACTCCACTCAAACTGGCTTAAGAGGGGAAAAGTTTTATTGGTTTGTGTAAACTGGACCCGGATAGGTGTGGCTTCAGGACTGGCTCCACCCAAGGCTTTAATAATGTTAAGACTCAATTTCTGTGCTTTTCCTGGCACTACTTCCTCCCTGTTGGCTTTATTCTCCAGCCTGATCTGAGTAGAAGATAACTTTAATCCCTTCAGCCCCTAAATCCCTGCAGGGTCATCTGTATCTGGAAAGAGTGACCATCTTTTTCCTAGAAGCCCTAGCAGAAGTCTCACTGCATCTTATTGGCTCAGACTGGCCCCCTCTGTGGCCACAGGAATGTGAAGTTTGGATTGTCTAGGAGTGAGCCATATGCCTGCCCAGCCATCGAGTTTGAGGGCATAGTCAACTCCACCAGATATACATAAACTGTAATTTCCAAAAAGGAAATGAGGATGCCATTATATTACAGGAAGGGTGAGTGTGTGCTGGGCAACAGAAAATAGATGTCCTCTTGTATCTTTTCCATTTTAAGAGTTAGGTCTCAACTAAAGAAGACCAGCTTGATTGTTTTTTTCTTTTCATTTAGTATTCAGTGCTAATTTGGAATTTGTATGACTTCCCTTCAAATTACTGTTTTAGGACTTTTCAACTTTGAAGAGCTTTGAGAATATCAAAATTTTAAAATTTGATGCTACTTTAATAAATTCCATACTATTAATTTTCCTATTAGCTATAGTAATCACATTTGCTGATAACTAGTTCTTAATGATATACAACAGTGTCTTTATGGATTCACATGTTTTTCTAGGTTAATACTTCTTTAATGCCTTAAGCAGACTGGGCTTTTAGACCAAGAAGTTCATAAAGAACCATGAAATCTAAGGTTCTCTGCTAGACACTCAGGGCCTTGGGGAGAGGAGGAGCAGTAAGGGGTGATGAGGGACACTAAAAAGGCTTTATGTATTCATTACTGTAACTGATTTTAGTCTGAAAATGGAAACTCAGTTATTACTGAAAAGGCAAATAAGTACCTATTGTACTTTTATTCTTTTTAACATCAAAATTGTGAAATGAAGTGGAAAATTATATTTACATTTCAGTCTCTAATATAATCATTTAGATAGCTCCTTTCATTTCTTTTTTTTTTTTTAAGCTTTTATTTATTTTGTCAGAGAGAGAGAGAACGCACAAGCAGGGGGACCAGCAGTCAGAGGGAGAAGCAGGCTCCCCTCTGAGCAGGGAGCCTGATGTGGGACTCATCCCAGGATCTTGGGATCATGACCTGAGCTGAAGGCAGACGCTTAACCGACTAAGCCGCCCAGGTGTCCCACTTCTTCCATTTTTTACATTACATTCATATATATGTGAATGAGTACAAATATCCCATTAAGGCTTTACCATCCTATAGTATTTAGGAAACTTTAGGTTTTTTTCTTTTAGATTTCTTTTTTTTTTTTTTTAAGATTTTGTTTATTTTAGAGAGAGAGAGAGAGCAGGGGGAGGGGCAGAGAGAATCCCAAGCAGACTCCACACTGAGCACAGAGCCTGACTCAGGGACTGATCCCAGGACCCTGAGATCATGACCTGAGACGAAGTCAAGAGTTGGACGCTCAACTACCTGAGCCACCCAGATGCCCCAAAATTTCTTGACACCATAGAAATACTTATGCTTTACTCACCAAATTAAAATGAAGACTAGGGGTGCCTGGGTGGCTCAGTTGGTTAAGCGTCTGTCTGTCTTTGGCTTGGGTCATGATCCCAGGGTCCTGGGATGGAGTCCCACATGGGGCTCCCAGCTCAGCTGGGAGCCTGCTTCTCCCCTCCCCCCTGCTCGTGCACTCTCTCTCAAATAAATACAATCTTAAAAAATAAATAAAATGAAGACTTCATGAAATCTGACTTAAACATATATTTAACATTTTCTTTTCTTTTATTATTAAGTTCTGCAAAATGAGAAAATTTTTTCAGCTTTATAGATGTTTTCAGCTTTAATAGGAGATGGTACAAGATCCATACCTACTGTAATGCAAAGCTGGATATAAGGATAAGTGTTTAGGAGATAAGGAAAGACTTCCTCATTGGCAAACACATATCATATGGGTCTTGAAACATTGCAGGTAAATAGTGATAACATTAAAACAACTATTATTTACTGAGCATTTATTATATTCAGTTTCACTTTTTTGTCAAAAATATGTGATATATCATTTTTAAATCTGGAGAAAAGTTGGAAGAATTTGCATTGTGGTGGATCCTAAAGACATATAGTTTAAAACTTAAAAACCAAAAGTAATAGAGCTTATTGGGACACATCATATGAGAAGCTTTCTATTTCAGCCACCACAATAACTCTTTGTAGTATAAATGAAAGTTGAAAATCATTTCTAACAAAAATTACATTGTTTCTCAAGAGGTAATCAATGATTTGAATAAAAAATAGTACATACATTGCCTTAGAAGATTCTAGATTAATGTTCTAACATTAGTCATTAAAGAAATTCCTGTGATTATATATGGATCAGCAGTATTAGCAATTGTAGTCTGTACTCTCTACATCTTCTAGAATCAACAACATATTAATTTGCTTGGTTTTTATATATGTATTAATGTGTTTTACAAATGTAAGATCATTTAAAGTGGACTTTCCAAAATACAGCGTGACTTTAAATGAGTGGTCTTGGAAAATTTATAAATACTCTCAATGTTTACTGAAGAACATTTTCATAACCACAAAGAAGAGAATAATATATTTCATAGGTTATTAAGAAGTTAAGCCTTTTTTTTGAAGTGCTAAGAGGAGTAATTAGACAAAACCTATTCAAATATTATTTTAATTGCAGTTTGAGTTACATAAAAAAGAGCCCAAATTAGTTTAAACAAATAAGATTTGAATCTGTGGTATTCTGAGCCTAGTATTTTTTCATTGAATGTCAAGGGTATGTTAAAGTTCCCACATTTATGTTTCTCTACAAAAGATTGTTCTGACAGTAAGTTTAAGTCATTTTCACAATTTATTGCTGTCTAAAAATTTCCCTTGACTTCACATTTTGTTCTGAATGTCTTGGTTTCTTTCCTCCACCTACACAATGTAGAAGGCAAGTGAAGCAGGAGTTACAAAGTAACACAGTAAATTTAAGAACCCTGGCTTTTTTCCAAAACAAAATAAACCTTTATTATAAGAATGCTTTTTATTGATACCAAAAAAGGTGGGGGGGGGCACTTTTGGCAAGTGTTCAGTAAATGTGTGAATAACCTAATTGATTTAGCTAGAATGAATAGGAAGCATTGCTGTTTGTCCTTGTAGATATTTGGCTCAGTAAACACAGTGATAGACCAAACACTTTATGGTCAAAGGTTAAGAAAAAAACAATCCAGTAAACTTATTGATCCAAATATCAGCAATTTTATGTCTGTGTCAGGGCCTTCAAAGAGAAAGAACAATATGTTAATTACAATACTTTTTATTTCTATTATGAAAAATAATTGTTAACTTACATAAAACCCAATTTTTTGACAAATGTTAATATGTGAAAATATTAATAGAGGAGAGCCTTGCTGAGAATTGTAAGCTATATGAAATTTAAAGATGTGTGTAGACATTTAAACATACTGTCATATACTCTACAATAAAACTCCAGTAAAAGCAGGAATCATTATTAGGACAAATAATTAAAGATGACAATAGAAGCAAATTAAGAATTTTTTAAAAATTCATTATAGATGTCACATTAGTTTAGCTCAGTCTGTAACTCTTTAAAAATGTAAAATTTTAGGGAATTTTTGAGGTCCTGTAAAAAAATTTTTTTCCTTAGAGGAAGAGAAGAAATGTTGATGGCAATTAAAATGCATACAGTACTTTTATTCATCCATCCATTCATTTGTTCATTTATGTGAGAGAGAGAAAGAGAGAGTACACACAAGCCCGGGGAGGGGGGGTGGAGGGGCAGAGGGAGAGAGAGAATCCCAAGCAGATTCCATGCTCAGTATGGAGCAGACACGGGGCTCAATCTCACAACCCTGAAATCATGACCTGAGCCAAAATCAAGAGTCGGATGCCGAACCAACTGAGCCACCCTAGCTCCCCTACAGTACTTTTAAAAAGTACATTTGCGAATCCATTTTTACAGTTTTAAAAGCATAGAAGTATATCATGTATAACTTTATTTGCTTATAAGACTATTACATGATTTTAAAAGGATATCTCAGAAAAATTCTAGCGACAAAAAAAATGTTTTTCCTAATTTTAATAGTTCCTTTAGGAGAGGAATATTTCTCATTTAATCTTTGTATCTGTAACTCCTTGCACAGTAGCTGAACCATAGTAGGCACCATGTAAATGTGTATTGAACTAACCTCAATTTTAGAAATTCCAGAATAGGACAATGTTACCTTTCTGGGCTTTAAATCTATACTTCTCCCCTCCCCACACACCCACTTTTGTATCTCAATTTTGGTACAGATAGGTTCTCAGTTCTGAGTGTGAAGAAAACTGGTTGATATTTTCATCTCCCCAATCTTAGCTTGAGCTGAAATTACTTAAAAGGAAACTAGATTTAACAGCATACTATCTTTTCAGGTATCTATAGAATATAGTTTCTAAATTAAATGAATGGGAAGAGTCTGTTTTTATCTGAGATGCCTGATGGAAAAAAGTCAATCAACCAAGGTAGAGAAACTTTCTGCCAAAAGGATCTACTCCTATCTAGCGGTCAGTCCTAGTAAATGTAGAGGGAAGCTAAATTCTGACTTTCAAATGTTAACTAAGGCAAAAGCCTAGATTTTCCAGGTTAGTTCCAATTTCAGGTACAATAATCCTTTGACAACAAGGATTATGATTAGCAAAGTTGCAGTTGTTTAAGTCAAGCACTCAATTGGAAATAGAGTTTGAGAAAAACAGTTAAAACAGCACTAAATGAATATATTTTTAGCACAACAAAGTTCCAGAAGATACCCACTACCAATTCAAGCCATATTCACCAATGTTAAAAACCCGACTCACTTAACATTGTTTAGGAAACATTGCTATGGTGTTGTAATCTACTAAAGCATAGTTTCCCAATAAGTGTATATTGATGGAAAGTGTATATTGATGCCTCTGAAAAGTTTTCCAGTCAACTCCTTTTTTTTTTTTTTAAAGATTTTATTTATTTGAGACAGAGAGATAGAGAAAAAGCGACTGACAGGGAGGAGAGGGAGAAGCAGGCTCCCAATGAGCAGGGAGCCTGATGCAGGGCTGGATCCCAGGACCGTGGGATCATGGCCTGAGCCAAAGGCAGAGGCTTAACCAACTGAGCCGCCCAGGTGCCCCTCAAATCAACTCTTGATGGCATGGAATTTGATGGGTTTTATGCTTTCATTCTACCTTGTTGTGTTGTTTTTGTTTAATAAGCATCAGCAAAAGGGTTATTAACAACCTGGGCTTTTGCAAATTAATATGGGGATGTTTTTTCTGGTCTTGGTAGTCTATCCATCGTTGAAAAAATATGAGGTCAAGAATTTTCTCTATTGTGAAGCTATAAAGGAGAGTCAGTTGCTATCATACTTTTAGTTTGCACTGAACTGATTTTTTTAAAATAAGTGTTTTATTTTGGTGTATAATACTAAAAGTCATAATTGGTGATTTCTTTGGTTTTCTTCCAACCTACCCCACCCAGCTTCTCATTCCTGTGAGTAAACTCAGACTTAGTCAAATTTGTCCTGGTTCTCAGTATCTTAAAGTATGAAGACCATGTCCAACACAGAACAGAGATTTCTTTTGATCAGTTTTGACCTGGCTGGTTTCAGATAGTTTCATAAGCATCTTCTAGCTGCATATACAGTTTCTTATTCCTTTTACATATTTGCATTGCAGAAGCATCCATGTAACTCATCTCACTTGAGGAGCCACATTACTGGCCTGTTCTTAATCCATTCACCATGAGAAAAAATAAAGATATAAACCCATCCCTCTCTGGTAACCTTCCTTAGGAAAAGAGCCCTCCCTCTGAGAGATGTTGAACAATACACAACAATACACAACAGTACACAAATGATGAGGGATCCCACACCAGTCCCCTATATTCATCAATATAGATTTTCCTAAATAGTGAAAAATTGACAAGACATGTGAGGAGACTCAGTAACGTGCCTGTGCCTTTGGGGCTTTCCATTTTGTCTTAATGCATATGGCATATATTTCCCTCTCCATATTCAGATTAACTTCTCACTCATATTGGTTTACTCTATTCTGAAAGGTAACTCTTTCTTTGAGATGACTTCCCAAAAATCCCTAAAGTGAGTTTTATGTGTGCTACTGCAGCCTATATTTTGGGTCATACTATCCCAAATTCCACCTAAATTTGGCAAAAACCCATTTTTCCATAATGTGGTGATAATCCAGACTAAAAATATGAATTTGACATAATACATTATTTTTATCAGACATTTTTGGCAGACAGCTTCTGGCCCTGGTTTGATTGATTGATTGATTGACCTTTGCTGTGTAGAATGGTGGAAAGGATAGGGGCTTAAGTTCAGATCATAACTTTTGCCAATTAGTTTCAAAATGACCTTGAGCAAATTATTTAGCCTGTTTTCCTCATCTGTTATGAGACAGTTGTAAAATTTGAGTTTAATGTGTATTAAGTTCTTAATACCTGCTACCCAGCAGATAACACATGTTTGTTTTCTTCCCCTCTCTGAAACCTTGTTTAAAGACTTTTGATTAACTCCAGAATAAAGTTCAGTCTCTTTACCTTACCCTGACCCTTAAGGCCCACTATATTGGGCACTTCTTTGCCTTTCAGCTGTATCTCATTCAATTATTAGACATTTATTCAGTGCTTGCTGATAGTGACTGAGCTTACAGAGACATGCTCCTTGATTTCCGCAGACTTACTGTTTATTGGTCTCCTAACCAGTCCCTTGTTTCAGGCAACCTACTTACTTATCCTTTCTTGAGCACACACTATAGTTTTTACTCCTTGCCTTTTTTGTCTTGATGCATGTATTTCTTCCACCTGAACTGCCATTTCTCTGCTTATCAAAATCTAGTCTGTCTCACAAGGCCCAACTCAAATACCCCTCCTATGAAGATGTCCCTGGATCCTCTTCCACTGAAGTGGTAATACTTTTCTTTGAGGTTTTACAGTACCTATGGTCTTTTGCTTTAATATAGTATCTGTCCTGTACTGATTTGGGTTGGGCTGATTGATTTATACCCTTTTTGCTAACAATAAGGAAATAAGTGGTGGAATAGGGAATCACACCTTTTGCATTCGTTTGAATACTCCCATAGCTTCTGGTATTATTGTGAATGCTCACTGATAATTTGTTGGATTAGTAATTGCATTATTAGTTATTTTAGGTGCACAAAATTAAAAGTAAGGAGAGGGGCACCCCGGTCGCTCAGTAGTTAAGTATCCAGCTCTTGATCTCCGCTCAGGTCTTAATCTCAGGGTCGTGAATTAAAGCCTTGCATTGGGCTCCACACCCAGCCCTTGCATTGGGCTCCACCTACTTAAAAAAAAAAAAAGTAGGGAGACCACAGCCCTCAGTTTGAAAACTACTCAAACATCTAAGTTAATGAAATTGCAAGGGAAGCCTACAATTGCTGTTGTTAGTAGAAAAAAATCATTAATAATCATTTAATGGAAAATACCAATCTAGAATATTGGAAGAGGGATGGCTCTTTATAATCTTGTTGTGTAGAGATATCATTATCTGGTAACCTAGAAATAGTTTTTAAACTATTTTTAGTTATTTAACCAATAGGACTGTAAGCTAATATTTGTAGCTAATATTTCCTTTTACAATAAGGTGGTAAATGTAAGTGAAGTGTATTCCTGAGTTGTGTGAGTCATATTAATAAATTATGGAACATGTGGAGTGGGGCATGGAAACCCCCAATTTATAGCCTGTTAGTCAGAAGTAGAGATAGCCTGGGATTTGCAACTGGCATTAGAAATGGGATGGTCTTTTGGGACTGAGCTCTTTAACTTGTGGGATCTGAGTTAACTCCAGGTAGGTAGCATCAACTGAATTGAATTGTTGGACACCCACTTGGTGTCAGAGAATTGATGAATTGATTGGTGTTAGAGGATACACCATGCTCAGTTGCATTCATTGAAGGGTGATGTATGATGTCAGCAAAACATAAACCAAAAAAACTCATGTCTGCAATTAAAGCTAGACTGAAACAATATGAGGTTAGAAATTCCAAGCCTAATTGTCAATTTTGTGATTTCTGGTACAAAAAACATTTGGTTTGGGAAAGTCTTAAGCTCTGTGAAAACTTGTAGAATGTTCAAATAATTACTTCCCTCCATTTCTCTGGTTCAACAAGTAATAGGAATTAAAATATTTAGAATTTTTTAACTTTTGCAAGTTCTAAAGTTGCATAAGTTCTTCTGATCTTTTATTCTTTAGAACATTAGTATTTGAATTCCAGATGTACACCAGCATTCAGTAATCTCAAGTTTATGGCAGGATTTTTTTTTTATGTGGTAATATTTTGTTTCTTTATTATTTACTGTAACAGCTTTATTGAGATATAATTTATATACCATACAGTTTACCCACTTTAAAGTGTATATACTTCACTGGATTTTAGTATAGTCACAGAGTTGTGCAACCATCATCACGATCAATTTTAGAACATTTTCATCAGCTGAAAAAGACACCCCATAGCCTTTAGCCATCACTCCTCAAACCCCACTTACCTATACCCTCACCCTAGTCAACCACCTATCTTTCTGTCTCTGGATTTGCCTATTCTAGACATTTCATATAAATGGAATCATATAATATGTTGTGCTTTGTGAGTGGCTTCTTTCATTTAACATGATGTTTTCAAAGTTCATCCATGTTGTAGCATCTATTAGTACTGTCACAAAAGTTCATAAAGAAAACAGAGGTAAAATCAGTCACTTAAGTAGAAATTAGTAAAAGTGTATTGAGTACATATCAAAAAGACAGTTTGCAAACCAGGAGCACTCAAATCAAAACATGGAATGAGGCTCAGAGGTATATTGTTATAAAGCAGCTTATATAGTGTGAAGGCATGAGTGTTTATTCTTTATGGTGGTTACTTGCAATATTGAAATTTTCTTAAAAGAAAGAGAACTGGTTACTGCTCACTCCTTATCAGTTTGGGGGAACTATTTTGTTTATGATTTTTAGAAGTGACCCAGGTCAAGGTAACTTCACTTATCTTGCTTAATAAGCTAAATTAAACTTTGCTTGTATGACTGCTCAGGGAGTTTTCAAGTCTGGTCACCATTTGTGTTTGATTCTAACAGGTCTTTATTCCTTTTTATTGCCAAATATTCTATTGTATGGACACCACATTTTGTTTATTCATTCAATAGTTGATGGACTTTTGGGTTGTTCCACTCTGACCATATGAATAATGCTGCTCAATGCACATTCATCCACAAGTCTATATATGGACATATGTTATCATTTCTCCTGGATATATACCTATGAGTAGAATTCCTGGGTCGTATGATAACTTAATGTTTAATCTTTTAAAGAACTGCCAGACTGTTTTCCAAAATGACTGCACCATTTTACTTTCCTACCAGCAGTGATTGAGGATTCTACCTTTTCCACATCCTTGCCAATACTTATTATTATCTTTTACTATGGTGGTAACATTTCCTGGTGGCTGTGAAGTGGTATTTCTTTGTGGTTTTGATTTACATTTCCCTAAACACTAGTGAGTTGAGCATTTTTTCATGTACTTATTGCTCACTTGTTTATCTTTTTTTAGAGAAATGTCTATTCAGATCCTTTACCAATTTTTAATTGGGTTTATATTTTTATCATTTAATTGCAAGAGTTCTTTATATATCTGTACTTAGATATAGATAGATCTATATCACATAAGTGATTTGCAAATATTTTTTCCCATTCTGTGGCTTATCTATGGCAGTACTTTTGATATCTAGGTTTCTTTGGTTTGTTTAAGGAGACTTCTAGGTTAGCGAAAGCCCACAAAGTGGGAGAGTGAACAGACAGTTCAGGGAGGCATAGCCCCTCTGATGAGCAAAAAGAAACCAATCTCCATGGTATGCCTGTCATCAAACTTTTATTTATCTAATTTTCAGCTTTCTCTTTATGATATAAATTATTATAACAACCAACACAGCAAATAATAAAGCTAAAGGTGAATACTTGGCTATCTCATATGATGATACTTGCACAGTACAAGGTATGAGTTACTTGTTGGCTGACTGTTCTGTTCTTTAGTGCTTGTGGTCTTGCCTCCAAAACTAATGAAACAGACTAACAGAAGTCAAAAGAACCGGGGGCCGGGAGGGGGGGAAGGAAGTCGAAGATCTGTTGGCTAGCTCCAGTACTTAGCCCTATAACTTCATCAAATGACCTACCCTCTCTGGATATAGATTTTTCTCATCTATAAAATGAGGGAATTGAAAAGAAAATTGTGCAAGTTGAATAGGAAGGATATTTTTTAAGGTTCTTTCCAGCTTTAGAATGTGATTATATGGTGCAGTAATACCAGTGACTTTCTTCTCCTCCTTCTTCTTATTCCTTTTCCTTCCCCCTCCCCTTGTTGAAAAATCTTAGGCCCCCATATATCTTTTTCTCAAAAGGATTGGAGATAGATGGATTTGGCAAGTAAAAAACCAGGTACATGTAGACACTCAGTAAAGACGTTATAGGATAGCCAATGCCACCTGTGTGAAGTTGCTTATGTATTAGAAGAACATGACCTACACATCACCAGTGAGGCAGAACTAAAGGATGAAATAATTTACACACCTGCTGTGGGTGTGGCTAGAGGTAAAGGGACTATGAAGATTAAGTCCTTGATTGCTTCCGTGGAAGTTTTCAGAGATCATTAGAGAAGAAGCACGCTCTCAGAGGTTAGTTGTGTCCAAAGGTGAAATCAAAACCTAGACTACAACTAATAAGAAGAAAAACAGGACCATAAGAAAAGAAACATCTGAAAAGGCCTAGAAATTGTGAGGTAAGTGTATTTTGTTTTGTTTAGCCTTTTTCCAGAATGATTTTTAAAAGTTTTCAGGGTACTAAAAGTTTATTATTGGTCCCAAAGCTCAGCTGAGGTACTTGCCAGAAGTTCAGACACTGTAGATAGAGACCAGGAAGTTTATGACACCTGTAAACCAAGCTAGATATGGAAGAAGAGAGGGGGAAGGTCACTGAAATTCAGGTCCATTTGCCAACATTTGGGAACTTTGATTCCCAATAACCTAAGAAAAGTGCTTAAAGTTTTTGTTTTTGTATTTGACTGGTCTACATGATATTATTAATCAGACATTATTATAAATAAAGCACATGTGAAAAGCAAAAAGTAGGGACACCTGGCTGGCTCAGTAGGTAGAGCATCCGACCCTCGATCCTCGCGGTCATGAGTTCGAGCCTCACATTGGGTGTAGAGATCACTTAAATAAATAGAACTTTAAAAAAAGGAAAAGAGGGGCGCCTGGGTGGCTCAGTCGTTAAGCGTCTGCCTTCGGCTCAGGTCATCATCCAAGGGTCCTGGGATCCCGCATCGGGCTCCCCGCTCCGCGGGAAGCCTGCTTCTCCCTCTCCCACTTCCCCTGCTTGTGTTCCCTCTCTCGCTGTGTCTCTCTTAGTCAAATAAATAAATAAAATCTTTAAAAATAAATAAATAAATAAATAAATAAATAAAGGAAAAGAAAGAAAAAAGTAGAATTCAGACTGGGAAAGAAGAGCTTGGAGATTTAATTCTAGCCTTCTCTCCCTGATGAATATGGGTCTTTGTCTCATTATAAAAATAACTCACCATACTCACTTAGAAAATACAGAGGTTTTGTCTTTAATGTTTTCTTAGAGTTCTTTAGGAAAATTATATTCCCTCAGGAGACTATATAGTATAAACACAGAGCTTGAAATACATAAGGAACTTTTATACTCTTAATGCTCTAATTTTAATCATTAAGGTAGTTCATGAGCTACTGATATCTCAGTTACTTTAGTTTTTGAGTAAGAAACACACTCCCCAAATTCAGAGAGTTGATACGTTGGTCTAAAGACTGTCAGGTCCTCAGGTTTTGTTGTAGACTCAAGTTTAAGGAATAGTCACAACTACATTCTATTTAGTATGAGTATTGGACCTGTCATGTCCGGCTTCTTGAGCAGTTTCATCGGCCCAGAATCACATGACAAGGCAGGATCACCAAATAGCAAAATCTTAGAATATGCCCAGGTCATTTTTACAGATGTATTTCCTGAACTGGACATGCATCTACACTGGTTAGACAAAAGCAGACTACTGGAGCAGACTTACTTCACAGTAGCCGGAGCAGGCCTGCTGCCAGCTGAATGGGCGAAGGAAACATTATGCAGATTTACTGAAGAACAGCTTTAGGGGATATGACACAGATATGGAATGCTGGGAAGCAACAGAAGTAAACTTGCAGCAGTAACATAGGAGGGAGGGGGTATTTTATGCCAGGGTGTTAGGTGACAAGGTATTATTAGACTTAGGCCAACCAAAAGCATTTTTGTATAAGGGAGTATCAGCCCCTAGACTGGAGTAGGGCAAGAGTTTAATGGGTGGAGAGTATAGATGATTTGCCTGTGCAGCTCATTGATCAGGTATGAACCAGCCTTTACTCTTGTGACTTAATTAGCATGCTTTAAAAAAAAATCTTAAATGTAATTAAGCACAAAGCAGGTTCACCTTGGACTGTGTAGACCTTTCTTAAGAAGAGGAATGGGGGAATTTGGAGCTGCAGAGAGTTAACTCTTCAAATGAAGTTTACAAGTCAATAAGTAGGGTGCCCTCAGTAGCTCTTTGATGAACCTTAAACAATCCCAGCTCACCGCTGGGTATTGCTATCGATTCTCCCTCTTCATGAGCACCAAATGAATCTAATTTATTTTAAAATACAAAGCTAGAAATAAAAAAGCATGATCAATTGAAAATGTGATTGAATGTTCACCTGTTCTTATGCCTGCGATAATGTAGTGTTTTGTAACAAGACCCAAAAAATCTGATTCATTAGATATGCTAAATGGACACTATTTCTTTATATGTGAATTGCATTGATTTTTCTGGGTTTTTTTTAATGGAATGTTTCTAACAGATTATTATACTAAATCTGTTAAAAATAGATTATTACACTATCATGAGAAGGTAGTTCAGTATCTTAGTGATACCTCTGACATTTCTAGAGCATTTATATAGTTAATTCAGTCAGCCATTTAAGAAATAGAATACTGCCTTTTCAGGTACCTTATTCCATAACTTGAAATTAAGCCTGTGTTAAAAACTGTTCTGTGCTTCCCTCTTACTTCCGTTTCTTCCCTTTTGGGCTACAAGCTTCCTTAGGGAGGACGTGAGGGAGAACTGAGTTCTCACTTCAGCCAATAGAATTTCGAATTATATAGTGTTTACCTATTTTGCGTAACACAGGCCCACCCACACACATTATGAGGTGCTTAAGTGAAAGAACACTGAGCAGACAGCTATTCAGTGTGTGATTCCAAGTGTAATTGGGAGATGCTTTAATACTGTCTGGATTTTATCTACTGGTGAGAAGATTGTTTATCTAGCTAAGCTGATAGCAGTGGAATAAAGAGGTAGGTATTCTGTAGCTTATTTTAAGTGTCACATTGTCAGTACTTCAGGTTAGAGGTTAAGGTTTTAAGAGGAATGATTTGAATCATAATCAGATTGCTTATGTTTAATTTTTTCACATTCAGCTTTAGAAGTGTTATGTATGAATTACATTTTCTTCTGTCTTAGAGAAAGGGTTGAATAAATCTCTAGCTCTGAGGCTTCTGTTTTTTTAGGGAGGCTTTACACTGTTAATCTCACCTCCATCAGTACTAAGAAAAATATCTACAGGTGTTTATTGCCTCTTGACTGTTGGTCAACAGAAACCTGAAAACTTCATGTGTAATATTTTTCCAATCCAAGCTAGTGTATGTAGGTGTTTTTTTTTTTTTTACATGCTTTAGAACTTAATGTTGTCCATTGTTTTCTTTTGAATTATTAAATTTGTGAATTATGTTGCTCTCTGAAGAAAATTGTTTGGAAGCCAGAATGATGGTGCTGTCATTGTACTTTGGTTAGCTATTGACAGCTTATTCAGAATCTTGCTTTTTGACCATAAATCTCCTCTTGAGGTTCTCTCAAAGAGATCTAGGCCTTTGAGATAACTACAATTTACTATTTAGACATTTTCACAAGGTAGGGAAAAATTATAAAAAATTTTTTACAATATTGAGAGTCTTGCTTTATAAAGATTTCAAGTAATGTTCCTACCCTGAATGTTTTGTTGTTCTTCTTCTGATATGATGGGAAGAGATTTAATAATTTTAGATCTTAATTTTGATGAGATGGGACTCTTTCTGATATAAAATGAACAATCATAAGTTCCCAGTATTCTTTTCTAAAGCATTGTGTTTTCATTAAAAGAAAGGGTTATAATTGAGTTTTATTTTTCTTTTTATAGGAAATTTATTAAAAATTGAATCTTTTTGCTAGAATATTGACATGCTGCCCAGTAATGTGTGTGCATTTTTTGTCAAATTTTCTAATCTGTTTGTGAGGGGGAAGTATTCACTCTTGTACATGTATAAAATGGAAGTAACGAAAAAAGTTGCAAATTAGGAAAAATTGATCATAGTAATTTTGCATAATTGGGGTATTTATAATGTGATAATATAACAATAACGGAGTAGAGAGAGGAAATTTGTAAAAATACCTCAGCTGTATGTATGTATCATTTTCCTAATGAAAAGAGTTAAGTAGGAATACCACACTGAGTGATTTTGAATAATCACTCTGCTAAAAAATAGATGTTCTTAGCCTCCCACACACAATGTCTCTAAATTATTGCTATAAAAATTTATGGGGAAAACATTATGATTTGGTCAAAGAAAGATCAGCTGCTACTTTTCAGAACTTTTTGTGAACCAAAGAGAAAACTAAAATTCTCATAAGATGAACCTTCTTTTTGTTAGATGAATAATAGTTGTCATCTTTTAATAATGATCTCGTTCTATAGGTAGCTAACCTTACTGTTAGACACAGTATTGAAGATTCATTTGTAATTTGAATTTTCAACTACATTTTTCCCTTCCTTTTTAATAGAATTTATAATGGAATTATGAAACTATAAAAGAGTTAAAGTTAACTTCCCTATAAGAGCAGGGAATACATATACTAACTCTGACTTGACTTAGGTGTACTGTTTTTCCCCATTTTGAAAATCAAACATTTATACAACATTCAACCTTGACACTAACTGCAGTGATTTTTGAGGCCTTTGATTGTATTTCAGGGCCTGTTACATATTATGAGTAGTAGAAAACTAGAACTTCCGTGGTGTCAAAGTTATCTACCAGTAATAGATTATAAACATTTGTTTAGATACCAAGAAATAAAGATCAATCTCTGAGAAAATAAATCTAAAATGTTGGAGCAGTATTATTAAGTATTAGTAAGACCTACTTTGTATGCCTAACTAAATACTTAGTGGGCATTTAGCAAGTACTTTAAAAAAAATTTTTTTTACATTACATTAGGTCCTTGAGAATCCCTGGTTTAACCCTCACAGTTTAAATAATTTTAAGAGACCCAAAAGTCTATGACTTACGTATATAGTGACTGAACCAAGCAGATTGTCCAACGTCCAAATCTCAAAGCCACTTTGTTGTTCTCATTCAGCCCTGGTGACAAAATCTATGAAGTATGGAAAATATTGTCACCATAGGTAGAGAAAATCATGTGCTGCAGAATAGGTTTTGTAGATTCGAGAATTCATGAAGGACCCTGGATATAGCCCTCATGACTATCAAGGGCCAGAATGCTCAGGTTTGGCCCTACACAGTCACAGCTTGGACTTTCAGTGTCTTCCCTAGTCCGAAGAAAACACTATCGTAATGAAGTAATCTAGTGAATAACTCAGGGAAGTCCTTGACTTTCTAGCTTTTCAAGATTTTTTTTTTTTTTTTAAAGATTTTTATTTATTTATTTGACAGAGAGAGAGACACAGCGACAGAGGGAACACAAGCAGGGGGAACGGGGGAGGGAGAAGCAGGCTTCCCGCTGAGCAGGGAGCCGATGGGGGACTCGATCCCAGGACCCTAGGACCATGACCTGAGCTGAAGGCAGACGCTTAACGCCTGAGCCACCCAGGCGCACCTCAAGATTTTACTTTAATGAAATGTATCAGAATTACAATTTGATGCTGCTTTTTCCTAATTCTTCTTCCTCCCAGCTCCCCTTCTATTCCTTTTCATAAACTATTTAAGACAAGGATTCATGTGTGTAGGTGGACAGAACTCAGATTCAAACACTGTTAAAGATTTCAGTTACATGTAAATGTACATATATTAACTGAATTTATATGTATTAACTGACTTAATCCTTAGAACAACCTAATGAGGTAGGCACTATTATAACCCTGACTTTATAGATAAGAAAAATAAATGTAAATACATTAATTCAGAAGCTATGATATTACTGCATATACAGAGTATTTTCTAATAAAGCCACCTACAGTAGATTAATAACGAAGTTGCCCTTCGGTGTCATAACTTTTTTTTTCTTTTTCTTTTTTCTTAAAAATCCATGAAGCATGGTTCTGCAAAATTCTAGTCAATGTGGGAAATGGATCACTTTGGGTCTGGTATCACTCAGTCTGTTGAGTGGCCATACTTGTAGTAACAACCTTCTTGACCAACTGGCTGTGGATGGGCAGTTTCACATCAGAGAAAGGATGGGAGGCCTGGGAGGCTCTGTGACTTGATAGGACCAGCACAACGTGGAAATACTGTACCTTTAGGTTGTGAGAAGGCTGAAAGGAGGCCAACTTTGAATCTTGAATTCATTTTAATGCCTTTTATTAATTTAAGGGGCTATTTTTTGTATTTTCTGTTTTTATTCTCTTTTTTACTTTTGATTTTGAAGTAATTTTAGCTTATAGAAAAATTGGAAAACTAATTCAGCTAGTTTACATATATCCTTTACTCAGCCTCCTCTAATGTCAACAATCTATATAATCAGATTATATTTATCAAAACTAGGAAATTAAGGTTGGTACAATACGATTAACTAAACTATAGACCATATTCAAATTTACCCAGCTTTCCACTAATGTCCTTTTTCTGTTCTAGGATCCAGTTCATGATCCCATACCCCAGGCAGTTATTTCATCTCCTAATCTATTCCAATCTGGGAGTTTTCCGGTCTCTTATGACTTTGGCACTTTGAAGAGTACTGATAGTTATTTTGTAGAATGTCTGTCAGTTTGCATTGGTCTGACGTTTTCTGGTAATTAGATTGAGGTTATGCATTTTTTGGTAACATACCATGGAAGCAATGTGTCTTTTGGTGCATCCTAATCAGAGGATACATGATACCAAAATGTCTTATTACAGATAATGTTATCCTTGATCAGTTAGTTGGTTAAAATGGTGTCTGCCTGCTTTTACACTGGGAAGTTTCTGTTTTCTCCTGTATAATTAATGTCTTGGGGAGATATTTTGAGACTATTATTATAGGCTTTTTTATTATTAATTTATTTGAGAGAGAGAGCACGCGCACACAAGTGGTGGAGGGGAAGCAGAAGGAGAGGGACAAGCTCACTCCCCACTGTGTGCAGAGCCCGACTTGGGGCTCAATCCCACAAGATCCTGAGATGATGACCGGAGCTGAAATCAAGAGTCCGTTGCTAAACCAACTCAGCCACCCAGGCGCCCCTGTTGTTGCCTTTTTTAAAATGCATGTAACTTGGTCAGTGTTCCAATAAAAATAAGGACTAGAGAAAACCCAGGTTATTCTCTTTCTGGGAGTAATTTAACTGTCCAAAATAATTATTACATAATACTCTTTTTGGAAGGGCCCATACCCATAAGATTAATATTGTTTACTGCTGGAATATAAAAAGATGACGATAGGTTCAGTGTTCCATTTTTTTTTATTTCATGGGTTAGTATACATTTAAAGTGGTTGGGGGGCGCCTGGGTGGCTCAGTCGTTAAGCGTCTGCCTTCGGCTCAGGTCATGATTCCCAGGTCTTTGGATCGAGCCCCGCGTCGGGCTCCCTGTTCCGCAGGAAGCCTGCTTCTCCCTCTCCCACTCCCCCTGCTTGTGTTCCCTCTCTCGCTGTGTCTCTCTTAGTCAAATAAATAAATAAAATCTTTAAAAAAATAAAGTTTGGGAAAGAAACCATTTTATTCATTTTTTCCATGTTTAAATTTTATCCAAGGGACTTTTAAATTCAGCTTTAAACAATTAATTGAGTTACTGAGAAAATTAAAATGGCTTGTCAGTATTACTTTATTCCCATGTTGGGACAATAGCATGTAACATGTAGCCTGTAATAGGGAGCTTGAGTTGGAACCTTAGTTTTCTTATCTGTAAAGTAAGGGTTGTAATAGTTCCTACCTCATTAAGGTTGTTCTCGGGATTAAATCAGTCAATACATGTAAAGTGCTTAGAACAGTGCTTGGCACAGGGACAGAACCCAGTAAGTTTTAGCCACTATGAAAAAAAAAAGGTAGCATAAGCATGAGTTGACTGCCAGTGTTGAGTGCTGACTTTAGAAAATGATGGACTTTTCCATGAATATACTCTTATCCGATGTTTTTGTTCCAAATAGCTGTCAAATCCCACTGAATTTGCTGCTTTCTGCAGACTTTTGTTTGGGATTTTAGTGGTTAAACCTAAGGGAATTTCTAGTCTTGCTTTTTGAGAAGCATATTCTCATTTTAGGAACTTTGGTAATCTGAAAGGGTTGCACACAGGCCAAGTATGGGCAGAGACAGTAAAAATGTTTGAGGCCTTATTTGTGTCTTTTAAAATACATTTCTATGTGTAGGGAATTAAGTGATCATTTGAGGTCAGCCGATCAGGAATACTGCCCTGCAGTTTTTTCTTGGTTGTTACTTTCTAGAGAGTACATGAAGGCTTCTGTCCATAAGCTGTCCTGATTTACTTCCAATACGTGTTTTTCTTTCCGATGGTACCAGGAATTTGCCTTAGTGAAATACCCTGCTTCTCATCTTGGGTTCCTGTCTCCCTTTCCATTTTTTAAACAACCATGCAAAGTCCACTTCATTTACTGAAGTTTTTATTGTTGGTCGCTACCAGGAAACAGGATTGACAAACACAGTGAGCAGTGAGGAAGTGACCGTTTCAAACAATCTCAAAAAATACTAGTCATAGTTGCGTAGTTGTTACTAGTCTATATTGGAGTGTAGCTTGTTTAGTTTATTTTACCCAGGTATACTTTCTAGTCTCTCTCCTAAATGATCCCATAGTAGGGGCATCCTATTCTTATTTAGGAATTAGTCCCAACCAATCATGTATGGGATTTGATTTGCGGTATCAGAAAACCCAGGCTACTTAACTTCTAGGAGCCACAGTTTCTCCATTTATAAAATGGGGATAAATGAGTTAATATATGTTGAATTAATATATGGGTCTCAGTTCTAGCTTTGCCAGATATTACCTGTTTGGCCTTGAACCCAGTCAGTGGCCTTTCTTTCTGATTAACACACTCAGTTCCCTTATCTGGAAAATGGAGTTAATAAGACTTTTCTAATTCACAGGGCTATTGTGAGGGTCAAATAAAATAACCTTATGTGAAAGCTCTTTGCTAATTAACATTCTGTGCAAGTGCAAGATAGACTTTAATCCAAGGTTGATTCAAGTTGACACCCCTTTTGATTTAAAAAGATTCCCCTATGCTTTCCAAAGCTTGCTTTTAATTTCTCCAGATATGGGCCCCCTAGGTCAAGAAGATATTTGCTTATCTGGCCTTCACAGGTTAGCCTTTCTATAAATGTCAGACTACCCAGCACTGGCCTATTAAGACTACTGTGGCCACCCCAGCTCCAGTCCCTTTCCTTCCACCACTTAAGAGAGGCTGCTACAATATTAAAATATTTTAAATGCACAGAAATATTAATAATTAATCACCATCAAGGCAAGATGATAGTTCTTCAATTTTCACTTCCAGCCACTCTTATCAATTCTAATAAAATACTGAAACTGCAGCTACCTTCAAAGCCATTGCCTTCACTAACACAAGGCTTAGTAATAACCATTTAAGACATCAGTATGATGAGGTAAGAAAGCAAACATTTATTAAATATCTATGTGCCAAGCATTATGCCAAAAATAGGGGAAATTCCCCTCCTAAGAACAAGCTGTCATCCTCAATTTGAGATTAGAACAGTGGTTCTCACAGGGTGAAGGGTGGGAAGGTGGGACATTTTTGATCATCACAACTAGGGATGCTCCTGGCACCTCTGGGGTGTAAAGGCCGGGAGTGCTGTTGAACCTCCTGCAGTGAACAGGCCAACTACCCCACAATGTCAAAATATCAGTAGTGCCAAGGTTGAGAAACCCTAGTTTCGAGGAGCAAATACTGTCCGTGTGAAAGATGTTAACTGCTTTCCCATCAGGATGAAAATATGTTGTCCCTATAAGTAGTAGAATATCAGCATGTCATTTGGGCTGTCCTGATGGGAAAGACTAGGTGTTCGCACAGGGGGTGCCCTGTATTTTGGGAAGGGGAACATGGACTTCACTTCCTACATTGCTGTATTAAAAAGTTTAAAGTCACTGACGGGCAGTATTATAACCTCATATTCCTGCAGGCTCCATTGTTTCTTCTATCCTTTCTTTCTTTTTATGGAAGAATGCTGCTTATTAATCCTGCTGATTGTGAAAAAAGGAAGAAGGTGATTAGATTTTCACTCTTATTATCAAGAAACTGCTATAAATTCACCTCCCTTCAATCATAGCTTAATTGGTTTCATAAAACGGCTCCACCACAAATATACCAAAACAGTTCTGTTTGAGTCATCCTTTTGAAATCAGCCAAAGGGGAACTCTAGTGTAGATGGGAATCTGTTTCATTAGAGATAATATATGCAGTCCACACCATTTTTCACCATAAAGAAGCATTTCATGTTTTAAAACATTTTCCTTTTTTCTTTTTTCCTTTGCAACCCTTTGTGCCTACTCACTTCCCCACCAAAATAGAAGTGTTTAAAAAGATTATGTAAACATCTATGTAAGATCAGTTTTGTTCTTTGTTTAGTATTTGTTTTGCTTCTTTTTATTTTTCAGGGCAGGAATTTTGTACTTGTGTTTAGTAGGTAGTAGGCAAAAGGCTGTGTGCAATGTAAATAAAAGAAAAAAACATGTTATGTTGAGGGAGCAATTTGAACGAAGATTGATTTCCCAGTTTTCCTTCTTTAAGTGAAACTGACAATTATATGTTATAGAAAGTCATTCCTTTGGGAAGAGTTGATACAAAAACAATTGTACTTCACTAGCCTTAAAGGCCAAGTACAATTGTTTTTGTATCAACTCTTCCATTAGAATCCTTTATCAGTCAAATTTAATGAGACTATTTCTAAGAAATATATATTTTATGGCTCATTTTTTATGTTTTCCAAGCCTACACAGAAAATAATATTCTTGAATGTGTTTCTTTAAAACAATTTGTTTAACTTGGGAAGGTCCCTGCTGATGAGAACATGCTTACTTTCTAAGGATCAAGCAGAGTTTTAAAATAATAGGTATTATAGAAAACAGCCTTATTTTTAGTAGGATTTTTTTCTATCCGTTTTTTCCAGTCTCAGGTAGAATTAATGGTGCTATTTAATATTCTTTTTGTTAGATCATCACATTGGGAAAGAACTGAATATATGAGGTCAGACCAACTAACTTAATTGAATATCAACAGGTGGGGCCAGTAATTGAGGCATTAGAATATACTTTATATAGATACCCATTTCACGGTCTCAAGTGAATTTAGGAATGACTTTAGGAATTAATTTTGAAGAATTCTATATTTTATTCAGATTTTAAATATAGAGAATATACAAGGAGGGTGGGTACAGGAGCACCATCCAGCAACTTGGCTTTGTTAAACCACTGTAAAAATCATGACTCCTCAGAACATGTAAAGATTCTAACAATTCTTTCTGACAAACACATGTAAACATGTATTAGAATTGCAATGAAAGGTTCCAGGAGAAGTAGTTGTCATAGCATATGTTATTCATAGTTTAAGAATTCCAGTTATATATCATTGGTTATATGCCATTTTGAATTTAAGAAAACTGTTTATCTTGGGTCATTTAAGTGTATAAACAGTACTACTAAAGTGTTTTATTATTATAGGTTTCAGATTATTAGATACAGAAATAAAAGCCAAGTTTGAGTGTGTTCCTGTATTGAAACTTTGATATCACTGATAAAATATCCCAAAATCAGGCCTTCTAAGGGACCTAAGCAGAGTAAAAATAAGTATAATTGGAAATCTATTGTTTTTCTTGGCTAATTTGGCCAAGGTCTGTATGGTGGATATATGCTAGCCCTATCCCAGTTACTTGTCAAAGCTAAAAATTGTTCTTTTGCTATCGAGGTGATGGGACTAAATCTATAGTCCTAAATGTACATTACTTATAAATTCTTATGTTAGAACCAGATGGTCTCGTATTTTTTACAGCTCCAAAATTCTCTTCATTCTACTTTAGTCCCATCATTTTTAGAGATGAGGGAACATTGCTTTGTTCAAAGAGAGCTAGAACTAGAACATAAGCTAATATTTGCTAGCCCTGCTATACACGAGTATCAGCCAAATATGGGCATTCACATTTATCACTTTCAGATTTCAGCCATATCTGTGTACTTACTGATACTATTTAATACTATTAAATTGACTTACCTCTTTAAATAAGTGTTTTTAAAAGGAACATTTTACTACTATAAATGGAAAATTATCACTTCCTAAAAATAGAAAGTAACTCTAAATGCGAGTACAAATCAAGACAAAGCCACATTATTAAAATTTAATTTAAACTTTAAATTTAATTCTTGTTATTACATTTTTAATTCTTGCTGTTCTTGGTCAGAAATGTATCAAAGCAATGTTTTTGTGTTTGATGGCAGTACCTTAATTGTCTAACAAGAAAAGCACAGTTAAAGCTTCTAATTAAGCTTTGCTTAGCTTTTTGTAATGGGATGCTTCTTTGAGGGGGGAGTAAGAGGGTATGAATTCTTGTTTGTATAGTAAAGTCTGATTTAATATAGATCAGAAGGTCTTGTAATATGGAACCAAAATTGTTCTTTGGTTAATTTGAATTAATTTTTTTTTTTTTTTAAAGAATTTATTTATTTATTTGACAGAGAGAGACACAGCGAGAGAGGGAACACAAGCAGGGGAAATGGGAGAGGGAGAAGCAGGCTTCCCGCCGAGCAGGGAGCCCAATGCGGGGCTTGATCCCAGGACCCTGGGAACATGACCTGAGCCGAAAGCAGACGCTTAACGACTGAGCCACCCAGGCGCCCCTGAATTAATTTGTTTTAGAACTCTTAAATTTTTACATTGAAGGTTTTAGTTAGCTTCATATTATTTCTTTTTCTAAATGGAGGATATGATCAGTATAGTTTATTTTACTGAAATAAAGCATTTCTCTGGGGAGATGAGAGGATTTTATAGAGTATTTGAATGGAGGGATTGTGTTTTTTTAATAGTTCTTAAGCATGTTTTGTTTATTTAAAATAATTTAATAAGTGTTTTTTAAGTTTACTAACGATAAAAATTAGTGTGTCTGAATTGCTGGTTTAAATGTGTATGTCAGTTACAACGGATAAAAGAGGGTCAAATGGCTAAGCTTTTTCCTTTTACTTGTTCTTACTCATTGGGCTACAAATAGTCTGTGTTGCCTTCTCTCCCAAAGTGCTGCTATAGAGGCTGTATTTCACTGTACTATAGAAAAATACAAATAGGCATTTTTCATTCATTAGTTTCCTATGGAACTTGTTGATGGAAGTATAAAATCAGGAGACTGTCATGGGTTAGCTAGTAAGAGTTTTGTTGTGAAAAACCTTTGTAACAGGTCTAACAGGAAGACCATGGAGAGAACAGGTATAGGAAATAACTGGTCCCATTAAGCTACTGATGAAATAATCATGATAGTATTATGGGGATTGTTTATTGTAGCATTTTTTCTGGCTTATCAGAAATACTTTGTTTTTCATATGTGTGTCAAATTTATATTTCTTAATTAAGCTTTTTAATTTGGGATCATTGTAGATTTATATGTGGTCACAAGAAATAATACAGAGAGAGATTCTGTGTATCCTTTACACAGTTTCCTCCAATGGTAATATCTTGCAAAACTATAGTAAAATATCACAACCAGAATATTGACATTGGTAAAAATACAGAACATTTCCATCACCACAGGGGTCCTTTCTGTTATCTTTCTGTAGCCATGCCCACTTCCCTTTTGCTCCCACCCCCTCCTTAACTCCTAGCAAGCATTTATCTGTTTCCCATTTCTATAATTCTGTCATTTCAAGAGTGTTACATAAATAAAATCATTTTTGTAACCTGTTGAGGTTGGCTTTTTTTACTCAACATCATTCTCTAGAGATTCAGCCATGTTATTTCTTATATACCAGTAGTGTGTTCCTTTTTATTGGCTGAGTACTATTCCACAACATGGATGTACCACAGTTTAATCATTCACTCAGTAAAGAACATCTGGATTGTTTCCAGTTTTTGGCTATTATGAATAAGGCTGCTATAAACATTCATGTACAGGTTTTGTAACATAAGTCTTCATTTCATTTCTCTAGGATAAATGCCCAGGTGTGCCATATATAATTGTCCTAAATATTCCTTTACATATATTTGAAACCACATCAGTGTTAATAATTTTTGCTTTGACTTTCAGACATACTGTAGAAATTCAAGAAAAGGAAAGCTTATTGTATTACCTGTATTTTTACTTACCATGTTTTTTCTTTTTTTCTGATGTTCCAGGGTTCTTTTATCATTTTTCTTAGAGAATTTCTGCTAGCCATTCTGATGGAGTAGATCTGTGGTAACAAATTCTCTTTAATTTTCCCTCACCTGAAACTGTCTTGATTTCCCTTCCATTTTTGCTGGGCATAGGATTCTGGGTTGACAGTTCTTTTCTTTCAGCACCTGAAAAATATATGCTACTTTCTTCTGGCTTCTGTGATGTATCTTGGCATGGAATTCTTCAGGTTTATGCTCTGTGAGGTTTGTTCAGTTTCTTGAATCTGTGGTTGTGTGGTTTTGCTTCCCAAATTTGGCAAGTTTCCAGCCATTATTTGAATACTTTTTCAGCTCTACTCTCTTTCCTCTCTTCCTGGGTTCCAGTGATACAAATATTAGATCTTTTGCTGCGGTCCCACAGGTCCATGAGGTTCTGGTCTTTCTTCATTTTCTTTTTCTTCCTTTCCTTTCCTTTCCTTCTCTTCTCCTCCTCCTCCTTCTTCTTCTTTTAGTCTGTTTTCCCTCTATTGTTCAGATTAAGTAATTTCTCTTTTCTGGTTCACTGATTCTTTATAATGTCCCTTTTATTCTGCTGGTAAACCCATCCTAAAAAGTGAGCTTATTTTAAATTTTTGTTTCTTTGTCCAGACTTTTTTTTTTGGTTCCAGATATGTTTGCAGTTGTTTATTAAAGCATTTCACATTTTTATCATGATTGGTTTAAAATCCTTTTCAGGTAATTCTGATCCTTTTCAGGTAATTCTGATCTCTGTCATCTCAGCTTTTGTCTTTATTATCTTTTTGCATTGTCTTAAATCTTTCTAGTTCTTAATACAATGAATGGTTTCGATTGAAACCTGGACATTTTGGTGTTATGTTCTGAGACTCTGGATGTTATCTACACCTACTGTTTCCAGTGTCTTTTTCTGTCACTGCCTTGGCTAGGGAATAGTGGCTGCCTCCTTATTACTGCCAAATAGACATAGAAGTCCAGTTTCCCTAGTCAGCCTTCATTGACACCCAAAGGGAAGGGAATCCTTGTTATTGCCAAGTGAGTGTGGAAGTCCAGGCTCCCCTGACACTGCTAGAGTAGAGGTGGGGGCATGTTACCAACCAGCAGGGTGGAAGTCTTGGCTCCCTACTTGGCTGCCCTGACAATACCCTGGTTGGGGGCGGGGAGCTAGGCTTCTTCCTTACGGCCTCATGAGGTGGAAATCTAGGCTCCCCACTTGGCTCTTGCTTGTATAGGCAGTGGTAGGGCCAGTGTTTTCTGTGGTGTTTGGCTACAGTAGAGTGGTTATTGTCAAAAGTTATTTCACTTGCTAAGGCAGCCCCTTTCTCATTCCTTTAACTAGAGAGAGCAAGCTTTTGGGTGGATTTTTTTTTTGTCTCGGCCAGTTGATATTTCCAGGTTGCTGGATTCTTCAGCTCTTAATCTGGGATATATTAAGCATAAAGAAAACCCAGAGAAACTCAGCACTGTGTCATTCCTTGTGCCCCAAGGTCCCTAGCTGGTCTATCTTCTCTCTACTTTTCAGAGTCTTCTTATGTTTTATATGTAATATCCAGAGTTTGTAGTTGTAGTTAGTGGAAATAATAGGGAAAAATACTCCTACTCCATTTTCCTAGAAGTGGAAGTTACCAAATTTATATTTTTAAACTATTTAAACAGTTGGACCAAATATATAACCACTACTGGGGAAAATGTCATACACTTTGTATATTATATGATAACTTTGCATAATATTGTGCTCACAAGGACTGCTAGAAAATAACATCTTTATTTAAACTGAAATTCATTGTTCACATTATTAATGAAAACTTTTTCCCTCTAGGAGATAATGCAAAAGGTGTCCCAAGGCTCCTGACCAGTGAACAAAGATTTGAGAAAGACAGCCAAGCTCATGTTTTCTCCTGATCAAGAAAATCATCCATCCAAAGCACCAGTAAAATATGGTGAACTCATTGTCTTAGGGTAAGTTTTCTCCATCTGATGACACATAAAATTGAATAATATATAGTAACTTTGACATCTAGGTTAAAATTACTTTTTAGATTGTATATCCTATCTATGTCCAAAAATGATTTAAAGCTACAGGATAATATTACCTCAAAATAATATTGATAATGTTAAATCAAGAAACTCTTGGGGTGCCTGGGTGGCTCAATCGTTAAACGCCTGCCTTCGGCTCAGGTCATGATCCCAAGGTCCTGGGATCGAGCCCTCCATTGGGCTCCCCGCTCCGTGGGAAGCCTGCTTCTCCCTCTCCCACTCCCCCTGCTTGTTTTTCCTCTCTCGCTGTGTTTCTCTCTGTCAAATAAATAAATAAAATCTTTAAAAAAAAAAAATCAAGAAACTCTTTAATCCTCATTTTTATGCCATCTCTTATAAGTGCTCACATATGCATAAACTTTGCCTCACCCTTACCCCCAGAAAGAATAAAGCTTCTTAAAGGTGAAAAATGTACAGTCTAAATGTCTAAAGTCATATAATTTTTCCATTTGTCTTCCCTGTCCCATCATTTAGAAAAGTTTGCCTCACTTGACTTTACCAAAATCCCTTCCCCGTTTAGGTCATTTCATGTAGGTTAGTATTTATTTGTTCCTTTGTCCTTCTGAGGTAGTTGTTGCTTTGTACTTATGGTCCTATTCTTCATGTGATAGAGTTGTACAGGCTAAAGATATGATGACTCTGAAGCCCAGAATCTCACTGCTTGTTTGCTTCCTACGTATTCTCATCCATACAACTTACACAGACACAATCTAAAGAATGAGGAACAGATGATTCCGTTTCTTCAGTCTAAAACTTGCATTAACTGTCAAAACAGAGACACAATATAGTCTATTAGCTAGAAATTTCAGAAACTAGAAATTACAAATTTTACTTTCCCCCGATGTTTCTTTTCTTCTGTCTAGAAAACAGCTCTAGGAACAATTATATGACTTTAGACATTTAAAACAACATGTTTTAGAGTCAGGTTGGTACAAGGTCTTGTTTAAGTGAGAATATGTCCCTTGTTTCAGAGCAGAGAGTAAGAGAAAGTCGGAAGATAATATGGAGTTAATGAGCTTGACTAGAAGTCAGGAATGCTAGATTCCAGTGCCTATTCCAACATTGCTGGTTATATGACCTTGGGCAAGTCACTTCACCATTCTGGGTCTTGGTTTCCTCTTCGGTAAAATGACAGACAAGATCATCTCAGGCTCTTTGAGACCTAAAAGTCTTTTTTCTCAAAAACAATTTAAAAGATTAGAAAATTATATAGTAACTACAATGTTACCAACTTCACATCACATAGATCTTAAGGTATTAATGACAAACAGCTTTTAACTACCAAAAATTATTCAAAGTTAAATTCTTCTACCAGGAAATCTGAGTCATTTGAAGACTGGAGTTTAAAATTTAGTATATGGTTTAAACTGCCTTTCTTAGCCCAGAAGTTTCTCAGTTAATCCTTGGCAATAGTGGTTGTCTCTGTATCTGGCACTTGGTGTCTTAAAATACAAATAATACTTCTTTCCAGCCCTCTAGGAAAAATAAAGCTGGATAAGGTTGTTAGTTTGATGTTGTTGCTACTTTATTAGAATAGTTTTGAGCTACAGAAACACAATGTTTGGGAATAGAGAGTATATCCCCAGGAGGGAAACAAGTCATATAACTAGGCAGACAGAACAGTCAGGACCCAAAGTGGGGCTGGTGGCAACACACAGCCTAGAATTAGTACTGTATTAACTAAGGGGTGTGACTCTGAACTCTCAGCAAGGCTAGCAAGATTGGCAAGGGCTTTCTCCAACAGAAATCAGTGTGTTATTTTTTATAAAGGATCGGTATAATTTCTACATATGGCAGTGTGAGTAAAGTCCCTTCTCTTCCTTGTCAGCCACTAATGTAGGCCATTTTACAATCACATTCTCCTACAACCTCAAAGTCTGTGCCTCATTTTCCCTCAGATTGACCAACTATAAATGAGAGACCAGGAAACAAACCAAAGATTTTGTCAGGGGGCAGGGAACAGTGAATGAGGAGAGATTATTATTAAGGCATTGCTTATGCCAAAATGAAGCAATAAAGAATTTTAAAAAGCATGACACAAACACCTGGATTCAAATTCTAGTTTTTCCATTGTCACTTGTGTGACCTTCAGAAAATGACTTAATTTCTCTGAGCCTCTAAGGAATTCTATTCCCCTGAGGAATAACTTAAATTCCAAATTGTAAAAGTTGAGTGATGCCAATCTCAGGAGTTTTTATGAGGATGAATTAAATGAGGTGCTGTATGGTAGAGAACACAGTAGTGCCTAATACATGGTAAACACCCAAATGTTTCGTTGTGAACTTCTTTCCTATCCAATCCTCACTTACTTGCTTATTTTCAGCACATGTATATGGTATCATGGAGAAGTGGTCATAAGATCTGAACGACAAAAATATGTTTAGTCACTATTTAGCAGGCATCTCAGTTGGATAAGTTTTGCCAACATAATGTGAATGTGTATGTGCACATTCAAGTCCTAAGACTTATCAGACTTATCAAATGAGTCTGAAAATTTCAGAAGTTAAGCTATTTAAAGTATTTAGTTGACAATTAAAGGAGATTGTTTTAGACAATTCATACTGTACTTTTAAAGGTTGTATTAGCACAGGCAAACATTCACTTTTAAAAAACATAGAATAAGGCATCAGATATGCCATTAATCAGCTCTTGATTATCTTGAATAAAAGAGGAAAGAAAAATACAGATAATTTAAGGCTATTTATAATCCAAAAAATACTTCTTTGTGACTTGGAGTGTAACCAGAATCTCATTTTGTTTCATACTTAGACAGCTGGTCTAGGGATCAGCAATTACTGAAGGGAATTTGAGATACTTACAGTGTGCTAATAGATGATTAATTGAAGATTGATCCATATTGTAAAGCAAAATAAAGCATTTATTTCAGAATTGTGTGGTTCTTACAAGAGATCACCTAAACTTTTTTCCCTCCCATCAGGTACAATGGATCGCTCCCAAACGGCGATAGAGGAAGAAGGAAAAGTAGGTTTGCTTTGTTTAAAAGACCTAAGGCAAATGGGGTGAAGCCCAGCACTGTGCATATTGCTTGTACTCCTCAGGCTGCAAAGGTAAAAAGCAAACAAACCCAAATTAAACTAAATAACTTAACTTGAGAAATTGAAACACTTGTACATGTTGTTTCTGTTCTCTAGCGTTCCCTTCACATTCTGTACCAGAAGTTTCCTTTTGTTTCAATGGGAGCAGACACTTTGGAGACAATATTTGAAGGGCTGCCATATGGAAGGGCATCAGACTTTTTTTTTTTTTAAATGACAAACCAGGATCAGTGGGTGGAAATTAGAAGGAAACATTCCCTTTTAATAAGAAATTTTTAAAAAGGTAGGTTGGGACCAGGGTTTTATCTAGTATTTAGAATTATACAGCTGTCTACCCTGAGAAGTAGGAAGTTTCCACTGTTACTAGAGGGGCCTTGCCTGGGCTGAGCAAGGAATGTAGTATATAATAAGAGTACTCAGGTACTAGAAGCATTGTTTGGATGAGGTGATTTTTTTAAACTAAGGGTTTAATTGTGTGCTTCTTACAAGAGATCTTTATCAAAGATTCTGTGTATGCTCTTATTTTTTGTTTGCTTGTTTTATGACCCTCAAAGCTTTTAACATAGTGCCTTGAACAAAATGGACCTCAGTTAACTATTAAATTGAACCAAAACTATAAAAGCATATACCCAATTGTATCTACAGTATAACTTCTCAGTCTCCCAGTATATTTAATGCTTTTAGCTCCTTTTTCTCTCCCTACCAAAATCTCCAGAACCTGAGCCATCATTTCGGGACACTTAGGCTTTTCCTGGAGTGAAAGACAATTTAGAGGGAATTTAAAATCTTTCCATTTCTGTGAATTCCTCTACTTCCAATTTTGTAACACAGAATTTGTATTTGATATTGTGTTGAGTGACTAAAATTACAAAGAGTCTCTCAGCTTCTGGAAGTAATTGTATCCTTAGTTAGGTAGCCCCAGGATGTGCATTAATATTTTACCATCTGAGGTATATCTTTGTAAGTTAAGCAAGAGAGAAATTGGCATATGGTGACTTGTTTTAGGTCATAGCTCCAATCCCTGAAGTTAATTGAATTTGTTTTGTATCCAGCATGGTGACTAGAACAGTCCTCATGTCTTGATGAGGCCTCCTCTATTACTGTTTGAGACCCAGTGAATATAGAAAAGGGACAGTTTCTTTTTAAGTGTTTCTTTTTGCTCCTTTGCAGAGAAGTGTTGTGCTAAGCAGGTGGTGAGAGTGAGTGAAAGCTAATGACCCAGGCCGAGGAGCTCTGTGCCAGAAGTGCCCCTGCAGCATGCTCTTGCATTTGGGGTACGCCACTTCTCCGTGCAGGGTTGTCTCCCGTGTTGTCCCCAACCGCTAATGCCATGTAAGCCTGCAAATCACAGCCAGAAAATGCACCTACATAATTCCAGGTGCCCCTTTCACAGCTAATACTACCTCCGGTTGAGAACCACTAGCAGAGGGAAAATAGTTATGATCCCTATTTCTAAAATACCCTATTCTGGCAGTCATCTGGGATGAGGTTAAACCCCGCCTTTCAGTCCAGTGAGAATTTAGCTAGACATAGTTCTTATTCTTAATCTAAGACTAGGTTTAATAGCTAAAAAGCCAGAGATTACAATCTCAAAGTACACAAAGACCTGTGTTTTTAAATCCCTTTAGCCATTAAGAATACATTACTTCCGGGACACCTGGGTGGCTCAGTCGTTAAGCGTCTGCCTTCAGCTCAGGTCGTGATCCCGGGGTCCTGGGATCGAGCCCCGCCTCAGGCTCCCTGCTCAGTGGGAAGCCTGCTTCTCCTTCTCCCACTCCCATTTAACCCTGGGTCTCTCTGTCAAATAAATAAATAAAATCTTAAAAAAAAAAAAAAAAGAATAATTACTTCCAAGATTATGGGCAGTATTTGATTGGAAAATCATTGCTTTATGCTAATTAAAGTAATTATAGTTTTTAAAATCTATAAAACAGTTATATAATGTTTATTTTAAAAACATCAACAACGTGCATGGGAATGATATACATTGTGTTAATGAGGTGTTGTATACCTCTATGAAGATAGGGGAGTGAGAGAAACATGTAAGCAGCCTTGACACTGCTGTTGAATTTAATTTCTTTTAAGAAACCAGAAGCAAAAATGGCATTGTTATGGTTTGATAAGGCTGGGTAGTTGGTACCCAGGTGTTTTATTTATTCTCTTTAAATATTTGAAAATTCCACAGCCTTAATTAATTTTAAAGCTATTATTTTAAGGCTTTATCTATTACAGATTACCTACAAATTGAAACCAAGTAAGGTTTTATAATGCCAATGTTCTAATTAAGAAACATTTTTGGGGGGCGCCTGGGTGGCTCAGTCATTAAGCGTCTGCCTTCGGTTCGGGTCATGATCCCAGGGTCCTGGGATCGAGCCCCACATCTGGCTCCCTGCTCGGTGAGGAGCCTGCTTCTCCCTCTCCCTCTGCCTGCCGCTCTGCCTACTTGTGCTCTCTCTCTGTCAAATAAATAAATAAATAAAATCTTTAACAAAAAAACAAACAGGGCGCCTGGGTGGCTCAGTTGGTTAAGCGACTGCCTTCGGCTCAGGTCATGATCCTGGAGTCCCAGGATCGAGACCCGCATCGGGCTCCCTGCTCAGCAGGGAGTCTGCTTCTCCCTCTGCCCCTCCCCCCTCTCATGTGCTCTCTCTCTCTCATTCTCTCTCTCAAATAAATAAAATCTTTAAAAAAAAAAAACATTTTTTGAATTTAGCTTCTTTGCTTTGTATAATCATTCTTTTGTGTCTTTGTATCTGTTTTGTATCTGTTTTCCTTTTACGCAACCTATTTCCACTTCCTTTGTTCAGGTTTTCCCCCTTTCTGATATTATCTTCAACTCATGTACATAGAAAACGCCTGAAAACAAAACCGAAAAGTTCTTTTTAGCAATGTCTTTAGTTTTAGTTTGGGATAAGTCAAAAATACAGTCGTAAGCATTGTGTCCATTTCCTTTGGTAATGTTTAATCATCCGATGAATTTTTCTGTATTTGCCCAGCATATGGCAAATGTTTGTCACCGGTAGAGTCCCAGAATGATTAAGAAAACCATTTAACTCTGCTTGTTGGTAACTTGTTTATAACTCTTTGAGTTACTTTAAAAATAAGAATCTTCTTATCTTGCAAAATTCTGTATTTCCTCCTTATTAGAGCATGATCGAGTACTATTTTCAGTTTCTGCATGGGCTTTGATTTTGATTACTTTATAATTTAAAATATTTATAAGGGAGACCTAGATTTTACAGTGTTTTTATACAATGAAATTAATGTTCTTATTGTATAACATCTTCAAGGTATTCTTGAAACCCCACTCAACCTGAGTAACTACCTCCACAGCTGAGGTTACAGAAGAGTTATTAATTTCTACCTTAAATTTTGGGAGGAAAATATGTCAAACATGTGATAGATTACTTTTCTTTTTTGAATTTGATTTGATTGGCCTACCAGCTAATTTTTGCTATTAATCTTTTCTTTCTTAGGCAATAAGCAACAAGGACCAGCACAGCATATCATATACCTTATCTCGGGCCCAGACAGTGGTGGTTGAATATACTCATGACAGCAACACTGATATGTTTCAGGTACTATAACATCTGAATTATTTTTGTCTTAAAAAAAAAAAAAGTTGAAAACCTATTGTCAGTGACTTTTGCTGTGGTCAGTTTCATGATTACCCTATTTTAGTCATGTATTACATTAAAATATATATTGATTTCTAAATCTCATATATAGAAGTCAGCATAGCATGGTTAAGAAATGGGCTCTGGTAAACATTACTTAACCACTCTATGGCTCACTTTCCTCCTATGAAGTGCAGATAATAGAGCTTCCTTCATATGACATTTAGGAGGCTTAAATGTGTTGTTAGTACATGTAAAGTGCTCAAAGCTGGGCCAGGGAGCTGGTAAACACTTAGCTATTAATAATAGTGGTTATAATAATAGCTCAGTTAGCTAATATCCAAGAAATATTCTGCACATATTTATGACCGTTTTTGCCACTATTTCCCACCTTCCTCTCTAGGTAGGAAAATGTACAGGCAGTCTCTAATTGTCCATATCACATTTGTGATCAGACTTGTTTTTCAGCACACATTTGCTCCAAGCTACTAATGCGGTAAAAGGTTTGTTTTTTTTTCTCTCCTTTTTGTACCAGTCCAGTGCTGATGTTTTTATAAACTTGATAGATGATAGAACAGTCAAACCCAAAGATGTAAACAGAATCCATGCTGTCTTCTCCCTTGTTTGGTTTTATAAAGCCCTGGATTTTTTGGAAACAAATAGGACATAAAGTACCTGATAATGTTGCTCTTATAATTACTGTCCCAATGACTTTTCAATTTTTCTTTATTTTTATCAAGATTGAAATCTAAAGGCCTGGAGATGTCTTTAATTATAACCAATAGCAAAGTATTTCTCACTGAGGTCACTTATCCCTCCCCCCCCAGCCCTTCTAGTAGAATACTGAATTTTTTAGAATAGTGTCTCTAATATCAGAATATGGATGTATGTTTATCTTTCTTGCTATTGCCAAAAAAATTTAAGATAAATAACACCCTTAATGAAGATGAAGGTTGGGATCTTAATGAGAACCTAACACAAGCTTCAGGATGATTTTCCACATTTTATTTCGCTGGCAACCAGTTAAAATAAATATGCCTAATTAGCTTTTTTAAAAATCAAGATGCTACCTAGATGTTTGACCCCAGACTAGAATTTTAGTTTCAGAAAATACCTTGAATTAATTTGTTTACCCCTTATTTTTTGTCAGTAGAGTTACTGAAATCTTGTGAGTTAAAGGTTACAAAGTTAGTTGGGGGCAGAATTGGGGTTAAACCAGGCATTCTGATTTCTAGAACAGTGTCTTTACCATCTTATGAAGGTCCTTAAATAAGTTGCACCATTTTTGTTTTCTTCCTTTTCATAAAGGAATAGAGAGTTTTTCCTAAGTAGTAGTCATGATGCTCCTTCTACAAAGCTTTATACCAATGGAAAATCCAAACATTTCTACATTAAAAACCAGAGATATATCCAAAACTACCCTGATAAATTAGCCAGTCTTTGAGGAACTGGTTTTATAATCATTCTGGGATTGCCTGCCTTCCAAACTGAACAAGAATGTTTATTGTTCAATTCATCAGCTGTTCAAACCTCCAACTCTGCATTGGTTAACACTATGAAGTAAATAAAGACATTACAAGTTGATTGTATTCATAGGTGCTACACTGGCAGTCTAAATGTGAAGTACAAGCTTCTGATTGGGTTGAAGAAGGGTGAGGGAAAGACTTCATAGCAGTGCCTTTTTATCCAGACTTTTTTTTTTTTTTAATCAAGTTGAGTAGGATTTTGTCAGTCCAGCCAGTAGAAAGGCATTCTGACAAAAGAGATGGCAAAGTACACAGTGTGGTAGAAGATTGACAAGTGAGCTGCTTGTAGCTAGAATATACTTTTCGTGTGATTAGCAATGATAGGAAATTAAGCTGGATCAGTGGGAAGCAAATTGTGAGGTCAGTTTCTAATTATTACAGAAATAAACTAAGAAGTTTGGATAGTCTGTAAGGAACCATTAGGGTTTTTAATGAAAGTGGGAGGGAATGACATGATAAGATCTATATTTTTAAAGCTAATAGTAGCAGTTAGAAGAGGAATTACCAGAATTTATCTTAACGCACAGTTATATTTTGGCATCTGATCATGATCACATAGGTTTTTTCTCTTTATAGATACTTAAGATTTCTTCCTTCTTACCTGTCTTGACCAATATTGCTTTGATGTCTTAAATCTCCTCTAAGACCCAGAGCAAATCTCAACTCTCTTGGAACAATCTCTCCTCCCAAATAAATGCCACTTCTGAATATCTTGATTCAAAAAATCAATCCTCAATCCATTCCTGGGCCTACATCTTTTGGATCTAAAATAGCCTTTTATTCTTAGAAATATTTTTAGTTTCAAAAGTCTGAGACCATTTTCTTTGGATATCATTATCTTAAAAAGCAGGAAAAGGGACATCCAGTCCCTTTTGTTAACCAGCCAGTTTTCTTCTAAAACTATCCAAACTAAAGAAAGACTTATACTTGATAGGACAAAAATGCTAAAAGGATTTTATCCGAAAGTGTGTGGTTATGAGGAATTCTTGAGGCTCAACTATGCAAAGAATGACTTTGAAGTGTCATCATCATTGTAGAGGGTCAGTGTTTTTTCTCAGTATCCACTTCCTTCAATTTTATACTACTTTATAACAAATACATGAATGAACTCATCATTTCTAAATATTTACTTTAAAACCCTGTGACACTTGTCAGGTCTGTCATCTCTTCCACAGATTTCCTTTTTTCTTTTCATTTTTAAATGTTTACTTTAAAACCCTGTGACAATCAGTTCTGTCATCTATTTCCTTTTTTCTTCTCAACTTTCATCTTTCAAAATGAAAATTAATATATTTCCTAGCTAGTACCTCTGAAGATGTTTTAATTTGCCAACCCATCCACCAGAACTCTTATCTGGGAACCTTGTCTCTCTTAAATATGGCCAAGAACCAGGAAGAAAATAAAAAGGACATCTAGGCCTATAAAATAAAGGCCACAAAAGGCCATGCACTAAAATTCCTTTTCTTTGCTCCCTGGAGAATCCTTTAGGAACTTACCAAGAACCTTTTGAAATACTATCCTTTAAAGTTTAGTTTTTTTTATTTCTCAGCCCACAGCAGAATAATAGTGACTAGTTAGAGGAGGGGTATGCTGCCAGAGTCAAGTATGCCCAACAGCAAGAAGTGATAGCTGACAACCTGACAGAACACATGAGAATATAAAGTATATATAAGACCTCAAAGAAAGCTATGTAAGCCCATAACATAAGGATCAGCCTTCTTGTACACCTTTATAGCACCTGAAGACATCACTGCATTCAGTGTAATATAAATGGTATTTATAGTTTAATGTCCTGGAGACATCATAAAAGATTTACTTGTATGTTCACTATATTCTGTTAAAGAAGGCAGAGTAATACATGGTAGGCATATTTCCATCCAAAGGGGTTAAAATTAAAATCTGCAGCCATCTAGGAATCTCAGCCATCCTAAACTCTGTATTCCCTGGGGGTTTCATATATTCTGGATGGTAAGTTCCCATTTACTCCTATGCTCTAAATAATTATTATGTCAGAACAAGTTTGACGGATTAGTTTTCTAGGGTATAGATGCCCTCAGAGTTAAGTATAAGTTTGAGCTTTAGAAATTTCAGAGGCTTAATGATTTCATCTTCTTGTACCTTTCTTGAATGGATTTTCCACTGTGTTCCTTTCAGTAGGTTTATAGATATTTCTTTTTCCCTTAGATTGGTCGGTCGACTGAAAGTCCCATTGATTTTGTAGTAACTGACACAGTTCCTGGAAGCCAAAGTAATTCTGATACACAGTCAGTGCAAAGCACTATATCAAGATTTGCCTGTAGAATCATCTGTGAACGGAATCCGCCCTTTACAGCACGGATTTATGCTGCAGGATTTGACTCATCAAAAAACATCTTTCTTGGGGTAAAAAGCTTTTTCCTAAATGGTGCATTATTTTTAACCACTTCTGTTTCCAAATTACAAAGAACTGGAAGCTCACTATTCTTATTGCTACTAGGAGAAGGCTGCCAAGTGGAAGACATCAGATGGGCAGATGGATGGTTTGACCACTAATGGCGTTCTTGTTATGCATCCACGCAATGGGTTCACAGAAGACTCCAAGCCTGGAATATGGAGAGAAATATCAGTGTGTGGAAATGTATTCAGCCTGCGGGAAACCAGATCAGCTCAGCAGAGAGGAAAAATGGTAAGTATTGCACTGTAGCCTCTTATTTAGCTCCAGTAAACACATTGGGTGAGTTGGACTGAATGTATTACATAATTCCAAAAACTCTCAAATGCTGACACAGAGTGCTTAAGTCTGACTATCAGAAACACTGACTGCTAAATATTATACTAGAGGGTAATATCTTAATGTTTCAATCAGGACACTTTAAAAATTTGTTCTTTCATATTATGTTAATATATTTTAAAACCTAAGCTTTCCTAAATTAAATAGCACTGTGTGGTTTCTATTTATATCTCTTTGACCGTGATGTATATGGGAAATATTAGACTTACTGAGGAGCCAGATGTTTTAATCATAAGTAGTCTTCACTATAAGGCTGAAAAGAAATATGTTCCTGCTCCACATTTTATCCTTGATTTTCAAACTTATATTTTTCATGACTGCCATTAGAGTTTCTTACATTTAGTAACAATCATAGGAAATCTCGATTCTTGAGTAAGGAGCATGTAAGACCAAAACTCTCATGTAAAAATTGAAAACACAGTGTGGAATGTTTTTTGATTCTTGTTTCTTCTAGGTGGAAATTGAAACCAATCAGTTACAAGATGGCTCATTAATTGACCTCTGTGGTGCAACATTGCTGTGGCGTACTGCAGAAGGCCTTTCCCACACTCCTACAGTGAAGCATTTAGAAGCTTTAAGACAGGAAATCAATGCAGCACGACCTCAGTGCCCTGTAGGGTTCAACACACTAGCATTTCCTAGTATGAAGAGGAAAGATGTTGTCGATGAAAAACAACCATGGGTGTATCTAAACTGCGGCCATGTGCATGGCTATCATAACTGGGGAAACAAAGAAGAACGTGATGGAAAAGATCGTGAATGTCCCATGTGTAGGTCTGTTGGTCCCTATGTCCCTCTGTGGCTTGGATGTGAAGCTGGATTTTATGTGGACGCCGGCCCTCCAACCCATGCATTCAGCCCATGTGGGCATGTGTGTTCAGAAAAGACAACTGCCTATTGGTCCCAGATCCCGCTTCCTCATGGTACTCATACTTTTCATGCAGCCTGCCCCTTTTGTGCACATCAGTTGGCTGGTGAACAAGGCTACATCAGACTTATTTTTCAAGGACCTCTAGATTAACAGACAGTTGTCCTCCAGGACTATATTATAAAATTTATAAGCTAAGTGAGTTGGGTTTTCCAACCTGTTGTCCATGTCACAGTTTCTCTGCTCTGGTCATTTGCATTAAGATGAAGAATTTTTTTAAACATTTATAATAAGTAGTAACAATTTCTGATCAAAAAATCTGGGAAACTCAAGAAAAAGAATTTCTGAAAGTACCAGACTTTGAATTCTGAGTTTTGAAAATATATTTTGAGGATAAAAAGATGCAATCTAATTTGTTGCCTTCCTTTTAGTGTTTTTGAATCACCCATCCTCAGTGTTGGAAAATTGTTTTATATAACTGAGGGTACTGTTGGTTCAAACTATGTTAGTTTACAGTTTGTTGCAAACATTGTAAAATACAGCAACATGTATATTAACTTTTTTCTATTTATCTTTATTATAGAAAACATCTTAGAATGTTCTTGATAGAGTAGCATGGTAACGATGGTGTCACACTTTCGGTGTGAATGGTAGTTTAGCGAGCATAGCTCAAGGATTTACAAGCTTAGAAAGAAGGACAAGAGAGCCTCTCTCCCTGCCCCCTTCTAAATATGGAATTTGGTAAATTAAAATACTTTGTAAAACCAAATTCATATTAATAATTATTGTGTAAGAGGTGTTTGTTTTTAACCACATTGAATATAATCAGGAAAGTTTTTTTCTTAATGTTTCTCTCAAGTGTAGTATATAACAAAAACTTAATGCTAAGAAACATTTTATATGCTCCTTTGAATATGCAATTTAATCTAGATTATCTATTTTTCTCCCATGATAACTAATCTGTTTTTAGTACCAGCAACATTTGGCAAGTTTATTTTTTAGATATAAACTGTGGTTCATCTGTTCACTGTTTCTAGAAAAAAAAATCATTCTCATGAGAAAAAGCATAAATTAACAAGGAGGAGAGTGACTTGATTTGCTTTTAGAAAAAGAAATACTTAATTGATTATTCTGTTTGTGCTCTTATCCAGGCATTAAGAAATGTAGAGAGATATAAAGGGTTCAATGACAGTAGTGCCCCCCCCTTTTTTTAACCTAGCAGACCAGCCTTAACTTTGTGGGCTTTGAATCCTAAGGAGAGTTGCCACCATGTGACTCAAGGAAATGTTTGGTTGGCAGATGAGCACCAGTGACAGCCGAGTAGGGGAACATACTTGCATGGTATGTTTATTCTCTAATTCCAGTAAGTTCTTTGCTTAAAGAAGCAAGGAAACGTTTCTTCACTCCCTCCCCTCCCCTTTTTTAGTGGGGAAGATAGAAGTGGATAGAAGCACCACAGAGGAAGTATAGACAGTTGCACTACATCAAACCCTTTGTGACACTTGTAGAAATCAGTACACTTTTAGATTAGACAGAATCTTTTTTTTTTTAATCTTTTGATTTGTTTTTCCTTCAGTTCGTAAGTTGTGTAATAATTGACTCTAGCAAATTTTCATATGTGGTAGTATAGCTTTAATTTATCATAACTATTACTATACTGTTCTGAATTTTCTTTTGGTTTAAAAAAAAAAAAACCTGTTGCTTAGAAGCCATGAACTATTTTACTTTAATTCAACTTGTCAAAATTTCCTTGTTTTTAAAAATGATCATTTGGGTTCACTCAGGAAATGCATGTCAGGAAACTTGTATTATAAGTTTACTAGTTGTGATGTATCAGTAACTGCTGTTACCCCTTTTCAAAGAAATATAATTGATTTTGAAGTTTTCTAGATAGTCACATGCTTTGTGACTAATGCAAGGAAATCAAGTCCTGTGTTGTATTTGTTCTAGTCATTTCTATTCAGGCTATATATTGTAGCTAATTTTTATTTGCAATTAATTTATTCAAACTAAGTAAATACTTTTCAAAATAGATACTTGAATTTGTCTCCGTGAGTTCGTTTTTGCATAACTGAGAGTGGGAAACCAGAAATGAAAACTCTTGGACAAATCTACCCCCCTACTTCAAAAATATTCACTTGAAATAGATGAAGAATTTGCATTTAATGTAACACTTTAAATCTCTGGTTCTCTTGGGAAAGCATCTCTGACTTATTAATAAAGGAACTTTGTTTAGTGGTTGAATAATTGAAGCTTTGGTAAAGTCCTGCTAGGGAGTTGGCTGTCTGCAAGAGTGGGATACTAGACCGTTGAAACAGTGCTTCACTGACCATGAAAGGTTCATGTTCTTCCCAGAGTGCCTCAGTTCCCCCTTCCTCCCAACTATGAAAAGTCTGGTTCATTTTCTATCAAATTCAAGTTTGTTTGTTTGTTTTTTAATAATTTTTTTAAGGATATTTATTTATTTATTGAGCGAGAGAATGATAGAGAGCATGAGAGGGAGGAGGGTCAGAGGGAGAAGCAGGCTCCCTGCTGAGCAGGGAGCCCGATGCAGGACTCGATCCCAGGACTCCAGGATCATGACCTGAGCCGAAGGCAGTCGCTCAACCAACTGAGCCACCCAGGCGCCCCTATCAAATTCAAGTTTTGAAAACTCAGGTAATTTAAATCATTAGGTGTTTTTCTGTTCAAGCATTTTGAATATTGGTTCTGTCATTTTGTTGATGCCTAATGGAACACTTTTAGTCACTCAGTTGTATTAAGGGACTATCAGTATTCTGGCCAAGGAGAAAAAGTTGTATTTAGGTCTCCCAAATGTACTTGAAAGAAAGATCATCTTTACGGCTTAACTCTTTTATCAAAGTGATTTTACCATCTAAATGTTCCTTAATTTGTATAGGGAATTTCCCTTCGTCAAACATGTTAGGGTCATGAAGTGAGACAGGGTAAATATCCAGAAGGAGGAGTCTTTTACCAGACTATCTTCTTGAAGCTGTCATTGCTTACTTCTACCATTTTAAAAATATTCTGGTATATGTAAAACAGGATAGGAATATATAATAATGTAAATAAGTATATAATTACATCTAACATGAGTACTCCTACTCTACTCTTCCCTCAGGATACCTCAAGAACCATGGGTGATGCATGATCTTCTGACACGTAGACTGAGTGAGTGAGGGCACCAGTGAAAATCCATCCGTTATTTCTTAGAACTATATTTAGCATATCAATTTAAACACTTGGGCCCCTCATCCTGATGGATCATCTTGTGCTATCCCACTTTAGAGACCACTGGCTAAGAGATCTATGATCCATTCTTTCGTATTTATGTTCCAAGCATTAACCCTGTGGCATATCAGATCACCAAAGTACTGCTTAGTGAACTATATTATTCTGTCTCCCACTCCCACTTTCAGAAATAAGTATACTTTAAGACCATGCCCTCAAATTTTATCTACACATTCTTGCAACAGGTATTTGAATATCTGCTACACACCAAGCCACACTGGGTGATTTAACAGGAAAAAAATCCTTGCCCTCATGGAGCTTATGTTTTAGTGGGGAAGATAGAAGTGAATAAGAAAAATAAAAGACACAGCATGATGGGTAGTGAACAGTGCTGAAGGTTCAAATAAAGCAGGAAAGGGAGATACAAACTGTCATGGGTGATGTGTGTGGAATGTTTGCAATATTAAAGAGGAGGGCAAGGGAAAGCCACACTTAGGAGAAGAGCATTTAGGCAGAGGGAATAGCAATTGCAATAGTCTTGAAGGAAAAGTGTGCTTGGAATATTGCTGTAATGGCAAAACGGCAGTGCAGCTCTGTAGTGTGAAAGGGAGGAGTTCATAGGTAAGAGCAGAGAAGAAAAGGGATGAAACTAGATCATGGAGTGCCTCCTGAGGCTTGGCTTTTATTCTGAGTGAGATGGGAGCTGTAGGAGGATTTTGAGCAGGGAAGTGACATGATCCAACTCACGTTTTTATAGATGCAAATAGACTGAAGTGATAATGGGGGGACCAGTTAGACCCTTGCAGTAACCCTGGAAGGAAATGATGGCAGCATGGGTCAAAGTGGTGGTGGTGGAGCTGGTTTGAAAAGTGACCAGAACCTAGATATATTTGAAGACAGAGCTGACAATTATTGCTGGCAGATCAGATAATAGGGCATAAAAGGAGAGGAGTCAAGCATGACTTGGCCTGAGCAACTGGAAGAATAGAATTGCCATTTAAAGTGGAGATTATGAGAAGAAAAGTTGGGGGGGAGGGTGCACTGCTTGTGGAATCAGGAACGTAGCCTTGGACATTAGGTTGAGACTCCCCTATTAGACAAGGTACTTGCCAAAGGTAAGCTGTCTCCACTTTTGTTTAAGCTGCTGTCAAAGTTCTTGACCATCATGAACAAAGTTCTCCATACACGCTCTGTTAGCTTAGAAACAAGAAGTGTTTCTCCTGATGAATGGCAAACTTCCTGTCATTAAATAGAGAGTTGGGACACCTCTCATGTTTCGCTCTTTGCTTTGGCTGCCCTCTGAGGAAATGAAGTTCTGTTTTCAACTACAGTAACTTCCTTTAACCAATGTATTCTGATACAGTTTTTCTCCCTTCTCTTCATGTACATCTTTTTCTGTAGCTCTTGCCTTTAAAAAAAAAAAAAAAGTCCTTTGAATTTTAATATTTTGCTGCTTCAGATTCTTTCTGGCAGTGGTAAAGCACAAGTTGTGTTTTGTTTTTAAAAATTTTTTTGAATATTCAGATGTTTACAGAAAACAAAGAATTCTTGAACCTATAAGTCCAGATTTCAATATTCAGCTTCCCTTAAAGAAATATGCCTGTATTTTTGATAATATTGTCAGCAGAAAATGGAGTAAATAAGATCTCAGAGTATCAGAGTTTTCCTAGTAATTGTAAAGCATCATGTCCAAACATTCTGTTAGATGATATGATGGGAATGCTGGTCTGTTTTGGTTGACATTAGATTATAAACTCAGCTATGTATGTTAAAGTTAAACCAAAGCATAAGATAAATTCCTCACAGCTAACATATGACTATTTGTTATGTGTCAGGCACTGTTATAAATGCACAATTTTAAGTATATTATTTAAAGCTGAAAACAGCTCTGTGAGGTAGGAATTCTTGTCTCCGTTTCACGACAAAAACCAGGTACAGTGTTATCTGGTAACTTGCCCAAGGTTCACATGGCTCACGACTCCAGGAGGTGGAATTTGAACCTTGGAAGTCTCGCTCCGTTCCTGTGTACGCAGCCACCATGTTTGCTCCTTCTCCCTTTTTTATTGAGTGGGATTTGGAGTCTATTTCTTTCATAATTTTAAAAAAATGATTTAAGGTAGCTAACCAAAATTATAATTAAGATTAAAACATCAATAGCAAATTTTTTTAAATGAACAACAACAAAACAAAGGTTTGGTATTATAACAAAGTAAGATAGAACCAGAAGTGGTGTGAGTACATGAATGGATTTAGTGAAGACCTGTAAACTTGCTAAATGTGAGTCATAAATCAGTTTAGCACAAAGGTGTTTAGCAGGTTATTCAGTAAGGGGAACATGAGCAGTTATAAGTTCCAGGCAGCTGCTTAGAAGGTAGCAGCAGCAAATTCACTGATGCAAAAACTCATGATCATTTCTAGTCCTGCAACGAGAGAAGTTCACATCCAGGAAATAGAACCATTCCTTCATACAGGTGGATTCATGCAGGATTGTCTTTCTGTGACTGGCTTATTTCACTTAACGTAATGTCCTTAAGGTTCATCCATATTGCATATTGCAAAATTTCCTTTTTTAAGGCTGAATTGTATTCCAGAGTATGTATATAGCATATTTTCTTTATTCACCTGTTGGACTTTCAGATTGTTTCCACATCTTGGCTCTTATGAATATTGCCGAAGTGAACATGGGAGTGCTGATAATCTCTTCAAGACCCTGATTTCAGTTCTCTTGGGTAAATACCCAGAAATGGGATTGCAGGATCAAACAGTAGTTCTATTCTTAATTTCTTGAGGAATTTTTAAAAAATTTTTTGTGTTCCATAGTGGCTGCACCATTTTGCATTCCCACCAACAGTGTGCAAGGGTTCCAGTTTCTCTACATCCTTGCCAGTGCTTTGTTGTCTTTTGTTTTTTGAAACTAGCCAACCTGACTGGAGATCCTGGGTGGCTCAGTCGGTTAAGCGTCTGCCTTCGGCTCAGATCATGATCTCAGGGTCATGGGATCGAACCCTGTGTTGGGCTCCCTGCTCAGCAGGGACTCGTCTTCTCCCTTTCCCTCTGTCCCTCCCCGCTGCTGTGCTCTTGGTCACTCTATCGCTCTCAAACAAATAAAACATCTTAAAAAAAAAAAAAGAGCCAAACTGACAGATGTGAAATGACATCTCCCTGTGGTTTTGATTTGCACTTCCCTGATGATTAGTGACATTGAGCATTTCTCATATACTTGTTGGCCATTTGTATATCTTCTTAAGAGAAATAGCTATTCAAGTCCTTAGCCCATTTTCTAATCGACTTATTAGTTGTTGTTTTTTTAACTATTGAATCATACAAGTTTCTTATGTATTTTGGAAATTAAGCCCTTATCAGATATGGTTTGCAAATAAATTCTCCCATTCCACAGGTTGCCTTTTCATTCTGTTAATTTTTTTCCTTTGCTGTGCAAAAGCGTTTTGTTTTGATATAGTCCCACGTGTTTATTTTTGCTTTTGTTGCCTGTGCTCTTGGTGTCCTATCTGCTCCTTCCGCACTGTAATGATAGAACACACTGAAAGAATTCTTTCCCAAGTTGATGAGCTATCATGGTGCCTGGCCTGTTGTAGATGCTCAAAAACTATTTCTTAGGTAATTGTAGGAAACAGAACTCTGAACCATTAAGCTACCAAGACAGTCTCTAAGTAGGAGCATTAAAACAACAGTCAAAAGAATGAAGGTTACAGAAGCTATTTGATCAGAAAATGGTTTTTATTGGCTGAAAAGATAAAAATGGAAAACGTGGAGACATCACAAAAAGTGACAATAAGTAGGTGACTGGGCAACAAGAAGAAACCCAGGGATGATGCCAGAAGAGAACAAAAAGGATTCTCCTGGAGAAAAGAGAAGGAATATCAATTACAGCCCAAAAGTATGTCATCCAGACTTGAGCGCCTGTCATTGGTAGGAAGGGCGCAAAAAGCAATTCAAGATTGAAAGGGAAAATTAAGATCTGTCCACCTTAGAATTTCCTGAAGTTCCACTATATCATGTTAACTGTGTAACTATTAATAAAAATACAGAACATGAAACTAGAAGGGATCTTGGCAATCAAGTTACAGTGGAGAAACCAAAGCCTAGTCAGGCAAAGTGGCTCCTGACTGATAAATCTGATACTAGAACCTCTGTTTCCTATGTCCACATAATTCAGGGACTTAAGTCACCAAGATTCAGTTAAATTCCCAAGTTTTGTTTGTTGAAGCAGAGGTAACGATGTTGCACTTTAATAGTTTCTATTTTTAAATTACAAGTGGCAATAGAGTCAGAACATCAACTATCATTGTGTTCTAAACAATGATTCCCAACTGTAGGGGATGATCTGCTTCAGAATTCTTTCAAATAAAAGGCTGCCTAGTTTGGAAATGAAAGACAAGAGGAGGAAGTGCGAATCAAAGCCTTGTGCCATAGTTTCACTAATAGCCCTTTGGTACTCTGCATGAAATCATTCAGCTAACGGGAGTGCTCACTCAATGACAAGGCTTTTCTGTCACTTTTTCTGTTTATTGTGAAGTTAGCACAGTTGTTTTGCATACCACATGTCTGCGGGAATGCAGCACGTTCAGATACTCCTCATTTTCAGTTGGCTTCTTTGTCAAATGACCTTTGGAAAATGAGTTGAAATGGTGATTGTAATACCTCATTAAAATGTTAAAATTACTATATTGCCAAGCAACTCAAAATCTTTTTTAATCCACGAGGTAACCTAAACTCTAAGTGCCCATAAAGTTGTCCAAAGCTTGAATCACAAAGGAGAGATCCCTAGGTAGAGAAATGGGAGTTGACAGTAGTACCTAGCTGTACAAGGACAAAAGAAGGAATTTCCCACAAAATGGCTATCAAAGATCTACAGCAGGTAAGAGCTCCCATGGCAGGGATGGGCTCGGGTACAGGTGAGAAGGGGTAAGGGGAGGAATTCTTAGTAACATGTTAGGATCTTAGTAACATGATAGGAGGGGTCTTAGTAACATGTTAGGATCCCTAAAGTAATTACTTCCAGAGTTGAGTGTAAATAAGGGTTGGGGATGGGGTGGGGCATCAGAATTTATTGTGCATCCCTCATGAGAAGTCATAGTAATTATCCACATGTCCAGGTGTGGAAACTATAGGAAGGAATCACAACATCAAGAGATTGGCAGTTTCTTGGAGCTCTCTGTCCCTCTGTCTCTGTCACACACACACACACACACACACCAAGCTGCTTCCGATGACTTTTTGAAAGAAACAGTGTTCAGTTGAGTGTGTAAATTCTAACAAGTTTGTTAGTGTAATTTCTATATTAGTCACACTGCATGAATGCAAATGTTAATTGTATTTTTGTTTAATTTTATTCAAAGAACTCAACTACGGCAGGAATTCCTGAATGAGGTGTACTATGCAAAGTCGGTATCTTGTTGCAGAGGTAATATAACTATGAAATGATATCTGTGATGTGATGAAACGAAAGTCAGACACTGCTCTTGAGACATGGCCTTTTGCAGACAAGCACTAAAAGAACGTTTACTGCTTTGGCATGTGCTATAGGAGTTTAAAAGTTTGAGAGTTTATAATCAAGAGTTTGTTTAAAGGTGCTTTTATGGTTTCATTATTACTACTGACTTCAAATATGGCCATATTTATTTACCAGAGTGTTTTAATTCCTCTTTAAGTACAAAAGGACCATTGAAAATGCCTGGGTGGAATTTCACAAACACAAGGAATTCTTCAGACAAGGCATGAGTCCAAGCCTTAATCCAGTCTGGCCCCAGATACCAGTCCTTAGATGTTCTTTTATCAGAGTAGGTAACAATGAGCAGTTATTCGCTGTAAATAAACTGGAGACTGAGTGAGGGGAGTTCAAAAATACTGAGATAAGACGTCCCCTTTTGGAGAGGATCCCATTTATACTGAAGCCAGCATTTCCTGCAATTTTGCAACATGCTTTTATGTTTAGCTCCTTGGCTCTACTGTGGTTAAGAATCTCATTACCTGCTAACCTATTGGAACAAGATAATCCGACTCTTTGGCATCAATGAATTAATACTCATTCTACCTCATCTTAATCCCTTAGGACTTTGGTGCGGTCCTTTGTGTGGAATGAGACTTGTCAGAGCAGATGGTCCCAGACTAATAAACTTCAGTTGAAGAGCTCAGTAGCCTCTTTGAAATATAACAGAACCAGAGAATCTTGAAGAAATTCTGAAATTATCTTCAGTTTAAGTATTTTTTAAGTCATTCAATGGCTAATGAAAAAGATATCCCAAATTATTCATAGCTGAAACACTTCTGAAAGGGTCTATGTAGTTTGAGGGGACAGAGTTCAGTGCAGTGATGCAACATTTGAAATCCCCTAACAGATTCCAAGGAACTATCCCTATTAGCCTGTATTGCAATTTAGTTGTATGTTGATCTGTGACACCAGTTTGAATATCTTTTTGATCTGCAAAAATGTTTGGTTGTGATGGGAATTTGAAGACAGTCGATCTTAACCTTTTTATTTATTTCTTCATTATGATGAATTAAGCCTGTTCACCCATGAAATACACTATAAAATGGGAGAGACATGAATGAGAGAATGGGCAGGACATGTAGTAGTTTAAATTTTTACTAAGAATATTACGTTAATTTGATGTATGCATTATCGTTGCTCATAATGGCTGACACTTTGAGCTATAAGTCAACCTGCTGGATTCTGAAATACGCTTGGTCTGATTTGTAAGTACACCAGTAATCACAGGACCCAGCATTCACTGAGAAGATTTACACACAAACAAGTGAGAACATTTCCAGAAAATCTGTTTTGTGACTTTGCTTTTTTTTTTTTTTTTTTTTACAGTTTCTCTTTATGTAGAAAGGTGATAGAAGTTTTATTTATTTGGAGAACTAGGTATAATTAAACAAAATGGAATCTTATGCAGTGACATCATCTTCCTGGCTGGCAAACACTCCGTGACTTTTAAGGCCCTCTTTCATTTACTTCTGTTTGCATGCTTTATTTCCAGCTAACACAGCATTTCTGAAATGCCTACATTGGCTTTTTGTTTTCTGGTATTGTGTCTAAGCAAACTCAACTTATATGGGTGCCAACAAAGTAATGCCATGTTTTTGGAGAATTCCAGGAGATGAGTTCTCTAAGTAAAGTTGGAGATAGTGGAATTAGTTTTTTAATAGCTCTAAATTTCTGATCCTTTCTGAACCAATTATCTTCTCATGGAGAAAACTATTTTAGGACCAGCAAACATGTATCAGGGGCTAATATATACAGATCTTCCTTGATTTACGATGGAGTTGCATTCCAATAAACCCATCATACGTTGAAAATATCTTAAGTTGAAAATGCATTGAATACTACTGAACATCATAGGCCTAGCCTAGCCTACCTTAAATGTGCTCAGAACACTTACATGAGCCTAGAGTTGGGTGAAACAAACCTTATTTTATAATAAAGTCTTGAATATCTTTTATTTATTGAATACTATACTATACTATACTAAAGGTGAAAAATAGAATGGTTGAATGGGTACAGAATGGTTGTAAGTATATTGGTTGTTTACCCTCTTAATTGCATGGCTGACTGGGATGCTATTGCCCAGCATCACAAGAGATCAAACTGTCCATCAATAGCCTGGAATAAGATCCAAACTTAAAATTCAAAGTACAGTTTCTACTGAATGCATATCTCTTTTGAACTATCATAAAGTCAAAAAATTGTTAAGTCAAACCACTGTAAGGGACAATCTGGAATGACTGGATCAGAGTGTGTAAGTAGTGCAATGCATCATGATCAATATGATTAGAAAAACAGCTCAGAGCAAAATTCTTTCTGGTGTCTTAACTCTGTAATGTGGTTTGGACTTGGATGACTGTGACTGAAACTATTTCTCTGATTTCATTCTGCTTCTTGAAGGCCAGGGGGCCTTTGGTAATAGAGTAAGGGCTCCCCTCTTGAAGGGAGGTCTGCGAGAGAATAAAATACTTGCAGGAGACAAAAGTTTGATCCTTCATAAAACCTGAGATTGTGACAAATAAGAGGGTGTCTTGCATATAGTCAGCATGCAGTTAAATATTCATTGCATATTTGAGCAGAAGTGGACCCTTCATCCTTCATGAATGATGGAGAGCTATTTTTAATTTTCTAGCAACTTAAGATCACAAGACAGGAGATAGGAACTCCACTCCTGAATGGAGTAGGAAAGTAATAAGGGTCTATGCTGACAGTTAAGATACACCTTTTCTCTCTCCTTACTCTGTGGGACTCCTGGGGAAACCTCAAAGAAGGAAGCCTGTTGACAGCTTAATTGGAAAGCAAGAGCTGATTTTAATTTGATCTTTTTCTCTGAATGAGCATCACAATTTACAGAGCTTTGTTAAACTTAGTAATTATAAAAATGTCTGAAGAGAGGGATTCTTTCTTTTCACTCACCATGAGAGTTGTTTCACTGAAGATCTCTTAATTGCCTAACTAGTCAGATGAGTTTAGCCACTGAGAAAGGGACACATGTATTGAATACCAGATACCTACTTTGGATTCATGTATTCACTAAAAATGTATTGAGCATCTAGTAAGTGAGAAACACTGGGGATATAAAGATGAGTAAAATAGACATAGTCCCTACCTTCACAATGCTGAAAATCTAGTAAAAGGAAGTGGATAAATAAACAGTTACAATGTGATGTGTAAGTGCTATGACAGAAATAAGATCTAAGTCTTTGTGGTTGGCAGAGAGCACGTAGGAGGGGTACTGAACCAAACTTGGGAGGTCAGAGAAGGCTCTCTAGATGAAAGTGATAACAATCAGGGACCTGAAAGAAGGGGGAGGTAGCCAAGGATGAGGGAGGGTGACAGGTGAGGGCAGTGGGAATAGGATTCCCAGCAGAGGGAACAGCTTAGCCTGTTCAGAGGCTCAGCACCGATAGAGAGTAGCACGTATTTGAGGAACTGAAGTTGAACGTGGCCGAATGGAGAATAAAAGGAGGGCCATGGCAAGAGAAGAGGCCAAAGCCACAGGCTGGAGACATATCAGACAGCTTTTGTAAGAAAGCTAAGATATTAAGCTTTATCGTAATGGCCATAGGGAATCAGGGAATGCCAAGAGCACATCTGCACTTTTGAAAGATCACTCAGCTGTACTGTAGAGAATGGGTGTGCAAGACTGGAAGCAGAGGGAAAGTTTTAGAATATAGCCCCAGGGAGAGACGATGGAGAAATGCATGAGAGAATTAGCGGTGAGAATGGAGAGAAGTGGATGCATCTGAAACATATTTAACACATTGAAGAGTAAACTTGGCAAGCCTTTATGATTGATTAAAGAGGACCCCTGACTGTCTTGGGCAACTAGACAGATGGTTGTTTGTTTACCGAATTGGAATAACAGAAGAGCAGGTCTGGGGGTGGGGGATGAAGGTAGTTTGAGATCACTGTAAGATATCCATGATGCTGCTCTGTGGCTTGTTGAATGTATGACTCTGAAGCCCCAAAATGAGATCCACCTTGGAGAGAGTAATGAAGATTTGGGGATCACCAGCCTGAGGTCCAATAAGTTAATGAAACTTCCCAGGAAGCCGTGACCTAGACAGACAGGAAGATTAACATTTATGGGGTAGAGTAAAAGAAAAAAAAAAAACCATAACAAAGACTGAGAAAGAGATGTCATTGGGGGAAAAAAGGATGAATGATACGGAAGCCAAAAGAAGAGAATGCATTAAGGAAGGGTGGTCTACCGAGTCACATTACTGAGGAGCAAAGCAAGTTGAGGACTGAGAAATATCCATGGATTTGACTACAAGGAAGGTGTTGGTGACCTTGACAATAGCATTTTTATGGAGTGGTGGGAGCAGAGACCATGCTCTGGAGGTTTGAGAAGATCCTGAGGGAGGAAGAGGTGGAGACCTTGAAACGTCAAGTAGTTTGGCTGTGGAGGGGAGGAGATAGGAAGGGAGAGGGAGAGAAGTGAAGGGAGGGAGTTAGAGAGGGAAGAGGGAGGGGAGCAGGAAAGCAGAGAAAACTGGACAGGAATGCAAGTCTGAAGGAAAGTTTTTGTGTGTTTGTTTTGCAGAGGAGAACTACTTAAGGATGTTTGAAACTGAAAGGAAGGTGCCAGTGGAATAAGGGAGGAAGATCATGGACAGTAGGAGGGTAGTCTCTGAGGAGGATGGAAGAGACTGGATCCCTAGCACAGGGGAGGAATTAGCCTTCAGAAGCTAATCTCATGATAACTGGAAGAAAGGAAAAAAAAAATGGGTGCGGATATGAGTAACCTTGGAGGTGGGTGATTGAGGGGGGAAGTCTTATCTAATGGGTTTTTGTATTTTTCCCTCTGAAATAAGGAGAGGTCAACTGCTGAGAGGGAAATGGGAAAAGGAAGCGAGAAAAGTTTGAAGAGCGCGATTTGAAGTGGCTACTGGAGAGAACTGGACACACTGCTAAGCAGCACTGAAGGCCCAGGTGAGGTTGGAGAAGGTAGTAGGTATTGGCCATGATCTGCTTAGTCATGTAATTTGACCACCAGCATTTAAAGCCCCCAGGATTGGTATGGGGAAGAAGTTAGAATGATCCAACTTTGTTATATTCGTTAGATTAGGTTGCAAATGATGGAAAAGTCCAAGTAACAGTAAACATAAAACAGGTTGATTGCTCTCTTACATAAAAATCCAGGTAGACTCATAAGGCTGGAATAGAGCACCAAGGTGTCAAGAACAAAGATTCTTTCTAGCTCCTAGTTTTTTGTTGTTTTTTTTAAAGATTTCACTTATTTATTTGACAAAGAGAGAGACAGCGAAAGAGGGAACACAAGCAGGGGGAGTGGAAGAGGGAGAAGCAGGCTTCCCACTGAGCAGGGAGCCCGACGCGGGGCTCGATCTCAGGACCCTGGGATCATGACCCGAGCCGAAGGCAGACGCTCAACGACTGAGCCACCCAGGCGCCCCTCTAGCTCCTAGTTTTACTGTCCTCAGGATTTGACTTCCATATCCTGGTCCAGCAGTTTCTCCAATTCCAGCCTTTTTGTTTGCATTCCAGTCAGCAGGAAGAAAGAAGGATCAGGAGAAGCTCATACGCTACTGATACTTAAATCCATTGGCCATAGAACATGGAATATCTAGTTGCAAGGGACACTGACAAACAGACTTTATTATAGCCCAGTTCATTTTAAATTAAAGCCCTGAGCCCAGACCATAGGAGATACTAATAGGGTTTATCAAGGTAGGGACAACAGAATGGGGGTAAGAAGAAGAGGTATGCAGAGTCTGGTCAGATGCAAGATCTTTCAAATATTAATCTCTGTTCTCTTGGACTGGGGGTTGGGAGTAATCAGAATGGTTTCTAGCATTGTGTTAAGATAGCCCAATGAGGTTTGTATCAACTCTACTGTGTGGAAGAAGAAACTTAAGACTCACCCAAGAAACCGAAACTGGCAGGGCTCAGTCCTGGTGAGTTTGACTCCAGTGCCCAAATTCTTTCCACTGCTTCCACACTGCTATTTGATGCCAAAGGAATAGAAATGTCCAGCATGGGGACAAATACCCCTCATCAATCCTTTCCATGCCTCAATCCAGGATGGCAGGCAAGACTGGGTCAGTAGGATTGTTTTCCCCTTTAGAAGTGATGGCCTATCTCCTGGATGTGTGGTATGTGTTTGGGGTACAAAGCACAGATGGCATAGGCAAGCTGGAGAGGCAAGATGGACAGCTTACAAAACCAGCACCAGTGCAAATGAAAGGAACAACCACACGGTGCATGGAGAAGATGCTTGGAAAGCTAAAAAATACTTAATGTCAACTGTCAAGCATTCACTATCAGATTCTGTGCATCTGCATTTTTTGGTTTATTTATTTATTTTTTTTTTAGTAAGCTCTACATCCAACGTGGGGCTCAAACTCACAACCCTGAGATCAGGAGTTGCATGCTCTACCGACAGAGCCAGCCAGGCGCCCCTGCATTTTTTCTTTTTTTTCATTTCAGAAACTTTTCTTTTTCCCATTTTAATTTACTTTTTGAAAGTTAATGCTCATGCCTGGTACAAATGCAAAAGGTGCAAAAAGTATACAGTAAAAAAAATATGTCTTTTTCCCTCCTCTGTCCCCTAGTTACCTTCCCTGGAGGCAACCAGTGTTGACAGTCAACCCTTGCCCTCTTCTTTCCTGTCTCCCCCTCTCCGCATTATGGGCTGAGGTACATCAAGCTGAGCTCTCCTTATTCAGTAAAAAGATACAGACTTTCCTAATGTGGCAATCTTGAAATGTATGCACTAAAAATTAGATATACCAACAAAACAAAACAAAACAAAAACCCTTTATTGTCTATAATGACTTCTTGCTAAAAACCCCTGTTCCTGGTGTAGGTGGAAAGCACTTGATGCTGCTTAAGCACAGCTCAGTCCCTTTAGGTTTAAAACAGTCCTCCTTGGCAAACCACTCAGTCCCTCCTCAGGGTTTGTCCTTCATCCCAGGCTTCTTTTATCCCCTTCCCAGGTAGAAGGGAAGCTGTAGGAAAGGTGCAGGGAAATTCTGTCTGCCAATATCCGGCCTTCCCAGCTTCCTTTGGTCAGATCAGTCTCTCCAGGCTTTGGGCCTACATTGATTCCACATTCTCCCGACCGCCACAGTCCCTGCCACAGCCCACGGGGATAAAGACCTTCGCACCTTCTTGGCCCAAGCCAGGCCTCCTCCAGCCCATTCATCCTGTTAGCCTTCCACCATTCTCTCCCAGGGAAAACACAACAGGCCCCAGGAACTGGAAGCATGATCACAAGGCCTCTTGTTGCCTAACCACGGCCTTTCCACTTCTCTGTAGTTGGCCTGGTTCCAAATGGAAAGCAGGGTACACACCTCTTCAGCTTTAAGACTCCCCCACCACTCACCTGGGGCAACCCTGTGCTTATACCCTCTGAATCTTCCAACTTCCTGTCTGCTGCTTAAACTTGATCTTTCTTTCCTCTCATGGGAAAATGACTCTGACGTCATATCCTGTGTTCTTCCTGGTACTATCTACGATCTGCTCAGGGGCAGTTCTCCAAACTCTGCCTCATTGGTAGATACAATTACATTTTTTTTTCTTTCAACACAGTCTGGCTTTTGCTAGTCAAAAGCACTTGATTTCAAACTGTTGTCTTGCCATGAATTTTTTAAAATCCTACTTTGAAACTCAAAGCTAAATGATGACTTACCCATTCTTGGCTGTTTGTTTGTTTTTTCTCTCTCTCTCTCTCTGTGACTCAATGCATGCCATTGACTCAATGGGGGGGCGGGACATGGGCACAAGAGTTTACTGGGAAGGCAACATAAGTTGGTTGGATATCTCACAAATGCTATTTCCATGACATCAGCATAAGGTTTCCGGTGCTGGTTGAAGTGGTAACTTCCCTCCATAGCCAAACTACTTGACTTTGTCAGTGTGATAAATGTTTGCATGTTGGGAACTGGGTACACCCACTTCATGGTGTTCTAAGTGAGCGTGATCAAAACTGAGCTAGTGATTTCAACACAGTCCACCCCATTATGCAGGTGCAAGCCTCAGTCATCTGGCCTCCTCTTTTCTCCACACCCCACATTTAATCCACCTGGTATTTGGGGGCCACTAAAGGGAAGGGGAGACTTTCTCATCTTCTCATAAGCACTGTATGGGCCAGTATGTCCTCTTTGCTGAAACCTTAGGCCAAGCCACCAGCGCCTGCCATTGTCTCCTCCTGGCCATTGTCTCCCCACTTCTATGTTTAACCTCCTACAGTCCATTCTCTACAAAGTAGCAGACTTATCTTTTTAAAATATCAGTTAGATTATATCACTTCCCAGCTTCCCTGCTTTAAATCCTCCATAAATTTCCTGTCAGTCTTTGACCTGGCTGGGCCTCCCTCTTCAGCCTCATCTCCTCATCCCCTTCTAAGCCGACCTCTTGCTCTGCTCCAGCCCCACTGCCCATCTTTCTGCCCTCAAATACACCAGGTACATTTCTTTTTTTTTTTTAAAGATCTTATTTATTTATTTATTTGAGAGAGAGAGAGAGACAAAGAGAGCACAAGGGGGTGGGCGGCAAAAGGAAAAGGAGAAGCAGACTCCCCGCTGAGCAAGGAGCCCAGCATGGGCCTCGATCCCAGGACCCCGAGATCATGACCTGAGCCAAAGGCAGACGCTTAACTGACTGAGCCACCCAGGTGCCCCATACCAGGTTCATTTCTACCCCAGATCCTTTGCACTTACTCTTTCTTTGCTAGCAGAGCTCCTCCCTAGAAGGCCACACTACTGCCCTTTTCTCAGCCTTCAGGTCTCAACTCAGATATCACCAAGTAACCACATCACACCTCAGGTTCCATCTGCCATATTACCCTATTTAATCTTCTTCATAGCACTTAGTTCCTGAAATTGTATTTATTTATTTACATGTTTATTACCCATCTCCCCCTCACTTGGAATGCAACCACCGTGGACAGGGACTCAGTTTGCCTTCTTCAGTCCTGTTACTTTTTGCAGCAAACAGTGCCCGGCACATGGTGAACACTCAGCAAATACTTATGGACTGAAACCATCTAATTTCAATCAGAAGGGCAAAGAAGGAAGACAATATTTTTTTTTTTTTAAACTCCACAGGCACTAGTGGATACCTTTTCGTTAGTTTACCATTTACAAGAAATCATTCTACTAGTTTCTTTGTAAGGGAATCCTACAATTAATGTGACTTTCTAGTGAGAAATGTGGCTGCAAGACAGAACTGGCATCTGTATTTATGCCACAGAAAAGCAGTTTTTTCCAAATAATCAAGTCAGATCAAAGTATAAATTGTTAGCCTTATTTGCCAGGTACGAAATTTGAATGATTGCCTACGTGCGGGTGTGTGCTTAACCTGCTGGCGGCGACCTGCTATTTTAGGGTCGCTGATTGCTGAACGTTGTTGACTTGATTTCTTTCATTTTAAGTACAGCTGAAGAGGCAGGGCTGATCAGAGGCAAGATGTGAGAAAAGTGGCAACATGAATGATTTCTCAGCCACTATGAAACAATGACCAACAATCTTTAGGTATTTCTTGTACTTTCAGAACTGAACACTAGGCTCTCCTTGAGACAGGCTACGAATTTTGAAAAACGGGTATACTGGAAAGTCTTGGAAGAGCTGCAACAAAGCTGAAGCAGGGACTTTAAAGTTCGGCTCCAGGTGACACGTGTTAGAACAAAGATAGGAGAAAATTGGGCCTTCTCTTGATCAGAATGGAGGAGGTCAAAATCCTTTTCCTACCCTGGTGTCAAAGTCTGAAATGTCTACTTTCAGAGCTTCTGTTTTTATCCTGGGTTTCGCTTTTAAAATGCATGTATTCCTGGAAATACAGGAGACTGATTCATGAAGATACTGGAACTAATCAGATCCATGTTCCTTCCACTGGGCGAGATACCAGTAAGAGAGCCTGAAAGAGAAGGGCAGAGATGCATGGGAGGACACTAGACGCACCGACTCCGGCTTTTCTGAACAGAGAATGGACCCAGTACAGTAGCTGTTGAACTACTTTGGAGGATAATATTGTGGGGCAAACGATTTGAGAGTGAGTTTTGTGATGGGAGCTCATCTGAGAAAATGGATTTTTTAGACTTTAAGTGTTGCTATGCAATATGAATTTTGATGGGTTTTTTTCTAGTTAGGGTCCCAACAGGAAACAGATGGCACACTTAAATTAGGATAATTTGAGGAGAGTTTCTTTTCAAAGAGACTATTTACAAAGGGCTGCTGGGGTACAGTGGAAACCCGCCGGATAGTCTAGGAAGTAGGAGTTAGAAGCTGCAGCATGGTTGACACCCTTCGGCCCTAAAGGAGTGATTTTCAGAGCTTGGAAAGGGAGAGCTATTTGGAGCAGACCACAGTAAGAGGAGTAATGACCTTGACACAGCCGGCCAGAGGCAAGCCCATTGGGAAAAAGCTAACAGATGAACACCTCTTCTCCCTTCTCCCTTCCTCTGGTCTTCCCCCCAGGGCTCCCCATTAGCCAAACCCAACTGGAAGCTAAAGGGAAGGGAACACATTCCTACAGGGCCCGCCTCCCTGGGCAGAGAGGAAGACAGGCCATGGTAGAGAGAGGGTCTCGGGAGCATGTAGAAGACATCCAGCATAATGAGGCTTCCATTCACTTGACAAGAAGTTCTAAGAGCCAGCCAACATCCCTCCCTTTTCCCACTGCAATCTTTCAGAGTGAAGCTGCCGGGGGCTGGAGGAAAGGATGTGTCCTTAAAATCAGATTTGGAGTTTTGATTAATAGCTCAGACTTACCTAATTTCTGCATGGAGACTGTGTTTATAATGGAAATTGATAGTCCGTGACATCAGAGTGGCCGGAAAATTTAAGGGCTTACCAGAATTTTCATCCCAGAGCAGAGAAAGAGGACCTTGCTCTCCCCCTGGACCACCACCTGACTTTATATACATGTAGTCAGTGGGGACCAAAATAAATAAGGTTGCATTTCGGTTAGGTCAGAAATTTGTGCTTATTCAACATGACTCACATCATCTTTACCAACATTTTCCTTTTATAGGTAATGAAACCGCATGCCAGAGAGCTTGATCGCCATACTCTGTTTCGGCAAGCCATTTCACAGCCAAATCCCGACTAGAAGTATGACTTAAGACATCTCTAGGATACGCAGCCACAGGCTTACATAGGCAGTTAGCACGGGGGCAGATTTCAAACAAGGTCAAAGACATTGATTTGCTATCTTTGCCGTCGTTTGGCTGCAGGCATTACCCTTAGATGGTGCGGTATATGGTGAGGAGGGAAGTCTCACTGGCTAGGCCAGCCTTCCTTGTTTCAATGATTTGTACCTCTGCTCTGAGGTTTAGACCTTAGTTCTGTGATTCAGAAACTCCATTCATCTGTTCACCTAAGAGTAATCAGGTCCTGATGAATTGATGCGTTTGCCAACCTCTCTACAGGTTTAAATCAAAATGTCCATTGAATTAGCCTGAGAAGTGTTACTGTCAAACAGACAAGGCTGGTGTCAGCTGGTCAATGTTCTGTGGCTGAATTGTTTGGAGAAAGAACATAGATCAGACATTCACTTTCATTCTCAAGAAAATAACTCAAATTGTAAATACCACTGATGGTGGGTCAAAGACATAAATTCACATGTAAATGAGAACATTTATTATTAATAAATTAAATAAATAGTAAATAAATAAAACTATTAATAAATTGCTTTACTGATGATATGCCCTGCATTTTTACAAATTCCTGGGTTTTTTTTTATTTTTACAATTTTTTTTTTTTTTATAAAGATTTTATTTATTTATTTGACAGAGAGAGAGATAGCAAGAGCAGGAACACAAGCAGGGGGAGTGGGAGAGGGAGAAGCAGGCTTCCCACCAAGCAGGGAGCCCGATGTGGGGCTCGATCCCAGGACCCTGGGATCATGACCTGAGCCGAAGGCAGACGCTTAACGACTGAGCCACCCAGGCGCCCCCAACTTTTTTTTTTTAAATGTTTTATTTATTTATTCATGAGAGAGAGGCAGAGGCAGAGGGAGAAGCAGGCTCCCTTCCTAGCAGGGAGCCCGATGCGGGACTCGATCCCAGGACGCTGGGATCATGACCTGAGCCGAAGGCAGACGCTTAACCATCTGAGCCACCCAGGCGCCCCTCCTGGGTGTTTTTTATGTGTATATATGATGACGTAGTAAAACCCTGGCATCATAAAACTTTGACTAGCCAGAACTTAATTAGAACCCTTAATTTAAAAGGATTTCTTTTGGGAACACCTGGCTGGCTCAGTCGGTCGAACATGCAACGCTTGATCTTGGGGTTGTGAGTTCGAGTCCCACGTTGGAGGTAGAGATTATGTAATAAATTAAAGGTTTTGGTTTTTTTTAAAGAATTTCTTTTGATATATATTCTAGTTAACTATTTCTTCTCAGCTCCAAATCCACCCTTCACTGCCCTGCTTTATGATGCTGCAGCCGAAACTGTAAACATTTCTCCTGTGTAGCTGGCCTGATGGTTTGTGAGTAAAGAGCACTGGAGGGCCGCTGCAGGGGGAAAGTGCTTTTCTTCCCTGTCCTGAGGTGGCTTTCCTTCCCCTGTGGTGCATGGCAGCCACGGGCACCAGAATTCCAGGTGTGCTCAGCCCTCCAGCAAGTCTCACAGGCACCCCCAGTAGGTGATCTCCTGCTTCCTCACCTGCCTCCCAGCACCTCGCTACACCCTCTCCAGTGAGGTCTCAGCATCTCAGGCTTGAGGTAGGGGGGAAGGGCTCTTCTAAATGTGTTCCTTCCTTGGGCCTGCAGCCCTAGCCCCAGAGCAGGCGTCCTCCGGGGGCGGGGGTTGAAAAGTGCTTCTGGTGGGGGGGGGGAGTGTGAAATAATCTCAGGTATTACCATGGTGTGTGCAGATACAGTGCATCTGCAGTATTAAAATTCAATGGAAGGGAGGCACAAAGGAAAAAAAAAGTCTAGAAAATCTCCCGAGGGGAGCAATAATGAAAAAAAGAGCTAGGGAACAGTGCCCAGAAGCATCAATGGCTCCCCCTACCCGCTATCCCTGCATTCTTTAGAATCCTCTTTACTCCATAGTAGTTAATCCCATTTTTAGTTAATTTATATTAAACTTTCCCTGTTCCAATTATTGTATGGTTTCTGTCATCTAACTGGAGTTTGATACAGTGCACTTGATTTCTATGAAAAAAAAGGCAAATCGGAGGCTGAATTAAAAAAAAATTTCAAGACATTTTCTAGAACCTGCAGATTAATCTCCAGCTACTCATATTTTGTACAGCAGGGATATATGTTCAGGATGCTGATCTTGGGACCCTAACAGATAGAGAATGAGCAAAGGCAGGCTGTTAGTCTGAACTTGGTAAAGCAAAAAGATTGGTAAAAACTACGGTTGAAGCAACACGGGTTTTCTGGATAGCACTTAACTGGATACCAAACATACCATCGCTGCTGAACACGTTTCTCACTTATGACTATTTTCTTAAGTGCCAAACTCTGTAATAATGACGATGATAGTAATAGTAATGAGAGCCAGCATTCACTGGGTACTTACTAAGCTCCGTCACTCTGACAAGAGGGCTGAGAATGGCTAGGAAAAAGCTCAGCCTACAAGCAAGGAGGTCAGTTAGGAAACTGCCACAGAAGTCCTGGCATGAGGTGACGGTGGCCAGGACAAGGGAGATAGAGGGCAGGCAGCTGCATCACCCAGAGCAGAAAGGGCTCTCTAGTCTGCACCAGAGCAATCGTTCGGTTAACCACCAGACGAGCAGGACTGGAGATGGAGATAGAAAGAAAGAAAAGATGGAGATAGAAAAGTCTTTCTTTGGTAAGCTCCTACCAGGTGGCCAGTACTATGTTACCCAAAGTTAAGGGTACTTTATAATAATAACCACACGTTCCTTAGTACCTTGTGACTCCTTAGAAATCTATAAAATAATAACGCTAATAGAAGAACATGTAGAATATATTTGAGACTTTGGGATGGGGAAGAACTCTGTAAATCAGACCCAAAAAGCACAAGCCATAACACAAAATTTTGGCAGATTTGACCACACCAAAATTAAGGATTTCTGTTCAGTGAAGGCTGTTGTAGACAAGCTTATGCAGACAGAGGACAGACGGAAAGAAAATATTTAGGAGATATTTCAAACCAACAGAATTAAAACCTAGCATATATATTATTTCAAAACCTAGCATATATATTATTTCACCCATATGTGGAATTTAAGAAACAAAACAAATGAGCAAAGGGGAAGAAAGAGAGAGGCAGACCAAGAAACAGATCCTTAACTCTAGAGAACAAACTGATGGCAACCAGAGGGGAAGGTGGGTGGGGGGTGGGTTAAGTAGGTGATGGGGATTATGGAGTGCACCTGTGATGAGCACCATGTGTTGTATGGAAGTGTTGAATCACTATATTGTATACCTGAAACTACTATTACACTATTAACCAACTGGAATTTAAATAAAAACCTAGCATATATAAGGAGCTCTGGCAAATCAAATAAAGTACCCAATAGAAACTGTTAAAGAATAAAAGTACTCAGTGACACTTGTTAAAAACAGTAAGGCAGACTTTATTGAGGACGACCACAGTGGGGTTGTACAGTAGGGGGAATTGGGCTCAACTCGGAATACAGCATGGCCAAGTGGGAATTTGTAGCCCAGGAGGGGGGTGGGGTCAGTGGGTGGAAAGTTACTAAGAGGAAACATCAGGGGTAAGGGGGCATCTGGCTAACCCCAGGTCCCAAGATTCTTGCTGAAGGCAGGCCAGGGAGACAGACATCACCTGGGGGCATGGAGGATGAGAAACCTGATCAGATATCGGGTGGGGGCCTTGCTAAAACTGGATTTTACGAGGAAGTGCACATAATGGGCCTAGGAGAAGGTTCAGGAGACTGAGTAGTTTGGTCAAGCAAAGAATTTTGTCAAAACATCAACAGAGCCCATGAATAGCCAGTTCTCAGAAGTGGAAAGCCAAATGACCCGGAAGAATTGAAGAGACGTTCAATGTTACAAGTAAACAGAGAACTGCATATTAAGACTAATTACTCTCACACCCAACAGATTTGTAAAAATTAGAAAGTTGGACAATGACTTGGCAGTCTTGGCAAAGATGTGGGGAAGCAAGAACCTTCATGTGCTGCCGGCATGACTGTAATTAGATATGAGCATTCTGTGTGCACACGTGCTCGCTTACATGTGCACATGCAATGGATGACTCGGGAATCCCTCTTCAGGCAGGTTCATAAGGAGATGTGCATGAAGGTGTTTATCACAGGGTTGTTTGTGATACAAGGGAGTTGGAGGCAGTCTGGGTATCTATCACTAGAGGAGTGGATATGTTAAAAGTATTGAACACCTAATTTGGAACCTTATGCAGCAGTTCAAAGAAATTAGCTACATGTGCATAAAGGAACATGGAAAGAACTTAGAAACAGCATTGTGTAAAAAAAAAGCAATAAACACAGGCGCCTGGGTGGCTCAGTTGGTTAAGTGTCCAACTCTTGATTTCTGGTCAGGTCATGATCTTAGGGCAATGAGATCAAGCCCCACGTTGGGTTCCCTGCTGAGCATGGAGCCTGCTTAAGATTCTCTCTCTCCCTCTCTTTCTGCCCCCCCTCCAGAAAAAAAGCTATAAACAGAATAAGAGCCATTGAACAATACAGACTGAAAACACATACATTCATAAAACATTATAAAATCCAACTCGGGGATACATGTATTTCCAAGCACAGAATGGCTGCTGATGCTGGAGATGAAGTGGGGAAATGAAAAAATAAAATAAAACAAGAAAATAGTAAAGTAAAACAAGAAAAGGCCTCCCATGGATGATTGTGTACCATGAGCTCCGGAGGGTGATTAACTCAAGTCTTTGCAAAGTCCAAAAGAAAAAAAAATCTAAATCCTATATTTCTTGAAGTTTTTTCATTTTGCAAATGAGATGTGATGTTTGCTTTTTTAGGTAATCCATGTAAACAGCTGTGTGAGTAGCTCATCCATCTAGCCAGGCTTCCCAGGTCTCAGGGCACATTTGAGCAAAGCAGACATCCCTGAAAAGCCAGTGGGTGAGAACAGTGTGGAGGATGCACCTGTAAACTGAATTCTAGAAACCAAAGCCTAAATGCAGCCTTATTTATGAAACTAGAAGCACAGTGCAAAACCCATAGTGAACATACTGCAGTAGCAAATCAGTGACTCGACTTGGTTATTTCCATCCAGCAAAGAGAAAAATTATTTGAGATGTTATTTAGCTATGAAAAACAGAATAGAGGAGACAAACAGGTAGCTCCCAGACATCTGCAAAGACAATTCAGTTGGCAAAGGGGGGTAATGTGGCATCAGTGGCACTATCAAAATGCATATACATGTATGCCTGTGTGTCTATAAAATTTTTTAAAGTGAATTGACCTCAGGATTCTGTTTGCTTCAAAATGCCTGCAATCAAACAGGAAACAGCCCTGGTTCTGTTGATGTTTTGACAAAATTCTTTGCTTGACCAAACTACTCAGTCTCCTGAACCTTTTTAAACCTGCCAGGTCTGTCCTCTTGAAGGGAACAAGAGCGAACGAGCCTGAGATATTTCTCTGTTTCTGAGAAGGACTGCATACACCACCTGCAGAATGAATCAGTTTGCCCTTTCTCAGTTCATTCTTTCTCATTTTCAACTGCCTGCCTAGACAGTGGATTGCTGGGAATTCACATGTCTTTTGGGTTTTGGTGGGTTTTTTTTTTTGGTTTTTTGGTTAGCTTTAAAACTGTAGCCACCTAACTTACATGACACTCTAAAGTTAGCAGATTCTGCTTTCCAGTAAAAGCCTGAGGGGTGGGGAAGTGAGGGAATGAGGAGTGAATTCTTGATTCTTTTTTTTTTTATGTTATGTTAGTCACCATACAATACATCATTGGTTTTTGATGTGGTGATCCACGATCCACTGTTTTCGTATAACACCCAGTGCTCCATGCAGTACGTGCCCTCCTTAATACCCATCACCGGGCTAACTCATCCCCCCTCCCCGCTCCCCTCTAAAACCCTGTTTCTCAGAGTCCATAGTGAATTCTTGATTCTTTAGTGCTACATGATCACTTGATCCTGCCTGAGTTATCTTTGTACTTAAAAGCCCCTTTCTTTGCCATTAGAAGGAATAAGTCTATAAAATGTATTCCATCAGGATACTTATTTGAAAACTTTTTTTGCCTACCATTTTATTTGGCTATCCTTACACAGTAGACTCACCTGCAGCTTTCATTGAAAGTACATCAAGATAGCCTTCAGCAGCAAGCCAAGTTTAATTAAAGAAAACTCTAAAATGTATGTATGCATGAATGAATATAACTTTTTAAAACTATGTATCGATATACTACTAAAGTAAAACTATCACAAATTCTTAGAACATTATAGGAGAAAAGAACCTTAGCAATTAATGACCTCAGCTTCTTTCTTTTCTGCCTCCCCTGCAACACACCCAATAACAACGTTTCGGCATAAGGAGTCCCACCTGAGAAGGACAAACATCTATACCGTAGCTTGGAAAGCTCCCCTTTCTCATTCTTTCTTCACACCAAACTTATTCATGTTTAGAGACCATTTGATGCCAAGGATGATAAAAGCTTTAGTGTAATTTATAGATTTTTCTTGTTTTATTGCCCAGACTATTGCTTCGTCTTGAACTGGAGGACATAAGGCAGCCGTCTACAGGGCCCTGGAATACAAAACAACGAGTCCCCACCTGCAGACCAGCTGTGAGTACCTGTACTTTGTTTACTGCCCTTTTTCTTTTTTTAAGATCTTATTTATTTATTTGAGAGAGAGAGAGAGCACAAGAGAGGGGAGCAGGAGAGGGAGAAGCAGACTCCCCGCTGAGCAGGGAGCCCGATGCGGGACTCGATCCTGGGACTCCAGGATCATGACCTGAGCCGAAGGCAGTCTCTTTAACCAACTGAGCCACCTAGGCACCCCGTTTACTGCCCTTTTTAACCCTACAATTAAATGCCACACCGCCTCTGCTATTGATTCAAGTGTTTAGCATTCAACCAAAAGGCTTCTCTTGGCTATTAGTATTAAAGTATTTGCTATATTATCAAAAGCCTAATGGGGTGCCTGGCTGGTTCAATGGGTGTGGAGCATGGGACTTTTGATCTTGGTGTTGTAAGTTCAAGCCCCAGGTTGGGTGTAGAGAGTACTTAAACAAACAGGGGCACCTGGGTGGCTCAGTCATTAAGCGTCTGCCTTCAGCTCAGGTCATGATCCCAAGGTCCTGGGATCGAGCCCCGCGTCAGGCTCCCTGCTCGGCGGGAAGCCTGCTTCTCCCTCTCCCACTCCCCCTGCTTGTGTTCCCTCTCTCACTGTGTCTCTCTCTGTCAAATAAATAAGATCTTAAAAAAAAACAAATTTAAAAAAGTAAACAGCCTGAAATATTGTTAATCAAGTAACGATTTTTACAATACAGTATCTGACTGATTTTTCAAAAGCCAGTATCTGGTTTTTGGATTTTTAAAAATTTTATCACACATATTCATGTAGAAAAGTTGCAAAATACAGCTGAACAAAGAGACAATTTTTCATAATCTCACCACCTACAGAAAATAGCATTTTCCCATATATACTGCTAGTGTTCATTTTTGTCTTAAGCAAGAATATTTTACTTCAAAATTTTCACCCAAATAGACTTGTTTCTACAAAGGTGAGCTTCTGAGAAACCAATTTCCTTTGTGCAGACAGCAGATTCTGCTCTGGAGGGAAGGAAGTGGCTCATATCCTGGCTGACAGGGGATCATTGTTTCTCTTTCAGAACTGGCATAGCGCCTTCTTCAGCCAGAAAGACAATTACGTGACAGAATCCAAGAGTTAGACCTGCCTTAGGAGAAAGTGGCTTAAAGGCAAATTTTACTCACATATGGAGTATGTTAGGTACTTTCCATGCCTTCTTTCTAATTATTACAACCCAGAAAAACTTGAGTTTGAATCCCAGCTGGTCCTTCAACCAAAGCCAGGTAACAGTGGGTAAGTTACAAAGGCCCTTTGCCACAGTTTCTTCATCTGTTAAATAGGGACAAGAATACCAACTTCACCGGGTTCTTGTAAAGACCAGTGAGCTTACAACAGAGTCCTTAGTGCCTGGCCTGCTCTAAGATTTCAACAAATGTCGGTAGCATTACTGTTGTGGTTGTGGATTGCCGTGGGGATTATATGAAATGCTCTATTTGAAACTCCTGCCACACTTTGGAATTATTATCACAATACCTAGTATTACAGGGAGGGTTTGTTTTTAACCACCCACATTTTCCTTTGGCAGCACTCCCCGGTTTTTGACTCTAGTCCAGTGCTGTTTGGTAGAACTTTGTGATCACAGAAATGGTCCATAATCTGTGCTGGCCAGTATGGTAGCCATCAGCCAAATGTAGCTGTTGAGCTCTTGAAATGTGGCTAGTGCAACTGAGGGGTTGAATTTTTAGTTTTAATTTTATTTAGTTTTAATTAATTTAAATAGTCACAGCTAGTCCCATGATTTCCATGTGTTCCTACCCCTGTCTGATCGCTTCAGTTGCCTTTAGTTAGGTATATATCTCCCCATTCACATTAAGTTTTGAATAACGTCATTTTCTACATGGTACGTTCTTGATAGATCAATTACAGTTAAAAAAGTAAAAACAAACTGGATGTATTTCCAGTGTCAAGCTTCTCCACCAAGTCTGGCTTTCTATAAGCACTTTGGGTTTTTTGTTTTTGTTTTAAAGATTTATTTATTTTAGAGCGAGAGCATGGACGGAGGGGAGGGGCAAAGGGAGAGGGAGAGAAGCAGATTCCCCGCCAAGCTCGGAGCCTGAGGCAGGCCGATCCCACCAGCCCCAAGACCAGAACCCAGGCTGAAATCAAGATTCCAATGCCCAACCAACTGAGCCACCCAGGCGCCCTTCCATATGCGTTTTGTAAACTTGCATGAGAAGAACTCAATAACCTTTTTTTAAAAAAAAACATTTGGCAGTTTAGTTTAAAGGCTGTTTCATCAAGCCCCATGCTGAGCATAGAGCTTACTTTAAAATGAAGGAATGGGGGTGCCTGGGTGGCTCAGTCGTTAAGCGTCTGCCTTCGGCTCAGGTCATGATGCCAGGGTCCTGGGATCGAGCCCCGCATCGGGCTCCCTGCTTGGCGGGGAGCCTGCTTCTCCCTCTCCCACTCCCTCTGCTTGTGTTCCCTCTCTTGCTGCACCTCTCTCTGTCAAATAAATAAAATATTTAAAAAAATAAAAAAAATAAAATGAAGGAATGAATGAATAGCTGCTTTACAGATCTGGAATGAAAAAGGGGTATCTCTGCTGTCAGCTACTCTCCCTCACAGTCCACAGCAGGGTAATTCTTGATCCGCTCTGATTCTGTGTCGTTGGGTCAGTTCTGTGCTTCCCTGTGGACTCCGGCTCATAGGCCCCTTCTGGGCCTCAGGCTGACAGCCTTCTCCCATCCCTGGTGTTGAGTCAGAACTTGAGCTGGCTCCCAGAGGGCAGCCACTGACTAACTCGAAGCCAGTGGCTCGCCCAGAGGTGAGCTCACAACGCCTTTTCCAGGTTCCAGGGTCCTTGCTTCTCTTCTCTGTTATAAAGCCAATCTGAACTTCAGGTTCCAGATAAATCACCTGACCCTCATATCAAAGAAAAGCTATAAAACCAAACGAAGTTTCCGTGGGGAAGCCTAGCTCTTCCGTCTCCTGGGGAAAGGCTGCCACCTGCTGTAATACATTGGCATTGGGCTTTTCCAAGGCCCCTGAACGAGGGTGTGCACAGCCCCACCCACCTTCCCCTCAATGTGTCAGGAGTGCAAGGAGGAAAACCAGTAGACATTCCAAGCTGGAGGGCACCAAAGCAAACTCATCCATGTGAATGGTGCCCAGAAGGAGTTGGCATCTCTCTCTGATTAGAAGAGCATTTATTCTTCACCACTCAGCAGCACTGTTTTTTCAAGTTAGCTCATAGCGACCTACATAAAATCTCCGTTGTTAAGAGACTGATTATTTCCTCGATCCTTCCAGCTCTATGTATCTTGATCTATTCTTCACAGTCCTGGCAAGTATTTGGTAGGAGAAAGGATGAGAAGAGAATAAAAACTGATGGTTTACAAGGTAGCATCCTTGAGCCTTGCACTCTGACTTTCTTCAAAAATCCTAAAACTAAATGAAATACTCTGTAGTGATGAGCACCGACTGCTGCTATTGGAGACATGGTTGAATCTTAGAAGCATGATGTTGAGGGAAGTAAGCCAGATGCCAAACAATACACTATTTACAGATATAAAGTTTGTAATGTAATTCTGTGTCTATAAAGTTCAAAAACAGGCAAAACACAATGAAGCTGATAGTGGTTAACTACAGGGGTGCGGTAGTGGTGGGGTTTAGGACACACTATCCCCAAAGATGGCATCTTGGCATGTTGAATATTTTAAGCTGAAAGAGTTTGAGAAAAGACAGAGCAGGAGGGTCACTCTGACCTCCCTTCCTCATCATTACCCCTTCTTCTCTGAAACGGGTCATAAAACTCCTGTGAGAGGTGCCGTCCCTATATACCCAGAGGAAAGACTCATCCTTATCTTGGAAGACAAAGAGATGTCAGGAAGAATCCTAACAAACAGGCCTTGCTAAGTTTCCCCAGTTTACTGTAATTACCTCACACTCTTTAACCTATCATACTCCCCCATAACTGTCCACTCATCATCAAACCTAGCATAAAAATACACAGCTCTTTTTTGGGGGGGGGTCTTCACTTCCTGATGAAGGTTCTTATGCAAAACTTATATTAAATAAATGTGTATGCTTTTCTCCTGTTAATCTGCCTTTGTAAGTTTTAGGGTCCCTAAGAGGGTCGAGGAAAACCTTTTCTTCACCTACAGCAGTAATCTGGAAAGGAAAAAAAGGGGCTTCTGGAGTATTGGTAATGTTCTATTTCTTGACATGAGATGTAGTTATGTGTTTTCACTTTGTGAAAATTAGTTGAGCCATAAATTTTAAGGTATACATGATATACATCAATAAAAAATCCTTGTTCGAGAAACTAAATATTCATGAGTAAAATAACATGATACCTGAGTTTTTTTTTTTAGAAAACTTCAGAAAAATAATTAGGTATGGATAGATGAAACAAAAATATAGAATTTAATAATGTTAAGCTGTAGGATAGATACATGAAAGTCCATTATTCTATTCTCCCTACCTTTGTATATTTGAATGCTTTTATAATAAAAAGTTTTTTAAAAATCATGGGTGAAATTTTAATCTGAGCGAAGAGGACAACATAAAACCCAAAAGTCAAAAAGAAAAAGAAATGAGGCTTCCACATCCATTCCAGCTCCTTCCTTCCATCATAAAGGCTATAAAGTAAAATCTGGGCTTTGCTAGCCCTCTGGCACTGAGCCCGTCTATGTGACTGACCTAATGCTAGTAATGAAGGTCTAGGCAGAAATCATACATTATAACCACATACATAAATAATATAAATCAAAATAACAGTGAGGTATCACCTATTTTTCACCTGTTGGATTGATAAAGATCAAAGAGTTTGTTAATACCAAATGTTGACATTTTGAGGACACAGGTGTTCTTTTCTACTACTGGTGGAAACCTACGTTTATATAAAATATTTTGGAAGAGTAATTTGGAAATATCTATCAAAATTCTCCTGAAAGCAAAAGCAACATTTAAGTGGCAAGAGTGGGCATGGACTTGCCATGGTGAGCGCTGGGTGACGTATGGAAGTCTTGAATCTCTATATTGTATACCTGAAACTGATACAACACTGTATGTTAGCTAACTGGAATTAAAATAAAAACTTAAAATAAAAAAACATGTTTTCAAAAGAGTGTGGGTATGGAAAGGAGGCAGCAGGTAGAAGAGTCTATGTAGTGTCAAAGTTGATTAATTGTATGACTGACTAAATATGGAGAAAAGGCTCCAAAATTACTAAGGACGTTAATGGAAATAGGGAATCACGGGGAGGCACTTGTTTGGACAAGCAGATAAATAATTCAGTTTGGAATATGTTATGTTTTCCGATACTTTCACAACAAAGATAGCTTTTGTTGTCCCTCTAGATCTAGAGTCTAGATGTTAAGATAAATGCTCATATAGCAGATTAATAATTTCATTAAGTAATAATCCAGGAACTCACCAGAAGGCAAACTGAGAGAATGCCATTTAGCCTCAACTGTAAGTAGGACCCACTTAAAGAAAATGTACTTCAAACAATGGCTAGACTTTCTTTTTCTCCTGCCCAACTGGCAAAGATTTTTTTAAAATAATTTAGTTTGGCAAAGATCTAGAGAAATGGATACTTGTCATATAGGCTGGAGTCCATATAAGTGATTACAACTTCTGGGAGACAATTTTACAGTATATAGCAAAAACCTTAAAAGCGTTAGGCCTTTTGAGCCATCAATTCCAATTCTACCTGAAGAATGTATGTAAATATTTTTTATTTAATTGTTTTCCATGAAAGTCATATAGGTACATGGTACTAAAAAATAAAGTATTCCAGAAGACACATAAGGATACAGAATGACCTCTCCTCTATCTCCTACCCATACTGCTCTTGAGAGGTCACCACTTTCAACATCTAGCTGTTTTATCTATTATTTACCTCTTTGTGTTTAAATAATTTGTTCATTCAACTATTTCTTCTCTTCTTTTGAGTATAGCTGGCACACAATGTTACATTAGTTTCAGGTGTATAACATAGTGATCCAACAAATTTACACATTATGCTATGCTCCCAAGTGTAGCTGCCATCTGTCACCATACAAGCCAGGACAATATCATCGACTATATTCCTTATGTTGTGCCTTTTATTCCCGTGGCTTGTTCATTCCATAACCGGAAGCCTGTATCTCCCACTCCCCTTGGTTACCATCAGTTTTTTCTCTGTATTTATAGGTCTGATTCTGCTTTTGTTTATTCATTTGTTTGGGTTTTTTAGATTCCATTTTGAGTGAAATCGCATGGTATTTGTCTTTCTCAGTATGACCTATTTCACTTAGCATAAGACCTGCTAGGGCCATTCCTTGCTGTCCCAAATGGCACAATCTCATCCTTTTAAGGTGTATATATATATATATACACCACATCTTCCTTAAGTTGGTTCCATATCTTGGCTACCGTAAATACTGCTACAATAAATATAAGGGTGCATATATCTTTTCTAATTAGTGCTTTTATTTCCTTTGGGTAAATACCAAAGGAATGGTATTATTGCATTGTATGGTATTTCTATTTTTAATTTTTTGAGGAAACTCCATACTCTTTTCCACAGTGGCTGCACCAATTCGCATTCTCACCAAAAGTGCCAGAGGGTTCCTATTTCTCCACTTGCTCGTCAACAATTGTTGTTTCTTGTGTTTTTTATTTTAGCCACTCTGACAGGTGTAAGGTGATGTCCCATTGTGGTTTCGATTTGTATTTCCCTGATGACTAGTTATGTTGAGCATCTTTTCATGTGTCTGTTGGCCATCTGGGTGTCTTTGAAAAAATGTCTGTTCAGGTTCTCTGCCCACTTTTTAATTGGATTGTTTGTTTTTTTGGTGTTGAGATGTATAAGTTCTTTATATATTTTGGATATTAACCCCTTATCAGATATATCACTTGCAAATATCTTCTCCCATTCTCCCATTTTTGAGAGCTTTTTGTTTTGTTGATGGTTTCCTTTGTTGTGCAAAAGCATTTTATTCTGATGTAGTCTCACTAGTTTATTTTTTATTTTGTTTCCCTTGCCTTAGGAGACATATCTAGAAAAATGTTGCTATGGCCAGTGTCAGAGAAATTACTGCCTGTGTTCTTTCCTAGGATTTTTATGGTTTTAGTTCTCTCATTTACGTCTTTGTCATTCAGCTCTTTTTTGATTTATCAACTGAAAACATAGTCTATTGGCATCCTGTTATGGTAGTTGAGGATTTAGCTTTTCATTCAACTACCACCTCCTCCGCTTCCTCACCTCCTCCCACTATGGTTTTATCAAAATCTTTAAAGGTCACGTAGCAAGACTTTTTGGCAAAAACATCATAAGGCAAAAATGTTTTGATTAATTCATTAGTCAATAATTACATAATTATGAATATAAAGATTTTCAAATGTCAAATGGCTAGCAATATATTTTTTCAAACCTACAAACACAAAACCATGAAACAATTTATCAGTTGTTTTTTTCTCAAAAAAAATCCCTGTCCTCTTTTTTTTTTTTCATACTGAAGTATAGTTGACACACAGTGTTACGTCAGGTATAGAGCAGGGTGATTTGAAAAGTCTATCCATTATACTATGCTCACCACAAGTGTAACCACCCTCTGTCCCTCTGCCCTTTGATCTAATCAGGGCTGGCTGCTCCCTAAGCTTTGAGGCATGGTTGTCACTCTAGGACTTCCTCTCATCCTCTAGCTTAGCTCTCCCATTTCCCAGGTTCTTTGTCTTCTTTCTCGGTTGACTCTCGTATCTCTGAAATAGTAATTTCCTCAGAAAGGGTACATAAGATGTAAATTTTTGAGACCTTGAATCTCTGAAAATGTCTTTATTCTACCCTCACACTGTATTGATGGTTGGATATAAAATTCTTAGTGAAACACAATTTCACTTCAGAATGTTGGAGGTAATATTCCATTGCATTCTAGAATTGAGTGATGCAGTTGAAAAGCCTGAAGTTATTGTTCACCGCCCCCCCTTTTTTAATGGTTTGTTTGTTTCCCCTTCATTTTGATGCAATCAGTTTTCTCCTCTTTGGAAGCTTTTATGATCTTTTTTTTTTTTTTTTAAGATTTTATTTATTCATTTGAGACAGAGAGATACAGAGAGAGAGAGAGAGCATGAGCAGGGGAGAGGCAGAGGGAGAGGGAGAAGCAGGCTCCCCGCCGAGCCAAGAGCCAGACGTGGGGCTCGATCCCAGGACCCCAGGATCATGACCTGAGCCGAAGACAGACGCTTAACCATCTGAGCCACCCAGGCGCCCCGCTTTTATGATCTTTATTCTCAGTACTCTGTTTCATAATCATGTCCTTGTTATAGGCGTTTTTTCATTCATTGGGCTGGATAGTTCAACCTGGAGATTTATATTCTTCAGATCAGATAAATGTTCTTGGATTTTGTCTATAACTTTTTCTCCTTCATTTTTGTTCTATAGTCTCTGGCACTCTAGCTGAAATGGATTTCTGTTTGATGTTTGTTAAGTTTCCTACCTTTCCCCCCCAGTTTTCCATCTCTTTGTCTTCTTGTTTGATGTTCTGGGAGGTATCTTCAATGTTCTCCTGATCCTTTTTTGGATTTTTTGTTTCAGTGATTATATTTTTAATTTTATTCTTCTTCTTTTTTTAGTAATCTCTGTGCCCAATGTGGACCTTGAACTCATGGCCTGAGATCAAGAGTCGCATACTCCACCAACTGAGCCAGCCAGGTGTCCTGTATTTTTAATTTTCTTTTTTTTTTTTAAAGACTTTATTTATTTGAGAGAGAGAGCGAGTGAGAGAGAGAGAGAGAGAGAGAGAGAGAGAGAGCACAAGCAGGGGGGAAGGGCAGAGGGAGAAGCAGACTCCCCATTGAGCAGGGAGCCCGATGTGAGGCTTAATCCCAGGACTCTGGGATTATGACCCGAGCAGAAGGCAGATGCTTAATTGACTGAACCACCCAAGTGCCCCATTTTTAATTTTCAAATGCTTTTTTAGAAAGGTTTTTTTTTTTCTGTATCCTGCATCATGTTTGTTACCTTTGATATTGTGGGGTTTTCTTAATTGTCTCGTCTCTGTTCTTTTTGTAAGTGGGAAAAATCCACTAAGAAAGCAAATTGAAAGCCCTTGCTGGGGTGAAGGGAGCAGGTCAAATGGTGGGATTCTCTTAGGGTGATCATTTGGTACACTGGCCTTTTTATTGGCTGATTATAAAATGCCAGTGTAGGAAAATATTTTTTTCTAAGGGTATTTAGTTTTTCCTTTGAAGAATTCTCCATTCCCCTTTCTTAAATGTTTTGTGATCAAGGTGTAGAAAAGGATGTGAGTAACATTTGAGTTATTACTATGTACTGACCTTGTTTGTATATTTAGGCTGTTGCAACCAAGGAAATTCAGGTTACATGTCTGTAACATGTATACCCACATGAAAAAATAGTCTGGAAATACACATACCAAAATTTGAAAATCATTATCTGTTAGTGGGGATTCATGGGTGATTTAAATTTTCTTCTTTTTTCTATAAAATTAATATGTAATTTTCAAGATTATTTAGTAAAAGCAAACCATGAGAAACAAACAAGCCAATTTTCTTAATGGACAAAAAAATTTCAACAGATATTTCATCAAAGAAGATATACAGATAGCAAATAAGTACCTGCAAAGAGGCACATATTTGGTCATTAGAGAAATACGGATTAAAACCACAATGAGATACCACTACACACTCACTAGAATGGCTTTTAAAAACAAAGCTTATAGGGGTGCCTGGCTGACTCAGTAGAGTATGTGATTCTTGGTATCGGGGTCCTGAGGTTGAGCCCCATGTTGGGTGTAGAGTTTACCTTAACAATAAATAAATATAATCTTTAAAATAAATAAATAAAAATAAAAACAAAGCTACAATAACTAGTGATGGTTAGGATGCAGAGCAATTCTCATACATTGTAAATGGGGATGCAAATGCAACAACCTCAGGGACGCCTGGGTGGCTCAGTTGGTTAAACCTCTGCCTTTGGCTCAGTCATGATCCCCGGGTCCTGGGATTGAGTCCCACGTCGGGCTCCTTGCTTGGCAGGGAATTTGCTTCTCTCTCTGCCTGCCCTTCCCCCTGCTTGTGGTCTCTGTCTCTGTCTCTCTCTCTGACAAATAAATAAAATCTTTAAAACAAAACAAAAGGCAGCAACTTTGGGAAACAGTTTGGCAGTTTTTATGAAGTTATGCACTTACCATATGACCAAGTAATCCCACTTCCATATATTTATCCAAGAGAAATGAAAGTATATGTTCACACAAAAACCTGTATGCGAGTATTTATAACAGATTTATTCATAATAGCCCAAACCTGGAAACAACCCAAATATCCTTCAACTGTAATACCTCTATACCATGGAATACAACTCAGCAATTAAAAGAAATGAACTATTGATACATCAACAATATGGATGAATCTCAAATGCATTATGCTAAGTGAAAGATGCCAGACTCAAAAGGCTATGTATTATCTGATTCCATTTATATGACATTCTGGAAAAGGCAAAACTATAGGAACAGAGAATAGATTGGTGGTTGCCAAGGATTTGGGTTGAGGGAATGGGCTAACAAAGGGACAGCATGAGAGAGTTTTCTGAATGATGGCACTGTTCTGTCTCTTGATTATGTGATTATGCATTTGTCAAAATTTATAATGCTATGCACCAAAAGAGTGACTTTTATTGTGTGTAAATAAAAATATTAAACTATCCCTTTGTTTTAAAATCATAACAAAATACTTAAATTAGGAGGAGCTAAGTATTTCAAAAGGATCCTAAACATGGTTCCTCCAGAGAGCAAGACTTCTATGGCATTAAAATATAATTAAATTTAGAAAATCAATTCATGTGAAGATTTTGGAATATATCTATTGTATGCTGTCTGAACACAGGCAATTCTTAGTCCATGAAGTCATAAGAATTGCATCTTTAATCTTTGAAAAGATGAGACATTGGTCAAAGACATCAAGGCAGCTTCATCCCTACTATCTCATTCATGAAACACATGTTTATAATTATTTACAAATATTTGTTGGTTGCTTACTATTTATAAGAAAGAAATGATAATGTAGAAAATACAGAGATAAATAAATCATGAATCTTATGCTTCAGTTCTAGCAGGGGAAACGAACCACATAATATATACCTATATTACAAAGCAAAATACGACAGTGTGGCCTGAGGTATGGAAGAGGGATGAAGGGTAAAGCCTTGCTTTTACTTAGTAGGGAGGTCGGAGATCACTTCTGGAATTTGGATTTGTAGAGTTGGGGGTAGGGAGAGTTGGAAAGGGCCCAGGGAAGGTAGACCAAGGAACAGAGAAAAACAAAACAAAACAAAAAGAAACTCAGAGCTTTTTTTTCCCCCACAAATATGGGAAATAGCTGTGAACACACCAGCTCTCATCATCATCATCATCATCATCATCATCTGAGCAGATTTGTCATATTGACTGCTTTGCTCACCACGCTAATTTGCTGCCAACCTTACTTATTATAATAGCTATTATTCTGTTCTTCCATCAGGCTCTCCAGTGTTTGCCTGCAAGTTCTTGTGTTCTAATCACTGGAAACTTGATTTTGTTGAGTTTGTCATTCAGTGCTAATATGTGTGATCACTCAGTTAAAAAAATACATCTTATTCCAGTCTTTTTCTCCATGTCCCCCTTCGCCATCGTGAATAGTTCCACTTTAAAAATGCCGCATGAAATCATTTATTTCTCTGGTATTTCCATTAATATTAAACTTCATTTTAAATTCTCTCGTTCCTGTATCGTTCATCCAGATAAAAAGGATGGACAGATCAATTTTCACGTGCCCTCTGTAATTGCAATTTTCAGTACTTCAATCATGTCCCTTTATATTCTTTTCATTTTTACAGGCTAAATAATCACATTGAGTCAGTTGCCACAGTGAAACTTGAAACCTGATCATTGAAGAAGCTTGCAATTTAGCAGAAAACAAGGTACACTAGGATCTTTCACTTCAGCTGCACCTTGAGGATTCTGGTCTCTTTTTGAAAATGCCCTGAAATGTCTAGTTAGTTTCGTTGTTATAATCCTTTCCTTAAACAAGTTTGTAAAGTTGTTGTATTTTAAGGAATATTATACTTAAAACTCCTAGGTAGCTCACTGTATCTTATGATATAACACTGCTTAAGTATACATAATTTGTGGAAAAGGACACATGCTGGGTAAATGAATTTTCTGGTGAAACCCTTGTATCTTTCTCATGGCACAATTCAGAATTTTGAGTTGCTTCATTTTTGGAAATGATACTGCTATTGGGAGGAAGACACATGCTGCTAGTTGCTGTTTTGAATGCTCCTTTGACAACATTTTGTTACTGTTGTCACTTGTTGTCATTTGTCTCTTTCTACAAGGACAAATCCCCCCCCCCCGCCCTGCTGTGTGTGTGTGTGTGTGCGTGTGTGTGTGACTGGAAATGGCAGTTAATGCCAGTTAATTGGGTCTGGTTAATTTGAGGTTTTACTCTTAGCAGACCAAATTACCTCAGCTCTAGAAACACCCAAAATAAATTCCCTTATTTTTCTTTTCTTAGTCAATAGTCCTTCTAAACTAAATATTGTTCACAAGCCATATCTTCAATATATTTGTGAAACCATGTTGTTAACAGCTATCAAAAGCCCCTTCTATGCTTCAGTTTGCCAACTTAATAGCTGGTGGTTCTGAATGCATAAGACCCCTTTGAGTATCAAGAGAGAACCCAGGCTATGGGAGATGAGGATGATACAGGATATGAGGGCAGATTTAGCGATGATTTGCACAGTCATAAGCCCTAGACAGCAAGGAAAATGGGTAGCGTAGCAAAAAGGCACCACTTCTAGCATTAAGTCAACAAGCAGTTTTCTGTTTCGTTTTGTTTACCATGTGCAAGTCACTGTACTAGGGCCAAGAAGACAAGCCATGGTGGAGTAGGCTACTATGGAAACTAAGAGGTCCACTAATAGTTTGAACAGGAGCAGGTATGTCATAAATGCCACATCCACGGTTTAGGAAATAAATGACAGTTGAGAGGAAAAGGAAGTTGTCACTTCTGATTAAATGGTAACAGAACGGGGCGCCTGGGTGGCTCAGTCGTTAAGCGTCTGCCTTCGGCTCAGGTCATGATCCCAGGGTCCTGGGATCGAGCCCCGCATCGGGCTCCCTGCTCCACGGGAAGCCTGCTTCTCCCTCTCCCACTCCCCCTGCTTGTGTTCCCTCTCTCGCTGTGTCTCTCTCTGTCAAATAAATAAATAAAATCTTTAAAAAAAAAAAAAATAAATGATAACAGAACATTTAGTAAAAGAGATGATGATATCTGAGCTCTTCTTGAAGAAGGGATAAGGAAAACCCAGGTCTGTTTCGGGGTAGTGAGGAAAGACATATGAAGGTCAATAATGACAGAAAGGCTTAGGAAGGCAGGTAGGATCCAATTAGGAAAATCTTTTCCTTTGCTCACTTTGTTTTGTTTCTTAAATACCACATATGAGTGAAATAATATAATATTTGTCTTTCTCTGGCTGACTTATTTCACTTAACATTATACTCTCTAGCTCCATCCATGTTGTTGCAAATGACAAGATTGCATTCATTTTTATGGCTGGATAATATTCCAGTGTGTGTGTGTGTGTGTGTGTGTGTGTGTGTGTGTATACATATATACACACAATGATATATATATCACATATATATGATTATATAATACATATATATAATACAATGATATGTATATATATCACATCGTTTTTGTTTGTTTTTGTTTTTAAAGTAGGCTCCATGCCCTCTGTGGAGCCCAATGTGGGGTTTAAACTCATCACCCTGAGATCAAGACCTGAGCTGAGATCAAGAGTCAGATGCTCAACTTACTGCACCACCCAGGCACCCCAACCACATCTTCTTCATCCATGCATCTGTCAATGGACACTTGGGCTACTTCCATAATTTGGCTATTGTAAATAATGTTGCTATAAACATAGGGTATTTACCCCCAAAATACAAAAACAGGGATTCAAAGGGATACATCTTTTGGGCTTATTTCAAAGCCAGAGAAAGAGAGATGTGGTGAGAGAGAGTACCCTATTTCTCAGCTGACAAAAGGGAAAGACAGAGTCCATTTGCCATTACATTAGCAGTGCAAGAAACAAGCCAAATCCCTGAAGCATGTGTGGTAAATGAAAGAGATTAAAAGGAAGTTGATGTAGCACAAAGTAGCAAATCAGGGTTTTCACTTGCAGGAGACTGGTGGTGGACATTTGCTGGGTTTTCAGCCCACATTTATTTCCTCTTCTGAAATGAGTCCCCAGTTTTGTTTCTTTTTCTGGAGAACCCAATCTTTCCTCATCCTTATTTTATATATTCTGGTTAAATGGACTCCATTTCATTCTGGTTTCAGGGTTGGCTATGATTCAGGCCCAGCCAGTTAGAGCCTCACACAGGTCACAGTGACTGAATGGATGCATCATCACTTGATCAGAGCCAGAGAAAGGCAATCTGGGATTTTTGCTGAGCCCGTAAATATGCCTGGGCTTCTACTGGCTTGAACATGGGAAGTTGCAGCCTAGGAGCTGCTAGCAGCCATCTTCCTATCACCTGTCACCCCTTGAAGCCTGAGATTGAAGCCAGACAACATGGAGGAGAGCAGGGATCCTCACAGGAAAGTATAAGGTCCCTGAGGGCGGGAAGTTTGGCTTTGTTTTTAAATCTTTTTCATTGATGCATCACTCACATACAGGTGGGGGTGGGGAGTGGGAAAGCACAAAACAAATGTTTGAGTAAAAAAGTATCACATAGTGAATACACATATTTACTCCTCCCAATCACTACCCCCTCTCCTCTTGACTATTAGCACCATAGTTTCAAGTTTTTTAATTGTACATAAATGAAATTATATAATATACATTCTTGTGGGTCTGGCTTCTGTTACTCAACATTCTTGTAAATATCTTTGATGAATATACACATGTATTTCTAAGATTTATTTATTTGAGTGAGAGAGTGAGAGAGAGTGCAGAATGGAGCAGAGGGAGAGAGAGTCCTAAGCAGACTCCGTGCTGAGTGAGGAGCAAGATGCGGTGCTCAATCTCATGACCCTGAGATCACGACCTGAGCCGAAACCAAGAATTGGACGCTTAACCAACTGTGCCACCTAGGTGCCCCTCTATTGGATATATTTCTAAGAGTAGGGTTGCTAGGTTACAGAGTGCACATATGTTTCCCTTTAGAAGATATTGCCAAATTATGTTCCAAGGTAATTGCTCCAATTTCCTCTTCTCCCTTAGCATGTACCTGTTGCTCCATACCCTAGGCAATGTTTGGTATTTTCATTCTTTTAAATGTGAATGTGTAGTATATCGTATTGCATTTTTCTAAGGAATGAGGCTGAATACCTTTTCTTACGGCTATTTGGATATCCTTTTCTGTAAAGTGTCTAGTCAAGTGTCCATCTTTGTATTGAGTTAACAGTCTTTTCTTTTTTAATTTGTAGGAGGTTTAAATTTTTTTTAATTTAGTTAGTACACCAATGCCATACCATATTATACTGTAGTCTTGTAATAAAACTTAGTCATGATAGAATATGTGCTCCCACCATGTACTTTTTAAGAGTGTTTGGCTATTTTTGGCCCTTTGCATTTCCATATACATTTTAGAATCAGGTTACTAATTTCTGCAAATAAACCTATTGGGATTTTCACTGGGATTGTATTGAATCTATAAATTGATTTGGTGAGATTGACGTATTTACAACATTGAAACGTCTAATCCATGAGCAATGTACATACTTCCATTTATTTAGGTTATCTTCAATTTTTCTCTATAAAGTTCTCTAGCCTTCTGTGCAGAGGTGAGTCTTGCATTCTTTCATTAGATTTATTCCTAGGTATTTGATATTTTTGTGCAATTGTAAGTGGTAATATTTCTTTTTAAATTTTGTTTGTTGGGGCACCTGGGTGGCTCAGTTGGTTAAGCAACTGCCTTCGGCTCAGGTCATGATCCTGGAGTCCCGGGATCGAGTCCCACATCGGGCTCCCTGCTCAGCTGGGGGTCTGCTTCTCCCTCTGACCCTCTTCCCTTTCATGCTGTCTCTCATTCTCTCTCTCTCAAATAAATAAATAAAATCTTAAAAAAAAAAATAAATAAATAAATTTTGTTTGTTACTCATATATAGAAAAACTATTGAATTTTTGTATAGTGACTTAATATATTGGTCTTCTATTGCTGCATGAGAAAGTATCATAAACTTTAAAACATCTTAGAAAACAAGTTCATTATCTTACAGTTTCTATGAGGCAGTAGTCTAGATACTAGTTAGCTAGATCTTCTGCTCAGAGTCTCTTTAGGCTAAAATCAAGGTGCCTTCAGGGCCTATGATCTCATTTCAGGCGGAGGGTCCTCTTGCAAGCACACTGATTATTG